>NW_024881282.1:55162226-56527226 GCF_018691265.1 Tyto alba
CATGCAGGGACCGTCCTTGAACATGCACTTGCCATTTCTTAAGTACAGAAATCAGACTTTAATAGCACCTTGAGGACTGCACAGGGGAAGATAACATCTCTAACCACCTAGAATTAAAGTAGACAGCTCCGTCCAGCACACTCAACTTTCAGCCTTTCTTATGCTGATATTTATGCTGGTAAAAGATTGCAAAATAAGTTCTATTCTTATTTGATAGCCCATAACTTTGAGCGGACAGGTAAACAAATGGGGTGGTATATATTTACATGGGACAGTGTAGTACTACTACAAGGATACTCATGATATCTCCTGAAGGCTAAACATGACTAGTAGAAGTAGATTAGCTATGTTAGCTCAGTATCCCATTGAGGCAACTTAGCTCTACTTGGGTATCATGGCATTTTGCTACATAAAAAAGTACATGTATGAAGATTATTTGTCCAGCCTGGAACATGATGATAAAAAATTCATTTGAAGTATGTACCAAAACTGATATAATTTAGGCAATGGCAATGTTTTAGCATAAACAAATACAGGGAAGGAAGAAGTTATGATTGTATTTGATTTACATGGGAAGGAAGAGGATGTTTAATTACAAACTTACTATGTACTTTGTCCAAGTGTTAATGAGGTAACCTGCTGATATATATACAAAACAACTTTAAAGACCAAGACAGTTTAGTCAAATTCTGATGTGTAGTCCTCC
Organism: Tyto alba; assembly: GCF_018691265.1. Classification (NCBI taxonomy): domain Eukaryota; kingdom Metazoa; phylum Chordata; class Aves; order Strigiformes; family Tytonidae; genus Tyto; species Tyto alba. The sequence goes on from NW_024881282.1 coordinate 55,162,933, forward strand.
ACCCATTGTGAGAAACTGGACATGGGGAGATCAAAAAACCTCTCTTGTCTATTATGAACACTTTTACCTAACAGAGTACACAACACCCGAAGAGTACAAGATACTGCTCTACCTCTCAGAGTATTTCTATAATGCTGCACCTAAACTAATCTTCAACTAATTTGTATCAAGCTTTAGAATTCATCATGAGTTTAACATAAATCATATTGTTTATATATTTGTCATTTCCAACTTTTTTATTCTGCTATTTTCTAAATCCCTATAGAATGTCCAGAATATATGCGTGGAGCCTGTGGTTCTGCTCTGGCACAGTGGCCCTGAAAAATTGTTTAGTGCTTGTCAATACACTCAAAGAAATGAAGTGATGATCAACCACTCAAGGATGCAAGATAAGTGCTACATAATTCTGAAAGCCTTCCCCTCTCACAGTGACATCAGGAATTTCTGAAGAATCTAGAAATCAATTTTTTTCCATATTTTTTTGTATTTTCTATATTTGAATCTCCAATTATAGATTTTCCATTTAATCCCAGAACTATGCATTTAGCTTGTATAAGATCCATTTCCCCAGCTTACAGTGAGGCACATAAGCCTTCTAGAACATAAGCCTTTTGACTAGAATTTACCAGCTATCTCACCCTGTTCAGAAAGTGCTCCTTTCAGACATTAAGACAATATGAACTTCTCTTCTTACTACAAATGGATGATCCAAGTAGGCCACTGTCTGGGTTGCGGGCCCAAAAAGCAGACCTGAAAACTGTAGTCCTGAAGTGCAACAGCCTGCTAATTATGCAGTACGAACTTGCTATTGCAATAGTTCTGGTTTAGCTGGTAAATTACTCATTTTCGACAGAGAATATGGGGTAGTATTGCTTCATTAATCAAAAGCAACCTGATAAATCCACAAGATGTACTACTTTTGTTGATATATGCTAGACTCTAACTGTAAAACTTCTCCCACGTACAAAAGTGGTTTGCTCTAAATAACCCTTCTTTGCCAAAACCACACCAAAGTAAACAGAATCACAGGCATTAGCTTTTATATTTCTGTATTATCACAAGAAAAACTTTACACTTCAGATTGTTCTCCTGCGAACTGAGGTAACACTCATTATTCTCATTATTGAGATTCTCGATCAAAATAATTCAAATCCTCAAAATTTCACTATAATAGCTGCAATAGAAACAGCAGTACAGTTTACATAAATATACAGTAAATGAGACAAGATATATAAAGATCTCTGTGGTATTTGCATGCTTCCAATTAGCAAAAGGGCACAGTAAAAATATTCACAGAAGAGACTAGTTAAATCATATTTACCTGGAAGCTTAATAAATCAAGAGCAAGCCATATTGAATGTGGGGCAATGAGTGCATCAATCTAAGCAATGACTCTGTTGTCCCTTTCAAGACAGAAGTTTAATCAGTTCAGAGGCAAAAAATTGAGCTGTGTTTTTCCTCATGAAAAGCAGATACATACACACATTTGTTCGTTATTACCGAAGGGCAACTTACACATGGAACCGGGAGTTTAGCCAAACTTTCTACACGTAAAATTATTCATAATGTGTAAAAACATGCACAGCACACTCCACATCTTTATTAATTTTGTCTTGACAACAAGACAAGGAAGCAGCAGTGAAGTTTTGTAAATCTCAAGGTTTTTTCTTGAGGAAGCAAGCAATACAATGCTGGGATTCACAGGATAAGAATATTATAGCCCTCTGAAGATTACACTTTCAGTTTTCAAGACAGTAATACTTTTCCTTGTGTGCAAAACACTCAACTCTGCAGTATATATGTTTTTCTAAAACCTTTAAAGACATCTCTTTTACTCATTTCTACTGAAGTCTTAAACTATTATCCTATCTATAGGTAGGTATACCCATAGGTATGCATAGACTATGCACAGACTTCTTGCACATAGACTTTTACTTTCACATACAGCCCAACTGACTTCAAAGGGGGATGGATTTGAACTACAAATCCATATTTCTAATTGTTGTTTAGCTAGATTCTTTCTCAGTCAATAGCTACAGATGAAACAACCTTCTGGGATGACTGGATTTAAATAAGCAATTTTTTTTCTTTACAGATTCTTCTCCAAATACACTTTTCAATATCTTACTTATCTCTCAAAATATTACTGGATGTACTACCAGGTGTTCTCAAGAGGAGATTGTACTTGTTTTAATCTGTTTGATTCAAATACAAAATCTGTGTTCTGTCAAACCTTAGTATTATTATTCCCTTTTCATGATGTTTTGCATTTTGTATATTAAACATGGAACTTGGGTTTTGTTCTTCTCTTTTTTCCCCTGTAAATCATGTAGGGTGAGATTCATCTCTTCAGTTAACAAAATGTTAATACTATGAGGCAAAGGTTAGGTAAAATGAACTCTAACTAATTCCAGATAAATCTGTATGGCTTTAACATGTAGAAAGAGCATGGATGGTTTCTTTGTCTTCTCCCTAGTGTAACTTACTCATTCAAAAACTATGTCTGTAAAAGGCTGCATACATTTATTGCACTGTTTACATTATAAAAGAAGCATATGATGGAAAAACATACTTAAGTTGTGGTTTTGTGTCTGTGGACCCCAGGAAATGGTACAGTGTATGTAGGTGGTAGTACCTATGAAATGAGATTTGAATGCACAGAGTTCTTCATTTGCCCTTTGCGGAGAAATGTGTGATTGGCCCCTGCATAATAAAGCTGACTGTTAAAAGATGCACCACTGACAAACCTTGAATTTTCAGGAAGTGAAAAAGGACAGTAACAGAATGTACCTGTTCAGGTTTCCTGAGCAAATATCTGAGTGCAAAAGGATGAAGAAAATAGTGTTGTTTTCATCTCCAAAATGTGAGTAAAGCTATGACTCATCTTCTTTGTAAAATAAAATAGGACTTTGAGGAGGATCACATGAGATGTTGTCTAGCTCTGGCTATTTATGAGTTTTTCAATTGGCTCTAGCTCCCATCTGTTATGCATCAGACCTAAACCTGCCTTGTACGGTCTGCTGTATTCTATAAAGTCATGCATACGTTTTCAGTACATACACATTACAAAATAGCTATTATTACCTATGATAGTTGTGGATATTTCAAATGGTAAATGAACACAAAGTACTGTTTCTTTTTCCATCAATCAAAGGAAAATCTTAATCTTTTCTAGCACCATTCCTAAATAAGACTATTGTAGGATTTTAGATGCTAGTTCATAAATTTTTTACAATTATTTAAATGAAAACAAGTAATGCAAAGATGATGTACAAATTCTGCATGTAAATTAATAAAGTATTTGCTTATGTACACTCCTTCAGTCATATTTCTGGAGACAAAGTGGGGATTCCATATATTACAACCTGCCAATTCAGTAAAGCAGCAGAAAATCAATACAATAGAATGCAAAAGTCTGATTTTGAATAATAGCAAAATTTTATGCATTTTAGACACTTGTCACACCCCAAATTTGAACATGAAGGTGGTGGTTTCTAACAAGTGGATTTTTCTGTATCTATCTCCTGCATGAAGCATGAAGGCGCACTCAAAAAAAAAGCTCCCTCAAACTTCATTTGGTTTTGACAGTTAATACTGAGCTGGAAAGCTGGCACAAAAAATCAGTACCTACAAAAATAAAAGATTAAACCTCTTTTAAATAGAACAGGTACTGTAATTCTTGATTTGTTCTTAAATATAAACAGATTGAAGTTCTACACTCAGAATACTTGTTTGGTTATACTGAATTTGTACTACTAGAGTAGCCAATCATAAAGATACAGTATAGTTCTTAATAATTTGACCAAAATTGTGACCAGAAACTCTGTAAGAAAACACAAATGAATAAACAAACCAAACAGCAGTTCTGTCATATAAAGTTTCATACTTTCTGTGATCCAGAACAAATATATAAAACAAACTCCTTTGAGGCACATAGGATAAAATCACATGTAAAATAAATATTAAAGCAATATTTTGGTAGACTCAAGGATAAGACTGAGTTACTACTTATTACTTAATGTATAGCTCATACATTTCAGACCAGTGGCTGGATCACCTAATATAAATTGTGCTTTTATAAATGTACCTGTTTATCTTAATTTCTTAAAAGACCAAGAGAAAACTCTCTTGAAGAATATATCTATCTGCATTTTTTATTGTTATGGGTTGCTCCTAAGTGTTGTAAAAGGCTACTGTGGCCATTACCTGAGCCTTCAATCACCCATGTTCACCCTCTTCAATGCTTTTGTATCACTCACTGAAATTCACTGTTATCTTGGCTTCTGCATGAGTAACACCTCCAAGGTTCATTAGACAAATACTTCAACACAGCTATTCTATAATTATTTAGTTTTGGGTGGGGTTTTTTTTTTAATAATAAAAGCATAATTATTTACAAGCTAACACAAAAACTTTACAAACAGTATCTTTCTCTAAAAACCTAAGGAAGTGAAATAGGACAATATCCTTTGTGATTAATGATTACATAATGCCTAGAAATCATTCAAAATTGTGAAAATTACTTAGACATAGTAAGGATATTGACATGAGCTAGACAATAAGGTTGTACTTGTGCATCCTCCATAATCACATAAGGAAAAAGTAACTTAGAGTTACATATTTCACATACACTATATATCTACAAGTCTTTATGATGAAGATATGCATAGTTAAACCTTACTTAAAGAGAATTAATTATTTTGTCTGTTAACAGAGAAAAATTCTGGTTTATTTGCTCTAATGCATCATACATACGTGCTCTGATGTGAAATGATGCAATATTACTCTACCGTTTGTTGCCAAGTAACTACAAAATCATTGTTAATTGCCAATAAAACACTTGAAATAAAGTGCTTATTTAAGCAAAGAAAAGATGGCTCTAGGGCATATTTGCACCATGGGATTTACATAAAATGACTCCTACACAATCCGAGATGGAGTTTTTATCCTTTTCAATTACAAAGAAAGATATATTTTATCAACAAATGACTATTCAAAACAGTATTATTATGTGCATTCTAAGATACTACACTTTACAAAAGAATGTAACATACAGATAAATTTAAATATAATAACTGCTTGTAGATTTTTGTTCTTCTTGATATGAATGCTGAGTAGTTGAATGTGAAAAATAAGCAGCCTTTCTGAAATATGATGTTTATTTTACAAATAGGTTAATGCACTCAGGACAGGAAACATGAGGCAGAGCGATGTATTAAGTCTTTCAAGATGCACCCTTTCAAGATGTACTCTTTTACCCTGGAGCATACTTCCACTCCAGTATGAGTTGACTGGTATGTGTCAAGTTGATTGACACATTTAATTACTCCTTTTTTTTTCAATTTCTTGCTTTTAATAGATTCCAGTGTATTTATTCTTTCATCTTAATGATTAATTTTTTGTTATCCATATTTATCATATGTGTGTACCAATGATATTAAGTATACACTTGACTATTTTTAACTCCATGCCTGACATGGAAGCACAGACTTCCAGTCAAGGCAATGACTTAGGTTTCAGGTGACCTGGACCCATTCTCTCATTCTGCACCAAAATTTTCTTGTAATTTTAGGCAAGTCTTTCATGTCTCAGTTCAACAAAGAGCTTAATAACACGCATACATCCATTTGTATTTCAAACAAAACTTGTAGGCTCAAGACCTTTGCAGATTAGTTGTTGGTCACAGGTTCTAACATGTCTGTGGCAGAAAGACACTCATTTCAGAAAAACCTGAAGTCTACATATCTACCTCCAAAGCAGCAATTTCTCCTGCTCAGGCTAAATTTTGTTACTACTTGCATTTTCAGCAGACAAGGAATATGAGATTATTGCCTCCAAAGTAGAACTATTTTATCAAGGTGGACTGGCAATGTCCTCCTGAGTGGTCTCACAACTGAAGTACTCTCTTGAAATGGAAAAGATATTGGCTTGAATTTCCTTGGATAGGAAACAATCTTGAACATTAGGTAATGTTCTGATCATTGAGCAAATGCATGAAAAGGAAGTACCAGTGTCACCTAACACAACCAACAGCGTGACACCCTATTGAACAGGTAACCTCTAACAATGTAGAACACTCCAGATCTATCAAATGACCTCATGCTGTTTACTTAATAGACCCTACAGGGAGTAAGAGATCTAGCACAATCAAGGCTGGGGCACTCCTTACCATATTAAGAAACAGAACATTAGCACTCTGAATCAACTAGGAAAATAAATGTAAGGGCCTTCACTATCATGCATCAGCTCTTTGAGGTTTTGATTACTGAAGTTTATATATAGGCTTATATTTATTATCATACATGTATGAAGCTTATTTATCAAACTTACATATGAAGCTTATACTCCTTTCTGTATCAAACTTTATTGTAGTGAATTGAGGGATGGTGAGAACTGGCCAAACACATCTCTGATGCAAATAGCAATCAAGACCATTTTCTCCAGCCATGAAAAGCTCTCCATTTAAGTGCCTGTATATGATCAGTTTTGTTATTTTTATTTTGTCCATTAAGAGAATTCAGTGAGGAGTGACTGTTGTAGAATATATTGTCTATCAGCTTCTTCTTTCCTCTTTCAGTCTTCAGTGTGAGAGAATACGTATGCTTCTTAATGGCAAGGTCTTTTACACTGTATTATTTTTGCCCTTTAAAACTGCCTTCTGCACAAGCCAATGTCAAAACTCCTTTAACCTATCTGCAATTGAAAAACATTTATTGCTGTGGTGCTGCCCCCACAGTGGTGTACAAAGATTAAAAAACAATAGGCAGGCTACCTGCAAGTAGGCAGTGGAATCTATGTGTTCTGAGTGCTGTGACGCCATGAAGTTTCTCTGGGACAATCAAAGGAGACATTAAAAAATTAGGCTCTACACAACACAAAACTTTCAAAATGATAGTGGTAGTGGGGGATCCCAAATTTTTAAATAAATAAATAGATAAATAAATAAATTAAAAAATAAAATTTTATTTATTTACTTTCCCATATTAATGGAAAAGCATCAAAGATTTATTTATTCAAATAACCTGAAGTCAGTGGGAAAAGGGTTATTTCATAAACCTTTATTCTCATTCTCTTCCAAAAAGGAAAAAACAAAACACAAAAACTCCCAGATTTTTAAATGCAACTTTCTTATTTGGTCTAGCACACTCATTCAAGATTTACAGATGCATCTATTTTTCAGGGCAAACAATAAAAATCATTTTTTCAGCTGAAAAAGAGAAAAAAAGCATTAAAATCAACTTTTCAGTTGAGGAGAATTTTTAGTGATATAAGAAAACATAGAAGATTAAAGCCAATGTTTCAGACTTTGTAAAAATATTCTCCTTTGTCTTCAGTATAAACTTGGCAATTTCAATGCCAATCACATTTTTAATTGAGAGTGAACGAAGCCTAGTAACAGTGCTAATTTGTTGATTATATGATAGCAACAGCCTCTCTACAGTTCATCCCACATTATTTCTTTCTCCTAGGCAAAGTAATGTATCTTTTTGATTATTTTTAATTCAACAGATTCCATCTTCAGTAGGCCAAGTGGAAATCCAAAGTCCAAGTTCTTCTACTGGAAAAATATGATGTCCTGATTTTGAAAATTGGAAATCATGATGTAGCAATAACCTCTTCCTTTTACTTATTGCAAATGAAAGAAGCAATCCATAGAAGACCCACTATTCATCCCAAAATGTAAGGATTTACTAGAAAAATTAAAACCAGTGCTGGCTTTAGTGTTATACTTGAGTTAGCTGAAATCAATATATGCAAAGTCCACACATTCAGCACTAGTCAAGCTATTGTCTGTTTGTATTTTGCAGCATGAGCAAGTGCTTGTTAAAAGACACAGCAAGAAGAGAAGATTAGCATATTTTCTGTGCCAAAGTAGAATTTACTCATAAAAAAGAAAAAGTTGTCATAAACAAAACAGGAAAGCATTCTGGGGAATTAGCATGGCATGCATAAATTTTTTTGATGCCTCAGTTGTATTTGTCATCCATTCTGCCTTCTATATCATCACATTTATCTTATTTTAACTGTTTTACAATTTTCCAGTATTTTAATATCTGTGTTCACACTCAAGGATATCACAGGAGGACTCAGCTGAGTTTTCAGATGAAATATTTGGCAACACAGCAGAACAAGGTCACCTTATAGCCTCATGACTAGAGGTTTTGGTTCACCCTCATTGACCCTGCCTGTACTATATTCTGAGTTAAGTCATGCAAGGGGGCGGGAAGGATTATGCAAGAAAATGTGGGCAGGCTCAGTAATATTTATAACTATATGCACCTCTTAGAAAAGAAGCACTTGGATCTTCCCTCTCAGTAGGGTTTCCTTCTCTCTGTGGTCTTTCAGTTGTCTTTTCCTTTCTGCTGTTTTCTAGTCAAGATAGAGAAAAATTCTGTGCTTTCACACAAATAATTAAGATATCTTTCTTCGGTACAGTATAGTACATTCAAAGGTACTTTAAAAAACTATTTGTGGCTTGCTATCACCCTGCAGAACTTTTTTCCAATAGCCACTATTGCCTCAGCTGACCAGCACAGAATGCCACGGCATTTCTGGAGAACTGCCACATCAAACAGCTTTCAACTGTGAAATCATTCAACAGATTTAGGAAACAAGGTAGATCTGGGCCAAACTGCTGGGCTGTATTTGATAGAATTTATCAACACAAAATTTCATGGAAATTTAACGGTTTATACCTTCGTCGAGTGATCTGATTAAACACTAGTTTTAGGAGTAAATACACAATTATTTCCATTCTCTGTAACCATTTTCTTACTCTTAAATTCGTTCCCTGGCATCCAGCATACACCCCGTTGTTTCTTTGCAATGATCAGATTCATGATTTCTGGCAAGAAATACAGATGCATGGGCTTGATCCCCTTTTCCAAAATACTGCTGATGAACAGAGTAGTGTGAGCACAGCAAAGTTCAGCTACAAGGAAGAAAACACAGCAGCAAAATCATTTTTTTATCTTAGAAATATCAGACCTTGAATGAAATTATAGAGGAAGGACAGAGGAATTTATAACTAGGCTCAAAAGATAGGAATATTTACCATAAATCTTTTTTCTTCCCTCAGTTTCAGAGATCTTACACACACAAGGGGGGAAAAAAAACAGAAGGGAAAAATCCCAACCAGTCTTTATTATTGGAACAGAATTGTGTAAAACTTCTTCACAGATTCCTTTAATAGCAGTTTCCAACAATCAAATCTAGATGAAACTGGGTTTTTGTGTTTTTCCTCCAACATGTCTCTGAGACACAAGTCACATGAAATGTTAATTGTAATGCCAAAGTAGTTGAAGAAAAAGATATTGATTGAAATAGGTAAACAAACAAAATTTATATGATTCTAAAGCCCTAGGAATTAATTCTCCAGACTCTTGCTCTATTTGAATCATATCTATCTCACCTGTGCATGCAAATAAAAAAAACAAAAAAAAAAATCTGCTCCAGAAAAAATAATGCTCTCAACAGTTAGGATTTAAGCAAGGACTCGAAAAGAATGATTTTTAAAATTGACCAGTTATTTAATGACTCTCAATTTCTGAGTACTCAACTCTTCATGACAAAAACAAACAAACAAACAAAAAAAAAACCAAAACCCACAACCCCCCCAAAAAACACAGACTAACTTATTTTCAGAAACTGTAGAAAACTTACACTGTGAAAAGTGACATGCTACCGTTAGGGTGTAAGGCAGTAGGAACATGGTTCTGTGTATGTAAGGCACTAACCAAGTTTCTCATAAAGAAACTAACAAAAGCAAACACATATGCAACTGTATAGCTCCCATCATCATGCGATCCCAAACATTATAGGAGCTTTAGGCTTAAAGAAGACTTTTATGGGTTGAATAACCAGACTTCAGATTAATGCTGCCTAGGCCTGGCATATTTCTGCCTGAGATTTTCTGGGCAGAAATATGAGCATTTGTTTTATATGTCTGAAGTATTGAGTCATAGGTACTGAGCTGCATTGTACACAAAACTGTGCATCCAGAATAGACATATCTGAGATTTCTCATTAATTGCCAAAAGTCCTAAAATTCTGACTTGAAAAGATTTCTAGATGAAAAACAAGTATCTGCACATCAGGGTGCAAATATCTTCTAAATGTACTGAACTAAGCCATAACCCAATTGAAGTGAAATACATAGATAAACCCTTCCTCTCTCTATTCTAACAGTTTGGATAATATTTATATGTGTCATATTATCATCTGTGCTTTAATTTGCTTTTGGCAATCCCATTTCTTATCCTTCATCCTTTCTTCATCATTTTGTCATAAAAAAAAATAAATAGCATTTAGAAAGAACTATTTTTGCACTTACATTTGTTTAAATTCCTTACAGTTTCTTTTTATGAAGAGGTAAAAGAATCTGATTTAGAAATTATCTATTAATTCATAATTCACCAAGCAGTAGTGTGGTCCACTTCTCTTTCCAATTTCAAAACTAAAATTTTCTTTCTAAGGAAATACATGAAACTTCACATTGATAATGCAAAATAAGATTAAGATCAGAGTATTTCACATCCAAGACATTGATTTGTATGTAGCAAAGCCAAATGAAGCATGTCACATATGGTATGTAATATTTTATGAAATGTGAGCAACAAAGCAACTAAAGTATAGTGACAAACATCGGAAATTATGTCAAAAGGAATAAAACCAAACTAAACTACATGAAAACCAGCCTTATTTTAGTTTTATTCCACACATCGCACCTCAGAAATAACCCTACATTTTACAGACTTGTTGCAGGACTTAAACCACAAAACCCTTTGCTACTACCTGACAGAGGCAATTAATGATCCATCAAAAATTACAAGGAAGTAAATTTTTTACTAACAGAGTAACGTGCTGAACCACCCTCAGCTGGATGAATACATGTAAACGAACCAAGTCAGGACATACTATGTCAAGGCTTAAGTACAGTTTTCCTACTTGCATGGTATGCCTGTGACAAACACAGACTGAGGTTTCCAACAACAGACATGCTGTTATTATGGCAACCGCACAAAGTAATAAAAGAAACCTTGTGAAAATCACACGTGACAAAAGTTGAAAGGAAAGTCACAGTAAATAACTGCTTCCCTGAAGCTGGGCCTACTGCTATTCTTTCAAGTATTTCCATTACTGTTTGTTAGTCTGTACATCACACTAATTCCACAATAAAATAATTTTTATTAGTATTACAGTCAAGCACATGATATTAGATGCTGAAATGAGAATTTTGTAAGGCAAGCTTTAGACTAGAAGAATGTATTTATATTTGATTATTATATCATGATAGCATCAATACATTCTCTTTAATGGATTTCATCCACACTTACAGGGCATAGGAAAGAAATAAAGTTGGTTCTCTATTTATAAGGATGTTAGGATGATCAAAACCAAGAAAAAGTGGATGTGTCTTTGAGATTTCCATGAAACAAAATTGCATTTTATCCCAATACCTGTTTAAATAGATAAGGCACTTCAGGTTATTAATATATAGATGTGTGAATTTGATGGAAAAAAGAGAAATAAAGGTGAAGGGGGAAAAAAAATAAATAAAGAACAGAAGTTTAAAAGATTAAATTCAGCATAAAAAATTTAGAGGAAATGCGCTGATATAACAACAGGTAACTTTGGGACAATATTAAAGTAATGCAAAGTAATTTTTATAACTTGTAATGCTGTCAGATTTTTCCCTGACATCTCCTCCCAGAAAATTGGCTATGAAGAAATGAGGATCTTATGGAAATCTAGCACTTCTAATGTTGGATAAACCTTTTCAGTTCTGAGTAGGCAGAATCACGTTTATACTGTGCAGCAAAAGAAAAGATCAAGAAGTGCCTAAATGTCAGTAGCTAGGCACTTCTGACTCATACTACAGGTTCAGAAAAATCCTCTTTCCAGTTCATTACAGAGTCAACATATTTCAGAAACTGTAGCACTCACCATAAATAAATAAACAAGCAATGATCCGAAAGCAAGTTCAGACACTGTCCTCATAAGAAATGAGGAAACAGTGGAAGTAAGCCTTTGTGTGAAAGTATACCCCTCTCTTACCTGCCATTTTGAAATACCACATTTAGATCCCTCAGAGGCCAAGATCTAGCTTGCTAGTACAAAATTACTGCCAGACTCATCAATAACACTGTTTTGTCTGATGCCCGCGTATGTGGCCATCAGGTTACAGACATCAGGATAGTCTGTACTTCATGTGGACATTTCATGTCTCATATAAAAAGCCAATACATCCATCTCTTCATGACACTGGCTTCTATTACCAGGCACCCACACATTGGGCTGTGTGGCATATGGTAAAACAGCTGTAGTAGTATCACGGTTGGATAAGGACAATGTGAACGTGTGCATTTAGGTGGAGGAAGAGAAAGACAGGGGAGAGACAATCAAAACTTGCAAGAAAGAGCGAGGGAGAGAAAGAAAGATGGATGAAGTGATACCTGAGAGAGAAGAAAATTAATTGTTCTTTATTGAGTATTGGCAGCCAAGGAAAAACAGTTTCAACTTATTCACTGTTATGGTTAGCAGGGAAGGAGAGATGAGGAATTTATATTTAGCTAAAGAATAACATTTCCCTAGTGACTTAAGGAAATTAATGCATACCTACTTTTCTATGAACTTAAGGTTAAATTGCCCTTCAGACACCTTTCTGTTAGAAATTAAATGTTCCTCAAGAAGAGATATCAACTGTTATCCCAGTTATTAGAAACAATTTGGTGACTCAGCTGATAGGACAGTTGCAATAACTAATGAAGCTGCATTTCTGTCATTGTGATAGTATAATACTTTCATTTGTGAATAATTTGCTTCTGTAATTTGTCTTCAAATATTCTATTTCAACTCTACAATACCCAGTAAATCATCATCCTTGCAGTATGATTTGATTACACACAGGGCTAGCACTGTTTTCCTCAGTTTATATCTACTGCTTGAATTACAGTAACTTCTATTTTGGAACTAATTACATTTTCCCATATTAACACATCTCAAACTGTTTCTGCTTTGTCAGTCTGTTTAACCAGCATTGCACAAGAATACTGGACCCCTGAGCCTAAAATTATGTATATTTGCATGCCATTTTCTTCTCTTACTGCTATCGCACGAGTAATTCAGCTGCACTATGCAGCCAGATGTTGGTACATACTGTTGATCTATATCATTCTTGCCAAGTTAGAAATTAATATCATGGGATCATTTTGAGCAAATGAAGTACTTACTGAGGGACAGAAAACAATGTGTCTTATGTGAAGGATGCAATGCATCCCACAAGTCTTTTTTATAGACTGTAATTAACTCTTTAATATTTTCATACATTATAGAAAGTCTTCCTCATAAGTCAGAGATAAATAACTAAGTAAAAAATGTTAATGTTTGTTCCAATGGTGTAATTCATATTGATTGAAATAAATTAGTTTCTTAATAATATGTGAAGAGAGTTCATTACTAAAGTGATAATTCCTACTCTATGGACTTACATTCCTGTTCACCTCTTATTTCCAAATTAAAAATGACTCATTTGGAAGTTAAAACTGAGGGCATATCAATAATTTTATGTATCACAGTGATACTAAAACTCAATTCATACTCTCTGAAAAGTCTTACAAAAAATAAATAAAGAAAGAATGAATTCAAGACAATTAAGATGTAGAAATAAACACCCAAATATACATAAATGGTTGTTTCATTATACCAGTATTTTAGTACTGGGATGGTCTACTTATGACTAGTGATTTAAAGTGTCTGTAATGCCAAATTTGGTTAAAATACTTTTTAAAGATTCCTCATTTGTCAGGCAGGATTTCTTCTCCCTTTTCCATTTTTCTTTATTTCACTACTCAGTATCTTTATTTTAAATGACTGTTTTGTGGAGATGAGATGCATAAAATGAAAAATTGCTTCATCCTCACACTGTGCTTAGTCTTCTGATTTGCCGGTGTGATTTTGCCCTCATTCAAACAGAGTTTTTGAAATGTTGGCTTCTACTCTTAAGATGAGTGGTTGTGATAAAACTATCTGGGGAGAAGGGGATGGCTTTCTCTCTCGCAGTTTAAAGATTTCTGCATTTGAGTAGTTAAACTCAGATAGCCATGCCCAAAAAGAGCTGATTCTCCTTTTTGTAGCCTCATCTCAATTGTTCTAATCCAGAAAACACCAAAAAGAAGGGGGTTTTGGCTGCCTCTCATGGAGACTTCTTCATGTTGTATCGTCATGTATGCCATATTCTCTTCATCCCAGATACCTCCTCAGTCCTTTTGCCTTTCTATTTCATGTTTCAAGGTCTCATCTCACTCCATGCCTGACATCATTCCCTTTCTGCAAGGAAAAAAGGGAACGAACCTAAGGGGCTCAAGATGGCTTTCTTTCCCACAGATCAGCTATTCTAGTTTTGCTTTTCTACCTTCTTCTATCAACCTAGCATACTACCAGCGCAGATTTCTTGAGTTGCACACCACCATCAGGCCGTCAGCTGAAGTTATAATGACCTCAGACTGAAGTTAAATCAACCTGCCATTTACAATGTAGATTAAGTTTTTCTTCTCCTGGCACCCTGATTCAGATGTCTTCAGGCAAGGGCTAGCCAGCAGCGTAGGCATGTGTGCAAGTTACCTCCTAACTTCTTCTGGGAGCGCTGGCTGCTGCGTACAGCCTGCCAGGGGCCTCCCTTCCACCAGCAACCTGGTACCCAGGCTGCACCAGCATGTCTCCATGTCTGCATTCCCAGGGAAGTGCAGGCTGCAAAACAAACACAAAGACCAAGCCAAAAACATTCACATTATGTTATCTAATGAGTATCCCTTTTTTTGCAATATCCATTTCTATCATACTCTTCATTCATAAATACCTGAGTTTTACTGTCAACCAGGGCAAGCACTTCAGCTTTAATGAATCCGATAGCAATGATGGACAATGGAAATATGAATTAACACTTCATACAGTCACCACAGACATCTGCCCAGATAAAGTGGAATACATGAGAAGACTCTTCCCAATCAATCTAAAGATGATGTAATGACATCAATCATGTATTCTTGATGCTCTATGTCTGTGACATTGTAAAAACACAATGACGCAGAAAAGGATATTAGGTGACAACTACTTGCTATTTCTCATAATACAAGAATGAGGAGCTACTCAAAGACATGATCAGGTAGACTCTTTAATGATTCAAGTTTTTAAGGCAAATTCACAGAGAATAAATTGTATTTCATTCTACATACCTAAATAAACTTTGAACCTTAACTGAAGCCTAGGGGGGGAAAAACAAACAAACAAACAACAAAAAAAAAAAACAAAACAAAAAAAAAAAACAATCAAACAAACAAAATTCCACTGCCCTTCCCTTAGAAATCCTACTCCTCACATAATCCTAATAGTCATGTCACGATCCCTCTCTCTCAGAACAAACATTAAAGAGGTGTTTCTTAGTATTTTATCCTTCTCCCACAGGTCTAGATTTCAGAAGACACTGTGTGGACTAAAACATTTTGCAGTCTCTGTCAGAGTATTTCCTGAACATACTGCAAAATTAACCATTTTGAAAAAGGGAGAGTAATTATTATTCCCAAATGTGGGAGTTAGCCCTTAGAAACAGTGATGAGAGCTCTACTGACACAAGGCAATGGCAAATTTAATGAAATATTAAATAGTTGTTTAACTATTAAGCATTGCAAACCAGCAGTTACCAGGAACGCACTAATTTCTTCCAACAATATTCCCTACAACAAACCTCAGTAAACAATCTCCTTCTCTCTCCTAACAAATACTATATGCTTCTCTAGGAGACGACTCCTCAGCGATTCAGTGGCACAAACACATGCTAGGTATTTTTTCTGGATCTGAGCTAGAAAGCCCTACACACCCAGAGACTGAATTCTAGACAGGCAAATGACTGTGAAGGGCTGCACCTTCCCTTTTGATTCATGTTTGCAGCTCAGCTGCATGATGGCTTGAGAGCATAACTACTGCTGTCAGGCTGATCTCATGAAAAGGAGGGGGACGTACAGGACAGCTGGCCAGCAACAGATGGGGACATGCTGTTCCATCCCGCACGTTGGTAGAGCTCCTATTGCAGCACATGCTGTCCAGAAGGAATTCTAACTAATGCAGCACCGGTCTTCCAAAGGAGGCCTGGCTTTAAGCCACAGTCAAGTCCTAGAATTCAAAGAACTTCTTAAATTGTCTAACTACTCCTTAAACAGTCCACTCATTTATAGTTCAGATCAGTTGTTTGTGTTGGAAATTAATTAGTCTGTTCTTTAAATTCTTTTTTGTTTAAGATAAGGTGAAAGCATGCCATAACTTCTGGTTTTGTGAGCAGAACTTGATATACCTGTTGATAGCTTAAGATTTCTTGTCCTTGATGAAGAAAATTCTTTGCTTTTCTAATCACATGATAAATGCAAAAAGATCATCATCAGTCACCACAAGCATGATTGCTTTCACTTATTCTGCTTTGCAGTGACATTGGCTATGATCATCAATTGACTTCTAAAATAGTTAAGCTGCATTAAAATTAGACTGTTGTTATTGAAATTTACAATGAAATGAATTTATCTTTTATTCATTCTCTTAACTTTCTATAGACACCTAGAGTTTAATTTTGTTCTTTTGATATTTCAAATTAAATATTACTTGAAAACGAAAAAGTAAAACTCATTTGAAAACTTATAGAAACAGAAATGAAGATACCAGTTCATTTTGACCTTCTGAGTGGAGAGAAATGAATAAATTAAATATCTATGCCATTTCTCATTATCAAGGTGACTGGATGCAATTGTACAGAGCTCGTTCCACTATGCAAACTCACCCTGACCCAACTAGTCACTGTGTGTCAATATAAAGAATTATCACCTCGTCTTAACTCCTTAACATAGAGATACTGTCTATTACAGATAAAGTCATCTATGCCATGTCATACACAGAATATCACAGGACAGTATGCATTTGTAGTGAGAGATTCACACCAGGGTTTAAATTACAAAGTATTAATATAAACGAATGGAAAAGCAGAAACAATACCTGAATATACAAAATCCTAGAAAATAGTATTTGTCTGAGAAATACTGCTTCTTTGAATTATCAGCTGTGGCACTGCATATAAGAAGTGTCATAACTTCACAGGGTATGACAAGACACCTTGAACTCATTCTTGGCAGATTATTAGAAATTTTATGCAAAAGATGCCAGTGCAATCCCATACAGAGCCATCAGTGTTCAGTAGGAGTTTTTTTCCTTTATGCCTTTTTTCTCCTTTAAAATAGCTTTCAAGTAGAATAGATATATATTAACAGTGATGTATAAACATACCTCTGTAGTAAATCCTTTTTAAACACACAAATTACAAATTAGAAAAATGGATACGGTCTAATATTCATTAAATGTTATTTTTATATTATCTATTTCCTTTTTTTCTAAACTGAAGGATCAGTTTACAGAAATACATATACAGTCTGACCCTTTTGAAATGCCTACTGACTTCAAAGAAAATCTAAGAAGAGGAATGTGTGCTTTACAGCTTCTTCATTATCAACAAGTATTTCAGTATTCAAACTAAAGGAGCAATTCTTGTGAATGCTTACACACAGAATTTTAGTACTTGTGCATATTCTTACTAGACCCTACAGCATTATGTTTCACTCTGATGAGCCTCTTAAAGGAAGTCTTGATGAAAAAAGCCCGCAACTTCACATAATGTGCTCTATAAAAAACAGGATACTGAGTGTACTATAAATAAAATTAATATTCAGACTAAATGTTTACAGATGTGAGCCTTTAGACAAATGCAGTGATCTAGAATTGAGTTATCTTAGTCTCTTAGCTACTAATTCACCCTCACCACAAACTAGAACATAAATGAGATAGGTTCTACCCAGAAAAAGGAGTCGAACTTGCTGAATAAAATATTGTCATTTTTATGTCTTCTCTTTCTCTGTAAAGTCACAGCCTACCCTTTTCCTTTTTCATGGTCTTTCTGTTCTCAAATTTGAGGCCTACAGATAAAGGTGCATCAATAGCTTATCAACCATCTTTTTTTTTAACTTATTATTAAAATAGTTAGAATTACAATTCTAACCTATTATTGTTTCTCTAGTTTCTTTACACATCAGATATTAATACTATTTTACACACGTGTGATATATGACATCCACGGAAATCACAATCCCTGTATCAGAGTTCAAAATCTAATGTAAAAGGACAAATATAAGTATACGTTTATAATTTTCATAATTTATATAATTGGCATATATATGCTATATAGCTTTTGTATCGGCACACATCATATATAGTGACATTTTTGTGATTACAAAAATGCATGAATTATGATTTACTGTTGCTAAACATATGATATTAATTTGATGCAGTATAATGAAAGAATAGCATTTTAAATGGAAATCTGATGATGGGATAGTTGAGTGTTTTGTCATTTTTCAGGATCTT
Organism: Tyto alba; assembly: GCF_018691265.1. Lineage (NCBI taxonomy): Eukaryota > Metazoa > Chordata > Aves > Strigiformes > Tytonidae > Tyto > Tyto alba. The sequence continues at coordinate 55,181,386 of NW_024881282.1, forward strand.
CAGGACCAAACGCCACAAATGGCAATTTTATTTGAGGTCGATGACCAGCTCCATTTATCTATAAGAAGTTGATTCCATCAGTTCTGCATTGTTTTGAATCACCAGATGGCACTTTTCCCTGCTCTAAAGACTTACCATCTGAGCATGTAGGAGTTAGATCTGGGAGAAACATTGCCAGCTGAACTGAGATGCTATATCGATGTTGAGTGCCTTACCAGTAAAGAAACACTTGTCTTGCTTCAATATCTCTCTTCAGCTGAAAATATTCTTTCTCAAATTAATTGCTGTAGACAAGCTATGTCTACAGAAGTGGAAAGAAATGAATTAAAAAAGCCCCACTTTTGTCAGCAAATATGCACTGCCCAGGGACATTTTTTAAAGGTATTCTTTCACATTCCCCACAAGACTATATTTAAAGCTGTACTTCTAACTTGAATAAAATAATATCGACAAAATTAAATAAAACTGTGTTGAAAAGCTTGTCCACTTATAAGTACCGTTACAAATTTGCTGCTTCTATTCTGGTTATGTTCTTCAAGTAATTTCTCTCCCTTGTTTCCATGTCAAATCCATGGGAAGGAAAAAAAAATTATAAAAGTATGCAGTCATGGCAAGAGCTCTCGGTGAAGTACAATCATGATTCATTATCATCACATACTAATGGAATATCTCAGTGGAAACACCATAAAGTAATGTTTAAACATCATGCAGTGACTGTTTTACAATGTCTGTAACTACACTGCATGCACATCTTTCACTCTACTGTTTTCTTCTGTTATGTGGGTCAAGCACAGTGCTTCCTTTCTCTGTGACTTTAGGGAGAAGAGACAGGCTGATTTGTTTTTTTTTTTCCCCTCAACTTCTTTCCAACTTCTAACTGCTTAAGCAGATAGGAAGTTGTACTGGTAAATCAATTTTCTGTGACAAACAGAAAAACAGTTTTTTAGGAGGTAAGTTAAAGCAAAAGGAATTTTCCTCATATTGAAACTTCACTAAGGTTGCCTGCCACATCACAAAAAATCACTTGTTCAAACATGACTCCCTTATGTAAGGATTTGGGGACCTCTCTACCATGACCCTGTAGGAATACCTTTCTGTTATCTCCTACTTTTACTAACAGGCAGGTGACTGGTTTTGCTGTTGGAGAGTTACAATACATCAGTTCTACACGAAAATGAAACTATGTGAATATACACTGGGGTCGCAGTCACTGGTGAAAAACAAAATATTACTTATTTTTTTTACATCCCCAATATTTTCTTTTTTCATAAATAATTTTTGAATAACATTTCATATAAATTTATTGAGAATCATATAATGAGAAAATACAAATTAAAAAAATATAAGGCAAGGTATAAAAACACCCATTGGAAATAAGCATGAAAACTGTCACCATTGTCCAGTTTTGTCATTTTTTGTTTTGCAGTTTGACCCATTCAAGTCCATAGTGATAAGCCATTACAGTGCTTCTGATGTCAGAAGAGTTGTGAAGATGACATCCAAAATTCTGGCCTCTAAGCCATCAGCCTGCTCTAGTGAAATCAAAGACAGCTTTGCACTCAGTTTTGAGCTCAGAAGCAAAGATTTAGACCTTGAGGCTTCAAACTTTGATAACAGGGATGACAAAAAGAGCACCAAAAATCATTAGGTTATCTTCATGAAATAAGCTCAGCAAACTTTTCTCCAAAATTATGTATAAACAGCCATTGTAAAACTGCTAGTACATTAACTACTGGCCAAATTGTTTAGGTTGGCTGGAGGTTTTAGAGGGGTTGTTATACATGAAAAACAGAATGGAAAATTAGTTTTGCACTTGCTTCAGCTAAAGGAATCTAATAATTTTTAAGTGCCTACAGCTAAAACTAGGCATAGGACACTGAATTCCGAGGTTGCAAAAAGACTGAAACAGTTACTTGTGTCAGTGAAATATACACCCACACTGGTTGCCTTAAAGCAACCCCTCATTCTTTATTATAAAAATCTCTGGCACTGCAGAAGAACCGACTGTGTAAGTGTTCATCAAGGCTGAATAGCCTTCATTCCATCACTCGGTTTCATGCAGGGGGATTATGTTATTGCTGCCCTCCCAAATCCTTATGAAAATAAGATATTTATCATGAAGCCTTGTCTTGTAAGTAGAATTGATGTTACATTTATAAACTACGCGTTACTTTAGAACACATGGGATTAATGCTCCCTGGCAGCCCAAGCTCTAGTCTTCATTCCCACACACGTTGCCAGAGTAATCATCTACCTTGCCTGTTGCCTCAGCTATGTCCAACTTGTCTTCAAATCTTTTCCTGCCCTCGTTCATCTTTTCCCATATTAGCTGTGAGCTTCTTGAGTTTCTTCAAAGCTGTGTTTCCGCCACTTTGCTTGCACTCATTATATCCTATCATTCCTCTAATTCAATCCAAATCACAGCCACAGAATCACTTCCAGCACATCCTTCACTCTAACTCTGATTTACATTTCACATCCATCAGTCCTGAAATCTGACCTGAGCTACGCTGATGTTTCCCTTTCTTTAAAGTTTCTGTTTAGAAGACTAATCTCTAAACTTTTTATTTTCTCAGAAATGTTGGCAAAATATATGAACAAAAAGTGTCAGTCAAATCTATAAAGCCTGACAAGACTGGGGAGTGTCACCATTCAGTCATTAATTGTTGTTACAACTTTTTAAGAGTAGACAGAGTGTAAGAATATTTCTTCTTTAAAGTGCTTCACACTCTTGTCAATATATGCTAGATAATCATTAAAAAGCCAATAACAAGCACTGTGCAACATGAGCTGGCGCATTGACTTGTCTTGCACTTAATTAGTCAATTAGTTTTGCATGGATTACCACAGGAATCTGAAACTACCTATTGATACTAAGTATAGCTAAAAGGAAATAGAAAAACAGCACATTACCTGGCAGAGAGCTGCTGTCCAAGTCAATAATCTGAACTTGACAGATACAGAGCCTTTGTTCAGTTTGAACATTTAAAGACTCTTTGGAGACCTGATTGGCTGAAAATCACACATGATGTTTGGACAGTTTATTTTGTGTGACCAATTGCCAAACCAACAAGCATCTCAAATTACTGAGGCACAAGAGGTTAAGGTGAAGCTCAACATTCAGAACACAATTCCACAGAAGGGCACCCTTGATTTATGAACATTGTCTGTTTAGGGTTTCTTTCACAGTTCCTTTGTCTGACAGGATTTTTCCTTATCACTCTCTGTGCACATTCAAAAGTGTATTTAGATGCTATAGCCTTTAAATTGAGGGCTAAAATCTGGGAACACCTGGACATAGTTTGTGCCTAATGCTACAGGTGTTCAATATGTGCTGAGATGCTGGGTGTGAACCTGTCTTTTGAACCACATAGTGAGTTAAGATCAGCATTAATATTATTCCATTCAACAAATTAAACATGTAATAAAAATTCTCTAAAGATCAGCAGCAGAAGTTTAAAAGCAAAATTGGAGGCACTCAATGCAGCTAACGTTGCAAAAGTCTATTTTTTTTCTCATTTGAACAAAATTGTCCAGCAATTAACAGCAAATACACAATTAACTTAGACTTTTTCAGACTAATCCATTAACAGGCATAGTAAAATACTGCATTAGGCTTTATAGAGTAACTAGAAATTTCTTTGTATTAATAAGCAATGCTAGCCACCACATTATTTAAAAAGCTGTATTTTGCTGGAGACAGGGCAGAAGTTGCTTCAGAGCTCCAAAAGTTATTTTCTGTTATTTCTTAAATTTTACAAACTCACTATTTTTTAATAGGAAAAAAAATTGACTCATCAGTAGTACTGATGATAAAATAAATGCATACCTAAAAGGCAAGTTGTACCTTAGACCAGATCATAGCTTCACTCAAGAATTCTGATCAAAAGCCTTTCCTTTTTAATTGCAAAAATGACCTTAACTATTCTGTTGGAGAAGCAAACAAGAAGGTGTATGTGTCCTTACGACTTACTTTTCACCAGTCTCACACACTATGCTTGTCTTGACCCAGTAAATGCTAGAAGGGATGAAACTGCATGGCCCAATGAAACAGAAAAACATTCTGATGACTCAGGTTAAAAAAAGTGAAACTTTTTCTTGTCCTAGATATTCACTGTGGAACTGATATTAAAGCCTCAAAGGTCTTACAAGTGCTTTGTTTGGGAATTTTAGACAGTCTCTGGGACAGATTTTATGAGCAAACTGCTGTTACTTTCACTGCCCACCTCTTTGAATATTCACTGAGAAAGAAGCAATTCTATGAATTAATTTCTAAATTTATCTGAAAATAATGATGCTAACGATGATCTGCATTTCTAAGACCTTTGGCAATCTTGCATGAAAAGTGAGATGAGTTCTAGAATGACTGGAAGCACACCCCAATGTGAGAGTTGCTTAAAGAAAAAGACCAGCCTAATCACGAGAAAATATTATCATTTAATTGATCTCTGTACTGTCTAAAACTTTAATTTGAATCTGAAATGGTTCCTTTTGAAAGGAAGAAATATACTGGAGATAATATGTGGCAGTGATAGGTAAGTCGCTAATTTCAAACTGTGGGGAGGACTATTTCCAAGGGGTGTTCGCCTCAGCACTGAGGGCAACAGCAGGAAGGGAGCGTGTTTGCTGACACAAGTACATAAGGAGAAGATAAAAAAGGAAGTAAACATGGGTTGCTGAACTCTGACAGAGAACCTGCAGTGACAACAATACTGCGTTTCCTATTATTGGAGAGAAATAGGAAGCGAAGTATTGTTCACGCTGGACACCCTCTGTTAGATTTTGACAATTTGTGTTTAGTCCCGGGTACAGCTTCTCACTTGTGTCAGCAAAGCCGCTCCCCCCTGCCGTGTCCTTCGGTGGCAGGCCCTTCCTTCCACAGGATCCTCATCCCGCCCCAGGCAGGGGAAGAGAGAATCACCTCAGGCCTCAAGATTTCTGCATCTGCGAAAAGCAGCCACAGAAAGAGGGATTAACAGCAGGTACCCCTGCAATGTCCCTAGAAGGTGAGCCTGCTGCTGTCCTCTAGGGATGCCAACTGCATGGTCAGCCCGAGCGAGCACGGCACAGCACCAACTGAGCATCACGGTGTCAGACCATAGCTGCCTCTCGTCCACCCACTTCAGAGACCAAACAGAAGGGTTTAAATCTGTGCCTGCATTGAGGCTGATCTTCTAAATTCAGGGAACTGAGCACAGGGTAGAAGGTCAGAACTAATGCTAAAGTGTGCTTGTGAGTGACGGAGCTAATTGGCAAAGGGCACATCAGTGGCAGGCAGTTGGCCTGCAGTTCACCATCAGCTTGAACATGACAAAAATAAAAGTTAATACTGTCTTGGACCGTTGTCTATAAAAACGTATGGATACCAAGAGACCTATAACTCAACTCACCATATGAGACTAATCTGGCAGTGTATTTTGTGAATAATAATGGCAGTGGGTTTTTAAATATAATACAATTCCAGCTACTTGAGAGCTCCTCTGAGATAGGTGCCTAGATGTAGTTGCTTTACTGCACCTTGGTGCTCACTCATAGAGAGGCACATACTAAATTTAACCATTCCTTCCTGGAAGAGAGCCATACACCAGAGAGAGGCTGAGGTTTTCTTCCAGGATCATAAGCTTAGACTGTTAAAATTGAAGTTCACCAGAACCATTTAGTCTGGATGCCGATCTGAACCTCAGCTCAGGTTTGCTACTCACTGACATCTGTTTCAGTACAATGTCTGTTTATTAATAGACACTTAAAAAAATAATCTCTTTCGCACACAGCCAAGTGAGATCGTTAATATTACGGCACAATTTTTCCTTCAGGCACAATCCAAGGATGTTGGTTTTCTTGAAAGAATGCTTTATGTTAGCAGTGGCAATAGAACTTAAAGCTATATAGCAGTTTGTTCTAATAATGGAGCTCTGGACACAAATCATTTTCCATTGCTGTGATTTTTTTTTTTGATTTTTTTTTTTTTTTTTTGTCTAATACCCTGCAAGACCTCGGATACTGGGTGACACTCTCCATTTCTACCATTTCTCCTACTAGTACATACTTTTAGCTTTTTACATTTTAGGGAAGATTTAAGTTTGTAATAAAGTTCTGCAAGATATTCTTTGGCTTACACACAGTTTGTCACCTTTTCTGATTTAAATGAGGGATACAACACAGCCATATTTAGACATCAACAGTGCTGACATCTGCTTGTGCTCTGGATACCTACGTTTCACTTATAGTCAGTGGGCAGAAAGGAACTTCTGGGACATATCTCACTGACCTGTTTTAGACATCTAAGCTACACCGAAATGATATGTGACCTACAAATGCCTATATCTCTCTATTATATAAAGTGATTCTAGATAGGTTGCTTAATTACAGATACCTAAACTATTGAACTCGGGCTTTGGATAAACCCAGCCCTATATGTTCATAATAGAGTTTCTTGGTATTGCAGAGGACTGAAAATAATGATCCAGTTCCTTGTTCTAGTCCAATGTTTTTAAATCTTAAGTGTTTTGGGGTAGGTAGGAGGATGTTTTCCTGTTTGTTTGTTTATTTAACTTTTACAGACTAAGAAAGTGAGAAAAAACATGTTATGGATTCTAAAAATGTTCTTTCCATCTTCTTTGAAATAGATCCACAGCTGAACAGTATAGTGTTGAAATCTGAGATTTTGCAATCTTTTCTGTATTGCTGAGAAAAAATATGCTCAGTTTGGCTGAGAAATGAATCTCTAAAAAGCATGTGCTGCAATACTCATATTTTGTTGCTGTGTTTGTAAAATGTGCAACTCGGGAATGTTGCATTACAAACATTTTTGTGGATATCATGGCTTCATAAAAGAAAATTTATGGAAGGTGATGATAAACTACCTCATGCTTTATGTACATACCACAGACAACTAATACTATCCTTTTTGAAAGTAAATCTTCAAGTTAAGTCTTACATAGCAAAAGCAAATCTCTGTCTTGTTAGACAAAAAACAGTGACAAATTTCATATGTGCAATTTTAATTCACAATTTACTCAACTAAGTCAATGCATAAACCATACAATTAAAACTTGAAAAAATGTTCAGTGCCTTACAGAACCACATAGAGGGCAGCTCACCTTATGTAAAGACTGGACAGTTGCCCAGAGCTGCAAAATTGGAGAGACAGCATTTTTAGAGCCAATTTGTGACTGCACTGATTAAATTGCTAATAAGATGTTAATTTTTATAATGCATAAATACTTTGTCTCATATTTTTCTGGAATTGTGTGAGACTGTATTTCATAATAACTGAATATGTGGCATTCTAAAATTCCATAAAAATGCCTGGTATTAAATTCTATTTCTTGTGAATGTTGGAGTACAGGCAGCAGAATCTATTTTACTCAAGGCAACAAAACAGCTAGGGCTGTCTCTGATGATGCTGATACTGAATATGCATCAGGGACTGCTCACAACTGACCAGAAAAACAGTGTTTGCCAGAGATACTGCCAACTCTTTTTGTATAAACTTCAGAATTCCACAGTAGAACCATTTGCAGAAAACAAGACAATATTCATTTAAAACTATTCTCTGAGAATCACTTAAAAAGTATTACCATTCAGGCCTGAAGTCTTTTTGGCTTAGATAGCTGCAGATACACAAGAGCCTGAGTAATGAGATATGCCATAGGGTGTGACAGTGCACAAGTTTGAGTGTGTTAAGTATGAAGAAAATTAAAATCTGAAAGGTATGTTAAATGTCACATTGCCCAACAAGCAGCCTTTTGGGCTGGTTCTTGCCTGATTTTCCTGTAAGCACTATTCTGCAGTGGTTAGCATCACAGGATAGTAAGGACTGAATGGAGAAAACCATAAGGGACCATGAATGGACAACAGCAAGACCAGACCTGCTGTACCTAAGCAATGTGAAACACAGAGATTTCTCATCTGTCTCCAAAATGACAGTAAGTTTCCCCTCTTGCACACCACCCCTCAGAATGAGCCAGACACATTGGTGGGTTAAAAACTGACCATGAACAAGATGCAAACACACAGACTAAGGAGAAATATCGGTAGTTTCCTTCTCACCACCAGCATTTTAGCGCTCATTGTAACGGCACTGTGGTGAAATCACATGCTCCCTCACCAGTCCCTTAGTTTGTCACTCCTCTCCAAGGGCAACTGCTGCTTCAGCATGCTCCACAGGAATGCTCACTGTCCTCCTTCCACTCCTCCTCCCTAATTCCCCAACCTCAAAGGCTGGTGGTCTCATCTCCCCTTGTTCTAACAGCTCTAGTAACTCAAAAACACACCAGCATACAAAGTTCAAAGTAAGGAAAAACTACTCCATAACTGACTTGCTCAACACACGACTGATATTTCATGTTTCCCCTGGTGCCTTTATTTCCCTTCAGTCATCCTCACTATCTTGTATTTAAATGTATCTATATGAATATAGAGATAATTGTACGCAAATTAAAAGAGCACAATACCTTCAAAATTATTTTTAGGGCTACTCTATCAGGGCAGAGTTAAGCCATGATCATTAGAATATCACCTAATGCCTTAAATAAAGAAGTATAAACTTGGCCACTAATATTCTTACTTTTTTAAAACACTGCAGTAGCCCATGAAGTCAAAATATGCTCAAGTCCCTAATACATGTTTGCAATTTTTCTGCTTTACTCAGCTCACTTTAGATTCTTATACTGAATCCCTTTCTTCCTCTTTCATAATTTTTTTCGTGGGCAAGTTTATTTTTTAGAGTAGAAAAGTATCTTTTTCTAGTCAGATCAGATAATCTATGTGAGCCTAATTCAGTGGAACTGGGCATGTATGTGAGACTTACTGAGTATTAGGAAATAAAGGATGTTCTTCAGAGGGGAAAGGATGCTATGAGGACATTGAAAAACACAAGTGAAAAGGAAAATGAGCTTCAGTGGGGTCGTACTATTGCCTTTACTGGCATCTTAGTTTTTAATGGTATACATCTTGTGAAAGCCTGTAATTCTTAGCTTGAACTTAGCTTTGTAGTTGCATAATTACTATGCTAAGAAAAAATATGTTTCCAGCCAGCAAGAAAATGCAAGATGGCCTCCAGCTTGAAAGTTTATGATTTATGTATAGATAAATTGCTAAAAGTGTGTTATATTTGTTAGAGGTACACTCAGCTTTTCAGCCAGATTTGGACAATGATTAAAGGAGGCATTTAAAACATATAAGCAATAAATGAAGGTGTACATTATAGTGGGAACATGACAGTTGTACTTGGGTATATATTACTTTAACATATAAGCACAGCGATAAAAATATTCAGTAATTGATGAAGTAATTTTGTTTAAAGACAAGGAGATATAACCCATAGTGATTAAAGGGCATAGCATAATGTCGTTTTACTTTGCCTAGAGGGACAGCTGTGCTGGCAGAAGCTTTCACCCCTGAGGGATCAACTCTTGGCTGTAGCTTCTACCAGGGTAAAGAAAGTTTATTTTTATGGGCAGAAATCCACACAAGTCCTGCCAACTGAGGCTTCTCAGGAGACAGATAAATTTTATGCAACTCCCAGCTGGTCTAAATACCACAACAGCAGCACCTTTCCCTTACAGCTCACTTTTCTTTTTTGTGCTCTGGAGTAATCAGCTTCTTTTAAGCCACTCTGAGTGTGTCTACTTGAGATAAATATAACACTTTTAACCACCACAGGTAAAAGATTCAAATCAATGTACAGGTCCACTGTCGCTCTACAGTGGCTATTTTGTACGTGTGGGGTGTTTTTCGATGGTAATCCTAGCAGTAACACAAACCACCTCTCAAAAATCAGTCCAATGTCTGTAACAGAAATGCTCAATCTGCTCTAACATTTATGCTGCTGAATTTTAGGATTGAAATTAAAGTCACTGCTCCAACAGCACTGTGCATTCCTCCCACTTTGAGGCACAGGGGTTTTTTTAGGTAGCTCGTGCTACTATGGCTTTCTTCAGAAGCAGGGCAAAAAATGAGTCAGTGCATTGCTGGACTGCCTGAGAATTAAAGCCCAGCAGGCTGACAGCTTATATCATGTACCTTTCTTTCTTTCTCTACCTTCAAGACCTTGCATCTTCTCACTGTTGTCACCAGCCTTCCTACTCCTGCTTGAAGAATCACTGCAACACCTTCAAGACAAGAAATTACCAATTCTCTGAAGGGAAAGAAAAAAAAAAAAAAGATAAATCAAAAACCATCTTACATAAGCTATACTCTCTTTACAAGTGATAGTCTCTCGTGGTTCCCATTTGCAGTAGAAAGCAAGCAGCCCATTTCTATCCTCAGCAGGGCCCAGATAAACAGTTCTACCAAATGAAGAAATAAACAGGGATTCCCTCTGGCAAGGTCAGAGAAGCAGATGAAAATGACCCTGGGAGCACGAGTTCAACCAATTACAAAAGGTTCCATGCTCAGTGGGGTTTGGTTAAATAATTCAGGTCCAATCTTTTAGGAACACAAATATAAACCGTTCCCTTCTCAATGGGGTAACAGAAACAAACACACAAAGTTAATGAACCCAGCAGGGATTGACCAAACAGTTCAAACTCCCCTTTGGAGCAGTGAGAATAGCTATGAAGCAAACAACCTTAGCCACTTGGCACTGGAAAACAGAACTTGATCTGCTTTGGTTGTATGAGCAAAAATTTCCTTGATTACAGGAGTTTTTCATTCTTTAGGGGGCTAAATTTACTATTAGATGCTGACTAAAGAATCACCCATTCAGTTCTGACAATTCATGTGCTCAGTCAAAGCAATGGCAGTGAAATGTCTTTTCCAAGCATCTGATCCCTTTGTTTTCTTACTGGGTCCGGATTCTACATCTCCTCACACTCCTGTACTGCCAACACGCAGGTTCCCCTCTTTCAGTCTCGTACCTTCTTTCACACTTTTCTTGTATGAAACACTCTTATCCATCAGCATCCACTACTCCCTCTATGTACCTGGTCATAGAAGTGTTCCAAAGGAGTCAAGAGAGTAATACGGTAAATACATCCACATATATTTTTAGTACTCATGGCAGATCAATATAGGCTGTAAATACCATACCGGAACACTAGAACTTCCTGAAACATCAAACCAATATACCCACACTTATTCCTCCAGTGTTTTCTTTATTTTCACGTCCTAGTATGCAGCATGTTGCATATTTCTTCCTATTTTTGTATTGTTTCGTGTATTTGTATATATACATACAATTACTTCTGCTAGAAAACTGTCTACTTACTTAGGTATATTCAGTTGCCATAATGAGAAGCAAGTAGATGCCTCCTTGAGCCTACATCAGAATGCAAAATTCTCTGCTTATAAACCAACTATAACTGCTGTTCAAAGTACTTATAAAATAGGTTGTTCAGCATACAGTTATAACTTCTGATTTCATCCTGTAAGAGTGTTAGTTAGAAGAGAGGATTGATTTAAAAGTAGGATTTAAGCTTCAGTTATTAAGAGATAACAACCTACTTACCCAGGATCCAGTAACATTAAAATTAAAGATCCTAATTTAGGTGGCTAATTTAGGTTTCACAAGACTATTGTGCTGCATATAAAAACTGTTGTATTTATACACCTCAGATAAAACTGGTAAATGAGGGAAAAGTAATAAAAGATAAAAAGACAGAAAAAAATTGTAACTACCTTATTAAGGTTAAAAATATATTCTGGACCCTCAATTAAACATATCATTCAGTATTCTGTAAGAAATCTATTCTATTTGACTAGCAATTTAGGTATAATAATTTAAAAGTAAGCTTGCACATGGCAACTACAATAGCTCTGCTAATTTTTCAGGAAATAGCTACAGGAAAAAGCAATATGGCTTCATAGCTAAAATACATTTGCACTGAAAACAATACGATTTAAGTCATCATTTTAGGTATACAATATTTCAGCAATGCTAAAGTATAACCAGAAGTGCAAGCTGATTATCTAGTTAAGCAAGAACATCTTGTTTCATTAACACCTTTCTACGCTATCACATTCAGAAGAACCTATTTTAATCATGGAAACGACAGGCTTTTGTGTCCTATTAAATTACGGTCACAATATGACTGTATATTCGAGGTTGCATAGAACAATCAGCATTAGTACTAAGCATAATGGTGGAAGCCACTATTATTTTTTTAATCACAAAAATAATTCTGAGCTGGAAACCAGCAACTGGATCAACACTCCCTTGTGCTTTTGGGTGCTACTGGACACAGCCATGTACACATGACATATTCAAATTTCACACGTCAGAGCTCCTGTTTCGTGGCACACGTGAGAGGGAGCCACGTGCACACATGCAGATCAATTTAACAAACGTGTACAGTGGCATGCATTAGTGGACTGCAGGCTGCCATGAGGCTTCCCAGGGCTGTACAAGTCGTAAGTCAGGAACAATCCCCTTTTTGCCCACCCACTGCTAAAGCACCTGAACAAATCCATACTGAGAAGTCCACACTGGTTCCCACCGAGGTCAAAGGCTACCATTACTCAAGCAAATATTAATAATATTTCCAGCCTTTATTTAGTTTTACTGTGTTAAGTGTAATGTTTTTGAATGTGTTTTACATTATTTGCAAAGTGTTTCTGGAAGTCAAGATGTTCTAAACCACCAGGCTAAACAAGGACTATAAAACTCAACACTCACCTTTTCTTTTCAAAGTTGCAATATTAATGTTTGAAAATTGTATTTCCCAGTTAATTTTTTTCTCATATAAGATTTCATGTTCTTTTCTTTATTATCATCTTCTTTGATGGATATACTGGCATACACAATGGCACTGCCAAGAATGCACACCCATTTGGTGTTCAGACAACACAGCTATTTAACAACAACAAAAACCTTGCTATGGCCTACAGTTAGCACACAGAACTAATAAATGCAAAGGTCAACATTCTCTCTATTCCTTTCTCAAAAATAAAAAAGAAAAATTAAGAAAACTGAAGACAACTAAAAACCACTCTGACTGAAAAATCACAGAATCATAGAATGGTTTAGGCTGGAAGGGATCTTAAAGATCATCTAGTTCCAACCCCCCTGCCCTGGGCAGGGACACCTTCCACCAGCCCAGGGTGCTCAAAGCCCCGTCCAACCCGGCCTTGAACCCTTCCAGGGAGGGGGCAGCCACAGCTGCTCTGGGCAACCTGTGCCAGTGCCTCACCACCCTCACAGGAAATAATTTCTTTCTTAGATCTAATCTAAATCTACCCTCTTTCAGTTTACAACCATTACCCCTCGTGCTATTACTACACTCCCTGATAAAGAGTCTCCCCCCATCTTTCTTGTAGGCACCCTTTAGGTACTGGAAGGCCGCTATAAGGTCTCCCCAGAGCTTTCTCTTCTCCAGGCTGAACAACCCCAACTCTTAGCATGTCTTCATAAGGGAGGTGCTCCAGTGCCCTGGTCATCTTCATGACCTCCTCTGGACCTGATCGAGCAGGTCTATGTCCTTTTATTGGAAGCCCCAGAGCTGGTCACAGCACTGCAGGTGGGGCCTCATGAGAGTGGAGCAGAAGGGGAGAATCGCCTCCCTGGACCTGCCAGCCACATTTCTCTTGATGCAGCCCAGGACATGGTTGGCTTTCTGGCCTGTGAGTGCACATTGCTGGCTCATAGTCAGTTTTCCATCCACTAATACCCCCAAGTTCTTCTCTGCAGGCCTGCTCTCAATCCACTTATCACCCAGCCTGTGTTTGTGCTTGGGATTGCCCCGACCCATGTGCAGGACCTTGCACTTGGCCTTGTTGAACTTCATGAGGTTTGCACGGGCCCACCTCTCCAGCCTATCATGGTCCCTCTGGATGCATCCCTTCCCTCCAGCGTGACGACCACATCACACAGCTTGGTGTCATCGGCGAACTTGTCAAGGGTGCACTCAATCCCACTGTTCATGTCACCAACAAAGATGTTAAACAGCACTGGTCCCAGTACTGACCCCTGAGGAATGTCACATTGACACATTATTCTACCCCTGCTGGCTTGAAGGTATTTGCCTCTGTGAAATTCTTCAGAATAATAATATTTCCTCAGGTTAATGTTTCTTTCCCTTCTACTCTGTTTTCACCTTCTATATTTGTAATTTTTCTAAGTTTACATTTTTCCTTTACCATAATCATAACACCTGAAAGCCAGAATTAAAAAACAGCAGGGTAAAGAATGTAAACATTTGTAACTCTAAAGGTAAAAAATAGCATTAAAAAAAAAATAAATACTGGTTACTACGGGGGAGCATCATCTCTGCCATATAAAAGCTGTTCTACAAGTAAGCATGTCTCTCAGAGCTTCCAGTTTTGGTACGGAAAACCAAGTATGCTGGTAGTACGAGCAGAGCAGAATAGTGACTTGATCTTTTACCTTGACTTTTCTTATTTTAATAAATTGGGAGAAGGAAAATGCTCTCACTGAAAGGAGGAGGAGAAAAGAAGGACAGAGAAGATGGACACATGGAAGTATTTGTCTGGAAACAGATAAATCATTTTGGTAATCATTATGAGAAATAAGTACCATTTAAATGAATCAGGCAAGTCAAAGCAAGTGATTCAAAAGACAGACTAACTGAGTCTTGAGAAGCAGTCAAAAGAGTCTCTTCAGCCATTACTGGGTGTAACCCATGAGAAAATCCTTTTAACCCAATGGAACGGCACAAGAGGAAGGGAGATCAAGTTCGGACCTGGAGTCACAGAAACAGGAAATGCCAATCAAGCAACATTGACATATTCTTTGACTGAGAGAAAACCACAGTGTTTTTAGGTCTCAGTTGTAAATGCTCTTCCTGGATTTTTCTACCTCATGTGAGTTTGGCCCTTACATTAATTTGCTTTGCTTAAAAACCTCTTTCACTATTATAATATAGTTAAAACTGAGACAGGCCATGCACAGCTCTCATAATGCCCTAGTGTTGTTATGTATGAATGAGGAAATAAGCTAAATTGAAATAAAGCACCCTCATACCCAGCATAACTACATCAAAACATCTCTTTTTAGATAACTACATCAGGAAAACATGAGAACAAAAACTACCTTATGCCTCTAGCCAACATAATTATATCTGCACATGAACAAGAAAACAGGATCTCCTTTTTTCTTATTCTTCACAAATACAATGCATACTTCATGCTTTGTAAATGCAGGCTATTATAGCATATTCTTTTCTACCTGTTTTCCTTAAATATACAACACAGAGGTCTCAAAATACACAAGTTTTTTTCACTCCTTGCTAAAATCTGGTGTTGTGGCTTATAAACATTGGCTATTGAGTCCCCTGATTTGCCTTTTGTAGTGTTATCGAGAAAGGAAAAAGGCTGCCTAATGGAAGATAGCAAGTTAGGACCCCTGTGTGATACAAAGAATAGAGATCTTATAAATTCCTAAGGGCAGAAAGGAAGCCGTTAATTTAACACTATATACAAATTATTATAAAGATGTACAGCTTAAAAAGGGTTTGGTAACGGGATGATAGACCCATTTCCTTCTTCAGCTTCCATGAACAATTTCTCTCCACAGTCTGTTCTCTTCTCTTCACCAGCTCCCAGATGCACCCCTTGCTCGGCTATCTTGAATCACCATCCTAGGCACCTTTCTTCTGCCTCTGAAATCAGTCTTCAGTTCCAGTTTGCAATTTACAGCTCACCAATTTCCATTTCTGAGAGCACAGGGTCAAGTACCCAGTTTCAGACCCAAATCCATCCCTGGCAAAAAAGCAGTTAACTTCTAGAAAAGTTTTGTTCAGTGGAGAGTGTACTCAGCAAAGGCAGAATTGTCAAGGAATTTAACATGTAAAATTCCAAATGTTAAGAAATCAGACACCTACATTCCCATGGGGAGCTTATTTGCGTCATTAAGCTGTTCTTTTTTCTTTTTTGAACCTGCCCTGAGGGCCATATTAAGAATGCAAACTATAGGAGCTCAATTTAGTAATCACAACTCCTATGGCATTTTAATTCAATGAAATGGCAAACTGTTGAGACGTCCCACATTTTAAGGTTTCCAATTTCTACCTCTCAATAAGGTCAGCAGAGAAAAGCATCTATGTCTCTCAGAAGCCAAGTTGTTATAGTTGGAAGTTTGAACAAAGTCCTGTGTCACTTAAAAAATTCTAACCTTCACCACTAAATATTTATATTATTATCACAGAAATTTGAAAAAAAAAATGTCACAAACCACTTGATTTCTGACGTTAAAAAACCCACTCTAATACAATTGATTTCAAAAGCATATGCTGAAAGTGAGTGCATTTCTGTATCTGCAATAATAATCAAATACATTACAGTAAGAACTGATTTTGTTTTAAAAAATCAAATATGCATTTTGCATGTATCTTTTTGCCATTTTTGTCAGCTCAGAAATGGTAAGTTATTTTTTATTCATTTCTTCATGTGTTTTTAGTACTGTAAAATACATTTTTTTCTCAGTATTTCTTGAATTCAGAAAACAAGCACTGAGAAGTACAAGTCTGAAGTTGACACTATGAGTTTGAAACTAATACAAGAGACAAACTATGACTGCATCTTTGTCTCCTTTTTGTTTGTACCACTGACTGAAAGAGTGTCTAAGTGATGAGTGACAAGCATGAATGCTAAAATCTTAATTAGTCTATTTCTGTGAGATAAAAATCATTTCTATCTTTTGGGATGATGCAGGGTTGTTCTGTGACTGATTTTACTGATTTCTATCGCATGGAACACATGCAAAAGGCAACATACATCATTGCACTGTCATTACCACCACAGTAGTGACAGAAAATGAACAAAGATCTTTGACACCAAACACATTTCGAACACCATTAAAACTCTTTGTCATATGAGCTGTCCCTAAGGGCCAAACTTGGGAGTACTGCCAAAAGTTTGCTGTCACTATGGCCATACAATGGGAGGGCACTACATGATGGTCATGCCTGAAGCTGCAGCAGCAGTCTGCTGGCAGGTGTGGGAAGATGAGCTATTCTAAAGGATCAGAACTTTTAAAAATGCATAAAGACAAGAAAAGCCATGAAGTAAAAAAGGTGTTCTGAGCTGTCTTCTGCGCAACATGCTTTCTGAATGTTCCCACAGCACCTTGATCTTCCCCTACAACCGAGTTCTCCACTGGAAAAACTTAAAGAGAGATAAAATTGAAATAACTACCAAGCTTGCTGTCAAAACAACTTGAAAGTATTCTTTTGGGGGGTACAAATGTTCAGGCTGGAAGAAAGCAAACACTGTTTAAACAATCCTGCACCTTTGGGCAACTCCAGTACATAGAGTTTTATGCTCTGACCATTAAAACCAGATGCTGCCATTATCTTTCACAGTAGCCATATGAAAAGAATGTCAAATCCACCTATTCTGAAATATTCTAACTTCTATAATGTTTGGGCTTTCTGCAGTTTGCCAACAGCTGACTTAAAAGTACAAGTTTCCTACAGTCTAAACTTATTAGTTAATTCTATATAATTTACATTATTATTCAGAGCACTGCTTTCTTGTTGGGTGGCACTGAAATACAACACTTCACATTCAGTAATCATGACATGAAGTTAAAAGAAAATGCATCAACAGCTAAATTAAAAAAAAAAAAAATCAGGCTTAAGTTTGTTCTCTAGTGCTTCCTGATTTTGTAACTTAACAATAATTCCATTTCTTAAGATCGTAAGTATTGCAACCACAAAGGAAAATAGTTTATCATGCTAAGGACCCATTCTTTTCCATTAAATTTCCTCTTTCATCTTTTAATAGCCCTAGTTATGTCAATATCCATTTGGAAATGCTTATTCAATTTTTATCAGCAAATGCTCTTAATGCACACTTCTGACTACATAGTACTGGAAGTGCCATGAGACAAGAAGGCACCATGTCCCAAAAATAAAAAAATATTAGCATGCAACTGGGGTCTTGAGCTTGAAGATAACAAATAAAGGAACTACTCAAAGACACTGCATAAAGTAAAGTTAAAAATATAATCAACAAAACAACAAGCTGATGATGATGAATCTCCCCCTTCAGACACAAATATTATGAATTAAACATCTTGAGATTGCAATGAAAAAAATTAAACTCCATCTAGACTGTCAGCCACCATGACCTGGTTAGTGAGACATCTGCTTTTCAATGAAAGCTTAACATTATTTCGGTTACTTGACTGTAAGACCAAGAGCTCTAAGAAGTACTGGAAATATGTAACAGATTGTAAATCCAAATAGAGGTTCCCAGTCTGTTTGTCCAACATCCTCTATTCCTCACGTGGGATGGAATGGAATATTATCTCCTTACTCCTCTATTCCAATTAGTTTTGGTTGAATACCACAAACTTCTCTTTAAATGTTCCAAGATTCACAATAAAATTATGAAAGTTGGCACAGCAGTTCACAAATATATGCAAGTTGAGGAATGCAGGTTTGGACTGAGATGCGTATGTGGGACACAGACCTTTTCTCACTTCCATTTGACACATAAAACAGTTGGCCGATGAGGTCCTGTTTTCCTACGTAAGCTCCTCCTTGATCCTGTGCAAACATTAGGCCATATACATTACATGAACACACGCAGAAACTGGTAAAGTACTCTATCAATGAATAATGGCTCTGAGCTAACCCTTTTTGAATAAATATCAAAAGCGAGTTACATTTTCATAATCATATCAACCTTGAAGCATAAAATTAATTTAAGAGCACAGATGATTAGTGTAGCCCCAGACCATTCTTGTTTTCTTGAGCCTAGCATAAGCAAATGGACAGCTTTAACACTGGCAAATGGTGTAAGAGATACAATTAATTGAGAACTATCTTCAGACATCATATTTGCTAAAGCAAACATCTACTCAAGTAAAATTCAAACCTCCACAAGCATCCTATCATGTTGCAATAGGAAAAAAGAAGCAGGTGAGCAGTAATCTCTTTTCTTGAACTAGAAGGGGTCCAATAATAACCAGTTACTGGAAGCAAAACCATCTGCTCATCATAAAAATAGGATAAAATAATTTACTTAAGAAACAAAGGATTCCAAAGAGGATTTTTTTCCTAAAATGTAGAAAAACAATGTGTGCCAAAGAGAGAGAGAGAGAAGTATGACATAGTGAACCAAATCCAAGAAAGAAGAGTAATGAAGGAAAAACATTTTAAAAAACATCATCTTGAGATTCAAGAAGTGCTCTTTTCTCTCCCTTAACTTGCCTGTCCGTAAACAACATCATCTCCTTTAAGGTTGCCCAAAGGATCTTCTACCTCCATAAAACTTGGATTATAGAATGAGGATTTTGCCATAGCAAGAGCTGAGTGAGCTTAAATCCAATATATACTCCAGAGAAGTGACAGATGGAGTTAGATTAAAGAGCTGGAAGGAGACTTTTTTTATATGCTATTAATGATGCATTAATTTACACCAAAAATTGCTGAAACAGAACTCCGCCTCTCTTCAGTGGAGCTGCAGAGCAACAATGTTTAACTACACCCTATTTCTTTGATATTCCCTTTGTAATATTTCAAAGTCTCCCCCTTTACATGTAAAATAACTGTTCAGATCAGTTGTATCACTACATAATCTAAAGATTTTTCCTATCCATAAAATGTGTGAATCTAGTTTTCGGCCATCCATGAAGTCCACAGTTGATGTTTAGGCTATTCCACATCTCCATCATATAAATAAAATGAGGCTGTTTTCATTAACCAAAATTACTTACTGCTGCTGTGAAAGAAAATCTATAACCTCCAGCCACCACTTGCCTATTCAAAATGAATTAGGTATTTTGCTCTGAAACCACGTACATTGTAAACACTATGTTGCAAACTAAGCTAGCTGGGCCCTTACAGGTACATGAAGTTACAGTTATATAAATTGCACATATAATAGAAAAATCTGGAGTGTATTTTCTTCTCTGAATTTATTCTACCATATGGAAGGAGTAGATATTCAGCACATATTCTCAAGGAAGATATTCAAAGTTAGCAGGCAATAATGGAAGGAGAGAGAAGGGAGCTATCTTTAAAAGTGAGAAGGGAATCACTTATACATTATTCCCAGATTTAATACTTGTACATAAAAGCATTTACCACTTTTATTGAACTATTTGTCAGTTTTCTGCTTCCTTTAAATATCAGTCTACATCCCTCTGTCTTGAAGACTAACTTTCATATCATGATTCATCTAGATAGAGCTGAGGCAATATTTTGTTGGCTCGATTGGTGTGCTGTTAAGTTTATGGGCCTATTCCTGCAATGGAAGCTGCAAGCACCTACTTCATTACTATTTGATAAGTAACTTGAGAGCCACAGATGGATGTCACTATGGAAACACGAGTGATTATTATAGAGACCTATGAAACAAGAATGGACACCTCCATGAGGCATCAGCTTCCTTCAGTTTATTTCTTTTTCCCAAAACAGCTTTCAATAATAATTTCAGTAAGACCCCTTTACAGAAAGCTCAGGCTGGTGTCCGAAAAAACAGCTATCTCTAAGTGTTATTCTGTTTCGTCTGGTTTTCCTATCCACCTGACTGGAAAAGCAGTGGAGAACCTGTGTCAGTCCTGCAGAGGTAACGTGCCCTCCCAGGGGTACCAGGGGACACTCTGGTCTCTGAAATGTGTACAGGACAACTTCTCAGTCTCTTCTAAGATTGCTTCAGTGTCTTGTAGGGGCCACTTCAACAACCACAAACCCAGGACACGGAGGTCTCCGTGGGCGCAAAGAACTCCTTTTCTCTCAGGACGATTGCCCCTCGCCGGAGAGACTCTCCAGACCACTCCTTTCAATGAACTGGAGTCCACCACGTGCTACCAGAGGGCGAGTAAACAGAAGGATGGAGAAGGAGCATTTTCCTACCTCTGGTACCAGTTACACCGGGAGCTCAGTACACAACCACTAACTAAAGACAGCAATGTCTGAAGATAATAATGCCAGAATTGTCGGGCTCAGAGAAGCCCGGAGCAGGGCAACCAGCGCTGCACCTGCTATGGTGCAGCAGAGGGACCACTCAGACCCACCTTCCCCAAGGTCATCTCGACCACTGAGCTGTGACATCAGCGCTTCTTGCCAGGCCCCTTTCTGCTGACGGCAGGCGGGGGGGGTGGGGGAGAGGGGGAGGAGGGCAGCACGGTTTTCGCTTTGCTGCGGCTGCCGCCGCCGCTCCCCGCCCACACTTCCCAGAGGAGCTGCCCCCCCCTACCCCCCGGCGCTGGGGCTCCCCGAGACCCCGGCTCCGCTCGGGGCGGGCGGGGCGGCAGCGCCCGAGGACGGGGTGGGGGGGGCGGGAGGCGGCCGCGGCTCCGCCGCCCCGCGGGGATGCGCGCAGCGGCGCGGGGGCGGGATCGCGCCGCGCCCCCTCCGCCCTCCCTCCCCACGACGGAGCCGCGGCCTCAGCCCGGCCCCGCCGCCCGGCCCCGCTGTCAGAACCGGGCGCCCGCAGGGCAGTGGGGCTGCGCTCGCTGCGGGGCGGGCGGCGCCTCCCCGCATGGCTGCTTTGATACCGGGGGGGGGGGGGGGGGGCGGCGGCTGCGCCCTGCGCGGCGTCTGTCCGTCCGTCCATCCATCCATCTCTCCCTCCTTGCGTGGGCGGCGGCTGGTGTGTGTGTGTGACTGACAGGGCGGCGCGCACAGCGCGGGGGCAGCCGCCCCCCCGCAGCCAGCCGGGGGCCACGCCGGCGCGCCCCGGCTGCGGCGGCCCCTTCTCCGTCCCCCGGAGCACCCCCCCCGCCCCGGGCGGGGGCGACTTCAGCGGCCTCGCTGCTCCTCCTCCTCCTCCCTCCTGGCGGGTAGGTTACGTTACCTGGTCTCTAGCTCAGGCTGGATCTAATCCCGCTGCCGCCGCCGGCTCCTCTCCCTGCCGCGGGGGTGAGTGGGGTAATTAATTTATTTATTTCCCATGAGGTGTCCTCGGCAGCGGCGGGAGAGCCCGGGCCGGGCGACAGGGAGAGAGGCCCGGGTGCCGCTGTCCCGGGGGTGCTGCCGGGGAGCGGCCGAGGCGCTTCAGCACCGGCGCGGGGGGGCGGGGGCTGCGGAGGAGACGCCTCCCGGGCTGCCCAACCCGGCTCCGCGGGGCCGGCGGGGGCGCGGCGCCCGGCCCGGGAAGACGGAGCCGGCGCGGGAGGAGCCGGGACGGAGCGAACGGGGGAGCGCCGGGCCCCCGCGCCCGCCGGGGCGAGGCGTGAGCCCTCCCCGCCCGCCCGGGGCCGCCGGGCGCGGATCCGTCCCCCCCACTTCGCTCGGTGGCGCGGCCGGGGCGGTGTGCGCGTCCCGGGGAACGGAAGGGCACGGAGAGCCCCCCCCCCGGGCTCGTTCACTTCACTCCTGGCAGCGCAAGACGCGTCCGTCAGCCCCCGGCCCCGCTCCGCTGCAGGGCTGAGGATGCCAAAGTATTTCGCACTAGAAGGCTGTTTGCGCTCTCTCTTCCACGGAAAGGGCACCAAAAGGCGGATCGGTTTGCTCGTGTTGGGGAAAAATAAATAAATAAATAAATTCACAGAGATCTTTTTGTGCTAAACGTGGGAACTTCGCGTCTTCTGAAGCAGAACTGCACGTCGGCCAGCAGGCAATGAGTTGCTGATTGAAATCTTGGGCACCTTTTGCTCTGAGCCCTTTTTCTTGCCCTTAAGAATGAAAAAAATGTAAGAACTCTTGTTTACATATTATGAACATATTTATGAAAGTGACCACTAAATTCTCTAGAAATTCTGTCCATAAGGCTAAAATCCTGTAGGGAAATAAATACAACATAATCATATAATTGCATAATTAAAGCCTTTACCATAATGCCTATTCTCATGAGTAAAAGTTGCCCATTATGTGCAACGTTTGAAGTAGTGTGAGGAGGCTGGAGTAATTGCGGTTGTTGACATTATGTTGCAAAACATGTACAAAAGTAATTGTGGTTATCATGTGATTTTTTTTTTTTTTTTTACACTTTATTATATGTACTTTGCTTAGCAGGAACTTTATGAACAGGATCTTGGCTGATGTGTTATGAACTGAGGCTGCCTGTGTATGGACAGGAGGAGAGAGAACTTGTGTTGTAGTTGGGGATATTTCAGTTTTCCGAGCTGCTGGTGAAGGAAGGAAGAACTTGATAGGGTTGTCTGTTTATTTTCTATTAATAGAATTTGAATCCCTTAACTAGCATCAGCCAAAATGAACAAAAGACTTTGAAAAATAATCTGGAAAGGAGCATGGCACCCCTCAAAAAAGCTGCAGCATGAGTGGCAATACCTATCACATATCAAAGAATCCATCCACAGAGGACTGCCATCTTGAAGCACAAATTCATAGAAATAGGGTTTCTTTGCCTGCATTGCTTATGAATTTGTTTGCTTATGTGAGAAGTTTTAGGAATTATTTTGTGTTTTAAACTATAACCATTAAGCCAGAAGACACAGACCCAGAAGCCTCAGTAATGTAACATTTTATGATTCCTTCTTTCTTTAGGATATTATTCTTAAAATTTTTGTGTATCATCTGCTTCCCCTCCAAGTTCTTCAGATTCAGGAGAAAATACTTTGTCATGTGTTTGTAAAGCAGCCAGGTCACTACAGTCTCTGGGAAAATTCTGTGGTGTTGTCACAAGGAGCAGTAAGTAGCTCACTGGTAGAGAGAGCAAACGCTTTTATTCCTGAAACAGACCGAACAGTTTAGAGTAATTTCAGTGACACATAAGCTAAGTAATACTTAAGTTATGTACCTGACTCCAGGGACATTATTAGGAGCAAACATCCATGAGGACTGCCAGGGCAGCTCGTGGAAGTCACAGTTGCATTCATTTAGGTAGCAGTGTCAGCCACCTCCCGTGCAGTCGTGTGGAAGGAGCCTGTGCCCAGCATCCCCACAGTCACCATGTCTGTGCTGGCAACAGGTTGCACTACAGGCTTTGGAAAACCAATTGGCACTCGAGAGGGGCCCATGAAGCCAAGCGGAGGGGAGAGCAAACACCAAGCAGCAACTTGGGCATACAAGCACAGGAGGCTTGGGTACAAACGCCCATGGTCAAACTCACCATCACTTCCAGTCAGGCACACAATTACAGGATTAAAAATGTATAAATTAGGATGAAATCGCATGTAAGACCTTTGATTTCATCACTAGCAGCTTCTCTACTGAAGTTGTATACTTGGCATTACTGTTAAGGTCTCTTCCAAATTCAAACACTTTGTGTGGCCTGAAGAAAGTCATAGGCCTTATAGGACCTCAGACAGTTCCTTTAAAATGCAGAGCATGGCCATGGCTACATTGTCTTTTACAGTGAAATATTAAGGCTTGCATACTGTTTTATAGAATATCAGGAGAGTGATTTTCAAAGAGAACTGGAAAATAAATACATGAAGATAGAAATGGTAACTGTTTTTCATTGCACAGTTCTATTTCTTATACTGGCGTGCCTTAACTAGAATAAATATATAGTTATATAGATATAAATACAGAATTTTTTTATTTATAAGTGTACACAATATATAGTACAGACAATAAATTTTATTGAGTGATATATGTGATAAGGTGTATCATATACCCAATATTTGCTGTACTACATAGTATGTACTTCACGCTATGTATAAAAGTGCTACATACAGTACACATGGATGTATTCTGTGCTTATATATAATACATTTGTATTTATATTACTACTGCATAGCTTAACATCTATATAGAAACAGTAGATTATATTATCATACATTATCCGTTACATAGGCATATAAATTTTCTGTATATACATGTGTGCCTCGTGCAGTTTCTTTCTATACCTCTTTCCAGAACACCCTCTCTAGGAAGGGTGTATGCATTTTAACTGACTTACTGTTGCTGTGTGCTTCATCATATTTTATGTTTTCCAGTCTGAGGCAGAGCCTGAACACAAGCCAGCTGTGGTTGTAACAGTGTGTGATTCTGGCCTAGGGTCTGCACAAGTTATAGGCACACCTTAGTGTCTGCCTCCTGCTTAAAGTCACAAAAACTACCATGAGCCCTCAGACTAAAAGCTGATGTATGATTTTATTTTTTATGCTGACCTGAGTTGCAGTGACATCAGGTTTTTAAAATGAATGCACTTCTCTGCAAGTGCTACAGAACGAAGTCTCTAAAGTGATTCAGTTCCCTGTTACAGATTAAAAAAAACCCTTGTCATTCTACATCCTTCCAGTACTGGAGCACCTTCAATGTACAAAGCCCATTATTCAAAGTAAAAATGTTCATAGCTACCCTCCATGGATAAGAATTAAAAATGTATTAGTGATAGCAATTAATAATTTCCATGTGAATTTCAAGAAGCCAGCAGAGGTTCAGAGCTGTGTGTGCACGTGCGTATGTGCCTGTGTATGGGAGGGTGGCATTCTGTATTTTTCAGTGATCTAATTGTAAAGAAGAAATTAAACAATCTCATCTTTCTTGCATGTGTGTGAAAAGAAGTCACATATCTGGTTATTCATTCTGTTTCATTTGATAGTGAGACAGACCTCTGGGAGGTTGCATGTTATACACTCTCCTGTTCCAGCTGATAACATCTTGAGGTCTATTTAGCAATACTAACGGAAAAAGTTTTTAAGTATCATTTTTCACAAGAGAAAAAGAAAATTCTGCAAATACCTGATGGCATTTCCTGTGAGTCTTCTACTAACTGGGTAAGTGTCCTACTGGAATAGTCTGTTTCCCCCATGTGCCATTTGTCACACAGTTTCATTTGAACCTAGAACTTTACAGGTCCTCTTCTAAGCTTAGATACCTCTGCTACATTACAGTTTATGTCTTCTATTAGCAGAAACTGGATTTAAAGGGCATGTTTGTGACTGTGTGTCTTTCTGGCCTATGTAAGATTACATTCTGATTATGTGGGGTTTTTTTCTGGACTAATTTCTCTTCCATAAATATGCAACTCGGAGTTCTTTCATGTCCGTATGAAGGCTGGTGTGGTGTGCACACACCTTATCTCCAGCAAATACACAGGTTATTATCATGAAAATTGTATTGGTAAATCACCTGGCCACCTTCTGTAAGCTTTATATCAACAACTAATCATTGTCAGCCTATGTCTCACTCCACCCTCATTCATACACACAGATAGATCTGTTGCTAGCATAAATCTTTAATCCCAGTTCTGTTAATGAGATACGTATACTTCAATTTTTGTGATAAAATTCATATAAATATGATTAGACTGTAGAATTTTAATGATAAAATATAGCCAAAGCATGACCTATTGAGGTCAGTTTTCTCCATAAGCGTCAACCATATCTATGCCAGGGCCAATAAAATTCTTTTCTTTTACAGCTCCTGGGGACACAGAACACAGCACATTGTAACTACAGCAATAGACTCAACTGAAAGATCTCTATCAGGCATCACAGAGTATTTGAGGCAGCTGGCAGTTATCAGCTGAAGCAGGTAGTCAGTAGAAGTGTAGAAGATAAATAGATAATAGAAATGCAATCTGGAAAGCTGGGAGAGATAATAAACTTCTCTTCTAGAGGGGAGGTAACAATTCGGGTAGGTCACTGATGAACTCTACTCCCAGATCAGTGCTGTGTCTAATACTGCTGAAAATACAGTAGCAGTTCATTTCTGTCAGCTCTGAAGTAGTATTCAAGATGTTGTTGTAAATGCAGTTTGACATATTCTGTTTTAGAAATCACTATTGCACCAGAGTGAAGAAGGATCATACTACTGAAAGACAGGTGACAAAAATTCCAGGAATGCGATGACCCTCTATTAAATTACAGCTGCCAGAATAGAAAACTAGTTACACCCCCTTCTCATCCTACATGCTGCTGTGTCTATATTACACCCCCTTCTTATCCTGCATGCTGCTGTGTTTATGCTACCAGTGCAACCATTACTTAGTATTCCTGCTGTAGAGACTGTGGTCCTCTGTGGTCCTCTGATTTCCATTTTGTGTTATTTCTACTTGTCTTAAAATAACTGAACCAGTCTGTTTTCCCTGTCATGAGCACAGAGAAGAGAAGGTAAGGCCCATGTCTGTGTGTAAAAGAATGTCTTGTTCTTAGTAGCTGTATATTAAAACAGTCCTACAAAACATCTTTCTCTTCAAGCCACTGTTCTAATTCTCAAATTCCTGTCTATAGAAAATGTGAAATCTTGCATGAACATGCAAGGAAACTGATACCATTTGATAACTCTTCTTGCTGTGTTCTGAGATCTTGTAGGACTGTATTGGTGGTAGGGAGATAGCATCAGGAGATATTTTTGTGAGAGTCAGCACAGAAAAGAAGTCTGCCGATGGAACCTTTCCACCAAAGAGGTGCTCAAATTATTCCACTGACACCTGTTAAACCACTCAGGTGGACCACAGGAAGTAGCTGATGTCAGTGTAATGTGAATTCTAGTGCAGCTGAACAAAAAAAAAAAAAAAAAGAAAAAGAAAAAAATACTTCTGCTGCTCAATTTGCTTTGAAAGATGCTTTAAAAAAAATCTGTCTGTACCACAGGAGCTATAAACCATTCTGTGCAATTACACTGAAAGAGCATAAACCAAGACACATGCATCAAATATTTTTAGAGTATTAGCTACCGCTGTTAAAGAAAGTCCTAACCAGAAAAGTAACATATTATAGTCACAAAACCCATTAACAAAATTTAGATGTGTATGTGTTGCTGGTTGCAGAAATAATGTGCGTCCTTTGAAAAGTGTCTGTAATTCTTAAAAATTAACTGGTAGACATGTTTTTATTTTTTATGTATTGTTTTAATGTTTGTTCTACTATGCCACTGGACATGAATTACTTGTGTGCCTCTATAAATTCTGCCTCTAAGTAATGATTGCTGAGGATGTTTTTCCTTTCATATCTCATTCTATGACTGCTAAAACAAGAAAAGATCAAGGTTTTAAAGCTTACATACATCAAAAGTTTAAAATGACCATTTTTTATTTTAAGGCCTGATTTGTCTTTCCATTGTGCCAATACAATCGTAGTTATAGACTCTGACCAGCCTAGATCCATTTTTTTGTATCAACTTCTCAGTTTAGATATTATACTGTAAATTACTACCACTGTGTTATAAAATATGCCTAACCATTAGATTACAAAACTTTTTAGGTAGCAGGAGAATTTTCTTTCTGATTTACGCATTTTTATTTGTTTTTTAAAAAATATTAAAGAGAAATAACCAAAAAATTGCTTATTGGATAAAATTCTAGAATGTGCCTAAGTGTTTATTACATGAGTCCAGTATATCAGTAACTATTGGCTAACAAGATGCTGATGACATGTCCTAAAAAGTGTAAATAATAGGGTAGCATAAGGAGCCAAAAGTAAGAAAGCATGACGCCCAGGGAAGCATCCTTATAATAAGGATAAAACCAGATCTGTTGTACTTTTTTATCTCTCTCATAAATCCCTTGAATATTTTGGTATTTTTCAACGCTGTGATACTGAGATTCAACAGAAAAAGTAGAGAATCTGAAATTCAAGTACTGCTATAGGAAGTCTAAGCAGAGGGAGGTCTTAGTATCCCTTTCTAGTCAAGCTCCCTAATTGTGCATAAAAGCAAGCATCCTTCATTATCTGGTTGTGCTCAAAAATTAATTCAGTGCTCTGAACCTCAGGGGATGAAGATGTCTGTTCTGCATAGGTACATGTGTGAGATAACTCTTCAGACAACCATCATGGCTGAGCTTTCCCAAAGATATTTACTGTACCATCAGCGGAAAGGAAAAGGCTTCCTCCTTAAGGTTTCTGAATTTCCTCATAGAGGCACTTAACCCTCTAATTATATGACAGCTGGGATGCCTAAGGAGCTACATGTGGATCAACCTGCAGCTATAACAGCCCAAATAAGGCCCTTAAGAGTAGATTGGTTTGCAGAAACATTGTCAATGAGCATACTCTGATGGGATTGCATTCTGCACTCAAGGTAACATGAAAACACAACTCCTGAGTTGGTTTACAGAATGTCATGAACATCTTGAATACTGTGAGTATATTGAATGTGCAATTAGTCTTCAGTGCTTTCATTTGTGATTCATTGCTTTGAAAGCACTCGACTATGTGATCAAAATCATACATGAAGAGCTTTTACTTCTTGCATTTGTGTCGTCTTATTAAAATCATGGTTTACTTTGCAACTCTCCTCTGGGATAGTCACATTTTTCCCGAAGTGGGTAAAACCAAAGAAGTAGAAGTGTGTTTGGAGTACTAGTGCTCTGCATGCTTCAAAACTGTAAAAATCCTCAGCATATCATGTATTTGCTTTCTTTACTGATCAGGTCAAAAATGTAGTTTTACAAGATAAAGGTATTATGAAAGACTTAAGATGTAGCAATATGTTTCAGTTTTGGGAGCTATGTACCCAAGAGGTCCTTCTCTCAGCATACAAATCGACATTGGGAGACTTTGGAAGAAGAAACCACATAATACTTATGTGTGTAGTTCTACAGGGGAGTACAAGGAAGAACTGAGCTCTTTTTTTGGCGAAGGCCTCAGACGGCAAATCCAAACTCTGTTTTCCCCAATAGATACATAGCATGGCAACTCTGTTGGCAGGTGTTTACACATGTGCTCTTACTTCTTTTTGGTGAGTGTCTAATTCTGTAACAATTAGGCCTGCTGAAGCTTCTGCTGGTGCCCTGGGATCACACTATTCTGTTTCGGTTATTCTACAAAATCAGTAATAAAAATTTCTTTCTTCATGTTTCCATTTTATTGTCAGTCATTGTCTCATTGCCAGTGATATGTCTGTATGATACATTGTATCAAAATATCCACTTCTTATCAAATGGCTTGTATTCTGCTGCAGTTTATTGTGGTCAAGGGTGAGACTTCAGTGGAGATTAAAATGCCTTAGGCATCTATATGGAAGTGCTCAACACAGTTTTAGACAACAGAGTCAATGCTGTCTGTGGAGCCTAATCGGAGCCTTGTCAGCTGATGAACTGCTTTGCATATGTTTCAGTGTGAGCTGGGTTGTTCTCTAGGCTCCATCTGAACACAGAGATAAAATACAGCATCTTGTAAAATGTACTGTCAGTTTCTGTGTCTTGCAGTTCTCTAAAGAATGCAACTCCTAGAAACTGGAAAAATATGCTACTGTAATCATCAAGTTTCTGATGAAAATAATAAAAAGAACTTTCCCAAGTTTATCCCAAAGATAAATTACGATTCCATGAAATTGTCAAATCTCTTATCTTTTGCTGTGACTTGTGCGCATCATACACCTCTATACTCTAAAAGTGGTAACACATATTTGGCCAAGTAAAAGCAATCTTGGGTAATCTTAGTGTGCCTTTATCCTGAAAATGTGTATCAATGTAATGATGTCAGTTCTTTAATCTCTCGGGTTTATTCAATACATTTAAGATATTAACAAGATTATTTGAGTTGGTAGCCTGTGATAATGGGAGACTGCATTTTTTGATGCAGAAGGTTACTCTGAATTCAGTGTCTGAATGTCTTGCTTACCTGCTTCATGTGAATAAAAAACTTTCCTGCAAACATAGATTTTAGTTTCCTGTGAAGTGACGGTACATACTGGAGGAAGGGGAGTCATCTGCTCCTTAGCCTAAAGATTTTTACTTCTCATAACACCAACAACCTGTTTTGTTTTAGAGCATTGGGTTAATCTGAAGATCAGCAGCTAATATACCAGAGAACAGGTTTGAATCCAATCATCAGATAAAAATGGAAAGCAATACCGAAGGACACAATTCAAGTTATGGTTTGACTAAGGTTACACAAGGTGGCTACTGACCCAGGACAACTACAGAGGCAGAGCCCAGACAGCTGCAGAACGGTGGCAGCCAGCCAGTATTCCCAAACAGATGAAGATGAGACCAAAAGGAGGAGGACTTAAATCTCAGATACTAGCTGCTCTAATACAAAATAAACAAGCTATATAAGAACCTTACATACGAGACATGAGTTGCAACAGCTAGTTGGAAACAAAGGTCTTGAAGTTTCTTATGCAACTTTTCAAATAGAAAGTCTCATAACCAAAGTATTTTAAAAATATAAGCTTTTGAGACATATTTAGTTCTAAAAATTGTACACGCTAGGTACATCATAAACGATCTTTGTCCTCAAATAGGTCGTGCACTGAGTCATTAAAGAAAGGCCATGACTTCACAGGCACATTTCAGTTTATGCAAACATAATCCTAGTTATCCCTCTTTGGCTGGGAATTAAGATCTGCGAGCCCAGGTATATTGTTTTTAAGATCACAGCTAGCCCATGGTTCATGATGATATACTGTGTCTTGTACACTTTAATTGTTCTTTGAACAGACAAAAACTATTTATGAAAGCCCTGTTTCTCTCTGAAAGTACATTTTTTTTCAGTTATAATATGTAAATTGTGCACGTCTCCACTGGCTGAAAAGGTTACTTTTCCTATCCTATTTATAAAGCATAATAATGCTTTGCAAAATAGTTGCAAACCCTGACACAAAGGCCTGGCAATTGAAAACCAGACAATTATACAGCTCAAAGGGGAGAAGAAATGCAGTACAAAAACATCTCTGCAGAGAGCCCATAGCTGTCTGTGACCCTCCCCATTATTCTGTGTATGACATACTCAGGTAGTTTGGATTAGCCATGGAGACAGATGATGTCAGAACCATTCCTCTAAATCTTTTCAACTTTCTTTTATGAAAATATGCTATAGAGCTGTGGCATCAGATATGAAGCAACCCCTTATGTAATTTTTTTAATGTTAGTAGAATTATTTTTCATTAAGTTTTAAGTTATGTGTGCAGTATACTATGCATATTTTTTTTTCCTATTGAATCCAAAAATCCTCCCTGATAAGGGCATCCTTTCTCCAAGTACTTCTTAAAATAGAATAGCTTGATGCTGTGGTTAGCACTTTGACTTTGAAGAAAACCAGGGAGATGCAAACAAATTCTAGCAAGTCTGGAAGTGGTGTCTGTATACTTCAGAAATGGTTTGACTCATTAGTAGATGAACAGACTGCACAGAGAGCTGGATCTTTGAAAGAAGTGAGTGAATTAAGGGCAGAGTATTACCCTGTAGCTCCCATTAGACTGCACATTAACCAGATAGATCCACAGATATTTCTGTCCCCTACAAATCACTGGAACAATGGATATAGGTTTTATATAAAACCAGCACGTCCATAAAAAGGAATGTAGGAACATTTTAAAATTACTGCAGTTAGAATGGCCAAAGCCTTTGAATACAGCTTTGTCAGGATTTCTATTCTCAAGAGCCTACCTATTCACAAATCTGAGGTAGCTGAACATCACAGAGCTCAGTTTCCTAGTATGGTTATTTTCTGCTCAGTAATCATACAACCATTTGACAACTTCCATATAAAAATATTTTTTAATATATCTGATGGAAACTATACTTGATCTTAGCTGGGGGCAAAAAAAATGGGTAAGATGACCTGTTACCTATGATTGCAGCCACTGTTCCTATCCTTTATCTTTCAAGCAGGGATCAGTTGTAATGACAGATACAGTGAAATCCAGCAGTCCTTTCAAAAGGGCGTGTAGTGTTCTGTGTGTTCAGGAAGGTCATAGGAAAAGTCAGCAAGGTCCCAAACACAGCACATGAAAGAGTTCAGTTGCCAGTGGGGAGCCTCTGCCAGGCACATTTTGAATTTCAGTTACTTTATGTGAGATCCATATGACCAAATGGAACTTTTGCAATGTAGCAGCTACATCAATGCTAAGCATCTAGGCTACCATTATTCTCAGTGGTTAGAAATAGGCATGTGAAGAACACAGTTAATTTCAGCAAAAAGGTGTAAAATGGGTCAGTGGAATTGTGTTCTGGAACTGCCCATATGTCTCTACTAACTACAAAGACAGCCCAGGGTGTTAGTAAAGTTATAAACATCTGCAGTTTAAAAATCTAAAGTTAAGTGAAATTACTTCCATCCTAACTTTTCCCTTGTTTGCAGATTGCCATTCTTTTTTGGGGGAAAAATTGATCGGTGGGCTCAAACCAGATTTGTCATACTGCCTTTAGCTGATTTTTGACTGCTCAATAGTATACTATATCCACTCTGTGTCCTGTAGTACAATGACCTATCACAGGCTTCCAGTTTTGGCTGATAGATCTGCATTAGAAAAGCACATTATCAGTTAAATTTAAGAAAATAAAAACAAAAAGCCATTAGATTATGCATAAGAACTTATGAATTTCCAGAGTAATGGACTTTCTTCTATAGTCTCCAACACTGAACAGTGACAAGGATGGAGAAGACATGGATTGTGTTGACTTTCCCAATTTTACTTTAGATGTGGTAAGACAAATTTCATCCTGATTCTGCTTGCCCATCAGTGTATGCCCCTAAACATAAAGACTTAAAACTTTGTTGGTCAGTTCACTTTCACTATACTTGAACTGCAGGTTACTACTTTTATGTACTCCATACAAACTATTACTTGAGAAGCGTGCTTTGAATAAATCCTGTAGTGTGGATGTAATATCAAATAGATGAGAAAAAGTGGCATGATTTTGCTGCACTCACATTTTGTGCAAAGTGTAAAGAATCTACTTACAGATGGCTTGAACCCCCATAAAGCTCTGCAGAAGTGGGAGTGGTTTATGCATTGACAAGTCCAAAACTACTGCTAATGAACCCTGGGCCAGCTGTGCAGCTACCATACACCTGCCCATCGATGGCAATCTGTGATATTCATGGAAAATGGTTTTCTCCTGCATGCAGCATCTCTTTGCCAAGTGTATGCAGACTTGGCACGGGTAGAAATATTTAGTGCTCAGCTATTTTCTGCTTTGATAGGAAATATTGGTGTTTGGTGAGTTTTTTCTCCCACATATGAAAACTATATTCTCTATATCTTACAGTCTTCATCAAATACTTAGCTAACCATAGTTACAAAAATATAGTGAAAGAAGTAATATTTATTCTTGTAGTGATACTGATCATTTAGAATGATCAAATAAAATAAGGCATGATTTTCAGAGGGGGGACAAATTGGATATATATATAATGAATTCAATTTCTGTTTATTTCTCAGTGAGAATTTTTGAAGGAAAGAAAGATGGAAAAATTGTAGACATTTCTTTTGAGCAAGCACAGTGAGACTGATTTGTTGTTTATAAACCAATGCTCATGTTTTGTTAAGCATATATGACTAAACAATTAATTTTGCATCGTAGAGAACTGTGTTTGTTTAGTCCTTTGTCATATATTTCTGTCAATATCCTGAATGAAAGGGGTGAAGATAGATTGGAATAAAAAATTAAACACGCACACACCCCCCTATAAAAAAAAAAAATCACCAAAAGTTCTCTACATTGGGGTAATATTTTTGGTAATTTATTGGTGTTTGTTTGAGTGTTTCATTTTGGTGGTGTTACAGTAATCTTTATTGTGAATGACATCAGAAATTTTCAGATTAAAATATGAGTGCTTTTCTAAATCTTAATAATGAAAGATCAATAAGCGATTCTAAAATTACTTGTGACAGATCTCAGCAATAATAGAGGAATATAGTTTTCAATTCACTTGTGTACTTCAGTTCATTTATGTCAATGAGACTGATCATGTTTTAAGGCTGTACAAAGAATTGATTTTTCAATTTAGCTTCTGAATTAAGCAATAGAAATAATTTTTATTCTGAGAAGCCAGTGTTTTATGTTTCCTTTTATTTTTTTTTACTTTAGGTCCCAGACTGATAAAGAAAAAAATCAATTAGTTTGAGATCGAAGTATTGTATGGTCTTGTATAAACAATTTTATTGGAACACAGATAAGAAAAAGCAAAGGAGAAGATGGACCAGATCCAGACAAAGTTGCTGGAGAAAGCCACATATTTTTTTCTCTTGAAGTGTTAGAATGTCCACTTGCATTGTGCAGCCTCAGTTTAGTTTTCAGTTCACCTTAGGGGAATTAAACCTTAACCTCTTCTAATCCTAACTGCCAAGCTGCAAATGGTTTTGTAAACAGAACATTTCTAGCAGAAGTAACAGAAATCTTATCTTCTCTCTTTTCTACATTACCCTCAGAATATCTGTAGCCTTGGGAGAAGGTATTAATTTAACCTGTGAAACAGCCTGTTTCACATTCCTACCCTCAGAATCAGAAAGAGAACAGATCTGAGTTCAGACAAGCACTGTAACATGTGGGATGTGGAGAATGTGAAGGCAGGGAAATTTATGGGCAGGATATCCATATGCTGGAAGTACTCCATTTTACACAAGACGTCATCACTGTGTCAGAGAGAGCAATAACTTGATAGTATTGGGTTCAGAAAACCTTTTAAGAGCGACTAGATTTAAAAGCACTAATACAAAACAGCACAGCAAAAGGTAAATATGATCTCCCATCTCTGTTTTGTACTCTGAAGTTAGGATGCTAACCTAGGGTCTGGGAGAAAGATGGATATTTAGGCAGGGACTGCCAAATTTTGTATGAGTGTCAGGAGCACTAGATTAAGCAGGCGTAATGATAATTCTACATTTGTTTGTAATGAAATTTTCAAAATTCTGGTAATGAGCACATTTGGCTTGCACTCACATCATTTTGAAGCGACTTAAAATGCATTTTTTGAAAAATTTGTACTTTGTGAAATCATCATCAACATCATCAGCATCCAGCATCTCTACTCATCCCAGCTCATCTGACAACAGCCTTAGCCGCAGTCCTTCAATGGATTAGGATGGAACAGAATTAAAGCATACCATTGGGAACACTTGGCACAATAAGGGTGTTTGATACAGGGTAGATTTCATTTTACATCATGTTGCTAAATTACTGTAATTACAGGAAAGGTCAGAAGAACTATTTCTGGTTTATCAAATACACCAAATGTTGGAGTTACAGAATTAAATTTTTTGACTTAAAAAATTGAAATGCATAAATGCAGATTCAGAAAAAACTGTTAAAATGCTGATGCATTGCAAATTTTAAACATGACTGTGTGAACAAGGACAATTTGACAACACAGCAGTCACTCCCTCTAGACCTCTGCTCATGGGATTTAGTGACTTCCCTTTATTTTTGACAGACTTTGTTTTCTTTGTCATGTCTCTCAATGTGTTTCATAGACTGAGCAAAGGGACATTAGTCAGAAATGCAACAGATCCTATTTCCTTCCACATTAGTACCTACTTAATACAAAACTCTCCCTTCTCCCTGTCCTATCTACACACAGAAAATTAAGAATACGTGATTTTACATAACCCAATGGTTTAAAAGTTTAAAAGTTTGTAGATGGAATTAGAGGATGGATTAAATCAAAATAAGTAAGAGGAAACAAGAGATCATTTTAACTTACAATGTTATATAAACTTGCTTTTGAAAGAAGGAACATGAATGATGTAAATTATATTTGTTTAATCTGAACAAACTCTTGATTATGCAATTTCAAGGTTTCTAGGGAAGTATTGAAAGTATCTTACTGAGAACTGAAAATTTTGTTGAGAGGAAGTGTGCATATACAGCACCATCAGAGGTTTGCTTTTTATAGATCTCAGAAACAGGATTTCAAAGGATATCTTTGGGAATCAGGTTCAATCTCCTGCTATTACTGACTATGTTGCTACAATAATTTTTAAGATTTAGACATCTATATTAAAATAAACTTTTCTTCCCAGAGTTCCTCAATATTTCCTTCCCACAGGTCCTCACTTCAGATGGATGAATTTCAGAACTTCTCCTCTTTGATAACTGTAATGATCTCTTTATACACAAATAGAGAACAATATCAACCACATCCAAGGTTTCTGTTTACTCTCTTCTTATTCACATATTTATCTTTATTTTGTCAACGTTCTTTTTAAATTAAGGTCTGACTTACCTTTTTGAAGAGATGTCTTCTTTTTCTTTTTTTTCAGGCTGCAAGTTGCTCCCTGTAATTAATGGCCTATTAGATATTTATTGACTCAAAAAAGGATAAAACTTATTAATTCAAAGAACTCAAGATGTAAATTTGAGAATTAAATATTATCTTTCACTGCACTGTGTAGTTAGATTAACCTGTCCATTAAGAAGGGGTTTAATACAAGCATCTTCATTAATTTATGGAGTTTATACTGATTCTTGACTGAGGCCATTCACAGCAGTAGTCAACCATTGATCTAATAATAGTCTTAGGGTGACTCACACACAAAACTGTTTTTGAAGTACACCATAAAATTTATGCCAAAACCCAAGTAGCTATTCCCGTACAAGTTGATAAACCTTTGCTGCATTTGCAGAGGCCAGGCAGATTCCCTTCTAGCACATTTTTTCCCTACAACTTCCTACACAAACCAAGAATATAATTCTGATCTCCTTCACCACTGAGTTCCCCATTCCCTGCAACTATTCTAATTCAGATAGTAGTCTTCATATTGCTCTGATGGAACGATGTCTCTTGCTAAGACTTTTAGAAGTGATTTTCCATAGTGCTCTTAGACTGAATTTGGGGTTCCCTACTTTCCATTCTTGAAACAGAAAAAGATATCTAAACCTCAAAAGTCACATACTCTTCTGTTACTTCTGACACTGGAGATGTCTATATTCAATTAGCATCTCCCTTTCAGTCTCAGGCTTTGTACACGTATGGTTGCAGAATTACTTTGTCTTGAGCAGCACTGCTTTTTCTAAATCTGAACTCCATTACGATTTAGAAACCTAAAGACCATTTCCCAAAGGTTCCAATCTAATAACTGTACATTGGACAATCTCATGAACTGGCAACAGAGAGTTCAACCTATGCCAAGGTACAACTGCTTCCTTCAGAAACCATGTCTGGGAAAAGAGATGTGATTGCTTTGGGTATCACTATCAGCTCCAAGCTAAGCAATAGCTTTGTTGTGAGGACATTTGTTTGAGATATGAAAGCTGTGGATTTAAGTTTGTTGGAGTTGAAGGGAAATAAATAATTCTCTGCAATAAATTTCTAAAATGGCCTATGTTCAAAGGGTAGGTAACATCAAATGTGTTTTAAAAAAGGTGAACCCTGCTTGACCATTTATGTGTTTAGCCTAAGGGAAGGACTTAGAACCTGAATCCAAAATGCTTAGAGAAGCTTCTTTAGATTTAAAATTAAAAAAAAAAGTTAAAAGTGATCAGTCAAACATACTTAGTAACCTTCCTTAGACCCTTTAGACTGCTCCAGACTTCCATACTGAGGCTGTGTGACCCATGAATAGCTAAACCTTCCCATGTTCAGTGACTTTCTGCATCACCTGTAGCACAGACCAGCATCCCTACTCTGACAACAACTGGTGACACCTGTACTTGTAAACAGCCAGGGAACACTCTTCAGCTCTAAGGCCTACTAACAATAGACTGGCCACATCCAAACAACATTCTTGACCTTGGGCCTGTGCATGGAATGGTATCCTTGGGTCCATAGATATAATAATGACTTCTTGTTTTCTTTATTTTTCAGTAATTATATTTGAAATAATGAAAGAATTTGCATCCCAGAATGTTGTTTTCAGAGCATGTTACTGAGGGCATCTGTTATAGGTTCTGGGTTGTAGTAGACAGGCCTTGTGGGTGTGTTCAAGATACAAGACTTTCTGGAATAGTGCTGGAGGTGGGAGGGATGGGTAGTAGGTTAGGAGAGGATAAGAGGGTGGAGAGAGCTCTGGATGCGGGAGTGACTCTTGGCTCATGCAGTCCAAGCATTTTCTAGGAGAGTGCTAGATGGTACAGGTGAAAATCATGCCAGAGAGTATGTTAATAATTAAGTAGTATGAGTGGTTGGGTTCAGAGTTTGAGCTTGCTCTCTAGTCCTATTTTGTTTAGCACTGTAGATATAGCCAATTGAGATAAGGTTTTACTGCTGGGCTCATTTTCCCCTAATCCAAAAATATGTTCAAACATGGCTAGATAAGGAGAACGAGGCAGATAACATCAGGCTGGTTTCAATAACAAGGATTGAACAAAGGTAGCAAAAAATACTTGTTTTTCCCATTCACAGCTGAAGTAAACTATGATTTTACCCTCTGCTACACATACATGTTTAGTGTATTTTATTAGAATGGGAATAGTTCAGGGACACCAGAGCAGAGATAGAAAGTAAAACAGGAAAACAGATCACGGAGGTGAAAAGAAAGAACTATGAATATGTTTTATATGGAAGAACTATGAACATGGTTATAGAAACCCAGAACTATAGAAATGAGCGAAGAGAAGTCTTAAAAAGGGCTTTCATAAATACAACAAAGATTTAAATGGCATCTTTTTCCTACTCCCACAATAGATCTTTAAGAAGAGCTATTGACATTAATACTGAATTTTATTCGGGTGTTTGTTTTAAATAGAAAATCAAAGTAATAAATGAGTCTAGAGATATGTCAGTAGAAGAGAAAAATGCCTAGTTTTTAAAAATGAACTGATGTATCTTTACCAACCCTGGTGTCCAAATACATTTGTCTTAAAAATTATAAAAATAAATGTCATCCTGATTCTTTGAAAGGTCTTGAGATAATGTGTCCATAAAGTACAATAAAATAATAACTATTCAGGTTCATTCATAATATAACTAAAGAAATATGTTGGTTTAATTACTTCTTAATGACTTTAGGGATTTTTGCATTATCACTTTATTTTAAGTGATAATTTTGTAGACTGCCCAATTTATTCTTATTCTTATTCTTATTCTTATTCTTATTCTTATTCTTATTCTTATTCTTATTCTTATTCTTATTCTTATTCTTATTCTTATTCTTATTCTTATTCTTATTCTTATTCTTATTCTTATTCTTTTCTTATTCTTCTTCTTCTTATTATTATTATTATTATTATTATTATTATTATTATTATTATTATTATTATTATTATTATTTTATTGTTCTTATTATTCTTATTATTCTTATTCTTATTCCTACTACTATTATTTGTATATCTTTGTTTGAAAATTATTGTAGAAAATTCACTAATGACAACAGAAATGACAAGAGACTTTGCAGTTGTCAGGTTTACAAAACAAAGTAACAATGCATATTGTATAATGTGATAACTAAAGAAAAGTAAAGTAATTGCAATTGTATTTAAATTCAGTTGTAATAGTGTCTTAAAAATGCGGAACCTTTTTATTGCTCCTTGAAAATGTATCTTTTTATGTAATTTTCCTCACAAAACTCCATGCTGTTGGTTTTGTGCTCTATTTATTTAAATTAATGTTAAATCACTTTTTTTAAACGTTATAGGTGATTACCAATTACATGTTTATACTATTTCTTTCAATAAGACAAATTTAGTGCTGAGACTACACCCTCAACCAGGTGCATTGTCTACAGTAGAAATGCAGATCTGTGGAGGACTGAACTGGCAGATCATTCTCCATGAAGTGTTTTTACATTTCAGTTCCACTGTGATTTCCGAGAGTTAGTGTGAGAGGTACTTCACAGAATAATGGCCTGAAGTGAAGAAGTGCTGATCAAGCCTTTTGTCAATGCAAAGTAAATCACCAGCCCGCTGTTTTTAGAATCCCATGGACATGACTTTATAGTGTGACTCTGAGAAATCCTCTTTCTAATTTTTCAGGGGGATGAGCAAATCTGTGAGAAATGTTTGCTGAGAAGTCAAGAACCCAAGTTGGGAAGGAGGGATAATATATAACTTTAACACATTTAATTCCTTTGACTATCCCCGCACTATAAATCTATCCACTTCTGTCAAGGGCACTAGCCTGTTATTTTTTAGTGCATTGACAGCCATATAAAATTGCAAAGGTACTGAATCGAGTACATTATTTACTAGCAAAGATGACAGTGAGAAAAGCTTGAATGGCAGCTCTACATCCTGCATTAGCATCTAAAGACAAAAATCTGAGAACAAATCTATCGTAAGGGCTTTGTAGCATAAGGACCTCTCTTTCATACAGTAGCTCAGGTACTGGGTACTGATGAGCCTGAGAAATCCAAGTATCTGCTGTGCGTAGGAGAAATTGTGCTGCACTGCTTCTTCCGAAAGTAAGTTATTAACACAAAACTCAATAAACTGCTTAAGTGCAGTGTGTGTATACTATATTAAAAGGCCGTTACTCTGTCTAGCTTAAAAAGTTCTCTTATCTGTGTAGATAAGATGATGATCAGCCTTAGCCACCCAATCAATTAATTTATTCAGATCATGGCTTTGTCCAAATTCTGCTTGCTACTGTTTCATAAGTTGCTGCCTTGGAGACCCTAAATTGTGAGGAAACATAATTTAAATTAATTTCCTCAGCTATGTGCAGTTCTTCACCTCAATGAACGGAGACAAATATTGGCCCTATATGACTATAAAATCATCTTTTTCGCAATTATATAACAATAAATTCATTTTAGAACTAAACAACTTGCTGCCAAAGCTCTTTTTTTTTGCTGGGCTAAGGTGTTATTTTCAGATAGCAAGAGAGACTGTTTTGTACTGCAATTGAGCGCTCTCCACAGGTTTTATTACTTGACAGTGAGACCAGGAAAACCCTTCTCTGTCCTTTCATCTTAAAAGGCAGGGAATGTGCTCAAATGAAGTGTACAAATATCACTGTGAGAGAAGCAAGAAGGCCAAATGCACTGACTAGGATTGGGGAGGGTTGCTGTGAGACTCGGTGATGAAACGTCCTTTGTATTAATCCTCTTCATCAGGGAAAGAATACACTTCACACAACAGATGTCTTGACTCAAGGTGTTTGGGAGACTTTGTAAATCCCTTGCCAGGACAAGTGTGAACCATTTTGGGGATGAGAGAGAAAAAGCAGATTAATAAGAAGGAAAGGGACAACTCAACAGCAGATAGATGTTTATCTGAGAGGTACAGCACTACATGTGATTCAGAGCAGAAATTAAAATTCTTGTCTCATTCTGCTTTTTAGAGCAGAAATCTCATCTTGAGAAACTCTGATGAGGAGAAATTATTTCTATGTGTAATTGTGTAAATAAGCCTAGCTATGTTGGAGCTGAATTTGTCCCAAAATTTTATTTTAATAACTGTAATATTTCCAAGTGTCTGGGAATGAATATTTGACTGCAGATATTTTCCTTGATGTCTTATATGTTATTTGCAACTAGTTGTGGTAAAGTTACTGGCATTTTTCCTGATTATGTGACTGTATACCCACAACATTCTTTTGCTAGCTAAAAAATCAGTTAAAGTATCACACATCACATGATTTTTATATGTTTTGGCCATACCCAAAGAAAGCATTTCAATGGATGTCCTTCAGTAAACAAAAGAGTGGCGTTATTGTCTTCTGAAATATAAAACTGAGCTTTTGTTTACTTCCTGTGTAAGATGACTACATTTTACAAATAGCTTTGACATTTCTTCTCATGGATAATAAATCTACCATTATTTTCTAGAACCTCCTTATTTTTTAATTTGAATTTGAATTTCATGTTTAAGGAAAAAATGTATAGGATCAATAACAATCGGACCCACATTTATTTAATAAATTGTGAAAACTACACAAACAGTAATTTATACCTGAGAAAAGGCTGATTTTTCTGGTTAACAAGTTGACAATTCCTATTGCTAATGATTGACTTTCTATCACTATAACCTATATTAACACCATATTAGTATATTGTAAAAGCTATGTATGCAAAGCTTCATATTAAATGTCAGCATATTTTATGACACAGCTTTTTATCTATTACTTTTCTAATACGGTAATGGAGCCTGGTAATAGTAAAAATAGCATGGGTAATAAAAGCAATAAAAAAACAAGGGGTGGATACATGGATAGAAAAATCTATTAAATAATTGCTTACATAGCAATGAATTTGAACAAACAATTCCATAACCATTTTTTTTCTTTCTGTTTGTGAATTATTTCTACATATTAAAAACTCAGAACATCACATAAAGAAACAAATAAGTGGATGTACTTGCAAGCATTGTACCAAAATGTGTCTGAAGCTGATTCTGAGCAGCTGCAGAATGATATAGGTGACTAACCATTTAAAACTGCAGATGAAATTCAGCACCAATAATTGCACAGAAATGCACACAGAAGGAAAAACAATCCTAGCATTAGATACAATGACATGGATCGGTGTAACTGTACTTAGAAAGAGATATTGAGAGCTTTTTGGTTAGTTCTCTGACAATTTGAGCTTGATGTTCAGTAATGGTCAGAAACCAATAGCAGTGATACTATTTATTAGCAAAGAAATGTAGAGCAAAGCAGAAAACATAATTAGAGCATTGTGTAAAAGCGGTATTTGCAAATTGTGAATATTTAATGAATTTCTGGAAATGCAAACACATAAAATCCTCCAAACATGTAAAAAGCATGGAAAAGGGCGTGTGACGTGACAAGAAGTAAGAAATTGCTTAGGACAAATGAAAAATTAAATAAAGACCTTGGGGTTTCTAAATTCTGATTGCTCTCCATTCAGATAAATAATTTCCAGAGTACATGTTTGGCATGTTTCTTTATCAAAAGGAAAAATAATTTAGTATGTTTCATAATGCTTTTTAGGATTGTATGTATTTGCTCTAAATTAGGTGTTTGAAAAGTAAACACCTAAGTCTTAGCTGTTCACGTTAGCTATGCTATCTAATCATTAGGGATAAATAGACACTACAGAAGAGTTTCATCTCACATTAACATCATAATCCAAAATTGTGCCAATGTCTATTTCCATCCATGAATTTTAAAGATGGCTTAAAGCAACTACCTCAGCTACAGTAATGTACTACTGGTTTTTCTGCCATATATATGTGCTCTTGCTTATTTACTGTATACATGGCATCCATATCCATATAATACATATATAACATCTATATAAAATACACAGATAACAACTCAAGGACTTTTTTGGTGTGTGCATAGATGATAGCTCTTTCATCTCCAACGCTGTCCCGAAGAAATCATCTACAAAGTTGAAAGGTTGCTCAGTTTTCACTTTACTTCTGTGATGGCTAACTTGTCATCAACTGTTGGCCATTATTTTATTATACAGACATCCAATGGACTAGGAATGAACTACATAGCAGTTTATACAAGAAAAGCCTGAAAAAACAGTATCAGTTGGGGGATGCAAAGCTATTTCTAGCACTCATTTGCAATAGCAATGGAGAGAGTTTGCATACTGTATTTACTACTCATCTCTCTATGATGTCTGCTTATTTCAAACAAGATTCTACTGTTTCAAGACATGCTAGTAAATACAGAGAAAAGCATGACTTCTGTGGAGTGTGATGATTTGAACAGAATGTGAAGACATGGAGTAGTAATGGCTAATGGGTCATAAGTTAATGAAATAGTTTTTCAGTTTCCTTGCAAACTGTGGTGTATTTTACTATTTTTGAAAAAAATCTGAGTGCGAAGACTTTCTTGCAAAAATTTTAATTAAAGTTCAAAGCCAGTTGTAGTAAGAGCCAGTTCTAGCCAAAGTATCACATTGTATATGTAGGTAGGATTTTGCTGCATGTTTTTATTAGTTTAAGACTGTAGAATTTCCATTTTTACTGTTACCTGAGAAATCTGTTTCCAGCATAGTTTGTTCATGATGATACTAACCCATTGTAAGTACATAAAATTTGTTCTTCAGACATTGCATAGCCTTCCTGTCAGATTTTGAAATGATTTAATACAATTATTGTTGACTTTAGCATGCTTAATGATTTGGAACATTTTGGGATTAACCATTTGCATATTCCTAATGGAAAAATTGTGAGATATTTCTCTGTCAGCTGTTAGCCAGTCATGAATATCACCTTACAACATTTGGACAGAAAGGCATTATTTTTACCATATTCCCTTATCACATGTTTTTGCTTCTTGCCTTCCTTACAGGGGAGCCACCCCTATAGCCCCCTTCCCTGCTACCAAAAATCCCCGCCACTCACTCAAACCCAGGACAGCTTAGCACTAACATGTATCTTAAACTGGAATCATTAAGCTGATGTGAAATAGCTTGTATAAATATGCTTTTTATTGTATATTTTTGCACAGCACAGTAAGGTTGCGAAC
This sequence comes from Tyto alba, assembly GCF_018691265.1. Taxonomy (NCBI): domain Eukaryota; kingdom Metazoa; phylum Chordata; class Aves; order Strigiformes; family Tytonidae; genus Tyto; species Tyto alba. The sequence continues at coordinate 55,226,150 of NW_024881282.1, forward strand.
CTGAACCTTTGATATTTGGTAGAAAAAGTCCAACTTTAAAATACAGGAATATGATCACGTCAAGTGAAAACAGAGTCTTATGTTAAAGCAGGAAAATAAGAGTATCAGGAATAAGTGCAGATTTAGGTACAGAAGAATATTCAGTAGGATTAATGATTATTCTTTTAATTCCTAAGCAGTGAATATAAAAGTTATTTTATTTCAAGCCATGATTATTCTTTATATCCTGTGCGAACTGGGGAAAATGTACAGTGACTTGTAGTATAGAGAAAATAATTTTTGTTTGTGCTAGAATCAGAAATATGAAATATGTGGTAATTTCATTTTTGGAGTGTCCCTTTTGTTATGGCAACTCTTACATTTTTCTTTTATTAAGTAAGAAATATTATCTTTCATCTTAACAATGCCTTGCTCTTTTACTTGCTAATGAGAAAAAATGCCTTCCACAGCAAATTTAGTTGTAAATTTTGTCAGTATAAGTCTTCCCTATTTAACATAGTTCTTTCCTAGGCATCTCTGTGTTCAGGGTATTACAGAATGCCATTGGTATTTTTGTAATTTTCTGTGATATTATTAGTATGGTGTCAGTATATACATGGGACATCAACACTGGATTTAGACAGAGAAAGAACAAAAAAGCAAAAATGCTTTTCTGTTCCAATGAGTTTAATAAACTTTAATGAATTCAGAACTAAACTTCTGGCCAGTAAATGGAATGAGAGGATCCTTCGGAGGGAACAGTTTATTGCAAAATTCAAATAAATCAAAAATAATTCAAAACAACATAATTTCCAGATTTTTCCTTATTAAAATATTTTTCCTTTGCAAACTGAGACCTATATTTATAATATAACTAGTAATTTATATTTAAATAATTTATAATATAGCTAAAATAATTAATATTTTTTGAACCTCACTACCTCTTTTCTCAAATTAATACCCAAAACATGAGACGGGTGTATGATCAAAAAAGATCTGTGTCCATGTCTCTTGTTGCATTTCATTTTCCACATATATAAATACTAACTGAAAAAGAGATTTTAACCTTATCAAGGTCCTTCACATGGGTGAATTCTAATTTCAGAATAGTTTCTTAGTTTCCCTCTCCCAACCAAGAATATTTGATCATTTATATGAAAAAAAGCGCAACTGTATAGAAGCATTAACATTTAAGACAATCAACTGACATGTACAAAGGACAGGAGTTCAGGAAACACTCCAAATTTGAAATAAATAAAGGACGCATTCTTAACTCTCTTTCAGATCTCTTTCAGACTGATTATCTATGATCTCCCAAAGTTCAATACTTTGTCAAGAAGCCATAATATGGCTGGATATAGACAAAATCATGTTGAAAACATGGAAAAGTAATATATATAGCTATGTACAATATGTTAATGAATACTGAAAAATGTGGGAAATGGTTGAGAAGAAGGTAGTAACTTAGTTCTGTTTAGAAGTGTGAATTAACTGAGAGTTAGCACATAATTTATTAAGAAAGTTTTATAATATTTAATGAGATTTGGTTAGCCAAGATCAAACAAGAGACCCTGTTGTACTGAACATAAAATAAAGGGTGGTACATCTTATGCTGTGTTTCCTCACCTGGTATGTTCAGGGTCCTTAAACCTTATCTGGAATATTTATAGCTTTATTTTCTAGATTTTTTTTTTTTTAATAACAGGAATTTTCTCTGAATACCTGGCATTCCCATTTATTTTTCTTTCATACCTATGTGACCTATTCATGATCTCCATTCTTCAACTTCCTATCATGCAAATTGTCCTAATATCTCTGTTAAAAAAGAAAAAAACGAAACAAAACAACAAAATGCAAACAAACAAAACAAACAAAAAACCCCAGTTTGCTCCCAATTCCTATCTTAAACAGATGATTAACCTTACAAATTGAATTCTAATACTTTCTTTACCTCCTTGATAGATTGCTCCATCTCTGCCACATAATGCAATACATGTGCTTCACAAACATGGCTGTGAACAAAAACTTGTTTGTAGATGTTCTCTTTCCTTTCCTAGGGAAAGGACAAGGAAGAAGGATAAATTGTAATGCCCCTCTTCAGAATGGAGTTTACAGCTCTAGTCTTGAGGAAATCAGCCATTTATGCTGAAGGACATGAAGTCTAGACATCTGCCTGTCATCTTTTTGTATGTGTGTGTGTGTACTCCAAGAGAAGATCATCTGCTTCAAAAACCTTTGCTTCTGTTATATATTTCCTAAACTGGACACACAGGTAGTCTCAGTAAGAAATAACAACTGTTTTACAGGTATTCAGTTCCCTAGCTTTTGATAAGCTACATCAATTCAGTATTTTTTCTTCTGTTTTTCTGAAAAACTATTATTAGCGAAATTGAAAATGAAAAATAAGTCTGCAACAAATAAGTTCAGCCTTGCTCCTAAATATAATTTGCTTTTTAGCATGAAGGTATTACTGTTATGGATATTATGACATTTCCATGAATAAATAGTTCATATTGTAAAGAGATCTATTTCCATTTCAAGTAATGCTTTTTCATTTTTCACTAGAAATATTCAACCATAATATGACTTAGAGGTATTACCTAGTTTTTATCTTACAGTGTTTTTTTCTGTTAGATACTCACATACACATTTGTATGTATATAGGCATATATATATATTCATATATATTTTTATACAGTTTTGAATCTGCCAATTTGAATAATAAAATCATATAACTATTGCAAACAGAGCAAGCAATTCTTGTTGCATCAAAAAAGACTCAATATACAAACTGCGATGATTATAATAAAATTTCATGACAGTGAAAACATTAACATTTCAAATATGACATTAGAGTGACAAAATCCCCTTTGCAATGTGTCTTTATGTACTTCTTCAGTCTTTCAGAATCTCACTTTTCTGCGAAAATGCTGTCAAAGAAATAAATGCAATATATTTTCAGGTAACCCTGGAATCACCATGTCTAGAGCTCAGAAACAGATCAAAGGAGAGCTATAGAAGTTAAAGAGAAAGGGAATCCTTACGTTGTTTCCACATATGAGATTCTAGGGAGCATATGTTTGAATGAATAAGAAAATAGAGCTGCAATGATTAGACAATTTGATGTTATTTTAGAACAGTTACTGCAGATGAACAGAATTTCTGTAAAATGAGAAAACAGTCAACCAGTTTAATTTTACAGGTATAATCTCAGAGGACAAGCTGTGCTTCATAGAATACTTGGTCTTCTGCAATCATGGAAGAACATTCTTCTCTTTTCCAGTTCTAGATGTTGAATGACATACTCTCATAGAGATTATGTATAATTGCAAAATTTCAAAGCAACTGGGTTTTGTGTCTATGTGCTGCTATGGAGGAATACCTACGTTAGGTACCAAAGCTAAAAATTTTTAATGTATTTTTATTTTTATATTTTCCACAGAAAAATACTGTATTTGACAAGATAAACATTACATGTTTACACAGCTGAATAAATATTTCACAGAGAAAACATGAATCAGTTTTCCACTGAGTTATTCTGGGATAGTTGGAAGACATATTTACTAAAATTAATCATATGTTTGTAGTTCTTTAGTTTGGTCTAGTACATGAAATAAAATTCTAGTTTGAGAAAGCAATTAATGGCTGCCAGTAACTATGCCTAAAACATATAGTTCAGGAACACACAGTTTGGGTCTTTGGACACAAATACATGCTTGTGTCCAAAAAAACAGGAGTGCATTATCTCCTTCTCACTTGTGACCTAGTTAACATAGAAATAAATCTGGAAGCGTGGCCAAGCCAGGAGCCATGGCCTGTATCCCAACTCCCTAATCAGAGGAACAAGTCTGTGGAGCACAATGGTTGCCTAAAAGAAGCCAAACAAGGCTAAGTAAATTCAAGTAGAAAAAACATATTTTGACTAAACACATTTCCATGTAGAGATTTCAGAAAAACTAATTAACAACAGAGTTGCTGTTTGGCAATAGAGAACATCTCTGAAGTTTGAATACCTGAAAATAAAAGTACATACCAAATCACAGCTGGATTACTATAAATTACTATAAAGCCCTGAGAACAAGGGCACAGAAAAGATTCAACAGCCAGGAAGCTCCATTTTCATCGGGCAGGTGCACCTGCCACAGATGGGTGGACTGTTTGGTGGATGAGGAATTGGTTGGATAGTAATATACTGAGGGTTGTGGTCAACAGGTCAATGTCTGGATGGAGATCAGTGATGAGTTGTGTCCCTCAAGGGTCTGTATCAGGACCAGTACTGTTTAATATCTTCATCAGTGACATAGTCAGTGGGATCAAGTGCACTCTCAGCAAGTTTGCAGATGACAGTGAGCTGTGTGGTGTGGTTGATGCACCTGAGGGATGGGATGCCATCCAGGGGGACCTGTACAAGCTTGAGAAGTGGGCCCATGTGAATCTCATGAGGTTCAACAAGATCAAGTGCAAAATCCTGCACCTTGGTCAGGACAACCCATCGTATCAATACAGGCTGGGGGATGAAGAGATTGAGAGCAGCAGTATTTGGGGGTACTGGTGGATGAAAAGTTGGACGTGAGGCAGCAATATGCACTCGCAGCCCCAAAAGTCAACCATATCCTAGGCTTCAACAAGAGAAGTGTGGCCAGCAGTCAAGTGCAGTTATTCTGACCCTCTACTCTGCTCTGGTGAGACCCCACCTAGAGTGCTGTGTCCACCTCTGGAGTCCTCAGTACAGAATAGACATGGACCTGTTGGAGCAGGTGCAGAAGAAGGCCACAAAAATGATCAGAAGGCTGGAACACCTCTCCTATGAGGACTGTCTGAGAGAACTGGGGTTATTTATCCTGGAGAAGAGAAGGCTCCATGGACACCTTATTGTAGCCTTTCAGTACTTAAAGGGGGCTTATGAGAAAGATGGGCAGAAACTTTTTAACAGGGCCTGTTGTGGTAGGATAAGGAATAGTGGTTTTAAAACTAAAAGAGGTTAGATTCAGACTAGATATAAATTTTTTTATGATGTGGGTGGTGAAATGCTGGAACAGTTTGCCCAGAGAGGTAGTAGATGCCCCATCTCTGGAAACATTCAAAGGTTAGGAAAAAAAAAGTTAGAAATATTTATGTTGGTTAACTACATGAAATTGTTATGCCTGACTGTAGATGGCCAAGGTTGTCTGGCTGTTCTTTTGCAACCACTAGTGATTTAGATTAATGGAGTGTACATGATGCAGAAGAAAAACACAAAGCTTAGTATACGTTTTTGAATATCATCTGTCTTGAAAATCTTTTCTACTGTATGTTATTTCTTATAGAGCAATTGCACTATGACTATGTCACTGAAATTCCTCATTACCTCAGCACTAAAAATATGCAAGGGACAATAATATCTTTTAAGAACATGTTCTCAGGTGATAAAAGAAATTTTGTATTACCTCTTCTAGCCAAGATAACCACTAATGTAACATGGACAAAAAGATTTTTTTTTCATCATTATCTTCACTCTCACTAAATGTGGAAGATCTTTTAAATGTTTGCTTGGAACTGGAACATGGTTTTAGAAATTTCTTGGCACTGTTGGTAGATTGTGGAGAGCTGTTTTTCAGCAGTAAAGGTTGGGATCTTTATTCCTGCATTGGAATTTGAATTTGAGTGAGTAAAGCTGAAAGATTTTCTGAGGAACAGAAGAGGATTCAAAGCAAAGTGATAAGTAACAGAACACTAAAAGGAAGCAGGAGTTGGTGAGAATGCTTGTTTTTTTGGAGCCACAGGCAAGGACATGGTAGAACTGTATTTTTCCCCTCTAGGAAATAATACTGCAAAATGCCATTGATGTCAAACTCTACTGAAATGGAATTTTCTGACAAAAAGTGGGAATACAGCATAACATTGTCAGAGATGGGAAGTTTTGAGAAATACAAATCCAAAGGCTGGATTTTCTCATACATTTGCAACTTTCTCTTTCTCTGGTGAGTAGGATTCCTAATAGTGTCATTTTATTGCTGATAAAACTGTATTCTTTGACAGAACTCCATATATTGTACTAACAGTGTAAATACAGAGAAAAAAGTGGCTCCAGAGAGACATGTTTTAGAATATGAAGTAAGAATCATTGTTTTGTGATTTTGCTTTTGTTTTGTTTTTGCTCACAGAAATACATTAGCAATAGAAATGCTAATGAGAAGTTGTACACAGAAAACGGCTGATAAAGAGGTGTCTTTCGTAAGTTTCCTAAGGGACCATCAGGAAATTAATCTAGACAGCAGTAACAGCCAGTATTTATCAGACTACCCCAAAATTCTCTTTGCAGTAAAACAAATATAATCTGTTGGTGATATCACTGGGATCCATAGGACATATGGAGGGCAAACACATTGGGAATTTTGTTCTTGAAATAATTTCTGTTAATTTTTATCATTATTATTAATCTCTCTCATGAAAGATGCCCCAGTCTTCAGTTAAGTAGCAAAACATTCTATTACATCTTTTAATCTATACATTTTTTATTATAATAATTTAAAATTAAGAATTAAATCAAGGGTTTGACATAGAATAAATCCTTTTTTTCTTTCTTACTTTTTTTGATCTCTGCTGTCAGGGAAAAGTATATAATACAGTACAAGACTGACTTTTCCCTCTTGGATTATTGCAGTATTCTTTTAAAATATAAGAAAGATCTTAGGGCTCAGTAAGGTTCCACAAAACCTTTCCATGTAAATGCCATAGTGTAACATATCTTGATATATCATCTTATTTAGATTCCAGACCAGATAACCAGATTTAGCCACACACTTCTCTGTGTTTCAGCTGAGAATTTCAAGGATGTCTGTGAGGTGAAGTATGGATCTCCTGGTGACATTACTGAAGACTACAGGGACTTCATTAGATACAGTAAGTGTGAAAAACCAGGCGTGTTTATAGGTGGTATCTAGAGGTATGGTACAATAGGGTAACATCTGAGTTATGCAATGATGTTTTAGTAGCCCATCAGGATAACCGAGTACATAGAGGAATGGTTTTATGTAACATTTTCCCTATTTTTTTTTTTTAAATTGATGAATTCCCTCAAGAAACTGAAGGTATGGCTATAAGTTGTTCATGAACGAACATTTACAGTCAACAGCCTTACCTGGGGCAAGAGAGCAAATCAGAAAATGAAACTATAGGCTTAAAATTTGGGAATCATAGGAATTGTAGAATGTGACTAACATTTTTGATCTTTTAAATCCAGTACTTCCAACTGGAATGAGTTAACTGCTTATGTTCCTTGATCTTGGGCGGTAGAACCTAGCTTAATAACAATGAAATTCAGATGGCATATCTGCTGCATCATCCAGCATTATAAATTGGGGGGAAATCTTGTTTAAATTTATGACCTGACAGTTTCTATTTCACAGTTAAATATTTCACTTAAAAAAAAAAAAATCTGGGAAGAAAAAAAAAATAATCTAAATTTGCAAGCTTTTGAAATGCATTTAAAAACATTACATTATATTACAGAATGCCTGGGGCTAGTCTTATATAGAGAAATTTCTATGTTAAACATGGAATAGTGTGGTTAATTGTTCAGATAGAGTGTGAAAGTTTTTGCAGTGGCCAGGTTACACGAACACAGTTTGCAGCATTTTCCAACTATGGCTTGGTCCAAGTTGAATTTTGGAATTATGAATTTTTGATTACTTTTGGCCCAAGGTTTTGGAAACAAAATCCTTGTTTACTTGATAATACATTTGTCATCAGAAAGATTGAAAGCATCCCCATGGAGTGATTAACCATTCAGGAATGTTACACATCCCAGATGGGAAGGTGGGATTGACCAAGCAGAGGCCTCCTCTCTCCACCCCTTCTCACGGCATTTGTATCTAACTGACAGTCATATGGAATTTAGCTCTGCAAATAGCAGATGATGCAGCTGGAGACATATAACGCAACATCTGTTGTATGTTGAGACACATCAGTAAAAGGAAGGGCTAGGAGTATATTAATCAGTCATCAAGTCAGCAAAATGATATTTCGGGGAAAAAAAAATAGAAAAAAAAAGAACCCCCCAACAAAACTAGTAGAAGAAATCAGAGATGTTTTCTATGGAGGTAGAGAGTGTCAACGATACTGGTGAAGTATTGTCTTAAGCACTAAGTTGTTGCCATTGATGATCAAGACAGGTGAGCTGCACAAACGTGTAAATTACTAGAATGGGTGGAGAATAAGGGTCAATATTACCAGCAGATATTGCAAGAGTAAAAGGATACCTGTGAAAGAATATTTTTGTTATTTAGGAATAGATCAGAAGAATACAAGCTATAGGAAAATAAAAAAGTATTAAATTTAAAGTATAGTATTAGCATATGATCAAATTATTTTAAATTTATCATGAACCTATTTAGGCTGGAAATTTAGAAGCTGTCTTCACAAAGAAAAAAGAAACTTCCTTAGATTGGTAAGTTGACTGTAATCAAAGGTTTCTGTGGATCTTTCATTAGTTTTTAGTGATGCTTGTATCAAATGCCCTCCTCTATAAGAAGACTTTTGATATTTATTGCAGAGATAGGGGTTTGAAAAAGAAAAAAAGAAATGTAATGATATTGTCCCTTTGATAGGCAATGAAATGTTGCCTCCTAGAGCTCGTACACATTGTTAAATAGTAGACATACTGCAATAACTTGAGAAAGTGCAGTCTATAACCATTTACTTCAGTAATGATCATACTAGACCAATATAGGACAAGAGGCTGGGCTGACAAGATGGGAATGAAAGAGAGACTGGCCATAAATTGCATGTGAATTTAGGTGACAATGTAATAGAAATTTTGGAGTTTTGGCAGGTCAGAACTTTTGACAACATGAAACTTCTTGTTTCAGTCTTCCTTTATCTGTAGCATGTTACATCTTTGCAAAAAAAAAAAAAAAAAAAAAAAAAAAAAAAAAAAAGGAGTAAAAATAGGAGCATACTGAATAAAGCAGGGATATTTGCCAAGCCTCCAAGCCTGTTGTCATATTATCCCTGGGTCCTTTACACTGGGCCATGTTCAGTGTTGACAGTTTATGTTTTGAACAGGTAGATGAGAGAAAGTAAATTAATTTCACTGTTAGTATGCTTTTCACTTGCAAGGAAAAATATATCAATACCAGTGGTCAATACAGGAAGTAAGGCATTTAGATCCCTTAAATAATTATTCAGCTTGAACGATGACTAACATGATAACAGTAGGTAGGAAATTTTAGGTTGCATTCTTATTCTGCTAGAGGATTTACAGATTATGACAGTCCTTTATGGTGGAAACACTAATTCACATCATATTTGTACAGAAGTTGAGCTGAAAGCAGTGATTTATCTATCTAGTCTCAGGTGAGGATGATAATGAGGAAAAGATGGAACATGACACTTGCAGAAGAGTGATCTTAATTGAAATAATTTTTGCTGTAATTCTGTTTCTCAAGTATTTTTATACAGCCTCTCCAACACACAGAAAATATTACTTAAATTGCAGAGTCAAATATTTCAGTACTCAAGAAAAATCAATTTAATGAGGACAAACATAATTCATCTGATATTTTAGAGAAAACTGTCTTTATTATTTTGATTTTTTTTTTTTTCTGGTTTTACTTCTAGATGTAGTCAAGCATTACTGACCACTCATTTTCTAGCACCACTGGAAATATGCCATAGAGTCTCCATTGTGATGTTTTCTCCCAAGAAGTCAGTTTGATAAATTTATATGCATAATGCAATATCATGCAGGGATATCTAAGTGTATTGTGAAAGGGTTAGCTTGGCTACTTGGTTATCTGAGCATTGTTTAGCCCATATTAACGTGTCTTGTTCCTCAAACCATTGTACTTATGCTTCTTTGCATGACAATACATTTGCCATCAAAGTGCAAGGTTTTTCATGTTGTATTCAGTTGCATTTCTGCTGAAAAATTTAGATGGAGACATTGTAGTATTGACGTCCACAATTTAGGAAAATACTGTTTACAAAGGTCTCAGGTAATTATTTTTTACTACTTCTGGAGTTTTTGACTTATGCAAAAGATGGTCTTGGAATGCCTTTAAAGTAAATGCTGACCCCTGAAACACACATATATAAGAACTGGTTCTGGTACAGATGATCTGGATGATGAGACAGAAATATTTGCAAGTGTTCTGTCATAATGTCTGTATTGAGGACCCCTTGACTTCAAACAAAAAAAAAACATTCTACAGGGACTGTCTTCTCTTTTGAACAAACTGTGAAGTTCAATGCTTTTTCCATCTGATCTTAACATGAATGTTAGATTATCTGTTAAATTCGATAATGGTTATAAATTGTAAATTAATCCTGTTGCATATTTTTCTCTCTGCCCCATTTTCTATTTAAAATTTCAATCTATTTCCATTGGAAAGTTGCAGTGAGCATTCCTGATGGAAATTTTTGAATGATGGAAAGAATGACAAGCTACTTAACCACATTTCTGTTGCAGATGCATTCATACAGGTACAACTTCACAGGTATTGCAGTTATTATGTAATAGCTGCCACGTCTGACTTTTAAAAAGACATTGCTCTTTCAATTCAATACAGACAGTATCTGACAAAAGAAAGTATTTACTGAATCCTGAGTTAAGGTGGTCTCTGGGTTTGTGCCCTACCTAAGGAGTAAGGTCAGTGAAATTTAACCTTTTAAAACCACAAAATTCTGAATTATAGGATGTCAAGATGTTAATCTGCCATCCTTGAACAATGCCCTTAAAAGTCCACAATATACAGATTCAAACTTAGTCTTTGCCAACAAAGTCATATTTCAGAGGAAATAGAGCCCTTGATAACTTTAGGACAATACCTAACACCTTTTTTTTTTTTTTTTTTATTACCTTTTTAAAGATAAAATCTGTGGCTAAGTGATCTATGATGAGTGGAACCTATCCCCACATGGATCACAACTAGGAAGTAACACCAGATATGCTACTTTTTACAACCCCTTTATACACTTTCACAAATTAAGTTTATTTTTCTGCAGAATTTTCACTCTCACAATGCTGAAAAATCCATGGCAAGACAAGGCTTGAATTTCTTTGCACTGATATTGGATTAAGACACACATACACCTCTCTCTCCTTGAATACACCCAGTACTGGCTCAGACCCAGATCTCCTCAAACTTCCAAGCTGCTCCAACTAATCCCTTCACCATTCAATATCACTGAACTTAGTACAGTGAATCCATCTAAAATGCATGTGGACTTTTGCCATCTGGGGAGGAAGAGTAGAGCCAATGCTTCACTGACATGTATTTTACTATTATTTTTCTTGATATTCACAAGTTTAAGTTACATGCATAACTCCTTTCTTCCTGATTTTCAGATATTTGAAAGCAACTGGATTAAAATTTCTGGAAAGGAACATGACTGCACTGATATTTTGAAACCTGGTAAAAGTAATTTTTTGTCAGGCATTTATTATGTACCACACACTTCAGTCCCAAACAAACATAATTTTGCTACAGGCCAAGGTAAATTGCCTGGAAACATTTTACATAGTGTAGAGAAACAGGAAGGGGTATTATGTGGCTGCTTGGAGCTTCTGTACATACTTGGGAACATGCAAAAATTTTGTATAATAGAGCAGAGTGAGAAGAATGCATGGGATACAGTAAGAAAAATAAGTTAAGGTCAGAAGATGCTTTCATGATTTAAAACTATGGGGTTGGGATCTGGAGTAGATGACAGACACAGAGGGTTTCTCTGCAGTGATGCTGGCAGGGAGAGTATAACTGTCCTGGGACTAAGCAGTAGGGAACAGAAACATTGTGAATAACAGAGGAAATGGGATCAAGAACAGAATCTGCAAGAATCTCAGCAGACAGCTTAGCCCAAAAATAAAATAAAATTTTACAGATTTCTTTTGAACTTGTGGATGTCTGTGGCATTGTTTTGTATCAGGAAAGTGAATAGTTTTGTTCTCTGTTCGTCCTAATAGGAAAGTGTGGGACTCAAGAGAGAAACATATTTTCAAACTACCAGTCACCCCACAAAACATGAAAAGAGACTATGATAACTGATCAGGTATTTGGTAGGGCCCGTGGAAGCAAAACTGTTTGAGAAAATGCATCATTCTCATTTGGTGTGGCTGTGTGAATGCAATGACATTGTACAAGGGGTGATTACTGTTGAGGTGATAAAAGGCAGTAGGGAGCCATGAATAAGGATATCTAAAGAAGGTCATAAACACATGATTCATCAAGAAATGAGAATTCTTAGAAACATTTCAGTTTTCAAACTCTTGTGCAAGGCTTCCTTTAGGAAAAGGACTGTCTGAGTATGGAATTAGAGCAGTTCCTTGTTCTCTTCTGTTATCAAAATAAATGCTGGATCATAACATACAAGGTAGGTGTTTCCGTGTTGAAGGATAATTACAAATACTTCTCCAGTTTCTACCTACAGGAACAGCTACTGAAATTGCACATCTGTAAATAACAGAATAACTCTATCTGATAAAATTTTGACTGTAAGGAGAAGAAAAAAGGAGAGAAAGCAAAAGAGAAAACAAAAAATAGAGGTGTCTTTTAGACATTAATTTGACTGTGCACAAAACATTCAGAGTTCTAGATTTTACCCAGCAGTCCTCTAAATAATGTTTTGTCTCAATACAGTTTTAGAAGTGCATGGTGGATAATAGTGTGAATCTGAAAATGTGATAAAAATAATTCAGTATAGTTTTTTTTTAATATTGCCTTTATTACTGTAACACAGAGGCTGTATGTGAATACAATACTTCTACAGCTGTTGTTAGGGAACTGACTGTAGAACTAGATTGGTGTTATCAACATTTAACTGTGTAATTGGAATAGTGGTGCAACACAGAAAAAGTATTACCAGCTCTCAGTGTCTGGGGATGTTCAGGGTTTTTGGATAATGCTGTTATTTCAGATCTGGATAACATTGCACATCCATCATAATGTGTAGTCCACTGTCCCAGCTCATGAAGTTTGGATCCTCAACAACTTATGCATTTGGAATGCAGTTTTCATAACATGGTCTATGTGTTTCTTTCTCATGCAAAATGTCCTTGACATGATATAATTCATTATTTATTAGGACATTATCAACATCAATATTTCAATAACACCTTTCTCACCTGCAATAAAAGCAGGCCAGATTAACCCTAATATTGAAATATGTTTTGTGGCTGCTCATCAAATATATCTCATCCAAAATATAAAAATATTTTATTCATTTTTTATTTGTAACATCTTCTCTCCTTTATATTCCAAGTGAAGCAAAGAAAGGACATGAACAACCTAAAATTGTGAACCCTTGAGTTTCACAGTATCCATTTACTAATGTGGATATTTTGTGCTGATATGTTGTGTTGCTTGTTGAAATTTCAGGTTTATTTGTTCTTTACCTTCTTTTATTCTGAGATAACTCCTTAATTGTATTTTTCAGTGTTGTTAAGAGAGAAAAATGTGTTGTGTTCTGTTTATTTTTAGATAACATGGGCAAGTCCAAAGTTTCATATAGGAATAAAGAGCCTTTGAGTTCATATTGCTTATACTATATTTGGTTATTGTTCCATTTAGAAATTTCAGTCAGTGTTTAAACTTTGTTAAAGTATATAGCAGATATGACTTACAGGAAAGTCATTAATAATTAAGAGCATTTATAATTTTCTTATCCATTAACAAGTATGAGAAGAAGGAAGTGATTTTCACTTCCTATAACTCATGAAATATTTCTGTCTTTTAGGTTCTAAATTATGTAACCAATAGCTTAGAAATATACAGTTATTTCCATCCAAATCTTTGTTTACATTTCATATATATTATGTCAGCATCTAAGGAAAAACTTCATGATAGAACTAGTGACTATTCTTAAACTCTGAAATAGAATATTTGACTACATTTTGTAAAGAAAACTTAGAAGAATGGAAAATTTATTGATTGGTTTTAAAAAATGTTTTAATGATGACAAGTATTTACAATTTATGTCAAAGAAAGAAATAATCTTAAGGATCCTAAATCATGGAAGAAGAAACAGAAATAAAGGTTCACGCAGAGCTCAGATTACTTTTCACAGTGACCTACAGACTAGCAGTCTTCAGAATTTAGTGTATCATCACAGACAATAGGGTGATAACATCTGCTAAAATAAAATGGATCGTGGTTGTATACAGATTTGTAAATGATCAAGAGAACTTTAAAAAGAGTTAATCTCACTTAACTGAGACACATTGCTGGCACCTCCAGGGAAAGAGTGAATGCTGAGAGAATGTGCAAGTTACTACTCGGAATTAGCTTTTGCTTGTGTAGTGTAGGAGTTATTTCTAACAGTAATCAAACCTCAGGTAACCTGTTTGGTCTGGTTATGAATCATGTGTGGTTGGAATCAAGTAATCAAAATAAAATTTAACCAGAAGTGCATTAAAGAGGTGGATAAAAAGAGATTCATGGCCCAGCCTACCTGGCAAATCTCATTTATCTGTTTTTGAACAATGAAGGCTTTACACTGAAAAGCCTTTTTAGGAAATGAAGGATTTGACAGTGTTCAGGATCTATGTTTTAGTGCTTATCTACATTAGTGCAAACTCTTAATCAAAATATGCTATACCATTATGAAATTGGGCTTGCATACACAGACTGTAGCTCGGTCAACCTCTACATATTGATAAACTCAGCCTGTTTAGGAGACAGACCTATAGAAAATAAAAATGTTTTGGAAATATCATCTCATCAGTAATCGCTCATTTTCAAGAGATTAACTATAATGAATATGAATTGGCCACACTCCACTTCAAAGGAATAGCCAAATTTTAAGATTTATATCTCTCAGGACCCCCCACCCTCACCCACTCTTTTCTTCTGATCTGTGAATTTTGCATTGTACTTTGCATTTTCACATATGACTGTATCTATTTCTCCTCTGGGTAAACAGCAGTGAGGGAAAGAGAGAAACATGGGCCTTACTGATTCTTCTCCCACACTGCTTTGTATGTGTCTGAAAGAAAAAAAAGTGTTCCTGATTCTAATTCCTTATCTAGATAGCTGTTTATGTGTGTATACTAATTTAGGCAAATTTCCTAGCTGATTACAGCTATTCTAGCCTGGTGAGGGGTGGGTGTAATTGATAACTTGTCAGTAGTATCTAATTCTCCTTGGCATGGATGATCATGGCTAAAATGTAGATTAATCTTCAGGGGTCTGCTGAAGCAAATGTACCACCCCAGAAGTGGAGATGTGAGAGAAGATATCAGAAAGAGAATTGGTAGTGGAGTAAAAACCAAGACTTCACAGTGAAAATCAAAAGACATAGACAAATTGGTTTTAGCCAAAATGACAGAATGATCTATTAACATGTAAAGCTGTTAGATTTAATATCTCTGTCCATTCAGGACAGTATACTAAAGGAGGCTTCTTTTCTCTGCAATGCTCTTCAAGATAACTTTACTTCTATTTTAACTAAATCAAATAAGTAACAGATAATTTAAACATTCACTATTCATTTAAGACAACCCACAAGCATTTTATGAATTTTATCTTTTATTGTTTCAATTATCTTCTTCCAAATTCCTTGAGAGATTTCAGCCATGTATTGTCTTCTCATTTATTACCAATTGAAAATTAATGAAGAGAGCCTTTTGAAGACTGTAAAGCTGGTCACTCAAAAATTGCTGAATGTCAGATCTCTCCTTCTGTATAAACTTATTTAGTTTGTATATGGATTTTGAGATAGTTTTTATTGATAAAATTGCTTTCCAATTTTCTGACTTCCTGGTAAAAACAGCAGGCTGTGTAGAATCTCCAGTATATACTGGAGCAAAAAAGGTCTAGTTTATTGAAGGTGGGGTCTAATATTGTAGATAAACTGACCTAACTCCCAATTCCTGATCTTAGACTGTATGTCCCATCTCTATTGTGGCTGGCTTATTGTTTTTTTTTGTTTGTTTGCCTGGTTATTTTTTTTATCCCAATAGTTCATGGAATTAAAGTGGAAGAAAGCTTTTTACACTTTTGTGGGTTAGAATTGTTTTTTCCTGTTATTTTTCTCATTGAATATGCATATTATAGGGCAACAAAACCAGAAGAGCTAGCAGAAGGCATGCAGCAGAATTGGGAGTTCCAGACTGGAAGCTATGAGATCAGTTTATCTTTAGCCACAATTTGAGTTTTCATTTAATTTTTATTTTTTTCTCTATCAAATACAGAAAAATTAACCTTCCCAGAGGAGGGTCCAGTCTTAAACTAGACATCTCCCTCCTCTTTTAAGGGAAGAAAAAATAGGAAATAATAGTAGAAAATAATATGAAATGTCCAGTGCTTCTATTCCCTTGGGATTTAGTCAATCTAAGGAAATAATTACTGATGGTGATATGGACTGAAACAGAGAGTGTATCACCTTCATAGCAAATTCGAAGATCTGGATGAATAGGGTCTTCACCCCTTCTCTTAAAACTGAGACATTCATATTATGCCTGTGGACATAAAAGAGAAAAGGAAGACTGACTGTGTTGGATTATTAGGACACTCAGCTGGGAGTGAGGGAGATGATTCTAGTTGTGCCTAGCAGGTATGATAGGCAATTGGAGTGCCAGCTGAGAGGTACCTAAGTTTTAGTGGAACACACCATGTGTCTACAAGGGAATAAAATGTACCTTTTCTGTACAGAAAGAACAGGAGCAGAAGAAAACATAGCAAATGTATTGATGTAGACTGTTCAAGAAAGCTACATCTCCAAACTGAATATTGTCTTGAACATAACATGGACACTGGAAAACAAACTATTGTTCTGTCTAGAGACACAGTAAGAAATGTGGAGAGTAATCCTGGCCTTGTGCAACACACAAAAATTCAGATAGGGAAACTGGGGAATCATTCATACTTTGGGTGATTTTAGCTAGGTGCAAAGATAAATCAGATCTTGATAAGATAGATTTCATAATTGTTTGGGAAGAAGAAATAGCTAGGCCAAAAGATCAGACATGCATTTTAAAAAAAAAAAAAAGACTGTATACTGTAGGGCAGAAATCATTAGAGATATAAAATATCTTTCCAAGACATCTTTAATAGAAGAGGTAATACATCAGCAGAATATGAAACAGATAAGAGAACCCAATTATCCTGGGATAAATGTAATAAAAATAGTCCTACTGTGCACAAAATAAACCTCTCAATGGTAATTTAGGTAGATTGGTTACACTTGGTATTCTAGAGAGTTCAAGAACATGCTGAATGATTTCTTTCTTCAGTAGCTAGATTTCAATAGGAGGAGATGATCACAAGTAATTTGAACAACTATGGTAAAAAAAATATCAATCACTAGCTACTGAAGAAGAAATTTTGCGGCAAACAATATGTGTTCAATATTGTGCATTGATTGTGAATTTTTTTTTTTCCTTTGAGAAGAAGTTTGTAAGCTTTTAGTACGTTTTTTAGGGAACTGTGGATCTGCTGGTTTATGTTTGGAGTTATGTTTTCTACCTGAAGTACAGTCCCAAAAGATATAAATAGTTGAAACTATTCAGATTATTAAGGTGTGATACATAGTCTAATGTAAGATGAAACTATGCAGAAGCATAGCTAGACATCCAGATAAGCTCTGAAAATGATTCTTGTTGCAGATTTAAAACACAACAAGTAAAAGGCTAAAGAAACCATAGAATTAGGTGAAGTGTCTTGTTATGAGATATGCATAATTCTTATTAGGATAGAGGTGAGTCCTTGACCTGCAGAAAGAATATTATGTACAAAAATTTGTGGGACCTTCATGTTTTGGGGAAGTTTTTATCTAGCCTAGTTGCTTTCTTAAGGGCCTTTCTTAATCAGTGAAAGTGCAGAACAGATAAGAGCCATCAATCAAAACATGGAGTTTGAAATTCTTACACAATTCAAACAGAAGGTAGCTGTGCTGACATTCGAGTACAGTAGGTGCCAGACAAAGCTGTCACCTGATGCTTGTAAGCAGGGCCTTGAGGGCATGCTTGTGCAAAGGCAGGATGATCGCTTGAGATTCACAGCATATGCTTCCAAAGCTTGGACTGAATCTGAGCATTTGTGTGCAGAAGCAAATAAAGAGGATCTCTAGCTGTACTGTATGCAAGAAAGGAAATGTGTTGGTTCCTTTTTCCTGAGGGAGACCAGGTTTGGTAGAAGAGTCATGGGTTTTGAAAGACAACTACAAAAAAGAAGTTAGAAAAGGCTTCTGGATTTCAGAAACTTTTATTTTTCAGTTTCAATTGTACAGTTTACACACAGAGATGAAAGAGGAAAAGGCACTGTGGTAACAGAAAATTTGTCTTCAGCTTGGGATAGAAATGAAGTAGGAAGATATAGGAGTCTGATACTGGAACTAGGTGAGCCTGCTCAGAAAAACTGCTTCACAAGGTGTGACAGTTCTCTCAGAGGACACAGTCTGTCACTGCAGAAGTTGCAACATAAAATCAAACTGCCAAAGATAGTGATGGTTATTAACATCTTGCCCTTATAACAACTTTGAAGCAGATCTTTGTGACAGAGATGATACTGTGTTTAAGAACAAGAGGCTTTATTCTGTGTTGATTTCAGAAGGTTGGTTGCTATTTTCCACATGTGGTGGTAACAGAAAGATGAATATTAAACATAAAATTAGGTCGATTCAGCTTGTAGTTAAGTTACAGAGTAGTATCCTTTAATCTGATTCTTTCAACTGCTCCAGTGTTGTTCAGATGAAAACAGATATCAGACCATTAAACTATTTAACCAAAAATAATGGTATTGTATGCTGTTGTAAATACTATAGGAGATTTTGTGAGAGGTACATGTATCTATATACATGCATATATATGGAGGGGAGATAAAGATGGGAAAAGACAGGCACAATGGATCAAATCTGCTAACACGATAGAACTGGGTTTATGTGTATATTATTCAAATTAAAACAAAATGTAAAAATATGGGCAAAGAAAATAGTGGTCCTTGAGGAATGTTGCCTTATTACGGGGAAGTGGCAGCTAAGCAAAGCAACCTTATAAATAATATAATGCATATTTCAGAGCCTTCTTTGAGGGAAGACAGGAAAGAGGTGGATTCTGTGTGTCTGTCTTCTAAAAAAGAACAAACTGTTGAGTGCAAAAGCATCAGAGGAAGTGCTGAGCAATGAAACACAGAACAAATACCTAGTAGTGTGTATCACCTCTTTGGAAAGGGCTGTTGAAGGATAAGTAATGTACAACTTTGTGTTGCAAGGCAACACCTCTGGAACATTCTTGTAAAACTGGTTTGACGTCTGTATACAAGGAGAACCAGCTTGGATACAAGGACAGGTGCAGACCTTTCCTCCTCTTCAGATCTTAGAAAAATATTTGTAGCTTGTTTGCTAAATAACAAAGGTTTGCCTTAGAAATGAGTCCAGGGACAGAAATTTCATTACTTGCAGGATAGCTGCAAGTGCAGGTCTGGTTGTTGGACAGTGAATGCCATGGCAAGCTGCTGTGCCCACTGCAGCTCCTGCCCTGCCAGAATGGCTGGCTTTCCTGCCAAGGAAGCCAAGGCAGGCCTGGTGGGTGCCCAGGTCTTGTCTTGGATCTATACTGGGGGAAATGGGAACTTGGAGTGAGCCATGGGGCTCACCAGCTTTCAGCATCAGTGTTTAGCATCAGTTCTCAGATGTTAACAGCCACCTAACAACATTACTTTGCCCCGGAGGCTGCTCACTTTGTCTCTTAGCCTAATCATTGATTTTTAGTCTAGTTCTAGTGAGACTAATCTGACTGCACCTGTATTCTTTCTCCTGTTTGATTATCAAATATACTTTTCTCAGCTCAGCAGCTCCATTTCCTGAAGCCCTGCTAACTGTCAGTCCTTTTCTCCTTGTTTTCTTCTTTCCCACTTGGGATATTCTTCAGTTCTGTTTTCTTCTCTATGAAATCTATACCACAATATGCTCCATCACCCATTAATTTGTTGCTATTTTTCCTTGCTGAGTCATAGATTTGGATCTTGTCTCCCCTTTAGGTCAATGCTTAGGATTCCTCCTCTATATTTCTTACAGCCTGGAGAAGCAAGAGTGTACCATAGACAGCCAAGAGACAGATACCATTTTATTCTTTCCAGTTCTAGCATTTATGCAGTCCCACTCCTACTTTCCTGACTGTGAAAACTGTTAAGTGAAAAGTCTGACATTTCATACAGTGACATCATAGCTTTGGTTTATATTTGGATTGTATGAGCCTGTTGCCTAACCCGTGACTTACTGCAGAAGCTATGAAAGAATATATGGTCTAGAAGCACTATGAAGATATGAGGGGACTGAGCACAGTGAGCTGCTCTGCAGATCTGGTGCCTGTGCTGTCTGGTTTGGCACTGTGTGAAACTCAAGCATGCTACATGGAAAGTTTTTATTAATCTTGTATTAGTGTTAACTGAGGGCACTGACAGGCCCCCGCCCATTGTATCAGGATCCTCATTTAAGCTCAGGCTGGGGTTAGTGGTCCTGGTTTAAGTTATGACACAGTTGTATCTGTGTTAAGACCCTGTCTCCTGGATGGATCATCTGTATGGACACCAGCCCTTGTTCATCACTTGCTCCTTTCTCAGGCTGTCTGTAGACCCTATTAGCAACCCTGTCCAACATGGTCAGCCCCAGGAGCACAACCACCATTGGTGTTGATGTCTATTCTGGCTTCCCAACCCTGAGAGAGCAGCCATCTGTTGCTGTGCCCTGACACTAGTTTGCCTCTAATATACGCAGTCTGACCCTCATATATGTACTTTGGCCAGTCTGGAGGCTGGAAAAAAAAAAAAAAAAAAAAAAAAAATCTGTATCAAATGCTTCTGTTAAAGCAGAGCAATGATACCAAAAGAGTACAGAATTATATTCAGTTATCCTTTCTCCCCACAGAGCTTCACAGTGTGCAGATCCACATCAGCTTTAACATCACGAGGAAGTTATTTATGGAAGATACTGTAGGTGGGGAAAAGAAAATTCCATCCCTTGGAAGAGTTGGCTGCTTATGCAGTTCCTCCATGTGATAGATGTCTCTGGTAGGTGTTTGTCTTCATGGCAGATTTCTGTCTAAAGTTGTACTACTTCCTTCAGTGCATTGGCTCTTGTAGCCCTTTGCTCGGGTCCTGACCTTGATTATACATTCTGTTTTATGGATAAGTGCAGGATTCAAAAAAACCCCTATTGTTGTACTTCTTAATTCTCTAGCCAGTTCAAGATCCTTCCTCTTGCAGAAAATGTTTGAGATTAATACATGACTTTTGGGTTTGCCGGAAAAAGTAATGAAGCATTTGGACCTTTAGCTTGTGGGCCTTTTATTTAATTTTATTCCTCCCTCACAGCTTGGATCATGGAGCTGGAGCTGAGGGAGCAGGCAGTCATGCCTTCAAACTGTAATTTGCCTTCAGCTGTAGCATTTCTTGACATATGAACACAGTCCCCAAATGTAAGTGCTGCAGTGTTCCCATTCATGTTGTTTCTGTAACTGAGTACTTATGGCATACTGATATAGGAGCCCTCTTTGTTCAAGAATGTGTGCAGTATGGTTTTGTACAAAATCTATTATACTGGGTAACTATGGATTGTCTGAGTGGCTGGATGTGTTAGTATCTAAAGACATTTATTATTTCTTGTTGCAAAATATTTTTCCTTCACACTTCTTGTTCTCTGTGTTTTTTGTGATTTTACTCTGTTACTTGATTGTTATTATGCTTGTTTATTTTGGGTAGAAGGTTATTAGTGTGTTGTTTGTAAATGATTCTTTTTCAAAGAAGGATTTTTTTTTTTTTTTTCTAATTTCTTCTATTTTAGGTATCTGGTTTATCTCATTTGCTAATTATATCAGCTAATCTTCCCAACCATATGACTGTATTGCATGTCTGGTCATATGACTGAATTAGTTTCTTATGAATTTGTGATCGTTTTCTCCTTAAATGCATGCAGGGCAGCGTACAACTCCTAGTTATCATCTAGTGAATAAGACTTTTATTTAAAAACAGATTATATATTTCTCCCCTCTGGCTTGATATATTATTCTTAAACCATTTTAAAAATAAGGCACTTTTTTTATTTTTTCCAAGCTCTCAAACTGAAATAGCAACAGTTGTTGAAGGATAACTTCTCTTTCCACATTTTTTCTCTTTATAATTAAAGTTGGTTTGAACTTGCAGTAATTATATCTGAATTTCACTCTCTAGCGTGGGATTCCATCTCAGTGGAATGGTCTCAGGTGGAAGATAACATCCATGGAAATCTCACCCAGTATAAAACCTACCTTATATTTGTTAATAAGGAGTGGTGTTAGCATATCTCAGTGAAACATTTCCAGACAACAAGATGTGCCTTTGCCAATGACTGCTTATGAACAGTTACACTGAGTTCTGGGGGAGCAGTAGCCTTATAAATTTGGGAGGGAAAAAGAAAAGAAAAAGCTACAGGTACTGTTGAATGCCTTTGTTTTGCTTACTTTATATTTTATTTTATTTACAATCAGTTTTACTTAGGAAAATGATAGGGGAGCCATTAAGCCATTACACTTAGAAATACCAGTGATTGCCGAAGGTTTCTTCCCACTGTGAGTTTAAGCCTTACTCCACATTCATGCTCTCCACAAATTCGGCTGCAAAGGCATACCTGATTTTTGGGACAGGAAAGTTGAATGTGTCTCAATGCAATGATAGCTACATCAGTCTTTGAAATATGTTGGGTATGAAACTCAAATGTGTTTTCATCACACTGGGGTACTGCAGCATCATTAGTATGGCAGGTAACGTTGTACGGCACGTTATTCACCCTCCCTCCCTGATAATTCCATACGATGTATCACCCCAGTGCAGCAGATCACACAGCCTAGGAAAAGATGTGATAATAGCACCTCAGTGAAGGATCTAAGAAGATGCTAGTGATGGTAGCTTTTAGAGAGATTGAGAACTTCAAATTTCACTAGAATACCGGGAGAAAGCCAGTTACTAACATTGTTGCATTGGCATATGATCTGATTCAAAAAATGTAAATCCCAACCTGTTTACTTTAATTTCACACATCTGCTCTCTGAACCAACTTTTTTTCACAGTACCTTCTCAGTGGAGCTGTATCGAGTGACTGGGGAGGTTTAAGATATGTACATTAGAGACAAGTGACTCCAAGCTTTTATATTTTCAGAGGAGAAAAGATTTAAAATGAATTGTCCCCATCCCGTTTCCTAGTTGCTTTTCAGTACTTATTCTCACAGCATTACCTCCTCCTGCTATTTCTATTCATGCTGCCAGTTCTGGCAATTTCTGTTTCTCTGTAAAACTCCTGTAAGCCTGGCCCATATCTTTGCCAAAGCTGTCATGTAAATACAGTGTTTATGAAGCTGAATGGCTACTGTGGCAATAGCAGTTTATATTTGATTTTGTCTGAACATCAGACAGTCATACAGAAGAGTCACACTCAGCAAGGTGGGAGGGTGAATCTACCCTGTGTATTTGTAATGGTTTGCAAATACAGCTATATATTCCCTTTCATTTATTGAGCTGGCTTTTGATATGGAATGCAGAAGTGAAGCTGCTGTTCCCATAACACACAGGAAGAGCAATACAAACTCGCAGAACTGATTTATGACTTATTTCCCCTAAATTATGCAAATTGGAAAACTTCAAAAGCCTTAGCAATCTGATGTAAATGGTACGATCATTGTTGGAAGCTAATTTCCATGCGTACATGTTGTATGCATGTCTTCAGACAATATACGGCTGTCTTCTATTAGCAAAAAGAAGTAGTATGCATTCATTTAATGATTAAGGACAGCCTTGTTTTCAGAGGGAAAATAGAGAAATTATTTTGTCATGACCAGGCATGGCTAGGGGTAAAAAGAAGAAAAGATGAATTGATCATTTACTGTATGATGTATTCATGGATATTCAGAAAGGAATCAAAAGAGCATATCTAACAAACCCTGCATACAAAACAGGATTAAAACTGACCTAGAAACTAATATTCAAAATGCATATTATGCAACTGAGGGAACTGGGCTTGTTTAGCCTGGAGAAAAGAATTTCTTCACTGCAGGAGTTGTCAGGCATTGGAACAAGCTGCCCAGGGAAGTGGTGGAGTCGCCATCCCTGGAGTTATTTAAAAGGCATGTATATGTGGTGCTTAGAGACATGGTTTAGGGGTGGATTTGTCAGTGTTAGGTTTACAGATGGACTTGATGACCTTAAAGGTCTTTGCCAACCTAAATGATTCTATCATTCTATGATTCTATATTCAGTCACAGATTCAGAAAGTGAAAATTTATATTAATGATATCTCTATAATCTGTTAAGTGTAAAACAATTGTTACATTCATGTTGAAGTAGAGGGGAAGGTGAAAAGTACTATAAAAAATTACAAGATTACAAGATTCATAATTTGTCAAAGATGAGGGAGGCAGGGTGGAAAGTGGGGAAGAGCTTTCATTTTTCCTGTTAGCACCAGAGGTCTAGTACTGTATATGATAGTCCCTTCCTATTAACGCAGCCTTATTCCTTCCCCTTACCTTTCTCACCTTGTTTAGTTGCTATGTTTGTTTTCTTGCTCCAGCAATCCCCACACTATTATTCTTTTCCTTGTCTTATGTATTATCTTACATATAATTGTTTTGAAGGCCAGCTATCCACATACACTACACACAGCGCAATCCCTACTGTAGCATAAAATATTGTAAAATTAGCACAAAAGTGTAGCTGTATTTCAGCACTAATCATACTGGAATTTAATTATGTTTTTATGCTGGGTTTATAGTCAAAACTTAAGTACACCTAGAAAGAAGATTGCTTTCTAGGTAGGGTCATCTGTGATTCTGTAGAATCAAGGAAACAGAAGCCTGTTTTGGAAGCCTGATTCACAAAGGAAAGGTGAAGAGCCCTTGGGATGGATATGCAAATGCAAACCAGAAAAGATAAGTAGTCAGACTTCAAGAGTAAGTTTCATTGTGTTTAGAGGCTTTGCTCATACTAGTAAATAAAACAGAATTACCTTACGGAATCAAGCACTTGTGTGTGAATGTATGTCTTATTTAATTGTTAACACAAAGACTAACTGCCAAGATTTTGAATAAAATAGGAATATTTCATAAAATTTACAGTTTTGCTTCTCTCTCCATTTGGAAGGAGAGAGTTTAAGCAGATGAATGTGAATTAAGGCATCACCTGGCCTCAGGGTTAGAAAATGCCCCCAGACTATTTATTTACTTTTGTAGACATAATCACAGGCCCCAGAAGGGGGACAGTGCACAGGTAATTCTGTGACAGGATCATTATACTGAGAAATGGATAGTAAAAAGTGTAGTCTGTCAAGGTAAAGTGTTGATTAAAGATGTGATCCCAAGCTTATTCTGCATTTTCAGCACTCCTATGAAAGTCCCAGGGGACATTAGAGGTGCCTTTTTGTGCAGTCCCTAAGGGGAACAAGCAGCTGCTTTCCCTTATAGTGCATCTCTTCTAAAGACTAATGGGATTTGCTGACAGGAGAGACATAATTTGCACCTGTCTATGCTATCTTCACAGCATCTGGTCAATTTAAACCAATTTACATCAATATTCAAAAAATGTGAATATTGATGTAATATTACACTTTGAAATTAGTCCATTCATTATTTATGATGGATGTTACTATGTGCCTATTTCTCTTTGGACTGGCTGGAAGGAGGATTACTTGTTTCTATTAAGCAACAGCAGTGTGAAAATTCTGAATTCTGCTACAAATGTGCATGAAGAACACATTCCCCCATTGAAAAAAAAGCTGCTAATACATGGATCAAATAAAAATTCTGGTTCTAAATTAATTTTGTGTCTGCAAGATTTTATTAGGACACAAAATAGTCTGGAACCATTTTATGAAGTTAAGTTTCACAAACATTTCAAGAACTTGCCTTCAATTTCTCACAACTTTGTCAGGTTCTAAGCATTTGGGGAGAAACCTTCCATTTAAGAGATTTGCCTTAGCCTGAGTTTTTCTGGAAACCATCAATAAACAGTGTATGGCTACTTCCTAGAATAAGACTGAAGAAAACTACATTGTCCTTTCAAATTAAAAAAAAAAAAAAAAAAAAAAAAGCATTGCAGTGATGCTACTGTGAAGCTCTAGTAACTCAATATGGAACAGCTGACGTGACATTTGGTAGCAGAGCAGGCCTCTGCAGTAGGAGTGTGCCATTTTCCAGCAAGTATCTGAGAAACCTACTGGCGTAACTTGAATCTGTAGGGCAGATCAACATGCTGGAGGAAACATCAGTGATATTTCATATGAGGTATGCTATTATGTCCAAGAGCTGCAAGCTGTGCCATAGATGAATTTCCAGTCTTTTCTTTGATGCTCTTGAACATCAGGAGTATGTCTAACGGTTTCTTAATTTTTGTTTTGCTTTTAAATCAAAAAACACATTCCTCACTAAGACAGCAAAGTCAAGTACTAGAAAGTTAGGAAATGATAAGATCTATGTTGTCCTTGCAGCTTTAACCAAATGTCTTAATATTAGGATTCAATTTTGTTTTGTGTGCTTACACTGTTTTGTTTTGGTGATATATTTCTTTCATTCAGTGTTTCTGGAAAGCTATGAGAATCATCATGTGATTCAGAACTATAACATATGAGAGGCTGCTCTTGCTTTTTTTATTACTGAACTTAGAAGATATGTAGTGACAAGACAAGGAACAGGAAAAATATTTAATGCTTTTGGCCTCAGTACTAAAGTGTGATTTTAAGCAAGTCAATGAAACCATGTTTTTCAGTTGTGATCACTGGGAGTATCTGAACTCTTAGTCAAGAACAAGTTTGAGCTTGCGTTGAAGCCCAGACGGATCTACGAGAACTTCTTATGAGTCAAAGGCAGGGACTGGGAGAATGAAGAACTGCCCACTATAAGAGAAGATTGCTTTTGAGACCATCTAAGGAACCTGAAGGTGCACAAGTCCATGGGACCCAATGAGAAGCATCCGTGGGTTCTGAGGGAACTGTCAGATTAAGTGGCTAAGCCACTATCTATCATATTTGAGAAGCTGTGGCAATCTGGTGAAGTTCCCACTGAATGGAAAAGGGGAAATATAACCCTAATTTTTAAAAAAGGAAAAAAAAAGCAAGTTCAGAGGAGGGCCACAAAGATGATCAGGGGGCTGGAGTGCCTCCACTATGAGGACAGGCTGAGAGAGTTGGGGTTGTTCAGCCTAGAAAAGAGAATGCTCCAGGGAGACTTCATGGCAGCTTTCCAGTACCTAAAGGGGGCTACAGGAAAGATGAGGAGGGACTCTCTATCGGGGATTGTAGTAGTAAGATGAGGGATAACAATTTTAAACTGAAAGAAGGTAGATTCAAATTAGATACAAGGAAGATATTCCTCACTGTAAGAGTGGTGAGACAGTGGAAAAGGTTGCCCAGAGAAGTTGTGGATCTCCCTTCCCTGGAAGTGTTCAAGGCCAGGCTGGATGAGGCTTTGAGCAACCTGATCTAGTGGATAGTGTCCTTGACCATTACGGGGGGTTTGAAACTAGATGATCTTTAAGATCCCTTCCAACCCAAACCATTCTATCATTCTCATATTCTTCTTCAAAGCACTCATCACTTCCTGAATGTTTCCAAGACAGAGCTGGTGAGACTGAACTGGACATCAGGTCTTGACTCACTCATTATATGGCTGCCCAGTTGTTTGTCTGCTTTGAACCAAGAGTAGAAAACAATACACTCAAGAATGGAGCCCAGAGCCTTGTCCACTCCACCCTCAGAGACTTGTCTTAAGTGGGGTCATTACATGGAAGAGTCTGTATCATAATGTGCTTCCTGTAGGAGACTGACTCTGGCATTTCTTAACTTGTCAGGGCTTAATTTTGCAACCATTGCATTCTATTAGCATTGTGAAACTGAGAAATAGTCTGGACCTTTATAATGAAAAGATAAAATATACTTAAGTGGGTCATTTTATAATCATTTACATTTTATATAACAGACTTTTCTTCCATTTTTGCAGGTTTGTTTACAAAAGCGGGAGAATAATTATTTTGTTTTCCTTCACCTTCTTTTCCTTGTGTTTCCATTTGGCTTTGGATACCATGTGCTTGGTCCCATTCACAGTTTGTTGTTCTGACTCTCTCTCTCCAAACCTTTCAATGACCCAACAGTTGCAGTAGTCACTTTCTGATTGAAATGGCACAGCTTCTACTCTATAGTGTTAAGCAGTGTCATTGCAGAAAAATATTAAGAGAAGACTAGTAAAGAGAAGGTGAAAATAGTGAGGAGGAGAAGAGAAAGGAAGATGAGGGCTGTGGCAACTGGTGTCTGTCACACACTGGATCCTTCTCATTGTGGCTGCTGCTACTGGAACAGGGCCAAGGCAGATGTGTTGGTCTCAGTGAAATAGCGCAGTCTTAGTCAGCACCGTCATTTCCCTAATGATTGTTGACTCTTTCTGTAAAAACAAAGACATCTTAAGGTGCGCTGGCCTTGCTACCTGCTGACCTCCCTTTGTGTGAAGAACTGATTTGTTGCTTGTTATTTATCTGCATTTCACCTGATTCCCAAATTGCTTTGAATTTTTCCCATCACTTCAGAAAGTGGATTCACTGAAGCATAAGGTGAAATCTCATATTTGGCAGTTACTTGGAGACTCTCAATAGTTCCCCTTAGTAGTTCTCTGTATTAGTATGATCATTCCATCATAAAGAGCCCTGACAGGTTGCAATAGCTACTGTCTCTAATTCGTGCCTGCCAAGCTTATTCACTCAGCAGCAGGCAAAGTTTCAATGAGAGTTTTAACAAGTCTCCCCATTAGACAGTATCTTATTGGTTTCCTCATTATAGCAAGATCTGATTTCTTTCATTACCTAGAAGACTTCTACTTGTAGTAGAAAATACCAAGAACTGGTAATGACTTCAGACTTTCTAAACCAGCATCCAAGCCCAATTAGAGTTGGTTAGACTACTTCCTGGAGGGGGAGGAGAAAGAAAAAGAAATTTTAAACAAACAAACAAACAAACAAACAAACAAACAAACAAACAAACAAAAACCCCCTCCAACTAATTTAAAACCAGGACTTGATTTTTCATTTACTGTCATAGTTTCTACATGTTATCCCATTAGCACAGCAAATGTAAAGGAAGTATATGCTGAGAGTCCTTTTATCCTGATGGAGCTTTGTACAAAAACCTTACTTGTAAGTAGAAAAATATGCAATAACCTTTCTACTTATATATGACAAGTTGATTCCTACCATATTGATCCAAAGTAAATATAACCAGGTTTCTGTCCCACCTTGAGTTTTCTTCTGGTGTTTTTTGCAGGTATGACAAGGCAAGCATTACAGATCCTGAGTTCTGGTCCCGGGTTTATATGTTCATATCTTGCTGCTTTATACTAACATGAACATGGAGTATACCATAAATAACAAGTTCAGTAAGAGAAGATTTTTAGAGGACAATCTATTTTGGACCAGGATCCCATGTTAAAGTTAAGCATAGGATGTCAGTTCTGGACTTAGAACTTCTTTATGAAGAAAGAAACAATTATAGAGACATAATAAGTTTAATCTAGCATTTAAACAACATAAATGAAGAAGTTCAATAATGGATTATCATCTTCAGGAAATCACTGTTTGTAACCTGCTTCAGAGATACTGGGATTCAATGACAGAATCCATGTGAACAAAGAATTACTGTTGAAAGGATATCAAAGGCTCATCAGGGTGAATTATATAGGCTAAGGTGAATATATCTTAAGGTGTAATCAGCTGTATAAATACACTCAGTGTCTGACCACCATTCTGAGCAAACCTCAGTATACATTCAGAATACTGCTTATTTGATGCTCAGGTGCTTATAGATGTCTGGGAAGAATAAACAGTGCAGTAAATTCAGTAAGTATTGCCTGTATGGAACTGGACAAGTTTGTACATCTATTTCTTAAGAATCTCTCACATTTTATGAGGTCTTACCATGATGTTCACCAAGAGGACTGAAAGCTGATAATCTGTGATGTTAAGAGGGAATACCCTGAGCTGCATTATACTGCTGATAGTTACTACTGAGATTTATTTATGGAAAACCAGCACATTACAGTATTTTAGTAGAAGCTCCACGGAGTACCATTTGTGCAAATGCATTCATGTCATAGGAAAATAAGCAAACTTTTAAAGCTCTTTAAGAAATATCAATGGATAGAGAGGATTCCAAAACCAGCATATATTAATTGGATTTAATTTTTTGAAAAAGGTTGAAATAACTCCAGTCACTAGGTCTAAATCATAAGGTTGTATGATAAATTTATTCTTTTGAATAAAACACTGGTCATGTTGTCTTGTATATCATTATATACTTTAACAATAAATGAAGAAAAACAACTCATTCCCTTCTTTTTATTGGTATGCTTGAGTTTATTTGTGTTCATGACTTCAGTGGCTGTATCAGCCACAACTGACAGCTGATCCTCTTGTTATTATGGTAGTCTCTGGCTTATTGTATCTCTCTCATGGAAACTATTTTGTGTACTTTACAGAGCATGATTCATGGGTTTTCATGGAGTGCTCAGGACTGGATATCCTTGTGAACACACTCTTGTGAAATATTGTATCTCACATTTCATAACCTTGAGAGGGACATTGCAGCATTAGCTTTTTCTCATTTTTTAATGATCTGTTCAAAATCTACTCAAATACCTATTAGGAAATACTCATATGCCAATTTAATGAGAAATATATAATATCTGATCCACAGTCATATTGTAAATGATAAAATAATCAATAGCAGATCATTTATATGAAGGCTGCTTAAAATCTTTAATTTAGTTTGTAGAGTCTTTGAGTATCTATCTGGAAAGTATCAACAATGTACTTAGTGGCAAATTGTTAATAAAGAAGAGATGGTATTTTAAAGACATGCAATTTTTAAACTTTATCTTTTGTGACTAGGCTGTGGTTATGCAGATCTTCATAAACACAGATGTCAGTAAAATTCCATACTTTTCTTTCCCAGAGTATTTATTAATTTATTCATTTGTACTTCTCTTGTCATATATACCTTAAATGTACTCTATTAGTTATAGAAGTTGTGTAATAGGAGTAATCTGGGCAAACATTCATAGTTAGAATATTGGTCTTTGTTTTTTTTTCATATCCACTTATATCACAAATAACATGTGAAAGATGACATTTTCAGTTGCATTGTTAATGGAGAATACATCCTTGATTAGTCTTCTTTGGTTTGGATTTAGTTTCTCACTTTACTTCCTAAACTGAGAAAACAATGCTTAACTTTAAATTAGTGGTTTGAGTTTTAACTTGAAATACTTTCTGATGTGATACATTTATTCTCATGACCAACCGCAGTGTCATAAGTCTCCAGAACCAATTCAGGTAAAGCTGGAAAGTCTTATCTGATGCTTAGGCCTGGTGATGTAACATTAAATTATTATGTTCTACTGCTCTGCTATTTGAAGGCACTTTAATTTTCCTGCTAGCAGGGAATGATGAAAGCAGGAATGTATGAAAAGCTCCTAGTTGCTGGTAATTAAGGTGTACCGGTACAGCTGCGTAAATGAAAATCTGTCACAAGTAGAGCTTTTACTGTAAGCAAAATATAGTTACTGTTTTGACACATGATGTGATGGGTTTCTCCCCTTTGATCCAAGTGTTAACATTATTCATAACATATTGAAGTACCAAGCAAAGTAACACTAAACAGCACCTCAGAAATTACTGTTTTTCCCTACAGATTGTCCTTTTTTGGACATCTATTTCAATGCTTTTCTCTTCTTGTCCTCTGTAATATTGTAGTCGATGACAGTACAGTGAACCTCACCACATCTTTATTTGATATAGCTGAAACCTGTGTGGTCTACATTTGTTCTTAAGAATGTTATATAAAGGTGGTAGAGAAACAGTCTGAAAATGGAATAGTTAGGTTCTATATTGTAACACAATATTATATTTTATTCAGAATAAGTCATTCCTACTTCACCATCTTGGTAACTTTTAAGAAAAAGATTAAGGGCAGTGCACATGCAGGTATGAAACATGATGCACAGAGAAGAAGCTGCATTAGACTCATTATAAACCAAAACATGGATACTTAATATCTTCTGAATCACATTTGCTCAAAGAACATTTAATGTTAGCTAAAACTTAACATGAAAAGTTTGCTTCTTTATGAGTACGTTAAGGCATGTTTCTTTGGAAATCTGATCTGAAATGTCTACTTAACTCTATTTGTAAAATAGTTTATGAGCTTGAAGAATGAAGAGGTTGATTGTAAAGTTTGTCCTAAAAAAAATCAGGTGAGCACTGGTGATGAAAAATTACATTATATTTGCTACAAAATCTTCTTTCTTTCTTCGCAGGATTGCAAAAATGAAAGCAGCTGGAAAAAAAAATTACAAATTGACATGAAACATGCAAAAGCCACATTATAAGCTAATTCCTGAAAATGCTACAGTTTCCCCATATATTTACAGTTCAAACTTCATAGTGAGATACTCTCTGGAATGTCATTAGTCCCAGGATCTCAGAAGGATCTCCTGCCTTAGAATAGGTTTGGACAAAGAGACGATGCACTTGTTCATATTTCCAGGGAATTGTTTAAATTCTGAACAGTTCTCCAACTATTTAAATGTACTTAATATTTTTAATGGGAGAATTCGATGTGTATGCCTTGGCTTTTAATTTGTGATCATAATATACCATTTACTTGAAGGAAATGTGAATACTCCTGTAAAAAAAAATAGAAGATGTAGATAAATGTTAAATACTTTCAGTGCCACCTATTGGCTGATAAATTATTTTATTTAACAATAAACGTCATTTTCATAATTTTGGACAAAGTCGGATAGGGCTACTAATATTAATATACATAGTTTGTACTGAATGTAAAGCCAGCATCAGTGTCTACAATCACGTTCTAAGGCATTATCCCATCTTCAAATAATTTAAACTCTAAATACATATTTGTTTTTTCTTTATGGAAAACAACACATGAATGCGACCTGTGGGATGCTTCAGATATCTCATGGTTGGACCGATGTTCTAAAGAATATAATGAATAAGTAAGGTGGTGGGAGACATTGGAAGCAGTCAGGAAGTGATTTAATCTTGTCTTTTTGACCTGATGATGGGTTTTTGTTTGTCTGAACATATGATCTAATCAGTTCAACTACAGTTAACTTCTCCCTTGTAAAATTTCAAGCCAAAGATACTCCACTGCATCTCAGATTCCATTTCTGGAATATACTGAGCACTGTAGCATCTCTGAGCACTTAAGCACATCCTTAACTTTCCACATTCATAATTTCATCAGGAACCTGAAAAATACCATTCAGTTCACTGGAACTATACATGTATTTGAAGGTAATCTCAAGATTGTTTTCTAGAGCAAAGCAAAATCTGAGACCTTGCATGAATGAGACATATATTTTATCATCTTCAAAATGTTGATGCTTCTTAGCTTTCCTAATGGTTTTGAGTTTAGGAT
The DNA here is from genome assembly GCF_018691265.1 of Tyto alba. NCBI lineage: Eukaryota > Metazoa > Chordata > Aves > Strigiformes > Tytonidae > Tyto > Tyto alba. The sequence continues at coordinate 55,259,540 of NW_024881282.1, forward strand.
TTCAGGTAAACTATCCAGAGGCTGTGTTTATACAGGGAAGGCTTATTTGTTACATGCATAGTTATGAAGCTTGATATTTAATTGCAGAGATGATAACTGAAGAGTTATAATTATTTCTTAGTTCTAGGAATTCTACCCTTAAATAAGATTCATGCTTTTTCCCCTCTGTGTTCTGAGGTTTTTTGTTTGTCCCCTGGATAAATTATGCCACAGTAAAGAGGTGAAATTATGCCGAATAATTTCAAAGAACCTAACTGCTCTGAAAATTGGGCTTGATTATAGTTCCCTTGGTCAGAAAGGGACTTAAAGTCCCATACAGCTCTTGGTTTTTATGTGGTTGACACTTTTTTAAGAAGGTGTCAGATTTTTGTTATTTAATTGAAGAATATGTTTCAGGTAAGATATCTTTTAACCAGTGAAGAAAGAAGGAGAAGCACTTGGGGTGACAGAGAGTTAGCTTATCTCTTTGATAAACTAGATTTTTTAGATCAGATGTTTGGAGAAAAGTAGAGCTGCACCAATGCCAAGACAGTCTAACCACTGCAAACCAAGAATGGACCAGTTTCTGGCCAATTCTATCCTGAGAAAGGGAATTTATCTCACACTTCTTTAGCTACCTGAGGGTTCAGTCTACCTAAGCTGGCTGTCTAAGTCCCTTCTATAGTCAAAAGCAACCTCTCCAAGTTGACAGCTTAGAGATACATCAGAGCTATAGGACAATGAATAGTGAAATATCTTTATGAGGTGTCTGTCCCATATCAGGGACTACAGAGGGAATGCAGGTGTCCTTAAATTTAACACAAAACCTTCTCAGGAGACTGAAAATTTTGAGATGCGTCCTATTCTTACTGTCAAACTCTTTGACTTTGAACATGAGTAGGTCCTTTGCGAGGATTTCCAGTCATCTCAGTTTCTTAAAAAAAAAAAAAAAAATTGTCAGCTATGTTACAAAACAATCTTGGGATCAATGTCCCCAGCTGGGGGGCAGGCAGGGCAGGACGTCTCCTGCTGAGGCCCCAGAGGTCATGGAACTGGCCCTGGCTGTGGAAGTTCACCCTGCTTGGCCCATGGACAGCCTTCACCATTCCTGTTCTCATAGTGCACTGACACTGTCAACGTTTTGGCACAGATTTAATCCCTTCTTTCAGGACGTTTTTACTTCTGGCATTAATGTTTGCTTCTCCTTTCTCCTTATGCCCTTGCTGAACCAGGCTGCCCTTTTCTGGCACTGAAATGCAGCAAAGCAGCCCGAAGTCTGTGAACTTGTGGCCATAGACTCATAAGCCATGACAGAGGCTGAGGCAACAAAATGACACAAGGCCTGACGAACATTTGAAAAAAGAAAAAAAAAATCTGTCCCATAGGATTTGAAATAAATTAGTATTTTAACAAATGACAACACAATCCTTGGCCAAAGAACAAAAGAAATCCCAGAATGGGAGCAGTCCTTTATTTAGGCTAACACAGTGCAAAAGCCTCACAAGTTCCAGTGCTAAACTATATCCTCTTGGTAATGAAAGTATCCCATACTACAGTAATTATTTAATGACAGAAGAAAACTTCTGCCTTAGAGTTCCCTTGAATCCCAGCTTTCAGACCAACTCCACCAGCAGAGAGCAGTTCCCAGTTTTCTCTACTTTATTTCAAAGCTCTGGAAATGATTGCAGTTCTTATATTCAATAATCTGCAATTTATTTGCTATTTGGCAGCACACAAAACTATTATACTGCTGTCCCTACTTTAATTGCCATATCCAAACTTGATGCTATACATGCAAAATCAGAAATGACCCTTAGTTGTGGCCACCTATTTCCTGGCTAGGGGTAAAATCATATGAGGACATATAACCTTACAAAATATGAACCAAGTAGTTCACAAAATAGATATAGCATCTGATTTGCAATACTTCTGATATTAGGGGCTTTTGCTTATACAATTCATAAAATTTTGGTGCTGTCTCATCCAAACCAAAATTCACATTTTAATTAATCATCTGGATAAAACCAAATGTAGATCTGGAATTGTAATGGTTTGAGCTCAGAGGGCAATTGTCATGGTTTGGACCTGGTTGGCAGCCAACCACAATGCAGCAGCTCTCTCTCCCTTCCCCTCTGGCAATGAGAAGGGACAGAGAGCCAGGCTTGGGGTTCAAGATAGGACTGGGATGGGGAAAAATTTCCCCTTTATGATCACGAGCAAGAGGCAGACTCGTTAGGGGAAGGAAAAAAAAGAACATACATTTATTACAGACACTAACAACACATAACAGAGTAGGACAGTGAGAAGCATTGCCACATCTTGAGAACACCTTCCCCCCACCCCTCCCTTCTTCCCAGGCTCAGCTCTGTTCCCGATATCTCTACCTCCTCCCCCAGCAGCGCAGGGGCAGGGAATGGGGGTGCAGTCAGCGCTGCCACTTCCTTCATCTTCGGTGAGGGGAGTGTCTGGAACTTGTTCCTCCTGCTCCATCGTGGTCCCCCTCTCACAGGAGACAGTCCTCCACAAACTTTCTCCGACATGAACTCCTCCCATGGGCCGCAGCGTTCCCCACACTGCTCCGTCGTGGGTCACTAACTTCCTCCGACTGGATTCCCTCCCACAGCTGCAGCCCTTCCCGAGCTGCTCTGGCGTGGGACTCCCCCGCATGCTGCAATCCTCCCAGCACTGAATTACAGCAGCGGGGCTTCCTTTTCCCATGAGACCCTGGCCTTCTTCGGGCACAGAACCTTGATCAGACAAGCAGGAGCCACAGGCCACAAATCAATGTCTGCTCCATCGTAGATCTTCATGGGTGGCAGGGTGGTGCTGCCCTGCCGTCTCACCACAGGATACAGGGGGGTCTCTGCTCCGGCACACCTCCCCCCTCCTTTCTTCCTCCATTCCTCCACTGACCTTGGTGTTCACGCAGCTGCAGCAACTCCTCCTCACAAGTCCCACTGCACGTCACCACGTCCCTTCTTAAATACGTTATCGCAGAGGCGCAGCTGATTGGCTCAATTTCCCAAACAGAAGTGGAGCTGGATTGGAGCTGGGGGAGCTTCGAGAAGCTTCTCACAGGGGTCCGCCCCGATAGCCCCCTCCCCTGCCACCAAAAAAACTCCACCATTCACTCAACCCAGGACAGCAATTGAGAACCACACAGCTGCTCACTCCTGCCCTCCCCCTGCACATCTCTGAGAAGGAGAAAATTAGCAAAGGCTAGGCTGAGAATTTTTGCTAAGGTCAAGGAGGGATGAATCACCTGTTATGGTCACAAGCAAAAGACAGACTTGTTAGGGGAAGAAAAAAAGAACATAAGTTTATTACAGGAAGAAAAAACACCACCACTTAACAGAGAGTAGGACAGTAAGACGCATTACCACATCTTGAAAACACCTTCCCCCCACCCCTCTCTTCTGCCCGGGCTCAGATCTGCCCTGATAGTTCTACCTCCTCCCCTGCAGTGGCACAGGGGATGGGGGGAGCAACCAGTGCTGCCACTTTTCCATCTTCAGTGAGGGGGGAACTTCTGGAACCTGTTCCCCCTCCTCCAGTGCCCTGCTCACAGGAGACAGTCCTCCACAAACCCTCTCTGACTTGAGTCCCTCCCACAGGCCACAGCGTTTCCCTAGCTGCTCCAGTGTGGGACACCAACTTTCTCCAACTGGAGTATATCTTACGGGCCACAGCCCTTCCCGAGCTGCTGTGGCACGGGGCACCCCTGCATGCTGCAATCCTCCCAGCACTGAACCGCAACAGTGGGGGCTGCTTCTTCCCACAGGATCCCAATTGCCTTTGGGCGCAGCCACCTTAAGTGGCTGTATGAGGTCCCCCACAGGCCATTTATCAGTGTCTGCTCCACCGTAGACCTTCATGGGTGGCAGTGGGGTCACCCTGCCATCTCACCACAGGATACAGGGGACTCTGTTCCGGCACACCTCCTCCCTCCTTTCTTCCTCTGTTCTTCCACTGACCTTGGTGTTCACACAGCTGCAGCAACTCCTCCTCACAAGTCCAACTCCTCCTCACCACTTCCCTTCTTAAATACAGAGAGGCACAGCTGATTGGCTCAGCCTCGGTGCAGAGGCGGAGCTGACTTGGAACTGGGGGAGCTTCAAGAAGCTTCTCACAGTGGCCACTGCTGTAGCCCCCTCCCCTGCTACCAAAAAAACCCCACCACTCACTCAAATCCAGGACAGGAATATAACCTGTCTTTTTTAATAGTAAAAAGTCACTCATCACTTAAGTAACTTTTTTTCATAAATGTTTTGATTTCTAATAGATTAATTTATTTATCTTAATCAGTCTCTAATTTCCCAAAGAAGACAATTTTTCCTATTAAATTTTCAAGCATTTTCTTTGTGTAAATAAGCTTTTGTCAGAGTTGCCTATGGTATCATCTTAATTTTGGTATTCCCAAACAAATAGAAATCATGTAAGACCTACCTTTCAGAAGACTTGTTTACCATTTTTCAATGTTTACATCATCTGACTCAGACATTCATTCCTCCTGGGCCATATTAAAATAATTTTTAATATTGTTCTTAGTGAAAAACATGTCGTTACTGTGATTAATCTCAACTGCTGACAACACAGTACACAACTAAAATGTCACTCTAGAAGAAAAAACCAACTCTATTTATTAGGGTTTCTTGGGTCATGATGCTTGTTCAAGTAATACAAAGTTCATAATAAATTATCTCTATATGATATTAATTATGTTCATGTTAAAGACATAGGTCTCAAGTGTGATGGTTTTAAATTTCTACAAACAAGTGTTTAGTAGAATCAGTCACTTAATAACATAGTAACAATATAATTCCATCACTAATTTGCTATCAGCAAGACTGACTGTGTTCATCGAGCTGTTACTTTCTTTAAACGGTGGTTCTGGGTTGTGCTACTACACAAAGTATTTACAGATATAGTTCGCTCTTTGTTAAAGGTCTCTCTCAATCAACCAGTGTGCTACTTGGAAATATAGAAATAAAAGTAGAGTAATACTCTTTCCTACATGCCAAACTGTTAACTCTTTTCTCTCCTTGCAATTCTTCTAAAAGCTAATTTCTGCACAAATTAACCTCAACAACAGTGGAATGTAAAGAAAAAAGAAAGAAAAGTGCAGATTTATATTATTGAAAATTCATATCTAAGGGATACCCTTGTCTGACTTCTATGATTTCATGCTTTTTAGATCCCAATTAATTACTGAAATAATTCTGTGGCTCCTTTTACTGAAAACTATGATTTTAAGTCACAGCCTGCTACTTGTATTTTACCCAGGACAGCTTTACTATGTCTATCACTGTTTATTAAGTAGGAAAAACTCCTTTTATATTTATTCTTGAATGTTTAATAACAGTTAAGTTGGAATTCCAAACTTTCAGAAATTGGTATGTGTATTTAGAGTTGAATAAGTCTTAATTTGAGAGTTCTTTTGTTTTTTGAAAAAGTAACTACATTCTGAAGTTTATATGAGAATATTATAACTTTATTTGTGTTTACAGTCAGCTGAAACCAATTTGTTGAAGACTCAAATAATTTATTTGCTTAAAATATTACAGTGATTGTGGTCCAAAATTTTGTTCTCTGGATACACTTCATGTGATGTTGTTGACTTGTTAAGTACATCCTTAAAAAAGATGCAAAAAAAATAGTCTTAGGCCTCTTTCATAAAACAGCTAATAACTCACAGTTTCATGGGAATCTAAAAAATATTTACTACAATTTTAAAAGATCATGTCAGGAAAAAATTCAAATATATGAGCATGTTTCTGGACAGCTTGATTGTTATGTCCTGCAGCTGTGTCACTTACATTTTTGTGTACAGATTTATGTTGTATATTTTCAAAATAAGTAAGGGTCCAAACCAATTGGATATGATATGGTGATGTATTTTGAGAGCAGTACAGTTCCTTTAATTCTTGTTTAAAATGGCTTCTTAGTGTTCTCAGTACCACCAGAGAGTCTAGATACCTTGCTTATTGCTGAAGTAGCAAATTGCTTAGTACATGTACCTCTTGGTGCCATTAGGATGACACTTCACTAGATGCATCATTTGCTATGCCCACAAACTTTTTAAAGTAGGAATTATTTGTTTATTTAAATATTAGGATTTTTTTCTGTGAAAAATTAGTAGTAATGGATAGTTCACTAGGAAAAAAGAAAAATCCCTGGACCCTTAGAGCTACTTAGACCCCCAGCTGGTATAGTCAATTAACTTACAGAATTGTTTTCCACTGTGGCAGTGTTCTTATGGGACCTGAATGTCTTTTATGCCTGATTCTGGACAGCAAAATGATAATGTTTATTTTATTAATGTGTTATGACACAGATTACCCATGAAAATTCTCACAAGCAAGTCTTTGTTGATGAAAATATACTCTTCTTGCTTCTTTTTTTAATATATCTCAGTGTATTGATTTAGCAGCTGAAAAGGACATGAAAAGTCAGCAAAAGGAAAATCAAACCCTAGGAAGGAAATAAATATATACTCAGCACAAATATTTTTCCTAACTGAATACATACGTCATATTTTCTATGTTGTTCAGTGTTTGCTTTATAGCACTCTAGTATTGTCCTGTCATTAATTCAAAGAAAGGCAATGCAAATAGCTTCAAGATAAATAATAATATCATTGCATAAGACCAAATTCATATTGCTAAATTTTAGCTGCCTTAAAGTTAAATAGCTCATCTAAACTGCTCAGTGCTTCACTCCATTCTGTGGTCTTCTAGAGGGCAATTCAGCTAGAATTGGAGTGAATTGACATCTGGAAGTAACTGTCTGTCTCCATTTGTGCTTGCCTCCCTTGGTCACGCTTAGTTGAGATGGGGTGCTTTTCCCTCACTTTCCTCACAGTCACCTCACATTTTTTTGAATAAAGTGAGTACAAGAGAACTTCATGTGTCCTCTTACTTACCCTTTAATCACATATTTTATGGAAAACCAGTTCATCTTTTTATCTCATTCTGATATTAGTTATTATATCCATCTTGTCATGTATAGGTCAAAAATACATTACTGTCCTTAGAACTGCTAACTTTTGAATAGTCACCACTGAAACAAAACTTCTAATATAGTCAGGATTGTAAATGAGAGTCTTATTCCACTGTAAAGTTGACAGGCACACAGTGCTACATACTCATATTTTTTATTGACAAGAGAAAAATCTTTTTTGCATAGAATTATAACAAAAGGATAAAATCCTATTTATTGTTCTTTTTTTAATTGGCAATTAAATCCCTTGTTAACTAGTTCTTCTACCTAAATAGATCCATAATAACATATTTGGGAATCAGACTATTATTCAGGAGTCAGTGATGTAGCTTTCACTCCTGATGATTAGTGAAGTAGAGACTGACTCTTTCCAAATTTTGCATTGTCTTGTAAAATAAAGGAAGAGGTGTTTTATTTTTGTACATATATTTTCTGATTGTTTAATCAACCAAATCAAAATTTTACAAATAAAAAATATTTGTCATTTCATTATTGCATTGTTTGGGGTTGAAGAGGAATTTGATCTTCATAACTGAGTAATAGATGTTAGCTACAGTGATAATCAAAATAAACATAAAACATTTATTTATCATCTTTCATCACAAGGTCCTCTTCCAAATTATATAATCCATGTACAAACTGAGCATGAATTAAGTGTTAAGGTTAAACAACCAAGCCTTCAACAATCGGTCATGGTGAAGTCAAGAGTTCTCTTCCAGACATGTGTCTTCGAAAAACATGATACCTCTTTATCATTAGAAGGCTAAATATGAGGTTACATGAATATTACATATTTCTTGCCTCGGTTTTATACAGTGACTAGAATTTTATTGTTTCAAAAGATTTAAAAGCTTAGCTTCTTCATTCCCACTCCACAGGATGCTCTAAAGAATGTCTTCATGTATTTATGACTTGCTTTCCAGTGATAACTGTGTGATTAGTGTTAAACTCTGCTTGGCCTTGTACACAAGCATGAAAGGCACAGTTATATCAGTCTGTAAAAATACAGCTTTCTATTAGAGAAAGCTGTTCTACTTATGATGGCATTTGCGACACTAGAAATCTATTGTCTGTTTTTTTCCCATTTTATTTCTGATTAAATTACAATATCAAAATGTCTCATTTATGAATTATATTGAAATGAACAAGTATAAATTTTCTATTCCCAAAAATTTTGTATAAGAAATTTGCTTCATTTAATGCATTTTTAAATAAGAAATTAAAAGGTTATAATAAATTGATTCTTTTTTATTACCCAGAAACACATTTTCTGATGTTCTGTAAATTCTCTGAAAAAGTGCCTTCCAGTACTATTTGGAACAGATAAAATGTTTGTTCCCTTATAGATGAGATCATTAATCCACTGCAGGCAGTAGGAATGTTGTCATGAGCTTCAATTGGGCCATGCTTTTCAAAACAGTTTGTTGGATTTTTGTCTCAGATGCAAAGGTCAGGTATCCAGTCACTCTGTTATAGAAGAAAAACCTTATGTAGGCTGAATCCTAATTGAAGGAGATGAATAAGGTTTAAATTCCAGTGAATACATAGGAAATAGTTTTGAATATTCAGATTTCCAAGTACCAAGGGTTTGAATGTTTGTGATATTTGAAGGAGATCATGAAACCATACCTCTATTGTTTGTTTTGCAACACACAGTTATGAACATGGAGAAATATTTTTCATGTGATCTTGTTTTCATGTCAGAAGTTATCTCCTTCAGTATTAAGACCAGTGAAGATGTATAAAGTGTATGACCATTTTTTGTATAAAAATGTAGAACACTCATTTCTATTAGAGACACTGTACTATATAGCCTATAGTATATACAAGCTTCTCTGTAATAGTTTAGATAATAATTGTGTTTTGCTATGAGTTTATGCAAATACAAGACAACTTATCACAGGAATTTAAAGCTGAGAGTTTACTTGCATGATGAAGATATAAGAGGAATTCTAAATGGGAAAGAAACAGCATTCTCAAGCCTCACAACAGTCTTGAAAGTCCCTTTCCACAGAGCAGCTCTCCAGCCAGGTAGATCCCAGCATGTGCTGCACTCCTGGATTATGTTTGCCCAGGTGCCAGACCTTACACTTGTCCGTGCTGGACTTCATAAGGTCCTTGTTAGCCCACCCTTCCAGCCCATCCAGGCCTTTCTGCAGGGTGGCTCTCCCTTCCAAGGCATCCACTTCCCCACTCAGGTTGGTATCTTTTACTCTCAAATTTACTTAGTATTCCAAATGGAGAAAATATCATTATAATTTGAATGGAGAATCTCTCTGTAAAAAAAGAACAGTCAACAGCATTGCCATTTTGAAAAAAAAAAAAAAAAAAAAAAAAAAACAAAAAAAAACAAACAAAAAAATAAAAAACAACTGACCTAACAAACAAACAAAAAACTCCAAAACACAAATCCTGTTTATGTAAGAGGAAACTTGAAAATGTCATCCAAAAGAGAAACAATTTTTTAAAATGCTATATGTATGAAGGTTTAGGATAGGTGAAAGACTGACGGGAAATTTAATCCTCTAACTTTTTGTCCAATTCTGTATTGTGCTTACTGTTTAGAGTTTTGATAAAATACTGACAAGAGCTAACTTCACCCTACAGAGAATGAGATGAGAGACTTTTCAGGAAACTAATGATTGTCTCCAATCTTTTTTTTGACCCTTTTCCATTTCATATGTGGCATAATCTTGCAATAAATCTCACTGATTCAACTGTTTAAATCTAGTGGACTTCAGGGTTGACAAAATTTCTAGAAAGACGCAGTATCTTCTATATATCAACAGAAAAGAAAGGACAAGATTTCAGGCTTTTCCAGTCTGAAACAATCAGCCAGTTGTCCTGGATTTGAGTGAGTGGTGGGGTTTTTTTGGTAGCAGGGGAGGGGGCTACAGCAGTGGCCACTGTGAGAAGCTTCTTGAAGCTCCCCCAGTTCCAAGTCAGCTCCGCCTCTGCACCGAGGCTGAGCCAATCAGCTGTGCCTCTCTGTATTTAAGAAGGGATGTGGTGAGGAGGAGTTGGACTTGTGAGGAGGAGTTGCTGCAGCTGTGTGAACACCAAGGTCAGTGGAAGAACAGAGGAAGAAAGGAGGGAGGAGGTGTGCCGGAACAGAGTCCCCTGTATCCTGTGGTGAGATGGCAGGGTGACCCCACTGCCACCCATGAAGGTCTACGGTGGAGCAGACACTGATAAATGGCCTGTGGGGGACCTCATACAGCCACTTAAGGTGGCTGCGCCCAAAGGCAATTGGGATCCTGTGGGAAGAAGCAGCCCCCACTGTTGTGGTTCAGTGCTGGGAGGATTGCAGCATGCAGGGGTGCCCCGTGCCACAGCAGCTCGGGAAGGGCTGTGGCCCGTAAGATATACTCCAGTTGGAGAAAGTTGGTGTCCCACACTGGAGCAGCTAGGGAAACGCTGTGGCCTGTGGGAGGGACTCAAGTCAGAGAGGGTTTGTGGAGGACTGTCTCCTGTGAGCAGGGCACTGGAGGAGGGGGAACAGGTTCCAGAAGTTCCCCCCTCACTGAAGATGGAAAAGTGGCAGCACTGGTTGCTCCCCCCATCCCCTGTGCCACTGCAGGGGAGGAGGTAGAACTATCAGGGGCAGATCTGAGCCCGGGCAGAAGGGAGGGGTGGGGGGAAGGTGTTTTCAAGATGTGGTAATGCTTCTCTCTGTCCTACTCTCTTAAGTCTGTGTTCTTTTTTTCTTCCCCTAACAAGTCTGTCTTTTGCCTGTGACCAGAACGGGTGATTTGCCCCTATCCTATCTTGAATCTCAAGCCTTTGCTTGTTTTCTCCTTCACAGAGCTGGCAGGGGGAGGGCAGGAGTGAGCAGCTATGTGGTGCTCAATTGCCCTCTGAGCTCAAACCATGACACCATTAACTGAAAAGAATAGTTCTACATCTCAGCTGGGTGCATTAAAATATTGCTGTGGGCACTACTCTAGTTTTTGGCAACTAGCTAAAATGATACATTTCAATTTATTTTCCCCAACTGATTTAAGAAACACAGTCTAATTGTTTTCCCGTGTTCAAACATCTCCAGAGAATAGGTAGTCAAATATTATTGATACTTGGTAAATTCCAGAACACTTTAAAATGCATCATCCAGTGCATTCAGTAAATATATTTTCTGCCTATTTGGCCATCTCTATGTAAACTAGTTAGTGAAAACAAAGCATTCATAATGCAGGTTGCTGTTACTAATCATTTTCATTATAAACCCAGAAAGGCAGCAAAAAAAGAAGTATTTGGGTTTTTTTGAAGAATTTAGAACAGTGGCAGGCAATCTTTAAACAGACTGAAAGAAGAAGAGTTGGCAAAAGGTTGTGGGAAGAAGTGATGAAGTGTTGCCTATACTTTCCTGACTCCAGTTTTTTTTTCCTTTGTGACATTTAAAATGAAAATGTGTACTTTCTTGCAGTAGGTGATATTCTATACTGGAGTCCTTGTTCTAGTAATAGTGTAATTAAGGAGGTATTTAAAGTAGAAAAAGCTAGGTCTCAGTGCTAGTAATTGAGGGAAATAGTGTAAAGGTTTCCAAGAGTGTAGGTCTAGATTTCTGCTCTTTATATTTTTGTGTACTTGGTCCTGCTGGCAACATAGCGTTTGAGAAAATATTTATAAGGACTCTCTTACAGTAAGGTAGGCTTAATATGAGGATGTTTTGTAGTTATGTGTCTCAGTCTTCCTGACAAATTTTAAAAATACAAAAGAGAGGTTGATCTGTGTTGTATCTTACCTAAAAATCACACTACTGTTGCATGCACATTAAGGAAAGTAGCTTAGTAATTGACAAAAAAAATCTTTCCATCATTTTAACTTCCTAATTAAATATTTTTCTTGAATTCCCACAAGTAAATAATGATCGTTGTGATGCATACATACACATGTGCTTCTGTCATGGATAGGAATAGAGAAGTTCATGGTTATTTGTCACAGTCCTTGCAATATAGCATTTCTTCAGGAATGAACTATTAATCAGACTAATTCAACTCTTTGCCCATGCCTGCTGTCCAGAACATTGTAACTCCTCCTGATAGTAGTGTCTATTCTGCTGCCAGACCTTTGTCATCCTTCTTTTCTGTCCAGTAATTGAAACCTGACACACTTTAAATGCTTTCATTGACATTAATTTTTATTTTAATTCTGGATAAATATTGGGTCATTCAAGATAGACCTTTTTACAAGGCTGATAATTTTTAAATTATTTCTTGTAATATATAGTATCTTTCCAAAGATCTTGAGATTAGCAAATGGTCTTAGTAGCCTAACTGATGTTTTTAGTCATCTGAATCTCATATTCAAATACCATGACATCTGCAGAAATTTCAGTGTCAGGGCCCTGAGTGCACCAGTGTACCTGAAGTTGAACTAACCTGGCAAGTCTCATCTGAGGCCTCTACCCATGCACTCTCTGCTCATTAAATTAGGAGCTGCATTAACTTCAGACTCTTGCCCTTCTTGGTCCTTCTTGAGCTATGAAGTAGGTATGCTGCCCTCAGCCTTGCCATTCAGCAGAGATTTGTAAATGGATCTCTGCTCTACTGCATGGCAGCTCTAACCTCTGAAATACTGAAAGTCTCTCATCTTCATTTGAAGAAAAATGGGCCTACCTCCTGAAGAGGGCTCACAGTTCAGAGCCCTGCATGGAGGATCCATGTATGAGAGGTAGTTATTAACACTCAAGTCTCTTCTGAAGTGGTTCATTTCCAGCCTAGTAAATTTTGTGACTGTTTAGCAACTAATTATTTACCTTTCTCTATTTCCCTAGGAGTCTCTTTTTGAACCACTCAGTACTGAGTGTACTCTTCCAGTGAGTGGGAGATGGAAATTTATTTCCCTCCTGCCTAAGAGTATTTCATCTCCCCACCACTAAGTGCCCTAAAAAGCTGCTAGCAGAAGCGGGTGGAGAAATGTTCACAGAATAATTCAAGGATCTTTTTCTTGTGCAGCATTAAGCAAAATGAGAAAAACAGAATGTGTTGGATATAAATTACTAAACTCATTTGATGTGGTAAATCATCCTGAATATTAAATACTGCACTACACAGTTTTCCATTGAGAAAGAAAGGCAGTGAAACAGATGTATAATTTTCAAGCTTAAGCTCTTCTCATTATTCTGCAGACAACACTTTTTTCTTTGCAATATTATCTCACAGTAAGACATGACAATGTTAAGTATTGTGCATTCTTCTTACAGAAATTTTTCCCAAAGCCTAACAATAGTAGAGGAAAATGAGATCTCTCCATGCCTATTTCTTGCCTATAAAGTTTAAATAATCACAGCCATTATTCACGGTTATCTGCTCTGCATTCTGAACACTGGTCATTTGGCAGTATTTACACACCTACAGGACTGATAATGACTTGTGTGCCAAGTAAGGATCTGTAACTGTCACTGAATTTAACTGTTTTCACTGTGCTTCTACTCATACTGGATCACTTTCAGAAAAGCACAGGCAATGACTTACACTGTTCACAGGGGAGTTCAAATACATATAGACGTGGCTACTTGATGACGCAAAACAAAAATCTCCCAAAGGGCACTGTAATGGTGAAGAAGAATTAAGAGATAGGACTGAAAATCCCTCATGGATGTGAAAGGTAGAAATGAGTTATTTTCTATCGCCAAAAGCCGTGCTATTGTCCATGCCAGGAAGTTAGCTTATAAAATGGTTCCTTGAAGAAAATAAGTACTTTCATCACTGCTTATAGGATTTTCCTCACTGGTACTACTTGCAAGGGAAAATCTACACCAGAATTTGCTACCCAAATTTGCCCTAGTGTGCTCCATGCTGCAGGGTTTACAGATATAATAGTATCCCCCCACAGAAAATTTGTTCTCAAAATGATGCATAAATTTTCAAAGATTTCTTTGTTCTTAAGGCCACAAAGATGACAGATAACAATTTCCCTTGACCAGGCTGCAAAACATTTAAGAATTAATAGACCTGGAACTGAAGGTCAGGAGACTAGTATGAGGTCAAATACTGATACCATGAAAATAATTTCTGTAATGCTGATTTCTTTAGCTTTTAAAAGTGATATGGATTAATCTGGTAGACAATTGTTTGCATTTTTGCAGTATTTTGATCCAGGATTACAGTGGAAAAAAAATAAGAAACTGTTGTTTTTCAATATAAGAATATCAGAAAGTCACTTTTTAAATAAGATCTGGTTGTAAGTGCTCTTGAATAGATGTCACTGTCTTCTGTAAAATTAACATTAGTCCTGAAGTTGTTTTTTTAAATGTGCCTACAAAATCAGCCAGAGATTTGACAACTGCATGCATGCAAAATTAGGTGAAGCTAGGTTATATCTGGGAGTTTCTTCAAACAAACCTTGACACAATTTTTGTTCTATGCCTAGCATTATTTTGTCAGAAATATCTGTTGTAATACAATTGTGTCTATTTACTTTATGTACTTATGAAATACACACATTATCAAAAGTTTCTTAAGTGAGTACAATCAAACTAAGTCTAGAAATAGTGCTTTTCCGAGCAATGGAAAAGAGGTCCTGGGGCTTCAGAACAGTCTGGATTTGGGAAGTTATTTTCAGTATAGCCTTTTCTTCAAAGTGGAACACCATTCACACAAATAACTTGGGTATATTCATCTGAATGTGTCTTACTAAGAAAGAATAATGGTCTATCATCATGTCTACTGGTCTTTAACAACATTTGAGATTATACAACCAGTAGAAAGGATCATACAAGTTTCTAAATGCTCTTATTTCTCTTAAATGACATAGAATAAAACAAGGTCATTATGTGAGGTAGAATAAATTTACAGTTGCATGGATTACAGTGTATGGATTACAGTGTACAAATGACTGTAAAATACCCCCACATATGAATGCACCAGGATCCATTCACAAAGTGCACTGAAAAAATTATTTGGGAACAATATAAGCCTTATACTACACAGTGAGCTGTCCTGGGTTTATGTGACACATTGTGGGTAGCATATTGCTTTACTTCAGGAGACAGGAAAGAAGTAGATTGTTCCTTGGTGTCACAGAGAGCACACATTTAGGCAGGGCCCTGACAATCTTTTGTCATCTTCTCTTCCCAAGCAGGATTATATGTGGCTATGTTGCTAGAGCCCCAGTTTCAACATGCCTGGAACGTTTCCCAGACACGGGGAAGAGAATGTCATAGCCAGAATTATGATCTGCCTAGCAGACACAAAAATAATTGTGCACAAGTGTATACATGTGGGGTCTTTGCTAGGTCCAGATTTTGTCTTGCTCATTTATATAAATGCCAGGTCTATGGCCAGGCAGTGTTGGTATCTGCTGGGTATTCCCCCATCCCATTTAAAGTGCCATCTGCTATTTCATATATCTGCCAAGTATATGGATTAAGTCTTCTGTTTTCCATTTTATGTCACGTTATTAATAATGGTAACGAATGTTTGCTGAATGATAGTTGCACAGGCTGTAGTTGCAAAATTCATGGTCACACATTCCTGTCCTTTCCATATTTATCTTACGAGTGCCAGAACTCTGGGCATACTTTTCACCTCTCAAATATTTATTTCTACTAATGATTCCTTCTAATGTACCAACATATCATAGCGCTTTATAAAATATTACTCCCTGATTCATGTGACTAACTAGATGAGACTGAGCATGCATGTATCTATGCATTTTCAACTTGTGCAGGCAGCAAGTACAAAAGTATAACAAGCTTTAAATAGAGAAAAGAGTAATCTGTCAGGGCTCCTCTGTCTCACATATCACTGGAAGAAGCCCATCCTTTAACAGTCACAACAGTAAAGAAAGTAAACGAACAGCCCTTCTCAACACCTCTCCTGGCACCAAGTTTAGCAACACATTATGATAAACAGTGTGCAGCATGCTTTGGTATTTTAAAACATGATAAAATATAATTAATTTAATTTTTAAGAGCCTCACATAATGACACCTTTTTTCCTTTCAATATATTTTCCTTTCAAATACCTGATCTCTGAAGACCCTTATATCTATGACATAAATGAAGGAAGTATAAAAATAACCTTTCAAAGGGACATCCCATGCATAATTTTTCATGATATGTAGCTCAATTTTATTGTAGCTGTGGATACTTATGATGGTTGCATGATATATACTTCACATATTTATTGTAACTATTTTTCCACTAAAATCTGGTATTAGACCTCTGCAGTGGGATAGTACAGTGTAATCAGAAGTAATCATGTCTTTCCTATCAGAACTGTCTGTCCCAATGTTCCCAAGAGTGTATAAAAAGCCACTTAATCACTAGCTGTAATATGTTTGTTGGCAATTTCATTTTTTGTTTCACCTTGAGAACTACAGTGAGGTCAACCCTCATGAGTACAATTTTATACTCTGCTATAATAACTTGAATCCTACCTTGAATATTTTTTACTTATATACTTATAAGGTTGGTGTGAACTGTAAATATGCCTGTCGTTGAACCAATACTCTTGATTTTGGCCTTGTTTTCTGACAGTAACTTGAAATAAACTTTCAGCTAGGTCTAAAAGAGGATTTAATAGCTAAAGCAGACTTAGGTAAGACTAAGTCCCTAAATTCAAAACTGTAGGAAAGAAAAATAGTGGTCACCTTCTGCTTAGCCTTGAAGGTGTCACAGGTCCATGAATGATCCTCTTTTCACATGCAGGAATTTGAAGGGTTTGGGAAATGAATAACAAGTTGTTAAAGTGTGGTTTTTATCTAGCCATTAAAGTTCTCCACAGTTTTGCCTAGTGATCTTTAATCTAGTGTTGTTCCCAGGGCATGCCTTATGCACCTCAACATGAGAGGACACTTCTTTGTGTTAGAGGGAGATGCATTTGGCCAAACTACCTGAATCCATGTTCGTCTTTTGATGTCATTGTGAATTGCCCTATTAGACTGGAAACTACCTGTGAAAGAGAAGCTCTTTTTGAAATCAAAGAGATGTTGAATTGCACTAGTCAGGCTGGTTTCAGCACTACATGTATCAAACAAATGCTGAAAAATACAACAGTCCTATGAGTAGGCACACTTTCTTGAAAAGAGCAAAAACTTGGGGCTACAAATGATAATCATCCTCCTCAAGACCCTTTCCCTATGTGCCTTTCTTTCCAAAGTGGCACAGAGTGGAAGCAGGTGAGAAGGGAACGAACCCCACTATAAAACAACCATGAGACATCCAGCATTGGTGTAACAGCTGTAGAGGACACTAACTACATCTCACCTGTGGGCAGGCCATCTAATAGCAGGGCTTTAAAAGTGAAACTGTCACTCTGCCCTGGGCGGAAAGGTTACACTTTTACCTCCAGAAGTGTGTTGCAAAGTAATGAGAATTTTTTCCATGTAGTCCAGTGAGAGAATCAGGTTCAATGACTTGTCTCTGGTTTTTCCTGTTGAACGGCTCTCAGTGACAGCTACCAATGACTGCACACTGCTAGGTCCTCTCTCAATGTGTGGCTGTTTTCAGTGTTTTTCTAAGGCACCTGGCCCCCCTTTGGGATCTACGAAGGGATTTGCCAGGGGCCTAAATGACTAGATTTCAATGCCATATCATATTTGAATCTGGCACATTTCCTTTGAGTGTTCTCATCAAGGATGCTCACAAACTGACACAATCTCCTGTCTTTCCCTGTTTTTAATAATAGAAACAATGTACAATGTCTTATTAAAGTTACAAGAAAGCAAAATAATAAAGCTAGTCCAGCTTTTATTTGTCTGTATCTCTATATTTTGGGTATCATATTTCAGTATAAAACTTCTTTTAGACTACTATAGAATAATATAAGGCCAGAACTCCTTGGTTTCCAAACAAAAAATGCATACATATATAATACTTAATTCTGAACCTTTAAAAATAATTAAAAATTCAGAGTTGAAACCTGGGTCTTGTTTTTCTATTTTAGATAAAGACACCATCAGCCTTCCAAATGCAATGGTCTATGTGTAATATGAAGGTGCAGATGCATATTTCTCAAACATTTGAAATTGCTCAGACTTGGATCTTAATCCAGTTCTATTTTAAATAGTTTATCTCATTAGAAATAAATACTTGGTTGTCAAAAGTATGTCCTTCACATCGCAGCATTTATATTTTCAATTATTCCAATTATTCAAATTCAGTTACTTGGTTTTTATTAGAATTTCTGCACTGAGTACACTGAATAGGTCATAATGCCATTTCTACTTTTGCATATGAACATAGGTATTATTTCTACAATTATTCTACATGTAATACCTAATTTACAAGGCATATTAGGAAGGATAATTTGGTTGGCTCATTTGTCACCATTACAGAGATCCTAAACGTTAGCTGATCAATTTTAAGAAATCCTGAGGGGTGGGGCGGAAATTATGTAAGATGGCTACAAAATCATATTCAAGGATACTAGTAATTTTGTGAATACTTCAGCATGAAAGTCTTAATTAGCTGTCAAACAGGCACACAAGGAGAGGATGATGGCGAAGACAGCTGTAACCAGCTCTCAAAAAAGAGAGAAAGAAAAAAAAAGATAAAACAAACCTTTATTGTATTTTATAAAGGGATCAGAATTTTCCAGTTGTACCATTGTGTCCAAAGAGAACTATTCCACAGCATAACTACAGAATTAAATCCTCTCAGACTTACTAGCTCTATAGTTGCCTGTATTCCTTTACTGATTTTGACAGCTAAGGTCTGGCATCAATATTGTCCATACTGACAGAGACTCTTCTTTTGGCTGCAGGATTTCTTAATCTCCTTGTATTGTCTTTGAAGTAGTCTCAATGCATGTAAAAATACTTATCATCCACATGTATTTAAATTTAAGTTCTCTTTACAAAATTATTGATACAAAACAAACTTTGTTAAATATGTTCTGAGAAATATATATATTCCTCATCCCATTTTACAGCTTAATTCCTACAAAAGCATCATCATCCTTCAAATATGTTTAGAAGATCAATTCTCACAGAGAAAGAAAATGGTAGATGTGTCATGTACTGCATGGGTGGTGAAGCAAAAGCTACAGGCTTTCGTGCTGACTTTCATCTGGTCAGTTTTAAAATGGCAAATACTATCTAATGTTTTCCATCAAAATTTTTAGCAGCTGTGCAATAAGTACACAAAGGCACAAATTGGAAATTATACTTTTATATTATTTCACAAGATTAAATTGCAAAAATAACGCTGCAGTGTCAACCGTCTTGAACCAAAAAGTATTTTTTATCATTTTCTTCAGTGAAGTCAGGATTTCTCAGCAAGTGTAGTACTCAGAGTAGCATCTGTGTTGAAATCAAAGTGCTATCTTTCACCTTTATTTGTCTCCTGCACAGAAAAGGATGAATTTGTTATTTTTCATGGGGCTGAGGATAGGTATAATCATTGGCTATATACCTGGGGAAAGAGGAAGGGTCAAAACTGAGGTGGGACAGATAATTAATTATTTTATTTAGCTAAAGAACTGGAAAGATAAATGAAAAACAAATTTTCTACTTTTTTGTTAAACGTTACAGGGCAAGCAGAAACAGCTGATTAATAAAGTTAGCAAAAAAGGAAATATTTCTTATCCACAGTTTTGGTGGGATCAGGATTCGACCATATAGTTTCCTAACTTCCAGTAGTGTGCACTGGTCTCTGTGCCATGGAGAGAGGGAAGGAGAAAGCCTCCTGTGCTTGCTTGATGAAACAGATTGATTCTATAGGAAATGATCCTTGAGAGCAGGGGCTGGTGTCTGCAAGTCCCACTTCCTGAATGTGTACCCTGACTACCAGGCTCATTCATGCTTCACCTCAAGCTAATTACTAACATTGACTGTGAATTAACTTTAGAAACTGATACCATATATTTTCCCACTTATCCAGTTGATTTGATACTGTCCTGAAAAGAGACTTTCTAGGTCTGTCCTTAGAAGAAAAAAATTATCTTCCAGGTGAAATGGGAGCAGGGCTTATGCTCAGAGGATGGCATAAAAGCTTTTCTAAAAGGGACTCCATGATCTAAAGCACTTGGCAGTGCCTGCAGTCAGTGAATAACACTGAGGTCCTAGTCAGCCTAGTGGGCTGACTCTTGTCTTCCTATGAGCTGAGAGAGGTAAAGAGAGCACTGACTATGGCAAGATGTGGTCATTTTGTACTTCATTAGTTTTCAATTGTTTGTATATTCTACTGTGGAAAGCTCCCTTATACTTATGGCTTGCAGCTATGAACACCAAGAGTCAGTTCATCTAGTTTTAATCATCTTGAATTTAGTGGCCTTGTCTGAGGTAGTTTAGTCAACTACTACATGCAGTGGAGAGAGGTGTTCAATAAACAAATCACCTCATCATAAAATAATTATACCAGATAGATATGGTGACCTTCCTAGATGAAAGCACTTCTTTCCCTTTCTTTCTCTTGACTACAGAGAAAACAAAGACAAAAAGCTTCTCATCTTTCAAACAGCTAAAGCTAGATGAGTTGCCTTCCACCCCTGATAACTGAAGACAATTTCCCTGGCCCAGATTCTCCTGATGGAATATTAAGTGCACCTGTAGCTCTATACTTTCCTTGACATTGTTTCCACATTATTGGCTGAGCAAGGTACTGTCTCCATTTGGCTGCTGTTTTATTTGGAGGAAGAATGCTTCTTGGTTCACATCTTGGGTACCTGGTTCCGTTACTGCTGATCAATGGCCAGACATCATGGAACACTCTAGTAGCAGAAATAGATTTTTTTTTCTTCTCTGTTTTCTCTTCTTCTTTTATGTTTTTTATAATTTTAAATCTGTATTTGTTTATCTCTACTGAGTTTCCATCAGGGGAGATGGTTGATTACAACTATATTTACACTTGCAGTACCTATAATCCTTGCAATAGAAAAGCTCTGCCGTAAAATAAATGAAGCTAATTTATTAGCTAGGGATTGGATTGACAGCTGGTAAGCTGACACTTCTTTTGCTTTTTTTAACGGTTTCAAGATTCACAAAGTGAAAGATGTATATTTTATTGGATCCTGATAAAATATTGTTTTAATACTTCATAATAAAATAAAGAACAATAAGAGCAATATGCCTGCTGTAGCTTGAATAGCCTTAAGGGTTGCTTCACAGGGACTCATAAAATGGCAAGAAACATTTAACAGAGCCTATCTGGTTCCATTCTGTTACCAGCGCTGACCTGCTAAACTCAGTATGCAAAGATGCATATGGCTAGTCCTTTCTTTAGGGAGTTGGGATTAGATCAAGAAAGTGAAGTCATGAGTTAATGCAAATTAAAAACAAAACTGGAACAAACAGAACAAAACAAAACCATCACCACCACCAAAACCAACAAAAAAAAAAAAAAAAAAAGGAAAAAAACAACCAAACAAACAAAACCAACCAAACAAACAAAAAACAAGACTAACCCCCCACCCCCAAACAAAAAAAAATAACACTGAAAGAAACAAAACTCAAAACCTTATAACACATGTTTGTTGCTCGTTTTTGTGGAATCATTTACTACAGAAAAAACAATCTATTTTTTTATTTTCCCTAGCTGTGTCTGTGTTTTTCAGCTTTCAGAGGATTTTAATTTGTAAGATCTCCTAGATAATATGATATACCTATAAAATTGCAATTGTTTCTTTCTCCTCCTTTTTCTACCTTTCAGGGGTCTGGTAAACAAATCAGAGAATCACAAGCACTTCTCTGCATTTCTGTCCATCTCAGGGTGAGAAAAGAGAGTTTGACTTCAGCATGCTTAGCATGTTCCCCACATCATCCCAAGAGAAGATATCTCCTGGTATCACTGTCTTTTTTTATCAACTGCAACATAAATATTCCAATGACTGGAAAATAACAGTCTCAAAAAGAGACAATTTGACAGTAGTATTAACACCTGTTTCCTCATATGCAGGAGATCTAACCTTCAGTCTAGGTTTGCTGCAGATATCCTCTGTGACTGTGGAAATTCACATGTGTTTCGGTTCCATGTGTGTAAAATGGGACTATTGACTTTCTATCTTATTTTTTTTCTGATTTCTCCTGTATTTATGATTGGGACAGTGTTGATTTTGCCTCATTTTTCACAGTGAGGCATCAGCTTAATGTCATGCCCAATTACATTATTGTAATTCAAGTCACAGGTAAAACAGATACAAACTTCAAGACAGGAACGCATGGTGACTACTTTCTTTTCCAGTGGACACAGAATACACAAGGTGTTTTGTTATGCAACTCTGTTAACACAGATGGGCAAAGATTTATCTTTTGACTGTTAACTAATTTGATTAAATAACTCGTTTTGACCACTGACTGTGGTTTAGGGGTAAATTTCCTTCCCTGATCAATTCTGCTCATTCATAGTCCCATCTGGATGGTCTGGGCTTTCAAAATATTTGATTAGGTTTCTGAGGCATTCTTTTTTCTTTCTTTCTTTCTTTCTTTCTTTCTTCTTCTTTTTTTTTTTTTTTTTTTTTTTTTAGTCTTGGCTGAAGCTAGTCTCTTTTTCTGCACTTTTCTATATAGCTCCTTTTCATATCTTTTAACTTCACCTTCTTACACTTGTTTTGCTTCTCTGCTCAGGTCTTGATTCCTGACTTGTATTCCTAAAAACTGCCATTTATTTCATCACCAGACTTTAGCTCTTGTGTTCCACCTGGAAATCTGGCACACTTGCTCTTGATCTGTGGCTTGCCTTCTGCTAGTGCTGGTTCTACACACCAGACAAATCTATCCATGCCTCTGGTTCTATCAGGCAGGAGTCTAAAAGCTACAACACGGAAAGGAGAGCATGGGTCACTTAACTAATCAGAAATAGCTTGCACTGTCACTCTTATTAAGGTAGGATATTATCACAAATAATTTCAGTCTCTACCAGCACATCTTTTCTACTTGCCTTTCTCTTTTAACTTCCTCTTCTCGGCATCAATTTGACAAATGTTTGTTAGGTCTCTTCTGTGCCAGTGAGTCATTTGCTGCAGAATTAGTCAGCTTCTGTTTGCTTTCAACTGGGCTCCACTCCAGATATGTGGAAATATGTTCCTTTGATGCAATAATGATTTGCTTTTCTGGGCATCTTGTTTGAACTATTTGTCGTTTGTTTTATCCTGATTTCCAGATAAATCTACCACATATCTAAGATAAGCAACTGGAATTTATAAAGCCTAGCAGTAAAATAATAAGGGTCAGCATATTAAAACAGAGGCAGATGCTACCTCTGCAATGCTCATACTTTGCTGGTACGCTGGCTGATTATGATCAGACTCTGCCTTAATCCAACTGCATGTTGCCAGTCCAGAAAGTACCAGGTGTGTTTCACCTCCCTATCAGTTGCAGAATAGATCAAATGCAGCCAGTGGATCTTTAGTTATGTGAATGGATCTATTCCACAGGTTCAGGGTTCAAGTTCACAGAAGACCTTTAGAAGTTTCAGGGTAAGCCATGTTTACCATTCAGTGTAAACCCTTCTGATGAATTCTCCTTACAGAAAAATTATACCAGGATTCATAATTTACTGTGCAGTCAAAGATTACAAAATATTGCCACAGTCTTCAAGGTGCTTCAAAGAGGTCACAAAGATGCATCTTATTTGTTAAACATGGCCGTTGGTTTAACATCCTATTTATCATGTTCTAACCCACATTCAGTCTTCAGAATTTTGAAATTTAATGTCCTTAATTAGTTTAAAGCTCATTCTGTTATCTTCCCCTGAAAAATAGTGATAATATTTCTTTGATGACTAAGACAGCTTTAATTGTTATCACAGTATAGTGTATGTAGCACTTGCGCTGAGAAAGGTGATAGCAGGAATAAGTGGTTGTGTATTATTAACATTTAGTTTCAGAATAGCAGTGCATCCTTAAAATTAATCTCCATATTCTGTATTTATGTATTTACAATGTATTGGTTTAGTTTCCAATGTGTTTTTAGTTAGCAAAACCTAGATTTGGTTTCGAGAAAATTAAGCTAGAATATGTTCTCATGTTGTAATTTACTATCTTTCTTTCTGTTTTACATATTACAGGTGAGTGATATAAACAACACAAGGAAATAAGTAGGAAGCCCAAGGATGTGATTTATGCTGACAATTTCCTTCCTGAAAAAGAAGGAAGAAAGGATTCTGCTAAGTTACCAGCTTCTTTCTCCTCTTCAATTCTTTTGGCTTTTCAGCCTACCATTCTTTGGCTTTCCCTCAACAACTCTAACTCCCAGGTGACTTATAATTGCAGATAGCTCTGATGTTTGTGTAGCTTTTTATTTACTCGTAGCAGACAAAGAGATCAAATGGAGCAACAGTTAGTCCCTTTCCCCCCTGTTTCTGAATGATGTGTACATCCTACCGAAAAACATGATACTAAGTTGACTGGAACATCAGAAATTACATTGGATTTATAAACTCAGAAGTATATTTTCAGATGCAATACTCCATGCAAATAATTCATGACAATAAGTGACAGAAAGTAGTTAGAGTATCCTTTCTTACATATTTTTTTTCCTTTTTCATAAATTTTTAGTATATCCACTGCTTAGGCATCTATTACCTTAATTTTAGATCTAGCAATATCTCTACTCTAAGATACAGGAATATACCTAAGCCAGGGCTTTGTTCCAGGTCTGAACATAACTTTCACAACTGTTCTCCATTCGCCCCTTTCTTCCTTACTCTGTGTTTTGGTTTTTCTGGGAAGGAATTTTAGATACATGTGCTGGAAGGCAGATTCTCTGACTGCCAAAAAGCTGCCTGATCAGAGTGATCAGAAGATCAGGACATGGTAACATACTGTGAGACATGGCTGTCTCCTGGCTTAAGTGTTGCCACAGTCTTTCATTGATCAGACAGATATATTCAACACAGTCCTTGCTTTTGCCCCTCGTCTATTTACTGTATTGTACAGGCACTGTGATTCTTTTACTGTGGAGTAGAACCGATGACAATATAGACATGAAATGATGGTCATGACACCTGTGCCTTCACCAGTCCAATAACAATTTGATTGATCAGGTTGTTATACCTGGAATAGACAATTCTTGAGTTTGAAGAATATGGAAATAGAAATATTCTTGAATTTGTCTCTCAAGTTAAAATTTTTTCCAGCTGGATTTTATTCAGTCTTTCAGTATAAGATTGATAAAAACTGGAGGGATCCTCCTGTAGTATGCATATGCCTGATGGCATAACTCACTATTTCTGAATCCATGTAAGAAAAGTTTGTCAATTCAATTAAATAAATGCAACAATTTTAAGTCAGATTTTTCCATGATACTTTAAAAATGAAAATATTGGTCAAGTTTACTATTGTACCTTTTAAATTTTTTACATTTTTTTATAGTATGACTTCATGTCCCACATGATCCCCTTCTATTGCGTATTGCATCACCGTTGTTTTATATAATCTGTAACATTCATTTAAACAGCATATAAAATGGAATCCCTAGTGGGTCCTCTACTGTGATCTGCCATGGCGTCCCTTGGGGTCACAACCCTTGTTTCGCAAAGCACTGGTTTAACAATCTTTTCCTAACAAAGTGCACTCGGGATTTTTGCCTTGATAAGCTTGTTCTTGATGCTCAGATGGTGATTAAAATGCCACATCTGAAGAGTGCTTATAAGTGGCTATTTATCTTTCTGCTCTATTGCATATTGTAGGTGAATTAGATAAAAGGGGAAAAAAATCCCAGTCAGTTTGTCACAAAGCTGCTGGGAAATGCTGACATCCAAAGTACGTGTTTCAGGAGTCATGCCAATGAAGCAGCTAGTTGGTGTAAGTGATGATGCAGACTTGGAAGGAAAAACAGATGATGAAAAGAAGAAAAAGAATCAAGGAAAGGAAGGAGATTATGGGACTGAATGTGTCTGCTTCTGTGGCTTGGCTTCTTTATGAGAGGCTAACAAAATGAAATACTTGGTCTAAGAAGAAATTCTTAAGAGATGAAATGTGGAACTGAAGGTGAAAATGCCCAATTTATAGGTAGTTTTACCATTTCAAAATATCTGCACCTGTTCTAACACAGTGGCACTTGTTACAACAGAGCAACACTATACTTGCTTTATAGCTTCTGGTTCCCTTCAATATAGACCATTTTCCTGCTTTCTAGCTGTGTGAATATTCATTAGCAAAACCCAGTCCCCTCTATTTACCTTCTTTCCCTACGTAGCCTCAAAAGGAAACCAAAGCCTATAACCATATTAGTCCTTAGGATTAAAATTAATTTACTTATATTTTAATTAATCAATTTAAATGATGGTTGCTATTAACAGCTGCCTTCTCCAGCAACAAATCACAGCACATAAACAAACAATGCACCTACTGCAGACACACGAAAGATCATAACACCTTTTAGCACTGACCAGCCCTTAAATTAAATACAAGTATTGATTCCAAATTGTGATATTGACCCTCCTCTGCAGTTATTCAGCTGGATAATTTTCTCTTAAAATTGACAACTGTTCATAACAGAAACTGAGTTGTTATGAGTGATAATAAGAATAAAAGTAACGATAACATTGTGGAAAATGCAACCTGTATGGAAAAAAAAAATATATTAAAGCTCATTTTGCACTTAAAATAGCACTCTTGAAGTATTTAACATCTAGTTATGAAGAAATGTATGACTTCTAGAATTATGATATTCCAGTAAGGCATATTTCACCTGTAAAGAAATCAATGTTATCCCTCTTTACCATACAGTCATATCAGCTCACAGCATCAGGCTACAGTAAGAAAGTATTGCTGTCCTGTTTCACAAGGAAAGAAGTTTAAATTTTTTGTT
Source organism: Tyto alba (assembly GCF_018691265.1). Taxonomy (NCBI): domain Eukaryota; kingdom Metazoa; phylum Chordata; class Aves; order Strigiformes; family Tytonidae; genus Tyto; species Tyto alba. The sequence goes on from NW_024881282.1 coordinate 55,286,213, forward strand.
CAAGATCACACAGACGGTCTGTGGCAGGATCCAGACTTCTCAAGTCCTGCTATAATACTTCACTTTTTAAACTTTCTTTTTTCCCTGCTCTGATGCTTTAAATACCAAAGGCACAAAAGAAAAAGAAAAACAGAATTACTGCCAAATAATCCTACATCTAATGTAGTAGTGGTGGAATAGCTAGTAGTTAGTTCCTGAGGATTTGCCCTCTTTCATGATGGTGGGGGGCAGATAAATTGATTTTTTAATTCCATTTACATCAACATTATAAATAAATCTGCCTCTAAAAATTTATAAACAATTAAAAGGTTGGTTTATGTTTTCTCTTTTACCATTTGGTTGTGTAACAAGGGTTCTTACAAGTACTCATTGCTTGTACATTTTAACTTTTTAGTAAAATTTGTCTGTGGGTTATTTGATTCTGTATGAAATTTTAGCAGTTAGCAGCCTAAAGACTCATAAAGTGCCTGACCATATGTTCTCTTGCTCTTCAACTTTTAGTACAAAATTCAAAGTATGCATTTAAAAAATATTTTTAGACTCCTAAACAAATGTTGTTGCTATACTATGAATAGTCCATGAAAACACTGAAAATTTTTAAACTGCCTAACATTTTTATTGCAGTAAAAAAACCACAGTGAAGTAACAGAAAGGAAGAAAAAAGAAAAGAAACCTAGTCTCCTTCACTTATGCACCACTTATTTTCCCAATTTTCACACCGTTATGAACTATGATTATATCATATTTCATAAACTAAACAGCATCCAACTCAGTCAAGTCTTCAAAGGGAATCAGCAAATAAGATCTAAGAGCAGCAAGAAGTTAGATAATGATTCAAGATTTCTTATTCTGCTTTTCCATTGTTCCGTTACCTGGCACTATGTTCTGTGCCGCTGACATGAGTATTTCATAAATCCAATGGCCAAATCACTTAAAGCTATTAAAGATAATGTGTTTTTTTGCATATATCACCAAAGAATTTATTCATAATACATTCTAGCTTACATCATCTGTATTCTCTAGAGATTCCATCTATTTTCTGTATATTTTTTCTAAAAAAAAATTGTGCAATTGACCTGTATTGATAGGAAGAACTTTTATATTAAGTTAAAAATCACAAAAATAGTACTGCTAAAACAAGTGTTCAACCATACCTCAGTTAGAAATGACCCCACCTAAATCTTAGCGGTTTTCTTCATTATCTAGATGTTGTGGTTTTTTTTTTTTTTTTTTTCCTTGATTTCTTTTGTTATTATTGTTCTAGATAAAACCAGATGCTAAAGGGAATTATGAACTGCGGAAGGCTGATGACATAATTCTGTCATGTTTTCTGAATAAAATGTATACACCAAAAAATAAAATAAAAATTTAAAAGATCTCATGTCTTATTTCAAATCAGAAGACCTAAGAATAAGACATGCACAGTATAATATCACTCTAAATTCTTAGAGAAGAATTGCAAAACCTTTCTTCAGCAGCAGAGACTCTCTTACCAGATCACATAACTACAGCCATGAGTCCTTTTAACCTCCAATTCTGCACTCCAGCATCACGTTGTAGAAAGAAGAGCAACAATGGGTAGAGGCTTGAAGCGATGTGCAGCAGTCATGGTAAGAGACACAGCATGCATCTACGCTGTGCACTCTGGAGCACATATGTGCCCATATTCCCCTAACTATCGTCATGGTATATGCACAGCTCACCTAGGAGATGCATGCATGTCTCTAGTCAAACTCTCTTGTGGGAGTAGTATCATCATAAGCAGCTGGGATTGAATGTAGAATCGTTCACCACCCTTCTGCCAATTCCCCACACTTCTGTTCAGTTTTTTTACCCTACCAAAATATTCCCATGTCCCACTTTCCCAGAAACTGCTTGACATTTTGTTTTTATTTTCAAAGCAGCTTGCTCTAACCTGTTAAAACACTACTGACAGCTCCCTGCAGCCTGAAAATGATTCCCTACCAAGAGCTAGATGACCAAAGTGACTCTTAGCGTACAGAAATGAAGAATATTCAAGACATGCCTTCATTTTTCTCTGTGTAATCAAGAACATAGTTATAAGTCTGCTTCAGAGAATCTGACACTATCAGGGATGTGCACTCATGGTGTGCAAAGCCAGAACTGCCTGTCTGGAGATAGCAACCTGAGATCTGTATGTACACACAATATGTGGATATTCTTTCAGCAAAGTGCTTGGTACTGTTTAATATATGAAGTACCCTATGTCCTCAGATTCCTTTCTTCTTTGAAAGGAACTCATAACATACTAAAAAAAAAAATTATTTTGACGAGATTCAGGGTCACATCATCGTCATTTGGACACATTACGTTCTAACCAGGAAGAGACTTTCAAAGAAATTTGGTTTTGGTGGAAACAAGCTGTATTTGCACTTTTTATTCTGAAGGTTTCACCAGTAGCTTTTTGTTCTATCACCCAGGTTTATATTTATCACTACTAAAGCTCACTTGAGTAACTTCAATGGAAAATATAGTGAATAAAAGAAATATTTACCTAAACCTTCACAGATAAAGTGATCAGTAAAATACCTGTGTCATAGGATTCCTTGCCCTCCTTGATTATTCACTGTAGTGGAAAATTACAGTGTTTTTGTTGGATGACAGAGGAGAAAACAAAAGCCTGAAGCCACTAATCTCTGATTACTTTTGTTAGTGTTGCTCTTAATGTTTGCAGACACGTAAAATTAGAGGGTAATTCTGGAAAATATGTATGTTGTATATGATATTTTTTATTATTTCTATTTATATTTACACAAATACATATGCTATTGGATTTGCAGTTAGATTATTCTTGTCAGTGTGACCAGTTTTGCAGTGCTCATTCTTTTGTTTCTGACTCTACTTCTCCATCCCATGGCCTATTGTTTCTTGTTTTTTGGTGGGTATCTCTGTGGTTTTGTTTGTTGTCTTTTTTTAAGCACAGTTCTCAGCACATATTGATGAATTCTGATTCTGGTCTGAAATACCCCAGCTTTCTCCTTGTAGAGCTTGTACTACACGTTCTCAGTAGGTGGACAGGTTGAGACAAAGACAATGCCAGTGGCAGGAATTCAGCAGCGATAAAACTTCATTGTACATAACTGATTCAAATGGAAATAATACAATAACAAGCATGAGTAATTTTACCTCTGTACTAGTTCTGAGTGTAACACCTCAAAAATGAAAAATAGAGGCACAATAGAGGAAATGTTGATTCAATGTGGTTGACATGTTATGGAAAATAAAATAAGATTGTACATTTCTATTTTAATGTTTTCTTTAAAATAATTTTAAATCTCTCTGTTCTTCCTTTGTTTTGGCAAACACTTTCAAATTCTAAAGTGATTTGAAATACATCCAATTATGCAGCCTAAATGATCCAGCAGTAAGGGAAATAACAAAGGTATTCAAGATATAGCCAGTTACATGAAGATTTAGGATTATGAGATGATCCAATAAGCCTGAGAAGCATATGACAGGGTATCACTGGGGAAAGATCTTGAAGCCACAGATCTGTATGATTACATCTGATCCACTGTGTTCTGAACAAGTGCTCAGCATCTTGCACAAAACTCCACCAGCCTCTTTAATTTACTGCCATCAGTGTGCCACCACATAGTATAAACAAGAGAGGACTTACAGATCTCTGGAATTAGCAGGGAATGAGGTGCGACACCAGCATAATCGTTCTTTTACAGCTTGCTCTAGGCACAGTATCTAGGAGAGGAAAATAAGAGGACACCATAAGCAGCTGTTAATTATTATTGTTCTAGGAACCTCTTGTGTCTGGGTGTTGGTTATTCTTTCTGTAGTTATTAGGCTGCCACTGCATGAGTTCATACTTCAGAACTGAAAGCATGTGCATCTCCACCGTGTGAAAGAAAATGAACAGAGTTATATTCCAAATTCTACTTTTTGTCATAATGCAAAAAAATTATTGTTTTATAATTTCAGTTTGCTCTTATATCACTTCCTCACACCTTTCTAAACACACACTAAAGCAGGAAAGTCAAAAACTTAAAACTTTATATTTTTTTTGACTTAAAAATGTTTTAAGTCTAACCATAATGAGACAGCAGAATATTTCAATTAATGCAAGAATGTCTATATTGAAAAAGTTACTTTTTTTTTCCAAAAAAAAATAGGAACATGATGGAAAACCGAACAGCAGTCCTGAACTCAGGACAAACCCTTCTTCATACCCACTGAAAATCAAATATCATGAAAACCTATGAGGATAGAAAGCTGTATGTTACCCTTTTGTACATTAACCAGATCCAGGTCATCTTTGTTATTCATCACTTAAAACAGAGAAATAAATTAATGCAGCATGATCTAGCACTGGTAAATACATTAGAAACTTTCAATTTCTCCATCTCCATTTTTTCAGAATAAAGCAAGCTGAGTCAAGCAAGGATTTGACAAAAAAATCAAATAAATATATATATATTTTGTAGTGATGGGGGAAAATATTTTCCATGACTTTATTATAATATAATTTTAAAAATCTTTTGTTGTAGAATAATTACAAAAAATGGAGAGGATACCCTTTTGGAGAAAGGAATGAGGGAAAGGACCTCTAAAACCTTAGAAATTTTATAAGCATCTTCAGTAGCACCTTGGGCTTCAATACTTTTAACAAGATAAATGAGAGTAAACTAACTTTCATATTGAATGATCTCAGAGAATAGTGTTGAGATAAAGTAGAGGGGGAAAAAAGAAACATTTTGAACAAATAAAAATACCTTCTTTTCAACAACTTACAAATATCAGGTTTACTGTGCTTGTTTGTATCCTATTCTTTCTCAGTAATCTTAGGTTTCAGTGGTGCTTCTAAACATTTAAATCAAAATTTAATGTGTTTTTAAAAGATCCCTAATTTATGACTGTTAGCAGAAAGTTTTGAAATTAGATTTTTATCAGCAGGACTTTTTTGTTTTTAAGTTACAATCCATAATCCTCTGTTAGTTTTGACTATTTTCAGTGGCTGAGTAATTTTTAGGAATTATTAGGCTTGTAGGGGTTCAAACTTGTATTTTTCTTCAAAATCTCAGAAAGATGATCTGTAGAAATAAAAGGTTAACTGAGAAAACAGATCCTGATATCAATGAACTTTCTCCAGTAAATAAAGAATTATTACTCAGATTCATTAGAAACTTTTGATATTTAGGTATTCACACTGTGTGTTTGAATTTAACTAAGGAATGACAACATGACCAATGACTTCCTTAAACAGAAGCACACATAAAATTAAATATATTTTTTATCGCAATGTGATATTCCATTAACTTTACATTTCTGAGCTGAACAAGATAAAATCTGCTCAAGTCTACTGAATGATGCACATTTTACCTTCATTGAAGGAATTTCAAGTATGTATTCATAATCGCCAAAAATCACCTCAATATCCAGTGTTGAATAATCAGTATGAAATATAACTGAGATTCTTGAAACCTCTTAGTTTATTCTCAAACCCCTTATCCTTCATACATAACTGCTGGCTGACATCTGCTACTACCATCAAAGAACTTAGAGAAATGCCTACAACAAATGTAGTCCACAGGTAACATAACAAAGATGAACTTTAAACTCTTTTTGCTTTTTTGATGTCTCTTTCTTAATGGTTATTATTAAGAGGATTCCTGCCAGACTAAGTTATTGGCCTCATCTGTAAGTAACTCAGACACATTAAATGCTTTGTGTCCTCTTTTTGAAGCAGAAGACACTCTTTCTCTGTATTCTGTTGAAATGATAAGTAAGTTGACTCAGACCAGATAATTAAGCAACCTATTTTCTGCCTTTTCTATTTTGGAGCAGACGATACAAAAATGTGGTTTGTTGGGCTTTTATTTTTCCCCTTTGCTCTTTCTTAGATACCTATTGGGGTATTCATTACAGTTTCTCCGTTACTGTGCCAATTAATAAGAAAAAATCTTACAGTCTATGTCAAAGACTGACCTCAGTCAAAACTGGACTGCAGTACATTTCAGTCATAACAATTATGAGAGAACAAGGTACATTTTTCTTCTTTAAGAGCAGAAATCTATTTGAACATGACTTATAGAGAAAATGACTTTTGACCATGGTTGTATAGAGGTTTATGAGCTTTGCTGTAATCCCAGACAGTATTATAAAAAACAAACACAGTGGAAATGACTGGGAAAAAAATCATGAATTTGTTATGAATATACGTCTTTTATTTCAACAGAGTTAAGAGGCAAGAAGTCATGACTGCATTTGTGCCCCCCCTCCTCCCTCCCCCATAGCTGCCACAGGCTAATAAATGCCCAGTGAAAAGAGCATAGCAAAATGTACCCACACTATTATTCCTGCTCAGGAGTGCATTGCATTTTTCTTTTTATACCCACATTCACTTTACTCATGTTCACTATAGACACAGTTCTGTTCCTTTTTTTATGTTATACTCTCTTGTGCTCTAGAAAAAAGTACTAAAGTCAAGAGGGTTAAAAATGTTAGTCTATTTTAGATTTTTTCCTGCTGAAAGTATACATGTAGCTGCAACTAGCAAGGATGCTTTGAGCCATTGCTTTACAATACTTTCGAATCACATACCACTGTGTAAAGTATGAAATCAGTCAAGGAACAACTTCCCTTCTCAGCTTCACAGTTCTCTCATACTTACCCTGGGTAACAGCATCAAACTAGAATGTTAGTAGAGGTCTGTAAAGATAAAACAACTTAAATAAACCCAGAGTAATGGATAGGTGCAGCTTTGTGTTTATCTTTGACCCTTGGTCTTGTGCACCTGCTGTTTATTTTCTCCCTCTTGAGATGTGAGATTTTATGGATTTTGTAAAATCTGAGCTTTGATCATTGCTTATGGATTGCCCTCTAATTTCTCCATACTATTTTCTAGTATGGGTCTAGCTTCCCTTATCACTATTTCATTTTCAATATTGTCAGCAAATTTTTATTATGGTTGAAATTCTATCAGTCAGCAAGAGAGATTTGTTCAGCAGACTTCAGCTCCTGTACAGCCATGCAAATAGCCAAATTTACACCTTATGAGTAAGAGGGAGCTCTCCTTGAAGATTAAGTGTTCCACTGAAAATGTGTAGTGTGGTGACCATCCCCCCACTTCATTTGAGAATTCTAGGGTTTTGATGTACCCTGCTCCAAGGACCTCCTGAAAATGTCCTTTAAACCACTAACTGAGCACTGAAAATCTGACCATCATTGCACAATCATTAGTCTTTATATTACCTTTACTTTGAATAATAAAATCTCCAGAGTTGATTTTGGTACAGGATTGTGTGGTTTTCTCTCATGGAAGATATTGTGCCCGAGGGAAGTGTAGCAAGACACTTTAAGGATGAAAATCATCCTTCATGGGATATTATTCTTTTAATCACGAGGACCGCTGAGCAGTCTTCATGGTGGTGATTAGTACATTTCCATCAGGTCTGGCCATGAGGTTCAGCAAGCCTCTACTGACCAGAAGGGAAAATGCCACAAGGATAATTCACACTGACAGACTCCCATGACCACACTGCACAGAGTTTGTCCCCCACTGCTCTGTGGCAGATATGGCTCGGGGAAAGCCAGTCCCTGGAGAAAGCTGGAATCCCCCCATAAAGAACCAAGAAACAAGCTAATAACTGCAACAGAGGCAACCAGGCGCCTAGCTCTTTAGCTGGCTCCTGACCTCTTTGTTCATCGGTGCAGGCATACAATAGTGCCTGGAACAAGGTGTTCCCAGGCCATATTAAGAAATGGAAACCAACTGGCAGCATCTGTTCTAACACAGCCCCTCAGCCTGCTTTGGTTTTGCAAAATCTCTTGCTTAGTTCTCCTTCCCTGAACTTATTCCAGTACCTGTACTTTATAACTGGAAGTAAGTCTCTTAATTTATCTCCTTGTCTTTAGAAGAGGAAACCATGGAGGCAATTGTGACTCAGATAATACTGCTGGAGTTGCACAGGTGTTCATTTATATTTTTTATTCAAGATTCTGTATTTCAGTTAAAGTCATAGCATCTAAGTAAATATGATATTTTGGACTTCTGTGCTATACTTGTTTGCTGACTTACACATCCCAGAATCAGTCCCAGAGAAGGACAGATCTTTTTGAATACCCAGAATCTTTATGAACCCAAATCTTGTGAGAGTAGAAGAGGGGAAAACTTCATCACTCTTATCAAATGGTAGACTGTCCATTTGGCATTCTGCCTGGAAACTTGCAAACTCAATTAAATGCACATATGGTCCGTAGCAGGCAGAATCAGTCTTTGCCAACACACATTCTTCTTACGGCACTTCCAAACTGTACCCACGCTAGATAGCTTTTTCCACATAGGTGATTTTTTCCACTTCTCCAGCAGCATCAGCTCAGCATACTGTCTTCTCTGCCCTGAAAGAATACAGGGAAGAATGCCAAGATGAACATCAGTTTGAACTCCACAGGGGTGATTTTGCTATTGAGGAGCTTTTGTTGAGGAAGACAGGTATGGAGATACCTAGATTTAATGAGCAGTGCTGGTAGAATTAATAAATCTTCTCAATACTCCCTGAAGCAGCTGCTCTCTTTTGAAATAATGAGCATATGGTTTCATTATATTTCATTGATTTGATCCCCTTCAGCTAAAGAAATATTTCAGGGGAATGCAAACAACTTACAGAATTTCTGCATATTTCTCACTCCTTTTATTTTTACTGGCTAAACAGAAAGCTGACTAGCATGTAAAAGGAAGAGCCAGAGGCAGCATTCAGTTTCCTTAATAGAGGTTGTATGAGGGGCAATGGGGCCTCTGACAATAATGAGGACTTGTATGTGCCTTGAAGTTACAGTGCTTGGGCGTTCTCTTAAAGGTTTTGGTTCTGTGAAAGAAACTGTGTGAAAGAAACAAGCTCAAACTGGACTAACCCTACTTATAAGCTGTATTCTTTATTTAAAATTTCTCTCCAGAGGCAGGAGACATGCAGGGAGGAGGGTGAGAAAGCATTAACTCAGCTTGTTAATCTAACATTTTCAAAATTTCCAGAAAGAAAGGAAGTTACAGGATAATTTTAAATTGTCTACAAGAACAAATCTTTCAAAGCAAAGCAAAACATGTTTTACTTTCTCAGTTGCTAGAGTCATTTCCCTGCACAGCTGTTTAGAGAGGAAACCGTATTCAATATTTTATCCACCATGTATCCTGCTATTGACATTAGAAAACCGAATTCTGAAGTGAAAATAAAGTGAAAGTCACTTATATTTTTTTTTTTTTATAAGATCTTTCTGTAATCTGATTTCTGGCAGTTGCAAGGTCACATCTTTTTAAAGGAGCCAAAATAAATAAGGAAAATTTACATATGTTTTCATTAGGTAATGGGATAGTCTTGGCAGCTCTGGGGTCTGGAGAGCAGGAGCAATTCCTGGAAAAGCTGGTGACTGACAGGGAGTTACTGTGTTCTGCTCTGTCAGCTGTGGGGAAGATGTACATTGTGCTTCTGGTTACACAGTTCCCTTCCTTATTCATTGCCATTACAGTACTCTGCAATATATATATATTAGTATGTTCTACCTGCATATATGTATGTTCTATATGTATATATATTTTTACGGGTATAAGTATACATATGTATAGATATACAGTATATATTATAACTTTTGTGAACAGCACATCATGTAGTAAAAGTTTATGAGATTGTGTTTCTTTACCTGAAAAAGCATTACAATATTGTTGAAAGTACATCAATTTTTCTTTGAAATTTTTATTTTAATAAAATCTGATTTTAAGAATTCCCTTTAGATTTACAGACATTTTCCCATGTTGGTACTTTAGAAGCTAAAAAATCTGTCTGTTCTGTGATGCTGTAGCAGCTAGCTTTTTTATCTGCTGCAAATACCTAGTGTTGCATTATGTAAATATGGACATTGTGAAACCAAAACAAAAAAATTTACGTCCAGGTATTAGTCACATTTAAACCAATAAGCTCTAACTGTAGATTCAGGCCTATAAACTACAAGACCAAAAGGAAACCCATGTTGGTATCTTTCATACAAAAGAATTCAGTGTTGCTTAGGACAAGGTGTTATATATTTCAATTTCTTTCCAGCAGAAATAAAAGTGGTCTGTGTTTTGATGGATTGCAAATTGATACTAGGATCAGTCAAAGTCATCTTCTTCTCTCTTAGTGCAAGCAAAATAAACTTGAACATCACAAAAAGTGAAACACCATCACAAAATACTAGTCTTTAGAAAGCAAATTAATCTCCCTTGTCCTTAAAATTTATCAGAAATTCTACATTTGCTATCAAACTAAATTGCAAAATTTATTTCAGTCTCTGTGGTCCTGAAAAGATTGTGGCACAGTGATGTCTGCTCTTTATTTCTGACATGCAAGTGCCAGGGAGACAGATGAATGCAGCACCTCTCTTTTTGTGACATAATCCATACATTATTAATTTTTGTTGTTGTTGCTCTAAAGCTGTGAAACAGATGCCATTCTGAACTGAAAATCACCGTTCCGATATGAGCAGACGCAGTCCCTGAGCTACCCAGTCAACTAATTAATGCTGCATAATTTAATAAAGGATGGTAATTACTCAGTTTTCCCCATCTTGTTCCTCTCCCTGCTAATGATAACATTATCGAGCTTAGGCAGGAGGTAGTTAACATGTGTGTGTGTGTAGGGAGATAATTTACAATGAAAGAGGATGAGTAAGCAGATGAAGCAGGAAATGGTGCAATCCAGGAACAGTTTTATAAAATCTTCTGATTTCTTATTTAGGGGGAATCTGCAGAATGGCAAAGTGTTAAGCAGAATAATAGCAACGACAGAGTCATTAAAAGAAGTAGAGGGAAACCAGAGGGGAAAAGTTAACCTTCCATGTGTTTATTTATCAAGTATTGCTTTATGTTTCATTTTTATTCAAATCTTGGTTAGGAGGCAAATGTACTTGTGGACAGAAAGGGTATGTCTCCTCCACAGGCTTTTTCTCTCTCCCTTGTTACCTCTGAGTGGGCAATGGATGATGTCAATTACAGCAGGATCAATTTCAGTAGCAGAGAGAGTTCCTTTAGGCATTCTTCAGTAGTCCCACCATATGGTGCAAGTTTTTCCTCATTCAAAGGAAGGTGCCGAAAGGTGCTGCAAGCAGCAATACATTAATCCAAACTTCTGAAAACTCAGCCTGGCACATAAATTCTCTTTTACATAAAACATCTCAGAGGAGTCCTAGCACACCTGTATATCCTCTGTCCAACTAACAAACTATTTAACTCATTACAATCTGGTCACATAAATTCTACATTTCCACTCTATTCATTTGGTCAATGCTCAAAGACTTCTCAGAATAAAAAGATATACTTTTTTAAAAAAGTAAAAACCTGCTAAGCTAATCAAGATATATAATAACTGCATTGCTGGCAAAATTTTAAAAGAAAAAAATTAAGAGGTTTTTCTGAGTTAACAAGATTCACTGGTTTAAAACACATGTTCTTTGCATTATCATCCTAGAATCTGAATTGCTGTATTATTGTTTTTAATGTCTGAATCTTTAACTTGATTTGGAGCCTAAGTGTCTTACTGAGGAAAAGTTGTTAAAAGTAACTAATTGAATTTATTTTTTATTAATTTGTAGAATTTTTTGAACAATACCTTCTATTCATAAAGTGGCAAAATTAAATTTAAAAAATGGTGAAACTTTTTTTTCTTAAGTTTTCCATAGATATAAAAATATTTTTTCAGGACACAGAATAGACTGAAGCATAGATGAAATTGGTTTCAATTCAGAGCCTACAAACCTAAACTCATCTAGATTAATGTTTCACATTCAGTCTAATTCTGAATGCACTTAGCTGCCTTCTCAAGGAGGAACAAGGACACTATAAAGGATACTTCAGTGGGCAAAGAAATAGTATCTTCTCTTACCTGCAACAGGTTTTTGGAGGCTTTAACTCCTGGGCCTCTTATTTATATTCCTATTGAGCCTACTCTTCTCTCTATGCACTAGACTGTCATAAAAGTACTACTTTCAGAAATTAAAATTCTCTGCTTCTTATTTAGCTGGACATTCTTGATCTGTAGTAGGTTGATTTGAAGCTTTACATGATCTGTAAAACCTCTTTATTTTTTATTATTTTTTTGCTGATTCTAGAAATTAAGACAATGACAGACATGCAGCAACCACTCCAGATTAGCTGTTCCATACCTGAACTGGAAGAGAGAAGAGATGTTCAGCTGTTTCTTTTCCTCATTTGCCAAACCAGTGCAAAGGGAAGATAAAGGACATCTATCTGCATTCTGCAGCCAGAGCAAGGGAAAGAAAGACACTAGAAAAACTGAGGCTTCCCTCCCAAACTTATTTCCCATCAGTCTATTCACGCTCCTTCTGCTGACAGGACAGACAAAAAACAGCAATGGTGGTTTAACTTTTTTTTTTTTTTTTTCCCCCTAAAACCTTGAACGCTCCTTAGCATCCATTATATGCACTATACCATGAATCAAAACTCCACAGGTCACTGGTTTTGTTAAACCAATCCTTTGAGACAATAAATGCTTAGAGTACCATAGAAACACAAATCATAGTTCAGTTCTTATGTCTAGGAAAATAAAATTTCATTTAAAAAAGCCAAATATTGAAAAATGTATATAAAACCTTTCCATACAGAATCTGGTGGAGACCATCAACAGCATATAATCTGTAGTGTTTCACAAATTAAAGATATTTAAATTTTGTAACTAGCAAGTGATGTCTCTGGTCAGTCAGAGAGTCAGTCTTTAACTGACAGTCATAGATGTGATGGTAAAATGAACAGCATCAGACGAAACAAAGAGATATTAATGCATCTACAGGCATGAAAATGAGGAATATAAGTGTAAAACAACTCACGCTTCAGGAAGAACCTGGGAAGAGAGCAGGTTAAAGCTTCTGATAACAGAATCCAGACTGTTTAAGTCAAAATGCAAAGTTCTAAAAACCACTCCAGTTTCATCAGAAGGTTTAACTTTCTTTGTCACTGGGTGGTCTTTAGAAACCTGATAGCTGAATATAATATATATATATATATATATATATAATATAAACATATATATATTATATATAGCATATAATAGTGGTCTCAAACAAAGGGAAATCTGAAAGTAGACGTACAAAGAGAAGTCTGAAACAAGCCAAATAATCCTGTCTACAGAAGACAAACAGCTCTTTAAAAATGAATAATGCCAATTTCCAGTGACTTGGCTAACAGGAACTAAATATACACGTGTAGGAAAAGATGAGAATTCCTTTAAATCTTGTTTGGAATTAACTTCATGAAGTGTTGAGTTACCTCTTCTGTCAACAAGTGGGGAAGCCCATGACTGGGCTTAGACTATGGCTTTATTTTCATTACAGGAGACACTCTGTCCTGTGTAGCAGCATACACATAAATGCACTGAATTATAAACACCTGCTTAGTAACATTCAAGTATACTCAGAGACTCTCATCAGAGAAGACTGCCTGAGATCCCTCACAAACAAAATACAACCGGATGTACAGTAGTCCCACCTCACAATTCCATAAATTTTGGAAAAAAAAAAAATCCGTTTTATTTTACTGTGACCTTGTCATGACTATACTAGAACACACTCTGATTCTACTAGTTCTGAGCAGAGCAGGCTTGAGGCTTTAGTATGTCATATTGTGACAGGACCATTTTGGTAATATTAAACATTATGTGCATCTGTCATGCTGTAAACAGATAACACCAAGAACAAAAAATTGCATTTCAAAACGACTTTCAGGTTTCAGGTCATGTTCATTTTGTATGGAATCTGATGTTTGTCTTGTATGAAATCTAAAATATAAAAAGCCTTTGTCAAAAAAATTTTAAAGAAGCTTTGGATCCACTGAATCAGTGAAACAAAGAAAACCAAGATATTTTATTATGAAGATGTGAAAATAGAATGTTTTTAAAATATTGGAACTTTTTTCCTTCTTGTTTCTTCTTCAGAAGGAATGTATCAGGGAAGCAGACACATTCATTGACAGACCACAATTTACTATCAAGGTGTTTCTGACAAGGTGTAGTGTGAAGATTTATTTGCTTTATTTTTTGTCTGGCAGTACCAAACATAAAATAGAGAAAGGCAACTGCATTGCTAAACTATATTGATTAACTTAGACTTCTCATTTTTAATTCTAAAGCCTATACATGCATCTCTGAGGTAGGATCCATGGTTATATGTAAATATCTGAACTAGTGCCTTCAACTCATTTCCAGGCAAGAAAAAAATTACCCTCTTGCTAAATTTCCAGTAGTGTCATTTGTGTGTTTTATGGTTACATAGAGTGTTCCTTCCTCTCAGGCTTACTGACCTAAGCCTTCACTAAAAAAGAGTTATTTTTTTTATTACTAATATGTGTTATTAATTAAAGAACATTTTTAATTTCTTAGTATTTTTTTACACCGTCTCTCACTCTCTCATTAGGTTAATTGCTACTTTAAAGAAATAAATGCAAATTTTAAACAAGAATGGACTGCAACAACAATACAAAATAAAGCAATACAACAGCAACAATAGTAATAAAAATTAAAGGTAAAAACATTCATGCTACTAGAATCTTTTAGGGGATGGAATTGTTATAATAGCACAAACCTAGGACCAGATTTTGTTATCCCTCTAAAACAGTCTCCATTGGGCAAGACATTTATTAACAGAAATAAATAACAATATCTTGACCCAAGAAGCTTTAAAGGCAGATGAAATGCCTGTGGACTGAAGTAGAGCTTTCATAAGCTCTGAAATCTTGAGCCAGAAATCTTTCTCCAGTTTTATTGCAAGAGAATCTCGGATGTTACCATATAAAATTGCAGACATAAAATACAATTTACAAGTTGTTTCATGGTTACAAATTAATATGTAATATGTTGATAGTCATTTGATAGCTCTGAATGAGCAATAAAGAATGTTTCAATGAAACAAGGCATCACTATTTCATATTATGACTCTCAATGCTGAAAAGCCTCTTATAACAAGGCAAAGAATGTATTAAAGTAATAAATAGAGTGTTATCTCTCAAATATTCATGAACTAAGTCTTGGGGAGCTTAACTCTGTTCAGTTCACAGCAACCAACATTACACGGCTAAATCTTTGTAGAACTTAGAAGACGGCATACCTTTTTCAGGAGACGTGTGTGTATTTTATTTGTTGCAGGCTGTAGCTCATTTTTAATAGGAAAATATTACAGAAGGAAAACATTCACTTTAATACTAAGACTTGTCTTGATAGCACATAATGGTTATAAATATTATTGCTTATGGATAACACAGCAGGAAAATACATAGAATCTGGCCATAATAACTAGCAGAAGATGACAGACTTCCTAGTTCTGCTTCTCAGTTTGTCTCTTCATATCAATTTCCATTATAATTCCTATCAATCTATTCCCCTATGTTCTGATTTACACCCAACTGCTAAATATTTTCTCTACTGCACACTTGAATTAGCAGTTAGCCTTTTCTTGACACAAAGATACTTATTATGGATATTATGGTCAAGTTATAATATAGGGTGTTTATTCAAAAAATAAGCAAAAATATTACACTACTGAGATCCCAGGTGCTCTGTGATTCAGTGAGCAGATGCTTTCAACAGTGGCATGAGGCATTTTTCTACTGTGCTTTTGGAAGAATTTTACTGTGATCTTAGCATTCCATACTGCTTTATTGTGCATAAATATCTCCTGTGTCTTCTACTCTTAGAGGTAGATGAGTGGCAGTTCTTCAGTTCTTGAAATGGAGGATGACATGTTATTTAATCTCATTTACTCAAAGAAAGCATAGAAGGGGAAAAAAAGTTGCTGTGGACTTCAAACACCTGCCAGAAACAAATTACTTGAGATCCCCTTTGGAACTATTAATAGCCACTGCTGCAATTTCAGTGCTTCCCAAGTGATGGGAAACATTTTAAATGAACTAGTGCAGTGGGTGGTGAGAAACTCCTTGACACATCTCATGCATTTTTCATCATTATTTTATTCAATTATTTGTAAAAAAAGAGTGCAACAGCACAAATTCTCTTTCAATTCCTTAAACTCCACCTGACTACACTTTAATTTCCTTATCAGTTCTTCTAAGTAATGTACATGTTATTGTTTCTCTGCAGGTTCTAGGCATCTGATCCAGAGATTAAAATTTTAATAACGGTTCACAGCACAAAGTCAACCTGAGCTTTGATGGGGTGGGGAGGGGGATATCTCTGCCCTCCTTCCCAAGATGACTCAGAACAGCTGTAAGAAAGAAGCTGTCTCAGGTGTCTGCATGAAAGTTGTTTCACTGAGCTCAAGGAGTCCTGGTCCATCTTCCTCACTTTAGCATTTTGCTCTTTTCAAAGATCAGTTTGCACTTGAGGCTAGAGACGAAACTGCAAAAGAAGCCAGAATGATTGCTGGCAAAACAAAAGTGGCATTAGGACTGATAGTCTCTGCCAGTCAACAGATATTGTTCTATATGTTAAGGATATTTCCCTGTAGGTTTCCTGCCACTAGTTTGTTTATTAAAAACAGTAATAATTTTCAGTCTGGTCCATACATCATGTCAGCAGTAAGAACATTTAAAGTAATGAAAATTGTCAGCAAGGTCCGTATTAGCAGGCATAATTTCTGAAAGCAGAATAGTCATGCCCTTGCTTAAAACCTTGCCAGTTAGTTATATGAAGCAGCTGCCATTACTGTGGTATTTCAGAGCTCTTCTGGAGGCAAAAACTGCTGCAAGTGCAGTGGTAATTTTATTTAGTTATGGACAGAATTGGAAAATGTTCAGTTGCAGCCAACAAAAATTTTAGCTAAATGCTGAGAAAGCATCAGGCTGGTTTCCTGGCATATTCAGAAAGGTCATGGAAAGTAACTTCCACAGGTGGTGTTTGTGTGAGGAGAACTATCTGGTAGAAAAGGGTGGAAGTGATTAATCATGTGTGTGGTGTTGTATGTGAATGTCTCATTTTTGCGGAATTTGTGTGTGCATTTCAGGAGTAGAACCAGTGAGACTGATATCACAAAAGAAATGAGACATCTTGAAATATGGTTATGCCTTGTAAAGCCTTACTGGAATATTATGTCTGTCAGTAAAGAAAACACCCATGGCCAAAAGTGTTATCCAAATCAACTGCTCTCCTTACTGCAAAATAAGCTATATTTCCTAGGTGTGTGTCGGAAGAGGTTTATTATATCATCTTATATACCTTGTGGTATCCAAGATGTGTGCACAAAGACAACAGGTATAATAAAGAATCTGTTATCCACCTTAAGTCTTCTGGAACAGCAGCTGGCAGACAGCTGAGATGCTTTAGGGGACAGAAGATGACAACAAGAACCTGTGTTTAAGCTAAAGAATCACATCCAAAGTGTCTCGCTGTTCTACTGTGAAAGTTTCCTGCCCTCTGAGCAATGAGCCTGCTGTGTCCAGGATTCCACAGTGCTTAGTGGCTCAGTTTCTAATCCTACCTATGCTTGATTAGAATTCAGAAGAGATACTTCTCCCAAAAAGCCCCACAACTGCACATCATAACATGTTCATCTTAATATGTAGTGGTCTGCAAGTTGAACTCACTCGTGAGTGGCAAAACTAAGTTAATTTTCTCAGCCTGCAAGAACTTACATCCATCCTTTTTCACCTGCTAGATAGGACTGAGGAAGATCAAGTCAAGCAACAAGTTTAGCTTTGCAGGTCCTAGCTTAAAAAGTCTGGATCTTGCCCCTGAAACAAAGAAAAGTCACCATACTTGAGATCCTTTTGTCAATCTACCCCAGATACTTACATTCAACTGATAAGTGTCTATACTCAGTGCTTCTTCTGCACACTTAGCAAATGCACTCAGTTTATTACAAACTGTATTTGTACTATTGATATCTTCTTTGAAATTAAGGAGTCTAAGACACACTTAAGGAACATAACAATCGGCTTCAAATACCTTGGTGGAGTTACACCTTTTCAGAGGTTGGAAAAGGGATGGGAACAAACGAGGTAAGGAAACAAAGGCATTACAGAGCAGTGATAAGCAGCACAGCAGGAATCCTGGAGCTGCTCAAGGGGAGCCCATAAGCTGTGTCCCTGCAGAAGACACAACCATCCTTCTTCAGAAGTGGATAAAGGGAAATATTGAGGGTTTGGGCAGGGGTAGGCTCTTCAACTTTCTTAGCCACTAATCTTTGCATTCAGACTCAGTCAAGAACCTACCACACAGAAATAGCATAATTCATAAATTTTCCTGCACTAGAAAGAAGACAGGTGTATATTTAGTTTCCTTTCCTTTCTCATGTCTGTCTTCTTTCTCTTCAGTTGAATATTCTGCCACACGCATTTCCTGTTATAATCTGAACAGGAAGATTATTGAATGATCAGTGAGATAGAAATCATCATACAACATTTGAAAACTTTCATTTACCTCAATGAATATTCACTGTTACAGAGCTTAGTCTAAGGAGGAGTTAAAAGAGTATGAAGGGGATCTACAGTGTTTGGTCATGAAGTGGAATCATTTATTTTCATTGCACAGGTAAAGAATTTGGAATCAATTCTCTTTTCATCATGTAGCAGTTCCTGGAGTTTGTATTCCATGTATACCATTGATGTAAAGCAGAAATAACATGGTATGAAAGGCCTGGATCTTATCAAAAGTTTTCAGACCTAAACCACAAAAAAACATTAGGGAACAGTGGAGGGGTATTGCCTTGGAAATCTGATTGTAAGAATCAAGATTTCCCTGGAAAATGCAATGGTGAGATTGAGGTTATAAGTAGCATTTGGAAATTTCTATGATTCTAGGGTCATATCCTAGGTTTCAAGAACAGAAGTGAAAAATTCAAGAAGATATGATAGAGGTTACATTACAGTAACAACATCCACTGAGATAGACTTAGAGAATAAACCAGTCTACTTCACATGTCTTGCTGGAAGTGCATCTTTTGGGAGGATGGTACA
This sequence comes from Tyto alba, assembly GCF_018691265.1. Lineage (NCBI taxonomy): Eukaryota > Metazoa > Chordata > Aves > Strigiformes > Tytonidae > Tyto > Tyto alba. Next base: position 55,305,126 of record NW_024881282.1, read on the forward strand.
GCAAATTTCAGGGATGGGTACAAAGGAGGTAGAGGAACAAAGACATTGAAGAGCAGATATATGAAGGGCATCATGCAAGGTCTTCAGCTGTGTCCTCTGAAAGGTAAATCCTCAAGTTTAGATAATCTACATGGGTTCTCTATATCTGCTGAAAAGAGAGAAAAGATTCTTCTAAACAGTGATTCAATCCACCTGTCTTAAATGCTTGTTGTATGAAGGATATATTCACCTGTTGGAGCTTCCCGTCACTGTTAAGTAGAGAACCTGGATGATGAGGTTAAAAAAACACATCAATTTTAGATGGCAAAATGTTATAAAGTGGAAAAAAAAAAAAAAAAAAAAAAAAAAAGAGGTATGCGTTTTATCCACTGTCTTTCATATTTAGTCAGTTGTTCTTTTGAAGATGGGTAGTTTTTCATTAGGATAAGAATATGCATTGCTTGGTAGGTTAAATGCAGCCAGACTCCTCATACACTGCTGGAGAATATCTACTAGCAGCAGAAAAATAAGATGAAAGATTTAGAATAAAAGGCTATACATGGAGAAAAAATACTTTTTTTTTCAAATATAAATTATTTATTTTTAAAAGCCCAAGTTGCTTTTAAAATATGATTTTTTTTCTCACAAGACACCTACAACATAATACCTATTGTTTCCATTTACAATTATTTCCATTAATCTTAGTTTATAAAGATACATTGGTCATCAAGTGCTCATCTGACTACAAAAAAGAGGGATTTCTGTTGTGACTGATATATTTGGGACTGATGTACATGAAGTGTGAAAACTCTGTGGAAAATAATATTGAAATCTGGTTTAGATTATCAAAAATGATGCATCAGTTGTCTGACTTACTTTAGATCCTTTTTAGTGTCTGAATTTCTAGGTGAAATGGTAACTGTTAAGATACAGTAAGATTGTTCCTTTCAGTAAAGGACCTGAAAGTGAGAAATACATAAAAGTAATGTGTTACTCATGCACACCTTTCCTGCACGGCAGTGTTGTGATCAGACTGGTGTCTTTGACTTACCATGCCTTTGCTACTACCTAATGGACATCAGTCCATTTCCTAGATGTCTGTAAGAAAAAGAAAAAGAAAAAAGAAAAAAGAAAAAAAAAAAACATTACAACCATATAAGACTGAGGAGCTAGATCTTTATGCTTAGCAAGGTCATTTTCAAAAATACTGAAATCATATCCTGAAATTATATTCAGTTCCAGCCAAGTTGAAGGTCTTATCACTATGGAGATACTGAAAGTCCTGCAAGATTCAGTCTTCTATGTGTCATGTGTGTGTGTGTGACCTCATGTCACTTGCAAAACTGAGAAAATACCAGAATACACAAAGTTTGTTCAAGTCACAGAAAATTAAGAGCTAGAATAAGTCTTCCAAAAGCAAAAGGTTGTTTCAAATAGAAGAATAATCAGAAGTAATGGTAGGTTAGGTTTGGGTTGAATATTAGGAAAACAGCCTAATCTATGAGGATAATTAAAAACTGGAATAGGTTGCCCAAGGAGGAGCATAGCAAATATCCATGAGGAGCACCGGGAATGTCTGTGGAGGGTTTTCTCTTGTCTTGTTTTTAAAGAACAGTTTATGCAAGGTTCTTTCAAGACTGGTTTGAAGACAGTTGTTCCTGCTGTGGGCAAGCAGTTGAACTAGATTGACCTCTTAGTGTCTTGCTGAGTTCTATATTCCACAATTTTATGAAATACAAATTATTCGTAAGCACAGAACTGAAAAACTGTTAACCTAGGAGGTGGTTAACACATACGTAGTTATTTCCATGTTGAGTCTGAATAGATTACATATCATTTAATGCAAGCATGGAGATATAAATGTGTGCTTGCCTATAAAAAAAAAAAAATTGAAAATCCTACTTTTGTAAGGAAATGCTACTTTTATCAGAAATTATCAAAAGATTTCTGAGCATTCCTGTTAAAAATAGACAAGTCATATTCTGAAAGCATCTAGACATTATAGACTTTCTGTCTCATGACTCCAGGAAAATTGAAATAAGGAATTTTGGAATTCCCTTAGGTGCAGCAAAATTTTAGGAGTAGGTTGACAAAGCCCCTTTTTACTTATGTGAATGAATCTCCTCATTTGTGCACCAGATAAATTCATTCGATCCCAATAACTGGCTGAGAAGTAATCTCAGAAGTGTGCAGGCTTAGAACTGACTGACACTCAGACAAAAAAGTGCCAAGTGGCATATGGATCTTGGAGCTGATAGAAGTCTTGCTTGGGTCCCGTGATGTTGCAGACACATTTGCTAACCTTTCTGTCTACAACTTTCTCCAATTCTGAGGTACTACATCATTGCAGAGCCTGGACATTTAATCTGTTACATCTTTTCACAATAGGTATGAAGACAAAGACAAATCAGATGCTCTTGTGCTCAAGAACATCAAGCAAAAGTCATAGTTGTTTGCAGAGCATTCTGGTCTCTGCCTTGCAAGGATTTTACCTCATATTTATCCATCTTCTTTCTGAATTTTGTTTCCATCCTGTTTCATCTACTGCATGCAATTTAACATGTGAAATTGTAAGAACGTGATTATAATTTGCAGAGAAAAATGAAAGAGAAAATTGACTTTATATGGAGTTAGTTTGGAAATAGCTATGCTATGACAACTTTTTCTTCTAAAATATTGTCTATAATAGATCTCATTATAATTTAATGAAAATTAAATTGTATTTATTAACATGGCTGTATTTTTTTTTTTTTATTATGGCAGTCTGTAACAGTTTTGTTTCCTTACGTCTGCCAAAAATTGCATGTAGCACTGAAAGCAAAAGCTAGTTTATATGCCTCCTAATCCGAGACACAATCTCATTTATTTTAATTACATGGAGTATTCTGTATCACTTGCCAATGAGTCCATAACTTTATTCAGATAGTCCTTCAGTAAAGCCCAGTAAGCACTCATAACATGGCTATGCATGGATATTTTCTCAGGATTTGGCTTCAGTTCAGAAAGCATTAAGATGGTATTGTGAATGAGAGTTCTGAAAGCCTTCCCAAAGCTGTTATAACTGATAATTTCTCACAGTATGAGAAACTGTACTTCATCAGCTACTGCCTTGTTTCACACACTGATATGCCAAGGCTTTCAATTCTGTCCCTCTCACTAAAAGTCAAAGAGTGGAGTGTCAAGCAAAGAAAACAGGATGTCAGCAAGGGTACGCTGGCAACCCAAAGAGGTACTATTAGGAATTGTGCAAATGTGCAGTTGTTAATGTTAGAGATGTAATGAAGCCCAAAGAATGACCAAGTTGCTGTGTCGTGCAGCAGAAAAATGAAAAGGTAATGTGTCAGGCATGAATAGCCTTGCCCTGTAACACAGGAGTCTTCACATTTTCTGATAACACCTAAATTTTCTAAAAGAGCAAGAATACGTTGGTGAGGTTTTTAATTTAATTTTCTTAATCTTCATTTAATATGCACTATAACTTGAAGGTAAACTCAAGAAGTTCTGTGTTGAATTTTAAGCACAGATCCATAGATTTCATGAATTTTTCTCAGATTCAGTCCTAGACTGGAAAACTTCTGGTGTTGTTTCCTTTCACTTTCTTATAAAGGTTATACCACTTTCTTCATGAGACAGTGACCTACTGTATACTTTTTGAGACTATTTTGTGACTTGATGATATGGTCCAATCACTTGAACATCTCAGAAACTTTTTGGAAGGAGTTCTGAGTAATCCTGCCTGATCTTTAATACCTTCCAGGATTTACCAGACTGTAAGAAAGCACGGAAATAACCTCTTTTGTGGAATACTTCTCCTCATGTACTAAAGGGATGAAGTACAGCAAACTGAACACATTAATCATCAGGAAAGGTAGGAAACAGAATTTAGCCCAGCACTGGGAATTATGAGATCTAGGTCATAAAACCTTTGACAAATTGTGTTCCTGTTGACAAAACAGAGACTTAACTGCTGTTTTCAGGGTGGTAAAATAGAAGTGAAGACATATAGCTGATCTATCACATGCGTTCCAGCTCTTATTTCCACAAATGATAATCCTTTGAAAGGATTTGACTATTTTTTCTAAAACGGAAAACTGCAGGCCCTTCTCTTTAGGATAATACATAAAATATTAAGGGGTCAGGATGCAGCAAGCATACTGTAAGTGAACAGAGCAGACTGTGGCAGGATTAGCAATAGAGGATCATTTTCACTTCTGAGCATCCTGCCTCCTCAGACTCCAGTTCACACAGGCATCCCTGCAGACACCAGGTCCTGTCTGTTAGGATGGATGAGCAGGAAAGGACTTGGCTGAAGCACCGACACTAGACATAAGGCATGGCCGTAGCATGGAGGAGTTGTCTGTATAGAAATGAAACCAAAGAAATTCAGTGGAGATGGTATGAGAGGTGTCTGTGGGGATTAGTGTTGTCCTAAGAGTGGGAAAATGAAGCATTATTCTTCAAACCAAGCAAGTTTAGGGATTATTTTGATTTGGTAATTTGGTTGGTTAGTTGATTTTTTTAATGCTTCCATAGTAAGTTGTGATGACAAGTCAAAATTAACAACCTTCATAGAAATCCAAAGTACCAAACTGTTTATTCAAAAATTTAAAATTATTACAAAACTATAAGACCTCAGCAATAGTTTGGCTTTATTTTGAAGTACAGACTTGGGGAAAAGCACTAGCTCACCAAAATAGTTCCCATATCCTTTTCAGGATATAAATAAATTACACTTCCATACTGACAATGGCGTAGGCAGATGATCAACAGGGTTGGCACCTTTTAAATAGAATCACGAATGCTCTTTATGTTGCAGTGATGTTGCAGGCTTATTGGAATTGCAAAGAAGATGAAGAAGGGCAGGAGAGGTGAACAAAGTGATAAAGGATTTTAAATGATCCCTTTGTGCAATATGCAAACTCCTTTTTACTGTACTGCATTCGTTAGGCCTGGCTGTATTACTTGGGGTGAATATTTTATGCTACTATTTTTGGATTTTTTTTCTATGAAAAAGATTATTTCAAAGTCTACATGAAATTTAATAATACCTGATAAATATTTTGTTAATCTTAGTTTATAATTACAAATTATATAAAATATTTATTTCATATATTTATTTGATATATTTATCAAATATTATACCAAATTATTTGCAAACATATCTTCCTGTAACTTGTACCAATCAACAATAGACTAGAAGTGCCTACAAAATAATAAAACCTCAAAATATATAAATAAAAAAATCCCTTTTTAAAACATAATTTTAATTTTAGAAAGCACTTATAAATGAATTATCAATAAGAAATTATTTTTTTGTTTTTTTTTAAATACTCTTCAGGGAATGTAGAAGATAAGATGAACATAGTGAAGGTTTCTTTGGAACTCCCTGTCTTCAAAGTTAACTTGGGATCCAAAAATAAAATTCTCTTTCGATTGTATAATAAATAATGTAGAGGCAGGATTTAGAACTGCGTTTCAAATGGTCCACAGGAGAGACAATTTCTGGGGCATTTAAACTAATATGATTACACAGAAGTCATTGCTAGAGGAGCAACGATTGTCCCTCCATAGGTAATTTGAATCCTAGAAGGCAAGACAGAAACAAAGCACATGTACCCAGATGTCCCTTATCTCTTTCCTTCAGACGTGCAAGTCACATGCATTACAGTCCTGTCACAATTCATCTTCTGCAGGAACCATACAGAATAAATGTTCTGCTTATCATCAGTTTCTCTTGGGCATCTTGAAAGAGGGGAATGGGAAATCACAAAGGTCCACAACTTGGAGACCTTTCAACTTACAGCCTCACTTATTTGCAGGTAAAGCCCTCCTACAGCCTATACAAGCTGAAATAAATTAAATTGTCCTAGATTTAATTGCTCACTCTGCAACTTTGGTTCTGTAAGTGGATAGGAATTCAGAATGCTTGGTGGTGCTATATGGATAACTAACATCTGTATCTGCTGTTATTTTATGGAAATATCATTATCTTAAGAAACAATTTACTGATAATGAGGGAACTGAAAAGTTTTGCTCTTCAGCAATGATGGTGACTCTCCAGTGACATGAATTGTAAAAATGGGTACTCCAAAAGCAGAAAAAGAAGTCCCTGACTAAATCCAGAACACTGATTTGTTAACTGGAATGACACCATTTTATAAAATTACTCTTTATTATTGTGATTCCTCTTTGGAATAAGTGGAATTGTTCAATTGCTTTGATTCTTTTATTGAAATGATGATCAGAGTTTTAGAGTTGACAGAACAACTCTAATCATCTGGAACTGTCAGAATTTGTATTTGTTATTTGTAGAATTTTATTTGTATCTATGTGAATTGCACCTGGTGGATGATTAATATATTTTAACATAGGTTTTAAGAGAAACATAATAAAACCTGCTTAGATGTAGAAAAGTGCTAAAATAGCTTATAATTTAGTGCCTCCTTCCTTTAGGAGATTTGACCCCTATCTCCCTATTTAAAACAATGTTCTACCACAGATGTAGTGTTTTTTAAAAAAAAAAAAAAAAAAGAAAAGAAATATAAAACAAAATGTATCTAATGTGTCTATTAGTTGTATTGTTTTGGAAAAAAGTAAGTTTGAGTAGGACCATATTTCACAACTCAATTAACTTCAGAGAAGAGTGACTTTGGAAGCCTTGTCTGAGGTTCTGTATAAAGGACACTACCTAAAAGAGGAGTTGTATTTTGTTATTAAACATCTTTGTTGTTAGAATTTTTACATGAAGGCTGCATTCATTTTGTTTTGCTCTTCACCTGGATCGTTCACTAGATAAGAATGTGCTGCACAGAGAAACAGGAAATATATTCTTTAAACAATTTAAAATTACTGTGTCATGGCTTGCTTGTTATTGTTTTGCCAGAAAGAAACTCATACCATAGGTCCAAAAAAATCAGTGTTTATCATAACGCTTTAAATGCCAGTAGGTTTCTATTGTTATTGTAATAAAAACAAACTAACATTTTTGGTTTCATTTTATCATTAAAGAGAGCATCAGCAGAACTGAGAATACAGTGTTCACATTTCATCACTGTCTCTAGTGAAAATAAGTCTTTCTGCAGCTAGGGGTGGTGTGTGATGGAGATGATAACATGTTAAGTCTTGATTCTGTAAATAAGTGAAGTTAGTTTGGCTGCACAGGAACAGTCAGTCTGTCTGTGTGCAACCACTTGTAAGACTGGACCTTATTTTTTATTACATGACCAGAGGTTTTATACCTCTTCTGTACATAGCATTTGCTTGCTGACAACTAACATTGACATTTCTTCACCTGTTTCTTTTTTCTTTTCATGTGTTTCTACTACAAATATTATTTCTCAGGGGAAAAAAAAACACAGGACAGTTGTCAATGGCCAACTAACTTGCTCCCAACTAGATATACACCAGTGCAGTGCTACTGTTAGATAAAAATCTCATTCCACTTTCTACCTTTATCTTTGTACCTTGGTTACTCTTACATGCTCACTGGCATTTATGTTCAAGTTTTCATTTGGCCTTAAATTTTTAAGGTTCTGCCTTGCAGTCCTTTGTTCAAGTATCTGGGATTGAGGATGCTTTGCAGGGGCCACCAGTTTTAACATCACAGGGTTTTGTTGAGTGATTTTTGGAAAGTCTTTCTCTCAAGAACAAGGGCAAGAATTTATTTTGCTTTTTATATCTGGATGTACTCACAGGAATTAAAAGGTTGAGGTCCTGCAACACTTGTATTGCTTACATGCTCTGAATCATGACATGTTATCACATACTACGTGTGGCTTTCTGACTGCAAGGCTTCTTTCTCTCTACCCTCCTCTTCAGTCAGATTGCAGCTGTAAAAATTCTTGGATATCACAGAAGAGCATTCAATAATAGGGAAAAGAGGACAATTGAACTTCTCCTCATGTATCCTCAGTGATAATTTGAGTGTTAGGTAGTGATAAAGGTTATAATCATCTTCAGGAGTACTGTACTTACTGTCTAATAATTTTTAATGTCTTTTGCTATTAAAGAACCTTTTACTATTTGGTCTTCACCATGTTCTGTGAAAAGAACTTCACAGATTAATTTATGTACATTTCCTCTACATTTTAGGTCTCAGCTCTTCCCCTTTTTAAAAGATACTGGTGATTTTATATATCTTTTTCATAACGCTCTTGTTTTATCTGTTATCCAGCTCATAAATTCTAATCTATTTAGTTCTTGTATAAAAGCAGTTTTATAACTCCCATCATCCATTTCTTCCTTCTCTGTATTGTTCTTAGTTCTGCTATATTTTCTTGATACAGGAGTGACTAAAATAATCCACACAGCTTTCAAGATGTGGATATAAAATGGATTTTCACATAGATAGAATGTTATTTTTGTCTCATTTTCTATATCTCTCATCACCATTTCAACACTAGATGTGTGTTTGGAACTCTGTTGAGCAATGACATGATGAACTGTCCAAAATTTCTTTGCTGAGTAGCAGGAAGCACTTTGATGTCCATCAGGGCATATGTGCAGGCAGGATGTTTTTCCTACATAAGTTATTTCAATTTTTTCATATTTCTATCAGAGAAATCAACTGTTTTCTGCAGGGTAGTAATCCCTTCTGTTGTTACCATTACTTTATTCATTGTATACCTCCCATTTTTGTTTCTTTTGTATGCCTGACCAGCAGATGCACTGACTTCAGTTGCAACTCTGTCTTAAGCTGTGAAAAATGTACTTGTCTCAGAACATTTTCTCCTAAATCCACTGGTTTGTTTTGTTTGTTCCCCATCAAAGACAAAGCTTATCCCTCTCTTGCTAGCAGTGTATATCCCCTGGATCACCTTTCTCTTTTTGAACTAAAACTGTTTTATTGCTTGTAACATTGCATCTTGTTTGCTGCTTTGTCAGTTTGCCTGGGGCATCTCCAACTTATTATACCATGTTAATAAATGCCATCTGCTGTTCTGTATTATATGATGAAAGATATGGGTCTTCGCAGTGTATCTGCCATCACTTCTGACTTTCAAAGACAGTACTTTCTCTTAAGAACGTAGAATTAGATTTTCACTTGTATTTTTTGCAATTACTCGAGCCTAGCTTCATCTCATTTAACTTTAGGGACCTACCTGAGGTAACTATAATAGGAACACAGTTGCCTTTGGTTCATTATGGAATCAATGCAGAGGAAATGTGTATAAGATGATTCATCCCATGTAAGAGTTTCCTCTCAGAAATGCCTGTCTTTCCCTAGATGAAACTCCATATGCAGAGCCTCAAAGATCTGTTCTGGTAATTTAGATACTCCAATTACATGCTGATGTTAGATAAATTAATTCCAGGCTGTGATATTCTAAAATGTGAATACTTCAGAGCCACAAATTCTTGAAAATCTTGGGTTTCAATAGAGAGAAAAAAAAAAAAAAAAAGTTATTAAACTTCCTGCTTTATCAAATCGGAAAATATATATAATATTCTCAGAATGATCTTGACAAAGATCAGTCACTGCTTTTTGTAAGCAGTTCCTACAACAGTTGTTATTGCTGATTCCTCCAGACAAGACAAATACATGCAAGTATAATTATGATTGCTGTGGATAAAAGGGTACAAAATGAGCTCAAGTGCCACATATTTTCAGGAAACTTTTAAAAAGTAGAGGAATAATTATTTTGCCATATTCTTCCCCTACTTAAAGTCACCATTCTCACCTGACCTCGACTTTTGAAGAGAAAGATAAAGGGCAATTGGGAGGGAAAAGCAAGGATTCCTAGAATAATTCCTTCAACAAGCTGAGAAAATTAGGTAATTCTGCTGGATGGAATAATGTGGGGTTTTTTTCATTTCAAGTACATATGAATACCCTGTATAACTTAGTAGAGGGAAGCCCATGGAAGTATGGCCCTTAAAAGACTTCTGTTGTGGCCTGGACTAAAAATCTCTGGAAATACCATAAAAGGTCCCAGTTTTCTCTAGAAATATTTTTTTCTCTGTTTTGCATTTTCTGTGCATACTTGAAATTAAAGGAGATAATAAATAGGTTGCCCCTTGCATTAAGCCAAAATAGGATTTTAATAAATAAGTAAATTTTTCCCACCTATTATGCAAAATAATTTTGCTGATATACTACAAAATTCATCCCAATCCCTCATTACAGAAGATAGTCTGATATCTCTGCAGTTTTATCAGTCTCTGATGAGGGTAGCAACTCCATAGAGCCCCTGGAACCATCTCATCACAATTTTGAAATATAAGACACCTAACCTAGAATAACAGGTCCTCTAGACCCCTTCTTTAGTCAGTGGAGAGATACAGATACTGTTAAAAAGAGTGATTCAAACCACCTAGGAACCTGAGTTGCTTTCTGGAGGTGCTAACCTCATTTCTTCTGCTGGTGAACAGCTTAAGGTGGCTATACCTGTAATTCAGAAGAGTGTTTAAAGTTCAATTAAGTGTATCAGAGCTAAAACGTTATTTATTTTAAAATTAAATATTTCTGGACATGCTCTGCTTCTCCCACATGTGCGTAACCATGAGGTAGGTGTTTGTTCCACCTACTGTCTATTTGAGTGCACAAAAGGGCAGAAGATCATCAGTGTTGGTAAGCTTTCTATGTTTATTCTTTGTGATAATTAATGTACCAAGGATATAAATGTGAAGACAAAAAAGTGTTTTAATACATTAAAAATATACAGGAACTTTTATTACTTTTAGATGAGAGAAGTCAGAAGCTGCAGAAATATGCAGAACCTCAAGAAATTACTGTCCATCCATCCCAGCATTAAAAGTGTGGAGGGACAGGAGCATTACAGCAGACCTCTGAAAAGACAGAGGCAAAACAGAATGAGGGGGTGGTGGAGATCTCACTTTTGAATATGATTTAGTGGCTAAAGTTCTGAAAAGAGCTATTCTGTTTCAAATAATCCTTTCTGAATGTACAAAAGATGGTCTAGCCAGATGCTAGCTTCAGTATACAACAGCCTTTTTCTACTGGCAGTACCAGAAATAATTGATATCTCTTTAGCATCAGAAAAATGAGCTCTATTGAATAGTCAGATGCAAAAATGTGTGGGAATTTGTTGTCACAGAGGATCTTCAACCATTGTGTTTTGTAATAGCAAAGAACGGAGTGGTGCAAAGTGATTCTTGCCCAGATCTATTATAAGTGATTTGGCACGGACTAGGCTAGACAGAAGGGAAGGAGGTAAATTTCTTTCTCATCACTCAGACTATGTCTCAGATACTAAATCCTCAAGCTCCAGAGACTTTATGACTATGCTGGAGTATATCCAACAGAGGATTCAGAGGCAATTTCTGCAGTACATGTGCACATAAACTCAAACTTTCATGACAACTCAAGTTGTGAGGGAACTGGACTCAGGTGAGACAATACAATCAGAAACATATGCTTGGTTTTAAACACTGCAGGCACCTTCTGTAGCCAGGAACAGCTGTTGTTACAACTGTTTTAAAGATCTAAGCACAGGAAAGGACATGGGACCTCTATAAAATACATGACAATAATAAAAGTAGAGCCTTAATGGAATTTTCTTCATTTTATTTTATTTAATTAAGGGTGTGGGATTAAGAACCAAAGCCATTTTAACATTTATTACCTAGAATATGGTTTATATGTTTTCTCTTTGTCATTGCTCATGAAGAAAATTTGATACAGATGTTTAGTTTTAGAAAGCCTTACAGTTAGATCCTAATCATGTCAGCGAATAGAATTTATTTGAAGAGCTTAAGATGTGTTCCTGTCTTTTTTTAATATGAGAATTAAGTGTGACTATGGATGAGAACTACAGTTTACAAAATATTTAGTTATTTTCTGAATGGAATATAAAAAGATGTAATTTTGGTTCACAAATTTTACACTGAATTCTGTATTTCATTTTCATGGTTTCATGATTTGTATTAGCTAAAAGAGCCCTAAAGGGATAAAATAAGGGTATTAAGGTTTAGGAGACAATAGCGTGCAAGAACATCTTACTACTCATTACCAGAACTGAAAATTGAATCCAAGATAGTAAAATGTTTCAGCACTCACTAACATCTAATGCATGCAACAGTAAATCTAGAATTGGAGGCAATAGAAAACAAACCAGGGACCTTTTGGAGACCCTCTCAAATGCTACGGCTCATGTCACATGTTTAAATTTCTTTTCATCCCTTCTCCAAGACCAGAATAATTGTGATAAAATTGCTTAGTGGGATACTTTTGTGCTTTTTCCCTAACTGCATGTGCTTTTTCCCTCCTTGAGTCTGGACATTGTCTAGCAAGTTACTAATTGCCCCAGGGCAAGAACAGTGGTGAATGCATTGAAAATTAAACAGTATGGGTGCCAGTGCCCTGGCCTTAATTTGTTCACTAACACAGATTTAGCCGAAGGTTCCTAACACTGCCAAGGAACTGGATTTGACAGTATATTTGTATATAAAGGAGTTTTTCTTTTCAATATCTATAGGAAATTATACAGAAAAAGAGCTACAAATTCTAGATTATGCACTCAGAAGCTAGGAAGTACAAGATAAGGTTCATGTTGGGAAAGTAACACAAATTACAGCAATTTAGGCTTTTATCCATCCCGTGTGTTATGTGAAGCACAGGTTCTTTGAAAAAAATCCTGACAGTGAATTTAAAGACTGCTGTAGTGCAAACATACAGAGACATGAATTACAGTTGCACAGATAGTCTTACTAATAGTGTTTTACTCCAGGCATTATACTTCTATATATAAATAAAATATTTCTAAAACAATCTGAGCCAAAAAGCCTGACTAGTCTCCATATGACCATAAGGCAAGTTATATAGGATTTTGAAACTAATTTTTCATATATAATATATGTATATATATCAGGATAAAATAATGGCTTGTTTTGATCCAGATTCTTAAAATCCTGCAGACACTCCCTGTTTCTTTAGACAGACTGACTGGTAGAGGGAGAGCTATATGGACAAGTGGTCTTGGCCTGCCATGATGATGTCTTCCTCAGAGTCTGTTAGACAAAAAAAGCTGATTCAAAAAAAAAAAAAAAAAGAAAAAAAATGACACAGTGATTTCCCATTGGAAAATGCAGTTTCATTCCACTCAGAATAACCTGTGGGAATGTGGTAGTTGGAAAATATTTCTTCCTGGAAAAAAAAAAAATATTGTTCTTCTATAATTCTTTTGGGGGATTGAGGTAAGTGCTCTTTTAACTGATAATTACACAAGTCAGTATTTTGTGACAATTTGGAAAGAAAACAAATATTAAATGCTGGGTTTCCCCTTCATATTATAAAATTTGGTTGAAATGTGAAAATACAGTTTCCAGCCAGCTATATAACCATTAATGTTATGCCATTGCTACTGCTGGTAGAGCAATAAGACAAGGGAGAGGAACTGTGTCAGTGTTATGTTGTCTACTAATTGTCAGTCCCCTCTTCCATCTCTGGATCCAAACCAAATTCTCTGCAACAATGTTGGAGAGAGAAAGAGAATGCTGACCAACTTGAAATTTTGTAAAAAACAATCAAAAATGGTATATTTCCATCCTCTTTCACATAACTCTATTATTCATTCTACTCATACCTTTTTATTGAAAACATATACACCAGAAATGGATCTCATTTTTCATGACATTTTTCTAAAAGTGGTATTCAGAAGTGCAAACCATTTTAATTAGCAGCTTCTAACAAAGCTAAGGTCTATTATGTCAGGCTTGGAAAAAAATCAATCATTTCACAGTAAAAGTATTAGAAAGAATTCCAAAAACCTTTTTCAATCCATGTGATCTCTGCTGAGATGTATTCAGTGTGGACATATCTTTCATCACACCACAGGGGTCTTCATACTAGTGTATTAACACTAAGAATACATCTCCTTTTTTTTTTTTTTTTTTTTCCATAAAGCTTTTGGTTAGAATTTATATGCACTGTCACATAGTAGGGTGTCTCAGAGTATGTTCCATGGCATGGAGAATAATGATAACATAAACCTGAGGTACAGCATAAATGTCAGCACACTCCCTCAGCTATCTCATATAACCAATTCAGATTCTTAATGTGTCAGCTTAAAAGTAGCTGCCTTACATCTACTGTATTCACCTACAATAGAGAGGTATTCACCTCTCTATTGTTGCTATGCTAGAAAATAACTTACACTGACAACAATTCTGTTTTCCTTTAATAAAATCCTTGAAACAAACCGGTCATATCTGTTGCTTTCTTGTCTAAAATAAGTATCTGTCATCTATACTGCGCCAGAACCTTTGAAAGTGCTTTTCAAAAGCTAATAACTATTTTTCACAGCACTCAATGCATTAAGATTTACTCATTTGTCATCTGGGTAGCTGAAGATGTAAGGAGGATAAGTGATTTACCCAAGGCTGCACACAATGTTGGCTATAGCAATAGGTGTAGAGTTCTTTTCTTTCCACTGCTCTGCTGATCACTTTTCCACTTTGTGACTAAAAGATCATTTCATTCTGTTTTTCTCAGGACCCAGGAACTAATTCATCAGTGAGAAAGTTCTTTTTTCTTTTTCATTTTTTTTTTATGTAAAGAAATTTTCTCAAAACTTAAAAATCTCTGTCCGAATGGACAGCAATCAAAGCTGGATTGCTAGTTGCTGTAGAGATGGCTGTTCACCTACTCCAGATTAGGTGACAGACTCCAGTACAGTTTTGTCCAAAAAAGGAGTTCCTGAGGTTTAGGGTGGCAGATCGCAGTCTTTCCAAAGATGACAACTCTCCTTGCCAATACACAATTGTTTGTTTCAATCAGGAAACGCCAGCTTTGTTTTGTACAATCCATAAAGACTGGAGTGCGATTTGATTATATTCATTTTATACCTCTGTAAAACAGAAGTAATCATCTTATTTTCAATGAAGAGGCATAACTTCATGTACAGTGATTCATCTGGCCAGATGAGTCATCTGGTTTATAGTTGATAATACTCATATACTAGAACTGACCAGTTCAGATGTGGCAATCCACACTGAGATATTTAAGTTTACTAAGGTGAATGTATAAAATGCTACATTCTGTTATGTCCACAAATTTAGGTCCACATTTCTTCCCAGCCTAGCCAAAGCATACTTATTAGAAAGTAGATTTTGTCCTGTCCTCCTCATGGGCATAAAGAATATATGGGATTCCAATGAAAAATAATTTGGAGGAAAAAAAAAAAAAAAAACAAAACAAAACAAAAACAAAAACAACAGTAACAACAACAAAACCCACCAAAAATGGAAAAGATGTACACTTTCTTCTTTGGGGAAAGCTAACACTGGCTGAAAAACAGGCTAAAACCAGGAGAGTGGTACTAAGTCTCTGAGGTATCCTAAGGCTGATGGGTAGTGAACTCCTATTGCAGAAGGTGTCACAGAGAACTTCATAATAAAGTCACAGCATAAAGGGACATCTGTGATCTGATCACTTAATTTTTATTTCATTTGACTGCCTTGCTGGGAAGAGAGAGTATTACTAGGAACAGTCTTGGGAAAAGTTTCTGGCACGTTTTCCCTCAACTGCCTTGAGTATTGTCTGGAAAAACATAAGCAGAGGTAAAACCATGCTTAGGAGTTTGTTTGCAGTTAATACCATAGACAGTCACCTATCACTGAATCTAACCATGCCTCAGTTTTGTTTTGTTTAATAGGGTAGACTTAGCCTAAAAGTCTAAATTCAGCTTTGTCAAGTGCAATGTCCAGTTGTCCAGTAAAGTCAAAACCCAAGGTTTTGGTCAAACTGAATAGCCAAACATGATTTGTAGGATGTTTTTCTTTACATTATCTAGTTATTGCAATCTTTCTATTATTCACTTCCACATAATCCACATATTGGAAAGAAATTTCTGTACAAAGGCACTGAAAAAAGTTGAACCTTGTCTTTAAATTGTAGGATTGTGTTGATTTCTGAAAGTTAGCTCTATGTGATCTTATTTTTCTACCCTACATGAAATTTCTTCCTTTCTTCTCAATCGTGTTGACATATCCTCTCTCTTTGTAGAGTTTTTATTTCTAATTGATTTCTCATTCCATTCCAGCCACAAGTAAATACATCTGTAAATATTTACGGTTCCATAAATCAGTATGCGAATGATGGCTGAACAGACCTACTGTGTAGGAGTAAATAGGACATTATGGCCATAATTAGCATCATACCTGCTGTCATTGATGGTTATTTCTTGTGCCACTGCTATATTGTGTCAGAAGAATCCAAAGATCATTTCATTACCTAAAATTCCTGACAAATATTTGATAGACAGCAGTAGAAAGGGCAAACTCTCATGAATTTTATCTCACTTAGCAATTACCATTTTTTAAAGGGCAGGTTTAATACACTGAGAAAAATCTTAAGATAGATTCTACATTTGTGTTCATTACTTAAAAGGGTTGTTTGATAAAAGAATTCATTTACATTATTTCAAAAGGTAAAGGGTTTCCCTTGCCAAGTGCTAGTCCTTGTATATGATTACATTTAGGTTAAAAAAAAAAAAAAAAAAGTTACATTTTTTCCAAAACAATTCTGCAATGTGTATTTTCTAGAGACAATTTTTCTAATTAGTTAGTCCAAGTGTTACTGGTAGTTTAAAAGTAACTGGCCGTTTAAACACTGCATATTTTATATATT
Source organism: Tyto alba (assembly GCF_018691265.1). NCBI lineage: Eukaryota > Metazoa > Chordata > Aves > Strigiformes > Tytonidae > Tyto > Tyto alba. The sequence goes on from NW_024881282.1 coordinate 55,321,693, forward strand.
GATATTCTTAAACTGAAACTATAAAACACCTTAAACTTAAAATCTTCAAATGCTGTTACTAATTCAGTCCATTATGCAGATGAAGGCTAACTGTATACTGGACTGCATTAGTCACAGATGGCAGCATGTCAATGCAAAAGAATTTTTCCCTCTGTTCAATACATGTAATATCGCATCTATTCTGTGCCCAGTTTTGGAGTCCCTCATACAAGAAAGACACTGAAAACTGGACTAAATCCAGGAAGGGGACACTCTTGCAGACAATTTAGGGCACCGGAGAACTTGAAAACCAAAGGGACACTGAGAAAAATGGGTTTATTCATCCTGAAGATAAGAAAGCTGATAGGGCTGAAAGACAGTTTTCAGCCCCATCATATCCTCTGAGAATTGTAAGAATTCTGAGGAATTAAGTGATCTGCAGCATATTTCTAATGCAGGATTGTAGAGAAGGAAGATTCAGATTTCTTGGAGGTGCACAGCAAGAGCACAGAAGTAAAGAGATGAAAGTGGCAGAAAGGGAAATTCATACTGGATCTAGGGATTAAAAATCATGGTGATGGTGGTAAGACCCTGGACCTAAGACCCAAAGGCCTTGAGGGATCTCCATCCATAGAGATACTGAAAACTTGATTGAGCAAGTTCTTGTGCAACCTGTTACAACATAAAGGTTGGTCCTGTTTTGAGTGAGGGGTTGAACACGATAACCTACAGACTCTCAGCTTAAATAATAAGTTTCTACAATGCTTACAAGTTTTAATTTCCCCATATAATCTGCTCAAATGCTCCAGAAGAACTGATTAACCTCTTTTCTGAGAACCTGGAAGTCATATCCTCTGAGAATTGTAAAAGTTCTGAGGAATTAAGTGATCTGCATCATATTATATACAAACTGTTTCTGATTATTAAAAGCAAACCCCTAACTGATCTGCAGTACTACAGCCTCCTGCTTTTCATATCGCAATGCCTTATTTGCTGCCACAGACAGTTTCATATTTCCTGAGGTAAAACAGAGGTGTCTGTACTTGGAGTGCTACATTTCTATTGGAGGCTGATATTAGAACTGATGCAGTCTCAGTGACAAGTTTGCTTTACCATGTCACTTCAAAGATGTCCCGTGACATATGAAAGCTCTTTTCAGTTTCATGAAAAAGAGAAGATGGCAAGTGGCAGTGTATGAGGATTAATCTATACTGCAGTATGGGACATGTCCTCTTTCCTGTGTTTTGACTAAATGTTGCCTTTAAACATCCTGAAATGGAATTCCTGGAGATAAAATGGAAGAAACAAGGCAGTATGTAAAGGTATTCAGAAGTGTGAAGAATGCTGAAGCTATCTGAACCTTCATTAATACTACTGATGTTTCTATATCCTCATCGTGTCTGCACATTTTATGAACTGTTATTCATATCAGTTTTAGAATCCAATTTTCCCTTAAGTAGCTCATACAGTACTTGTATAATATCCCTATTGCTGATAACTGATAAGACTGAAGAAGGTCCCCTGAGAACACAGTCAGTCATCTTTCATTTTGAAATGTTTTTTGTAGTTTCCAGGCCACAATGGAAGGTGGTTCTTCCCCATTCTCTAATTGCTAGACTCAGGATGCTAAGACAACATCACACAAATCTGATTGGAACAGGATGCCTCATCAGCACTCTTATTTTATGAATAAGATGGAAAAAAGAGCCAAAATTAATAAAAGGAAACAGAAAAGATAATATAAAGAAAATAGAAGTGGAAGATGGATAGGAGGGGATTTTATAGAAGAGATTTCTAGAAAATACAAGTAGAAAAACAAAAAGGCTGAGAAGAAAACTAGGGAAGAAAATATGTTCTGTACTTGGGAATCAGTGTCCTACATTGCAACTTGAGAAGCCTGGAAGTAAGAGAGTCTGCTGTGCCTTACATGCTAACCTGAAGATATATTATTCTATTCTACAATGCAATGTCAAATGTCTCCTGGAAACCTAAATAGATTATGTCTACTGCTTCATCCCTATCTGCTCCTTGCATTCTCCTTATGATAAGACAGAGATTTATATTCTTATTCTTCCCAGATAGGTGCATCAATCTCTGCTGTCAGGTTGCCTTTCCAAATAACAAACCTGCATATCACAGAACTGTTTTAAATGTAATGTTGATAGATGTTGTTTGTGTGCACTTGGTATCAACTTACAGTCACTTCCCTACAAATGGCTGTCTTCTCAAGAAACCCTTATTTTATATTTTTTCCATCAAGAATTAATTATGGTCATGGAGTCATTATTTGGGACATTTCTAGGAATTTTGTGCTTCCCTGTCACTAGCCTGAGTCACTAAGCACTTTGCAGCACCCATTGTTGCCATTCTTTTTCCAGCTGCAAGAATCCTCGTTTGCATTTTGGGGACAGAACGGTTGCTAACACTGAACGAAGCTGAATGTTTTCCATGAAACCTCCAGTCTGATAAAGCATTGCAAAATGTTCCTCTCCCTCCCCCATGCCCTCCAATAACTGGTCAAGAACCTTGTGCTCGACTCCCTGAACTGCCAGCCACTGGCTCAGCTCCGGGCTGCAGCTCCCAACTCCTCCCTCCTGCCTGCAGCACACACCTACTTCCACCTTTCATCTACTCCCAGATAATTTATTTGTCCAAATGCCATTTCTTTCCCTACATTCATACCCTCTTCTGTTCTTTACCTTCTCCCGCACAGAAACAGTGTGCAGCAACTAGGTCTTGATCTAATAGTTAGTCTTGGCCAGAATAATCAATGGCAAAACCTGGGTCCTTCCAAGATGTTGGTTCGTCTCCTGCTTTCTTGGACCTATAGCAAGAAAATGTAAACATCTCCCAGAATAACAAAAGCCAAGTTGTAATCTCTCTTGAATATTGTTTCACTGGCTCCTTATGTAAACAGGATACATAATTAAAGTCAGAACATTTTTTGTGCAATTAATGAACTATTTACTGACTAGCACTGCACCATTATTAAAACCCTTGTTTTATTTTTTTAGTTTTAAAAGTTCATTTTGAAAATATTATTCTCCTATGCATTTTGCATTCCTAATTTGCCTCCCTCAGAAATCACTGGGAAGTGATTTCACACACTGCTCATCACATTGTATAGAAGTCTAGTTACTTCTTTCATAAGCTGGAGACACTTTCATCTGTTTTTCAGTTTCAGAGTTTCTGCTATACTTAGTTTGCAAAACCGGTATTTTACTGGTAATCTCTGTCACTATAAACTCACAGAAGGTCTATTGTAATGCACTGTTTATGAGTTTGCTCTTTTCCTTCATATCCTCATATATCCTCAAAACAGTAAAGCGGTTAATATATAAGACACTGAGCATCCATAGACATTCAGTGTTTATCTCACACAACAGTATATTCAAAATGTTTTTCCTTGGATTTTTCAGTCCTTTTGACTCAACTATTTCAGTATTATCAGATTAAACCCCACAGTCATGTGGGTTTGGTATTTTTATGTGATTACAAGTCCATATAACTTTTTTTAATAATTGAATATTATTATTTAATATTATAAAATTATTGACTTTGATATCTATTAAATATGCCAGAATTTTTTCTTGCTTCAAAGAGAAGTCAATGGGAGACTTATCACAGGTCACAGTGGATCTTTAGACAAAACTTCTAAAACTATGGCGTTATTATTAAAGTTAATGCTTAACTTAACAATAGCCATTTCAGAATGAGAATGGGCTCAATTCTTACACAGCTTTACCATAGTAAATAGAATTAAACAACAGAAACACTATGCATAAGCTTATTCTAAGAAATCTTGTTTATTTGTAAAAGAATATGTACATACCAATTTCTAACAGAATGCTGTTCAAATTTCTGTTACGAAATATCCGATGGATGAGTTCTGCCTATTGCAGTGATACAACCAGTGCAAGAATTTCTTATCAGTCTGAAAATGGAACTCATGTTATATATCACAATTGTGAACATGACTGGGAAATTTCCAATTTAAAATATTAATTAATGATTTTATTCCAAACAACAGGTAAGACTACCAAAAAAATTGTTTCAGACTCATCTGGGCAATGGCATTTTAGTTTTTCTCCAGTTTTGGGTGCAAAATCAACTAAATAATTAATGTAAAATGAAATTTTGGAAAACACCCATTTTGAATTAAATATTCAGGTTTGAAACTAAATTTCTCCATTTCATTCTGTCTTACTCCATTTCATTAACTTGGTATTTAACTAACTCAAGGGTTATACACTTTGAAAAATTCTGGTTGATCAAAATTAGCCCTTTCCTTGATATAGATAGCTTCAATTCATCACGTTTTTTCCATCTGTACATTTCCAATGAAGCAATCAGATTTCGTTTTACTACATACTGAATATATCATTTTTTTGAGGACATGAAGCTTACAATAAATATTTTAAGTCACTTTTTCCAATGATTATCAAAATCAGCATTTCCATTAACTTTTTTAGTTAGCAAGTTAAATTATAAACCATCTTTTTGAGAAAATAAACCTGAATTCCTGAAATTAATGGTTATTTAAGGAGATTTTTAAAGCTATATAAAATGTAGATGCCCATTCCCAATGAAATTGAGAATTCTCCACTATTTAATTTTATTTTCTAAGTTAAAAGATAACTTAGCAACGTAACAGTAGTGTATAGGAGAATACAGAATTCTATTCTGCTACAGTGTTACAGATTCTTATATTGTATTATTGAATTTCTGAAATACTCTAGTTTCTTCAAAATTCTTTGGTCAATATTGCACATTTGCTTTTTTTATTCTCTTCCTTGATGTATTTACCATTACAACATCTAATCAGAACTTTGATTTGAAAGGGTAAATACATTATTATTTAAACATTTACTACAGGGCTTAATAAAAAGAAAGAGATTGTCCCAGCAAATAATTTTGCAATGTGACAAATAAACTTAATCCATGGAAAACAAATAAATAAATAAAAGCACCAAAACCAACCAAGTAAACAAACAAAAGCAGCATGGAAGCTCAAATGTTACTGTGAGTCAAACAAATATCTGGAATGAATAATGTAAGGAAATGACTATTTAATTAAAAACTGATAATTGTTTTTCAAATGACTCAGGAAATGTGATTACAACAGATCTTCATCTGGTGTAAAATGTTATGGCTCTGTTATGGTCTTGAACATTTGGGAAGGACATGAAGGATAATGTAGGTATCATGGCAAATTTCATTGGGTGTCTGCCTGTCTCCTGAGCAAGGCACATGCATGCATTTTGAAACAATTTATTGTCAGTGACTTGATTAATCTTATTCCAGGACTTCTAGTTTTGTGCCTCTTTGATACAGCTGTAAAGTGAAGGCTTATGCAAGGTGAACTACCTCTTATCAATCAAGAAGTTCACATCTTCTGTGACTGCAATTCTTTGAAGTGCTGGGAGAAGCAGAAATATTTATCATGCTCTCAAGGTGGTTTCTGAACCTTTCAATCTTATATCTAGATCACAGCCAATGCCTCCTTCTTCAGCCTTCTCATAGACTGTGAAATCAGCAGTTTAAAAAGACATTCTCAGCAAGGGGAGCACAGGGGAACTAGGACACATAATCAATCTTCAGACTCCCATGGAACCTGCTAACAGGTTTTTATTTCTGTAGTCATGCAAAGGATTAGACTGCTTGGTAAAACAACTTCACTCTCTCTCTGCCTCTCTCTCTCTGTATGCCTTATCCCCTTTTCCTCTCTCTGTGATACTGTTACATGTTGCCTATATTTTCTTTTTCATTCCTTTTGTAAAATATCCATTACTACTTTTTTACTCAGCCAAGCACATTCTGCAGTGAGATCTCATCTTCTTATACACCCTTAAAAGATACACTCAGCACGGTATCCTTAGAAAAAAGAAAAACAAAACCTATTCTAGGGTTTATTTTTGCTGTTTTGAAAGTTTAACCAGAAAGAAAATTGCAACAGCCTAGTTGGTATAACTTTCATTAAGTGTATGTGAAATGCAAGGATCATGCTACGATAGAAATAAATAAGTTAATATTATCTTCACAAGCTAGTAGTATCTTGATCATTGATAAGTAGAAACTGGTATTTACTGTTCAGTGTTGTAATTCCCCCTGGCACCTTACTGACTTCTGAATGCATAATTGGGTTTGCAAGTATTGTTCTACTTTCTTACATGTCACACTGTGCTTTCCCATCCTTTTTTGTTGCTTCCAGCCATTTCCATGAGATCCTGTAATAACCTTGATCTCTTCCAGTCACTTTATTAGGCTCCCCTGGTAGCCATCCTCATAGTGAGATCTTGACAGCACTCATCAATTCTGGATGCTTCAATTAATTGCACCAGCACCTATCTCCTGGCTGCCTCTGTTAGCTCCTTCCGCCAGTACTTCAAAATCTCCAGCAAAGCGACAGTGTTGGATGACAACAGCTCCGTGACTTCAACGTGATGAGAACGGGCTGATAGTTGAAGCAGAAATTTTAGTCAGGAGTAGCCTGCCATCTCCCCCTCTCCCATATTCAATTTTCAGCCATATTTCTTGAGACTTATAATAACAGAAATCACGAAAGTTTGATGAACCAGTCTTTTTTGGATTCTTTTTTTCATTCTTGTTAGTAAGGGTATGTTGTTTCCTTCATTGATGAGCTCATGAGGGAATGAATTCAGAGCCCTTAAAGACAATGTGTAGTCCTTCCCAGTTGTCCTCTATTAATGCATTTGGGATCAACATGTACATGTGTGTGTGTAGGGAGGGTGTGTCTATGCATGTCTGGTGTGACCTGCAACTTCTAAATACACTAACGGAATTGTTCACACAATTATTTCACAGTGAATTTACTATCTATGTAATAATAAAAAATAATATTTTCATGCTTTTATGGAAATTCTCCTGAACCAAGAAGGAAGAAAAGCTCTTTGCTGTAATCTCCTCCATTGGAGTACATACTTGTTAATAAGTGGTTTTGAATTCATAGTTGTGTATTTCCACATTAATTTAGTGTTTTAAAATTTTCAACCATAACAAAGAATTGGGGACCCGGCCAAAAAAAATACAAATTAAATCTATTGTTCTCCTGCAGTTGTTGCGTACTGATGTCACCAAGGTTTAATGTAAGGCACTAACCTTTAATTAGGATAAGTGTAAACTTTAAAATAATTAAATGTTGGGAGTTATTGGGAGGCTAAATATGCAGTCCATGTAACTACTTCTACAGCAGAAAACGATATTAAAATACTGAAGTGAATATAGATAAACACTTTCTTACAGAAAGCCAGAGCAGTTTTACCTAAACTAATCAGTTAGCCTTTCATGCCATCTCAGACTTTGCTCATCTTGAACCCAAGCACATGTTTATATTTATATGAGGTATCACAACCATAGCTTTCTTTCTACATATTTTGTAAAACTGAATTTGGTGGAAATATTCACCCTCAAATTCAAAGCTTAAATATACAAGATGTGATCTCATCTTTCTTTATATATTTTGAAGTTCTTTTTTATAGATGTCATTCTCAGTATGCTGTGAATTGAGTCATATGTATGGCCTAATTCTACCCAATCTATCTAGCACATTTCAGTTTCACTAAAGCCAGTGAAAGTTATGTACGTTTGTCCAGGAGGAGAATAAGGGTTTTAATGAATACACTTGCTTAGAAATGTTTCCTTTTTTTTTTTTTTTTTTTTTTTAAACTAGCAAGCAAAACTATTATGGAATGCAATATTGTGAAATTGAGTGCATTTTGCATTTGAATAGAGAACAACATATTTGCTGTGTTTGTGATGATTGTCTTATTGTAAAATGTGCTGTTTCTCTAGAGAAACCTGGCTCTGGTAAACAATGGAGTTGAGTGCTTTGTATATAGTTTGTAACTTATTGACAGTGAAGGAATGATCCAATTAGTAAGTGATTAATCACAGGTTCCTGTAGGTCTCAGACTGTTTATTGAAAATTTATGGGGTAAAAGAGTACTTCATACACATGCCTTCACCTAACAGGTAATCACCACCTGGGAATGAGAACTACATTTAAAAAAAAGAACAACATGGACAGCAACACAAAGTTCTAATTATTTGATTAATTCTCATTGTCACTGAGAAGCATACCTTTACCAGACAGTCATAATTACAATGACAACATCTGTGTTGCTTTGTTACAATTTTTAAAACCAATTAATATTTTATTGTCAACAAACAGCAAGGAAAACACTCAACATTTCCAGATTAAACAACTCTTTGGTGTTTCAACAACATCGGAAAGTAAAATTTGCTATACAGAATTTAGTTGTGAGATATAAGACATGAGAAATTGTGCAGCGTTTCAAAGAAGATTTAAAATATTAAAATGCTAATTTTTAGAGAAATCTAATTACCATGCAAAGTAGTATGTTTTATTTTGTGACAAAACATGTGAAATAATAAAATAAACCCACAAACTTATAAATAATGTAGAAAACCTTCAGGCTTTTATTTTGTGCATTAGTCTTAGTAAATTGAGATACTGTAATAATAATTCTCATCCTTGCTTGTGTCATGTACATCTCACCATGATTTACCAAACTATCTTATACAGATCTGTTATTATATGATTTCCAGTTTTCAGTTGTTCATTTACAGAAAGTATCTGTCATTTTTTTTTATTCCAGGTTAAATAATCATGACTAAATTTCAGATAAGTAATAAACTTATTGTGCTTAAATATGACAATAATGTGTAATACAATAGTGGTGCTTTGATAAAGTAGATGAAATGAGATAGAAAAATATAGACTTGTCAGTGCTAAACCATACCCCTAATACCTTTTCAATTTTGCAATAAATTAATTCAAATTATCTTCAACATAGAAAAAAAATGAAGTGTGAAAAATTGCTAAATTCAAAGTTAAAATCACCAATTTTCAGATGAACAAGAGAGATAGTTCTCCATCATCTCTAAGTGTTTTTGCAGCCTAAGTTAATAGAACAGTACCTCTAAATGCCATAGTAAGAGACTGAAAAGGAAGACTTTAGAAGTGTGGAATCTTCACCCATACTTATCAAATATTGCTTGTTTAATTCAGTGTATCTTGGTATACTCTCTGTGGCTTAGCTGTAAGATTGACCTTGGCACCCTGTGTACCCTTCAGAAGCAATAGAGAAAACTAAGACTGCATTGACATGATTCTTTTCATCCCAGAGCAGATGGCTGAAGTACGTCAACTGAAAGCGCTTATTTCTCCAAACTGTCTGCAAGGGTACCTTAAAGTTAGCTAGATGTCTACCCTATTCCTTTTGTCTTTCACAGTCAGTATAACATTGTAGATTCATCAAATAAATTAGCTTGATCAGACATGATCTACCTCCAGTAAACCAGTGAAAATAAAGGCAAAAAAGTATTGCTTCTTGAGGAAGACTGCCTTTGTGGTCCTGTCTATAGTTACCTTTCTCATGTGAGATATGGCAGAAAAGAGAATGATCTAGTGGACTTGAAGATTTCTCAAATCATGCATCTACTGAACAGCTGGTTGCTCAGTTTTTATTTAATATATGATTCTTCTCTTGCTGATTTGTGAAGAATAAAAATCACCCTACTTATTTATCTGCATTCCACACTCATAATTAAACAATACATACTATGATACTTTACAGAAAAACTCAAATACAGCCCTGTGGGCCTTCATGATACCAGAAAGGGTCAAATTTTGCTGTGCTTGACCTTTAGCTGGTAACTGCCACCAGATTTCTGAAAGTGTTGGGGTAGTTTTAGATGATGAATAAAAAGCAGCTCTGGTCCTGCTTGCTGAATAAGAGCAGAAATAGTAGTTTTGTTGAGTTTATTCAGACAGCCTGGATAATGGCATTGTATACAAAGAAACTTTTCAGACAGAACAGAAAAAACATACATTTCATGTTGATGGTATGTTTCCCTTTGTTTTTCATCCTTCCCTTATTTTTAGAGCAACAGTAGATGAGTGAGTCAAGGAAGTTCTAAGAGTTCTCAGAATTTATTGCATGGAGGCAAATTATTTCTTAATTTTGTGACCAGTTTGAAAACTACTAGAGAAGCTTAATCCACTTTTAACCATCATCAGAAGAAAATAAAATTTTGATTCTGAGTTTTCCTATTATTTAATAGTGATGCTGAAACACAGTGAGTTGTTAGTAGTGATATCAAAACACAAGCCATGCTTAAAGGTAGGTCCATGGGGTTCTCTTCTTTCCAGGGACCAGGGTAAATAGTTACCTTGGTGCAGGAAGGTTTTGTTATTTTCAGTGAGTTTTCTTTCAGTTACTGATCAAAAAAAAAAAAAAAGGTTTTACTTGTTTGTCAGTCTTGATTTGTTCCAATTTGATTCACTAGCACCGCTAACTTAAATGAAACTCACAAGGTGCATCAAGAGAAAGCAAAAGTGCTGTTGGACTTATATAGCATTTGAATGGGATCTGTGAAATTCACTTTAGACAAGACTGAGGTAACACTGTTTAGCTGATGATTAACAGGGCAGGAATTATTTCTTCTATCTTCTCTGAGGAACCTGTGTACATTGCTCAGGACTGTATTTGTGGGTATGTAGATGAAGTAAACTTCATGCCAGTTTTTCTTTACTCCTGTTACCTGGGCTGATGTGAATTAACTAAGGTGTGGAAAATAAGCAGATCTTATTTTCTTTGTGGACTCTGTAATGCTGAATCTTTTGAATATTAAATTTAGTTTACTGAAATACAATTTTTATTGACCAATGGCTGAAAATCATTGAGAAAACACAGCTGGTCCAAAATGTAGATGGATGCTTATTACACGGTGTCTTACGTAGAGCATGTCCTAGACGAATGTTCCACAGACTAGACTGGCTTTCAGTTGGTTTCTGGGGACATGTACATTCTGTAAGAGTGTTTTCTTTCACAGTGTGATAGAAATTGAACTTGTGGACTTTCAGGGCTTGTTCCAAAACTCTATATCTTTCTTAGCTTAGCTTTTCTTTTCTTTCCTTTTTTTGTTTTGTTTTGGTTTTTTTTTTTTATTTTTTTATTTTTTTTTTTTTTTTGGTTTGGGTTTTTTGTTTTGTTTTGGTTTGGTTTTTTTTGTCTGTGAAAGGTTAAAAGCCTCCAGAAGAGAAAGGTTTTATTGGATCAGTGACATGGTCCTGATCATACTGAGACATTTTAAGAGGAGAATATGTGTGTTTGGGGAGAAATTATTGGATACAAATATTGGCCATGTTTTTAATTTTTGTAAGGTGTTTAGAGCACTGGTAAGAATTTAATATCCTGGGTTGGAATACAGGAACATTGTTTTAATTTAGTGAATTTAATAGATTTAGCACCTTTTTTCCTGCAAATTCACTGTTTCAGAACTTGAACTTCTGCCTTCACGCAAAGAAGGTATCTTTCACAAACCTCTACTATGAAACTACCATGATGTGGTCTGATTCTGGTGTGAGTCTTACATGATACAGATAACCTAGGGTTTGAATTTCTCATATAGTTTCACATTGTTTTGTGTCTGTGGTCATTCAGGTAGCTTATACATCTAACTACTTGATTTACTTGCACTATCACATAGATCATGTTATCATGCAATTTATCCTTCAAAGTATTCATGGATAAAGAAAGTTAAATTATAGCTCAGATTTATAGAAGCAGGCACTCCATCCAGTTAGAGGTTCCTTTAAAATAGAAAGAAAGAAAGAATGAAGGAGTTAATATGGCTGAATCAATGGAAGCAGTTTTTCAAAATTTTGTTGCCATAACTTTTAGAAAGACAACAAGACAGAGAATGAAAGAAGGGGGAACTCCTTGACTTGAACCTCAAAGGACTGTCATTTAAAAGCTTCTGTTTTCATGAGCTGCATGGAATGAAAAAACATTTCAGAACATGGATGGTGCCCCAGAAAGTTATTTGAAGTTCTTCTCTTGACTGTCAGTGAGAGGATAAACAGAGAGACACAGAATATCATTTTAGTCCCAAAGAAAATATTTAATTCCTCAATTTTTATTGGATATTAGAATTGCACAGACTGATTCAGATTACTTTAATTAAATTCCCCCCAGGCAAGCTTTTGGGTAGTTACTCCAAACTTACCTGATATTGAAAGAGGAATTTGCCAGTTAAATTAAGTCTAAGTGTGTAAGTTACAGCAGTCTCAAGACAATAGCAAATTCCATACTGGAAATTAATATAAGTTTATAAACCTGTTTATTCTGGTTTAGTAGAAAAGCACCTTGCTATTTGTGCTGATAAATATTTGAGGTACTTATCATGTTTTAAAAACATTTTATTTAAAAGCATAAGAAATAGAATAAATAAAAGAAAAAGAAATAAAAGAAATTGAGAAGTAATACAAATTCTTCAGTGAAATTATATTTTTCCCATTCTTTTGTACACTATTTTCTTTACTTCTCTTATGCATTTTTGAAAGGGGTAATTTTTTTTCATAACAGAAAGGCTACATCACATAGGGTGCCAAACTCTGTGCATGTCTAAAGTAGACAAGTTTTCCAGAACAGACTGTAACATGAACTTCTGCATTCAGTGCAGATAGGTTGTCAACATAGAGACACAATACTACTTCTCTTTTTTCTCTTTAGATCTTTTCAAATTTTATTTTTAAAAGCAATTCACATTATAGGCTTCTTGGGTTATTTTCTTTGTCTTTAAGTTACCAAGATATGTTGTATAGAATGGGTTCTTTATTTGGACATGTGTCTTTTTTTTGCCAGTTATTCCTCACATCATTATGTGGTTTATGAAAAAAACTGCCTCTGAACAGAAATAGGTTGATGTATTTCCATTCCTAGACTAAGTGACAGTTTGTGCCAGAGGAAATCTGGGATATTGCCCTTAAAGGATTAGAGAACAGAGTTTGATTCTGAGCGTGTATAGTAGTGCTACAATTAATAAACATGCAAATTGAGTTGCTCTGCCTGTTTAGTGTGCATATCCTTGTGATAACAACATAAGTTAATGGGGTTTTTTATATGTTCCCAAATATGGATCTTCAAACCTAAACAGTTGATATTGAGAAAGGTGGCTTGCATCCTCCATTCAAACTTCACAGAAGAGGTATTCAGAACTCCTACTAATGGCAATAAAGAGCCAAAAAGCAGTATGCACCCCCCAAAAAGATACTTCATTTAGAAGTAAAAAGGAAAGGAATCCTAGTATATTATTATTATTATTATTATTATTATTATTATTATTATTATTATTATTATTATTATTATTATTATTATTATTATTATTATTACTATTATTATTATTACTACTACTATTATTATTATTATTATTATTACAGTACTATCTAAACCCAGGCAAAATACACTGTGAAAATCCAGCAATAGAAATAACATCCTTGTACACTATGGTAATAGGTGATAGCACTAAGTGCCGGATTCAAAAATCTAGAAAAGACGAATGCAGTCTGCATTACTCAAGATATATAAATCACTTATTTGAAAAAGACCATTTATTTTAAGATATAATGTCTCTTTTTTTAAAAAAAAAAAAAAAAAAAAAAAATTGACAATGACAGAGGATCCACCCAGAGCAGTCAATTTCCTTTTTCTGCACAAGACAGAATCCTGCCTATGTAGATAAGGAAAACCAGATGATGGACCACTACTACACTACAACTCAGGTAGACAGAAGATCCCTTTGAAAGCTTTCAGAGGTACCAAGCTTTTCCTTGATTGAACAGGAAAATAAGGCACTTTTTTTAGGACCATTTCTTCACTAGACCTCTGGAACTTGTGCCAGTTAGATACCTAAGCCAGAGAAATTGTCTTCGTTCTTTGATGTCTTTTTGAGTTGGACCGTCTTTTTCAGACACTGTTCCCTAGGACAAACTTCATGTTGCAAACACAGGTTAATCCTTTTTTTGTGGAAGTGCAACTTTATCAGTTGTACTGAAGTATATAGACAATACATATATAAAAATCTGCTTCTGCCTCACTAGTTTGAAATACTAAAAAAAAAAAAAAAAAAAGGCTTCAATCAATTAACATCATCTCCTAAAATCAAATTTTTAGAAAAAACAAAGAGTCCATGTAACCAAGATCAAACATTGGCAAACTAAGAGGAAAAGTGAGTTCAAATTGAAAATTTTACCTTAGGCTACCTTCTTGCATTTAATCCAGGCCTCTTCTGGCAACTAAGGGTATTCTGTGACCTGACACTGGCAGAGAAATGAGTCCCAGCTAAGCAGAATTCAAACCATTTTGGAAAAGGTCAAACATAAATCTATAAATCTCTCCTGGAAGCTGACGACTAAATGTTGTGGATGAAATAATAGGATTACACAGGACATATTCTAGAAGAAAGCACTGCTCAGATAGATGTCATATTTTTGAACAGTTTTGAGATACGCAACTTGATGAGAGATCAGAAGTGTGAATGATGGAGTGAAGAACATGAGGTTAAAACATTGGCAAGCTGAGAGGTAAATATTGTAAGCATTTCAACCAGGGTTCTGGGCAACAAGCAACCAGACTATCCAGTATCTACTAGTCTGGAAAAAAAACTGAAGGTCATTTCAGAGAAAAGAATCTGTAATAACTTCTGCTATTTCTTCTTTTTTTCTTCCATTGTTTTTGCAAAACAGCTTTCAAGTGTACTGAATCTTTATTCCCTACCTTTTTCCTAATATATGAAACATGTCCAGGAATATTCTGGTCACAGACCAGCTGGCATAAAACAACTTGTGTTTGTGCAAGTCTTACTGTTTCCAAAGTGGGAGTGGCAAAACTGCCTGTTGAGAATATTTCCTGGGACCTCGCAAGCACTAAATCATGCCCAAGTTTTGTTTGGGAGAGTGCTAGTTGGCCTGAGACCAAAGCATGTCAGGGACCATTCTCACAGTTCAGTTGAGTAGACTTCCAGGTTCCAGTGTCTGGTAAAGTCCCTGAATGCTCTTCAGTTTCCTTGGATGTCACACAAAGTGCTTCATCCTGTGTGCAGAGGGCAACTGTCCTCCCTAAGCTAATGCTGGAAAAAATACAACAATTTGTGCATGTTTATACGCAGGCACTTGCTGCTTGCTATGCTGGGTTAATATTTCGGAGTTTCTTTTGTAAAAGGCTTCAACCTGATCCTGAGTATGAGGGACCAATCTTTGTGTCTGCATTGCAAAATTATTCAGTTTAATTGAAATTTCAAGTGACAATGCTTCTAGATTTTTGGTTTGGGGGTGTAGTTATCTAACTAAATGTTTACCATTAGCTTTCATGCTATCATCTAATAAAGGTATGTTTGTGCAGTTATGTACAGGTGCGGGTTTGTGTATGCAAAAGTAAAGGCCCTAAATTATGTGACTATTCTGTCTTGGTCATAACACAAGCTTTTACTAATCTGAGATATTGTCTCTACCTAAATATGACACATGCAAACATGATCCTTTTCATCTAAATCCATACTCATCTGGTCTCCATTCAATAAGCCTAAATTTGCTACACTTTTGTCCTGTGTGAATTCACAAGAAAGCAGGATTTAGCACTGTGTAATTATCCTATATAACATAACATATAAGTAGCACACAGACATAAATAACAAAAAGACAGGAAACTAACATAGCTAACTCCAACTTCTAAAAACAACTGTAACTCATTTAGTACTAAGATCTACATTTCTCTTGGCCAGTGTGCCAATAAGCTTCAACTTTTAGACCTGATTGGAATAAGCAACAAAACATATACTATTTAATTACTTATCCGATGAGTATCTTATTTTCACTATTTTATTCATAGATATAAAGGAGGAAAAACACAAATAAACTTATTTTCATTATGAACATAACTGGTTTTAAAGAGAATGAATTCCATGAATCATCGGTAGAAGTTTAGCTTTTATGCCAGAATTATTCAGCCTGACACTGTCTGCTTAAGAAATTACTTTTTTCCATTAAAGGAGTGATGCAAAATGTTTTTAAAACTATCAGTTTGGAATAATTAAATGAAACATTGGAGTCACTTCATAATGTCACTCTGCAAGCCTTCTCTAATAGATCTTCCTCTTCTGTTCCAAAATGGGCGATTTGATAAGAGGGACAGCTGTTAGGGTGTTAGATGTCAGTGTCAAACTGGTGATAAAATACTGATTTTTCTTTTCAAAAAAATATTTTTTTTTTTCAAATAATATGGTGGAAAACATACAACAAATCAGCTTGAAGTGTCATAGTGGGATTTCTTAGCCTCTCAGTTCCAAACAGTTGCTTTAGTTTTGGGATTGTATCTAGCGGCCCAGACAAACTGACATATCTGTGAGTATAAGTCTCAATCTCATTTGAAATTCTAGAATACCAGGTGTGTGTTTTCAAAAACACTTATTTAAGAGTTGGAATAAATTGGAAGAGAAGGAAGATTGTAGAGAGAAGGTACAAGACTGAGTCCTTCCAGGAAGATGGAAGTGACATCCATATCATAAATATATTAAATGGAGAGGAGAGGAGAGGAGAGGAGAGGAGAGGAGAGGAGAGGAGAGGAGAGGAGAGGAGAGGAGAGGAGAGGAGAGGAGAGGAGAGGAGAGGAGAGGAGAGGAGAGGAGAGGAGAGGAGAGGAGAGGAGAGGAGAGGAGAGGAGAGGAGAGGAGAGGAGAGGAGAGGAGAGGAGAGGAGAGGAGAGGAGAGGAGAGGAGAGGAGAGGAGAGGAGAGGAGAGGAGAGGAGAAAGGGTAAGCTTCCTCAGGAAGCTGTAGAGAGCAATGGTGTTGCCCATCAGACTCTTTTTCTCCAAATTAGACATGCCCAAAGTCCTTAACTGTTGCTCATAAGACATGATTTCCAGCCCTTTCACCAGTTTGTTGGCCTCCTCCAGATGTATTCAAGGACCTTCACATCCTTCTCAAATGGTGGGGCCCAGAACTGCACACAGCACTTGAGATGAGGCCACACCAACACTGGACACAGCAGGACAATCGCCTCTTTTGTCTGGCTGGGTGTGCTGTTTGATGCACCCCAGGATGGGGTTTGTCTTCTTGGCTGCCCGGGCACACTGCTGGTTCATATGAAGTCTGCTGGATCTCAGCACCCCAGACCCCTTTCTGCAGGGCTGAGGAACAAGGATTGAAAATACAGTGGAAGAAAGGGATGTTTTTTAGACTTGATATACAAATAAGATACCCAGATGTATTTCAGTAATTAATAAACACATGTTATGGTTTCAAAGCAAGCTGTGGATTTGATCACATCCAGTCTCCCTGTGGGCAAAGACAGGGACCACACCTGTACCTCTCTCATGATGGAGTCCCACTGCTCATCCTACTTTGGGACTGGCTCTCAGTTCACAACTTTCTGGTTCTGCTGCCAAGTCCTTAGCAGGCTGAGCTGTGTTTTCACCCTGCTAAAGAATTTCCTGACCGTACCCAGTTGGTTGCATCTTTATGAGTAAATGAAATGATCAGAGAACTATCTTCTGCCCCTGGGAGCAAGTGATACAGCACACCACACCTGTGTGGTTGAATCTTCCAAAATGGGCTGTCCACATCTATTCTGCCTACTGGGAACAGCCCCCTCTATTCCCTGGCCCATGGCTGGGAAACACAACATAACAGGTTACCAATTGCCACAGGCTAGCGGAATGGCAGGGAGAGAGTTTATGGTATCACTATGATCTGCTCAGATTGTGTCTTGCCTTGATGCCTAACACAGGCATAAGTACTGTGAATTTCTCGAAAATGGTGTGAAAGAGGGCAGTTAGTTCTAAATCAGGATTGAGGGAATTTTTACTTTCTCAGAGATAAAGAGGACTTTGAAGTGATCACTTAAACCACAATATGGTTTTATTCAGAAATAATATGAGGAAAAAATATCCTGGCTACGAAGCATATGATATGAAATTACAGGCTGTGATCCTGCTATGGGTCTAGATGAGATATTCTTTATTTTTCCACAGGAAAATAAAGTTAGCAAAATAATAAAGTAACCAATTCTCATTATTAGAGTTAAGACAGACTCTTTTGTCTCAGGCACTCAGTGTTTGGACCAACTTCCCTCCAGGTTCTCCTTCACCTTAGAAAACTTAATTCCAGAAGTCACAATCAGATCTGGATTTTTTTAAACCTTTCCTATTGTCTAATTGCTTTTTTTTTTTCAAGTAAAATTGGCAAAAGTGTTCAATTAATGGATCTTTCCAAATAGGTAAGATAAAGATACTGTGCTTTGCATATTTTCTATCTGAGATTCTCAACTGGTGTTACAGCAAGGTAGAGCTAAATAAAGCTAATTAACACCTTCTTACACTTTTAATCCATTAACACATAGCTTACAGAAGTAAAACACTGTTAAAACAAAAAAAAACAAACAAACAACAACAACAAAAAAAAAAAAAACAACAAAAAACTATACCTCAGATAGCTTCTAATGCTGTGTCACTAAAATGTGATTGAGAACATATATCTCCTGGGATTTTAGGAATAATCATTTTGATAAACATTGTAAATAACTTTGTAGATTAGACTATTTATATGAACATGAGGATGTAAGTAAGTGTAATAAGGGATCAGATCAAAGATTAATTTCAATAATTATAATGTCCAATAGTAATTATGTATGAAAATGTCCATTACTGAGCGCCTAAAGGAGAATGGAGAAGAAAGCATTGATATTTACCCCAAACACTCATGTTGTTACAGATCTGTGGTTCAGAGAGGTTCTGAGGTAAAAGTGGTTTATTCTATGCAAGTAACTTTTTTATCATTATTATTATTTGCTCATTACTTAGAAGACAACATGGAGACAGAAAAAGCCTGGATCTACTAAACTAGATTATGTATGGTTTATGTATATTCCATCTGGCCAGACCACTTGAGGTGATGTACCAGCTCCTATTTTTTTTTAATCACTTCTAGCTGATGCCAGTGCAAGGACAAGATATTCAGCAGGCAATTCTTTTTCATTTTGTGTAGTTGTGGTTCTGAGACCCAGCCTCAGAAATGATGGGCTGTTTGGATAAAGGTATCAGCAGTAGGATGTCTGTTGCCAGTTCAGCACATCTCATTGGGGAAAGGGGTTGAGGGGTTTTGAGTTTAGTTTATTTTTTAGTATTACAAGAAACTTAAACATTTAAGAAATTCCAAAGCAGTTCAGCAGTTTGAAAATCATTTACATTTCATGAAAAAGTTTTTGACACGGTTTGACACTTTTGTTTCAGCCAAAAATAATCATGAATTCCTTGTTTGCCTTGAAGCTACATTCTTCAGTGAATAAATAACTTATTTTCCACTGTAGCAGTTATTTGACATTTTTTTCCCTGCTTAGAGGTATTAGTAATACTTTGAAATCCTGCATTATGATATTGTGATGTGTGACTGAAGCAGAGAGATTGCAGTTACAACTCAGAAATAAAATTATTACATTACCTTCTAAGGCACTGGTTTATATTTTAGTAAAATCTTCATTTTAACTTTGTCACCTTATACATTATTGTGTACAATAATGGAAGACTACAGTGGTCTTCCAGCAGATAAAGGAAATCATGATCTGATATCCTTATTATCTATCATTTAACACAGCACATATGTATGTGAAGCAAACAAGGATAGAATGAACAGTGGGAAAAGAAATTCATCTCAGAAGTGACTATTCACACACACAGCTTGCCAAACATCCCATACTCTGACACTAAAACATATTTATTTTGAATATACAGGTGTGATATGGAGAGAAAAAAAAAAAAAACATGATCAAAGGACTAAGCTTGGCAAATATGTAGATTGCCTTTCAATTTATAAATGTTGGGCTACTAAAGAATTCAATCAATTAAGTATAAAGCAGACTCTGTCATGATGGTCTAAAAACCTATTATTCCGTTCTGTTAGATTTTCAAAATATGTTAATGCCTGGTTTCTTTCACTGTTTCAAGGATTAAGAACTGAATGTACTTTTTTAATGCAAATGGCTCTTTTGTAATTATGGTCCTTTAGCTTTTCTGGCCTTCATCATATTTTAATTTATATGACTCTTTTGCTTTTGAAAACAACTCAATTTTACATTTGGGAATTGAACAAAGGGGAAATTATCTAGCTACTCCACTGACAATATTGTACTTTAATTTTTCATCAGCTTTTAAGTTCATTGCATGTTTATACCCATGAGCAATGAGTCTTAATATTATCTTGACAAGCTTATTTTTAGACTTGTCAAAGTCCAAAGAAAACTAGTAGAGAAGATCATGATGGCAGGTCTGCTATCATGGACCTTTTAAATAGACAAAAACACCCCATAGAATGGGAGAATTCACATCTGTCCAAAATTCCTGTCCCCTGTTATTGTCACATTTTTCTACTTTTTGAAGAAAGAAACTTTCAAAGATCTCTTTACTGCTTCAAAGTAATGGTTTCTTATACTCTTGAATAAAATTTTCATAGTACCAGTATGTCTGTTAGCTAAATGCATCTTCTTTAGTCAGGAAAGAAGACTTTTCTTCCCTGTTTCAGATCAACATGGAAATTTCAGAATTTCTAGTCAGCCTATTAGACATCATGTAATATTTATGCCTTCGTGTGATTTTCTCTAAGAATTATTATATATACTGTTCAGAGTAAGAACTCTGTGGCAACAGATCAGTCATATAATACAAAATCATCAGGCTAGTAAAAAAAACTGCTGAATTTGCTGATAAGAGAAAGGTACTGTGCATGAATAAACTCTAGCATTGAAGTTGGGTGTTTGGAGAAACAGTCCTCATGCCACTGATGTCTAAGAACATGAGGTGACAGAAAAACTGTTTTTTAAGTCTTCAGAAATCCATTGTTGAATGCTTATCCAAACTTTCAGCATTTCTTAAAAGTCTTAGATGACCCTGAATCCAACATAAAACATTTGTCAATATTTTAGAAATTTTCAGGTTTGGAATGTGTTTTTTAGTCTCTAAAAGCACAGTCAAACTGTTTGCATCCTTTGGTTTCAGAACAGATGTTCACACCATTATTGTGTGCTGCAGCAATCGGAAAATGTGCTGGTTTTTACCATCATCATGTGTACTCCACATAATTAGGGCATGCTTAATCGGAATGTTCCCAAGGGAAGTGTAATGGTGCTTAATTAGGATAGTTGTGTCATCAGGCAAAGGTTGCTTTGTAATTAAAACACAGAACTATGCAAATCACTTCATATCTCTCTCCCTCTCTCATTCCCCTCTCTCTTTCTCTCCGTGCTTCACACACATACCCTCAGTCACATTTATGGACCTGTAAAATGAGGTGAATATCTGCTTCACAAGGAAGCTACTCCTCAAAGGTTAGAGAACATGCTCTGAAATTGTACCATGTAAGACAAATGTGTTCAAATACCTTCAGGATACTCCAATGCTGCAGAACAGAGCTTAGGCCAAGAATGACCACAATAGCAGAAATAGAGTCAGTTTACTTGTGTCTGCTCTGGGACTGCAAATTTCCTGGTTTTGTCCTGAGATCATAAGAACAAGCTACCAGACAGGATCATCCATCTGTTCTTGTCTTTGGCTTCAGGAGCAACTTCTCATATTAGTAATGGATACTTAAGGAGGGAAAGAGTAACAGTTTTAAGAATCTTTTTCCAATGTAGTATAGTCAAGGCTAGTAGACTCCATATCAATTTAATAGTCTAGTTACATCTTATTCATTTTTAGATTCATATGGTTCTCTGGGCTGTCTGGATTTTCTATGTCTTATTTGTCCTTGATGGTGGGACATGCAAGTGTGACAAAGAGGGTTTCACAACTTAATCTCCTTAAGAAGTAAGATAGTTTCTGCTGCACCATATATATCAAAACATCTCCTTGAAGGCTGAGATCCAAACTCCTTTCCAGTTAATGGCACTTAGAAATGTCCTTTTAATGAAGAATTTGGGACAACAAAGAAAGGAAAATGGTACTATAAACTTTTCCAAGAACAATGAATGTATGACTGTAGAGTTTTTATGTTTTACATATTTGTGTCAGAGCTTTTATGAAGGAATAAACAGTGCGAAGACAAGGGTGAGGCTTCTGTTGAGTTGTGAACTTTGTAAGAGGTGTATCGACTTCACTGAGAGGCTTAGAGTCAGTTGCCCTCTTCAAGCTAAAAGTGATCATTGGTATCTAGCTTCTGGGAAAGGCAAGGACACATATTTTCTTCTGTTGATTATTTTGATAAATAGGAGCAGTCATATCTTGCTACTCAGGGAAAGAACTTTCCTCCCTACATGACCATTCACTAATAACAGAATTGCCATGCACATATTTTCTCTACATCATATTCTGTGCACTAAACTTTTCTGAATCTGAAGACAATTTAGGGTTAACGTATTTTACAAAGCCCAAAACACTTGTCTGTACATGTTGCTCATTACAGACTCATAGTAGCCTGAGGATGGCAATGTGTAGCCTTGCATAATTGTCTGTTTATAGCCAGGCTGAAAGTCATTTTCTTGTGGTGTAATTTATGGGCAGTGGCAGGCTCCCCTTGTCCCTGCTTTAGCAACAGTGCCAAGAGAAATATGTCAATCTTTACACAACAATCCTTGTGGAAGGAATGTGCTTGTGTTGAAAACATCACAGGAACAAACTTCACTGCCAAAACTTTATCCTGTAGCTTCAACAGATTCTATACTGTGAAGAAATCAATCCCCAGGGTGTATTAGCTAGTTGGGAAGAGGGAAAAAAACAAACAAACAAACAAACAAACAAACAAACAAAACAAAACCAAAACAAAAAAGCAACAAAAAAAGACTGAAAGATCTATGTGGTTGTTTAAATAATTTCTTATATCCAGAGAAGGAAGCAATGGAACTTGGCACCAGCAAAGATGTCTTTTTTTGCTGGAGGGTTTATTTTGGACCACAACAGGGGGGTGGGGAAATCTGCATACACATACACAAATATATCTCAAGTCTATTTCCAGTAGAGCCCAGTGAACTTGTTATTGGGAATAAGGTTAAAGGTCTTTCAGAGAAAAATATTCCTAATAATTTTTTTTATACGGTATGACTCTTTCCATAGAAAAGTAGTTTATAATGATATCATCTGAGGTCTACATGAGACTAGCCAGTAAACCTTGTAGACATGTTTTAGTTCAGTGGACACTGGGCTACAAACTTACCTTTCTTCCAGTTCTTCCCTATGCCCAACAGTACACCAATAGTTTCTGAAGTTCTTTCAGTGCATTTTTTAATTTATTGTGAGATATCCAGCATTGATATAAGCTACTGACTTCCTGAAGGCACAAAAATAGTAATTCATAATTAATATGAATGGTAAGCAATAGTAAACTGCACAATAACATTGTTCTTATAATGTCATGATAATCTATTAGCAAATTATGTGGTTTAGACGGTCTGATTTAAAATTTTCATGAAATGCCTTATATAATTTACAAACTCTCACAGCTCTGAGCAATATGTCAAACCATTTTGCTATGCTATTAATGCTAATTATTTATAAATAAGTGTTTAATTTCAAAGTGTGGTACAAAGAATAATTAATTTGACATAATAGGAAGGAACATACGTTTTTGCCAATTTTTAGATATATTTCTGGGAGAGTGGGCTGGCTTTGTCTGGGATAGAGTTAATTTTCTTCCTGTTAGCTAGGGTTGTGCTTTGGGTTGTGCTGGAAACAGTGTTGATAATACAGGGATGTTTTCATTATTGCTGAGCAGCCTTTACACAGTCAATGCCTTTTCTGCTCCTGACCCCACCCCACAATGAGTAGACTGGGGGTGCATAAGTCACTGGGAGGGGACACAGCCAGGACAGGTGACCCCAACTGACCAAAGGGATATTCCATACCATGTGACATCATGCTCAGTGTATAAAGCTCTGGGGAAGAAGAAGGAAGAGGGGGATATTTGGAGTGATGGCGTTTGTCTTCCCAAGTAACTGTTACGTGTGCTGGAGCCTGGCTGTCCTGGAGACGGCTGAGCACCTGCCTGCCTGTGGGAAGTGGTGAATGAATTCCTTGTTTTGCTTTGCTTGCATGCACTTTTGCTTTCCCTATTAAAATGTCTTCCTCTCAACCCATGAGTTTTCTCCTTTTTAGCTTTCTGATTCTCTCCCCCATCCCACCAGAGGGGGATTGAGCAAGTGGCTGGGTGGTGAGTAGTTGCTGGCTGAGGTTAAACCATGAGTCGACATACTGTCTTGGCTGTCAACTGACATGAATGTGACTGTTGGATTTCCATAAAAATAAATACCATAAAAAGTGCCCATAAAAATCAATGTCCATATATAAAAAAATCCATCCTCAGTAGGAAACAGAAGCTGGAAATCCTGGCTGTGGCAATGTTATCAGGAATTCCTGTACAGGGAAATTCTGTAGTGCAGAGTGTCTCCAGCACTGTTGTAAATGTCTGTGATGAGTTTAGGGGAGAGAATGTGCTTTTAAGATCCAAGTTATTTTCAAAAAGAGAAGTGAGCGATGAACAAAAGTCTCATTCATGACTGCACACAAAAGAAAGGTACTTTATAAATGAACAGGGGTCTCTGCATGCTGATCCTGGAAGTCTCACATGGCCTCATGCTATTTTTTTCTGCCAGGACAGCTAATGCTATACATCTTATTGCCTCAGATCTGAGGATTTTAGAGTATTTTATTTTCACATCATGAGTCATCTTTGTGTAGTTTTAAAATGTGTAAATAATTAATTGCTTAGGTGACATGATAGGGTTATCACTGATGACATGAAGATGCTGCACAAATATGAGCAAAGGTTTATCAAACTATGGAAGTGTCAGTTGCAGTTGGTTGAAGTGCTAGACAGCTTGTGACAGGCTTTTTTTTTAAAAAAAAAAAAAAAAAAGACTTCAGTTTTTTTCTCCATAGATTTCTTACAAGTAAGTAGGAAGACTGTATGGAAAACAGGTGCTGCTAGGCATGATGTGCACCAGGGGAGAAAATGTAAATTGACATATAACCAATTTAATTTCTATTTTAATTCACATTAGATAGCACCAACATCCCATGGCTATTCTTTTTGTGCTAGTAGTTATTCATCTAAATGGCATTTGTGAACATACAGAATAATCTGCATAAGAACAATGAAATCTAAAAGTCTACAGGTATTAATTAGAAAATTTTCAGGAATGAAAACTCAGAAAATAGTTTAATTTCTTTTGTTTCTCTTGAATATTTTCTTTTTACTGCTTCACCCTGTTCTATTTTCATCTTCCCTGATGTACGTCTCTCCTGTTGCTATTTCTATTTTTGTTTGTGACCAAATCCAGAATTGTAACCTTAGTCCCAAAAGTTTTGTTCAGCCACAATTCTGAGTTAAATAGTGAAATGAGGTAGTGAAGCCTTTGGACGCCCATTCAGAAGTTGAAAAGTCAAGTGCCTCTGGTCATCTGACTTGGGGTTATAGTTTTGGACATGCCTGGCTCTGATGGGACCAAACTAACAGTTGCACAGCTTAATCCAAATATGAAATTTTCTATTACATGCCAAAATGTGCTTCTGTGCTCCTGCAAAAAAAGTCATATTACATGAAGGTAAAAATAAAAACTAATTAACATTTTTAATTAGTAACACAACAGTGAAACATGTTTCATCTCACACTGAAAGATAGATACTAAAATGTCATAAATATGAAAATAAGGCTGTCCTCAATGAAATCAACACAAATTATTCATATAAAACTCCAGTTTCAAGACAGAGGTTGAATTCAGTGACTCTGCAGTATGTATTCAGTGCAGTAATGGAGGCCTTCCTTCACAGTGCTCACCGTGAGCTTGCTTCACCCCAGTTCATGGAAGCAGCACATGTCTTCTTCACTTCCATTGCCTGGCTGCATTGACTACTCTGTTAGTACCAAACTCATCACCCAGCAAGCAACAGGTCCCAAGGTTCCCATGGCTCCAGAATGGGAAGATGTGGTAGTTTTCTGACTCCTCAATCTGTTGGCTTTGTGGGGTTTTTTTGTTTCATTGTGCATTTTGCCTTGTATCCATGACTGAAAAAAAGACAGAGTTGATACCATGATATTTCAAATTAAATTTACCACACATTTTTCATCTTAAAACAATGATAATGGAATTTAAATTGAACTAACTACTTACATTTAAGTAGTAAAAGCGCAACCAGATTCAAAAGAAACAAAACAAAATATATAGTGGGTATAATGGGATTATGTGCCTAATACTCAATTGTTTTATAAGCATGACTAACTCAGCTCACATATATGCTCAACTGACACATATTAAATACAGTCACAGTAAACAATATTTACTGTGACTTGTCTGTGACTTTTCCTAGTAGATGAAATTTTATTAATGACAACAACTGTAAGACAATAACAGCTAATTATTCTTCCACAAATACTGATTCAGAGATGCCTGGGAAACAAGGAAAGTCTCAATTGTTGGTATCTTATTTGGGCTAGAAGGTTTCTCTTGAAGCACATATTTTTTTTGTTTAGCCTTCTCTGATCAACAGCCACAAAGTTTTCACTTCAAATAGTGGTTGTTGGTCCCCTGATGGAAGCACTTCTTAAGGGGGGTCCTGCAGGAGAAGATTCTGCAGGTCAACACCTTGTCAGGAGCTGTAACTTGAAAATTAAGAAAACTCATTTCAGGACTGCCAGACTCCCATTTTCTTTAATACTAAATACTTACTAATGCTACTCTATAACATTATATACAAAATATTTTTCTTCATGAATGTTAGAAAATAAATTGTTTATGCTACTTTGGGGAGAGCTATTTGGAAAAAGGAGAAAAAGAAATATCATTTTGCAGCTAAACTCAAGTCCTGTTTCTATTACTGGTAGTTATGTTATTTCTGAAACATAGGTATATGCCTCACAGATGTGTACTGTTCAGACAATAATACATATATTGGTAAACAATACAGTAAAGCACAACTTTTTCCTCTGGTAACCAAGTAAGTCTCTTCAGCATACTGTTTCTTTTATGATATCCAATTGAAATAACATCAGGATGAAAGCTAAGATACAAATACATCTGGATTCAGTCATTTATAAATCCAGTAAGGAGGAAAATCTTCAAGAAAAAGAGCCAGGTTCCTACTGTCAACATTTTGTGATCCATCTACCATGAGCAAAGCCCAAGCTTATACAATCTATTACTGTTTTGTAATTCAAACTGCATTCTCTAAAGGGGGAAAAAAAAAAAAAAAAAAAGAGAAAGAAAGAAGAGTTCACAGATTAGTTTGTTTGATGTGTTCTCCTAAAAATACTATTTTTTGCCCTAAGATAGATTGGCAAGGGACAATATGAGACAAGGATTGTTTCTATTTCTTTGCTTCAATAATATGCTGTCTCTAGAAGCAGCAGAGCATGTGGCCGTAGTTGAATATATGCATGAGTCATCAAAGACTAATCTCACTCCCCTTCAGGTCAGCAGACACATCTTCAATGTCATCAACAGGAAATGAATCAGATGCCATGTGCACTGTAATGAGAGAAAAGTAAAATGGACCATTAGAAAACTGTTACTTCTTGAATTTATATTACCAGCTTGGAATGGTGTCACTTGAAAAAAAGATAAAAAACAGGATACAAGGAACAAAGTCAGAAAAAAAACATTTAACTTAAGATAAATCTCTGCACAGAGAACAAAAGACAATATTGAGTGTATTACTGGGAATATCTAAGTAGGCTGAAGAAAAGTACTGGGCAACCAGTTATACCACATATAGAAGGAAGGCTTGAGCTTCTTAAGTGGGTGCTGATATGGGTTAGATGAAGGGACAGTGAGGTGGATTGAAAACACCTGAATAGCAGGGCCTAAATGATAGTGATCACTAACACAAAGCCCAGCTGGAGACAAGCCCACAAGTGGTGTATCCTAGGGGTTGATACTGGGCCAATATAACTTCTTCATTAATGATCTGGTTGATGGGACTGAGTGGATCCTCAGCAAATTTGCAGGTAATACAAAACTGGGATGAGTGATGAATACACCAGATGGGTGTGCTGTCATTCAGAGGGACCTGGCCAAGCTGGAGAATCCGTCAGTCAGGAATTTCATTAAGTTCAACATGAAAAACTACCAAGTCCCGCACCTGGGAGGAATAACCCCAGGCACCGGTACAGGCCCAGGGTCAACCAGCTGACAGAGAGAGAGCTTGACAGAAAGCTGAAGCTGACATGTCACTCTGGCCTTGCCCCCAACACTTCTTGTTCTATCCTCTTTCAGCCAGTGTAGAACTCTGAATGATGAGTTGAGGTATTGATCCATCTGAAAAGAAAACATATTTTTTAGAGTTACTTTTCATCTAGATCCAGCTCCTTGCTTAGCCACACAATAACCTAGTACAATGGAAATGACACCAACAGGCAGGAGGAATAAAGGGGGAACATGTGGGATCAGAAATTTCTGCTGCATCTAAGTGACCATGTAATTATAGATTGAATGGTCATGCCATTTGTCAGAGAAAAATTTTGCACATCGTCTGAAAAAAAGTATTATTCTTTCAAACAAATGATAACATTATGATATCTTCTTTTGCAAAGAATTCTTGACAGTGATTCTTAAATACTTTTTCAGTCGTAGGTTTTTCACTTAAAAGTAAAATACTTATAACTTTTCTAAGACAGACAGGCAAAAGCCAAAAAGTATTCTAAAACTTGCTCATTATTCTAGCCATACACTGGGGAACACTTACCCAGAGGTTAAGAAATCAGCCAAGGATCAGAGATATTTGACTTTGTGTCTCAGCTTCTTTACAGACTCTTCTGTATGATTTGAGGCTTTGAAATTTGAACAGGATTTATCTCGCCTAATTTTGTTCTTTTAAGGTTGCCCAATTCCAAAGCTCCCATATTAATGATCAAATAGACAATAATGATCTAAGGAAACCAATGTCTTACAG
This sequence comes from Tyto alba, assembly GCF_018691265.1. Classification (NCBI taxonomy): domain Eukaryota; kingdom Metazoa; phylum Chordata; class Aves; order Strigiformes; family Tytonidae; genus Tyto; species Tyto alba. Next base: position 55,350,419 of record NW_024881282.1, read on the forward strand.
TGGGTGTTGCAGCATCATCATTGGAAGAAATCTCCTTTCTCACATCATAGGAAATCCCCCAAAAAGATATTTTAGGACAAATTTCTTTCATGATGCAGTTTACCATATGGTTATGTAACAACTGTATTATGTCCATTTTGTATACCAAAAAAATCACAACTTCTCACAACATCTGGTTAATTTTGTAAGGATAACTATTCCAAATGTTGTGTGTTGAGTTGATGCCGTGGTTCAGTGGTATGTGTAAGAAGCTTTAAAACCTATCAGTGCCATTTTAACAAGAAGATTAAAATCTAAAATTGTAATAAGAATATTTTCTAGACATATTCAAACTATTGCAAACTTCTTTTTCAATCATGATAAAGGTACTTCTATGTTAAAATCAGTTGTAAGGTACTAAAAACAATGTATCATAAATGTCATCAAACATTGCTGTAATTTTCTTTCACTAATACATTAAATTGAGCTTGCAAAAAGTCTCTTTTGTGACCGACAATATTTTGTGTAAATAGCAAATAATTCTTTCCTGCCACCTGAGACCACTGGTGGTTAAATGTGAATTTTGTTTTATTTTATTTTTGCTTAATGTGTTAATATTTTTAGGCAAGGAACTTACAAAGAAAGGTCAAAAATGCATAGGAAATTTGCCTAAAATATTTTATGATCAACAGCAAAGAAGGCAACAGTTTAAACAGGTGCAGCATGCTTGAACATCTCAACAGTTTATGGTTAAGTGCTGACAAGAAATTGATCTAGAAGGAAATAATTTTAATTTCTGTGTGTGTTCAAAAACTGGTGAAGAAAAATGAGGGGAGAGATTCAGGCCACCTGTAACAGGCATTAAGTTAACTTTCTCAAGCTCACAACAACTTCACTGAAATGATTTCTGGGAAATACAGTTAGAGCTTCCAGACCTATGTCATTTTATTTCCATATAAGGAAATTTTATCTCCAAACCTATGTCTATCACACAATCAACCAGAAAACTTTATTTTCTCTAGTGTAATCTCCACAGTGGTCTGTCATCACTGAGTTTCCATAAGGCTTTCACCACCATAGACAATTTTAGACTTTGAAAGTACCAATCACTTAGAACTGTTTCCTTTGAAGTCTTAGGCATTGGATAGGGAGATGCTGAAACCATTTTTTGTTCTCTGCCTACAAAAACATAACTCATACATGTATACACACAAACATAGAGACAGAGAGTAATAGAGATGAATAGCAAAGATCTGTTGACTGTACTGTGCTTTGCTGCTTTGTTTTCTCCCAGCAACTTATCCGACAAAGACATTGCAGTTCTGGGGTCACACAAAGAAGCTGTAAACCACTATCCTATGCCATGACTACCTACAATTTAAACAAAAGCAAAGAGAAATCAAAAGCTGTTTCTCCCAGATAGATCTTTTAAGGAAAAACCTGTACTCCACTTTTACCAGCTAGCAACAGCCTGCAATTTAATCTGCCAGAACACAAAGTCATTACAGATTTCTCAGTTTTACTTAGATGCAGACAGGAAAATACATCTGAATCAACTCTCCTGCAATAAAATCTGTGTAATTCCCACTTCCACCCACCATCTCTGGGAAAGTGAGAGTACACAGCAACAAGGAATGCTTCAAGAAGGCAAAGCATTGACAAGCAATGCTTTTGATGTCAAACCAGAGACAGAGTATCCCAAACCCATAGAAATGGCGTGTGTTGTAAGGAAGGATGGGCAGGAGGGACCATAATGATCTATATGTCATAAAATATTTCCAGCTTTTCAGTGAGACAAGTACGAACACAAGTTGCTGCTCTAATACTTGTGTACATCCCCAAAGCCTTTGTAACATGAAAAAGACAGAAGAACAAATGTTTTAACTTAGATCAAAGAAAGAAATTTAAAAGTCTGCCAGACAGGTTACTAGGCAGACTTCTGATATCAGAAGTAAGCTCAGACTTGCCAAAATATGGCAAATGAAGATTCATAACACATTTGGGGTTATGTCTTGGGTTTATTGCAAGGTACATGGACATGTTTGCAGCCTTCTCAGAATAAAATAGGGCCATAACATTAAAATACATACAGCTTCAGCTTTTCTTGTTTCCAGAGCCATCAAATCAAAGAACTGATCAGAGCAAGCAACTACTCTGGGTTTTCACTGAAGTCAAATATTATCTGAATTTGTGAAAACAGAAACACAAATAAAAGCTTACCCCATGAGATGGGAGCATTCCAGTAGGCATGAAAAAAAGATACACTGTGCATATATCAAGAAGGAAGAGCCTGGTGTGGGTATTTAGAAGGTCTAAATTATATTATAAAAATCTGTTGGATCAAAGTGGAGTATCCTACCTTAAGCATCCAAAAGTTAGATATCTAAGTTTAATTTAGTGGCTGTACTTTCCCTTCCTGTTCCATGAAGAAAAGTAGGACTCTCAAGAGGGCAGTTCATCTCATTCCATGATTTTTTGTCTAAGAAGTCAGAAGATTTATGCTCTGCAAGTGCCTATTTCACTCCATGCAATGTAACAGCTTTTCAACGTCTCATTCACTGATTCCAAATCATTTTTCACAAAGAATAACTAAGCCAGTCTTAATGAACTTCTGCACATACAAGGGTAACAAAAGGGAAACAGAAAACAGAAGACAAATTTAGACAGAAGATATCTCTTCCATTGCAGCTCTTGGTTTATGGAGGGATTTTGTACTGCAGTTTTGCAGTTCATTTCAAAAACACAAAAAACCCCCAGCAGATTCCCTTGTTATTAGCAGGCAGCAGATCCGAAGGCAATGTTCAGAAGTTTCCACTTAAATATGTTTGACTTCAATAAGGTCTTTTGTTTGTTTAAGCATTTCCCATGAGGAAACCATATCTGTGCCAAAAGGTTTTACTGAAATATTGAAGAACCCTAGACAGGAATCTACACAAGCCAATAAAACAGCACCCCGTATCATCAAACGGGCAGTGAAAGTTTTATTACGATATTGAGTTCAGCAAGTAAACCAAGCCTTACTCAGTGCAATCCATAAAATTAATCAGGCACAACCTACCCTGTACACTCTTAGTACACTCTTCATTGCAAAGGTTTTTAAAAATAAGCACTTCTGAGATATATAAATATGTAACTATATATTTGTAACAGTTTAACATGTTTTATGGTATTTTTCCTCAGATTATGAATATATTAATATTTAGTTTATCATTATGAATATCATGAATAGTATAATAATGAACACATAGGATATGCTTAATTTCTTTTGCTGCTCTTTGACTGTTGCTTACAAGTTTTTGTAGTGTATTGCACTATCTAATACAGTTTGGAATGTCAGGGTGGAAATATGTCCTTGCTTGAGCCATTTGTAAACAGTTGGCTAGCCCAGCAGATGTGAAAGATGTGAAGTGAGTTCAGCAGGTCCAGATCACCAGTGCAGTACCTGGAACTTTATTTTACAACTGCTTGCTACACAATGTCTTATGTCCTTTAATCTGATGAAGTTGTCCTTCTATCTCCCATTGTTTTTCATCTTTTGAAAGAGTAATTGAAATTTCTGCCATGGTCCTTTTTCCTGACAGGCTATGTTGATTCAGTTTAGCATCACAGGATAGACTAATAGAGGTGGAAGAAGCTCAAGAGCACGGTAGATAGCCTTGTCATGACACATCCTACCATATTGTCTGAACACATAAAAAGCAGACTTCACAAGCAACACTGTTTTCCTTAGTATTAGTAACAAGGAGAAATAGGTATTAGATGTGGGAGAACAGAACTTCCCTATCCCCAACCTCCCCAACACAAAGATGAGCAGAGCGTCAGAGCCTGATAAAGTAGTTTTAAAATTTATTTTTTTTACATAATTGAATCTCAAGGAGCTGTCAGACATCACTTAAAGTACTATGAAATTTTTCAGAGCATGATAAGTAAGGCTAGACTTTATTAAAGTGGTTACTCTAAGTTACTGAAAAATATTATTCTTCCGTGATCTCAATATAGTCGGAATCTAATAAAATCTCGGCGGAATTGAAATAATCACTCTTACCAATCATATACCTACTATGAATTATTCACCTCATTTTAATGATATGGCAGTGGTCTTCTGCCTAAGTGGAAAGCTAGAAATTATCCCTCAACACTGCTTTCCAATGAGAAATGATGTTTCAACAAAATCAGATTTTTTCACTTGCAGGAGAAAAATATTGCTAGAAATTTTGCTTTTCTGTTGATCAACCAAAAAAATAATTCACTTTATTATCACTGACCACAGTGCAGTTTTTAAAAGCTTTTATATTTAATCAATAGTTATAAAAATCTTATTCTGTTATCCTGTTACAATAAAATCAGTTGTTCAGAAATGTGTTGATGTCTGAGTAAAAAAAAAAAAAATAAAAATAATTGAAAAGCATCCTACAGAGGTCTGTATCTAGGTCACAGCATCCTATCACCAGCACAACCAAAGACAGTCAATAGACAAAGACGTGCTCCTTCATTCAATGGTAAGAGATCACCAACCATAGAAGCTGGGACATCATATTTTCATCTCTATCCATTAACAAAGGTCAATAAGATCAAGGTGTATCAATACTGAGAGCTGTTTAGTCAACTTGTGAAATAGAAGGGAAAATATCAGACTGTTCAATAAAAAATTAGATTGCTTACATCAACTAGCAAGATTTTAAGCAAATACCATTCAAGTCCAAGACTTTCAGAAACTACTTCAGAAGCAATGAATTATGGAATATCTTTCAGGCAAAGATTACACCAGTATCTTTGCAGCAGTGTTTTACTCTACTAATTTCTGTAGAACTTTTCAATAAGTTAGATTTTAGTTACTGTGAGCGAAGTTTGAGGAACTACACCGACCTTCCTAGAATGAGAATGACCAGAAGAAACTGAATGATTCACCCAAAGCTGACACTGATAAATCTATGAATAGAAGCTGAACTTGTCATTCAATTATTTTTGGCATGTCCTGGCTTGTTTTATAGTTTTAAACTCTTCGTACAGCCACATTTTCTCAAACATTTGAATTAAAAAAATTAATAGGAGTGAGGGAAGATGACAATCCACCATGCAAGATTCTACTTAACTTATTACATCTCTTTAAGCTACACATTAGAAGCAGCCTTTGAAGGATTGTTGTGAAGTGGCTCTCTGATTATTTCCGAAAATGACTCAGTATGCTTTATGACCTGTAGGAATATTGACAAAGATCTTGACTTAAAGACCAGATACAAAGAAGATAGTGAACATGTGTTCAAACAGCAAATCTGGACAATTCCACCTGCATTACTATGAATACTCCAAAAAGAGATGTTCTTCCTGTTCCTTACTGTTCACAGTGGCAGTTGCAGACTAGGTCTCTGCATCAGGAGGTGGCTACCACCCTGTCCCATCCTCCCAGTTCCTACACTTCCTCCCAACATAGCAACAAATGCATGCTGAGTGCCATTTGAATTGTCATTCTCCCATCACATGTTTGTGCTAAGAAACTCAGTAGAAGGCATCAATGAGTAAATTTCATAATAGGCTTTATGTTTGCGGGTTTTTTTTCAAAGATCTTTCCTCAGAGTCTTGAAAGGGGTGGATGTTCCTGCATCACTCATGTAAACATGCAGTATGGCAGATGGAAGGATGGAGTAGAGGTAGTCAATGCAGGAAAAAGAGAGGGGTTGTAAATGCTGAGGAAGTCAGGTATGTGTCTGTCCATCACAGTTTTTAATAACGCTGGGCTGCGCTGTCCATGTCACAAAAGTTACCACAGTTTGCCACTTATTCATGGGGGATAATTATTCATTGCCTAATTGATTTCATTGTCATCTGTAAATAAGAAACACAACTGATAGAAAACAGCATCATGTAATCAAATAATTATCAGTCCTCCAGTTAAAAGTATAATTGTATGAAATTGTCCTGGCACTACTTTTTAATATGATGTCTAATTTAGGCAATATATTTTCATATAGTGAATCCTTGTTGAGTCACAAAATAAGTGATATATTGAATCCTTGTTGAGTCACAAAATAATATCTCTGCAAGAAAGCTGTAGAGGTTGCTAAGCATTATGTTGTTGAGGCTGGTGGAGCTATTTCTGACTGTTCCCACATGAGCACCTCTAATATATCGTATAACTGTTATTAAATTAACATCATATGCCTTGAGGCTCCTATTTGCTAATAATTTCTACATGTTTGTGTTTTTACAAGCTCTGGTTCTTAATAGATAATGAAGCTTGGAAAGTTGTAACATAAGGTATTGCAAGGCCTCAAGAAACTCAGACTTCTATCAACAAAATCAGCAGCAGTTCTGAATGCACATCATGGAGAGCAACAGGACATGGTGACCTGATTGGAAGCTCACCTTGCAGTCAGGAAGTTTTGGATGGATATTATTTTGCCAAAAGACAAAATTTCACATAGACTAAGCTAAAAGTCAGAAGTGTTTAAAACATGATCTGACAACTCTCCGATGCCAAAGAGCCTCTTCTCCTAATGAAAAAATTTGAAAAAACTGATTGTAGTACAATAAACCACCAGCATTTTAGTGCATAACTGTGTGCCCTGGTCAGATGGTTGTCTTCTCTATACCACATTTTAGTAGGAGAAGTATTGCTCACTATTTCAATGGTGTTTCTGAAAAGGCATCATAAATCCTACTCCAGTTGTGAGAGGAAAACCAAAGAAGTTATGTTCTGTGCCAAAAAGATAAGGAATAAGAATTGTAAGATAAAGTTGATCTGAATAAATGCAAGAATTGTAAAGTTAAGCTAAATTAGTTTAGCACATAACTGTAGTTAGGTATGCAAGAGTTCTGTGTCATTATTGATATGTTTAATATTTGATCCATGCTGCAATGCACTGAAACAAGTCTTTCAGAATTTGCTCCTCTAATTTATTTCTTGTGTGTAATTTGCCTGCACTCCAGTAAGTAATATAATATAGCTAAAATGTGTGAGTTTTCATTTTTCCTCAGGTGAGCTTCTCTCCCCACAGAAGTTCTTATACCAAAGACTGCTTCAGCATTTTCTAGAAATGGGTATGTAGATGTAACATTTGACTTTGGAGGTATCATGGCAGTTTTCTTTTTTTTAAAAAAATTTAGGAAATTTAGAAATTCTCCTTGGGAACATAGTCCAATTTAGAAAATCACTGCTCACCAGATGAAATGGGCATGAGTCATAGCATACCACAGAACTGGTTGTCTTGGTCAGTTTTTGCAGGTGATATTCTTTGCTAATAACTGGAGAAGCCCTTGAAAGTAAGTGAAGCACTACAAATTACAACATATAAATATCTCCTACAGTTTTACACAATTTTTCATGTCAGTTTAGGTCTGTTCTGAGGTGAGTTCAGATGAGTTTAGTCTATCACAGGGTAAACAGAAACAGCAGGAGGAGGTAACTGTGTAAAGAAGCTGGTCTTTATATTAGAAAATAAGCATAGTAACATCACAAATAGGAATCTGGATTGCACCAACAGTCCTATAAGAGCTATTTAAAACTTGCATGGCTGCCAGGTGGAGCGATTAAAACTCTGTAGTCAGTCACACGGGGGAGGAAACAATACAGAAATGAAGGAGAAGAAGCAAAACAGAAGCAATATTTTCCTCTGTATATTTTCCTTGGTGCTTATTTGGTGATAGGATTTTAAGGTTATCATGTGAACCTGCCTTTTCCAGTTACTGAAGGCTCTGAAGAAACAATGGTACTTGATGGTGCACCATAATCAGATCAATTATTACAAATCTCCTTCATGGGTCCTTGTCACAAATTCTGTTAAAAGAAATTTTCTCTTGGCTTATCAGTTGCTTATTTTTAGGGTTTCTGTCTTCAATGAAAATTGAAGCCCATGGCTCAATCCTTTTAGAGCTCTTTCACTTTGAAAACTATTTAAAGGGAAAATAATTAAATGCAGTTACAGATGGATTTAAAATGTAAAAACATAAGGCTTATATTTACTTAAAATCATCTGGCCAAATAAATGTGATTAATAATCAACATCTGTTCAGGAATTAAGTACTGACATGGATTTCAGGTGTCCGCTGGTGGGCAGCACTAATGCACCTAAAGCAGAAAGCACACACCCAAAATTAAAGTCAGCAGTGGAACAGAAAAAATATATTTATTTTACATATGGATTTTGCATGTTTTTCAACATTACTGCTGTAAGATTAGTATGAGCCTACAGTTTATCTGAAAGGAAAAGTTGGTGCAGTCTTTAAAGGGAAAGAATAGATACGTTACTCTAGAATATTTTCCCATGAGTTGAAGAAATGTTTTTATTGCAGACCCACAAAAAAAGGGGAAGTGGGATAAGCTGAAACTGAAAAATGTGTTCTATTCTGGTGGATATTAAGGACATTGTGTGAGAATTTCACTTAGGATAGGTAAGGATAGAGATTACAGCTATAGTTTTGTTTAGACAAATCTTGAACAGTAACAAATATCCTTTATGTACTACACACTTGAGAAAATCAGATCTATTTAGGAAAGTATAAGCTATATTCCTTACCAGCTATCAGCATGCAGAAGAGAGGGTTTAACAGAAACCTGAACCTCAGTGTAAGAGGCTGGCTATTGCCCGAGAGCTGTCTGCTTACATTCCATACTAGTGGTATAAAGAGGCATCTTTACATGTTGCTGGTGACCGTAGATAATACAAGGTGCATCAGCATCCCTAGGAGTCTTACTTCTTTTCTTGTTTCCCATTCCCAGAGTGTCCATTGTGGCTTGCTTGAAGAATTGTCTTCTTTCATTCCTTAAATTGTCTAATGTTTCTTGTGGGTTAAAAATAACAAAAGGTTACCTACTTGTATTTTATATACATTAATATTTTCTTTGCACAGATCAAGTACATGAGCAGGTTTAGACAGTCTACAGAGAAAGCTGAAATTCTGCCCTTGCTGCCTGTGGTCTGTACTGTAGCAGTGTCATGAACACCAAGAAACTCACTGAACATTTGGTCTAATAGAAATTGTGTCTTTTTTTTTACCATTTGCGAATTTATTCTCTTGAGAGCTGAGAGTAAAAAAAAAAAAAAAAAAGGGTGAATAAAACAGATTGTCAGTGTTCATCTTAAGTACACTTTATTCCCATCTTCAGAGCCTACAATAGCCTGAATGCCAAAGCATGGCAGCTGCCAGGGAGAGGAAAATTTTACTTTGTTAAGCCTATTTCTTGAACACTTCAAATGAAAGCCAGAACCACTGGATTGTGTGAGAGGCAGCTAAAAGCCTTTCAGCTGCAGAACTGCTTAGAAAGTTTCCATAAAACAACCTCGTCTGAAAACATTGATATAAAGTTCTGCAAAGTTTAAACAGAAGTTCCACGTCTACCAGCAAAGTCTGAAGCTCTTGACTAATGCATGGTGAATAATAATCAAGCTCAAAGCATTCCATATCTTAATGTAGGCAAGTGCCAAAATATGGAAGACTAGATTCATTCATGTCCTGATGGAAATGTCATTGTTTGTTTTCCTTTGCTGATGTAATTTATTTTTCTGTAGCTAAATACTCACAGGATGAGGGACAAATCAATTTTAAAGTCCAACTATCTGTGGAGGGAAGAAAAAGCAACTCTGATACAATAATGAAATCATATTTAGTTTGGGTTAAGAAGATATATGCATAAATAATATCCAATTTAATGTGACAAGATAACTGGGACCTTCTAGGAAGAAAATGTAACTATTTCTGTAAGAATACTTTAAAATTAAGTTTTTAGCTATCGTATAACATACTCTGTGGTAAATTAATTTCAATAACATATTTGTATAGTACCTGTTACCATATGATCTAAGAGATCCTTTTACATTTACTGTCACATTATTTCCATAATACTTCTAGTTCTGTTTTTCTCTATGAGCTGATAATCACAATGTGTAGGAGTAAGTGTACAACAAAAAAATATTTTAAATGTTTTCATTAGATTTTTTTTAAATGTTACCTTTTCCTAAAAGAAAAATGTTAAACTAAGTCTTTAGCATCAGAATAAATGGTACTTGAAGATTAGATTGCTAAAACACACTGCAATATGTTGAACAGTAACATAGGCCTTACTGTCAGTTCTTTGAATTTTCCATGTAAAACAAACTTAACGCCTGTTAGAGGAAAACAGAGCATTATGTATCAGAGGAAAATGGCTTCTGGGAAAATATTATTCATATTTTTGCCATGTGTCCTACTATTACTCGGTCCATTAAAGGTGAAGAAAATATATCTCATCTTTCCATTTTCCTGTCATATCATTCAGAAATGAGGCATGCAGTATTCTGTCTCAGAAAGGTCATTTTATTTTAAAGTTGTTTTTCCCTAGGCATTTGAAAATATTTTTGAGCAACAAATCATTTCAGAGGAAAATTAAAAAAAAAAAAAAAAAAAAATTCCTTCCATAAATCACAAAATTCTGTTGAAATTTTAACTTGCATTCCAGCTGTCAGGTTCCTGAAGTACTGGAAAATGCAATAGCTCAGGGGAAGAACTGTATAAGCTAAAATTAAAATTATAGCTCATAGTGGACAGAAATAAAATGGAGCTGCAGAAGGGATACAAAAGCTCAGGGGATATTATTTCAGTCTTTCTGTAGAAACTAGTCTAATCTCTAAGGAACAGGTAAAGGTTTGCACATTCATACTTGGCTCATATGTGCAACATTGACTGGCTCTGAAATGGGAGTCCCTTCCAATGAAAAGGCAAGACGTTTTAGTGTCAAGTGTATGCATTTAAGTGGAGTAGTTTTCTAGAAAATTTCCACTTTGTGAGAAAGAAAATTACTCTTTTTCTATTCCAGGCTACCTCCTTAAAAAACTCAGATGTCAGCAACACATCAAAGTGACAGGGACCTGCCATGCTGAGTGACCAAGTGGCAGAGATTTAGGTGCAAATGCTCCCAACTTCTGCTCCCCCTTCCACCACCCTAGGCAAAGGGACACTGAGACTTCTCCTCCACCCCCCTACACTTCTCCAGACACTGGTCTGCTCAGCTGCTCTGCCTTCTCTGCCCTTTTTATCTTCCACTTGTCTTTTGTTTATTCTGCAGAGCTAACAGCTGAAAGAGGGGGGGAAAAAAAAAATTTACAGACAGTTTGCAATTTTTCATCAGAAAACCATTACATGTTTGTGAGAGAAAAAATGGAAGAATTATTTGAGAGGCATCTCTTAAATAATTGGTTTATTTCACAATTCTTTCATAAAGATAGAGGATGTTTTTCAGTAGACATTCTTCTGGATTGGTAAGAGCAGAAATTACAAACAAAAGCCAATCTTAGAGAAATTCAAGGGAAAGAGGTATAGAAAGTCTATTTCTGAAAAAAAAAAAAAAAGAGAGAGAAAAAAATGCAAGGGTAGCTAATGAGAGGGGTATTTTACATGCACTGAGAGAAAAAAGAAAAGGAATTTTGCAAAGATAGCTGCCAGAAGCCTTACAAGAATGAGTCCAAGAGAGATAAGAAGACAGTAACACAAGTGGTATGTCAAGCAAAATATTTCCTGAACAAGACAACGTATTCAGCTAGGCTAGGTTCATGGACACAGAGTGGAATCTCCATATGAGATCTCTTCAAGACAGAAAATACAAAAGGAAAGAACTACCAGGCTGATAGCTGACCCCTGTCATTAAAATGTTCCATTACAGATTTGGTTTGGATTAATTTCTGGATAAAGATAGTTCATTTGATATGATAAGAAAACATGAGAGAATATGTATTTCTGAACCATATTGAGAAAGAAAGGTGATATATTCCTACTTTGTGGGTTAATGTACTTTCGTATCTTTCAGTCACCATCAGGAAAGTAAGGTGATATCTGCTCTGGATATCTCAAGTTCAAGTAAATTTTGCTTAAGGCCCAAAGAGTTGTCTGAAGAAACAGCTAACTCACTGTTAATTTTTAATTACTTTAAAGCACTTGGCAGTTCCAAAGACTGGAAATCCACTAAAATTACAGCAATATTAATAAAGGCCAGTGGGGTCATTCAGAGCTACCACAGGCTGTATCTGCTTTCACATCAATCTACGGAAAGATGGTAGGAAACTTGACAGGATTTTTTATTTTGTGTAGGACTGCCCAACAAGAATTTTATTAATGTTCATGAGAAGGATTTTAAAGAGCAGAGATACCATCAAAGAAAATTGCTTTCATTCTTTGATGAGATTACACATTTTTCAATAAAGGTGACTAGTAAAGGTAGTGTAGAAGTGACATAAGATTTTGTATGATTTTTAAACTAGTGTGGCATTCTGGTTAAAAGACTACATCATACAATAGCAATAAAGAATAAATGAATTAACAACTGACAGAGAGAGAAAAGGTCAGTGGTAAATCAACATTATAATGAGGGCTTCCTTGCAGGTTCTTCAGGGACTATGTAATGAGTTGAATTCAACATCTGCATTAATGACATTGAGACAAATATGAAATCACAGACAAAAAAGTACACAGGTAAGAAGGAATGTTTAGATGAGAAATAAAGAAGAGAAAATCATATTATATGACCTGGTTTTATTTTATGGTCAACAGGGTCATTCTTGCAAAATATGCTTTAAAAAAGATTAATGCAAAATAATAATAATTTAAAAATAAGCCTACTTGGCTGTAGTCTGTAGACTAGCATTCTGATTTAGTCAGAAAAATGTGCTAAAATTATTTTTAGGATATATGCGTATATAGGGAAACACAACAGTATTTAGACCAAGATTAAGAAACTGTATGCAATCCATAATATATAATATATATTATATTTATATTTATTAAAACCATATATAGAAATACCTGCATGTATGCTTGTGTATGTAAATATGATTATTAAATAGATTATTATTTAGATATCATGCATAATTAATTAGTGAAAATTACCTACCCAATGGTAAAGGAGTGTTTAATATAGCAGACAGAGATATAAGAACAACTGTTGTGTAGAAATTGAAACAAGACATACTTAAATGAGAAGTAAAGTATGATTTCTTAACGGGGAGAACAATTTTCCTACTGAATCAAAATACCAAGACAAGTACTATCTTTACATGTCTTCAGATCAAGGCCAAATGCCTTTAGAAAAGATTTACTTTAGTTAAATGAGAGTTAATGGAGCTTGATACAGATGAAATGCCATTGTCTGATATACAGGAGGTCAGACTAGATGATCTAATGGCCTTTGCAGTAACTCAAGTGGCAAAAACAAACAAAACCAAACTTAAAACCATGACTTAGAGATGATCTTGATTAAGTCCATAACCTGATTTAAAAAAAAAAAAAAAAAGTAATCTTAAAGGGCAGCATAAAGTTAACTATAACATAGTCACACATTGAGAGTGGAGTCAATGCTCTCATAGACTATACTAATAAAAAAACAAGGCACAGCCCTAAGCAATGACATGATATATTGCTTAATTACTATCACACCTGCTGTCATGGTTTAGCTTTTTAGTATTGTTATAGTCTGTGCCAGGCACAGTTCAAGAGACGTACAACCAGCACTGTTCCCAATGGGGCACTATGACTGAAGCAACAACCTTTCCATAGAAAAGTGTTTAGGTGGGTAGAAGTGAGCTGTGTACTGTCACTTGGCGTCAGGGCCAAAGAACACCAGGACACCAGGGTTTTTTTAGTACTACAGCCTAGCCTTGCTTTTAATTTTGTCTGAGACTCAGAATTGAATGGGGAAAGGTGGCTGTTCACCAAAGATCCCATAAATTGCAGGCTCCAATGTCCATCACTGAGGTAATGTCTCTTCCAGATGATCACATCAAGTACTTTACATCTTTTAGATAATTGACAAAGTTTAGTCAAATTAGACAAATCAGAGCTGCTGCTCTGGCCTTTCAGAGCTGCTCTCAGGAAAGAGTAAATCTCAAGCACTGCTAATCTCCCAGGAGCTGTTTTTATAGGTCTTATTTTTACTTAGGACCTTTCTATGCATTTACCTACATTTTCTTATATCATCCTGAATCCTGGATGAGGAAAATCTCAGACTACAGAAATATCCTACAGAAATTTCTTGGGCTCTTCCAGGAGTCACCCCTGAAGATCATTTCCATAGAGATGCTGTTAAAGTGTCAGGAAGAAGTTTACAGCACAAACCTGAAATTCTTCATCTCTCCTCCTCTCTTTTATCCAGTAATCCTGAGTTTAGATTAGGGATGGAATTGAAAAGCTCGTCTGCCTGAGTGTAATCTCAGATCAAATCACCCCCTTCCTCTGTCACTGTGACCTAACCATCAGTGGGATGAATTCTTGGTCCCATCTGTTGGAGCTGCACACCCGCATGTACGGTATATATCCTGTACATCAACTTGTCCTGGAGTGCACAAAGCTCAGTAGTGTCTTGCAGGGTAAAGCTGGGCAGGGGAAAGACCTGGCAAAAATCTAGAGGGCAATATTTCCTGAGAGGAGAAGTGTGTACCATGGATCTCCCTCACTCCTACCTGAGAGCACTCACCATTGGGTAAAAAAAGTGAAAATTGTTTTCTACATTGTTTCACATTTAGTTACAGTTTTCTGGGGTTTTTATACAGCTCTTTTCAGTTTAGTTGGACCAGTGTGCATAACAAAAGAGAACATAAAATTAATTTCTGCTTCATAATGGTTAGCTGCCAGTCCAGAAAGATAATAAACAGATAAAAAACATGTCACTTAGACATTTTAGTGTGTGTTCATTTTCCCTGTATATGTAAAGTAAATTGAGTGGAAGATATAATAAAAATTTAAACAATCTTAGACACTCAAATAACATTTTGGAATAGGATGAAATGTTTAAAAATTAAGTTTTAAAGATAGAGTTGTGGGAGGATGTAGTACCTTATCAAGAGCACATTAAAAATAAAGCACTTGAATATCTGTTGAAAAAAACAATTCTTGATTAAGAACCAGTAGCAGATGGAAACATTTATTCACTCAAGGCATTACACATTCATTCATGGAGACACAGATGCTACTTAGTCTGATGAGTTGTACATTAGCCCTAAATTAATTAAAATATATTTAAACATTACTTTTTTCTCTTGTTCAGAAATGTGTTGTCGAGTTTACAATCACGAACTTAGTTCAGTGACTGCAAAAGGCGACTTAAAAACATTGACGCTCTGTAGTATACTTTCTGGATAGCAGAGACAAATACTTACGTAAAATATTAGTCAAATAGAAGTCCTGATACAAATAAAAGTTGCAATATTATTGTACTCTCTGTCTAAGTTATAGATTAATAAAGTTGAAATTTATTTAACAGTTAAATTGTCACCTTCTTAGTTTATGCATTTTAATTACCACTTCTTACTGATGGAGAATTATGCTGTTTCCTATTGAGTTTCATCATTTTTCAAAGGTATTAAAGCAATGCCACAATGTTTATCTTTTATGCATAGAAGAACATTTAAATCAAAACAGGAATGTATGTCTATTGATCTTTGTAATACATGAGAATTTTACTAAAAATATACATTGTCAGCTTCTCACATTCATTTAAAAAAAAAAAAAGAAAGTAAAATCTTAACTTTTTTTAGTGTACAGAGGAAAGAAAGGCTCAGGACTGGAAAACCTTGAAGATTTGAAAATATAAGAATATAATCCATTTATACAGGGGAATCATTTTTATTTCAGTCCCAGAGAATGGATTATAATTTTTGAAAGCATTAATTCACATATGGTGTCCAAAATGTGAATAATTAAAATTGGATGAAATTTCTCCTTTAAATTAAGTTTAATTTGCAATCTTCATTAACAGTAATTTAGAGTCTTAAAATAAAAAATCTGAATATTCTTGTTTACTTAAACTTAGTTATTGTAAAATTTCTATAAATACATTGAAAAAAAATCAGATTTCTCATACGCTACCTCCTCATTCAACTTAACATTACTTTTACTTTGCTAGGATTTCTAGATCCAATAATTTACTTTCCTTAAGTAGTCAGAGAAGAACCAGCTACTAATAAAAACTACTTAAACTCTTAATTTTCTGTAACATTGGAAAAATAGTGCTGAAAATCAGCCACATTTTCCTTTCCTGTTTAAAACATTTGCCATGAAGGGAAGTGATCAAAGTGACACAAAGTAGAGACAGATGAAGTAGAAGATCTGTGACCATAGATAAACAAAAATGAAAGGTATTTTAACTTGTTCTTGCTGAGCAGCAAAGGGGGTGGCAGTCATCAACTGCCCATAAGCAGTTGTGAAGATACCTAAGGCTGCCAGCTAATCTCTGGTTCTATGCATTGAGTGAGGGAAGGAGAGCTCTGCTTCTCTTCTTTAGCCAAGAACCTGTGGTCCCAGATAATCAATGTCCAGGCACCTCAACACAAAGCAAACCTCTGAAGAAAAATTTACATATGACGCACGTTTCATGCTCTCCCAACTTTTTAACCTCAGAGGGTATTATTAGTATATCTAATAAGAATTTTCCAGACTAACAAGGGGCATCGATGAACAGCAGTGATTGTCCTTATGAGGATATTTTGATTGCTTCTTTGCTTTGTTCAAATGAAACAAGAGCTCTGAGTATCGCATATTCTGCTGGCACAATCTCAGTTAACTGAAACCCATTATAGAATCACAAGTCATTATGTTTTACTTCATGCTGAAAATAGATGGAGCATTTTGAATTGTATGTATAGAACAATTTTCCTCATACATATCAGGAATATAGGAAATCTATAGAATTCATTATTTCAGACACTTTTTTTTATTACATAGATCCATATTTTTTCTTGTTAAGATAAAGTATACACTGCCTTTGGAATATCAGACAGTGAAAAGGAGAAGAAAGCCTTTAAAGTTAAACACATCATTAAAATAAAACCAAACAGAATCCCTTTGATTGTATATCTGAATTATGCAATTATGCCATTAGCTTGTGTTGATGGTTATTTCTTGGAAGACTGTAATACAGATACTGTGGATATATTATTACAGGATCTAGAGACATTTAGTAATATTTTTGAATCAATACAACTAAGAAAAAAATCAAGGCGATGAGAATAATGTTTTAGGTATTACCATCAAGGAAGACTAATGTACTCACAACACAGGAAAATGCAATGTGCTTTCACTGTATGGGGGACACTTTTTCCCAAAGGGAGTAAAGACCGATTTAATCACCCTGTAACTGGACAGTTGCATTTTGTCTCACTTGGCTTAATAGACAAGGGCAAGAAAAGTTATGTCTTTACAGCACTCAAGAAATGAAGAACAATTTGAGGATACCAAAGAGGTACTCATGTCTGTTTCCATAAGCTAGTTCTGACTCTTGAAGCACAAGAAAATTTGGTAAAGAGATATCTAAGCTAGTTCCACACAAGCTAGCTTTCATCCAGACGCAACACAGTCATGTGTACACACACAACTTAGTGTAACCCACAAGCACAGCTCTCAGCTTCTCATCAGTGCTCACAGCTGCTCGCTTTACACATCAGTGTAACGTGCCACTGAACTTAGCAGTGCAGGTCACTGTTTGTGGAGGAGTCTACTCAGCAAGCGTCTGTGACTACTGTCAACTCAAACTTTATTTCCAGAAAGATATTATCAAATGGGCAACCTAGCTTGCAGAGGAAGGCTTGGCTTTGGGGAGCAGTGAATGAACACTGTGATAGAATACTACTTTCTCTATGAATAAGCTAGAGATAATTCTCTTTATAATATAAAAGGCATTGCTGACTTAAGAACAAATAGGCAAAACATTCAGGAGTAAACTAGGTTAAAAATTAGAAAAATAATTCTGACCATCAGAGCAGTGGGAATAAGAAACGGTCTCTCTGCAGTGATGGGTAACAGTAATTAACAGCTTCCCTCTTCTGTCTTTTACTGGACTGCAGAGAAGAGCCTGCTCTGATGTAGGCTACTTCACAGAGACTCTAACATTTGCTATTGTTAAGACAGAATGAGTGGTAAATATGAAAAATAATCTGATTTTTTTTCTTCTATGTGAAGCTACCTACAAATAGGATGAACTTATTTCTGTAATTTATTTTCCAGGTAGGTATGACCTTCCAGAACTTGTCTGCCAGAAAAGAAAAGGAAGAAAACTCCCCAGCCAGGCTCCAGACTTAGCTGAGTAGGACGGTGGGTGCAACAACAGCTGGTAAGTAAACTTCTTGGGCCAAATCACAGAGATTCAGCATGGACATGATATGTAATACATTGTTCCAGTATTGTAGAATCACTTCAGTCCTCCTTTACACAAAACTTCCCAGCCATTTGTGTTTCACACTGAAATCAGAAAACAGATAGACTCTGTAACAAAACTACAACAATCTCATAGCTCTAAAAATACATCTGCAAAAAGCCTATGGACTCTTAGGTGTATAGTATCTTCTATCAGGGACAGCATGAAACATCCAAAGCACCTAACAGTTTAAGAAAATTCTTGGCATAGAAAGCACAACATGAAAAGAGCAACAGAATACTTCAGCCATAATATTTTCTCACTTTAGTTCTTTGTAGTATTACTTCTAAAAGCATTTATAAAAATACCTACACTTAGACTGAAGTGGCCATGAGACTAACACCCTGCCAGGTCTATATGAACCAAAACTTCCCTGACTGTGTGGACACACATGATTGTTTTATTTTCACTAACTACTTTAGTCCTTCGTGCTGTGATAATAACAAACAGTATAAAATAGATTTAGTACCAAATGGAAAATGCTCAAGAAAATTACAGGAGCAAGCTTTGTAGTAAAAATCCATTCTAGTAAATTCTGAACTATCTATTGATAACGTAAATCATGAGACAATGTTGGCCACAAATTACTATTTTGAGATATATATCAAACTACTGCAAATTACTGTACTTTAACAGCAGTTCAGTAGGAACAAAAAAGATACATTTTAGACAGGTTTCAGAGTTTATCATCTCTGAGCTGGTAGCTTCTAAGCTTGATTTTATAAAAAGAAAAGCTATGTCATGGAGTAAAAATGGAGTTTGATTTTGGACTGCAGACATAATGTCTGTATCTGGGCTAAAGGAGAAAGAAACAGAAGCTCTCTCAGAAAACAATTGGGCGAATGGGATTTAAGTACTTCAGTCCTCAAAATCATTCTGTTGAGCATATTTGTGAATAAAGATAAATTTAAGATTGTGCTTTGATGCATTCCTGGGTAAACACTGTTTTACTTCACACAGACTCACTGCTACTGTAATATAAAATTTAGACCACTGTTATGAAGAGTTGTACCTGTCGTAAGTACTCCAACTATTTGTGAGTGAGTGAAGGATTGAGATATTCCATAGCTGTACACATATTTACAGAAGAATATCTTTATCTTAAAAAAAATGTGTAGATGATTGATTTTACATACAGAATAGACTGATCTTAATCACATCTGGATATATTTACAAAATCAAGAATTAAAAGTACATCTTGCTGGGAATCATTTTTCTGAATTTCTTGGCAGTAATTCATTGTAAAAATATTTTCTTTACATATAATTTACTAATGTTACTCTTTACAGCTTACCATTTCACTGACAGTTTTTTCCAGACTGGCCTCCTGCTAGCAGAGGGGAAGGGCTAGGTAAATACTAACTGTAGCACATTCATTGACTATATTATTGTGACTGTATTCAGCAAATGACAGGATTAAGGCAGAGCATTTAAATCACCTTCATTTTAGTGAAGTCTAAGCAACTCGCTAATTAATTATAACTCACAACTTTGAGTTTCTCATACACATCTACACTACTGTATAAAATATCTGCTCCAAATTTTTTTTTTCTTCAGTTTTATTCAGAGACAAGAAAAGCAATTCCCCATCTGTTTCTAAATTTTTTTTAACTTATTTGTGACTTGAGGATTGATTCCCACTATGCTGTTCTTTTTGATTGCCTGCAATAAGATTTTCCAGATTCAAGTCCTTTTGAAGAAACATTGATTTAATAATTACACATCACCATTTTTACTACATTACGATAAAGATTTATCTAAGAAAACTGATGTTTAAAGACATGTCAGTGTCTTTGGGTGGAGATAAATGTCTTTTGCTGGATTCACACTGAAGATTGAAGTATTGTAAATATACAAAAAATATGAATAATTCTTGGTGTGTAGAACCCATTTTTCTGTCTTTTCCCATTGAATATTTTAATTATTAGATAATAAGCAAGACAGGACTCTTATTTCTTCAATTTTTTGTAAGCAGACATGTTCTGAGCATACATACTTACTATATACTTTTATTTCATAACTGTGTTCATATACCTTTTAAATATTTTAATCTATAAAATTGATCTATATATATTTATAAATGTAGATTTCATACATTGAAATCATGATGTAGATGGTATGGTCTATACCCAGATCTGACATTCTGGGTTTATCCCATGTCCTCTATGCTGAGACACATAATGTTTCAAGTTAATGATTTCTGTAGTACATGAGAGATGACAATTCTGATGTTTTGGTCTCTTCCTCACCATCTGGAAAACATTCTGCTTCCTGGGATCATTCCTGAGTGTCATTACAACGGGTTTGGATTTTAGGACACTCTCTCCCATTCCCTTCCTGAGTCAAAGCAGGGATTTTGACCTTCAGTTCTGACTTCATTTGGGGTAATCAATAGGCACAGGACTCTGTGCAATGGGGAGGTTTGCAGAATGAGTGTCTCAACAAGCTGTCTGGCCTGCTCTGACTTCAACGACTTCAGTTTCACAGTGGGATCCGAGTTTTTCCTGTGTGCTTTCTGCAGATGCCTCTTACCTTTAGCGAAAATTGGGAAGATAACGAACTTACTCTCTTAACTGAGCATCCCCAAAAACAAGGTGGAATATATTCATGTCTAAGCAGTGCTAGAATTTGGATGGTGGCTTGGTAATAGCATTTACAGATTTACATTTATATATTACAACTCAGGAACTGAAGACACGTCTAACATAGGGCATTATATAAAGAAGTTCCTCATTTTTATTCATTTGTTTTTGTCTGGAAGAGTTATTGTTTCTGTCTGCTCATGCCCCAGTCCATCTTTGTGTCTCTCCAGATAGACTGTGGTTTTAAAAGTGTTTGTACCACTGCACTTCTAACTCTTTCGTAAGAATTGGCTAGGAGGATTTTGAGTGTATCAATATTGCCAAACTAGTGTCCAAAAGTCATGAATCAGAGCATCAAATATTGAGAAATCCTTAAAGCTGTGGAATTAAAAGCAATAGTTTTCATTTATTTTATTTGCTTCTAGGGTCATAAGAAGTCTGTACAATTTTTGCAAATTCTGTAAAGTTACACAACTCCAGAAAGTAGGACTTTAAGGAAACTATCTCCAGGCTTGGATACCACAGTGAGAGACACTGACACTGACAGCTCTGCAGTTTCTGTACAGTTACTTTAGTCACATGTTCTACTTCATCTGGTAGGCGACCAAATTAACATCTTTGAATTTAAAAGCAAGGATAAGAAATTGTGCTTATGCACAAATTAAGACAGCTTTTGCTGGGCACAAGACAAATTCTTATGCTACAAGAAACAAGGGATAATATATCATGCTGGCTATCCAGTTTGAAAGAAGTCTTAATGAAAAGGTCAGAGTATATAAAAAGATCATAGTAATACAAATCAAAGAGGGCAAGGAAAGATCTTACAAGATCTTTCTTTCATGGAAGGCAGGGGAAAAAGATAGATAAGTAAAAGCACATTGAAAAACACTGTATTTCAACCAAATTTGTAACCTCGGCAATAATTTCATACTTTTCTATAAAGATCTAGGATATAGATGGATGTACATAAATTAATGAAAATAATAATTATTTGGAAATGAGACACCTTCCATCTATTGAAGACCTTAACATCCCTTTCACCAAAGCAGTAGACGGTTTCATACTATGTGAAATGCCTTGACAAGTCTGACATCTGCAAATCTGATTAGTTTATACACAAATATAATGAACTTGGACTTGCAGAACTGTTATTATACACACAAAAATCATAGGAGAACTGTCTTATAGATTGAAAGATTGAATGACATTGGCAACATATTGATATAATGCATTACAGCTCCACTATACTTATGAAAGTCTACAATTATAAAAGACTTTCTGTTACTATATATGCACAAAAATGTTTTCATGATTTAACTTAAAAATCTCCTAAAAGACACATGCAACACATTATCAGAATACTTGTCTTTCTCCCTGAATAAATTAAAATGAATGTTACAAACACTTTATTTGATATAAATACCTATAATTGTATTCATGAACATTTCCAAGGCAAATATTTGACTTTGTAGATTTAAGTCATAGAATAGCTTCAATGCAGACTCTACAAAACTTGTGCAGCTTCTTGATCAGGCTGTTTATGCAGGCAGGTGCAGACAAATCAAATCCTCTGACCACATTTTATAACATGCACAGATGTAAGACAGCACACAACCACACTATCTAAGACAATTAATGAACACAACTTTGTAGTCAGTTTAGAAGAACTGGTTTTCTTTATGGCTCTGGAGTGATTACTCACAAGAGCACACAAATAATGATGTAGCTCATTTTCAAGCACAATTCACCCTAAAACAAGGCTCTGGCTTAGATGTCTTAACAAATGTTTCTAGGTCTTTGCATCAACTTCTTTCACTATAAAATTAAGGTAACATTAATTCTAATTTTTTGTCATGCTGGATGTATTGGATATATTGGTCAAAACTTCCCTCAATATGAATTTAGATTTGAAAATTTTGAATAAAACTGTTTCCCCAGTAGTGAAAAAAAATGGCCTAGTACAGATTAATCAGTAGTTTAGTCTGTAGCTTTTTATTTCTTAATATGTTTGGTCCTATCCTGAAAAATACCTGTGCTGATGACACAGTGGGTTCCATATAATTAACATTCAAGAATTTCTGTATCTAATGTACTTAGTTTACAAATAAATTGGTGGGGTTTGTTTTATTTTTGGTTTTGTTTTGTTGTTTGAGTTTTTTTTTCTAACTGCTTTCCCTACATTCCTTAAAATCAAGCTAGATATTCTAGGGTGGGTTTTTTCATGTCACATATCATTGCTAGTTATAAATGTTCTGCAAAGCAAATGAGCTCCCAGCTACATCTGTGCAACACTAAATTCCAAATTAAGTTCTCTATGGATGGCACTATCACCCTATTTCCCTGTACAGAATTGCACAGGTGTATCCAGCTGAAAGCTATTAAACAAGTCTGTTGATGATATACAAGATGGAACAAAATTTGCAGCTTAGTATTTCCTAGCTGTGTTGGCTCTGAAGGAGAGAAACTTATTTATATTA
The DNA here is from genome assembly GCF_018691265.1 of Tyto alba. Lineage (NCBI taxonomy): Eukaryota > Metazoa > Chordata > Aves > Strigiformes > Tytonidae > Tyto > Tyto alba. The sequence goes on from NW_024881282.1 coordinate 55,373,605, forward strand.
CTGGCACAGGCAGCTATTACAGAATGCATGGAGAAAGGAGATCTGCTGAATAAAATGGTGCTGTTTGGGAGGCAGAAGGATTCATGCTAGAACTACACTTTATGGTCTTCTGTACTAATATTCTGTAATCACAATAGTCTTTCTTCCAACATGGTAGAACAGGGTCAGATGTCAACAAGAAAAATTGTTACAAATGAGAACTTTATAACCTTGGAGAGAGGTAATAAAATGTTTGTGACTTTCTCGTCAGCTGCATCTACAGAAAAAAATATATGAGTCAGTTATAGATGACCCTGTTTTGAAGTCATCTCTACAGTAATTGTACTCCAATTCTTATTTCAAAAGATACTTCAAAATCTTTTTTCATGAGACTTTTAAGATTCTGCTGCTGTGATTTATTTGATCCTTTGAATTTCTGTATTTTTGCTGTTGCTTAGTGTGTTTCTTTGCAGAGAGGGAATTCCTATTGTAGTTTACAGTATGTTCATCAACTTTTGCCACTTTGGAAGCTCTTGAGAATGTTTAGTAGATGCAGAACAGCAAAAAAAAAAATAATTCTTATTTAGAAAAAGGAAAAAAAATAACACTTGAAAATATTTTACTTTAAAATCAGTATGACCTTCCATAAAGGTTTACAGTAGCTCTTTTTCTTCCTGAATCAGTGTGCTCCTTTTAAGCTAAAAAACTCACCCTGGACACTTCTCTTTAAACTGAAAATTTATCAGATTCAGCCTAAAGTAAAGGAGCTTCTGAGAGCGTGAGTTCCTCTCCCATTCCCCCCCAGCACTTCCAGTAAGGACAAATATGGAAACAACAACCTATATCAAAATGTTTCTGTCTCAGAAAGACTGTCCATCATGAAGTTTTCTCACTTTCTCTTGAATATTTGGAAATGTACATTACACAGCTGTAATTATGCCTAGAAAAAAAAGTCAGCAAAAGAACTGGGTGTTATTTGAAATACCTAAATGAAAATATACTTGTCCAAAAATCTCACCTCAGCACCTAATTGCATATGTTCCTATCGTTCTTAGATGCTTACATGTGTAAAACTTAAATAAAATTCACTATTGGCATTGACATTTTCAGATTGATATAAAGTAATTTTTAATAAAACCACTATACTCAAGACCAATATTTATATAAAATTTTCAAACATCCTTCTACAAAGAAAAAATATTGCTTTGAGATCCTTTCCACAGAACAAAATAATTGATAATAAGCAAGTATTTACAAAACAAACTATCCTAAACTTAGCACAAAAGCAATCCAAGGAATCTCTGAATCATCTCTGTTGATCCCAAGTACATAAAACGTAATGAGCTAACCTGGCTTTATTTCACTCCCCATTTGCTGGTTAATTGGTCTATAACAGAAACATGCATCTGTAGCCCTTTGTTCCATTGTCTTGAGACTTTCCATTACTTCACCTAATTTCTGAAAGATTTTGTTTATTAAGATCAAAGTAGATTGAAGCCAACAACTGCCTAGAAAGGAGTCCCATCCCTCACTGCAGCATATAGCTACTGTTATTTTGAACAAGGACAACATGTTCAAGATCTGTCTGTGTGAAAAAGAGCAAAAGATGATACTTTTGGTTCCTGAAGGCTTTCAGGACTATCATTGTTCTAGGATATTTGAAAATAAAAGAGGTGGTTTGCAAACTTCCTTATAATATGTTCTGTTGCCTCGTCAGAACAGCAGCTTTTTATTTTCTTCAGCTTCTCGAGGACTTCTACATACTAGAATTATAATCTAGTCTTATGTTTTACCATTTTGACTCACATTCTAATTGTTTTCCTGTAAAGTTGTCATACAACCACCTTTTTCTACCCACAAAAGCTGCATGCATTCTGAAGGGACTTCACAGCTAAATGTGTGAGATCTGATCCTGAAGTACATAGATGAAACTCGGGGATCTCATCCAGAAAATCCTGCAACTGGCCAGTCCACATCAACACTGGTGTCAGTTAATGGATGCTCCTGTGCAGCTTTAGGAGCATCTCCGTCTGTTATGTCATGACTGGAGAGTGGAGTTTTTCTGGGTACATCTATGATGCACCTGAGGCATGATTCCAGCCTAGAAAACAAAACCCTGAGTACTTCTAATACCTTAATCAAAGGCCCAATTAATCTCTCTTCTGTGCAAGCTGATCAGGTGGAGTCAAGCATACATACGTACAGGTACCATGGTTTCTGCACTTCCTTGGCATAGTATAATTACTTTGGTTTTGAGCTTTAGCCAGTGACAAGATTAGAAACCGCATGAGGTATGGCTCTGCGTAATGTGCTTTCTGGTCACTTGTATGCATCTTTATTTCTCCCTTCTCTTCTCTGTTTCTTTTGCTGTTATTCACCATCCACCCTATCCACTTACATATACACACAGTTCACTATTTTTATTAAGAACTTGTAATGTACAGATTATTATTTCACAAATTTCCTAACCATTATCTTGGACTTTTATGTTGTTAAATGTGAGACTAACAATGCATTTATTGCATTAAAGTTAATAAACCATTGACTTACCAGATATGACACATCTGAAGTTGAGCTAATTCTCTGTCTCATTAAGCAGTGTAGGGAATACTATAATGATGCCACATTTGTCTTTCCTCTTAAAATTATACAATTAGAGAAGCTGCTCTTATTCAGTGAATTAATATCCTAAAAATTTTATCTAAGCTCAGTTATCTTTTACAGGTGTCTGCATTAAAGGCTAGGAAGCAGTTCTTGGTGAAGTATCATGCTAATGATGCTGGTCTCAATACAGCTTGCAGGAGAATAACTTTTTTTTAACTTGTTTGAGAAATGTAACTTAGAAAGCATCTTTTCAACTGTCTCCTTTAAATAACAAGTAAAATAAACACTACAATCTTGATAGCAGTCCCTCCTTTGTGTGTATGTGTCTTGCTGTGTGTGAGAGGGAGTGTAAGGAGATAGCCTGAAACATTAAGTTTCATTAATTTATATTTATTACTACATTTTATGGTTGATTGAACATTTTACATTGAAAGTCTTTCAATGGAAAATTGGGCTTTTGACCAAACTAATTTTTCTCTTTGCAAAAACTGTGTGTGTTCCATAGAAAACTACTTTTGTTTTATTTCATTTGCCTTAAAGACCGGAGGCCTGAAAACTAAATATTTTGATTTGGCTATGTTCCTGTAAAGACACATGAAAGATCAGATGACGTTCTTTTTGTCTCTGCTAGGGGCTGGACTCCCAGTCAAAACACCAGCATCATATATCACAGCCAGAAGTCATCAGGAGGGGAGATTGTGGTACTTCATGAGAAGACATTGACCAAATGTAGATCTAGATTAATGAAAGGATATTTCTTGCTCCCAGTTTTAAGTCTCATGGGCCAAGAAAACTACTTGTGGTTTTAAGCCAATCAAGTTCTGTACCAGAAAGAAAATGAGGACAAGTTAATATAAGCAAAGAAAATAAACAATTTTCAATTATTCTGAAAATATATATATCTAGAGAATAGACAGTTAAGCCTATACTTAAAGCTATATGTTTGCTCTAAACACTATTAATAATGACCACTAAAATCTTGGCCATCTTGAGGCCTCCGAAGTTAAGTTCCATAGTGGCAAGCAGCTATGAGAAGTGTTTGCCTTATGCTTCTACACCTGCACAGATGCTGACTTTGGTGAAATAATCCATACGGTTCTGAGTGTTAAACTGCATTGATAAGATGCACCCTGTGAAGAAGACTAGAGGATAGAGACAAAATATAGCCAAAAAGGAAATGTATAAGTATCACTGTTCAATTTTTGTTAATCTGATTATCAAGATGCATACCATAAAGGGTACTGCATAAGTTAGAATGCAATTGAAAATAGCAGTCTGTAGGATAAAATGCATCTGTTGTGCATGAATCTTCTCTTAAAAATGGCCAGTGTTTCATGATCAAAGTACGAACACAAACGCAATATGTGCAGCAGCAAAAAAGCAAAAAAGTCACTGTGCTGAGCCACATTTGTTACAAGAAATGTGACAAACTGTTCACAAGTATGTAACTTATTCTATAGCTTCCCAAAAAGAATAAGTCTCCATGAGGTCAATACAGGTTTTAACTGAGGAACTGACAAAGATTTGGCTATTAGGAGTGTCTTAATAGTCTTTCTTTTGGCTGGAAGTTACAAGGGTAAAGATAATAAAATTACAGCATCGCTTCTAAGTGTTCCTAGAAGACTCCACTATGCTCCTCTCCTGGCTGAAATCAATACTAGCACATGTTCTCTTCTTGCCTGTGCAACAGAAATGTAACCATCAACTTCTGATTATAGCAGCTGGGAGGTGTAGGACTAGAGTTGTTCAATGATGAAGGGTTAAAAAATTTACTGTAAGGTAGTCTCCATCAGCAAGTGTTGATTCATTAACACTTTTTATTTCTCTAGAACATTCAAAATTCCAGAAAATGTTTATTGGAAGAATTTTAAGGTGCAGGGTAAGAAATTTCAGAGAATGACCCTGAACACTCAATTGTCCAATGGCTAAAACATTTTTGTTAGTTGTTGTTAATTTTGACTAAAGTCCCTGAACTTTCTGTTAACTCATGTGACAAAAGCTGCTCCACACACACAAGGGAGTGCAGAGGAGCATCATCTGGGGAAACCCCAATATTCCCCTGCCCAGCTCCTCCTGGGGCTTCACAGGAGCCACCACCCCACAGCCCCAAAAGCACAATGGTAGGGGGGACCCGCAATGCCCCAGTCCGAGACAGGTGACCTCACTCCAGCCCCGTGGCTGGCCCAGAGCAGCCCCAGTCCCATGTGCCCAGCAGACATCCAGTGCCAGGAGCCAGCGAGGAGGGTGTCTGGGTCACCCCACAAACCAGGGACTCTGCCTGGGGTTCAGAGTTCCCTGTGGGGTGCAGGGAAGAGTACTTGGGGAGTGCACAGGACTTATTGTAGGATGTTTAGGGGAGGCAATGAGGGTGGGAAAAGGGATGGATTGAGCTGGTTTGAAGAGAAACAAGTGTGGGAAAACAGAAACAAAAGGGAAGAAAAGGAGCTGGTTTTGTGTAACAGGCATAGGTCAGGATGCCTCTCTGGCTGTGCCTGCACCTGATCAGTGCAGCCTGTCCCAGCTTCTCACCAAACTCCATTTCTAGTGATTTTCCTGGGTGCAAGGCTCTCTGGGGTGTGTGCCTGTGTGTACGGGGGTGGACCCAGCGTAGGAATCCCATGTGCCCATGGTGCCAGCATGGGGCACGATAAGGATGTGCTGTCAGTGAATGACCCTGGCCAGCATCAAGCTGGACCAGCTGGCAAGTGAGACACGTGGCCTGGGGGCTAGGAGGTATTGCTGGGAGTGTGGCACCTGGAGACATGGTTTACTGGGAGTGGGGGACTGGGGGGCCTGGCCAATTTCTGGAGAGACCCTGGGGCCTGGGGTCTGCCGAGCGACCCATTTACATCTGTTTGTGTGTGTGTGTGTGTGTGTGTGTGTGTGTGTACATGCATGTGCCTATGGTACGTGTGCAGCCTCACTGCCAGTCGGACCTGCAGGCACTATGAAGCTGCAGCAGCCTTGCCCTTACTGGGCTCACTGATTTGGCCGCTCCTACCAACTTCTATTTGTGTCAAGAAACTTTATCCCAGTTGAGTGCTCCAGTCACAGGGCTGCTGACTCTTCCTTGGAACAAAAACATGTACATTTCCCACAGTTACAAGCTAATAAGCCTGTTTAATTGCTCTAATGAGTATTTAGACCCTAAGGCTCAAACATTTACCACTTAACTGTGATATTTTCTTTGCCTTGTTGTCTCTACATAGAGCTTATTTTTGTCACACTGTTGGTTCTTGAGACCTGGCAATTTGGTTGCAATTCCCAAAATATTAGACAGACTTGATTCATTTTAATGGCTCTTGTTTTAAGACAGATATGTTTACTTTAAGTAATGCAAGTTATTCTTCCCTTATTCTGTGGAATAGAACAAATTTTAATTTTACATATTCTCCTTCAATGCAAACCTTCAATGCCCTGAAATCTACTTCCATTTAATCAAGTTACAACAGCTTTTAAAAGCCCAGATTCATCCCAGCTACAATTAATTAGTTACCCAGTGTTTGAGCCTTGTTGCTGTAGCAGCTACTGCCTATATGGAAATGATTTTCAGCTTGTGATCCAAGGACCCCTGTAACCATGGTCAACTACTGAAAGGTCTGACAACAAAGCAAAATTATTTTATTGTCTGCAGGTTTAAATAATATGAAACTCATTCCACGTCTGTATTAGAAGAACCATTGTAAGTCCAAAAACTGGTGGGGGAGGATCAAGAAAATGTTTAACAATCAATTGGGGAAGGTAGTTAAAAAAGGCAACTCATCCTACCATTTGAATCACTGTCTGGAAGCATCATATCACATTCCATCAACAATTAAGGGAACTTTGGGTGAGTAAGCTTCTGATGTAGATATCTTAACAGCATCTAAAGTTAGGTGGGCTGAATAAAGATCTACACTTCTATGGGGACTTTGCAGTACTCCCTAATTAACTTGGAATAAACCACAGTTTCTTAAAATATTCTCCACAACTAAAAAAGGGCTCTTCCTTAAATTTCTGTTATATTCAGCAAGGGTAAACAATATACATGTATAATATATCTGAAATATCCGAATATCTTGATTCTTATACTTGCATCACAGGGAAGAGATTTAAAAAAAAAAAAAAAAAAAAAAACCACAACCTTATTTCAACTTTATATTCCAAAGCTTATTTGCTTTGTGGGAAAAGGATACATTCATAAGTCATTAGTGTACAGATATCTCATTCCCCTTTCCAGCAGTGGTCAGTAGCCTGGATTGTGATGCAGCACAAGAGTAAGGAATGGTAAGTAACACCAACATATTATGGTAGATGTTTTTTCCAGCACTGAGGAAAATTTTTGATCTTTATGTGTCATTTGATGACACATTTACTACCAGAAATACTTAACATGTCTGTAATAATATTCAATTTAAAGTAGTTCTAATTTGATGTAAACAATACTTTGAGGCTTGTTACTGTGCAACAAATGAAGAACAATACACTATCCTAATGACTCTTAAAAACTGGATGTCTGTAGCAGGTTATTTAAAACTGTGTCTTTTAAATAAATACCCAAATAAATGTGCTGAGCAGTAAAGAAAGAAACTCTCACAAACCTAAAATGAAATTCAATTACAAAAAAGAGTAAATCAAAATAAGCTTCTTGAAATTTAAATAAGCTTCTTGAAACTTAAGCTCTTGTATTTTAGAAATTATTATTTCTAGCAACAGTGACTCTCATAGGGATGAGTGTTTCTCAAAGTCATTTTTACACTGCAAGGATTGATAAAGCTGTTATGAGTTGTCTTCTATAAACCCAGTGCATGGGTCAAGTGGGGCATGGCTTTTGCATTCATTCATTTCCAGCATCCCCACCTGGCAATTTTATGTGAGTGAACATAAAATTCGTTTGAGGTGTTTGGACTTGGGATCTCAAAATCATTAGTCCCTTTTGAAAAACTTGGCCCTGGATTTTTCATTAGTGAATCAGCCTATGGATATAAGTGCGTAAGTACATTCCACTCAAAGAAAAAGCCAGATCTGGATGTTACAGATGTATGAATAGTCACAGCAACAATTTTGGAAGAAATTGTATTCTTCATTGCAATGTGTACAACATCTGTCTCTGCATTCGTTTTCTTTGATGTGCTTCTTTTCACATTCTCTGCTAAACAGAATATTTTCATAGTCTTTTTTTTTTTATTCTTGGAAAAGTTTACAGTCGCTTTCAAGATGATAGCTAAAGCCACTTTTTCTTTTTTAGGGGCAACAAGAAAGCTCTCGTCACCCTATTTTTGTACAGGTTACTACCCTTTTCACAAAAAAGAAAGAAGAAAAGGTAATTTAAGATTTTTGTGCAATGAGAATAGACATTTTGCTAGCTGACTCTTCTTATCCATTTTTATAATAATTTATTTTATATCTGGTGTTACCATTTGATTTGCTAATTTACATCCCCTTGAATGTGTGCAGGTACAAACTTTCTTCGGATAATCCTTCACTATGACAACACCTAAGAAGAACCTTCATAGCAGGTAAATTAACCCCGCTGCTATTTCTGTTTTTGCTAAGACTGTCTAAATCTGGGTTTGACTCTGCCACATTACATGACACAAGCTAGTAGGGATGAAGTATGAGTATGATTTAGGTCAAGACTGTGAGTGAGCTAATACAATGTAAGCTGTACATCTGAAGTGCAGATGTGGCAGTATCTAAAGCCCCAAATAGAAAAAACTTTTGTTTCTTCGGAGTATCATTTTTTGGACCAGTCAAAAAGACATGATTTTCTAAATAGCTTTTTTCAAAACATGAATAAATGCAAAGAATCCTTGTAGCCTTGGTTTTCAGACAGTTACCAAATTATTTCAGAAATAACGGGCAACAGTGCATTGTGTTTCAGCATAATGAAATGTATGTTGCTGCTAGGAAGCAACTTGAAAGTAGTTTTACAGCCCTAACATTTTTCTTTCCCAATTTCACCTTCTTCTGATTGCTAAAAGGCTCCCTAAGATTTGGTTCAAGTTAGAAAAAAACAGAAAAGCTCTGAGTAGCCATAAGCCTGGAAAAATATCTGCTTTTTATCCATGTGAAAAATTATTCACAGATCTGGCTAAACTGGAGGCAGGTCTTTTTTAACTTGAGCTCATTTGATCTCATTTGATGCAGGAAAAAGTTGAAGGACTGCAAAGACCTCTTGAAATCTGGACATCAAGAAGCACGTGATTGAATATGAGAGAATAAATATTTTACCATTTTCTTCTTCTAGTCTTTTCTTCTGCTTGGCAAGACTGTATAATGTGCGGTAACTAAATTTATCACAGTTTTACCACGAGAGGGCAGGAATGCTTATCAAACAGGTTTCACCACTGGTTGTTTCACCACTTCTTTGTCAGGAGCGTGACCCAATGTGCTTTCCCTCTGTTGGTATTATGTGTCTAAGAATATACCCCGAGCACTTAACATGACAAAATGCTTTGACCCAGCAGACTGACCTCTCATTAGTACGGCAGATTAATCCCCCTGGACGGTCATGGGGGCTCAGGGGCATGGCTGAACTGCAGCTGTGTGACGCTAAGAGCAAAATCAGAACTCCTCACTCTGGGCTGGCAAAGGGAAACAGCCATGCCAACGCACCAGGCTTGCCAATGGAGCCTGGTGGGTAGGTAGAGGTGAATAAGTGCCTGATTTTTTTTCTTATGGTGTGTAACAGAAGCAAGAAGGAGAACCTTTAGAGAGGTTTATTTATTATTATTATTCAATATTAGCAGCATTGGCTTATTTATGAAAAATATTTAAATTTTTCTGTAAGTGAGACTAATTTTGATCAGACCATAACAATAGCCAGATCTGAACAGTAGAAGAAAGTGTTGGACAGAATACTGTGTAGAAAAGTTCCAGACTATTATTAAAGTGAAACAGATTTGTGTGGAAAGTCCTGGTTAACTCATAAACAATTTACAAACTGAAGCTTTTAGCAGAGCTTGATTAAAGGTTTAAATTCTTGTAACTGTTTTCCAATAAAATATAGTGTTTCACTGTTCCCAAAACCATGTTTTGGAAAAAAAAAGAAATCTACTGTGGGGCCACACAGAGTTGTAAGATTTTAATCAGCCAAAATTAAGCTTAGTAACATACATGGAAATATCCTTTCTTTTGCTTGTTTTGCTGTCATGTTAAGTAGTTTCTTTTTTAAAACAACAAAGTTTTTCACCATGAAGCAAATCGCTGTGGAGTTCTGATACTGAATGGATAAACTATATTCAATGGGAACAAAAAGAAAAAAAAAAAAAAGAAAAAATAACCTTACTGTAGTCATAACAATAACCTTACCGTAGTCATAAGAAAAAAGATTTATACAAGGTACTTTCTGTTAGTTATGCCAATTAAATTATGCTTTTACCATGTCGTCCTCCAGAATAACAGTGCTCAACAAAAATATCAGTTGTTCAAATCTAAAGATTCTTTGCTACTTCTATCATTGTGATAAAAACGCGTTTCCTCAGCCATAAAGCAGAAAAGGGTATTGCCTTCCTATTGTGTGGCTTGGCTGTCTCCTATAAGAAGCTCTTGACTTATACCTAGAGAGTTACATACCTTCTAGGAGATTTATATTCTCAGTGTCATTTTACAAATCTCTGCTCCCCAGAGATTTTCAAGAGCCATGACGCAACAGCATGCTATCAGGGTGACTAGGTAGAAAAGTAGGAAACCCTACAAGACCTCCTTGTTCAACGATTCATTATTTACTTCTCTGGGCTTTTAAATAGCCCTAGCGGTGTGTGGCTCTTTTCAAAGCCCTAGCAACAAGCAAGGGTGATTCAGCCCAGGCTGAGCAAAAGACAGCTGCCTGGATTTTTGCTGAAAAAGGAAGGGGCACAGCTGGATAGCATGCACTAACATGAAAACAGGCAAGTGGCATAAGTGTAAAAAGCCCCTGTTTTGTGTTTATTATTAGGATGCACAAAGAAATCAATACAAGTCAGGACTTCTGCAGAAGCTATTCAATATCTGTGCAGACGGATCATCCAATAACCTTTCTCACTGAGATTTTGAATCTGTGAATAAAGGATTGTGCTTCAAGACTTACAGTATTCATCTGCAGGGGAATATTACCCACGAACTTCCAAAGGAATGATGCATAAGGTGTCTTGCCCAGGGCCTCATAGAGTTACACATATGGAAAACCTGTGTCATGCTTTGGTCAAAGACCAGAAGGAATGACCTATTGCCTTTCCTTTCTATTATATTTTCTGCAGCATAAGAATATAACAGGACCAGTGCCCGGGTCTGGGTGAATCTTGTGGGTTGTTCTTATGGTTTTAGTTTTTACTAAGAATATATAGCAAAAAATTGGCAGAAGAAAATTTGGATTATTGTTCTTTGCTTTCCCTTTGTTTCATTTCAAGAGGTACATTGCAAAATCAAGTGAAAATAGGGATAATTTTTGTTCTGGCATTTTCTTTCCTGTTAATTTTTGAACAATGATAACATTTTGGACACATTTATGGCCTTGTCTTTGAACCCTTATTCATGTAATGAATCTATTCACCTCTTCATCCCTTCTGGTTATAGAAAAAACTCCCTGATTTGTCACTCAGTGTCTTTCCCATTAAGTGCTGTTCTAGGGAGATCAAATAGGATTTCACAGGATGAAAACTCTCTAGCAGACAATCACCATGCAATACCCAATACAGGGAGCAGAGCTACAAAAAGCTACCTTGTCAGGCAGGGACAGATATGGTTAATGTTATTACAATTCTTACTTGCTATCAGACCAACAGAGACACCAAGTGTTTTAGATGACTTTTTGTGACAGCAACATCCATTCAGAATTACTGCCCCCAAGAATCTCACCCCTACCCTTTTGCTGATCTCAAAGCCTGCAAAAACATGACGTGAGATTAAGAAAATTAGTATTGTCTATACAGAGTGCTGCTCCTTGAAAAGAAATTAGATTTCTTCCTAAAATTATAGCAGTTTTACTGTAACATTAAGGTATCTGAAGAAATGTCTAAATGGACTGTCTCAGGTGCTAGAAGTAGTTTAGATGTTGCAGGTTTATCTCCCATGAATAGGGTTGGCCTAATACTGTATATAGGGATATTTATAAAGTGGTAGATTTAGGAAGGCAGGTTCAGAGATGTACATATCTCCCAGCCTCCTATCAAAGCAAAACCTGAGCAGGCTTCTGTGTTAGGAAGCTGCATCTGATGTTCGATTTGAAATAATCTGAATTGAAACTTCATTGAAGAAATCGCTACTTAATCCTGCTCTGTGATGTACATACCCACACCCTCATTTGTCCTGGTGTTGGTGGGGTCATGTGGCAAGTAAAATCAAAGAACTGACCCAGCTGAAAGTTTACTGAACAAGCAGAACCAACAAAAAAAAAGAAGATCAAACCCCAAAAGGCTACATCAGTTGTCTAATCTGGATTAGAGTGCTGCCGTACAGGTGGTCATGGGGCCCCAGAGCAGGGAGAGAGTGGCCGGTCCAGAACAGCGAGCCCAATGGCACTCCTCTTTCAGCAGTGCACCAGGCTTAGAATTATTTACAATATTTATTAACCTACAGCCTGAGAAGCCTGTCAAGATTTTTTCATCCCAATGTGTACGACTGTTTTTAGCTTTGAAAGAACTACATTTTTCTAAAATTTGGAATTTATTATTTTATACATAAACGTAACTTCCTAAAATGTTAGCTCAGAAGCTTTCAGATCAAAATGTATATAGCATATAGCAATACAGTAACATATTGTCTTGTCTTGTCTAACATCTCACTGTTTTTCCATTAATTCACTTGCTTTTCTGAGTCAATGTTGAGCTGATGTTTTCAGAGAACTATGATCCATCACAATTTTCAGATCTTGCTCTTAAATAATACAGATTTGTGCTTTATTGTGTAATTAGGAATAACAATCTTTCTGCATTACTGTGTGCTTCTTTACTATTTTATCAGAATTATGAGACCTTTTAATGACTTTCCAGTCACAGTTTTTTTAAGACCATTTGATAATGTACCTTGCAATAAGCATTTGTGAAAATACAGGTATGCAGTGGATGTTCTCTATTTATTTGCCTATTATCTGTTAAGTGAGAGATTCATAAAATCTAGTTTTCTTTTACAAAAACTGCGTTAATTTTTCTCTCTTACATCCTATGCACTTTTATGTCTGTAACTTCAATTTTATTATTTTTTTTAATTAGTTAATTTACATGGAATGTATTAACTACAGTCCCCAGCATCCCTTTCTAGGAGTCAAACTTTCATCTTCTCTTGATCTTCAGGCACTGACACCAAGACATGTTGTATGCTCATGGAAATCTCTGAACTGCACTGTGACACTCCATTTCTGATCTCTAAAAAATACCTCTCTGACAGTTGACAGCCATGCAAATAATTCTAGATATTTGCAAATAATTCTAGATATTCTGCACTGGCTTTCCTGTCTTTGAATATTTAATGGGGTCATGGCAGTTTTCCTCAGTCTGATGCATTTGTAAATGCTTTTATTATAGCTGTTCTTCATTTATCAATCTGCTCCTCAGATTTCTGTTTTGCCTTATTATGTTTTTAAATTTAAGTTATCTGTATGGTAGATTATTTATACTGCTCTCTTGAAAGGCTCTTTTTGTTTCCAAAAGCTTTTTTTCCTTTCCTGCTTAAACATATTAGATATTTTTCAGTGATCCTTTTAGAATATTTTCATGTATAGCAACTAAACTAATATTTCTAATAACTGGAGACTTGAACCAGTCTCCTCCTCGCTTGCATTTTAATCAGTAGAATATTCCCACAAAAATAGGTAGGATCACATCAATAGGGAAAAAAACCTAAGTCATAAAATCAGTAGATAGTTTGATACAAAAAAACAGTTAATTAATCAAATTTCACTATTGATTTTTTGTTTATTTGTTCCTTCCTAGCAATTCACAACATCCTTAACACATCTATAGCTACAAGACTCAATCTTTCTATGTCTCTACATCTCTGCTTTGGAACAAACTACATAAAATCTGTCTAAAAGCCACAAAATCATTTGAAGAGTTTATAAAGTTGTAAACAGTATTTTTAGAACACAAATAGTTTGGTGTACAAAACCCTTTCTATTATATTAAAGAGAATGTGGATATAACCTTAAAGAAAAATTTTTACAGAAATTCAGGAGATAACATTCCAACAGTATTTACTGAGATCTGAGCAGTGACTTCTCTAGGAATCTATTCTGAATCCCAGACCAACCAGTTTCTGAGGATGGAAACTGCATGAGTTGCTCTTTCTCCCCAGCTGTTTGGTTTGTTTTGTTTTTTTTTTTTTTAAGGGGGATAAAAGACTGAGTTGTAGGTGGGACCACACACAGGGTTATGAAGAGGTCAGCGTGAAAGGGATTGTGGTATTTCCAGGATGGAAGTGCCAGACATTTCATAAAGACATGTTAAAAAATTTTAATTCAGTTTTGCAGATTAGCAATAAAAATATTTCTATTATTTTCTTAAAAACTCAAATTCTCCAGTGCTTTATTGGAACCTATGCTTTTGTTATATCTGAGCTTTTCACAACTTTTAACATCTTCTCAAATTTAAAAGTAGGTCATATATTTCAGCATATGTAATGTAAAAATGTATGCCAAATATTTGTAAAGTGAGTCATAGCAACATTAAAGAGACCATATCCAAAAATGTGATCTTGAAACCATTTTATTCAAATTATGTCTGTTCCTGAAAGTATAACGTCCATATACATACCAGTTTTCCTGTTGACCAACTCACATTCACAGAGCTATGGATTCTAGAGTTTAGCCTTATTTTCCCTGCTTATATGGCAAGTCTAGAGGTTAGACTGTTTAACCAGGAAACTAAATAAAGGTAGTTATGAGAAAAGTCTAAAGTAGTTTTTTCATTTGAATTTGCAGTTTGAAAAAGATTAATATCTGTGCTTTTCTCAGCTTCTGTGATAATATTCAGCCTTAGATCCCACGAAATATTCAAGCGCTATTATCTCACTTAACAGATACTTGGGAGAGTAGAAATTTGCAAATTCCTTTCCAAGAAGGCTTTCACAGAAACACAGCTAACATAAGGCCTGGATCGAGGAAGGCGATGATGTTTTCAAGTGAGACATAGAATTTAAGAACCTAAAACTGAGCTCTTGAAAGCTCCTGCTTAATCTTTGGAGGTGCCCAGACTCTATCAGCACCTCATTTTTCAGTGCTGAGTTTCCTCAGATGCTTGATTTTTAGGTCTGCAAAGGTTTAAAAGCAAATCACTAGTGACATGACTGACAATATCTTGGCTTCTGTCTCATATTTTAGTCTCATCAACAGTAGCAAGCTTGGTTCTGCCATTCATTTCCACTGTGTATCTCAACTTGAAAGACATTCTCTCAGCAAATTTACCAGCATGAAAGGGGAAATGTAGGAGAGAGTTTAGGCTTGTTGCTGAATGGAACAAGGAGCTTTTAATAAGAGCCTAAACCCTTTTTGGATCTGGGCCTACACAGTTTGCCATCAGCATTGCAGGATCTGTGATAATGCAAGAAATTGAGCCCTACTTTCTTCACCCCCAGGAAGATTCTTTAATCACAGAACTATGATTGCAGTTGCCTATAGGCTCGTCTTTCTGTCTAGTGAAAACCTCTAGAGAGATCAGAAATATTGCATCCATTACTTGGTACTGAACTGGAAGAACTGAAGGAAAGAATCTGCAAAGAATAACAGAATAAACAGCTAAAAAATCCAGTAGATAAGTTTATATAGTAAGGAAAATTCAGATCAGATTAGGAAAAGCTTCATGGTAGAAATGATGGGGAAGAATTGAAAGAGAGACTGTGAAAGTCTCTGTAAGATACTCCTATATTTTTGGGAATGACAGGGATATTTTAGATCCTGAGCTAAATATCAAAGTTTAGTTCTTGCACTCCTTTCTCTCATGAGGATGAAAAAAGGTAGTTTCTTCCTGTTGTGTGCCACTCTAAATGTTTTGGAAATTTATGGAGAAATATGAAGTTTAGGATCTATGTATTAAATTTTTCCTTATTTTTCCCTCATAGACAGTGCAATCAAAACTCAGGCTACAAAGGTCGGGGACAACACATTAATTAAATTTTTGTATTTGCACTGGTTTTGACTGGGGTAGAGTTAACTTTCTTTCCAGTAGCTAGTGTGGCGCTATGTTTTTGATTTGTGCTGGAAATGGTGTTGATAATATAGAGATGTTTTCATTATTGCTGAGCAGTGTTTACACAGGGTCAAGGCCTTTTCTGCCCCTCACCCCACCACACCAGCGAGTAGACTGGAGGTGCACAAAGAGTTGGGAGGGGACACAGCCGGGACAGCTGACCCCAACTGATCAAAGGGATATCCTATACCATATGATGTCATGATCAGTATATAAAGCTGAGGGAAAAAGAAGGAAGGGGGTGACATTTGGAGTGATGGCGTTTGTCTTCCCAAGTCACCATTGTGTGTGCTGGAGCCCGGCTGTCCTGGGGCTGGCTGAGCACCTGCCTGCCCATGGGAAGGGCTGAATGGATTCCTTGTTTTGCTTTGCTTGCATGCTCAGTTTTTGCTTTAGCTATTAAACTGTCCTTACCTCAATGCATGAGTTTTCTCACTTTAATCTTCCGATTCTCTCCCCCCATCCCACCAGAGGGGGACAGAACAAGCAGCTGGGTCGTGCTTACTTGCCAGCTGGGTTTACACCACAACAGTATTGAATAAGCCTCTAAGACAACTCTATCTGAAGACATTTAAAAGCAGACAAACATCCTAAAGAGCTTTACTGAAGCCAGAAAGGCTGCATCTACACAAATATGACACCACATGGTTCCAGGATACTATGACACCTTAACAGAGACTTGAGCAATGCTCACATTACCATACTGAACCGACAGAAGACAGACTATAAAATCCTAACTGTCAGACCCACAACTCCATATGCCATCCTGTACAGTAACCCGAGATATTTGGAGGGGGAATCATGTGATAATGTACCTTTGGCTCACAAGCTGCGCAAGCCTTTGGTGTGGGAAGGAGGTTTTGCTGAATGTTAACGAAGAGCAAAGAGGCTCAAAAGCTCGTCAATACTGTACCTGTGCATACAAAAGGCCTCCTGAGGAGACGCATCTGGAGAACCAACAGAGACCACAGCAGACTCTGAGGCTTCTTTAATGTCTCTCCACCGTGGAGCCAAAAGATGCCCTCAGGTGAATTCAACAGCAGGATAAGAACAAAAGTTTAAAAAAAAAAAAAAAAAAATTAAGTTTACTCCAGGGAAGCTCCTTCTAGTCATCCTGTGTCAGACTCACCTCAGCCCTTACATTTTTTGACTGATCTACTCTGGTTTTGCTTTGCACCATGCACATCTAGCAAAGAGCTACCTCATTTTAAACTGTCACATTTGATGTGTCCAGAAAGGCCAGATGAACCCAGCCTGTGGCTGTGGTTGCCCAGGGAGGGTTTTGTAAGAGAACAGAAACCTCCCCCGTCACTGGTATTTCCACAGTCATCACAGGGAAGGAGGGTCTCCCTGGCATCGCTGGGCAGAAGGGCCAGTCCCTGGTACCAGGGCCAGGCGCTGCACTTTCGCACAGCCGCTCTCCTTCGTGCCCCTCGTCCTTCAAGCACCACGGGAAATGGAGTGGCAAAACAGGGGGAGATAAATGCCAGGTATTCCTCACTAATCCAGAAAAAAGCTGCAGCAAAGGCCCCCTGGTTTCCTTTGGACGTTTACTAGAATATATCATGTATTTCACACAGGCACATATACACACGTATATAGACTCACAGAATCAAGTAGAAAAAAAATATTTTAAAAAATCAAGATTACCTTTTTAATGATGTCTTCCTGTTCATCTAGAAACTGTAGAAAAATCATAGCCTGTGTACCCGCACCTATAAAGCTTTTAAATGGCTTAGACTCAGTCTGTGTGTAAAATGTGTGCTGCTGTTGCAGTGCCAGTAAATGACATGATGCTTTGTTTCCCACTGTTATGATGCTTTAGTGCTGGAGTTGTTGTACTGATAAAAATATTCTTCACCTCTTATAGCAACTTTTCTCAAGTGCCTCTGCCACGTTCTCCCCTGGTGAATTCCAGCTTCTCTCCCTCTCCAGTGAATTTACCCAACTGCAGTTAACATTTCCAGTGATGTAAATCTCAAACTCCACATTTTTTTCTCACAACCCTAAGCTAAGTGTTGCCCCAAATCAGTTTGAGAAATACATCTTTATGACATGGCAGTACAAGTGCAAACCAGCTACATTAAAATATAACTGTGCCTAAGCTACGTGCTATAGGCTCCCGTTGCCTCAGCAGAGATGTGAGACAAGCAGAGATATGCCCATTCCTGACAGAAAGTCTGATGAGGGAAGCTTCAGCACAGACAATGTGGCCTGAGCAAAACTGACCAAAACTGTGTTTTACAGGGGTAGCTGCTTCACTGGGGGAATGATGTGAATTTATAAACTTGAGCTTTGACTGCAACATTGCATACAGACCAGAGGTGATTTATCTGTAAACTATGAATCCTCTGCTGCTGAAATATTTCTAGGGAAAGGAAGTGTTGGGAGGCTTGTTTTGCTCAGTCATATTGACCTACTGAGAGGAGTGCAGCTCTGTAGTTCCTGTGTGCAGGCACTGGAAGTTGTCATGTCTATGCCTATGTACGCTAAAGTCACCGAGCCATGATCTTCAAAAGCGCTTCAGATTCTGTCTCCTTCTTTAGATACCTCTGTTAAGGCATCAGCAAGATCTCCAAAATGACCAGTCAGCTGCCACTGCAGCTGGCAGGTGCCTATTTTCTGCTGGGGGTCAGTATGCGCAGACCTAACTAAAACATGGCAACGTTGCTTCTTGACATAAATTGCTCAGAGCCTGACATTGGATCTGATCTGCATTTCTTTTGGCAGCAGTGTGGGGTCAGCACATTACTCCTCTCTTTTCACACTCTAGGCATTTATTTCTGCCCTCTCATTGCCCCCTGGAGTGTGTTGGCAAAGCTGCTTGGGTGGCCCAAGCCAAGTACTGAACTGAACCTGGAAACCAGGACAGCTGAAAATTAATCTTTTCAGCAATTTTCTCTTTTTCTTCTTTTTCTTTCTTCTTTTTCTTTTCATTTTCTCTTTTTCTTCTTTTTCTTTTTCTTTTTCTTTTCCTTTTTATTTTTTTCTTTTATCTTTTATATTTTTCTTTTTTCTTTTTTCCTTTTATTTTCCTTTTTTTTTTTCACTTCCTCCCTCCCTCCCATTCTCCTTCCTTTTCTAATTTTCATTTCTTTCCTCCATTTACTTCCTTCCTTTCCTTTGCTTTGCTGATTCAGTTCTTTTATCTAGTTTGCCTTATAGATAAAACATTTTCAATTTACCAAAGTGGCGTTAGGCTGTGATTATAGAGGAAATCAGAGATGTTTAAGCCAGTTTAAGAAACAGTCATGTAAAACCATTCCTATACTCAACAAAGTGAAACCAGCCTTATTCACCTCCTGTGAGTTGAAACTTCAGCTCCAGTTTTTAACAGTACTAATACATTTATTCACAGTGAATTCTCCTATGATCATTGAAGGGCTGATGTTTTCAAAAGCTTGACCCCAGAGCACTTTGGAAATTACCACTCTTAAGTGGTATAGAAATTGTGGAGCAAACTGTTTGAAAACTATTTAATTTTTGCCAGAAAGTTTCCAAGCAGTTGTGTCCCTGTTTAGAAAATACTTCATATTATATTATAGTTGGTGACTCCATTTGTCTTTCTGTGATGTACATGTACACCCCATGTTTTCATCATTTACAATACATTTTGAATAAATTAAATGTTGTTTATAGTTGAAAAATGAGTGGTAGAATCTGTCTTGCTTACATTTTTTTTCTACATCTCTATCCATATTTCTAATATATATGTATATTAGACAAAAACAAAGGTATTTTACACTTCCTTATCTCACTGTTGCATATCTGAACATCTGGGCTTGTTCCTGAATTTGGATATACATTTTTCATTTGTTCTTCTGTCATGTCCACTTCACAGATCCTGAAAATTGACACTCCAGAAGCTTATCAATACACAGATCATCTCTGATTGAACTCAGAGATACAGAGTCCTTATACTTTTTGTTTACTCATGAAAATTCATCTAATAACAGGTATAATCACTACTGTTGGTTATTGTGCTTGAGTATATGTGGGCTTTCAGAGTAAACAAACGTATTGACTTCTGTTTCTGCTAGGTTAACCTAATTCTTGCTTAGGTCAAGATTTTAAACATTGATCAGTGCAATAATATTCAGCATTCAATGTCTTCTTCTTCAGCAGCAATTTAGGTAGAGTGACTTCAGAGAATTACTTGAAATTTGTGATACAGATGTATTAAAGGAGCTAAGTATTTTGTGTCACCCTTTCATTTTGAACATCACACCGCTGGTTTAGTTTGGCTTCACAAATAGCTACACTGAGTAATAATTTTTAATTCAGTGGAATAATTTTTAATGTTTTCTTTTTGTAATGAAGGGAAATGCCACTGAATGGCTTTGTCAGGAGGAGCAGAATTGTAATATCTTCTCTTTCTGGAAGAAATGGATCCTGTTTCTCTGATTTTAAACCAGGTTGTCACCAAAATATCTTATCTCAGCTGTTCCTTTCTTTATTCACTTTAACCACAGAATACAGAAAAGACCTCACTAACTTCAATTTTGAGGCTTTCCACTTTTTGATATTAAGCCATACGCTTAGATTTACATGACTATGTACACCAGCATAAACCTCCCACACTTCAGTATTTTCTCTGTCTTTGAGTAGATGATTGGTACTTACTTAATAACAGAGCAGAACAACTGACAGTACATGGATACTGATTTTAGAAAAATGATGGGTCCATGGCACAAAAGTTGGAATTTCATCTATGGTGTATGGCAAGTTCTTTTCAAATGAAACAAAGAACATCAGCTGAATTATTCTTGTCACAGTAGATAGTACTTTTGAGGAAAAAAATAAGAAAGGTTTGAGGTATATTTACAACTTTTCTTATTGTTGTGGTTAGAGACGTTTACATCTGTTGATTTATGCCTTAGTAACTCACTTACTGAACTTTCTAAAAAAACAATTTTCCCTGAGAAATACATAATTTGTGAAATCTCCATCCTGCAAGTACTTTCTGCAGCTCAGAATGATGAGCTGTCCATGCTAACATAGAAATGTTTCTGAGCTGGGATATATATGGGTTTTACAACAAAAGAAAATTTGCATTTCAGTTTCTTAGAACTGTTCTCTGCAGCTTCCTGATACCTTATTTAAAATGTGTTACAGCTTGAGCTGGTTTGCTTGTGCTGGAGTCCACATTAACAACTATTTTAATACAGTTTGACATTTCATACATTTGAGAGACTTTTTACCAAGGCCTGTAGTGACAACACAAAGGACAATGGTTTTAAATTGAGAGAGGGTAGATTTAGATTGGACATAAGGAAGAAATTTTTTATGATGACAGTAATGAGACACTGGATCAGGTTGCCCAGAGAAGCTGTGGCTGCTCCCTCCCTGGAAGTGTTCAAGGTCAGGTTGGATGGGGCTTTGAGCAACCTGGTCTAGTAGACGATGTCCCTGCCCATGGCAGGGGGGTTAGAAGTAGATGACCTTTAAAAGACCCTTCCAATCCAAACCATCCTGAGATTATATGATTTTATTTTACAAGGTGGTCTTTGATATAGGAAAAAACGTTTAGCATAACATGTGCAATTGCTTGAGATTAATTTTTTCATCCATATCAGTAACAGAATAATGTTATATATTAAACAGATAATTTACAGACACTTACATTTGCTAAAAAAAATTAACAATTTAATAGATTGGTAAAATCCATTAGTCAAACAAAGTATTTGTGGTCTGTATGGTTAACTGAACCTTTTTTTCTCTCCCTCTCTTTTAGTTTGTGCTGACATATATTTTTGCATTTTATTTTGAGATTTAGATTTAAGCAGCAGTGGAAATTAGGCAGAAGTCTTTATGTTCCCCAGGTTGTGAGTTTAAATATACCCCAACTCTTAACAAATTTTGGTACAGATTCACTCAGAAGTTTGAGCAAGGCATATAAAGCAGTTTGAAAACCTTGTTGATATTTCAGATTTCTAATAAAAAATACCAGGTAGGTTTGAAGTTTTATTTTAAAACTTTATTTTATTGCAAGAAAAATTTTGCAGAACCTATAAACTCAGGGGAAACTAAATCAAGAGATTTCATGATCCTAGCAATGGGAAAAGTAGTCTCAAAAACATTTCTACTCAGAAGGATATCCTGAAGGCTTATATTATATCGTACTCTGGAAAAGAATGAGTTCAGTCCAGGCTAAGGCATGGAATGAAATTTTGTTCCTATTTACCCAGATGTGACCTGCCTGGTGTCAAAGATCCATAAATGAGAGCAGAGTTTGGTCTGTGTTTTGTGATACCCTTCGTGACTTGAAATTTTATTCAGACATGTTTACAGGACTTAGAGAAACAGAATGAAATTTCTGGCCTCAACTAGAATCTGCTGTACAAATTCTAGTTTAAGATTAAGTTAGATCTTTACTAGATTTAGCAAATAATTATGTAACTCATTTTGACTCAAGAGTGAAAGTCTCTTTGCAAAATTATGTATTTGTCAGGAAAAAAAATAAAGGTTTTGAGGGAGTAGAAATTATTCTGAATGGGTGGAAAATTGAGCTTTTCAGTCAATATGAAAATGACTAAATATCTTCAATTCAACATTTTGTTTTTGACATATTTCTTCGACACTTCAGAAATATTTTGGTTTGGGGCAGCTATGATGAAAATTAAGGAATAAGATTCATAAAGCTGCTGGTGGTCCCATACCACAAAGCCCAGCAGTCGGAATAATCACCTAGGAAGTAGGAGATCAACATTCAGATCCGTCTGAAACAGAAGTCTGTTCCAGAGCATGGATTTAAGACAATGTTTGTTTTGTCCCCTGTGTGTTTTAAACAGCTGTCAACTGAAGTAGTTGATTCAGAGTAGGACGACATCAACAGAAAACAAATAAGCTCAGAACACCAGCCCTCAGAATACTGGTAGGGACACTGGCTTGGAAATTTTACTTTTAAATTTCTTATTAAATGTAAAGACAGAAATCCCACACACCAACTGAGTATTCCAACCAGTCCTTCTGGCACAGGTCTTACTGGGGAGGGAAAAAGGTCAGGCTACCAGGATTTGCTCTTTCGTCACCACCCCACTTTCCATCTCTGCAGAGCTCCTGTGCAGCTGCCAATCATACACTCCCCAGTGGTGTATGGTGCCCCAGCTTCTCACTAGTTTCTCTACAGTTGAAGAGAACCTGAATTAAAAAAGGGAACAAGAGTGTAGGTGTGTCAGGGTGTATCCCTGCTCTTCTGTTATTGATGTGAGCCTATCTGTATTGTGCATCTTGGCATAAGTATGTGGCATCAACATGTAATCCAGTGCAGAGGCACCACGCGTGCTGTGCAGAGAGGAAGGAAAGAAGCTTCTCTTCTGCACATCTGTTTGTTTGGGGGACGGATGCTCCAAAGGACTTTTGGATAGAGTGGGATTTTTCACTTCCTGTAATGCCTTAATTTATGGCTTGGGGTTTCTCTGAGGGACGCTGATTTTGCAGCTAAGTACTCTCACACAATATTGTCTACTGAAAAAAATATACAAAACCACATTTTTCCTGAACAAGGGTCAAGTAAAGTAAAAGGTAGTTTCTTTGAATTTTAAGACTTCTCCCCAAAAATACTTTGCTCAGTTCTGTTTTGTCTTTTGCCTTTCTTACAGGATCAAACTCTTCTTGCTTTTCTGACCTTCTCTTCACTTTCTGGGCTCATCTGCTCTTAGTGCATGCAACTCAAACAGATGCTTCTAAGGTTTATGGCCTTACATTGAAAACTCCTCTATAAAATCTGCTCGCCTTTTGACTGATCTTGTAATTTAACCTTGTGCAGTGGCACACACTTTTCCTGCAGTCTTACTTATTTATGCTGGATATTTTGATGCTCAGTGAAGATTTACTATCTGCTACAACAATAGGAGTCCTCTCTGTGATTCTGTACTACACCTTTTTACCTGCTGCTTAGTATCCTTTCCAATGTAACGTCCTGGCTGCGCAAGATCAGGAGGCAGAAGGTAAAGTACACACAGGAGGAAACAGGTACAGTTTTGACTTGTTAGACATGGTCCAGTGAATGGAGTCATACTAGTAACATGCAGGCTTGTAATTGAACAAGTCTGAATTGTTCATACTGCCTTCAAGAGTTGGAGTAGCAGAAGGCTAACAAATTTCATTTGACAAGAAAATTCTCATATATACAAGAAACTACCAAGGTCTTAAATTGGATCAATAGCAAAATCCCCCAGAATATAGTTAACTAGTCACTTTAACACACTATTGTTTGTTGTGGGGGTCAAAATTTTCCCCCTTTTCCACTTTATCATGCTCACCCTTTCCTATGTATTCCCTACTCTCTCTAACTTTCAGATGGAACAATTGAATAAAATATGCAGCTACTGGTAGGTTTCATACTTCATATGTCAGCTAAAGCAAAAAAAGGATTAGTCAATAGCCTTTTCAAATTAATCCTGACTTTGAATTCTGAATTTCTGGTGAACTGTTGACTGCAGCTCCAACAAATCCTGGGTAATGCTTTGGAAATACAGAAGTTCTGTGAGTGGAGAAGTAACATTCATCTTTTATTGTAGCTCAGGACCCCTTTCCTTCAAATTTAAATTCTTCTGTGAACAGAATCTGCTCAGGAAACCTCTAGTAAAAAATGTCAAGGTGACACCATAGTCCTCTGTGAATTATTTTGTTTCCAGCATATCCTATGTGTGCCAGCTGAAAAGGAAGAAGTACCCTGTGGATTTCATTATTAAATTTACGCATTGCAAAATTATGCATAGAAGAGGGAATAGAATATATTTTTCATTTGGGCCTTAATCTATAACCCAAATGTGATAAACTCATTTTGTCTAATACTTGTCAGGTGTTTCCTCTTCCATCACTGTCATTAACAACTCCATACTGAGCAAACCCATAAAATTCCAAGGCAAACACCCAGGGTGTACTGCAGGATGGTAGCCATTTCATGTTTTATAGATGTATAGAATAAAATATCAACATCCAATATAACATAATGTATTACCGTTTGCCACTAAAATCTTAACAGTAAGTTCATAGTAAAGTTCAAAATTTTTTTTTTTATTTTGGATCACAAGCATAGAATATTGCTTATACCACGAAGGTCAAACAAAAAGAGTACATTGTGTATGTATGTATATGTATGTATGTAGGTAGGTATAGCTAGCTATAACTGATACACTTACCTCAAAATTTCCTCTGCTTACCCTTGAAGGTAATTTTTCAGATTCTATACTAAGCTGTCTGTCTGAAAATACTTCTGCTTTGGACCTCAACATCTCAAAGAAAAAAAAAAAAAAAAAGAAGAAGTACTAAACCACTGTTTTCTGAGTCTCACTTTGACTATGCAGAATTACTAGGATCACTTTCCCAAGAATCACAGAAACTCTCCACGAAGGAGGTGAGGGACAAAAGCAGTTAGCAATGCATGTGCAGCCCTGACCTGTCTGCCTTGGACAGGCACTGGTACAGCTTTTTTTGTGTGACGATTATGTGATGAAGGAACAGGCACAGGACAGGGACTAAAACATCTCTCCCTTTCAGTGTATTCGTGTGTAAATGTTGTCTCTGGCATCATTAACCAGCAGGGCAGTTCACACACAGACGTGAAGGTGAGTACTAGGCTTCTGTGCTGCCTGAAACAGAGATTCCTCCTTACATGAGCGAACGCTGCAGTGCCACACAGCACAGGGAATGAATGCCTAGTGCCCCGTGGAACCCAGCGTGGGTCCTGGGCAGCAGTGCTGGCACAGTGTCCTCCCTGCTGCCTGTTCTTTAATTTGCAAAGGCAAGGGGAAAAGGATACTGCCCATATACAGCTGTCTTTTGCCTTGTTTGTTTCTGTTGTGATAATAACATGTAGCTTAATCTATGCTTGGGTGCATACGATGGGTTCGTTAAATCTGCCAGATCGGGAACAACACCCTTTTCCCAAACTGCTGCTAGGAAAACGGAAAGTGATACCTAAGTGGCTCATGTGACAATTTAGATTCCATGAGAACCACAAAAAAAGATCTTTTAAATAGTTGACAAAATTGTACAAAATAGGGTCTAAATTTTTTTTAAGTTTCTTTAAATTGCCCTGCAGTATACTTTCAGCTTGGGCCCGTAATTTGAAGTCATAACACTGTGGACTCATGAAGTGTTGTTAAACAAATCTTTATTCTTTATTTGGTGCATTCTCAGAACACAGGTATTGTACTTACACAAACACACATACAATCTCACATATATGTGACATAGACAGGGCCCATCTAGAACTGGACAGAACAGGCTGGGAATGGAAGCAGGACAGCTGAAGTATTTTTAATTCTATGAAAACATTAAATAACCTCACATTTGCACTTCTCCTTTATTGTTGTGGCATGGTGTATTATGGAAAGGAATGGGATTATAGAGAAGGGGCGTTGTGCTTTGGTTCAGCATTCCTATTGCCTGTTTATACAACTTATAAATAGGTCTGCTACAGAAATACCTGTAAAAAAGAAAAGTTCTAAGCCATTAACTTAGATATACAGGGGTTGCAATGTGGTACCACAAGGATTCTATGGCCTTTCCAATGTCATGTTTGTTAGACTGTTGAATGTCTCTATTCCCTTACACAGCACTCATGCCCTCTGGGTCTCTCAGACACTAACCCTTATCACCTTAAGGGTATATCGAGCCCTTCCTCTGTATCTAGGCAGAAAGGGCTTTCATTTTCAGTAGCAGAAAACAACATTCTTTCCAGGCAAGTCACTGAGTGACTTCATTCATATATCTGATTAATCTGACTCAATGTAGACGACTGTCTGCATTAGTTGCTCTATACTTTTCTGTAATCAAAGGAGGTAAACTGATATTGGTTAGAAATCAGTCCAGACTTCTGGTGTGGGCACTTCAATCCCAGATCCTTATGTCAATTTAGCTTTAAGGATACCCAGTTATATTAAAAATATCTGTATTAACAACTCAGACCAATTTAAGTCTGCCAGCTGAAGGGTGTTACAGTAATCAAACTCCATCAGATTAAAAACAAGTTCCTTGGAATGGTTTATTTGTACAACATTAGTAAATGACCACTTAAATTGGTACATCTTTGGTGTGTAGATTCTCATTGAAGCTCACCATCTGTTAGGTTGTAAAGCTATTTGCTTTTCAACAAAAATAGACACTTGAGAGGCTTCACACTATAAAAAGATCTGTTGTTTTTTTTTTTTTTTTTTTAAAGTCATGTCTTCCTAATAGTGATAAAAAACAAATAGGGGTGCGCCAAAGGCTAACAGTTGGAAAAAAGCCATCCTTTCTACTAGTATGCTTTTTGTATATTCTAAATGTTTTACTCTCACTCTTTATTTACGTTCTAATTTCTCTCAAGAGAGAGCAACCAAAACATCTCTGTACAGGCCTTTCTCTGTCGTATATAACCACTGGATCTTTCTTTTTATCTTTGCTGTTCCTCTTTGGCACCATTCATTCATGTGATGCTTATCTTCCAACTACTCATGATCTACCAATACAGTTGCAAATTATGAATTACCTCACCCCTTGATAGATATCTGTGTTTTGGGTGGAGGCTGTTCTTGTTTCAGTCACCTGATTCCACAAAGGAATGTAAGTATATCTGACACTTCTATAAACTGAGTGCTGACTGTTATACTCACTAATTTCAGTGGATGTCCAAACCATAAGAAAACAAATATATGTATATGTATATATATATTTCCCCATTTTTAGTATGAAGCATGTGAATAGTGTTGCTTCTACTTCTTTAACATGTTTAATTTTATAGAATTTCTTGGGGAGATATTGTACATATGCAACAGTTCCAGGAAGTCTCCTGTGCTAACTGTAAGAGTGAATTCCTACTACATGGTGAATCCAGTTAACAGAAAACTAGTTTGGCTTGTTGGTGATAAAAACTTCTTGCATATTGGTCTGCATTAGCAAATTCCTAGCCAGCAGCCTGAGGAGGGGGCTACTTCTCTCTACCCAGCACTCATGATTCCACAACTGGAATAATGTTTTAAGGTTCACCTCTTTGTACTACAGAGAGCAACAAACTGGAGAGAACCCATCACAGGGGCACCAAAATTATGAGGGGGTTGGAGTACATGTCATATGAGGAGAGGATGAGAAAGCTGGATTTGTTCAGCTTGGAGAAAAGGCTAATGAAGGATCCAATTTTAGTCTTCAGCTACCAAAAGGGGGCTATGGAGAAGATGAAGATGGACTTTTCTTAGAAGTACACAGTGAAAAGACAAGATGCAGTGGTCACAAGCTGCAGCAGGGGAAATTCAGGCTGTCTGCAAACAAATAATATTTGCCATGAGGGTAGCCAAGCACTGGAATAGGTGCCCAGAGAAATTGTGGAATATTCACCCTTGGAGATAATTCAGAATTCAACCAGGAAAGGCCATAAGAAATTTTACCTTACTTTTAAGTTAGCCCTGCTTTGAGTAGGGGTCTAAACTAGATGACCTCCTTTGGTTACTTCCAGTCTGAATTACTCTATGGTTCAAAACATGCCAATTCTTGTCAAAAATTAGGAATTCTGTAGGGAAAAAAAGGAAATGTTTTAAACATGAAGAAGCATAACACTTATCAAATAAAGAAGGAAAGAAAGTTCTTGCAATATTGCAATATTTTGTTTAACTTTGTTCCTCTCCTTCATTAAGCATGTCTAACAGATAATAGTCCATTTACTTACCTGTATCTTAACCCCTGCTGATGGAGATAAAACTCATATAGTTTTATCATTGTATAAATAAACTTTTCACCAAAGGGTAACAACAATCCCTCTCACCAAACCAGGGTGAGAATCCACTATGTATTCTCAACATTTAAGCTCACCAGGTTATGAAGATCTTCCAAGAAGATGGTTTATGCAAAAGAAGTTCCCTTTTTGCTTAGTGGGAGTGAGGACAGATCTTTTGTCCTCTCAGTTTTCTGCCTAGTGGTTTACACTTAGCCTTTTATTGAACTTTTCTCTTTCTTCCTTTGATATCTGATTCTTTTTTATTTTTCATAAGGCACTTTATTTTACTTTTAATTGATACAGCAAAAAACATGTGACATTAGTGCTACATTCAATTATTGTGGCTGAACTTACTCGTATTTAATATAATATAAAGATCAGAGGTTCCGGAATTATTTCTTTCCTTTTAATTATGTCTGATCCTCCTGTTCCTTTATCAGTTTGAATCAGTTTTATCAATTTCACACTAGCAATGAACAAAGCAGTGGTACATCTTAGACATTAATGTAGTTTAAAAAAACTGTAATGATAACATTTTTACCTACTATATCCCAGTGCACCTACTGAAGTCCTATCCTATTTAGTATTTAATATAAGCAACAGAGAGCTTTGATAAATTTGATAAATTTTAAAACCTCTAGATATTTAGTTATAGTTATGGATCTAGTTAGCCTAGGATCCTGAAAATTTAATAAGTATTTTATCTCTGAAAGAGGTAAACATTTAAATTACTTTTTTTAAAAAAATATCATCTTCCTTTGATTATTACTTATTTAGTGTTTCCCCAAACTTTGTCAACTACACACATTTTTACTGCCTTTTACAGCATGAGTTATTAGAAATTGTCCTTTCTTAGATATATATATTATTTTCAGCCTCCAGAAATCCCAGAGTAGTTTCTGCCTGAGTAGTGATGCCTCCAGCAGCCTTTCTGAGAGGTGATAGGACTGTGGTGGCTGTGAACTCCTCTGCAGCCAATATCAGTCAAAAGTAACAAGGCTGGCACCAGGCACCTCAATGAGCACACCAACAGACCTTGCAGGTTTTATCACCAAAGAACTCTAAGATTTTTTAGGTAGTGGTAGACTTTGCACATCTTTTGGAAAGTTAATAAGATTTTTAAAAGCACAGTGTATATTAGTTTTGAAACTCAGTAAACTGCCCCAGGTACAATAGAAATACAGCTTAAGAGACTGTTATTTTGTTTGTGAATGTAGAGTGTTTGCTAATAAATACCTGATTGATATAAGAATTAAATAAAACACAACATAAAATTTCATTTGACTTGCTTTTTTGGGGAGATAAATTTCACATAGTTCCACTACTGTCTCTATAGAAGGTGTAATGATTGTAGGACTTGCTGATTCAAGTGGAATTACTCAGAGATAAAGATCTGGGAAAAGAAAGTAAAAACAACAGGGAGCCTTCCACATGGTCCTTCTCTTACTGGCCTGTCCTACCTGCAGACTGTGTGTGTCAAAAAATGGACTTTGGCTGGGTCCTGTTTCAATACTAAAGCAAGAAGATAAAAATACTCGGATTTCTGAAACTACAAATTTTCTGTGCTTCCTAATTTCTAAACACCATTATCTTTGCTAATTACAACTCTTTTTTTTTTTTTTTTTTTCCCTAGATCATCCACATTTCATTATGTGTCCTACATGCTGTTGCTTGGCAGCTAGATACCTAATAATATTAGAGGATATCACAGAACAGGGATATTTTCCTCTTGGTGCTCATGAATGAACCTAGGACACAGGTACTTTTTTTTAAGACTTCTAAACCCTTCTCTGGGGAGACAGGATACTGTTCATGTTATAGAATTTGGTTTTAGAAATAAATAATTACTGTTATATGCTGAATATGTTTGTATACATAGGTATTGTTATTAACTGGAGAGTGAAGGTAAGGAGAAGGAAATATTAAACATAACAAAAACATGATTAAAGTTATCAAGCACCCAGATACCCAAAAGAATACAAGTCTTTCTCTTTTTTGACTAAGAACTGATGTTAAAATACTGTTCACTGCAAATGTTTGTTATATTAAAGTCACTCCTTCAGTTTGAGCCATATTGCTCATGCTCAAAATTAGGACCATATTGTGGCTGCAACTATCAAACTTCTGTATATCATCACCGTCATCCTGCAGTGCATATAGAATAGGTTTCCAAATTCTCTGAGACACAAATCAGCTTTTGTTATCTTGCTGTCTTTCAGGTAAATTAATTAACTGCGATAATCACAGATTCTTTGAGACAGATGTTCTTACAATTCTGCAGGCAGAAAATGAAATGTTTATGAATACAATCCTACAACCAGTAATTATGTAAATTTTATGCTTTTTAAATGACAATCCACCTGCAAGATGCCCAGTCACCAGTGAAGATAGGTTGTTTCTTAAACAACAAAAAAAAAAAGTCTACATCCATTTTTCTTATATTTTAGAGATTTGTCTCCTGGTTTCAAAGGTTGCAAAACAAGATGGCATGCTGTGACACAGCATGGGGTAAAATAATGCATCAGCAGTGAGAAATAAAACAGCTCTGCAACTTGCGATCTCTGTAAAGACAATGAACATTCAGGAAGAATGTATTGCACTGATCTTCAATTGCTTCAGGACTTCCTCAAAAAGAGTTTTTTAATTATTATTATTATGACTTTCTTTGTCATTTATTTTCACAACCATCAGTAGAGGAGCTTCTAATATTATTGTATCAAGCATATGGCAGAATAGATTCCCTATAGCAAAACTATAAACATCAGAGATAAAAAGTCTAATATAATCAGTGATCTCTGCATTAGCAGAGATCAGACTTGATCTCCTCTGTGCTATTCTGCTGCATTTTATTCAGTTTAATTATAAATCGCTATCCAAAATGGACTCCAAATAGTAGCCTTTTCTAACTAAAGCATGTTCTTTGAGAGGTCATCTTAAAGATATTTTCCTCTGAACTTACCCTGAATATATAATTTCTTTATTTCAAAGCTTTTCATTAAGAAATGCAATTAAGAAATACAATTTTTGCAATGAAAATAAGAACTTTTAGCAATAACAATATATCTGTAACATTAAACAGAAAACCTCTGAAATTTTCTTTTCCAGGAATGCGTGTGTGCATTTAAACTCATTTAAATACATTTAAGTAGCATTTAATTGATCGACAAGCAAAACCACAGACAGCCTAAAAACACTTCTTTATAACATTAAAATGTCTTTAAATACATTTAATGAGCAAACTGGGGGAAAAAAATTAAGTCAGTCCACTGTGTTTACAATAATAAAGAATAACCTGCAAAAGGAATTAAGATTTCATTGTGCCACAGGCATAGAGAGAGGAGAGCAAAATAATATCAAAATAACAGAGTAATATATTTTAAAAGCACATAATAAAAACCCTTTAAAAGATATAGTGAAATTGCTTGTAAAATTAAGACTTGTGCTTTTTGTCTAAGAGTCTGCAAAAAGAGAAGATAGGAATAAAGTAAAAGACTGTGGCAAATTGCTAAGATTGGTATCTTGAACAGGAATTTCAGAAAGCATGAGAACCATCTTGCCACCCTGACTGATCATTGACACAAAATGCTCACTGTCTTCTCTGGGAAATACTTATCCTAGGAAGTACAAAATTCCATAATTTGTTCCACATTACAGTTCCACTTTGGACCTGTTCTGGTACAAACCTACATGAAAAGGACAGAAAGTAATGCAAAGCAAGGCAAGGCAAGGAAAGGCAAGGCAGAGCTCTAGCCTTTCTGGATTGGAGCAGTACTGTCAGCCTGGAGCATAACAGGCAACTATATGACTGTTAGCACAGCTCCAGATGACAGACCCGGGAAACAATGGTTCCCATGAAAACTGAATAACTGCTAGAAGACATCAAGACATGAGAGAAATCACTGGTAGTCAAAGTCATGTGCCAGATGTTGAATGTGTTTGCGCTCTCTCAGTTCATTGTCCCCTGTATTTCTATGAAGCTCTATGACCAAAATCTCTTTCTTATCTGTTGAGATGATGATGATGATGATGATGATGATGATGATGATGATGATGATGATGATGATGATGATGATGATGATGATAATAATAATAATAATAATAATAATAATAATAATAATAATAATAATAATAATAATAATAATATCATCATCATCTATTCCTAAAAAATTGCTGGGAGGTTTGGGGATCTTCCGAGCAAAAACTCATGGCAAATGAGTAGAGTCCCTGTCATCCTCCAAACTAGCTCTAGTCCTATGTATCCACCTGAAGAACCTCCAAGCTGGTTCAGGATACATAATTACTGTCCATATCTTGGGTCAGAAAGTCTTTCAGTTGGTCTTCTACTCATTCATTTGTTCATAATGAATCATAACTAGAAAAATAAGCACCTATAGAGCAGGTATACTGAGCAGAATCTAAGCCACATCTTCTCATTTCTCACTAGAAGAGGAAACTAATATATCAGTCCTGACAGTTTTCTTGCATTTTAAAATGGAAATAAAATAGCTTTCTGTTCATTTTATCATTTTGTCTTCTTTCAACAGATTGTCTCATCACTTAACGGCAAAACTTCTCAAGTAATTTTAGTAGATACATTTTCCAGTGAATCTGCTTTTGTTTTAATGTAATAATTTATTTGATTAGGCTTTTTTGTGAATGTTCTGTATATTATTGGAAACTATCTTGCAAACCATCTGTTTAAACAAACCTCAACTTATGATTTATCAGTAATCTATTCATAGAAAATTTTCAGCTGATTTTTCTGTTACTGGTCTCCTAAGTCATATGACACTGTTGCTCTGCGTTGATTTTTCTTTATTTTATTATTTATATAACTGCATAAAGAAAATCCATTTCTTTTTGAAACAAATCTAATTTATATCTCAGTTTAAGTTTCATCAAATGTATTTTCTTCATTAAATAAATCATTACTGTAGTCCTGAATTTAACTGCCTATAGACATTCATATTATCAGATTTAGCTAAGAAAGTTACAAACACTGCAGGATCATAGTATGATTAGGAAATAAAAATATTAAAAAAACAAAATAAAACAAAACAAAAACTCTTCTTTCTTACTGCCATTACACATTCACTTTTTTTGAGTTGGTTGTTGACATATCTTCTTAAAGAATATCCCTACTTTGGAAATAAACAGAATTTCTCAGTTTAATGGAAGAAAACTGCTTATCACTCCTGAGATTTACAGAGACAATTCAAATGGTCTCTTTTAAAGTCATTTCATGAGGGGTCCTTCTCCTCCATCGTAATTCTCAGAGGTGAATGCTCTTGCTTGTAGTTCACTGCAGACTTGTTGGCCTTACCTGTTCCTACCATTATTGTGCAATTGCAATATTGCTGACTGTGACCCTTACACTTCCCGCAGACAGTCAGAGAACTGGAGATGGGCAAATCAAAGTTTTATAAAATAATAAAGTCAGACAACATCAAATAAACAGCCTGTTTCAACAGTAGAATGGCAGTTCATTTTAGTGGTTTTCAGAGACAAAAGTGAGTTTTAGCAACAGACTGTACTTGTAATACAAGGAGGTCGAAAGAAAGCAACAGAAACCCAAAGATTACCCTGCTCCAAAGATGTTTCAAGGATAAAGAACCGGTGAGTACAAATGTTATTCTGTTATACATAAACAGAGGGTAGGGAATCACACAAACAGAAAGCAGGTGTATTGCATGGCTATTTTGTGTTAGTATGTTGTTCTTTTTCCAGCCCAATAGCCAGTAAAATGTGTGTGGAAAGATTCCATGTCTTTCCCTGTCTTCTCTTCTAATAAGCCCCATTTCAGCTACACAGGACAGAACAGGTATAAAAAATCAAACTGTTAGTTTTAACTTGAGAGTAACTAAATTAGGTAAAATAATTTTTAGTGCCAGCCTAGCCAAGTCTAAATCATATTGCAGCTTTTAAATTATTATTCTTAACAGTCTAAAACCTTTATAAACCTTCTGCACGTGTACAGCTGTCTTGCTAACTCTCAACCTCAATTACTGCATTATTGAGAAGGTGCTTTAGCAGCAGGATATAGTGCTCTATACTAAATCAGGCCTTCAGCTGATGTTACTATGTGTGTGTAGTATATAATGTGCCTATTTTGATGGCACCAGACAATTCCTGGGAGTTTTATTCCTTGCAAGATTATTTGCTAAAAGACAGAAAGTAATAACAATTATATAGTTGTACAGGGTGGGTGATACATATGGTTACGTTCTGCTCAAGTCCTCCAAGTGCAGCTGGAACATAAAAGGGCAGGAGCAGAGTTAGCAGAAATCACTTCATACTATTATGGGTTTGGATGGTTAATATACAGTCGAGCATGCTGTAAATCTACCTCAGTTTCCTGTCTGCCTCATTCAAAAATGGCCTAAAAATCTCTGATTACTATAAATACCAATGATGGAAATCATTATTTAGAATATAAACAGGGAAAATGTATCTAGAAAAAATGCAGAAATGTAAAATATGGGCCTGTCAATATATTTCAAATATGAAATTGTTTCCTGATCTTGAGGATCTTTTAGAACACCTTTTTCTGAGGAAAGCAGTAGGAAATCTTGCTGTAGAACTATTAAAATGTGAAAGGACAACATATGGGAAAAAATGTCTAAGAAACATTCCTGCATGGTGATTGAGAAAAATAAATGGGTTTGAATTGAGGCTTTTTGCTACTGATTTATTTTTTCCATCTCCATGTTCCACAATCTTGTCTGAAGAAAAGCAACACAGTTGTCACCAACTGAGAAAATTATAGAAGGGGAGCTACAATGTACAGGGCCTTTTCCAGGCATAATGTATGATCTGTGGCACCAAGTAATTCAGCTAATCAGTAAAGGAAACCAGTCTCTCCTTGTAAAAATGTGAGATCTTTGGATTAATTCTAATGCAAAATACAAATTTCACAATTCAAACAAAATTGAAGAAGTAACCAGTGATTGGTAGAGATGGTACCTGGAGATCATTTCCACCACTTCCTCATTATTCTCAAACAATTATAATTTAATCCTCTTGTTCTGCCCTAATGGGGGGGGTTTCTGTCAAGATTAGAGTGAGACTTCCTGGAATTTTTAAAGGATATTTTTAAAAGGTGCTCAAGAGTGGTGTTGTCTGTGTGCTCATTCCAATATCTTAGAGATGACTGATTTGTATAGATCCAATTTATGCCTGCTATGCCAATAAAATATGATAAATCTGGAAATTAAACCAAGAAAACAAATTTGTGCTGTCAGAAACTTAAAAATGTCCTTTAGTTTGAGATCTATTATTTCGTAAGAGAGATTTAAAAAAAAAAAAAAAGTGTAAAAGATGGGTTCTTACATTTCAAAATGCCCTTTCTCTGAGGAAGGTGGATAATTAAATATTCATGAGGATCTCTTATCTGCAGCTCTGTGTTCTTGTTCAGCCTTGTCATCGGTCAGAAAAGGTCAAAAATTTGTGGTCAAAAATTCAGCTACACATTGTCTACATCTGACACTAGTTGCTATAGCAAAGGGTAATTTTTTCTTTCTGTGTAAATGCTGTTGAAAGACTCTAGGGGCAAAACTGGCAAGAAAGAATAATTTTTCCCAGTGTCCTATAACTAGCTAGAGATATAGCTGATTCACCAGTAAAAGAAGAATATTAAAAGTTCAGGGAAACGGGATATGGGGGTTGTGGTCAGCTCATCACATGTTGTCTCTGCTGCTCCTTCCTCCTCAGGGGTAGGAATCCTCACATTCTTCCCCTCCTCCAGCGTGGGGTCCCTCCCAAGGGAGACAGTCCTCTATGAACTTCTCCAATGTCAATGCTTCCCACAGGCTGCAATTCTTTATAAACTGATCCAGCGTGTGTCCCTTCCATGGGGTCACAAGTCCTGCCAGCAAACCTGCTCCAGTGTGGGCTCCTCTCTCCACTGGTCCACAGGCTCTGCCAGGAGCCTGCTCCAGCGTGGGCTTCCCACAAGGTCACAGCCTCCTTTGGGCATCCACCTGCACTGGCGTGGGGTCCTCCACAGGCTGCAGGTGGAGATCTGCTCCACCATGGACCTCCATGGGCTGCAGAGGGACAGCCTGCCTGTCCTGGGTTTAAGTGAGTGGTGGGGTTTTTTGGTGGCAGGGGAGGGAGCTATCGGGGCGGCCCCCTGTGAGAAGCTTCTCGAAGCTCCCCCAGCTCCAAGCCAGCTCCACCTCTGCTCGAAAACTGAGCTAATCATCTGCGCCTCTGCGATAATGTATTTAAGAAGGGACGTGGTGACGGGCAGTCGGACTTGTGAGGAGGAGTCGCTGCAGCTGCCTGAACACCAAGGTCAGTGGAGGAACGGAGGAAGAAAGGAGGGAGGAGGTGTGCCGGAGCAGAGACCCCCCTGTATCCTGTGGGGAGACGGCAGGGCGGCCCCCCCTGCTACCCATGAACATCTACAGTGGAGCAGACATTGATTTATGGCCTGTGTTTTTTGCCTGGATGATCAAGATGTCTGTGCCCAAAGAAGGCCGGGGTCTTGTGGGAAAAGGTAGGCCCATTGCTGTAATTCAGTGCTGGGAGGATTGCGGCATGCGGGGGAGTCCCACGCCGGAGCAGCTCGGGAAGGGCTGCAGCCGTGGGAGGGAATCCAGTCGGAGGAAGTTAGTGACCCATGATGGAGCAGTGTGGGGAATGCTGCGGCCCATGGGAGGGACTCATGTCGGAGAGAGTTTGTGGAGGACTGTCTCCTGTGAGAGGGGGACCACGATGGAGTAGGAGGAACGAGTTCCAGAAGCTCCCCTCACCAAAGATAGAAGAAGTGGCAGCGCTGACTGCACCCCCCATTCCCTGCCCCTTCGCCGCTGCGGGGAGGAGGTAGAGATATCGGGAGCAGAGCTGAGCCCGGGAAGAAGGGAGGGGTGGGGGGAAGGTGTTCTCAAGATGTGGCAATGCTTCTCACTGTCCTACTCTGTTATGTGTTGTTAGTGTCTGTAATAAATGTAT
Organism: Tyto alba; assembly: GCF_018691265.1. Lineage (NCBI taxonomy): Eukaryota > Metazoa > Chordata > Aves > Strigiformes > Tytonidae > Tyto > Tyto alba. The sequence goes on from NW_024881282.1 coordinate 55,410,979, forward strand.
GTTCTTTTTTTTCTTCCCCTAACGAGTCTGCCTTTTGCTCGTGCCCATAAAGGGTGATTTTTTCCCCATCCCAGTCCTATCTCAAGCCCCAAGCCTGGCTCTCTGTCCCTTCTTATTGCCGGAAGAGAAGGGAGAGTGAGTGGCTGCGTAGTAGTTGGCTGCCGACCAGGCTCACACCATGACACTGACTCACCATGGGCCACAGGGGATTCTCAGCTTTGGCACCTGAAACACCTCCTCCCTCTCCTTCTTCACTGACCTTCTTGTCTGCAGAGTTCTTTCTCTCACATATTCTCACTTCTCTCTTTGGAAGAGGTTTTTTTTTTCACCTTCTTAAATACATAATCCCAGAGGTGTTACCACCATCACTGATGGTCTTGGCCCATCTTGGATACAGCTGGCATCGGGTCTATCAAGAAGCTCCTAGAAGTTTCTCACAGAAGCCACCTCTGTAGAATTCCTGATACCAAAATCAGTAAGAAGTGGTGTAGTTTGCACGTACAAGAACAGCTGTTATGAAGATAAAAGAGCAAACAATTATAAAATATCTCTCTTTATATAAATAAATACTAAAATACATAATAGACTACATAAAATTATATACATACATTATAAAAATTTAATATGAGCTATATGAGTTTAAAATGTATTCATACATAATTATATAAAAATATGTTGTATATGCAGTCAATATTATTAAATATTAAATAACAAGAATTATGTGTTCTAATTCCCTTCCTATAGATAATACTCAAAAAAGGTGATGTTATGTGTCTCCCTGTGGTCCATAAGTAACATGATATAAACAGTTGTGTACCAGAGATTTTGGAAAAGCATCTACCCTGCCCATCAACATGGCAGTGAAGGAGATATGACAGAAGCCTGTAGGAATCTTTGGGGTTCAGGCATATTTTGTGCCACATCATTGCAAGCCAGAGAGCATTCTGGGTTGGTGGTGCTGCACAAGGTCAGGCTGGTACTGTGTCGCTCAGTTTCACAGACAAAATAGCATTGGTCGAATGTTTTGGGAAGAAAGGCACTGTTAAACACACTCATGTTTAGGGACTAGCTCTTTCTAAAAGATGAGAGGCCTCAACATTATGCAGCCACACTGAAACCATTCTAAACTCAACTACGATAAAGATAAAATCATATATTTGCTAAGATGAAATAAGTTAAAGAACAAACAAAGCATCTAAACACATAGCTGCCCCAAAACGAAACCAAAAAAAAAAAAAACAAACCTGTTTCAATTATCATTTAGATAAGGTTTAAAATTTTCTTTTACCCTCTGTGGCTCAACTCTTAGGCCAGGGTATATCTCCTAACTGAGAATCTTGGTTGCCACAAGGTCCTTACATCCTCATATGAAACACTAGTGAATCATTTTCTTGTATACCATAAACCTCCCTTTGGGATTTGCTCTAATTCAGGACTTCTTCCTCTTGCTCTCTGTGGTGTTTCTTAGGGTATGATTTCAGGTTATGCTGAATCAGATCTAACTGGTGTCTGTGATAAAAAAAGTGGGGGTTTCCTCTTTTCACTGACCCAGGGCAATGGGTTTCTGCACCTCCCTCAGTACTTGTGCAGCCACAAGAACGGTTGGCTCAGCTAAAACACTGTATTATTTTTTCATAGGATCTCCAAGCTCACCAGTTCATCATATAATCGCATAATCTCTATGTCTGACCAAAGCAGCAGGCAAAACTGTGTACCTGGGGTGGAGGCAGTACTTGATGATTACGTGAAACATAACAGGAAACTACACCTTTATTCCTTAAATCAATCTGAAAGGAATTGTGACCTGCTTACCACAGCCTACAGTTTGGAAAATGCCTATATTGCTGGTCATAGCCTTATTAAGGCTCTAGGTACCTAGATAAACTAAAGTACAAGCATACTGATCCCTAAAAAAGTCAATATTTCTCTTTCTCTTATTCTCCAGTCATCCAGCTCTCCTGTATTCCTAATGTGTGTTCCCAAAGCTTGTCAGAGTCAGTGCAAAGTATTCATCAGACCATTCTGTAAGATGGTTGAACTTACAGGCTGGCAAAATCTAACCTGTGAAAGCAGCTTCCCTTTTGCATTACCAAGTTTAGTTCAGTCAGAGAAGTCTTAAGAACATCAAAGGTTTCACTGGAATGAAGCAGAGAAAGAACTTACAGAGGTAGATGCTGCTTTTATGTGAAAGTTGTTGGACATTGACTTCTTGACACTAATGATCTTTTAATGACACTTCTGATCTTTAAATCACAAGCAGTGTTTTAAAATGGCATAACAGAAACATCTAAACAAACCGCCTTATAGTTTCTAAAACATTTGTCATGTTGACCAAAACAGCTCTTGAAATTCAACTTCAGTTCACATATGGTTTCTTCCCCCCTGAATCTGTATTTTGGGGCTAAAAAAATATTTTCTGTAAAAAATTTAAAATTTACTCTCCTCTTCTCCCAGAGCTCCACACTGTGTATTTTACACAATTTGTGCAAAGAATTTCTCTAGAAGTGCATCTTCATGTATGTGGCAGGTTAAATGCAGGATTCCCAGCATGACAGCAGACACTCTCTGCCTCTGGAAAGCTTTGTGCTTTGATAGCTCAAGAGGATAGAATTAATATTGTCCTTGACTGGTAATTTTATCATGGGTTATCTTGACTTCATTTTGCATACATTGTAATGTCAGGTAGTTTAACTTTACTAAAAAGACTGACTGCAGGAATGTCAGATGTTCAAACAAAAAGAAAGACTATATGAGTTCAATAGATTACACTTGTCTAAATTCAGTAGTGGATCTAGGAAACTAGGAGTTGGTTAGTGTAGAGTATAAAGCACAGAGCACAGGACAAGGGGATAAACAAGTCAACTAAAGAGCATAGAAAGTGCAAAACCACTCCTTTGTTCCTCTTTTAAAGAATCCTGTTTAATTTGACTTCTATAAATTAAAAACATCACTGGATATCCAACAGTGTCTGTAAAACTTTGCAGGTGGTTGAAATGTTTTTGCTCACTAAAGTTACATTCTAAATGTAAAGACAAATGCCTTGTTTAGTAGAAAGCTTTAACACTTTGGCAGCTCTTCAGCTTTTCAGAGTCCTGCAAAAATGTTAACACAGGAGTGTTGACTCCTGTGAAGCAGACAAATATTATTATCCCCCATTTATACATGGGCAACTTGTGAGACAGAGGCTGTGGCTTGCCCAGGCCCAAGACCACACAGCAAGCTGGTGGAAGAGCCAGCATTAGGATTCAAGCATTCCTGGATCCCAGCCTAGTGCACAATCCACTAGACAGCCTGTCTGCAGCCCTCTCCTATTGCTGCGTGAAGCTACTCAATTTTTGCCTTATGAATATCTGACTCAGAAAAATTATGCTTTTTGCAAGTGTTTATGGGATTGCTCCAGCGCAAAGCTTCACTATTCCTGTTGGAAAATACAGATTACTCTGGCAAAAGTGTGGGGGGAGGGAAACATTCTGGAAAAAAATTATAAATGAACTGTCTTACAACCAGACATTAAGCAAATAATATAAAATAAAAGTTCCAGTCAAAACTGTTTTTTAGTTTTACTGATTCCAGAAGAAACTGTGAGTAGGTTATTTTATTGTCGTCACCTGTAAGGACAGATTTTCACATTTCCCTGCAAAATAATGAAATCACATGGTCTCAACTCACACAAAAGTTCAGTTAAGGCAAAAGAGGTACTAAACAATTGTTTGAAATTTGTGAAAAGCTTTGTGGTTGCCTCTGTAAAATGCAGCTTCAGTCTGAGGAATGGGGACAAACCCAAGCTCCATGTGGGAAGGAAAGGAACTGCACAGCTGTTTTATGGCAACGCTGCCATGTGCTGTAGTTAGAGCAATAAAAAACATTTGGGCCTCATTGTCTTGCTCAATAAATATCTGTGTTTCACAGAAATGCTAGAGTCATGGAAAAATTACAGAAGAAGTAAGAAATGCATTGATAGCGAAAGTTTGATGAATGTAATTTTTGAAAGTGGAATTTGGCTGTCAGAGTATGAAGCAGCACCTGAATGAAGGAGCTGCTGGAGCTTCAGTTACAAGAGCAGGTTCCTGCTCCATGTTGGTGGGTTATCCAGGACCCTCTAACAACTATGTTAGGGTATGATTTTTCCAGCAGCTCCAGAAGGCGAAGCTAGTTTATGAATATTTAATATTGATTGTACTGCCACATTTCAGCTTTACAATATTGGTTCCCTATAATCCAGTTCTGGATGTTTCTGAGAAAATAATCCCAGGTACCACCACAAATCCTACATCTGACACAAGGCCAACTCCACACAATGTGTTAATCCAGTTTTGAGAGACCTGCCTTTGAAATAAGAACCATTGTTTGCTACAGTCCTGGTCTTCAGAACAGTTGCTTGATGCAGTCCTGGCCTCACAGGCATTTACTGCCAGGGCCAGCCCAAGAAAGCAGGTATAGATGGGAAGACTGCCTGGGACATGAGGAGTAGATAAACTACATCCAGGGTGGAGAAAAACATGATTCTTCATTGAGCTAAGGGGAAAAGAAGGACCCTCCATGCAGACTGTAACTTTTTCTGGAGCATTTTCCTGGACAGATGTAGAGGGATAGCATTCCTTCCAACTCTCCTTCAAAAAGGTTTAATGAACAGTGCTTCATTATGTTGGCATCCTACCTCCAGATGATACAGATAGTGCTGTATAGCCTGCAGTGTGATATTAAACACCTAGATCTGAATTCCTGCCTCAGTAATATGATGTAAACTCTGCTGAACTTGCTTTTCTCTTTTCATCTGAATCTGTCCTCCTCTTTTTCATTTCTGTTGCATCTTATTTTCTAATAGACTACATTGGATCTTACTCTACACTGGTTATACCTACACAAGCAAATTACACAGAGCCGGGGCATTGGCCTGTGACTATCCATACTGTATAACGCTGTCATGCTCCCTTGCACATTTTTAACTTCTGAACACTATCCCAGTCACCTCCAGGCATGGTTTCAGGGGATGACACAGGTCAGGATGCTCTCCAAAAGGTAGCAGGATCTAAAAAGTGAGAGGGGACACGTTTAACTGTAGGCATGCCAGCCGTGGCACTCACACTTGGGGACAGACAACAGACTCTGACCTGTTTTATTTTTTAATATAAGTAATGTGTGACCGACATTTTTCACACATTCTTTGTCCTTTCACCAGTCTCAAAAAAGAAAAGCAGACCTCAGCAAAGGCTTTGTTTCAGTAGGACTTTTTGTATGTTTGTGTCCACAGTTATTTTGGATTTTTATTGTTTTGTTTTAATATAAAGCATTTACTGTTGATATGCTTATATAAGTTAGAGGACTCAAAGTTTTAGGCTTTAAAAAACAGAAGGTAATGCAGCCTGTCATGGTCCTAAGTCCCTGCAGTTCATTTCAGAGCTTTGGGCCAATCCTGATAAAGCTACAGTTCCTGCATAACTTAGAGCGATGCTTTGGTAGAGGTCTCCAGTCCTTGAACAATGAAGACATTGTGCCTTGCACATTGTACATTGCTCATTTAACTTGAGCGTTAGAGATGTTATTGAAGATGATGTAACCTTCTCAACAGGTTACAAAAATCCTTTAAATAGTTTGTGTCTTCAAGGACAAAGGACTTTGAGGATCAGGGCTGAAATGTTGTACTCCTTTGGTATGGGATTGGTCTTTTCATTTTATATCTAAAAATGTACTCTAAGGAAGTCAAATCTTGCATTAACTCTTCTGGAAACAAGTCAGAGAAAGATCAGAAAACTTTCTAAAATTAACACAAACTGATTTAAAATATCACATGTGGGGATGACAGTTCCTTCAGAAGTAAGGACAGAAGGAGTGACTGGACCTGGAGTCAACCTGGAAGTCGACAGTCTAATGTAACAAGGGAGTGAGGTGCTGAGCAGCTGTGTTTGTTGTGGTCATATAGATGTGGTGTTCTGAGAGCAGTAGCCAACATCCACAGACTTGCATGCTGTCTGGTTACCAAGAAAAAGAAATAAATGTATAAGCATTATAGACATCAGGCGCCTCCCTTTAAGTGAAGTCAATGATTTAGATAATTAAAAAAAATTCCACATCTCTGAACCAGCATATCCCCATTCTCCAATGGGCTGTGAATATCTGATTTTTATACATTTCCAATTGACACGAATAGTGGTGAGAGACAAAGAAAGGAAACTCAAATCATCCATTGTTCCTTTTCCAGCATGGCCATGCTTCAAACAATTGGGAGCTCAGACTATATTTATGAATCCTATTTGAAAACACTTACTCTGCTGCAAAAAGATAGATTTCACCAAATGCAACATTCAAACAAAGGTCTCTGACAATTTATCTAGTAAGGGGGCAATGGTATTTGCAGGCATAAACAACACTCAGAAGCATTTCAGAAACTAATTTTTTTAAAGCCATACATACAGTGCTGACTTTTCAGAAAGGTTAGAATTTTATGAGATTCAGAATCAAAAACTGATGTGACCTACATAAAAGAATCACTCTGATTTCTTAATTAAACCAAGCTGTAACTGCACACTCGGTTAACAGCCGCCAAAGAAATTATGCAATAAATCTTCTGACTGTCCTCCAAGAATGTTGAGAGGAAGGCAGTGATGAAGAAGATGGTGGTGAGGAAGAACAAGATGGGAATGTTCCATGTTATCCTCTTTAATGTCCCCTTGCAGACGGTCTGAGGCTTCCAGCACACAAGCCAAACAACTGAAATGATCACATCTGTAGCAATAGGCTGGGGAAGAGCCCAAATGTTTTAACAGCTGCTTTTTTCTTCTTTTTTTTTTTTTTTTTCCTTTACCTAGTTTGCTTCAGGATCTCATTTCTTTCTGAAGGGGTGGGCTCAGCTCCTGCCAGGAGCCCAGCAGGGGAATGTTTACTCCAAGACACACAGGGATGTTTCCCTTTCTTCTCAAGTGATTTTATTTATTTTTTTTTTTTTTTTTTTTAAGATGGAAGGGTGGGGAATTCTCTCAAGAAAAGTTCTCTTAAAACAAACACACCTTACGAAAATGTGTTAATTTGGAAGTTCTTTTTCTGTCTTCAGAAAAATCTATAGAAAAAATAAATCAGGGAAAACCACATCACATGTAGCTGCTGCATAGCTGTCTTCTCTGTCTACTGGACCAGCCTTTGCAAAATGCCTGTCATTTGCAGTGGCTCAGGCAAGGACTTTAACTGCACTGCGGATTTCCTGCGATTTCAGCCTTTGCTTGTTCTCCACCAGAATGGATGTATCACAGCCAGCCTCTAGCAGTGCCAGACAAAGCTACTCTGAGCTGTGATTTGCACCAGTACAGCTTACTCCAGTTCCATGCAGATTTCTATTATTAAAACTGGTTTACTCAATACACACCAGATGCAGCTGCATTTATGGTAATTTTACTGAATGGACAAACTCTCCCATGCCAAAGTCTAAAATACTGAGTGTGGTTCATCAAAGATAATAAGCAATGCCAAAGACCCTGACAATGTTTCTATTTTCTTCTCCTCATCCCATAAACAGAGCTTCACTCTTATATTTGAGATTTCAAGCCAGTGAATATACACCCAACATACAGAGAGCAAATATGTTCAAGTCACTGATGATAAATGAACAATGTGATGAGAACAATATCCTTCATTCTTTCTCCCAGCCTCTACACATGCCCACTGTTCACAGCCACATGGGAGAACAAAAATACTTTTCAAAGACAAAAATAAGATTGTCAGCTTAATGAAGTTACCAAAGATGACATGCTAGGAGTAAAACAAACAAACAAAAAAAAACCAACACAACAACAAGGAAACCTGGCTGACAGTAAGATTTATTAGTTGGGTGGTGATTCCAGCGTAATTTTGTCTTGTCGCTTTGAGACAGAAGAGCTGCATGTTCATGTGTGGTCCCAGCATTCAGGGTGTGGTCAGATTTTGAGTTCTGTGAAGGGGTTTTGGAAAAGTCCTGCTAATTTTGTTATGCAGTCAGTGTTTCATCCCACAAGAAATATTATGAACTCCTGGTACTTACTGCTCTCAGTGTCTGCCAGTCCTCACTGCAGTCAGCAGTACAGAACAATTTTGTTTGCAATGCCCTACTTGTCAGGAATGAAGTCAGATCTTTTCCTGGTTTATTGAATGATAGGTCTCTGATGACAAGCTTTTTTCCCCCGTCTGTCTCCAGCTGGGAATATGAAGAGAAATCTCTTCTCTTTATTTCATGGTGGCACTTCAAGTCTAAACTATCTTTAGAAAATGTGTTTTGGTTTAGTCATCTGCTTACAGAGACCCATTTGCTTGACTTTATGGATGGAATTTGAGAAATGGCGATCCAAGTAAACTTGTGACTTGTTTCTTGCAGGTTACTACCAAAAGGGCTGAGGGAACAAAAGGGACACCAGTTATTTGACAACTGCACCAACTTCCTCATTTCCACACGCTCTGCAAAGTGTTTGCTTTGATCTAAAAACCTCTTAGATGTTTCCAACCAGGATTTCAGAGAGGTGTCCATTGATCCTGTGAACTGAGGCAGCTCAGTATAGTAGACTCTAATCACCTGTGGTGTTAGTCTAGCCCACACTTCCCTAGGTACTCTGTAACAGACCCAGTTGGTTGCTTGTAAGATGTCAGCATAGCCAAACTCAAATCCATGCTGCTGACATGAAGGGCAGTCTTGTCCTTGTTGTTACCTCTGCTGACCCATTCCTGTTCTTCTATCTGACTTGTGACTGGGAAACTGTGTAACTGTTAAAACAACTCTCATCTGAAAACTGAGCCTAACAATTCCTAGTGTGCACATACAGGAGGAGGTGGGGCTGCTGGTTTTTTGGATGGTAACATTGCCCGGTGTTAGAATCATAGAATTATGTAAGTTGTAAGGGACCTCAAGAGATCCTACAGTATCCACCCCTGAGCAGTGCCACTTGCAACCAGTTGTCATTTTGACTTTGAACTATTGGCAGGTACTCTTTAAGACCAAAAATCACAGTCAGCTTTTCATTCACCTTGTAATTCACTCATCTAGGCCATATTTCTGCAATTTGACTACAAAGATACTATAGCAGACCTTGTCACAAACTTGACTAATGTCAAGGTAAACAATAAGGTTAAATCAGTCACAGAACTGCACCTTTAAGCTGTAGCTTAACAGATGTTTTAAGTTAATATAAACTAGCACTGACACCAAAAGGTGTTGCTCCCCCTCCCACCACCACCTGGCCAGTACAAATCTGTGCAGTGAGAATCAAATCTGGGAAATTGCTCTGGCTGGCAATGAATAAAAGACTAAATCTCTACCATACCATTTCCTTATTTGATTCCTCATGAAGCTGCATGTGCTAGAACAAAAGATGGAAAGGCACAGAGCAGAGAAGAGGAGGGCTAAGAACTTAATGGAGATGAAAGTGCTTCTACACACGGCAGTATTAGTGCAAGCTGAATTAAAGTATCTGCCCAGTTGCAGATTTAAGTACCGTGTCACAGGGTCACAATTTTCAGCCAGTTACTTTGTTATACATGTTTATATTTTTAAATTATGTTCTGTAGTTTACTACTAGGGGATGTCAAATGAATCAAAGGCATAAGAAAATCAAATATGTGATACTCTTGCAGTCAGTTATGCCTATCTTGTACCAGCAGTAGTGCTCAAAGAGCCCAAAACAGTGCATGGGCTGAAAGCCTTTTTAAGTGACCTGCAAAGTGGCTTTTTGTGTAGGATATCACCAATCAGCTCCTTGCCAACTTTGCAGCAGCTACTAGGTCTTTTCCACCTGACAGAGGCCAGCATGAGTACTAGGTACTTGGGGTACCTTCTCAGTTGTTCATCAGCCAAAGCCTGCATGAGGCGAATGCAAGTGAGCTGCCATGAGAGACTGCCTGGAGTACCCTCTGCTTGGGCTATTTCTTCTCTACTTCTCTTCCAGTCCTTTGTATGGCAGTTAAAACAGTCAAGGGCATGGCTTGACTCAGGCTATCTTCTCTTTCAAGGACAGTGAGACAGACAACACACAGCTTAACATATAGACCTTGACCTATGGACAGCTGAGAAGAAATGGGGAAATCTTCTCCTGACCTGGGGTAAAGGCACCCAGAAGCGCAGAGGAAATTCTACTCACCATGGTATTAATGGCTTCTCCTGTCCTCCCTGCCTTGAATGGAGCACCAAAATAATGAGTTTTATGTTTCCATTCTCAGCTTTCACGCACAGCCCAAACTTTTAACCAGTGAAGAACTCTCTAAGGGCAGACCTCCAGAAACTCTGGGCCCTTACCTCCCTCTTAGGATTACACGCCCCTCAATTTCCTCAGATGTCTTGAGTACAATAGATACAGGTAAAACAATGGGGCACCATGAGGGCCAGCTGATTCCTCAGGGCCAGGAAGTCAGGATCTGTGGGCAATCCTGGCACCAGCTGTGTTCTCACCCATAGTTTTCATCAAGGACTGACTGCAGCAGGCAGAGACAGAGACTGCTAATGGGATACATGAACAGCCCCAGGTGGGACAAGCAATAAATCAGAACTGGAGTCCTGCCAGGAGATGGAGACAGGGTAGGAGACAAGTGTCCCTCCAAGGGATCTGTCCCAGAGAGCAGATTCTTACCTACCTACCTACCTACCTACCTACCTACCTACCTACCTACCTACCTACCTACCTACCTACCACAAGTGTTGAAGCCCATCAGGAGACAGGGCTGGAGATGGGGAAAAGATATAGGGATTCCCTAGGTGGCTGGTCAAGGCCAGACAGGCCTGTGGGTGTCCTCATCCTCCTCCCAACACACAGGGAGAAAGAGCCTTAAAATAAACCTCACAGGGCAGATAAAGGACACACTGGATTTTGAAAATAGCTAGGAGTTGTAATGTGAAAGTAGCAGCAGTGGAACTGCAATTGTTCAAGAAGCAATTAAATATATCTCTAATGAGAATGCTATATGAAAACAACATCTAATGCACATGGTTTAATGATCTGAAGAGATTTTATTAATTTCTCACTCTTATCTTCTAAAGGAAGGGGAGCTGTTATTAGAAAGCAGCAAAATCGAGGCTGCTCCTTAAGAAGAGCTAGGATGGGAGCAGCAGGGGCTGCCCATGGGGCAGCAGGGTAGGACTCCACAGCCAGGGCTCATACCATCACCCTGTTGCAGTTACCTTAACAAAATATCTTGAATCCTAGAATATTATTTTGATTTTAGTTTAAAATATGGCTTTGATTTAAAATGAAGTTATAGCACCTATGAGAATATAAAGCACACTAAGGCCCTTAGGAATAGATAGCTAGTATGGTGTGTGCCTTGAACACTGTACGAATTGTTATGGACTCTGAATTAAAACAATGAGTACTGGTTATGGATCTTGAGTCAAAACAATAGGTACCAGAAGATACTGGGTTTGGTTTGAAAGATCAGCCAAAGAAGAAATGAGCATTGGCCAAAGATTAATTGAGCATGCGCAAGGATGGAGTTCAATCAGCAGACACAGTGATGAAGACTATCGACGACCCCCAGAGGACCCCTGTCTAACATAACCACACATGTGTTAGAGACATCTGCATATGATAATGACTTCCAGGAAATAACATGAATATGCTGATCATTACCCTCCCCTCATTCTATTCAAATCAATCAGAAAAGATAACCAATGATATCTGTAGAATAGGAATATAGGTAAGGTGAGGTAACTGAAAGCCAATCATTAAGGTCAAACTAAACTTTATGAATTTTGTTGATCTTATGTAACCATGACTCTGCTGAAAAAGTGTATAAATATGTTGTGCTTTGTATCTGTTGGGGAACATGAGTTTTTTTGTGGAGCTATCCCCCGTGTTCCCCAGCGCTGGAATAAAGAAGTGCCTGCTTATCTGCTTTGTGTAGATAAGTTCTATTTGCGATTGCAACCGCTAACAACCCCAGCCATCAGCAGTTGCTGGAGCAGCCCCAAACATCAAGCCCCTTCCTGGGGATGGGGACGAGCCAAGCTCAGCAGGATCCAGGGAACAGCAGGGCTCTGGGGGGAGCTGGAGACCAGCACTGATGCAGCAGGGACTAAGTGCGGGGGGGCAGCGATGAAGTGGGATCCTGGGGCATTGGCAGAGTGGGGGTAGGTGGTCAGGACCAGTCAGCCCTGTGGGTGCCCACAGAGCCCCAACAGCAGCTTCCCTCCCAGTAAAGCGTCCCTGTACCTGGCAGACCTGGGCTCAGAAGGGCCCTGCGGCACAGTGGTTTAACTGCAGCAGTATATCCATGGAATACTTCAGGGAATAGAGCCAAAGCAGGGACAGCAAACTGGAGAGGGACAGAGCATGGGAGACTTAGAGTCAAGTGGGGGTGTTTAGACTACCACTGGCAAACCCCAGAGGGGAGAAAGGGTCCAGGCTCCCTTTCATAAGTTGTCTGTTGGCTAGGCAGGAGGGAAACTCCTGGAGCCTGGAACACGTAAAGAGTCAGCGCTGTGGGAAGATGAGAGCCCAGGGAAAAACTAATCCCTCAGGAAGGTTTGTAGGGCAAGGCCATATATGGCTGGAAACTAGGCTCTGTGGTACTCAGCTCAGGGCTTGGGGAGGTCTTGGGTAACTTGTTAGGAAGTAGTAAGAGCAAGGCTGATCCCTAATGTTGGCAATTAAAGAACCACAGGGAACCCCTACGTCAGAGCGGACACCAGTCAGGTTATATCCAACAGTTACTGAGTGAGGAAACAGAAGAGACCAAGGGAGAATGGCCATATCCAACCAGGAGTTCTGATCATAAGGCAGCATCACTGATGAGGCAGGTCTGAGGTCAAATTAAGAAGTCAATTTGTAGGTCTGTGTTGGGATCAAGTCTAGGGCAGACAGAGACACAGCAATAAGGCAATGCCAAAGGCACGTATAGGAAGTCAGTCCATATGCTGAAACACAAATCAGCTGAAGTCTGCATTTTAGCACTTGCCCAGTGTGGCTCAAATTATTGGTGAAACCCTTGGGCTGAGTTTAAACAGAGCACCTGGGCTCATGGGTGTGGGTGTAGACTCCAGGGGAGGCTGGTCAGGGCTATAAACACTAATTAGTACCCTCAGGGCCCTGACAAATGTATGCATGGAAGTTCAAGTGAGACAGATTTCATCAAATCAAATTGTTACTAACTTCATCCTTTCTATACTTTAAGTATTAAAGTAGTAAAATCCTGTTTATCCTGTGGAAACACATTGTAAATCAGTCAAAAATTATTCTCATACTTATGTACTTTTGATAGACAGCAGACTCCTTAATGGGTGTCATTCTCTGCTAGTCAAACAAAATTAACTAATTTTTGTCAATTTGTACATTCAAGTTTGGATTTGTTCCATGACCTCATTCTCCACAGCAATTTCTCTACCTAAAGTTTAGTATCCAGAATTAAGGGTGAAATACACTCATAGTTTGAGAAAAGTATAAAACCGTGGGTTTGTCTTAATATAAATCAAGGTGCCATTTCAAACAAATATGATATATGTGACATACACCATCATCTAGACATCAGCATTCCATGTAAATGGCAGTTTAATTTAATTCTTTTTCCACATAATATGAACAAAACAGGAAGAAAGCAAAGCAAGAAAGTAAACATCTATATTTATTTTCCAAATGAGGTTTCCTTCAGGGCAGAGGTAGAACTTCTTTATCTTAAAGTCACATCTTTTCAACCTATGTTGAAAAAAGCTTTTCACATGGACAGGACACAAGTATGAATCACTCCCTCTTAAAGAGGAAGATTGCACTAGGATTCAGCAGATTTCAAGGTTAGAAATTTACTGTAGAGTTTATTGTAGTTCAGATGAAGACCTCACTTTCAGATCTTGAGTGAAGGTAATTATGTTTTACTTACCAGTCTGAGTCAGCAATATATGTGTCAGTAATAAAACTGGTATTCAATCAAAGAGCAGCAAACAGGAACAGGTGATCTCATGGCCTATGCCTCACCTACAAGACCTAAGATGGAAGACCTGGGAAGGCTTCTTTACTCTCAGGTCCAGTTGAACACACATGATCCATGTCAGGGAAAGACCTGTATGTGCACTGTCTTTTCCTTCTGTTTTTCCAGAACAGAAAAATTAAGTGTGTGCATGGGAAGAGTATTATGGTAAACCTCAGCGTAGTCTGAAGCGTGGTTGTGGAGGGGAATCTGAACATAGACTAGCATGCAGGTTTAGTGCAGTGGTAGTGACTGGCCCATATTTCTGCATCTATATACTGCTTTCCTTCAACAATTCCAGAAATATATTTAATTTTTATATTATTCTTTAGAAAAAAAGGAAAAAAAAAATCACAGAAAATAACAGTCGCTTTCTGCCAGCTGTATTATTAACAAGCTTTTCCCTTCCCAGTGATGCTGTGTGACTTCTTAAATTGGGTATTGAAAGGCAGTAGAGAACATCCCCTGGGTTATCCAGAAACCAACTGCTGTACTACCTACAGCACAAAACATTTAGAAGAGTTTTCTGTCCAAATTCTCAAGCTGAGTTTTGAGGACATTCTCAAAGAATATTTTTATTCTCAAAAAAAATAGTAAACACTTTCTTCACTAAGCAGGAGTTAGATCACATTCCTGTTCAAAGGGAATAATTTCCACTGGAATAAATGATGCACGACTGACATAGACCAGAAAAGGAAATTGCTTTGAATGCTGTTAGCCAGGCACACTAAAGGTGTGCACCATCCTTCCCACTTAGATGAAGCTGACTTTTATAGGAAAGTACTTTGGAAACATTCTCAATTGCATAATTTTATTTCATTGCTATCTCATTTTTCTGGTGATGATAACCTGACATTTCAATGAAGGAACATCAGCCATAAAAAATTAAGATTATTTAATAGCTTAATAATGATGGTTCCAAATTTACCATGGGATTTACATCCCAATGTCTTTCAAAAAGATAGCTGCTTAACATAGAAGGACAGAAATAAGAAAACTCTCCTGGTTTACTCTGGTACTAAAGTGCTCTTTACGTACTCGCATGGCCTAAACATAACAGTTCTATCTGAGCATCTTCCAACATTTGAACTGATGTAACACCTACAGTCTCTCACTTTGGTTTCTTTTTAGCCTGGAGAGGATGCATAATCTTTTCTGTCTGGGAGGTGTGTGACTAAGAATGAAGATGCACAAGAGAATCTCTGAGTAGTGTACCAAGAAAAATGAAGACAAAGGGATAGCAGAAGATGTCACCCTATCATCTCAAAGTCAAAAGATTGGATCTTAAGTGACACATAAACTTCACATGGGGAATTTTGGCCACAGTGAATAAAATAAAGCCTGAGTTGTTATAAATGAGCTTTTGAACATATTTGTACCAGACCATGGAGTCAAGGTATGAGCTTGAAGTACAATATGCAAGCCACAGCAATCTATACTTTGAGGAATAGAATATATTGCATTTAGAACCTTCATTTCCATATGAGGTTGTGAGATTGAATTGAGCTTTTGAAAGGTAAACAAACCAAAACAAATGAGAAAGTGTATTTCTTGCACTTGAGAGAGAGAAAAAATAATTTCAGATACCTATTCTTTTAACTTTTCTCAATTTCTTGTTTCAATCTTCGATCAAAAAATTCTCTCTGCAAAAATCCTAATTTACTCTGTGAAGGAAGAAAGAGTCAGGAGGATCTAAGCTCTTCCTGTGGACCTCCTTTTCACATCAGTATCAAATAACAGGGGAGAGGCTGAAGCAGAGTGCAGCCCCAGCAGCATGCAGCCAGGAATGTGATAGCCAAAACTGCCAAGTGTTTCACTGGAACAGGCAAGAAAATCTGTAATAAGATCTAAAGAATAATTTACTCACAAGGAGTTTCTTCATAATACAGTCCTCCCCATTGTCATTATGAGAGGCCATCTTGAACCTTGATCATTCACAGGCTCTCTAAAAGAGTCTTCATTCATATTTTTTATTATATAAACATCTAATTACCATGAGAAACTTGCTATGATTTTGCTCCATGGCATTTGAGTTTCAAGTTTCACAGACAAACTATAGAAAATCATTTAGATCAGGTTAGGGTCTTAGTATAAGTTACTCAGTCTTCTCTGATAGTAGAGGAATGGGCACCTCCAGGATGCATTTCATCTCATATTTGTATATGTTAAAGTGAAAGGATTAAAATAGCTTCAGGAGGTTCTTCTCTTTCTCCCTCCCGAGTCCCTCCCTGCTAAGAAAAATTTAGATAGCTAGTTTGAACTAAATATGTAACATCAGCCTTGCTGCACATCTTGTCTCCAGTAGCAGATAGCAAAAGAGCACATGAATCAGTACACAAAGAGACCAATTCCTCCTTCTCTGCCTGTAGTGTGATGCCTTCCTGTCAGCATCTGGCAGCCAGTGGTTTTGAGACTGCTTAAGCCACAGGCAATGTCTGGATCATCCTTCCCAGTAAGCTCAGAAACCTATCCTGACTATTTGTCTAACTTCTTCCTGAATCCGTATTCATACACAGTTCATAAATGTTAACCTGTGACAATGAGTTCCACCAGTTAATTATGCCTTGTGTTCTTTAAACACAAGACCTGATAACAACAAGGAATGAAGCTAAACAAAGGGTTTTTTTCATATTCACCCAACCTGTTCCTCGATTTAAGTTTAAATAGGAATATAACTGCTTTTTAGACATCGTGAGGAATTCCATTGTCTGTAGGGGCAACCTCTTCTGAATTAAGGTCTCTGTCCCTGCTGTGAACAGCTGGGTAATGGTAATGTTTTCAAACACCATGGTATTTACTTCAGTTCAGGTGAATCAGAGCCCATGAACTTTGTGCATGAGAGAACACTTTATGCTCCTTTATTTCTAATGGCAGAGTTATTTAAAAAACAAACAAACAAACAAACAAACAAACAAACAAACAAACAAACAAACAAAAACAAAAAAAAAAAAAACACCCTCACCCATGCCAAAAAGGCAGTATTATTACTGCTGTTGCTGTGAATTTTATCACCAACACCGATATAAATTTGAGTCAGTGTGATACATACTATAGTGACAACTATGAAATCCTTAGATGGACAGAGATTTTTTACAATATTTTTCTAGTTTAGTGATCTTTTGAGATACTATTTAATCGTATGTGAATCTCTTCTATAATACAATTCTTTGAAATTGCAAAATAGCATAGTAATTTCATGTTGAAATGGTCACATGATGCTGTGTAAATCTGCTGTCTTTCATGTTTTTGTTATAAATATATATTCTTTGACTACTAGAACTTGAGGCATTCTTCTTGTGATTGTGAATCTCGAAAGTTGGACTGGCTGTAAACTGTTCATTTTCATAAACACCTTAACAATATAGAATCGCAAGTTCCACTAATATAAAAAAGATGTGCTCTTAGCTCTCATAAATACTAGGGAAGATGATAGTCAGGAGTTTAGTATAGCTCTACACAAGACTCTGTAACGTCTTTTTCAGTGTAATTTATAACCTCTTTGAATACAACTTTAAGGAGAAAAAAAATAACTTAATTTTGGAAGATTAAAAAGCAAAATGTTTTGTTAGATGGATGAAAAATATATTGGTAGATAATTGGTTAGGTGTAATTTATACAGTCTTAATGTAGTTCTTTCCCAGTAAAAAACAAACAAACAAACAAACAAACAAACAGACAAACAATAACAAACCCAAAACAAAATAAAATCATGGTGTCTGCAAGACTAATCCTACCTCTATAGTTGGTTCACTTCAGCCAGTTCTGTGTGTGCACAGGAACTTCATCTAACATGTCTGTCAATGTAAGATATACAGTGTAGTGTTCATTAAAATACAGTGTCATTACTGTAACTTATCAAAGAACAAAGCTATATAGTAATTCTGATTTTGAGAAAGGAAAGAACTCCACTACTGTCACATTAACAGATGCATTCTTCATTCTCTCCTGTTGATAAAGAGCATATATATTCAAAACAACTGCCACTTGTAATTAAGCTGAATAAATTCAAACTATTCAACTTGTAAGAAAATGACTTTTTAAAATTGCTGCATCTTTAGTAAAATATGGAAAACTATTAAAGTGTCACTGAGAAGTAGAAGACTTTTTTCCTTATATTCTTTTTGATCAATCTAAGTGTGATCATCTTGCAATATAGGAAGGTTTGTAATATAAAAAAGTTCAATAATTTTATTTATTCTTATTTATAGGCATTACTGTGAAGAAAGGCCACACTGGTAATAGATATCTAAAATCCTGTCTTATACCAGGGAGAATCTGGCTTTAGCATTGTCTGCTACAGCTGTGTACCTCAGGATCTTGAGTGCATGTGCATGCATGCACACACACAGAGGGGAATTTCAATCCTACAAATATGAAAGCATGCAAAATAGACATAGCTAGTGTACGACTAAGACCAGTCTGTCTGAAAAAAAATCAAACACGGATAATCAGGATGATGTTCTTTCCTAAGATATTCATGGTACAATATTATCTCCCCCAGATACTAACTCAAGAGCTGTGTATGCAAGTACGTAGATATTCTGCCAGCATTTAGGCTTCAGTTTTAATTACCTGGACAAATATGAAGCCAATTATATGCTGGTTTTATAGCTCATCATACTCAGTTTGTGTGAAAAGGGAAATTTGGGGCTAAAGTTGAATAAAGCAAAATTAAATTTCTGCATAGGGTGCAGCAGTAGCCACTGTAGTCATATCTGCACATACCAAAGTGATTTCTGTAATGTGGAAGCTGGACCTTTGCGCGTTTAACAGCTTGTAACAATGAAAATAGTATGTTTCACAATACATTGCTGTGGAATGACACAATTTTATTATTTAAATGCCTATTTAAAAGGAAAAAAAAAAAAAAAAAAAAAAAAAGAAGATCCTGGAGTAGTAAGCTCCCAAAAATGCATTCCTGAAAACAATGCCTGTGAACAGTTTAATTATTTCGTTCTTTCTTAAATCTTCTTGCCAAGAATCTTTACTGGATTAAGTATTCAACACCAAGAGATTAAAGATGTATATCCCTGTAGCTGCTGCTGCACATATCTCCACATAATCACCAGGATTAGCTTCCTAAGGAAGTAGATCAAAGCTTTATTTCCTTGTGGGTATCCAATAATAAAGGCTAAGGATAAACCAAACTCTCATCACTTTTGCATCTATCTCTCCACTAGATCAAGACTAAATAAGAATGTGAATAAAGTCAATGCAGAATGCTACGATACTCTACAACAGCTATAATAATAGGAATACAGTAGAGTAATAAAAAGGAACTAGAAGGATGGCGAGTTGCATAAAATCTTTAAGGGTACATAAAGAAGGCAATTATTAAACTGCAGAGCCTTTTGAAAGTAACGAATAAATATTCACAAGCAAATACTACTTGTGTACAGATCTGTTGAGCATGTGTCCATGAACTAGAAAATCCTGTACTTCATTATGATTTGGACTTTGAAAGCAAGATTTTAAAAAAGCTACCCGTACCTGATAGAGAACAAAGTGCTCATTCTAGGCAACAGCACCAGGGAGCTCCATTGTTAAATGCACAGTAACCACATAATAATTCAAGTTGGCACATTGCAAAAAGGCCAGTCCATATTTGATTATTTTCCTATACAGTTCTGGACAGTCATGGACCAATAAAAAAAACCCTGTATTTGTACGTAAGATCATTAATTTCTGCAGTGATGTATGAAAGCAGATGCTTTGTCTAAGGGCTGAAAGCAAGGCATTCAGGGGAGACTGCTAAATTTTCTCCTTCGTCCTGCCTTATCTGAAAGTAAGTCCTCAGTGATTTTGTGTTGTTAAAAGAAAGGTAGGACTATTACAAAAATGTGCATGATACTTGCTTATTTTAAAAGTATTACCATAAATAAGGCAGATGTAGTTTTCACTGCCAGTTAGCTAAAGAAGTTTATGCACACTCTGCCTTGCTTGTGTCCAGTCTTGCACTTGAAGCCTACAGGTGTTTGCTGTGCTTCTGCTGTCTTTAGTTATCCTGTGGTAAAAACATTCCTTTTTGTCAGCAAAACCACTGAAAGTCAAGGCTTCTTGTGACTTTGACAAATCACTTAGTCACTCTGATCTTCATTTTACCCACAAACACCTACCACAGAGAAGTGCTGTGAAGCTCAATTAATGGTCAGAAAGCATTACGAGGTCCCTGAAGGATGACGGTGTAGAAAAATAGTCTAGTATTTTCTTCTGCCAAAAAAGATCCATTTGAAATTCAGTATTTTTGCTAAAGTACATAAACTATAGCACACTCATGTTGTGCAATTCCTGATGAAAAGAATTTGTAACTTACAAATTGAGGACTAGTTTTGTTATTCTATCACTTAAGTTTCCGAGCTTGTATTATCCTTTATCCTAAAAGTCTGTGAAGAGTACCAAAATACACAAATCTTTTTACAGACTATAACACTCCCATCTTGTGAACAAATACATGCATACACACATGCATGTGCATGTGTGCGTGTGCAAAAACACACACACACACACACACTTTCTCTTGTGTGTTTTTAAAGATTTTTTCAGAAGATTTGTAATAAAAATATTTAAAAATATTATTTAATGTGAAGTAATTTCTTCTTATAAAATTTTGTAAAGAACTCTATAAATTCTGTATCAATGTATAGTTAAAATTATGTCCTGCTTTAAAGAACAGGCTAAACTCATTTTTTCCTACATTTCCTAGCATGTTAATCTAAATTTAATTAAAAGATAGTACTACTGAATGAGCAGAAACAACATATTTTTCACTGGTGCTTTATTAGCACATTGAATTTTAATATATGTGTTTCATTGATATGCTGGGTATAAAGATTGCTATTTGTTTAATAATCTTATTCCTTCAGCAAACCAAGCCATTTTATTTTGTCTTTGACTCTAAAGACAGTAATTTTTAACATTCTTTTTATCCTCAATTCTGTTTTAGACACAGTTCATTTATTAAATAGACTTGTTCTTATAATTATTACTGTGCTAAATGTGTTTTCTTCTCTTCTTGTTCCTCTGCCTCAATACAGATGCTGATGTACGGCTCTTGTACACAGAACTATACAGTAAAAGTATTCCCATTTTTCAGGCTTGCATCTGACCCTCCCTGTCACAGAAGGAACAAATTAGACATTCCCACTGCAGCACCATATTTTCTCTCCAGATGTCCAGCAGCATATGTGGGGTGCAGTGGGCAGGACCTTGGGGGTGCACAGTAGCCAGGAGCACCCCTGTGTTTTCAGCTTTGTGCTTTGCCATCCTCATGTGGTGTATGCGGGGGAGCATGACACGTCACAGGGCTCCACTTGGATGTAGAGTGCCCATCCATGATCAGTGTCTTCAGAACTAGCAATGCTTTAACCTTCCATGTAGAGTTTCTTTCCAGGAGCCTGTGGTTGACTTCAGCACCTGAGGTGTCATTAGAAGATGGTCAGATGAAGAAGTAAGGTCAAGGAGGATTTCCAGTCATTCAGTAGCATGCATGTGCCAGATGTCACACATCTAGCATTCCTCCTTTCTATCCTTGTAGGTTTATCACCAGGGATGATTTTCTAACATATCACCATTAGCACAATCGTACCAAAAAAAAAAAAAAAAAAAAAACAAAAAACTTTGTATTTTGAAAAGCATTGCTAGAATTAAAGAAAGCAATGAGAAGGTGTCATGTGTCAGATGCTCTGTCTGAACATGGAGACATGTATGCAGCAGCATACAAAACTCAGAAAGAGAATTCAAAGGTGCAGCTAGGGTTTCCTTTTTAGCTACTGTTAGATACTTGGATACCAGTTTTGAATTAACATTTCTTTAACTGCCATCTACAATGCCTGGGCATCTTAACTGGATGCTATATGTTAGTTTGGTGTTGAAGGTAGTAAGGTAAAAATCTCAGACTTCTCCAAACTGCATCTCTTCAAGGCTATAAAGACAAGCTATAAAAGAGGTCCAGTTAAAATACTTCAGACTGAATATATCCAGTACATTTAATCTGTTTCTGTCCTGAAGAAAAATTGCTGTTCAGAAACACTATTACAAAATTTTTACATGCCTTATGCGGTGTTTATTTTTTTTCTTATTTTTGTGAAAGATCAAGCCTTTTCGATTGGAATTGCTGACACTAGCTTGCATAGGTAGATTTTTTTTTTTTCTAAATTAAAAGAAAACATTTTTTGTCAAGCAAGTAAAATGCTGGTTCTTTATATATTTGTGTTTATAGTTGAAAGATTGTAATACTTCCAAAATGACTAGTAATAGAAAAGTCAAATGTAATTTTTACTTTGTTTCAATTATAAGAACAATACATTTATTTCTTACCAAGTAAAAGGTCCATTAAACACCAGATAGAGTTTGATATCTAATCAAAATGGAATAACCAAATAACAACAGTAAAATGACTGGGGATGGCAAATTTGCTCTTCATCTTTCGTGCATTGTTCCAAGTCATGTTATCTATTGTTTTGTGTTTTCAACTTTTGCTTTTATTTGTTTGTACACAGAAATTCACAGCCTCACATTCTAAAATTCTAACTATGCCTTTCCTAGATTAATAATGAAAATTATTACCTTAGTAAAAAGAAAGCCACTTAATTTATTTTTATGCCCTGGCAAACTTAATAGTAGGAAGTATTTTTAGGTTCATGAGATTTTTCTGAACAGCATGAGTGAATGTGAATAAAAAAGATTGAGAAACCAATAACAAGTAGAAAAGAAATGTACAGAAAACTACTATTGAGATCTTAAGCCTGACCTGCTGCCACTGACTGTGGCACAAATTTTATCTTACAACTACTCACCAAAAGTTAACAAACTTGTAATGACTAACTTTCTGGGACCTGATTATAGAAGGTCCTTGGAGTAACAGTGGTATATGATTAGATATGACATGTGAGTGGATTTCTTATCTTCATGAGATCACAAGAATTCATACTAAAAGAGCAGGACAGACTTTTATGATCCACTGGGACCCCATCATCTAGAGAGGCAAACACAAAGAATAAGCCACTGACATCTGCAGACAAAAGTGTTTCTTGGTGAATATTATTATCCAATGATGACTCCAGCACTAGCAAAATCAAGATTAGACTATTGTAATTTATTGTGTCTAAAATTAGAAACCACCATTACTGCAAACCAGATGAAAATGAAACTAATTAACAGACTCAGGGTTAAAACACTCCAAAAAGTTCATCACAGTTCTTCCTCCTCAGTATTGTTCCCAGTCATTACAGACACCAGGCCAGATAAAGGTGATCACAGATCTCATTAACTCCATTGCTAAATTAAGATTCACTTGTCCTCAAGAATATAATATACCTTATTCATCTGATTTTTACAGCCTTGAGGCCCTCTTGAAAAGAGGTCCTGGTGTAGTCATCAGCAAGATCAGTTTGCACAATGCAAACATAATGATGTGAACTTTAAGATCTCTTGTGATACAAAAGAGAAAACACATGTATAAAATACCAAGAAGATTTTCATCTTCATAGAAGAAGGAATGCAGAAAGCATTGCAATGGTTCCACGTAGGATTTGCAGAAATTCTCATTTGGAATAAAATATGATGGGATAAATTGCTGAATTAGTTCCCCTGAGTTTCTCTCCATTGTCTTGTCAAATACTAGCACTTGTCATTCCTATAATACTTCATATATTTCCAACTGACTTTTGATGATAACGAGCACATGAAAAGAGGAAGACATGCTAGCATTATGTGATTATCTAGGTCTTTACAGACTGTGGCAAGATGCACAACATACCAGCAGCAAGAAAGACCTACCATCTGAAAACAGATCTGCTGTCTAAAATGGATCTTTTATCACTAGTGCTCATTTCATGTGAGGTGTACAAATAACCCATTTTTAACATGTAGCACATCAGAAATTCCTGTATTGCTTTCATATTGCCTGTTCATGCCAATAAAACATCAGGTTAGGCAATTTGGGTCTGATCTTCAAGGACTTTTGAGTATTCGTAGTCTATATTTATTCCAGCTGTAGTCCACGTTCAACACTCTTCCTGCATCACCATCAGTGCTAGTAACAATGGGAGTTCTAATGTAGACAAGATGTTTGTCTTTTTACCACCTATGTTTACTATACAGCAATGAATCTGTATGGTGAAGTAGAGCAGCTGCCAAGAGGTTTTGCATGCTCGAGCTGAAGTCACCACTAGCAAGAGTGGAGCTGCGCTTCTGTTAGTGTAATGTTGGGAAATTCTGCTAAAAGGCTCGTTGTAGACACGCTTCTCCATACTGTACCTCTGCTCAATAGGTCATTCATGAGCACCCAGCCACCCCTCCAGAGAGCAAGTAGAGTCGGGTCATGAGCAGGAAGAGATGGAGACAAGGCCGAGTTTCTTTCTTACAGCTCAGGCTCAAAGCTGGTTTATTGTTGTCATGGTTACGGGCTCCACATGCCTCCAGTCACTGCTTTATGAAAAGAATGATGCAGTGTCTAGCCTTACAGCTGAATATATAAACCAAATTAGTCTACCATGCCTCTACCTGTTTTGTGGCTCACAATGAAAGAAGTAATATATCATGCAATCAGTCTTGTAGCAGTAATATTCTGTAAACACTATGTCATTACACCCAGATTTTTTTATTTGCTCTTTAGAGTCCCTTCTCAGTATAATAAACTGCAGATTTCAATATGAAAGCTAATTCAGAAGAGTCCTCCGTGACTTCTCAGAATTTCTGTAACATATAAGTTTAAAAGTGCATTTCAAATCCCTTTTCACACTCCATTTTTGCATAATCCCACTCTCTAAACAAGAAGCAGAAAGACATGATGAATGTCTTTTCCAGAGCTGCAGTGCCAGGGTATTACCAGAATCAAACTATTCCTAATATAAGTAAAGAAGAGTTATATAGTCCTGCAGGGAACCGTAAACTTTTCCTGAATAGAGTAAGAGCCTCATATGGTCCCATATCTACTACAAGATTAAGTAAACCATTAATGGCACTGGGGTAAAGCAATGAGGGAAGATATATCCTGTGATACTGTTGTTGTCAGTGTCATTTAGAAGAGGGGGAAGGAAAGAAAGCTCTAGAAGTGTGGTCTCAATTGAAATATAAACATATAAGAGGGGTAAAATGGGTATCAGAATAAAAATGTGTAAATCTCAGCATATGATGGTGTAGCCTGCATAGCAAGGATTTGGAAGAGAAGGTGGTAACAGGAAAAATAACTAGCATGAGGGGTAGGGAAGGTGTAAATTTGCTTTAATTTCCACCTCCTTATACTTTCTTCTTTTTTTTCCTAGCTTGTAAATTCTACCAGTTTTGATTCTCTATAGGCTCATTTAGCCTATATGACTATACATGTCAGTAAGTAGAGGTGTGTGGTCGCATAGTTCACCATCACTTTATACTCTATCTCTGTGTTTAGCAAAATGGGCCTTATCCTCACACATCTCCAAAATTCCATTAAAGCATTTTGGCATTGTGGGCTGTAAATGACATTTATAGCCAAAGAAGTGTAAAGGGATCTCAGTGCAGATAAAGAACAGAAGTGTTATGTTTTTACAGATCTGAGGTATTTCTTAAAAAATAAATAAAGATAGCTTTATTATCTGTCAGGGAAGAAACAATGTAACAAAGCATAAATTGAACGTAGTCCTCCAAATTAAATCCACCTTGGCTACAGCAAATTGAGTGTTTTGACTCATCAATATATCGCCAGTATTTCATGCTACACGAAGTCTCCCATGCTGATATTTTCTATTTCTTGCTGCTGTGGGGAGAAATGAAAATAAAGAAATGTGCTCAAAATAATACAGGTCTGTATTGTAGAATAGTACTAAAAGTCTCATCAAGGCTGATACATATTCTGCAGTCTCTCACTTGAAGGGTTTTAATGACTTGGCTATTTCAGAAAACTTCAAGATTGAAAAAGCAAAACAAAACCCAAAAAAGTTTTTGCTGAAATTATGGAAATTTTTCAATTAAAAAAAAAAAAAAATGTTTTTTGCATTCTGCATTTCTACTACTTAGTTCTAAAGTGATACGAAAGAAAAAAAAATTGGTTTCGCTTTTTGTTCACTCTTTGAGAATTTTTGGTTACAAAAATTGATTAAAATAAAATAGTCACTCAAGGAAGCACGTTTAAATAAGACCCTTTATGGCTGTGCGCAGCTGCAGCATATTTGCTTCTTTAAAAGAAACGCCTACAGCACTGAAAGAAATTATAAACCCAATGGGAAAATATCTGTTATTACCATGAGTTACATTTATATGTGTGTTTGAATAGGTATGAATATTCTCTATATGGACTATAGATACTGACACCTTCTGCAGCATTAAAAAGAAATAAAATTCATTTTATTTTCATATTTATTGAGTGCACAATTTCACATTTTGCTTGGAGAGACGCATTCAGTTCATATGTTCTTAACCAGTGTTTTGTGTGTCATATAGGTGGTAACTACACAGTACTTTCTGTACAGCCTCTAGAAGACAAAAAACACTGTGTATATTTTAATCAGTGCTTTTTTTTTTATTTATTTAAATTACATGATACTTTACCAAGACACTTTTAATTATTTCAGAATGTCCAGTCTAACTTACACAAAACGCATGGTATTGATAATTTGATAAATATGGGCAAGCCCAAAATGTATGGTATTGGGGAAAATGTTTAATAAATATGGCAAACACAGCCCACTGCACAAAGTCATATCTGTAGGGGTATGAATCCTGATATTTTGACCATGGAGCAGAAAGTGGTTTGGACTCTAAACAGCTAGTGAGCTTCCTGGTAAAGTCTCTCTTCTTTTGTATATGTTTGATTATTTTTTCTCAGATGTGTTATTGTTTTTTCATGCTACAGATGAAATGATAGTAACAAATTTAGTAACACATATTTTCCAGTGAAATTTAATATAAATAGGAGACTATAAAACTAAGTAATCCATGAGGGAAACAGATTGTATAAATACTATATTTTAGGGTTGCATAGTACAAATATTTTAAAATGCATGTGTTGTATGGGACAACATAATGTGAAAGCAGGATGGCTATTAAGTTGCTGACAGATTTAGTCTGTGTCCTAAAGAGTAAGTGAAACAAGTTCTCTATAACTCTTTATATTACCTATATTTTCAGAGCTTTCACATGAAGCGTATTATTTTTTTTTCTTCCTTTTACCAAAATAATTGAGGTACAACATAAATACAGAAAAGAGAGTCATTTCTAAGAGAAACTATACATATAACTGCTAATGGCTTTCCTATTCTGTAAATTTTAAGAGCAGTTAAGACCTTTAGATCATGTATTCCAACCTCCCATAGTCACAACCTCCCATTCACAACCTATTTCACCCAGATAACTTATACTAAGGGCCAACAAATTGAGTCAAAAATATTTCAACTTTTGAGAGCTGAAACAACCGTTCTCTCACAGCAGTGAACAGGAAAGACCCAGGTTCCACCAGAGCCTGAGGTTTCTGAGTAGTGAAGAGCTCATTAAGTAAGAGATGTTCCAATGATCTGAGCAAAAAGAATCATAACACATTCTACAAAGGAAAGGAAAGTCAAACAACCTCTCCTCCTCAATAACAAACACAAAACAATGAAACAACAGTAACAAAAATCCATAGGCCTGTCCGTTTTGCAAAAAGGGAACTTAATTTTGATCTGAGACCTGACAATCAGTTTGAGATCTGGCATATGGATGGATATCAGACCTGGCCAGCCAGCTAAGATTCTTTGTACCATCTCTGAATTTTAATCTGACCTATCTTGTAAAGCTGTCCATTTACTGAAGCTTCAGATTAAGGTCTGTCCAAACAAAGAAACTCAAAAATACAACTGTCATTTGTAAAGGGAAATTAAAATTTATTAATTTCCTTTTGCACATAACTGCCTGAAACTCTTGGGCATGCTGTTTGATCATAGTCATTGCCATGTGTTTTCTGAGGGCAATGCGATACGCATGTTCTCTTTTGACTCTGAAGAATGGAAAGCAGAAGAGAGTCCCTGAAATGCAGAATTAGATATCAAGGCCAAAAGAAACATTGTGACCATGTTACTCCTCTGTCCTCTCTGATTTTCCCACTCATAGATTTTATTCCAGGAGTTTGACTTCTTGTCCTTAAAAAAGAACTGCAATCTTGTTCTAATGATTCCAAGTGATTTTGCACCTGCTGCTTTCTGCTGTAAGCTATTTCTACATTTAACTACTGCTACTAAAGCACCTTCCTTCAACATTCAGCTTACCTGATTTGAGCCTCACTCTCTTGGCCTTTTAACATTTTTCTTCTCATTCAGTATCAAAGCTTTCCTCAGTATCACCTGAACAAAGAAGTTCACAAAACCCAAGCTCCTTTTAACTTACATTATAAGCTATATACTCTCAAGTTCATGTTCAGGACTGCTTGAAATTTTTAATATATCTGCATTCTTTTCAAGTATAGATGATAGCACTGATGTGCTTATCTAGTATAGCAGTGTTACATATGGAAGCAATGTTGCTTGTCTTCTTCCACCTGGCATCTTGGTTATCTCTTAAAGAACTAAGATTCACGTGGATAATTTTTGCCATAGTCTTTCATTTACAGCTCACTGATACTGAGAGACATTAATTGCTCTGAACTCTCAATTCTTATGTGCTTCATTGCTTTCCAAGAAAGTGTTTCCTGTCCTCTTATGCTCATCTTCATTCTTAGTTCCCAGCTACACCATCTTGCATTTAAATACTGAGAAAAACTTTTGGCTGAAGGACATCCATTTAAATTATACAGAGTCCTCTGTAATAGTAACTTACTCTCCCTCCTCAATATTTCTCATTCCACAAACTCTTTTGCACCTACAAAGCTTGCCATGAAAAATATTCATAAGTTCTTGATAAGTAAAAAACACACTGCGTGGCCTTTACAGCAAAAGCTGATTCCTGCAAGACCTACTACTGATTTCATTCAGTGAAATGCTTTTGTGGTTACCAGAGTATGGGTCCAATTGACTCCTTATTCTGCTTAAAATCTTTCTAAAATCAATATCTCAGCTAACATTTTGCAAAGGCTTCTGTCTTGAATGTTAACCTTGGAATGTAAATGGGGAAAATACCCTGGCTATTTACAGTCTGAATCCAAATGTGTATTACCACCCACAGTCTGGAGTGATCTATCATTTCTGATTCTGAATCATATTTGTATAAATCTGGCATAACTTCACAGACATCAGTGACAAGTACGATAGCAAAATTTGTCACAGAATATGCACATAGGCCTAAATGTAACAATAAAACTTTGGGTAGAATCCTATCAACCTAAATTAGTGTTGCCTCACTGAAAGAGTAGCTGTCTACTATGGATGAGTGTGTGTGATAAGGGGTGGTAAAATGACCTAGTCCAACTAAAGTAATTACCTAAGTTACCCATAAAGTCAACAGACATATTTCTGAAAACATACAGAGGGAAATCCAGACCAACAAATTTAGGCCTGTCCACATGGCAATCCAATCTGGTTAAGTGATACGTTTGAGTTTTCCAAGGAAAGCAGAAGGAAGAAATAGGAAAAATTAATCAGGGACCCCTGTTTGGAGTCTAGTCTTCAGAAACTGAATGCATACTGCAAATACCATGCTAGAGGCATTATCCAGCCACTACGTAAGGTGTGTTCAAAGCACCCCACTCGTGGAAATGAGATGCTGAAGTTCTTTTCAGACTGTATATGTGTGATCTTGGACACATGTCAAGGAGATAAGCAGGCCATGGGATGCTCCTAGTCAGTGTACTTTCATAGATTCATAGAATCATAAAATATCCTGAGTTGGAAGGGACCCAAAAGGATCATTGAGTCCAACTCCTGACTCCACACAGGGCAACCTGAAAGCTAAACCATATATCTGAGAGCATTGTCCAAATGCTTTTTGTAAACTGACAGGCTTGGAAACATGATCATTTCCCTGGGGAGCTTGTTGCAGTGTTTGACCACCCTCTCAGTGAAGAAACACATGAACTTGGAGTGAACCAAGACGTAGCTAAGACTGTGAGAATCAGAAGGTGAGTCCAAGTCATGAAATTCAGCTCAGGTTCCTTCCCCATTTCCTTTTGTTACATGTGAATGGATAGACATAGCTGCAGTGTAAGTATCCACTTGGCTAGGAGTAATAGTAATTCCTGCAGATGTAAATTAAAAACCTGACAGCCTATGCAGAACCTAGAGCCTATCTCCTCTGTGCATGTGTTAATCTCTACATTTGCAGTACTTATTGCTAGTAATTGAATTGGGAAGTGGTGGACTATATTTGTGTCTTGATCTTAGTTGGGTAGTATCTCTGATGCTTTAAGGAATCTGTAAATTTAATATATTTTAACTCTGAACTCACATCTGACTCAAAACCAAGAGAACGATCTACACCACTTTATAAATACTCCACTCCTTCACAGACAGATTATGTTAGTGTCATAAGCATCCTACCATCTAAGACATCCCTGGTAAGTAGATTCTGCATAGCTATAACTTGCTAGCCTACACTAGCTCACACTTATCTACATTTGGTACAACTATCACCCTAAATTTTTCAGTGCTCAGGCTCACATCATTAGTACCTTTACAACAATGTTGCTCCTTTTTAACTGTAGCTAAACCAAATATTATAGCTAAAACCTGTGAGAATAAAATCCTATGTGGTTCTCTAGAGTTTAAAATACAAGCATGAAGGTGCTTTGGTACCACAGCCAATGTGAAATTATTAAACCATTGTGTTATAAGAAAAATATGAAACATTTAGAGCTATTAAATCATGCACCTTTTTCTCTGCGTAAATTAGATCAACACACAGAAGGCAAATGCAAGGTTTTTGTAATCAATACACAAAAAATTGTGTAGAGTTCACTGGCCAGAAACTTGCAGTTTCTCCAGTATAATCCAGTCTTCACATGAATTTGGTATTAGACAGCACAGAACTATATAAACAAATACTTAAGTATTGAGATTCACAAATAGAAAAAGAACTTCAATAAGGGAAAGGAAGGCAAACTCATCAAGTTTGTTCAGGATCCCAATGCCACACTGTATGTGAATTTCACAGTTAAGATTATCGTCTCAAATATTCTGAATACACACTCATGGATCCTGAAGATACTCACACTTTTTTACATGTTATTTTTTAAAAATCACCATCTGGATTTGCTATTTTAAGATCCTCTTTGTGGTAGTAGAGAAAATTATTGTAAAATTAGGCTAAAATTTATTTCATATGCTGCCCATGCTGTTTGTTTTTGCTTATTTTAGAAATGTTTATGTATGTTTCATCTCTTCAAAAAGAAAATGTGAAGATTTGATGAGTGTGCTTTGAACCCAACCATCTCCTGGTAGAATGAAATATGTTGCCTAGGTTTCCTGGGAATATACCGCAGGAACAGATGAAGATAATGTGGTTGCATATTATGTGATAATGATTATTCTGACTGATGTATTCACCCCAAGGTATACTTGAGCATCTGTTGTTTATTTAGGCAGGACTCGTCATTCTTATTTTTAAGATATTTAAGTGTGTGAACATATTTCTCCTTAAAGACTATCAAATGGGGAAAAAAACTAACAAGAGGAACATGGGATTATGTACCAGTGATGACATGGAACGTGAATCCAGGTGGGAGATGTACATTGGTTCTAACACTGTTCACTGGCTTAGGAATTTAGAGCCTATATTTGAGGAAGATGTTAGTTTGGCTTGCATTGACTTTACAAAGCAATGAAGCCACATTAAGAGCAAGTGTCATGGCTGTAAAACTTTACTCAATACCGTACATATTGATAAACCACTATCTAAAATACAGTAGAGTATGGGGTGGTATCGTCTCTGTCATTAAACCTTAAAATCTGATATTGATGTTTTTCTCAGATACTGTAGCTCAACAAGAAATTTTACTCTATGTGAGGTAAATTACATGGTGAAAGTTTCTGTTCTGTGTTATACAGAAACCCACACTAAGTGACATAAATGGTCATTTTTCTCTGAAAATATAGGAAGTTTGAATCATTTGAGTATGAGTCTACCTACTGTACTAAACATAAATACAAAAATGTTAGGTTGAAGAAGTAGTACACATGACAGTGTGAATGGTTTCCTCTTATTCTGTGAAGGAGTCCAAATGTAAACACTGTGTTACACAAGCATCACATTATTATCTAATTCTGATTTCTAAATAATAGCATCCTCAAAACTGCTCATCCACTAATGGGAAAAGATTGAGTTTTCTATGTCAGTCCAGATTTACCAGTATTTTTTTGGACTTTAGCAAAGCCCTCAAAAGTAAACATTAGGAAAAACTGCACACACACTGGCTACATTAATTATTTGTCTTATTTTATTTTACCTGTTAATTTTATCATTGGCAATGGACATTTACAACAAAACAAAACAAACAAAAAACAACCCAAAAACAAACCCCACGGACATGATGTAACCAAGTCAGGTAGAGTACTTACATCTTTCATCACATATACATCTCAAAAGTGTTGATCCAAGCTTAGGGATGAGCTATACATAAAACATGCTGAGTAGAAAGTGGCTTAGTCTGTCTTTAAGGATCTCCAGTGATGAAGAGTTCACAACACCTCCAGACAATCTACTCCTGTACCACAAGATAGTGTCTTACCCCATTCTAAATAGCTCTTGCTAAAATATGATCCCATTAATCTCTCCATGCCCATGCAGGTATGTAGAGAACTGTTGATTTCCTTCCCTCTTGCAGCAACATTTAAAAATTTTCAGACATATACATGGCTCCTTCTGACATTGTCAAGCTAGAAAAGTCTTACTCTATTCAAGTTTTCTACACAAGCATTTTGGGAAAGCCTCTGTTTTCTATGCCTTTGATTACTCTCATTGGCTTCTTATCAGTTCATAGAATCACAGAATAGTTTGGATTGGAACAGACTTTTAAAGGTCATCTAGTCTAACCCTCCTTGCCATGGGCAGGGACATCTTCAACTAGATCAAGTTGTTTAGAGCCCCATCCAACCTGACCTTGAATGTTTCCAGGGATGAGGCATTTACCACCTCTCTGGGCAACCTGTTCCAGTGTTTCCCCACCCTCATCATAAAAAATGTTTTCCTTATATCTAGTCTAAATCTACCCTCTTTTAGTTTAAAACCATTACTCCTTGTCCTATCATAACAGGCTGTACTAAAAAGTGTGTGCCCATCTTTCTTATAAGCTCCCTTTAAGTATTGAAAGGCTGCAATAAGGTCTCCCTGGACCCTTCTCTTCTCCAGGCTAAACAATCCCAACTCTATCAGCCTTTCTTCATAGAAGAGGTGTTCCAGCCTTCTGATCATTTTTGTGGCCCTCCTCTGCTCCTGCTCCAACAGGTCTTTCCTGTGCTGAGGACTCCAGAGATGGACACAGCACTCCAGGTAGGGCCTCACCAGAGCAGAGTAGAAGGGCAGAATCACCTCCCTTGACCTGCTGGCCTCATTTCTCTTGATGCAGCCCAGCATACGGTTGGCCTTCTGGGCTGCAAGCACATATTGCTGCCTCAGGTCCAACTTTTCATCCACCAGTACCTCCAAGTCCTTCTCCACAGGGCTGCTCTCAATTCCTTCAGCCCCCAGCCTGTATTGATACTGGAGGTTGTCCCAACCCCTGTGCAGGACCTTTCACTTGGCCTGGTTGAACCTCATGATGTTCACATGGGCCCATTTCTTGAGCTTGTCCAGGTCCCTCTGGATAGCGTTCCATCCCTCAGGTGTGTCAACTGCACCACACAGCTTAGTGTCATCTGCAAACTTGCTGAGGGTGCACTTGATCCCACTGTCTGTGTCACTGATGAAGATACTAAACAATACTTGTTCCAATACAGACCCCTGAGGGACACCACCTGTCACTGATCTCCATCTGGACATTGAGCTATTGACCACTACCCTTTGCTTGAGACCATCCAACCAAGTCCTTATCCACCAAACTGGCCATCCATCAAAATCATATCTCTCCAATTTAGAGAGAATGATGTTGTTGGGGACTGCATCAGAGGTCTTACAGAAATCCAGATATATGACATCCATAGCTCTTCCCTTGTCCGCTGATGTGGTCACTCTCTTCCCTTGTCTACTGATGTAGTCACAGTCACCTCCAGCTGATATACATTTTTGCCCAAAGACAGCACACAGGGCTGGAATAGAGCTCCCCACATTATCCATGCTGGGTTATAGTTACTTCCACTGTGGTTCTTCACATGTGTTAGGGCTTTGACAAGCAAACATGGGTGACTGTTCTCTGTGGTTTAAGGTGTTATTGTTCCTGGTTGCCAGTTCCACTCTTTTTTTGGCAGTAACACTGTTGTAGCAGAATTGGCAGGTGAGGATAAGTCTGTGCCAGCAACTCTTCAAAAGTATATGCTGAACCAACACATTGTTCTTAAATGAGCAAAAGAGGGTCCATGCACAAAAACTCCCCCCATCACAAAAAATGTTTCAAAAATATCTGTGCAACTTATATGCATAAACAAGTTTTATATAAGCAACTTTTTTCAGAAGAATGTACATACTAAATCATACCTCAAACCCATATAACCTGCACTGCTATGTCCAGCAAAGGTCAGCTGGGCTCCTGTGGTCTAACAAAAATAGTCTGATTGATGTTTCTCCCCCATGAGCCTCTCTTTCATCCTCCTTTGTATTTAGGCGTCTGCTATATCCATTTTCATTATCAGTTCTGTGGCCTTTCCCCTGATCCTTGGGAAAACTTATAGTATTTTCAGATAGATGTAGTTTTTATTTCCTTTTTCTGATGCTTCTGTTAATAGGAGATACCAATGGAAGACTACAAGAAAAAAGGGAAATATACAGTGATTGTTATTTCAAGAAGGGTATAATTACCTTTAGAATGACATCGGTGGGCACTTAGCATCTCTCTAACTTCATTCACACATTACTTCTTAAAAGTTTTCTTGACACCTGTTCACAAATGTTTTACTTCCTTCATTCCTTCCATGATTCTCAAAGTAGCCCCTGGCTTGGTCATTTGCAGAGAGAGGAAGCTGAGAAAGATGTTTTCAGAATCCCTGTAAGTATGTGTATGGAAGGCAAGAGCGATAAAAGAGTCTAGGGTAGTGAAGGCTGCTTGGGAAGCTGGAGATAATGAAGAACTTTCAGGTTTTCATGTGACTGGAAAGATTCCCTTGCATACTTAACTAACAGATGTAAAACAATTGCTTATGACCCTTACAGAGTAAATTCTCAAAACCCAACTGTAAGATCAATGCTGACAGTTTATGCAGACTGAACCATTCAAGGTGAAAAGAAAGGTACTTTGAGATCACTTTGCTGCTATGGGCAATAAGAATTGCATCAGACTGAAGCCCAGCTGAGAGAGAGCCTATTTATTGTTTTGTTTCCACCATTGTTCTTATTCAGCATATTTTGTCACATTATAAACCATGCACTGATGAAAGCTGTTCAGTGGTGCCTGGCAAAATCTCAAGCATCCACACATCCAGACCACTAAACACCTGACTCTTAGTATTTGCTGACACATTGGGATTTAATACCTTGGGGCATTTTGACTGTTTTTACCGATAGTTAGACAGGCCAAGTACTTAATGCAGGCCTGAATACACAGACGCAAATGTTTCTTAAACAGAGTCTTCTTTCCTCTCCCTTCCTTGCCTTTTCAGGATCTGCTTTTCACTATGAGGTTATTCTTCAAGAAAATTAAGATTGCTTAAGAAGATATGGGAAAAGCTTGTGGACATTTTAGTTTGTCTTATTATATTTGGGAAAACACAGAGAAGTCATTTGCTCAGACTTTGTAAAAACAGCAGAACTCCTTAAAACGTGAATGGTATTTTTAGAAACTTTTTCTTTTTGACTGAATTTCTATCCTAAAATCCTTTTGAAATTATGCTTCAGAGTAATTAAAGGTGACTAATCCTTTACTATTTATAACATTAAAAGGTAAGCATAATAAGGACATAATGATTATTGGTTAAAAGAGAGCGAACTCCTAGAGGTCATTACCATGATCACTACATGACACTGAAACAAACCACAGTTGGTGAGTTTGGTTAGGTCTCCCTACATTCCTCTTTCATATGAAGAAAATAACAGAAATCATGTCTCTGCTAGCCCAGTTTAATATAGCACTTGAAAAAACAAACTACATGCAATATACAAGCATGATAGAAGCAGGACCTAAACAAATACAATAAAACCCAGACCAGGTAAATAAAAATAGAATTGCCAAGGCCTAGCATGCTTAGGCATAGAAACCATATACTTACACATCTAGAGAACAGCTAAGAAACAATTTTCAAGTTAGAATTTCAAGTTCATGCCAAGACATGGAAGTAAGCCTAGTATTCAAAGTCAGGACTTATTCTTAATGAACAAATTTCCCCCTCTTTTCAGAGAAAACTTGAAGGTCAACATATATATGAAACTTATGATAGTTAGAATCATATACTCAAGACAAGCTCAACCCCTGTTTAGATCAGCTTAAGTGGCCATTATATGAAAAATTTAGACCTTGGCAAGTATCTTTGACAGCCTGGTCACTCAGAGTTTCCTGTTTCTTAGCACTATACAAAATCTTATCATTAGTTAAGGTTATGCACGAACTGAGATCTTCTCAAAAGCTGGTCTGAAGCAACTGAGGACTGTCTGTTAACCTTAATCACTCTGAGGATCTTAGGCACTAGCTGTTGACAGTGTTCAGGACTTTGTTGCACATTCAATATTTGATGAATTTCTAAAGGACAAAGAACATGGCAATGTGCACAGCCATCTTATGCATACAACCAAGGACAGAGACAGTTGGGGAAAACTGAATATGTGAATACCAGAAGCTGAGCCTTATTTTTGTTTATATGTCCATGAAAGCAAAGCTGACAACATTGTACAAGGGGGGTTGGATTGTTTGTTTGTTTATGGGAATCTTTTTTTCCCCCCAAGCAGGTGATTATTGGACCCTAAAAGCTGAAAGCTAAAAGCTAAAAGCTCTGACTTACATGACCCTGACAGATAACTTCAGCCTCTGGCCCAACCTTAAATTAGTCTAAACCCTTAATAAAGCAAAATTAGGCAGAAGTCTTGTGGCATCATTAATTAATTTCATAATTTTCAAAGTGGTTTGTGTTCATTAGGGGGAAAGAGGCAGAGGAATGTAAGAATTAACAGTAGTTTCTGTAGCCAAAATAAGTGAGGGGCTGTAGCCAACAGTCTGAACCACGCATTCCCAGGCATGTTGATCATACTTGCAGAGTGGAAAAACAAGGACACTGTAATCAAAGAGGAGGAGGTTAAAGATAAGCATTCTAGTGAGAACAAGGGAAGATGGATGACAACTGGAAGAAAAAGGAAGATCCCAGACATTTTGAAGTAAAGAGTAAAAAGGTAAAGATTCCTCCTGTATAACTCTTTTAATGTTCATTCTTTTCTCAACATCTTCTTCAAATATTTTTGTGCTGTATCAGTTGCAACATGCTTCTCCAGCTCATTTGCCATATTACTGAGCGCTCTTTCATTTGGCCTTGATCAGCCAAGCTCCCTAGTCATAAACTTTCTGACTCATACATCTGCCTAGTTTCTATAGTGTAGAAACACCAAAGAACAAAAGCCTAAGGTGATAATTCCTCCTATTCACACTTAAATTCTTCATGAAACAAATCCCCTCAGCTCTGAACCTTCTTATGCCTTCTGACATACACAAATGTCTATTTAAAATCATCACATATGTATGACCCTCTTGACTTAAGAAATCCCACTGTAATGCCAGAAACTCCTGATCACTGGCTGTTTACCACTAAGACATTCAGAAGATTTAACATGCTGGATGTGAAAATGCAGGAACAGAGAATGCCACTGTTTTTCTGTGCACTGGTGTGAAAGAACTTCGTATTAGTGTAAGTTTCTTGCTCTCATG
Organism: Tyto alba; assembly: GCF_018691265.1. Classification (NCBI taxonomy): domain Eukaryota; kingdom Metazoa; phylum Chordata; class Aves; order Strigiformes; family Tytonidae; genus Tyto; species Tyto alba. Next base: position 55,448,750 of record NW_024881282.1, read on the forward strand.
CCTATACTTATTAACTGGAGAAAACAAAGCTTTTAATGAATTTTTAGCCTGTGTTGCCTGTGGTATCAGCATCAAAGGAGGAAAAGAGCATATGGGGCACTCAGATGAAATTCTTTGGGAATTAAGGCCTCTACAGCATCATTTGTATTCCTCCATGAAGATATATATTAATACACTATCTGCACTGTATATTGATTACATCTTTTGTAGACATTGTTTGTAAGACTCATATTTTCTCTGGACTTTCTGAGTCACCAAAATAATTCTGACAAGCCTCAGCCCTGTACTTGTGAACAACAAACCACTTGTGATATTAGTGGCTGGTTATCATGGAAGTAACAATCAAACCACTTTAATATATAAAGCAGTTTCAGCTTTATATAATCTCTTTTATGTAAGTAGATACTTGTTTTCAACCATGGGCAAAGATTTAATCTCCTTCCGGTGATCTAAAGTAACTGGCATAAATAAGCCTATGTGATCAATGAAACTTTGGGCAATTTTGCTTTTATTTTAATTTCTTTGCAGATGAATCATTTAAATTACTGATAACAGAATACTTCCACTGAATGACTTGGCTAAACAAAACATCTGCTGGGACAGGCTTGTCCCAGCAGGAATGGTAAGAAAATGTCTACGGTAAGGGTTCAGAACTATTAGGGAGGATATGGAACACAAAGAGATAAGTACTAGAAAAGTCAGAATATTTTTTTCTTACTGACAAACTCTTCAAAACTCTTTCAGGTAATCCTAGAGTTTCAATAAAACCTATTGATTTAAGGAATGATTCACACTTGGACTGAAAATGAAAGAGCTTTTAAAGTGCAATCACCAAACCCATACAGTTTATTTCACAACATCTTACTGCTCAACTTTAAAACAAATATAACTCCAATCACAATACAATGATGATTGATGTTTTTCATCAACGCCTAATTATCATTCCATCATAGCACAAGACTTTAAAGCAGAGTTGTCTGAGCCAAGTAAAACACAAAGTAAGCATCTGAAAATACAGATCTGTGCTCTAACAAAATTACTTACCAAACCACATTTATTATTTTCTAACATGTTAGGTCATGTTAGTTGTGTATGGGTATACAAGATGAGGCATTTATTTTAATCCTATGGCTCAGATAGCTCATTTCACTAATTTCTGAGTAAGAATCATATCTGCAAAGAGATTTTGGTTTTGTTTTAAACAGAGCTTGAACTGGAATTCTTAGCATTGGTGAGATCTGTTCTCATTTTTTTTTCGTTTTCGCTGGACTTCTTTAAATATTTGATATTGAGCATTCACAGTGCTACCCACATATTTTAATGGGTATTTAATGGGAATTTCATGATCAAATCACTACAAGTCCACTAAATTTCCCCTCTTATGTGCAGAATATGTTAGAATATATAGTTTACATTTATATATATATATATATACACACATGTAGTATGTATAGATAGCCTAACAAGTAACAGAGAAAGAGGTATCTCTTGATGTTTCTCTGCACAATCTGACATGACTCAACATGATTTTAGTTGGATATTAAGTTCTGTAATTCAGAAGCAGGTTGTTTGGGGTTGGGTTTTTTCAGCATTGCCCAGTTACAGCAACAAAACAATGAGAGGTTATGGGAATAGAAGGAAGTGGTTTAAATATGCAAATACTTTAAAAATGTAGGCATTAAAAAATATACTGGTAATCTATGGTAATTTTTACAATATCATAGGTTCTACATTACTTTTAACCAAGATAAGTATTACCTTATTTTCATACTATATATTATTCATAAACTTTACTTTGAGCAGAGTATACATTTTGTCCTCAAGGACTGCAAAATAACTAATATACAGTTTACATAATAAACACTAATAAATAAAATGCCGTCACGTCAAGTCAGCATAAAAGCAACTATCTAACAATGTGCAAAAAATAATACATACAAATTAAGAAAAAAAATAGACAATGTTACATTCATTAAAAAAACCTCTAGTGCATGTTAGCTAAGTGCAAAATAATAATCAAAGATGTAATTTATCTGACACATTTTGCCTGACACAGCTACCTCAAAAAACATTTTTTTATTTTCATCTGTGGAGAGGATTTTGGTTTTATCCTGCAACTCAAATTATGCTATCCCTATACTGCATTTCTTAATTCTGAATTGGTGCTATGAATCAGTGCTATAGCTGCTTGATGGTTTACAGATTTTTGTGCGAAGAAACAAAAGAAGCATTCTAATGGGGGGGGTGTCATTTTAATTCAGTTCTTATTTTCATTGGAGAAAAAACGAGAAATGTGTTTTAACACATTTTCATTTTCTAATCAAGCCTTTCTGAAAGAAATAATTTTGCCTCTTGATCCACTAGAAACTTTTATTATAAGATTGAATGAAATCATATACTCAGATAAAATGCCTTCAGGTACATGCTCTGTAATCATTAGAACACATCATTACAGCATCACATCAGACATATGACACATACTTTCTGCATTTAGTTTCCTGTTCTTTTCAGATAAACATTTAGAGAAAAAAAAAGCAAACACACTTTCACACAGAAGTTTACAACAACGTTCTTGACTAACTGCTTGGGTGACATTTTGATTCCAAATCCATTTTGCTTGTGATTTCTCTTTGTGTTGTACTTCCTATGTTTTACCTTGGGGAAGAAAATATTAAAGATAATGCCTGTTAAGTTTGGCTTCATATCTTATGAAAACCATTGTAAATAAGATGTATTTTCCCTTAACAACTTCGAAAATTTCTTCAAGGATTCTCAAAGGCCCTTTTATACCAGTCCAGCAGTATAAAACAGACTTAAAATAGATGCAAATAGAATATTCATTCCCTTTAAAGACAATTTGCATTGCTTACACATAGTGTAAACAAGGGCTATGTCCCAAACCTCTTGTTTCCAACAGGACTGATTTTTGTTATTTGTTATCTCTAGGAAAGGGAATGTGTTGACCTGAAAGAATCCTATAACCTCGCACTCTAATCTTTATGACTCCATTTCACTTATACTATTTCACATTGCCAGACGTCTGTTCACACTATAACCCTGTGGAAAATAAATAACTTCATTACATGCAGGTAACAATCCATCATTAGTCACCAATTAGAAATTCATGGGAGAGTACAAAACCACTCCACATTCTGTCTGGTTGCTTACACTGTGTGAGGCCTACCTTAAAAATAACAGTTCAATGTCAAAGTTCTGTGCAGTGCTGCAGTCCTGAATGACTTTAATAATTTAATGGTCCCCATTATTCTGTTGAAAATACTCATCCTCCTCTTTTGATATATTATCATCCTAAAGCATTCCAGTTGGTTGTCCCCAAACTGAAAGTTGTGGCACTTATAAGTGGAGTTTGAGACACTAATAGGATTTTTTTTTTCCTGCTCTTATTTGGTATCATGAGAGTAGTAAATCTTGTTTGCTTTCCTGTCTGTGTCCGAGTTGAGATTGACACAAGAGATGGCACCTGCTGGATGAAGCTCATAACTGTAACTAAAAGTGTTTCCATACCTTAAAAATGTGTGGTCTGCTAATTAACAGCAAAACAGATAAAGAGTGAGCAGTTCATCCAGAGCCCACCTCATTCCTAGGCTACAGATATGTCTGCTTCCTTTCTAGGATTGCTTGTCCTGTAGGCATCTCACTTCATGTCCCTGGTCACTTGGTTTCAGCTGCCGTATGTACCCAGAGCAATGCTCTATTTGGGGAGGACAGGCAACCATCTCCTATTCAAAATTATCATTACCAAAAATTATACAAATTTCTAAAATTACCCTGCAGTCTAGTATTAGGCAAGTGCTGAATTATTGAAAGAGTGTAAATGAATCCAAACTAATCTAGCAAATTTTCAGATACATTCTTCCTCCAGCAGGATGAATGTTGTGGCCATGCAGACCCTGATTTGCAACTGCTAGGTGAAAGGAAATTTGAATGGTGTCATCCATAACACACAGATGCCTCCTGGTGCCACAACCACAGATCAGCCTTGATCTGCTCTTTCTAAGCAGATGCACTGTCTTGTAGCCGCATTTGCACTACGTGGAGCTCTGCAGACACTGCACTAGCAGCTGCTTGGCCTGCACCTACACAGGGTTCAGATAAAGACCTATATTGAATGGTATAGGCTGTTAAAATGTGTCTTATATCTAAGCCACTGTAGTTTAAACCAGATGCTCCAGCCAATGTCAGAAAGCCACCTGCCTTCTCTAATTTTATATGAACCGGTAAAACAGGAGAATCTTTTGGTTCTCATGTAGGTCTAACGATATCTTCACTTATGATATATTCAGGGCTAGTTTGAGTCCTAAATGTTCAGCAAATACTGATGAACACTTTGTATTGATATTGTCAGTGCCTAGGCCAATTTTTTAAGAGTGGCTTACATTTGAAGATCAAAACAATGACTATGAGCGACAACAAGGTTACTATATAGAAATGTGTAAGATAGACTAAATGCAGTCAGGATGTGTTCAAGATACAGAAAGGAAACCTAAGCAATGCAACTTTCAACACTGGATTGTGAATAGTTGCTGTATTGTATGAGAAGGAACCATAGTCTGTCACCATGATGCCCACTGCATACCACTTTTTATACAGTACACAGTCTGAGGTGATACATTAACATATTAGCACACCTTATGTTCTAGGGCACATTTACAAAAAAACACTACATAGGATGGAAAACTTTCAAACTGCTCAGGTGCCAAACTTGGTCACAATTTCCTGAGATTACTTACTTCATAATTGCACATGATAATCAACACAAAATTAAATATCCATATTGCTTAATTACATGTATATACTCTAATGGCATAATTAAGATACCCAATTTTACAATTAGAGTGGCATTACTTAGTAAACAGCTTTTTAAAGCTTTGTTTCACTCCTTTTAAATTACTCCCAGAAAACACAAATTCATATGCAAGGTATGGTACACTGTAAGAACATTAAAAACTATTTAATAATGCATATTCACAAGGGGCCAAAATTAAGACTTAATAGGTATACCTGACAACATGCATCTTGATGTTTGAAAATTTAGGAGTACGAATTCAATGTTCTGTTATTATGGTTTATGCCTGATTGTTTGAAATAGAGCTTTCAGTTTTGGCTTTTCTAGAGAAAAAAAAAAAAAATGCTTTAGAATGGTATAACTAGTCAGCAAATATTTGCATATTTCATAAGTGAAGACATTATTATTTTTCATTATATTAGGAATATTTTTTGCAGGAAGTCAATGGACTGAGAATTGTTACTTCTAAGCAGATGTGAATTCATAAGTATATAAACACCTATCTTGTATATTGTTCATTATTGCGTTCAGTGGTTCAGTGGATATTTTCAAAGATGAATGAACTTGCAACAGCTTTTGCCCAATGTCTTTTCTGATCTTGGAAATCTTGCCATTAACTGTCTTAATGTCTTAACATTAATTGTTCTGTATTAATTTTTTCAGTATCTAAGATAATAATTCCAGAAATATTTGTACTGTAGAAAATATTATTTTTCCAATGTCTTCTTCTGGAAATAGCAGAATGTTTTAAGATTAAATAAAATAAATAAAACTTTAGAAAAAAAAAAAAGTTCTGGAAAGTGCTATCCAAAAATAAGACATTCTTCAAACAAACTGTGAGACTGACAGAAGCACAGAACACAACATATAGATACCACTAGTGGATAGACTGTCACTAGAAGATTAATAAGCTGTGTCTTTCCTCCTGCACAGCTCTTTGGACTGATTCCCACTAGATTACTTAGCTGAAGTACCACACTTATTTTAGAAAAATACTAAGAATTTATTTTAAAATATTGGTTGAAGAGGTGTCCACTGTGCACTTAGGCAACTGGTTCCAGTGACTAATTCTCCTCATTATTAATAATTGTGTCTACAGAGCTAATTCGATTTTATTTGGATTGAGCTTGCATCCACTGGATTGTATCATAACATTTTGCCTGAACTCACACAGTGAATATGGCCTAGGTAAGTGTTTAGTAAGAACTGAGTCATATAAGGCCAAATTGTGACTTGTGAGGGATCTTGCTTCGTTAGTGACTGACAAAGAACAACTTCATATCACACATACTGTTTTAATTCAATCTTTACATCCTGTACTTTTGTAACTCAAATTTTTTTGATTGAAATGTGATATTGTGTGATACCAAGTGACATATTACAGAGGTCTAATATAGTGTAACACTGATTTTGATCAAAATTATAATCTCATTTTAAAAAGTGGATTAAGTTATTTTGACAAGATCATATTAAATGATCCTCTTGACATTATTCTGATTGTTTATTGAGCATTAGTCAGCACTGAGCATATTTACCCTATCAGATGTGTAGCTGCTTAAGAATTAAGAAAACATACCTAGAATAAGATGCATCTTCCCTTTTTTAAAACTATAATCAGAAATAGTAATTTAATTGTAATTTCTGAAAACTTTCATGGTTTCTCAGACTTATTAGTAACACAAGCAGATGATAGGTATGACTTTAAAAGATCTAAGATCCAAACTGCCTGTAACATTCTAATTTAAAGATAAAAAGCTATAATAGGACCTGTTTAATAGAGTATCTAGGTACAGTTGGACATTTAAAAAAATTTATAATTATCATATGGAGGAAATATATAATCTATTTTCTCCAAATGCAGAAAATGAGTATTTGTCAAACACATACTTTTCTGCTTAGTGATTGCAAAGTAGACAAAAAATTTCTTCCTCTTCCTTATCAAGTGAATTTAGTCATTATAATCCAGATGAAAATTAATTCTCAGTATATGTTAGCAATGGAATGTCTCATTACTCTTCATCTGAATGCTTATATATTATGCATCTTCCAACTGCTTTCAGTACTGAATGCAACTAGATGAATAACCACTGACAGCAACTTTCAGTCCTGGTTTTCATCTTAAATTTAATAGATGAACCTAAGTAGTGATTTTTCTGAATTTATCACACAGAATTCAGAAATGCTAGAGACAGAATTGCTGGTTAGCTTCTAGCAGTAACTGAAGCTCACAGAGAAAGGCAGCTCTCCATAGGGCTGAAAGACTTACCGTTTTCCTTCAGTAACTGGTACAGGGGAGAATAAAAAAAAAAAAAAAAAAAGCAAATTCAGAATTATGCAAGGGGGGGGGGGAAAAAACAAAACAAAACAAACAAAAAAAACCCAAACAGACTATCAAGCTTCTTGTTTGGTGATGTATGATTTCTTCTTCCTTCATGTTCAGATAAGCCCTTGCTAGCTTCAGATTTACTTTAAAATCCTTGGAAATTATGTAATAATGGATTTAGTTCCAACAGTTGCAGAACAGTTTTAACTAAGCAATCAGCTCAGCAAAACTGTTAAAATGACGGTACAAAATCTGTTGGATTTGTCCCTAAGTGACCTGAACTTCACAGCTTTCTGTAATTATTACCATCAGATTGTGACATGAAGTTGCCACAGTGACAAACACTGATAGGCTTATATGTGATCTTAAACAGTGCTTTAATGATTTTAGGTTTTCCTGAAGAAAGAGTTGTCATTGGCTGGTGTGATAAATAAGCTCACATATATTTAAAAAAAAAAAAAAAAAAAAAAAGTTTTACTCGGGGACAAAGTCAGTGAAGCAAAGCACACAGCGCTGGGTACAATGGCACACCCCCTGCCCCAGCAGGGGCTTCTTTTTATAGAGCAACCAGGAGATTTTATTGGTTAACCGAAAATGGCAGGTTTTCTCCTCTTTACACCTGCGCAGCTCCTTTTCCTTTGTTTCTCCGAAGCTGTCTTTCTCAGTACTTTTCCACTGCCCTCGGGGCGGAGGGGGGGGAGGGCTGCGGCGAAGTCCGGGTTCCTCTTCATCAGGAGTTCTCCGCTTCCTTTTCTGCTGGCTTCCATTCCTCCCCATCCAGGATCCCCTTTCCATGACACCTAACCACAGACCACCCCCACCATCCTCTTGCTTGCCCAACTCCCCACAATGCCCAACCATATGCCTAATTCATGATCAAAAAAGGCTTGCTTAACTTTTATAATTTTAACAATACTAATTTAATAACACCTTTAGCCTAACTCAATAAAAGTAATTGTTTAATTACTCTTAACGAAAGCAAAATCCTTCTGTTATTTATAACAGCTGGGCTTCAGCTTTACTCTGTACCCTCCAGCTGCTCAGTACATAAGTGTGAAAGGAGTTAAGATACCTTATAAAGATTGTCACGTAGGACATCAGTAAGGTAAGTAGGTTGCTTGGAAGGTCTTCTCTCTCCAAGTGGCACCATGCCCAAAATGGAAGAAGTCACCTGAAGATGCTTGTTAGAACTGTCCATCACCCACAGTGTAGGTATCTCTGTATAGACACATGCATGCACAGACACAAAAAGTGTCCTGGCATACCAGCATACCCAAATTGATCATTTACCTATTTGCTTTTTATGTAGCTGCTTGATTTCCTGTTGATCTTTTGCAAGCATTACTTATTATTTTGTTATTATTGTTATTATTTTCATACCAGAAATACACAGTTCTCTGACAGGAAATTGTAGAAGGGTCTATTTCAGAATGAAGGTAAGCAACACTGTGTCAAAGGAAGACACTTGTTGCCAATATCTTATATTTCCTGGTTTTAAGGAGAAGGACAATGGGTATGTTAGAAAAGAATGAGACTTCTATTTACTGTTTAATGAATGAGGAATGAACTGTTTGTGAAAAGCAATCACAATTTAGGCATTCTGGCCATTACAGACTCTTTAGGTCTTTGAGACCAAAGATGGAATGACTCTATGGTATGACTCATTATTCTAGATGATGGGTTCATTTGGCTGCCATGCTAGAATATAAAAAATATCTTGTTCTCCATGCTGTAAGTGCTTAAGTAGCAATGGATTATGTTTCAGAGTTTAAGTTACATCTCTGATCACATCTGAATCATCTCCTGTTAATGAAAAAAGGGGTCATTGAAGTAGCTAGTCCTTCTTCTGGAGTAGCCTGGCCACAGTCTTCTCATTGCTCTAAAGCAGAGGAGTTTTGAATGCCAATGTGATACTGTGCTTTGCCTTGTAAACAAATATAAAACAGCAAAGTCCTGACAGCTCATTGCCAGAAAATATGCTGCAGAAATAGATCAGACCATCAATTTCAGCACTGGCCTGATCACAGGACAGAAAGAAACGCTGCAATCACTGCAGCATTTCACTGCAGGGACAGCCATTGAACTTTGCACCACATGAATTCTACTTCCTTCAAAACACTTTGAGGGCAGGTTCTCTGTCTTCTGCCCCTCTCTCTTTCAGCTGCTCATAACTATCCCTTACCTACTGCAGGAGGTTCCTGTACATCCACTCTTTCTAGCTCTGATATTTATCCCACTCCAGATAGTTTGAGCAGGTTATATAGTGACTTTTAGACAACATGGAACATTTTGACAGAGGATGTGGTGAGCACTGGGAACAGTAAACTGTGGAAAAGCCCGTGGTCTAGACATAACCAGTGTTGTCTCTGTCGTGTGCTGGCCCAGACTTTCCAAAATGGAATTTAACCCATGGCTTGTGTGCAGTCAGAGAAATTCCTGCTACAGCAAGGAAACCAGCACCTTATATAGAGTCGGGGTGTGTGTGGGTGTGGGGGGGGTGGGTGGGTGTGTTATCAAAAAAAGAAAATAACAACAGAGATTAAAGTAGAAAACAGTTGAGTTACAGATTCATCAATAAAAAAGGAAGTGATACCCATGACTACAAGATGTTATATTCCACTATTGAACACTATTGAAATACTGCTCCAACATTGTACTTACTTTAGTACATAATTAGGCCTTGTGAGCCATCTGAAACCTGGAATGAAATTAATAAGAACGGTAAATTCTCTTTTATATTTTTTATTCCCTTAACTCATACATATTTATCAAGGTTTTTTCAAAGCAATCCGGTTAGTAGGTGGAACAGCCCACCTCTTTTCCAAGGAGAATTAGTTTTCTCGAGTGCTCCAAGCTGAAGGGTCTCAAGTCATGTACACATCTAATGAGAGTTATGTTTTTAGGTTCAAATGAAACAAAGATCTTCAGGGTTGTTGCTGGGGTTTCTTGGGTTTGGGTTTTTTGGTGTTTTTTTGGTTTGTTTTTTTTGTCATAGGCCTGATAATGCTGCAGAAAAAAAAAACAAAACAAAACAAAACAAAACAAAACAAAACACTCTTCTTTTGTTAAAATGATTAATCAAAATTCAAAGCTTCTTGGAGAAAAAGATCTTTTTTCTGACAGTTGCACACATTCATCCAAGGGCAGAACATATCCCTCTGGGAAGGTATATGTTTTCAGTAAGACAAATTTCTTCTGGAGACAAAAAAGAATAAAAGCAGCCAAACTCCTAAGTGACAACTTAATAGTGGGGAGAATTTGGTTAGAGGATATTTGCAATTCAAAATCCCTGGCCTGGCTACTGCTATGTTGGCCTGACCTGAAAAGGAATGAATCCTGCCTCTGAAGCATTGTCTACATTCTTTAAAACAGAGGATTTGTGGAGAAGTACAAGTACATTGAAAAATTCAGGACATGCAGTAAATTGGACATGCAATTACATTGAGGAAGGCATCATTAATGTGGCAAAATGCTAGACAAGGACATATCCTCTTCCTGTCCTACCTGGTGGTTTGCATTTCTGTTTTTAAGAAATAAACTGATGTCACAATAATAAGAAGTGCTCAAAGACTGTAAAGGAAACATTTGGACAAACAGAAAGTGAGCTCAAACCTAAATTCCCCTAATCTCACTGAAGATTTCAACTTTTATCTCAGCCGCTAATGGGGAAAACTGATAACTGTAGTGTTGCAGGATTTTTCAAGTTTAAAGGTATAAAAGGGCAAATATGTAAAATTGAGCCTGGACATGAGACTATCAGTTACTCATAGGGGCTGCATTTTCATGCTTCTGTGAAGTGATTTGATTACTCGCTAGCCCAGTGTAATGGCAACGTTGATTATTAATAATCAGTATTAAAATACCATGCCAGGTATTGATCCTTCTATCTCAAACATCAACAAAATATTATTCCCTCATTTCAGGATTGTTTTATCTAATTGTCAGTTATGTTAACTAAGGCAAAGTGTGGCTATTTTCTTGTGCATGGAAGCCTTTGAAATAGCTCTGACTTCCTTAAGTCTCATTCTTGGTTGTGTTAATGGAAGAGCATCACTTTTAATCCCAAAATTTTCAGTTATAAAACCAGCAGCACTGTACTTAGAGGTAGACTTACTACATACGGATTTAGTATTTGAAAAGTGTGGGGTGAACATACGCAATGGGATTTTCAATGCTATGTCATTTTTCCATCAGCTTGGTCCAGCAAGCAGACACTAAAAATGCATATAGGGACTTTTTATAGCCAGTGGAAGGAGAATTTTCTGTGGTGGTGCTAATACTCTCCATTGATCATACCATGAGCTTGGACACCTCACCCAATCTTGTTAGTCTCCAAATTTTAAAAAAGTCCTGAACACATTTCAAGACCATCACCTGATGTAAATATTCTGGAAAGTCTGGGCCCAGGTTAGTTCTGTAAGTCTCTCTTAGTGCATCCTTAGACAGCTGAATACTTCTCAGTCTCGACATGCTTGTTTGAGACGTTTGTAAATGTATTTAGAAATGTATTACATAAAAGAGAATTTGGAAATCATTTGACATTGGTTAACAGATGGGTTTTTTTCCTCAGATCTTTTGCCAGCACACTTTTTTTACTGAAATATATAATAATGTGAGTGTGTGGGTTCACAGCAAGCACTCTAAGGCACCTGCACCCTTGTATGAACTGACACTCCCACTGCTAACCATCCTGGCACGTCCAGCTATCATATCAGCTTGTGGCTTCTGTATGTTCCAGCACATTCTCAGGTGTGAGACGCTCAATGAGTTACTGATCTGGATGTTTTATCTTTCAATTCCAGCCTTTGTTGTTCACTTGATGAATTGCTCACTTAGTGTCTAGAAAAAATAAAGCCATCGATATCAATGAGAGTGCCAATGAACTGTGGCAAACTAAAGGATACAGCAGATTAACAATCATTGCATGTCAGAAGCTTATGATATGATGATGATGATTATTGGAATACATATTTACCTCTACAAAAATAATACTGTAAATAATTAGAATAAAGTACAACTTTAAATAATATATAGCCTGATTTATCCTTAGCAGAGAAATAACAATAAAGTTATAGAGGAAAAGACAAGCTATTTTAATTGTTTATGTAACACAGATGCAAGGTGAAACCTGACTTAAACCTCACTGTGATATTCATAGGGAATATGTATTTTAAGTTACAATATATTTGATATGTAATATTACAAGACTTAATTTCAACCCTTGTTAAAACAAAGTTCATCCAACTAATGTTTAAAAAAGATCAAGATAAAGAAAATTTCATGGTTTTAGCAGTAAGATTATTTATTTAATTTGGGAATTAATGCTATCTGTACCCTACCAGAAGGCTTTTAGAGGTAGACGTGCAATACAGTTTTCTTTAAATCTAAAGAAATTAGCCCCATTGATGTGATAAATACATTTTTAATTCTGCTGCTGATATGAAGAGGGAAGTTGTCTTTTTGCCAACTTCCACTTATTCAGTATACAAACGATATTAAATGATTTAAAACTCTGTTCACATGGTTGTATAGTCACTTTTCAGTCAAAAGAAACCAAAGTCTAAAGCATGTGTTAGCTCTCTTCTGCCACACAGTAATTGGTCTAACCTCCCAAATGAAATCAAATTTAACTTTCTTTTGATGACTCAAGTCTGAAAGGAAATAAGCATACCCATATTTAAAGCTCCTATTTACCTTTCCCTTTGTCTTCTTAACAGAGGTAATCTGGAGCTTTGTCCTAGCAATATAGATGCTAATTTTACTCTCTGGGAAAGTCAAAGCCTGTGACTCTATCAGACCACATAGAAAACTCCACTCCTACTTTCCCATTGTTGGCATCTAAGATAAATTTTTGTGAATAATTTTCTTTTTTCTCTCTTTTTTCTCTGACTTTTATTCAATTCATACTAGTAATGTCTTTCCTCCTTAGCAGAGTAGAAAAAAAAAAAATGAAGGCTGAAATGACAGTAGGAATCTGGAAAAGTTGCTTTATCTCTACAAAATAAATATACATCAGGTCACTCCTAGTAAGCATACAAAAAGTTTTTATCAAGATATCTCTAGCCTGGAGGTTACAAACCCAAAAATACACCCTTAGAATTTACTCCAGGATGATACCTTCTTTTGAAATTGCTTAATATTAGTGAGACATAGTCTCATGTCAGCAATGACCTTGCTGGCACACAGAACTGATGTTGCACTTTCCCTTCTGGCCAAAGTTGAGCCTGGTCATAATTTGTAGGCACCTATTTCTCATTTTACCCCAAGCTCCACCTCGTCTTTTCATTACACCCTTCAGATCTGCCAGGATAAAGTGCTAATGTAATTCATTTCTAACCCAGTTTGGTCAAAACGATCCAAGTTATGTGGCATTTAATCTGTTGAAACTGATGTCTGTCTGACTGAACTGGGTTAAGGAGCAATTACACAAACAGTTGTGGCAATGGATATGGGCTGCAGTTCCTTAACTGAATAACTGCTGGCTGCTGCACTCCGGATACATCCCAACCCATCCCCGTTTCTCTATCATCCCTTCCCCAGGCTCCTCTGGCCCTGACAGAACTTGTTGAAACTCCTACATCTGCAGAAAACAGCCCAGTGCAGGATCAGACAAAGATCAGAGCTGGTAAAAGGGAGGAGACAGGAAAAAGTAACCAAGAAGGAGCGTGAGGGAGAGGAGGTGAGGTTTAAGGAGGAAGCCAGGTTTTGGGAGCAGCAGAAGTTGCTGGGGACAGGGACCTCCTCAGCCTGCCTGGAGGTATCCAGGAGAGCAGAGGTGACTGGCTGCAGAGCACCCGACCCTGCATTCCCTGATCTTGTTCCTGCCACATTTAGGGGGTATCTTGGCAATTTTTTTCAAGGAGGCCAGAAGTGGACTCCTAGTGAGCAAGAAACAGGGCAGACTTGGAGAAAGGTACGATGAGGTAGTGGACTGTGCCAAAGAGGAATTTAGGTGCATCGAGAGCTTTTAAACCCATTTTGCCAGAAATTTCAGCATGGAGTTCTGGAATAAAAGGAGGAACATCCTGCCTGAGGTATCTTTAGCTTTGAACTCCCTCCTAAATTTAGGCCAGGAGCAGATGTTTTCTCTTTTCCGCAGCTGAATGTGCCTGCCTCAGTCCACCTGTGACTGACTCAGTCTGTGGGGCATTTCCCTACCTCACCCCAAGGAAATTCAGCCAAGTTCATGCCAACAATCTGCACTATTTGAGCTGATCTCCTTTGTTGTGCCCAAAGCAAATCAGTGCATGAATGTGTTAACAGCCTGAAGGAGGGTAGGGATGAGCAGCTGCTGTGAACCAAAAAACGGCACCCCTGGACCTAGCAGAAAACATCTGTCCTTGATCACAGGTCCCTATACCAACCCCCTTCTCACAAAACACAGTAGGAGAAATGTATTACCCCTCTCTTACTCTACAGTGTAATGACTAAAGCCCTCACCTCAGTCTGGGGAGACAGAGTTTTAACACTCTTCTTACACAGGGCAATGTACATCCACCTGCTTTGGATGTTCAGATTTCAAATTACTGAGCATTTCAGAGCAGGATGGTTTGTCTTTCCTTCTGCAATGAAATCTAAAGCAGGATATGGAAACACTTAACATCCAGTAAAACTCTTGTCATCTATAGCTTGGCATATTCACCCAGGACAGGAATGATCAAGAGCTCAAGCCCTCTCCACCTCTCCAGTGAGCACTTACTGTTTAATTGAAACACAAGTCTCTTCCTACTCACTCTCCAGACAGCAGCTGTTTAACACAGATCTCTGTCAGAACAAACACCTCATCGTCCGCTTGCTGAGATAAGCAGGGAAGGAAATTAACTGCAGGATAATGCTGTAACCACAAAAGTAAAAGCGGTGTTATACCGTCTGGTCTCACTTTAATGAAGAGCAGAAATTAAGATTTGATCTGAGTCTGATGACTGGATTAGGCCCTGCCTGCCAGCCAGGCAGAATAATGTCTAATTTATATACCTCAAATATGTTTGAAACCTGAGCTAAAGATGCTCACGTGATGATGTTTTGGCAACTCCATGGTATGAACAATTGCAAATACTTAGATGTGGAAGAAATTTAAGTGATAGAAATTCAGTACTTATAATAATCAACCCTTGCAGAGTTAAGTTACAGCCAAGTAGGTACTTTGAGGCTATGTATTTTAGACTTAGCAACCTCAAAAGGCGCTCAGATACCTGCATTTATTTTGTGTATCAAGGATAAAATACAAAAAGTAGCCTTCTGGCCTAAAGCATGGTTTCACCACCTTAAAGGATGATGGTTGTTCAACAGCTGCCCTCTAGTGCGTGGTTTCAGGGAGGGTAGGGGTAAGACGAGATCTTGGAGACCTCACTGGTGCAGTCCATCCCGCAGGAGCACTGACTGCATAGCTCCTGTCTGCCTTGGTCCTTTCCCCCTTCACGGCCAGCACTTGACATTGCAGTGACCAACGCTAATCCCATCCTTTGGAGCTGGGGTTGTGTGTGAGCAGCTTGTTTACTAAAACTGCAGTTTTGGCTTACTTTCTGCTGCCAGGAGTTTGGGGCCTGTTTTCCACCAGCATTCATTAACTTTAAGTTATCATGCAGTGTGCCAAGTTTCCATCAGCCCAGCAAAAACATTCTCAATTCCAAACTCTGTTTTCCCAATGGCAGCGCTCTATGATGTAGACTTTCTGAGCTGCCTTGGCCAGAGAAATCTGTTTATGCAGTTAAATTTTCCTAAGAAGCTGATGGGAGCATAGATACTTTAATAACCAGAAGATTATAGTGGCCACTGGGGCTAGCGCTTTCTAAAATCAAAACGATGAGGGGGGAAACTCCCAAACTCAAAAACAAAACCACACTAAAACCAAGCTGTAAACATATATAGAAATTTTGGTCGGAGATGCCCAAGACTTCTGGTTTTATAAATTCAAATCCTAATCCTAACACTGTGACCCTGAAATTAGTTTGCTTTTCATGAGAATTTGTGAACTAAACCTCTTCAGATCTTACTCAGAGATGAAACGAGAATCAGTGGCAATAAACGTAGCAAATAAAAATCTTGCCTGGCTGAAGACTGGAGATTTATTTTGGCAGGCCTCAATAGTTCTCAGCATATTCTGTGAGTATGCAGGTATCCAACTCCCAGTACAATTAAGTGAGTCCTTAATTCCTGTCCACTGAAGTAAACAGAGGTGAAGTCATCAATTCAGCTGGGTTCTCAGCTTGCCTCAGTCTGCAGATTGCAAGGATGTGACCATAATGACTAACAGCATTACTAATATCTGGTTGTTTCCTTCATGAAGAAAAAACTGCTCAGTGGCTGTTCAGTGGGACAAGGTAACTGTTCTAAATAAAGCAGAATTTCGTGATTACTTTTACTACATAGAGGAGATCTAAAAATCTGCATCCTGTTTTGAATCACACAGCATGCTTAAAGACACATCTGTGTTTTTGCAATGGGAGCTGGCATCCCTTTATCAAATAGGAGGAGTTAACTTTTGAAATGGTCTCAATAGCAGAGTAAAGAGAAATGATCAATGTGAGAAAGATTTTTAAAAACCTTCCAAAAGGGATGTAAGCAGCTGCAGACTAGGAAATCTTACATTCATATTAGGAAAACTAGTAGAAGCTTGCAATAAAAATATCCCATCAATCAAAATGTGATAAACATTTTATAATAAGGAAGAGCGGACACTACTTTTGCACAAGGAAGACATACCTCACAAATTTACCAGAGGTTTTGAAAGGTGCTCAAGAGCAGGCAGATGTGGGGAAGCCAGATTATGTAGTGAGTATAAATTTTCAAACAATTTTACAGCATTCATCTCCAAGAAACTAATTGGCATAGTAGCATGGAAGTTCCCCTCGAAACTTCAGATCTGATTAAAGTATAGAAACAAAGAGTAGAAATAATGAGCTGCTTTTACAGGAAAAGATCACCAGGATCTGTGCTGATGCTTGCATTGTTCAATATAATAATAAATGATCTAGAAGAGGGAGAAGATTGTAAGGCAATGACATTTGCTGGTAATTCGAGGTTTTAAAAATGAATATTCATGTTACTTACTGGCTGGGTAATGAACTGTCAGGGGGAATGTAATGCTTACAAATGCAGGTTCATAAACAAAACCAGTCCTAACTAGATCTATACAGCAGTGGGCTATAAACTATATGTTACTACTATAGAAAGAGATCTTGGAGTTAGTGAATAAGTCTAAAGATCTGCTCAATGCTCAGTACTGGTTACAAAGATAAATAAAGTCGTAGAAAAGAGAACAGAAACAAAATCATTATTATGAATGTATGATAGGTCATAATTTTTATTGTTATTTGCTGTTCTGATTACATTCATGTCAAAATAATACAGTGACATAAGAACAGGTAGAGAGGCAACAATTATAATCAAAAGGACAGATTCCTTCCATATCAGCAGAGGTCAAGTAGACTAGAACTTGTAAGTTTGGAAGAGAAGACTCAAAGGATTATGCTGGAAGTCACTGTTGATAATTGTAGGTGGGAGAAGATGAACAGGATGTAATTATTCATAATTTGACAGAAAAATCTAAGGGGCAACAAATTAGGTTACCAGACACTAGTTTGGAAGTAAAAAGAAAGAGGCGTGCATTCACTGTGTTCAACTAATTAAGTCATAGTATTCACTATGAAGAATGGTGTAGAAGCCAAAATCTGAAACAGTTAAAAACCAATAGAAAAAAAATATAGGAAAACAATGCATACATGGCCTTAAATTACAAAGATACAACTGGTAGTTCAGGAAACCTATGGACTGCAGAAGGCTGGAAGAAAAGACAGGGGAAGTATCATAGCATGCTGTCTTTTCCCGAGGCATCTACTGCTCTCCCCAGGGAGGGACAAGGTGCTTCACTCTGACCCACCACTGGTTGTTCTAAAATTTTGCACTTAATTCTATCATATCAAATATCTGACCTTTTGTGAGAATCCCACAAAAAATTATTTCCTTCTGACAATAAAAACAAACTTTGAAATCACAAGAAATTCCTCAAGTTTGAACCTTTTTTCTTGAACTTCTAATTCAGGCCACATTCAGGTGAATTTCTTACACTGAAGGCAGCTGGAATACTTCCGGTGATTCCAATGCAGATGCCATAATTCTTCTTTTAGTATGTCTATCACACATATGTCCAAAATGCTTTAAATAATACTGAACTTATTAAAGATGTGAAGCATCATATAACTGTTTGCAGATAATATAACAATAATGAAAATTTCAACTATGTCACACAAAAGTGAAGGTAGGAATTGCTTTTAATTGCATACAAATACTGAAATAGTCTTACAAGAGACTGACATCTGAATTGGGTGGTCAAATATGGGTGGTCTTTGATAACAGTGTAAGAAGACAAACTGAGGTATAAGAAATACTAGCTGTAATAAGGTCTCTTAAACCTTTTAAACACTATTCTCAGAATCTTTTGATGTTCATCAGATTTCTTGGGCTTCAGGAGCCAGACGGTACTGCTTAAAAGCTAGACATGCTTGGGAAGGCTCTCCTTGGTGACCTTAACAAGCGAGAGACACAGTTCTCATTGATTTCTGTGGGACCAAACCTTGCTAACTCATTAGGAAGGGATAGGCTTTTTGACAATTGATTTAAAGACAGGGAACTGGAATATGCAGATGTTTATACTTCACTGCTAGTTCTGAGCAACTATTATCATAACATTTTACTACATTGCTTTTTTATTAGTAAGTGTGGGCAGAACTACAGTGTGCCTCAAACAGTACGCTTTCCCACAGAAAATTAGCATCACTCTTATTCTTATCTGTGAGCTTTGTCACTGGATACTGAGCTGATTACTCCACTGACCACATTCTGTACACAGCTTTTATTAACCAAGGAGTAACATTTAAGCTACGTGGTTTACTAGAATTATCGCTTCAGTCATACCACCAGATTTATCAGATCTGTGAAGAGGCTACCCCATACGGACGCATTCTCACGAAGTCTATATATGTGAGGAGACTACGTATTTCAACGTTAGCTTTCTGTTACAAGAATCAGACTTGAAGAGATTATATTAAATAACTTCTATTTTACTTCCTACCTAACCAAGACTTAATAGCAAAGAAAAATTACACAAAATGAAATCTCCTTTCCAATCATTTGAGTGACAACTGCTTACTCTCTGGGGCAGGATAATACTTTTCATGCTGACAGCTGCAGAGAGAAACCTCAGTCCAGACTTGTATCCAACCCCTATCACTGAGTGAACTTTTCCTGGCACCCCATGAGCCCACCACCACTATGCAAGACTTTTCATGAACCCTGGAATCTCATGCCCCAACCAGTAAAGCACTGTACACAGCAACTTTTGAATCAGCTGAAATCAGCAAGGGTAGTTGGTGCCTGTTCACCAAGGTATTGCTGTAAGGACTTCATGGGTGGTGTTGAAGGAGATGATCCTTTCAGTTCACAGAGGGAACTTTATAAGGATTTTTGGAAATATTTGTTATCCTGTAAAGTGATCTATGACCCATTTACAAAAAGATGACTGGCTGAAAATAATATTCCCTGTGACTTCATTTATATTCTCATGATAAAGAAGATTTAGTAACAGTATACTATACTGATCAGTGGGTTTAGATTCAATAGACTTTACTTAGGTCTTTTACATAAGAGAGAGAATTATCCTATGCAAAATTGTAAAGGCCATGTGAATTGGATGGAAGCTGCTAATATTACTGTATAGTGAATGTAGTCACTACCTTATAACCTTACAATTTTTCTTTACAGAGACATCCATGCTTCAACTGAATGCATCATAAGGAACAAAATGCATTCCAATATAGGTGGGAAAATACTTTATGACCCCAGAAAAGACACCTAGTCCATCTAGTCCATCAAAAATCCTTCTTTGTAAAATCTTATTAAACATAAAGCTATTTACAAAGTACTCAGTCATACATATTATCCAAAGGCATGGTGATTTAGAAGACAATGAGGAATGCTCAGCTAAGACAATAACTCTCATTTGGCAAAAATAACGGGGAATTCAGATTAGGATTTTTCAAATATTATTCCTGCAGACAGGCCAGACTGTGAATATTATGTATTATATAAACTAGCGGATATCCAAAATCCATATGAATTGCAGAAAGGCAAACAGAGGAAGAGTGGACTTATATTGGGGAGCTGATCAACAGCTTCTAGCAGTTCTTACTGCAGCTGGTTAAACTATAGTTTCTGGCAGTCTTCTCCACTCCTCTGCTGAATGTTAAAATAGCTGTTTCTGTTCAGACCAGGTTCTCACTCTTTCTACTCATAATCTAGTAGGTCTGACCAAGTTCAGCAGAATTACTCCTGCTCCCTCCTGGGGACCTTCACATAGTGGATTGGCCACCACGCTGCTTTCATGCTGAAGGGTATATCTTATTTTAGAACAAAGAGATATAGACAAAATAAGCCATAAACCAGTCAACAGTCTGCACACATCTTCAGCTTACTGTTAGGTGTGCCAGTAGCTACAAACACAAATTCACTAAACTGTTCTGTCTCTTTGCCTGTGCTCTCCATTCCTCTCCAGGCTGAGGTCTTTTCTCCAGCCTGTCTGTTTAAAAGAATTCTGTGTTTATCTGGCTTCCTGAACTAGGGCATCTTTCCAAGAGGGTGGTGCTTTCCCAGACCTGTTTACATATCTGGGAAATTTGCATTTAACTCTCTCTCCAGTGAACTGGGAATATAATATATAGTACAGCATTGGAGAGATAACTTTTTTCTTTTTCTTTTTTTTTTTCTTTTTCTTTTTTTTTCTTTTTCTTTTTCTTTTCTTTTTTTTTTTTTTTTTTTTTTTAGAATTTGATTTTGTTTTAACATCTAAGATATCTTGATATAATTGGTTTTGAAGTTTCCAGGCTTCCAAGGCCTCCCATCTGACACAAGTTATTACTATTTAATATAGATAATGTAGAAACACTTAAAGGCTGAAGAGAATTAGATGAGAGTCCCTGTCTTACTACCCTCTAGGACCTGCTATTTGGTGAGGAAGCAAGTGATGTAGCCAGTGGACTAAACCCACACATGTATGAAGACCTAAAGCATAGCAGAAATCTGAAGAAGGAACAATATTAAAAGAGATCGTATTATTGCAGCTAATGTACATTTTTTGGGGAAATATATAATATTGTTAATTTTTCCACTGATTCTCTTAGTCAGATCCAGTCTGAACAAGTCCTGTCTAAAATGTGAAATGGATGTCCAAACTTCACCGTTGTCTCAACTTCACCATAGTCTCAGGGAGAAATACAGTCTGTCCTACTTTCCAGGATTGTCTCATGTATAGCTACATAAATTCATTAGGTGCCTTCCTTGTTAGCTTCAAAACTTCTGACGTATTTACCTTTAGCCTCCCACATATACCCAGAAGTGGCAAAATGGATGCTTATCGCCTACCTACACCTCTCATTTAATGGGTTAGTTGGATTGGTACTTGAACTCAGTTAAAAGTCCCTGGAGAAGACTGAAATGTTAACTGTGTCCAGGACTAAAACTAACCACATCTAATGCTATGGTACCACTGGGTGTATAACTGATTAGTTGCTAGAACATTCACCCAGGAAGTGAGAGAACTGAAATTTAGTTCTTAATTAGCCCAAGGGAGTAAACACACATCTCCAGCACACCAGGGGTTAGGTACAAAACAACAAGAAAACTTAAAGAAGATCATATCCCCTGGGAAAGTTAAGCCACTGGTCAGGCAGGAATGCCAGGGCTAGAAGAGTAGATCGGAGGTGTCCCTGCTGCAGCCCGTGCACCCACGCCCTCAGTTTAGAGGGGCAGGGCTGGGCCCCCACTCCCAACACTGCTTTTGTTCACTAGACAGTGACAGTTTAATACAAAACACCTACACATTTCAAGATACAGCTGCATAATACCAGTTCTGCCCTGACCACTGTTTTAGCATCCAGCACAATCATTTTTTGTGGGTTCTTGGTAATATGGAAGCAAGGAGAAAAAATGGCTAAAGGCCCAAGTTATCTCAATTGAATTCAGTGGCAGAGATCCAATTCTAGTGAGATCAGCAATTAAACTTAAATGACAAACTCATACCCACAACATAAATTAATGGCAAAAGTGAAATTAAAATAGAGGAACTGCTGACAGGATTTACACAAAGACAAACCAGTCATGCTTCTAAGACATAACTCCGCTTAAGCAAAGCTTTGATCAGTTTAAATGACACACTACAACTGGGACCATTACAGTCATGTTTCTAAAGCTTCTAAAAAAATGCTTCCTGAATTTGGTAGAGGCCACAGGCTTGAAACATGGGCAAACTGCTTTGCAAAGTGCCGAAGGTTCAATTATTCCTGAAATACCAAGGTCATCAGAATCCCATTTCTTTTGGTTTGCCTATCATGTCTGACTGCAGCCATCACCTGCCACTAATGTAAAGTCTGTATTACATTTGATCACTTCAGTTTTCTCCTCATACAGGGAGCAGAATAACCTTTAATTTTTTTACTCTGCTGCAGGCACCTTCTATGCTATGTAAATGGCAAAAAAATAGATGGAATCCTCTTACCTGCTTTTATGTTTATATTTTATACTTAATATAAATATGAACAATCTCACACTCATTATTACCACTGCATTTCACAGACAATGTTTTTCAGACCTGGATCCAAACACATAAAGAACTTATGCACCTAAAGAAATATCAGGGAAGAACAGGGCATATAAATCCAAAGCTCTGGATCCCAGAAACTGCTGCAGCATCATCCTCTACAGAGGTCAGGAAACTGATGTACTTGAGGGGACACATTCACAAGACAAGCATCCTTGATCACAGGACAGGAGGGAAGTAGGACTATGCTACTCTAGATGAAACTGTTTTGCAGCTGGGTATCTTTGAGAGTCCTCAAAGGCCCAGGGAAGCATAGATTTAGCTGCAGAGTCGTGGCTCCTGTATGGATGTAGGACTCCATACAACAGGCACATACCTGCAGTGGAAATGAAGCTGCAGCATTGGTGCTGGCACTGACCTGTGAACATCTCAGCCATCAGCACTATGGTTGGGAAGTTGGGAGACAGGGGTGGATGCACAAATCCTCATACAGACAGTCTAAATCTTGTTATTCAATATGAAATAAAGGAGTCAAAATCCAGGATGCCACTTTTCCATATGAGTGACTAACCACCAGACTCCAAAGCCAAGTTTGTGTGGCTCACTGACTTGTGAAATTACATGGTCCAGCTCCAACAGAAGAGTCGGTGAGCACTTTGTGTGCCTTCTCACCGCTCCCCTCATCAGCCTCAGCCAGCGTGAGTCTGGCGAGGGGCTCATATTGCCCTGGGAGGTGGCAGATATGCTTGTGAATTCTTTCAGGCTGAGAAGCTAAATTAATTGTGTACTTCCTTTGCAACTTCTATAATCCCCAGGCTGTTATGTAAAAAGGTCCTTGTCCAGTCAGTACCTCCCAGAAGAAAGGCCTGAATCCTGCTCCGTTAGTTAAGGGAAGGTTTTCAAGTTTCCACCACAGGGGGAAGGGGAGCAAGCAGCACATCTCAAATAGAGAGAAGCACTTTTTGACAGACATGCGTCAAACACCTCAGAGTATGTCAGCTTGGTATATATACCTAACGACTCTAATGACCCTGAGCAGGTCTCTGCACAACCTACAAGTTCCATGTGAAGTATCTGTTTCCCCAGGACTGTATAGGAAGGACAAAGAATTAACTGAGACTTTTGGATTTCACTCTAAACTTTAGACTTAGAACAGTTAAGTGCTGTGGTCCTTCATTTATAAGTAACTACCTACTTTCTTCAGCTGAGCTCTGTCCTCTTCTAGTGGATATCAAATATAGTATTAGAAACACTGGTAATTTAGAGAATCAAGACATAGATAAGAATATAATTCATGGCAATTAATATGATGAAGTTTGCCACATTTTCACTTTGTGAGATAGGGAAGGAAAAGATAAAGCCAGATGACATGAACTGGCAGTGTCATTTATTTTCCATGTAATGTCCTCCAACAGATGCCAGTTCAAGGAAGCAGGATGTACCACAATGACTCAATGATTTGTAAGTATAATGTCATGCTTGGACATTGTGAACGGCATATTTTAAAAGCAGGTAGCCTTAAATAATGATGAATAAATAGTAGGCTGCTTTTTTAATCAGGAAGTCACAAACAGCAATTTTCTGCTCTTCCATCTGACTCCTGAGAGCCACTAATCACAAAAGAAAAAGGTGCTATGAGAGAATCATGTTTTCCAAATGACTTTGCACTATTGACTTGGAATGCATTGTTTTAACAACCCTTCTTCCCATTAAACTCAGGCTGTTGTTTGATGATACAGTAAATCCAGATTAGGGATTTTAGTAACTTGTTCTAAAAATATCTTGGCCGCATAATAAAAAGCCCTCTAATATAGCCTGAACTCAATCTACTGCAATCTTGTTTAAAAAAAAAAAAAAAAAAAAAGGAGGTTCTTTTTGAGCTGTCAGGCTTTATGCAGAATCAAGTATTGCCTGTCACCCTACTCTAACTATGTGCCAGATCAGGTAGCATCTTGCAGCACCTACAGCTGCCAGAAAGCCAGCATAGAAGCAGAAAGTCAATATAATTTGTTTGTTGTGTACTCTGGGTAATTCAGCATAGATGTGATCATTTGCCCATACCTAATCTGTATCCTATTTGTACTGCTGGGTCACCTGGTAAAGCAGAGACTCTGTAAGAGTTATCATGAAAGCAAAATCTTATTTGCCCAGCAAGGGAATGGAAAGGAAATACAACAAAGTGCAAACAAAACAGAAATTAATTATAAAACCTACAGAAGCTTAGGGGATGCTAGAAACATCTTTACAAATATGTGCACTCAATGATATTGCATTTAATATACATCTGGTACGCACACCCACAGCCACTACCTCTAGGCAAAGAAGGTCCAAAGAGTCAGTCCTGCCATGCGTGGATGCCATGACTGCCTGACACAGCACGTCTGGCACAGGACCAACCACATTCTGACCCAGAGGGTCTTCTCAGAATAGGAGACCAGGCCTTTGCCCTCAGGAGTTACCACTTGGAAAGCACCATGTGAAACACCTGCATGATCTGCCCTTCATGTGTGTGTATATGTGTGGAGAGATGTGCTATTTCACTAATTCTGGCTTGGAAGAACAGTACCTTCTTCCTCTCTATAAAAAAAGGGGTTAAATTGAGTGAAAAAACAAACAAACAAACCAAAAAAAAAAAACCACATTTTCATACTTATAAACCTTTTAACATTGACTGTGCACTGGTAGAACATTTTTCCTTATTCTACGTAGCTACCTTTTTTAAAATGCTTTGGAGTCTGGGTCCATTTGTTCAGAAAATCCCTTTATTTTCTCATCAGGCTCTTCACAGTGGTAGGGCGGTATCTCATCTCCTTCATCTTTTTCCTCCTCTCTCTCTACACGAACACATCCTAGGACCTTTATCATGATTAGGGAAGCCAGTGCATTACTCTGGTGCTCTGGTGTATTTTCTAATGTGCACAACTTGGAAAGTGCCTTAGGCTGGCACGCTACTGGATCTGCTCCCTTCTAGATGAAGCAAATCAAAGTGAGACAAACTTCAATGCCCTGCTACTGTGGCTTCTGATCACTCCTGTATTCACAGAAAAAAATAAATCCGCCAAAAGCTGCTTGTGGCTAAACTGAGCAGAGAATATATATTGAAGGGCATTAGTGAAGCCAGTAAAAGTAACCCACTCAAAGAAAATAGTTAGATTTTTTCCAGTGTGCTGTGTTCATTTGAGGTTAGTGGTTAAATACAGAAGATTTATATCAGAGTTTCCACTTAATGAAAAAATTTGTGTGGATGATCTCTGTTTAGTTACTGTTAGTAGAGATTTTGCAAAATGTAATTTCCAAAAAAGCATCAGACTATCTTATTGAGACTATTATCAGAAGTTCATTAAATCAGGGGGTGTTGATTGTGATGCAACATAAGTGGCATTCTTGATTTCTTATGTTTTTCTAGGCTGGAAGAGGAATGCATTACTGGAGAAACTGATATATCTGCTGTTCCAAGAGCTCAAATGGAGTTTATGACCTGAATATGCTGTACATGTATAAAATAAGCTACTATATAATTCCATCACAGGGTAGATACGATAATTTACAGGAAATATGAAACTGTAGAAATCTTATGGTTCTGATGTAATACATCTATTACGGACTCATTAGGGGAGGCCAGACTGAGCACAGGAGAGAAAGGTGAGGAGTCACACACACATGTCTTTCAGATTCATGGGAATTACTCAGATACTAATGTCTGAGGTGTTCATCCCTGCCTGTCAAGTGGAATTGCTGCCTCCACACTCCTATCAGTACCACAGGGCTTCCTCTCTTGGGCTTCCCAGGGGGCCAGGCCCTTAACTGGGGCCCCTGTTTGAAGTGTTCCTGTTAAAGCCTTTCATTGCCCACACTGCCTCAATCAGACCCTTTCCTTTGTACCCTTCCCAGGTTCCTGCCTTGACACAGATCCTGGATATCACCTCTGCTTTCCCTCCTCTCTGCAGAAAAAATGCCAAGAGGCAATTTGTCTGCAACTGCAAGTAATTATTTAATAGTAAGTGAAATTATGGATTTGATAAAGGTAACAATGTAAATAAATTAAATGTCTTTTGGCAGGATACCACACAATATTATGAACAATAAACTAGAATGCTGTAAAGTCAACAGGACATACAGTAAATAGATTAGAAACCAGCAGTCTTGAAATGAAACTATAAACATGGAGAAATTGTTGAGTAAAGTCCCACAAGAACAATCTTTGACCCTAATTTTAATTTACATTTTAATTAATGAGTTAAAGGAGGAACAAAAATAAACCAGATATCACCACAGCTTGATTTTGGCACAAATTTGAGAGCAGTGGTGAAAAAAGAAAAAAGCAGTAACTGATTTACTGACATTGTTTTTTTTTGGTTACTTAGGTAATGATACGACTTTTGTCATGATCAAAAGTAAAGTCATGTACTTAGTCACAGAGACTAACAACCCTTCTCCCAGGACTGGAGGAGGGGACCAAGAGGTCTACTGGATCTCAGAGTCCCTGGTTAGACTGGAATAGTCCCTGGTTAGTCCCTGGAATTAGACTTCCCGATGTGATGGTGGTACCAAAAAGGATAATGGAGCTCGTTGACATACAAACAAGGGGATAATGGTTTGAAGTGGGAAGATTTCTCTGTGGTATGCTGCAGTAGAATCAGAGATGACTTGAAGCAGGAATTAATATACAGCAAATCAGTTGCCTTTGTTATGTATGAGGTCAGATGAACAGTCCCTGCTGGTCTTAAAATATATTAATTTATGTATGGGGGGAAAAAATTACCCTCACTAAAGCTTTATCCATCCTGAAAGGATCAGTGGACCATACAAAGAATAGTAATTAAGTTTCTAGTTATTATTTTAACAACAAAATTGCAAACAAATCTCAATAATACAAAGTCTTCTGAACTGAAAATTTCAAAATGTCCACTGTTTAAATCTTTGCATTCCTGTGTTTTCCCTTTCCCCCTTCCCTTCACCGGTGAATGAATGATGCTCAGGGGTCTCACTTCATTTCTAGTCCTCTTTGTTGTTTTTTTCCTTCCCCTACTCCCTCTGTTATTCTCAGAAATTCCTCAGTTTTGAAAACGTTACAGAGCAGTTCAAGGAAAACCGAAGGTCTCCGCTTTGGCAGGCCCTGGCTGTTTTCCCCGAGCTCCGCTCTGCGCAGCCCCGTCTCACACCAGCTGCCAACACCCACACGGGGCAATAGCAGGCGGGCAGCAGCCAGAGACCCCCAGCCCCAGAAACACCTTCTCCCCCCCCTCCACACCCTCTCTGCTGGTGGCCGGGGGGAGCTTAGTTTAGGAGCAACTTCTGCAACCCACCACCACCTGCACTTTTCCCCAAGGAAGAGGGATCTGGAAGTTTTATGGGGTGATTCGAAGTGGCCAGAGCAGTTTGGAAAAATCTGGGCATTTGCATTGCTCTCTTTTTCCCCGTCTTCAATGAAGTGTTACAAGGCAAACGTAAATTGTCTTGAACGGGGGGAAAAAAAAAAAAAAAAATAAAAGAACCTTGCACATGTCTGTAGAGTGAAATCCAGACTGCCTGATGAGAGGACCAACAATTAATTAAATGATTGTTACAAACCAGGACTTAATCAAGTTCTCACGGGTTACAAAAAAATCACAGTGTAGCTTTCAGTTTGCTGATACTCAGAATGACAAGTTTTCTTTAGAGTTGTTCTGGGGAAGCGGGTAGGTTCTGGGGAATACAGAACCTACCATTAGAAACATTTAGGAGTAGTTTTATCAACAGCTGGATTATGAATCTGTGACAGAAAAGTCACTCTGATCCTTTCAAAGTGCTATGTACTTAGAAAAAAGACCAAGCATTTAAAGGGAGAAAAGGTATCATAGAAAGAGTTTTCTTAAACTAGTACAATCTGGCGTTGAGGAATTTGGAAGGTGTTTTATATGGATTTTTGTGGTTTTTAGCTGGGTGGCCAAAGTATACTACATTAATTTTAAGTCTGCACTTACTGACTGCAGCAGAGTGGAGAGTAAACAATTAGGTTTGTTTGCTCTCTGAATTGTGATACTCTGGGTCTTTCATTTAAAGGTATGTTGATCATATTTTATGCTTTGACAGCTCCTGCCAATCCAAGATCTCAAATGCTTTACAGTACTTAATCGGTGAAATCCACAGACCCTTCCCCCTCTTTAAGCCAGGTACAATAATGCTGAAAATGCAAATACTTAATACATACTAATGAAAAAAAAAATACATATTGATGGAAAAAAGTCTTACAAAATAAAAACCTTTTGCTATGATAGGGAAGTGTTAGGAATCCTATTTTGTATATGGAGGAATAAAACAATAGAGAAGGTGATAGTCATGGCAGTAACCACAACTGGGACCCAGATCTTGAGAGGTACCCAGTACCCAGTATCTCCTGTGCTTCTTCAAGTAAATGCCCAAATAAAAACAACTGGAGTTGTAGTTCATATAAAAAGCCTTCTGCCAGTTCTCTTCTTTAGCTTCCAAACAAGGTTCCTCCCAGACAGAGATTACAGGATATGAAAGGCTTGTTTCTGCTGTGATGGTAATGGGAAAATGTGGTAAGGAAAGGCTGAGAGAGAACATATGCTGCTCCAGGCAATGCTAATGAGGGGGCCACTCATTAGCACAGTAGCCTTCCCTGTCATAAATCTGCCCCTGATTTGTTAATGTTTGCTAATATGTAGTTTACTGTAATAAATTAGAATAAATTGTACTAGCTAAATTGCCTGTGAAGTTGCAGCTTCCCTTTGCGAGACTGGAGCTGCCTATCTGGTTCATTTGCTTGTTCCACTCGGTCCTGCTCCTCTCCGCGTGGCTGCCCGCGCCACTGGCCCCCGCTCCCACTCCCAGACCCACGCCTACCCAGGGGGTCTAAGCAAAACGAAATCACAATCACTGAGTTTCACTTGGTTTCGTGCTGAAATCATGCAAAACCAGACACCTTATTTTTAGAGAAGGTAATGAATGAAGTTACCCAAATGAGGTTTCTAAGAAGATTCCAGCCAACCGAGGCTGAGACTTGGAGTACAAGGGTCCAGGTCAATACATTTAGCCACGACTGTACTCATCACAGGTACCTCAAGCTCTTTTACCAGTGGGTACAGTAAATTGCTGATATTCATATGCTGCCACCAGCACTGTTCACCACAGAGAATCTAGTTGGATGCACATAAAAATTACACAGTTGTTCCTTAAACTGTTCCTTTCTTTAGGATGAAGATTGACATTGTAGACAATAGCAAAAGTACAGCTGTGAATTCCTTTACACCACTGAGACTTGAGTGATGCACCTGAGCTGGCTCAAGAAGGTAAACAAGAAGAAAATTATTCTTTTTAAATTTTTTTTTTAACAGGTTTAACATGCTGCTGACCCAGAAAGCTGAACCAGTTCATTTAAGAGACAAACAACTCAAGCAAGTCAGTCAAAGCACCAGTGATTACGCAAG
Source organism: Tyto alba (assembly GCF_018691265.1). NCBI lineage: Eukaryota > Metazoa > Chordata > Aves > Strigiformes > Tytonidae > Tyto > Tyto alba. Next base: position 55,478,899 of record NW_024881282.1, read on the forward strand.
AGGAGCAGAAGTTGAGGGATAACAGGACTTTCTGTAAAGCAAAATTGCACCCTCAAAAATCCTACATATTATTTAAATATCTGCAATCAGCAACATCTTTATTTAAATGTCATTAACAGAATCCAGATGTAGTATCACAGATTCACAGAATGGTTGAGGTTGGAAGGGATGTCTGAAAGTCATCTGGTCCAACCCTCCTGCTCAAGCAAGGCCACCTAAGCCAGTTGCATTGGCCCATGCCTCCAAGGATGGAGACTCCACAATCTCCCTGGGCAACTTCTGTCAGTGTTCTGTCACCCACACAGTAAAAAAGTGTTTCCTGATGTTCATATGGAACTTTCTGTGTTTCAGTTTGTACCTATTGCCTCTTGTTCTGTCACTGGGCACCACTGAAAAAAGTCTAACTCCCTCTTCTATGTACCCTCCCTTCAGATATTTGCACACATTGATGAGACCCCCCTGAGCCTTCTCTTCTCCAGGCTGAATAGTCCCAATTCTTTCAGCCTTTACCCATGTGAAAGATGCTCATAAAATTCTGTGAAATGTTTTATATTACTTCTCGTGAGGTCAGGTGATGGAAGACAGGATGCAGTGTGCATTAAAATCTACCATTTGATCATACTGAGGTGTCTATGGGACATCTAGATGCTTAAGGTCCCTTTATAATCATTTGAAATCTTGTCTATATAATCAATAAAGAGTGATTCATCCAATCTTAAAGTAACTGTCTAAAACGGGTGAGACGAACCATGCTCTAAAATTGCCTATTTCAATAAAGGAGGCATAGTGTCGTTATTTACACTGAAGGACACTAGACTTGGCCAAATTAGTGTCTCTTGTAAGTCACATAGAACTCTAAAGTGGAATTTGTCAAAACTTATAAAATAAAAATACAAGTGACATGCTTATCTTGCACAGAAGGTATGCAGGGGTATTGTGAGGTACTAAATTAGTGCTGTGGTTCCTAAAACTAAAACAATTTTTCAAAAAATCTGCTAGCTGAAGAAATATCATGTCTTTGACATGATTTGAAGGTTTTGGTCTTTGAAAGCAGTCTTCATAAAAAAGATTTCTCTGACAAACAAATTTACTACAAATACACTAATATTTGGTCAATGATAAAATATTACCAATGTTGGCCTAGACCATAAAGATATTTATATCAGCTGCTGTTTCTGGGGTAATTTATGAAGTAGGACGGAACACAGGATAATTGTCATTGCAAGGAAGATATTTACTGTATTGGATAGTGATCACCTAGCAATGTACTGTAGAGATTTAGTTTTGGTACACTACTGTATTCGTTTTTGTCTAATGAATAGTCTCTTGTTTGTCTGAAACTTTTGTAACTTTTTGCACATGAAAGAAATATATATAGTGGGAGAAAGGAGAAATTATGGATGAGCTTCAGAGGGACTTTGATAGGATACAGATTCAGCTTCCTTTTAATCATCTGGATATCATCTGGACAATCATCTGCTTCTTCACAAAAGAAAACAAACACTAGACATTTTTGGCATGAGATTTAAGTTGGCTGGTATTAAACAGCAGCTGTAGATCAAGTCCCTCCATAGTAACCCTCCCCCTCAATAGAGATTCTAATTTTAAATATTTAGGTTTCCATGCAGATGAGACTGTGTACTTCTGGAGACACACTCATGCATTTGTTTACAGAAAAGGGGTTGAGATGAAATTAGGTGTGGTTTATTAATTGAAAACTTGTTATACTTTGCCTGTCAGGAGAAGTTTAGCACTGTAATTAATGTTTCCATGAATTAAACACAGGAGTCTAGTACATGGAGTGACAGCATTTAAGTAAAATATATGGTTGCTCTATCATCTGTTTAACAGACTTTGACAGTTCATATTTCATGTTAATTTTGAATATTAGTGAATCTCTTGTTTTCTTCCTTTAAAATATCATTGTTGCATTTCATAGGAAAGAAATGTAAATCTATACTACTACAAAGAACATGAAAGTCTTTTCAATATTCTTCAAGTACTCAAAGTATTTGACATGGAGTCTAGGCTCTGATATGAAGCTGGGGCTGCACCTCTAAGTATGAATTTTGGTCCTGGAAATAATTCCAAACATTGACAATATTGAGCATTGAAAAGTTGCTTTAAACATCCTATTTCCCTTTGAAATACCGCAAATAATATTTAAAATATTTTTGCCAGTTTACAAGGATATAAGCCAATAGTCATATGGGCAAATATGCTTTACTGGAGGATCTGAATTCAGATTTTCAAAATCTCAAGGCTCTGAAAGGAAGAGAAAAATTCATCAAGATAAGTCAGTGCCTACTCACTCTCATTATTGTCAGTAATGTCTTTGACATGTGGGAAGTCATTTAAAATACAGGTACTTCTGTACGCATTGAAATGAGAAGTGCTAGTTGTTTTGAAAATCCATATGATAAAGTGAATTATCTTTCAAGGAGTTTCTTATGACAGTGCACACTAATCAAAAGGACAAATCCAGCTCGTTTTACTCTCACTTGGTGTTCCATTAACTGCCTGAGAGTTGGATATTTGGGTCTTGAAGAGTTTGTGACTTAAGTGCTTCTCTGACATTGGATCTGGAGTAACTAGGAAACTCATCTTACTAAAATTTTTCCCTCAGTGAAAAGGGCTGGAATCAGACATTATCTTTCAATATTCTGAAAGAAAACAGTGCAGTAGCTGAAACCAAAAGGAATGCAGGGGAACCCATGAGCAACATCCAGTATGAAATGCATTCAGAGGGCATCTTAAGAGGTTCTACTCTTCAGAAGCTAACCACAATGTTATTTTCTTGATGGAAGATAAGTAAAGAAGTATAGTAATGACATGTAGGAAGATAGGGTCATGCTGACGGGAAGTGGTGGATTTTAGGAGACACAAGGGCAGGAGAAATATGGTAGATTATAGGCTAAAAAGTAAAATGGGAAGACAATACAGAATATAAGGAGAGTTTTTTTATTTTACCTTTTCAACATTTTTTTCCAATGGTTTAAGTCCTTTACTCCAATTCACAATGCAGAGTTCTGAAACAGTTTCAATGACAGACCTGCCTCTATGTCATCAGAACCTCACTTCCTCCTGAGATGGAGAATACAGGCCTAGCTTCACAGACCATTTCTTAGAGTTGTACCAAACAGAGATGAAGATTAAGTCTATGATATTCAGGCAGGAGGTACTACTATTTTGTTTTTTTTTTTAAGGCTTTCATTTTTAGACAAAATGATGTGAGGGACGCAATTTCAGTTACAATATACTCCATGTTTCCAAAGCCAGTTTCCAGAAGTATTCATGACTTCATGTTAACCCATTTTGCCATGTATATTTATCTCTTTTTTTACTATTGAAGCTATTAAGTGACTAAACCCACATTAAATTAAAAAGCTATAAAAGATTAACACATCATTTATTTTGAAATGCAAGCTTAATTGAACATGTGTTTTGACCTAGAGAGGAGCTTGTTTGTTTACCTGTAACCACACAACGTGCATGTGGTGAGATTGACACATAAATGGACTGGGTAAGTGAAGCGAACAGTCTAAATGATTAATTTGGCCTCCAATATTTCTGACCATTTATTGTATCAGTGAGAGCAATATAGGCTCATCAGAGGTATACAGTCAAGTGAACTTATTCCAGGAAAAGGTAGTAATGAAAACTGGAAAATAATAGATAAATATATGAAGATTTCAGAACAGATAATAGAAAAAATTTAGTTTCATAATTTTCTCCCTAAACTCTTTTCATTTTACATTCTAATTGCTTTTCAAGGCCAGTGATTTAACCCTCCCCATTTTAATCAGGAGAAACATAAAACCTCTATAATGAAAAAAGTGAATTGGGTAGTTATTTACCTCTTTGACATGCCTACCAGTGGATCTTCTATGTCAAAATAATGTGTTGCTTGAATTGCTGACTAGTTTTCCTTAACTGATCCACGGGGGTATTTGGTATCTGCAGAACATTACTCTCACTGTATGTAACTGAATCTTTAATGCAGCAGATTTTTACAAACAATAGTTTATAAACACAAGCCATTCTGTTATCACTCCAAGGGCAAAGAACCAGATTTTGCTCTAAATTGTACTGACAACTCTCTTCTTCTTTTGAAATATGGAGATTAATTACAAATTTGCACCAGAGAACCTGAAAGTAGGGTTTTTCACACTGCACAGCTTAAATCAAGCTGTAGTACGGATACAATACATGAGTCACACATGTTGAAGTTAGCACACATGCAGGCACAGCACGCAGAGCTGCCACTGCTACATGTGATATACCTTGACATCATGCTGCAAGTGGTGATAACTAACAAGAAAAGCTTTGGTTACCCATGCCTGGGTCATACAAGACATACATAGACAACAGTGCATCTGCATCTTTTTCGCAGAAAGAAGACAAAGTTCAGGTCACCAATTTCTCAAGAGCCTAAACATTCAACTCTGTGAAAATTTGTTTGAGGACTCAGAAAAAACGGACTGATTAAATCTATGTTCAGATGCATGCAAGGGAATGGACTTTATGAGCTAGACAGTCCCTCTTTGTCATATACTCCTTGGAGACAAGAATGGAGGCTAATATAAGTGATTTGAATAACTCTTTTAAGATGTTATATTAACTGTAACAAATTTAGGCTTCTACTTTCAGTGTGTAGCTTTGAATCACACTAAAGCTAGATACTTCAAGCAGTCAAAAATCAGCTCTGCAAAGCCCCCCAGGGTCTCTTTTTGAATGAAGAAGATAACAAATCTCAGAATTTTTATGGTGGAAGAGTCTTTTCCATAACCATAACCAAAGACTGTTGACACTAGAGTAATTTGGTTTTATTCTGTTATAGTAGCAATAGTGGAAGAGTTCTAATAGATGGACCTCAAATTTGTTACCATAAAATTCATTTAGACAAAAGAAAGTGATTAAAAACTTCTTAATTGACTACTTTAACATACCCTGTGTTGCTATAGTAATTGCAGCAGAGCAATAGAAAATGGGAAAATACCCCAATACTGAGTGTTTAACTACAACTGATTTGCCTGAAGCTAGGTAGAATGAACACAGCAGAACACATTGCTCATAAATTGACATGATCTAGCCACAAAGAGAGCACAAAAAGGGTGTCTTTGCAATCACTTATTAAAGTAAAACCCATGTTCCACATTCACGCTACATGAGCAAGCAGTGTGGACCAGTAGATGGAAGCTGGTGCTGTACATATTTCAGAGGTATTTATTTTGGACTACTTCTAGTCTAGTCCTGTGTGCTGAATGCCCATTAAACAACTGAAGCCTCCTGAGTGTGTCCCTGGAATACATCTGCAATGTGAACTAAAGCAGGGAAAGTTGGGGCAAAAGTGCAGTCCTATGGTTAGTGGAGATCTAGTCAATAAAATCAATGGAGTCTAGTTCCATGAATGATTATTTTTCCCTGTTGACTGTAGCGGGAGTTTGACATGATGAACACATTGTACCCTCCTAAGCTGAGGAAGGCAAATACCACACTCTCCATCTCAGAAGATGAGGGTGATGTCTAACAGTGTCTAACAGCATTGCTCTGTGTGAGTTCTCCCATATCTACTAAATGTAAATTATTCCCTCAACTGTTCTCTTCATTCCATTCAGAATTGTTCCTTCTCAATTCTTCTGGCTATTTTCTGGAAACTTGGTGTCATATAGCCTGCCGGTCCTCTGTCTTGTTTGAAACTGACAGTAGGTTCAAAAATGGTAGGAGATGATCTGACACACAAATATGCAGAAGGACCACTCAATCCTCTAAACTTAATTTCTTTAAGAAAACATAGGCTAAAGCATGAAAAATATTACCAAAATCACAGAAAAAGACTCAAAAAAGTATCTATTTTAAATAAGAAATACCCAATACTTTATAAGCTTTGCAGTCAAACCCAGGCTGCCTCACCCAGCGTGTACACCAACTGTAGATTTTTTTAGCTAGAGCCACTAGCTGTTAAGCAAATATCTTTCTTTCAAACCATTCACTTCCATTTTGGTTTTAAGTTACACAGGCAAATAGAGCTAAAAGAACAAACTGAAGCAAAGAGGCACTGAAATTCTACAAAGGAACAAACCAAAAAAAGGCATGCATTCATTTTCTCACATTCGCACAAATGGAAATCTGAAAAGTGAAAATGCTAATGGTACTTCAAAAGTATTGAGTATGTTGAGCAATTTAAATCCTTAAAGATTACTGCAGAGAGAAAGATATTTCCAGTTATCCTCTGCCAGTATCAGAAATTTCCCTTTATTAAACAAGTTCAAATAACAGCTCACTGTTTCCAAACTTAAAGAAAATGTGAAGTGTTATGTTTTCCACAGAGAAAAAGCAACAGTATTTTCTTTTATGGAATGAGCCATTTTAAGTGAAACAACGAAACCAGAAAAATATAAAAAAACTAAAATTGCCAGTTCCATCTGAGAACTGCAGCTACCCCAGAGAGAGTGAAGTCCTGGAAGCATATCCTACGTGGAAAATTGAATTGTTACTGCTGTGTGTTACAGTTTCATATACCACAGTAAAGGCACTTCTGCCACTTTCATCTGGAATTAGAAAATATTTTACTGCATGATTCATAAGTTTCACTGTATTTGGTTTTCCTGAGCTTCTGTCAGCAGCAGTTCATATTCTAGGAGATGATAGAGAAAGTATCTTATAAATATATCTCATTTATGTAAGAATAAAGTATTATGGATAAGCCTGAAAGTTGTTGTTGTTAACAAATATTACTGTTATCAAATGAGATTATTTATTGATCTATTCATAAAAATGACAAAAATTGTTTCAATCAAGGAGCAAATTTTCCTTCCTCAAATTCCAATCTGAAGTTATTCCTAGAGAGGAAGCAAGGATAAAGGAACACAAGACAGGGACAGATTGACTGTACATATCTTGGCTAGGATGGTACAATTCCATATTGTGGAAAGCAAAACAAAGACAGAAGAAAAATTACCTATATTGAAAGTATGAAAACCTGAACTCCATTATATCTTAATGTCATATTAAGAATTTAGAAAGCAGCAATGCATCCAATGATGAGGGCACAGATAAACGTAATCCAGGATTTTTAGGATTTTTAGATAATTTTCAGAAAATATCATACGATTTTTGATCCTTCTTGTGAGAGAAAATGAAGGTTTAATGAAAAGCTTTTAAAGAGGAGATTTTCAACTTCGAGTTTTTGATCAAAAGAATCATAAAGAAGATAGCAGAGCAGCCAATAGCTGCAGGAGGTAAGCACAGCATAAGAGCCCTGGGTTTAAGTTCCTGAACTGATTATACAAATTTGAGCAGCTGCACCATAAGGGACTGAGAGGTGTGACTGAGTACTCAGTGTTCCTGTGGTTAAGACATCCACGGAGTTGCACATAAAACTAGTTGTGCAAAGCATGGGTATGAATGACATTCTTCTACATTGCTGCATTACCAGCCAGCCTATTCTGTGGTGGGTCTCTTGCCTTCGATTTTGACTAGACATGACACCTGGTCAATACATACCATTTTCTACATTTTCCAATAAAGCAAGATTCACAGGAAAAATCCCAAGCGGCTCTCATCAAGAATGGGCTCTTGTTTGTCAGGCCACATGAGCCACCCCACCACTTGACAAATTTTCCCACACTTTTTGGCAGGTAGCACTTGGTATGAATGCCAATGGGCATCACCCAACCCCTGAAGGTGTTCACTGTAAACTGAAGCAGGCATCAAGGGGACTCCCACAAATCGAGACAGCAGCTTGGAACATTCTTGTCACTGGAGGGGAGAGGTCTGAAAAGAAGCAACCCATGATCACAACATCAAGCTTCAGCAGATGCCTGCACAGGCACTAGGGTAGAAATATCAGGCTGAAAGCAAACTGGGGGAAAATTATGTTCAGATTCCAGTTAGACAGTGAGACATGGAAAGCCATGAGTGCAGTGCCCAGAAGAAAAAATAAAAAATATAAGAACAGACTGTGGTGATGTATCTTTTCAGATACTGCAATCACCTATGAGAAATCAATGTATCCTTCAGGCAATTAATTATGCAGTGTAAACTCAGACAAAGACTCAAAAACAGAACATAAACAAAGCATTAGTCCCAATGTAAACAATTCCTTCCAGGACAGCTAGAACTGCACTGCTTGAAGCAGCATTAGCACCGCATGAAAAACCAAGGTCACCTTCTCTAGAAAGGGATGAATTAGTGGGATGCATGGTTACATCACCAGTAACCATCAGAAGGAAAACACTTGTGCAAGACTTAAGCACAATTCTCGTTGCTGAGACGCTAGTGTTATGCTGCAAGGATAACTCACTAACAGCATAACTAATGACAGAGATACACATCAAAGCGTGCCTTCTGGAGACAAGTATTCTTCCAGTTCTATAAAACAGAAAATATATGCAAAATGCAATACCTCTGTTTCTCTTTTGAGTGTTGAGAATGACAGACAGTAGAAAAGTTCAGAGCTAGCAATGTCTCAAGGAGCAAATGCCTGAGGAAGTTAGTCCCTAATATAGACAAAGCTACAAGATGGAATTTGGTTTAAAAAGTCAGGGATAAAGCAGTAGTTCCAGAGGATTTGGAAGTTGGAACAAATGCATTCATCACATGTGGAGAGAGGTATGTCTGACATGAACTGCGGGAACAGCTACTTCACAGGCAGAAATGCTAAATCAGTAGCATATGCAGATCCATGAAAAAATATTCAGAGTCCAGCAATCAACAGAACCAGGAGATCTGTAATAGATCTTTACATTATTATAAGTTACAGAAATTACAAGATAGCAACAGATTAATACTCCATTTTATAGGAAGTGGGCTGAACGGAGGACAAAACTAAGGTCACAGGCAGAAATGTCTGTTGCTTAGAAAGTCTGTCAAGTGGTTGCTCTGATTGTGTTGAGACCACTAACACCAAACTGACCAAGAGCTTCTTACTGCACTTCCTTATCCTCATTTCTACTTATGTGCACTGATTCTCAGCTTACACACAAATTCAGGCAGAGACTCTCTTTTTGATCTTCGAAAGATGTGTAGCAAACCTGACTTGTTGAGACAACAGGCCTCCATGCCCCGCGGTAGAACACAAATCAGTCAGTGTCAATTGGGAACTTAAGCACAAATTATCATCTAATAGGTGCTTTGAAAGCAAATGAAGACAGAGTTGCAAGACATCCTACAGTGTCACAGTAGTTATCAACCATACAAGGAGGGACCTCAGAAAAGCATGCTTCAAAGAACAATGTTTTTGTTTCACACTCTAGCAGAAGAATGAATAACAGAACAAAAAAGCAGCAAATGATAAGGGACGATAGATAATGACCCAAAGATACAAGGCCAGTGCACTCAGGTCAGCAGATTTGAGTATAGCCCTCAAGGAATGGGAGAATGCAAAAGCCAGAGCTGCTCTAACAGAGAACATGGGAGACACATGGCAGATTGCCTGGCAGTAGGCAAGACAGACAATGAAGAGTTATCAGTGATCTGTCTTCTAATACATAGTTAGGCCAAAGCCAGGATCTGAACTTAACAAGAGTCTCAGTGATCAGTGACACCCAACACTTATGGTTTTTCTGCAAGATTTGCAAACAACATCAGATAATAGCAAACAGCCTCAGAAGCAAGCTAAAGGCTACATTAAGTAGAATCCAAATAAGCATATAGAGAAGACTAGTAAAACCATGGTGGCATGAAGGGAAAGGATGGCTTCCTATAACATCTGCACACTGCTAATGTCTGGCCTCAGCAAGTCCAGAAAGGCTTTCACAGAGAACACACAACAGTTACTAAAGTAACTTGCATGTTCAACTCAAGTGGAGGGATATGGCCTGGAACTGTTCATTAGTTGCTTATTAAGGTGTGGAGAGAGGTTCTGTTATGGCAAAGCTGTTCAATAAGTATATGCTGAGCTGGTACCAGCTTGATAAGTTATAAACAGTATGCAGTGAAAACTGTTCATATTTTCTCTGAAAAAGAGTCAGTATTAAGACGTGCATTCTCCAAAAACAGCATCTTGGAAACATCTCCGATCCAGACCTCATATTTCACATTAGTGCTAAGAGAGGATTTTCTCTGGATCTGTCCATGAATTTGTCAAGACAGTTCTGATGGTCATGTTGGAGGCAGCTAGCACTTTTCCTTCTTCATCCAGAGGTGAAAACAAATAGTGTGAGAGCATCCATTATTAAAACAGAGTAAATTATTTTTATATGTATTAGGGTTTACATTACATTAAAGCAGATTTACAGTAACCAAATGAGGAACTCAATGGAGTGCTGATAGATACAAGGAAATGGTTAAGAAAGGCATCACAAGTTTTTCAAACGTTGCCTGTGGATGTTTGTCTACAAGTAACTATATACTTTAAGAATCTCTGAATCTTTGCTTGGTGAATTAACTGCTTGCAGAATAAGTAACTGTTCTTAGCATGCTGCTCCAGACAGTATGCAGTGTGTACGAGGGAACTACAGCAGTCAAAACCTAAGCCAGTAGTCTTGGGGTTAGGAACTTAATTTTAATGTAGGGTACCCAACTGCTTCTGTGGCCCTAAGTCAATTATTCAAAGTTGTATTTAAAGTCAATGGAGTTGGAAACTGAGTTTTGACTTATATGTTAGAACTCTGTGCTGAGGCCATTCTTATGTGACTGAATGGAAGCTGAATTTACCAAGTTCATAATCTAGAAAATATATGTGGAAGAGTGTCCTTGCTTATCTTAAAGCAGAGATTAACTCTCTTTCTCTTTTTTTCTGAGAGTGACTTTGTTCTATACATCACTTTAAAGTATGTGTTTTATTATTTTTTTAGGTTTTGGGGAGAGAGAAAGCGGGAGGAAGGGAGAGAGGAAGGAAGGGAGGGAGGAGTAGAATATCAGTAGTTCCCTTTCAATATTGTTTTGTAAATACTGATTTTACTTTTCTGCACTTAAATTTTGATCAACTTGTAACAGCCATTTTGCCTGAGGCTAAGACAGTCTTTTCTGCTTATATAAAGGGAGTGCACTGAGACCTGTTGGATCTGTCTACAGATATCTATAGTCTCTTCATGACCTTAAGTCTCTTCACTCTGTGGAAGCTTCAGTCTTTGGATAACACAAACTTTTAGAGATGGAAAGCAGAAGAGGGAGCCCACTCTAGCCTTCCTTATTCCTCTGAATCAAAGAATCACAAAATACCTACGTAGGTAAAGAGAATCAAAGCACAACCTTCTATTGTTATTGAAATTTGACAAAATAATTCCAGAAATGAACTTACACCTCCACAGGCTACATGATTCCCAGAGAGTGCCATCAGTCACTGTACTGAAATACATGATTCATTATACGCAGGTATGAGGTAATTACTACATATTTATTACTTATTATTTTATTATGTGTTTATTTTGGAGAAGCAATAGACTATCTGTAATTAGGTTTGCATCCATTAGGAAGCCCTTTTTTAAGCTGTTTTATACCTTTGACTTGCCTTAGCTTGAAAATTACCACATTTATTCTGCAGGCAATGGGGAATGGGCCTTGTTTAGTTTGAAAAAAAAAAAATGTCCTAGAACTTCAGTTACTGAACTTCAACTCAGAAAGAGCAAAAGAAGCTACTTTATTACTTCTTTCACTAAGGTGGCAAAAAATCTTTTTGATGGAATTGCATCTTTTTTCTTCAGCTTTGACAAGTTTCCTATGAAATCACTGGCTCTAAAGCACATGGGCCTTAGTCTTGTCATAAGATCCATTCTTTCAAAAGTCTAAGCATTCGCAAAACCTGCATGAAGAAAATGGACATCTGCTTATTCACAATTCATTCTCCAGACTCAGGGGTTTATCATCTGTTTCCCATTTGTTTGCCAGGCATCATCTTCTCTCTGATCAATAGAATATTTAGTCATGAAACAAGGAAATAAATTAGTTTGAACTGAAGCACTGCAAGTTCCTTACTGGTACCCATTGTTGCATTTGAATTGTTGTTTTTTTGTATAAAAGATTCTATTACCAAAAGTTTGTGTGCTCTTTTATCATTATTTAAATGCAAAACCTTGTTCCCCTGAACAGTCACCACAAAGGGGAACTACCCTTTTAGTGGTAGAATGGTGGAAAGTAAACCAGTTGATTAATACATTCTTTGGCAATTTCCTTCCAGCACGAGACCTCTGGTTGTTTTTCATAATAGTCTTTTCCCTCAATAACTCTTACTAAAGGTTCCCTTTAAACCTACCATGGTCAAGCCCTTGGAGTCCTCAAGTGCAGTTGGTTTTCAGTACATAAATGTGGCTGGGTTTATTCCATTTTGCACTCTTTCTTAAGGAAAAAAAAGTTTTTTACAAATTTACAGTTTTTAAAAATCCTAACAGTGACAATCATACCACTGATGTCAAAACTTTTCTGGGTCTCATTTCCTCATTCTATTTCCTTTCAAACTTTTGTAGTCAACCTAAATTAATTTAAAATTGAAATAACATTTGAAGAGTTAAAAGATCTCCTTTCTTTCTTTCTTAGGCAATAAACATCTTGAGACTTCACAACAAGTCTCTTATTTGTTTAGTCAAAACACATCTTTATTACCTCTTTCAGCTAACTCGAAAAGATGCAAACATTTCGCCATACCAAAAGCTTTCATTTCCGGAGCTCAGAGGAATAAACAGACTTGAAGCTGCTCGTGAGGGTCTGAAAAAGTAATTACCAAGGGGCTTTCTAGAAGAATTAGTGTCCTTTAATATGCTGATTAATCCGACTTTAAATAGTGAGTATCCTTGAGTACATCTTTCCAAGCAAAGGGAATGTCTTTACTTGCCGGTATATGATAAAGGTATTTGAAAAATTAAAATACCTGAAGTGTGTGTTTAACAGTACAAATATCATTTTCAGAAAGAAAAAAAACGCTTAGTAATACGCTTATTATCTACCGATAGCACTTTATTGAGGGGTTTTCTTCTTCCCCCCGGGAGCAGGCAGCGGAGCCTGCCCCCCCGCACCCCGCCGCCCCCAAATCGCAGGTCACCGAGGGCATTCAGCACCTCAGGTTGCCTTGCACCTTCCCAAAGTAAGCGCTAATGGCCTCCCCTTTCGAGCTCTAATTAGTGCTATGCATTGGAAATGGCTCCTGAAAGCTTCTTACGATCTCTCTCGGTCGAAGGCAACCTCAAAAGGCAAGAGCAGATAAATATAAAAGCCCAGTTATAATTACTATTCAGTGTAACATAAGAATACTCTGCCTCTTTCTTAAAGATAAACATAATTATTTGCAAAAGCTGCTTAACTTTTAAGTGGCTTGTCACACCCACGTCTGTATGCAAATTTAATGAAAGGAAAATGTCAAATGTCCCGTTGGGTGCAAGAGGATCGAGTCTTTTGTCTTTTGTGTTGCATAGTAAGCTCAGAAATGCACTTCCCTGCTGTTTCATCTGCACACCTACTTTTGTATTAATTTTCTCAACATCTAAGTATTCTCCTTTATTGCAATCTAAATTTCAGAGTACAATTACTATATATATTGATTTAACTTTTTGTACAATTACTCTGCTTCAGAAAACACCACTCATATGTCTTTGTGTGACTTTAGATATGGGAGTAGTTTCCTGGAAATAAAAGACCCTTCACACTCCTAAAATGAATCATGTGTGTATCTGTTTATAGAACGAAGGCCTAAAGTATGTCTTGTCTCTATTTCCAGTATCTCCAGGTTGCATTTATTATTTGCTGTCCTCTTTTTGCTGTCCTCTATACTGTTTATAGTCTTTACCAAATATTTACCAATTATAAATACATATAAAATGGTTTTTGAACATCCTTTGAGACCACAAATGAAAACAAGGAATACAAGTCTTGGTATTTTATAGAACATTTTTCTTCAGTGTCTCTCCAGACCCTTTGTTGGTCTTTCTTGAAGTTTCCAGATGAAAAACTAATCTGTGACAGATCAATTTAAAAAAATCAGATTTTGTGATGCAATGTATTGAGTGCTCTACTTCATTTCCCAGAATGGACCAAATACGTTCCCAGAACAATTCACCGAATCCATGGCGACCACCAATCCTGTAGGATTGTGTTAGACAGTATGAGATAACACTGTACTATTGACTCTGGGACAGAACAGCGTCTTTCTGATGGGGAGGAATGCCCAGCCTTTTTAAAATCATGCAATAAAACATCCATCAGCTTCAGTGGTATCCCCCTTGCTTGATGTTTATTTACTGTATGTGTGACAAAAACACATATGCCAAGTTTAGCATCACAGAGACTCAAAACTGCAGTTGTATAACAATTTAGTGAGTTTGAAAGAGTGAAGCAAAGGTTCCTCATCTGGCAATTTCTAACGCCAAAGCAGAGAGGATGTTTCTATGAGCACTGCAAGTCACAGAAACCTGTGGGGTGCAGCAGGATTCGCGGGTTTTCCTGCCAGGCTGTTGAGCCTGAGGCTGCCATAGATAGTCTCAGTTGGAGGCTGCACTAGCCGAGCTTGGAACCTTCTGTACTCCTCCTAACAAAAATGCACGCAGTACATGACATTAAATACCATGTGCGCAGAAAGTTAAAGTACATATAAAATATATTTGTGTGTATGTGTATATGTGGAAGTGTGTATATATGACTTTGCATATGCCATATAAAAATGGAGGTCTGAGCATTAAGTACACATAATTCAAATCAAGACACCATGATAAAAAAATGTGCATTAAAGAACTGTGGCATACATGCAAACTTTGTGGCTTCAGACAAGCTTCTACAGCACTAGAAATGGAACAAGAATTTAAAGTACATGCATTGATGCACGCTGTCTGGTTTTCTTTCAACTATTTTTCAATTTTTGAGCCCCTATGCATTTTTTACTGGCAGTATGAATCTCTGTCAGGCTTTTGAAAATGAGCTTGTTTTTCTTGTACTGCAGGTTCCAAGATCACTAATACCAGACCTGCGCATTACTGGAGTAAATGTAAGTGCACACTGGAGCCAGATCAGGTGTGAATATGCAATTGCATTCTGCCAAACTGGGCAGGATAATGTTTAATGCTATCTTGAGGATTTTATACTAGCTTTGTCTGAGCTACAGATAGATTCATCCCGATCCAGCATAAAGTTAAGCTACTAGAGGGAAGCAACATTTGAGCCAGCAGTTTCAAGGACAGAGATACCTATGGAGAAAATACTGAACGCATTTGAAGAGGCCAAGTGAGGTTTTCTAAGTTCAAGGGACTGAGATGTTTCTAATCTCAGACTCGGTGCCCAAAAACTGGATTTACCACCACATTAAATGAGATTCTTCAGGCCACAATTTATTTGATATGTTGTTTTCAGTGGTAACAACTGCTAAGGTGCACCCAGGACCCCTAATGCCTTGCCACTTGTTCCCTGATTCATATTATTGCACCTGGAATCCTTTGTGGGGCCAAATGACAAACCAGATGAATGAACAGAGCCAGATTAAAAATAACTCCAGCAAAAAAACCCCATCATGATCTGGCTTCCTGTAAGGCACCACAGGCAGCTGTGCTCACACCGTGGAAAAGGTGGTAGGGGCAGGTCTGAGCAGGCAGCCTGCTGCATGGGAAAATCCAGCCAAAGTCACCGCTGCTTGAGAAAATGGTATGAGGAACCATTTACAGGGATACTCTTGTTTGGCTGCACTCCCTCATCCTCCCCACTTGAGAAATTGGCCAAGGGTATGGAAAGGTCCTCAGGCCACAGGCTAAAGGCTGTTCAGGCACATCTGATTTGCTTGAAGGAATAGTGCTAGAGACAGCTTCGAGCCACTCACGACTACTTGCAGCTATAATGACTTTCCCTGTCAACTGCAGGCAGGTCCGCTTTGCCACAAGTCTGTACACTCAGGTCCTGGTTCATGGAGGGGTCCTGGCCAGGGAGAGTTCTCACCATCCACCCCACCGGGCTTGCCGTTCTGTGTCCAAACCTTCTTCTTAAATACATGCTCTTCTGAATCAGGGCTTTTTACAATAGTCCATTCGTTACAGCTCTGGAGATCAGTGTATGCCACTACATAACAATAGCAACAACAAAGGGTTGTTTGCATTTGCAAAGTAGCGAGTAGTAGCTTCTTTGGTAGAATTACTCATTTGTGTGAGCTGTTCTAATGTATTTTATAATTAAATATATACTTAATTTAAAAACATCTGTTTAAGAACATAAATTAGAGAATGAAGTATTTGGAAAGCGTGAGAGCAAGTTTAAGAGATTTAAAATGCGAAAGTCAGGCAGCTACACTTAAAAATTAAAAAAATTCTACCACTTCATATTTAATTGTTGCCATTTTGTAGACAATGACATATATTCAAAAGCCATGTAAGCGATTATGGTTTTAGTTTTAACTCCGAATATCGTCTTGTTGGTTTTATTTTAACATACTTCATAGTTTATTTTTTATGACACGCAGCCATATATATGTGTGAAAAGCACATTTATTTATAATTTAAGAGATTAATTTCTATACAAACTGAAATATACACATGGCTAAGTTTGTTGGCTAGATCTCTTCTGATATTATTTTTAAATTGTATTATTTTACTAATAAGATGCAAGTCCAAGGGTTTAACATTGCCCCAGGAGAATTAGTCTCTGAGGAACACATTGCTCACAGCTGCAGTGAAATATCCATCACTGAAAATTTCAGCACTTTTAATTCCATCTCAGTGACATCAGTGGGATAACTGAACTATTACTCACATGTGGTACTCGGTGAGTGTGGGTATGATTTTATCAAAATTCTAGGAAAGTAATTTTGCATTTATCATTAGCAGGTTTTTTCTAACAAAAAATCAGAATGAAAAATATTAATGTGGATAATGTGGTGTATTAGCGGAGGAAATTTTTTTCATTATGATTAAAATAAGATGTAATATTCTCAAAGTTTAAAATGATCTGCAAACGTCTTTCTGTTTACTTTAGTTTCTAGATTTTTGTTTGTTTGTTTCCACAAAATTGGGAAATTCATACTGTAGAAGTAGCTTAGCCAACCTTGTGGAGACTTTTCTGATTCTAAATCACTCAAAGGTTAACTCAATTATCAAGTGTCTGCAATTCAATGAAAGCCAGGGTTTCTTAATCACTGCTGCCAGACTTGTGCCCAGCTTGATCATGCCTGTGGTAGTACTGCTTCAATTTTGACACCGTAGATGTGGGACGAGGCACCTAATAATCCACATTGTGGCACTGTGTCTCCTGACCCACCTAGGATGTGGTAGGATGCCAGCACTGTTGTTGGCGTCTCTAGAAGTTTGCTTTTTCTACTGCCAAGGTCAGCAGAGTCCAAAGTGAAATGTACACTGAGCTATTTTCCTTGTAGCAATGCTAAAGCATTGTACCCTTTTATCCTATTTATTTCCTCTCCATAAACTGCAACAGCAATAGAGACCACAACTGCAAGGAGGGTCCCTGAACCAAAAGTTTCTTGTTTGGAGATGACAGCACACAACCAGAAAAGTATTTCAAGATTCAGCATGTGCAACACTCTGCACTGCTAACTATTGCCTTTGATAGATTGGAATGCGTGGAGAGGCCAGTGAAAGGGAGCAATGACTGAGAGGAGATGACTAGGCTGCAAACCTGGGAGGGAAAACAACAAAAAGAAAAACTTCACGACAGACAACGTTCATGGAAATGTGTGCTGATGGTTCTCTTAGCTTACCCTAGCAGAAAACCCACCTGACAAAGTCACTGAGGGCCAGGAGAAGTGCCACAGCCGTTAGGAAGTGGACAAAGCTCAGTCTCCTAGTGTCAGCCGGCAGCTAACAGGGCTATTTGGAAGGTGACATCTGCATTTCAGAGGCTTCCCAAACCACGTTGCCTGAATGCGAGAGATGTAAAAGAGGCCATAGAAAGTTTTGCTTGTGTAGGATTCCCACAGAGCATCAGAGCCACAAACAGGATTCATACCAGTATCCCTTACAGTTTCTCCCAATTCCATATTAACGAGATCAATACAAAGAGCGCGTTGCAGACCACCGTTCACCAATCTGGCCAGCTGGTGCACAGTGCTGGGGTTCGCTACAGCTCCCGCTGGGCTCTAGCTGGCGCCCAGAGCAGCAGGCTGTGTTTGCTGCTCTCTGATCCAGCCTGCTCCTTGATGCTCCCACTCAGAAAGTCAGACTTCATTGGCAAACAACTCTATTGCAAGTAACCATCTCAGCAGCTGTGGAAGTGGTGCAATGTGCATTTGGCCAGCTTCTTACTGGGACAGTGCTTGCTTATTTTGTTTTATATAATAACTGGGAAAGCAACAGGCAACCAACAGCAGAAAGGGGGGAGCGAGTCCAGACGACACTACAGCCTGCTGTGACTCACTGGTTCCCAGTGATGGCAACGGGATAGCTTTATGCAAAATCTCAAGTGCTGCTTGCTGAGCTGAGACACTGGATATTCATTTTGTGAGAGCTGTAAACTGTGTCCTCCTAAGCTTTTACCAGCTTTCTGTAGCCCTCTCCACTCCTCTCCCCTCCTTTTATATCTGACCCCCAAATGGGATACAGTACTTCATCTCAGACCTCACCAGAATATTATTTCTTTCTCTCACATAGAAAACTCCAACTGATACATCCCAAAATGCCGCCTTTGATGTTTCACTGTTGACACATACTTAGTCATGCACTACTAGATCCTTTTCCACAGGGTCCTAATTTTGTATTTGTACATGATGCTTCACTTAAGCATAGCTCTTCCCTGTTGTTTTACTAAATCTTACAAGATTTTATCTGTTAATGAATCCTTAATACAACTTGTTACATTAGCAGACAACAAAGCAAACTATTACAGAGGTATAATAAAACTGAAAACTAGAGCAATTCATATTTGTGAGAAATTTGGCCTCTTACTGTTACAACAACATTTAAAGTACCTATAATAGAAAAATTTTGAGAAATATGCTTACATTTTAGTCTATTTAGCTATTTAATGTGTATATTTGAAGGCACAGAGTGGGAATCGTCTAGAAATCCAGCGTCTATCCTAGTGATAAGGCTCTTTCTAGTCAGTGGAGAAGGAGAAAATCCTCCAGAGGCTGATTCATTCCAAAAGCCTTGACTGCTTGTTTTAGAAAGGTAGTAAACACTCTCTGGATGTCTTTCTCCACTGACTACAGAAGAAGCCAAGACAACTGCTTTAGAATAGATACCAAACTTCCAAATTGCTAAAATTACATGAGATGAGTCCCAGCTGCAGCTTGTTCCCCCATTGGAACAGACAAACAGATCTAAATTCTTCAAAGATTTAGGCCGTAACTCCCATTGATTTCTCACTGTGAGATTCTTTTGGCTGTTGACTTCAATGAGAACTACACACATAAAAGTGGTGAATACTTAACATCGAGGGCCGCAAAATGCTGACAAAGACCTTACCAAATTTGCCTGTGATGATGAGAGCAGATGTGGCCTTTAAGCACCTGCACCTTTCCTCTGGCAGAAATTTCCATCCCGGTTGCTTCAGGTGCAGTAACCCCCCCCCCCCCCCCCCCCCCGTGCCAAGGAAGGAGAGGAGAAAAGTGGAGATGTTACTGTCCGGGAGACAGGGCATCTCTTTTGGATTCCCTTTTTGGCCACTTCTTGATCCTTTTTTACCACAAAATGTTTAAAAACCCCAACAAACTAAAACAATGAGTAGAACAGACCTGACAGGTGTTTTATTGCAGTAGCACCATCCTGAAATTATGTCTACTTATTTTTATTCAAATTGACAACATTTCAACTTGAGTGTTCCTTAATGACATAAAACTAACTCCTCTTTTTTCTTCTTTGAAGTTACATCATTGTAGATGTTGATTGTTTAATTGTCCTTCCAATCATGCACTTAACTTCCCACTTAGCCCCATGCAGGACATGACTTGAAGACATTAACAATCATCACTAATGTGGATTGCCTTAGGATGTTTAAGTTTATTTGTAATGGAGGCAAACACTCACTGTTTGGATGAATTCTATAAAAGCTGAACATTTTCTGCCCTAGGCAAAGTTTTCAGATAGAGTTCATATGGTTTTTCTGGTTGTAATCAGTGCATTCAAATTATGTATAATTTGGTTTTCATGGTTTCAGTGTTGGATCATATAAAGTCGAGTATAATTACTACTAAAAATAAATTTCTGTATGCACCTTGGGATATTCACCATGGACTTATGACACACTAGTAGGAGAGTCACAATTACTAGGAAATTTTTTAAGAAAAATTTATTATTTTCCTCAAACACAAGTGAAATTGCAATGGTTAATCACAGGAGTTGAAATAAATGGTCATGAAGTCTTAGAGCTATTATAAACTGAAAGTAATATAAATTGCTATACTCAATGGGCAGAAGAAAAGGAGTGTGGGAAACCTTTGCTTTTAGTGTAATTTCCATGAAAAATACTCCACGATATTGGATGAGATACTTGTTTACACAAAGTAAAGGAGTGAAAAAGGTCTTCTGCATCCAATAAGGAGTTTTTGTGGGACTCTAGTAACATCCAGACAGGTACCAGAGGCAAAACCTTCTACTGCCTATTGCAAGTGATATTGTGTATGCAAGCAGCTTCTGCAAAAATCATGTCCTGCTCCACTTTTATTTTTTTTGAGCAGGATGGGTCTCACTGGTTCATCTCTCTCTCCAGCTGTGGCTTTAGAAAAAGTTTTGTCAGCCTTAAGATTTTTTTTCTTTTTTTTTTTTTTTTTAAACAGATTAAATCAGGGAACCTGCAATAGGGAGTGATGATCTTGAGCGGATGAACTCTTTATTTCCTTCTCCCAGATAATCCTACATGTCATCTTTGGAAATAAAATAGAATTGGGAAAGTTTAGGAATAAACAGACAGAACATTAATTCTGCCATTTACTGATAGGGAAGTGGATAGATAGGTCACTGATTTCTATCTTGCTCTATCAGAATTGAGAAGTGTCAGAGCATAAGCAATGTTGTTCTGCTTTGCTTCTACTTTTTGCTGCTGAACACTACCTAAATCACTTTATTTACCCATGAAAAGCAGAAAATCGAAAAAGAATACTAGACACAGATTTTGATTACCTGGTGATCCAGGAGTATATAGGGAGACTCTTAATTCCCAAGGTGGCCTTAATGGACATAATCATTTAGTAGATGTAACTGTTCACTTCTTTTGACATAAATCCTTCAGATTTAGCTGTATATAACTACGTACAACTACATGCAATTGCCTCTTGAGGTGGCTTGAGACTCCTTTGAAAACTGACTAAAAAACCTGAATTTAGCTTAAGCAACCTGTTAAAGTTAATAATATTATAAAAGGTGTTCTAATTTTAACTTTCAACAGAAAACGTATCTTAATTTGGTTTTGCTTAACTTAGTAATAGGTAAATTACTTACTTTTAATAAACTGCTAAAACCAGCCTGATTGAAGGTTGCCCTTTTCTGGAGGTAGGTTACTTGAAAGCAGTATCCGATTTCAATGCGTTAATGATATGTAAAAAAAAAAAAAATCAGACAGCTTCTGGGTGTGTCTTTTGCCTGAAGTGAATGCATATTTTAAACAACATATGTTTGGACTTGAATCTGTACACCGGTGTTTATCTGATTTAAAATAATCAGGGACTGAAAAAGATACTTTTAGAGTCAACCCATAACATCCCAATGCAGAGTCTACAGTTCTCTATGCAACCCCCTTTCCTCTACTCCCAACTCACCCAGACTACTATTCTCAGTAGTCTCCTGGATGAAACCAATCTCATTAGCCAAAGAGAGAGCTTGAGGGTCTAGTTTTACAAGAATTCTTCTCTACAGCCATGCTTCCCCCTCCTCAACATCATCCCCTCAGGCTGACCTATATTCAGGCTGCCGTGGAAAGGGCCCGTCTTTGCGTAACCACCACAGATAAGTTCTCTTCCTTGTGCAGTTACATGGAAAACTGGATGAGGGAATTATTCCAACTCAGAACTAAAGCGGGGTGTGTGGGGGTGTGTGTGTGTTGTTATTTTTGATAGGGTTTCAGACAAATCAGTAATGCTGATGCCAAACAAAGGTTGGCAGAAATGCTTTGCTACATGTGGAGATAACATGGTAGAGGAATGTGAGACCTCTCATTTTTATACAAGCTTACTTAGGGCAGATGCATTATAGTCCAGCCAAACCTGTGAATAAGACATTTGTATTTGCTTAGGCACAGTCATGATGCAGTCTCAACCTAAAACTAATGATGAGGAGACCCCTGGGCTTGGGGGCTGCCAGTGCTTGAAGCGTTTGTATCAGATGCAGAATCGGTCCCTGACACTTCTGAAGACAACAAATGTCCCTGTGGGAAGAAAGACTTTCTGTCACGGATTCTGAAGTACAGCATATAAACATTTTAGAATTCATAATATAATCAGTTTTACTGTTTTCTTGGGTATTTTGAGAAAAGAAGCTGCAAAGATAAATGGATTAATTTTCTGAATTGATTTACCTTGCTTAATTTAAAACAGCTTCATATATTATTAGCACTAAATATGCATTAGGTTTTTCTAAGGGCACAGCATTCCATGACTGCATGAGTGGTTTTCAAAATTGCAAAACCAGAAGTTCTTGCCTTTTTCATCATTTTAATCTTTTTTTTCTGCTTTCTCTTCTCAGATTCTCTCGTTCCATACCTCACATATGCATGATGTATATTGTTGACTGCTATGATAAAGTAAGTTCAAAATGCTTTGTTTCTATTTCTTCTTTCCTTTGAATGTTAAAACTGACAGCTTAATGACTCCGTTGCCACTTACTAGTGAATCACAGCCTTTGCCAACACTCAAGATAAGACAAGCTCACTTTTCCCAAATAAGAGGCCCTTCGCTGTGCTCTCTACAAGGCTTAGTTACTTTAAATCCATTTTAATTTTAGTAAGGTGCTCAGTAATTCTCTGGAGCAACATAAACATGAAGGTCTTCCTCTTGAATTTTTGATTGCTTTGCCAAAGTAGCCAATATAGCATATTTTACCTAAATAGGAACACAACATGTTCAAGCGTCCCTGTATCTTGGTGTGATGGTGTGAAACAACTGGACAGCTAGAACAAATGCTGGTACTTTTGAAAGAGAAGGAAGTTTTCCCACTGACTTCAATGGGAACAGGTACAGGCTAATGATAGATAGCTTTGACAGTCTGGATTTGTCACTGTCCTACTGGCTGTTTAGAACAGCTCAGTGTTTCATAGGCTTTCCTGATCTAATGCCACCATGAAGTTTTTGAAAAAAGGTGGCTGCAAGGAAACTGAACTATGACACGTTGATGCTGCTAAGTCAGTTTTCATTTACAAATATATGAGTATCTTGTAAATAAATACTAATTATTTTTTTTACCCTTTGTTTCTTTGCTTTTATGTGTAGAAAGAATGTGTGTTCCTGCAGTGTTAGTTTTCCTGCAGCAATTTCCTTAACAGCAGTGGTCAATGGAGCGCAAGCTGACAAAACACTGCACAGCTCTGCACACCACCCTGTGCACTTGAAACAGTTGTGTTGACAGTAGCACGTGAATGTTTGTAGTTACTGAGGACTTGCCTGCCTGACTTGAAAATTCATGATTCCCGATTAAAATGTAGTTTCTTGAATTTAACCTGTGCCCTGAGATACACATGGGAACAGTAAGAGCCGGGACAAAGTTTCAGCCTTACAAATCTTGCTATCAGAGCTGTCAGGATTTCGAGGCTCCAGGTTCCCAGTGTCTAAGATGTCTACAGCCTTTCAGGTGAAACGTATAAAGGTGGGAGAGAAAGCACAGTGTCTGACGTCTGCTGCTGCAGAGTAGGGGTGTGTGAAGCCTACAGTAATTGAATCCGTTGCAGGGTCCAGGCTTACATATGGAACTTGAACAATAGGTATTTACTTAAATTACATAGATTACCTCAGAGATGTGGAATCTGTACGCCCTGCCCACTTCCCTGAACCTCTGGAGCTGGGATCCTGTGGGGAACATAATGGGCTTAATTACGGTGTCTGGACTAGCCGCGCAGGACCCGGAAGGCAGGAGTTAACCTCACCTCACCTTTTGCATGCCGGTGACCCCAGGCTTGGCTGGGAACCTGTTGGGGCCTCTGGAGCAGCTCCTGGATTGCCCCGACTCGCGCGGAACGGCGCGGCGGCGAAGGGGAATCCTGCGCGGGCAGGGCCCCGGCGCCCTCACCTTCCCTGGGCAGTGGGCGACGCTCAGGGCACCCAGGCCCCGGCACCCAGGGCCCGCCGCCCGTTCCCGCCCGCCCCCAGAGAGCCCGGGGAAAGGCAGCGAGGGCCCACACGTGCGCCCGCCGTGCTGCGAGAAGCCGGCCGTCGGCCGTACCCCCTCCCCCGGGGGGGGCGGGCAACGGGCCCGGGGTACCGCCGCGGGCTGGCAGCAGCGGGGCGCGACGCCAGCCCACCCGCGTACCTGCCCAACATCCTACGCGTTCCACTCCCCCCCCCCCCCCCCCCCAGCCCCGCGGGGCCATGCCGGCCGGGGGCGGGCGGGGGTTGCAGCTGTCACATGGCAGGGGGAGGGGGCTGCGGCGGGGCGGGCCGCGCTCGGGGCTCCCCCGGCCGCGCAGAGGCGGGCTGAAGCAGCGGAAAGTTTGCGGAGTGGCTGGCGGCCGGCCGCGCCCCGAGCCCCCCCTCCCTCCCCTGCGTCCCATCCCGCTTCTCCCTTTACTTTTTTTCTACGCTCTCCAAGCCCCCCCCCCCCCCCCCCCCCCCCCGCCCCGTCTCCCACCGCCTTTCCCCCCTTGGCAGCGGCTCCGGGGCATGAGCGGGAGCCGCCACCCGCGCTGAGAGGCGGGAGGTCGCGC
The DNA here is from genome assembly GCF_018691265.1 of Tyto alba. Taxonomy (NCBI): domain Eukaryota; kingdom Metazoa; phylum Chordata; class Aves; order Strigiformes; family Tytonidae; genus Tyto; species Tyto alba. The sequence continues at coordinate 55,503,601 of NW_024881282.1, forward strand.
CGCGCCTGGCTCTGTCAGTGAGGGAGCGCCAGGGACGGGAGAGCGCGGGCAGCGGCTGCGAGCCCGCCATGCCCCGCCGGCCCCGAGCGGCGCCCGTCGCCCTCCTGGCCCTTCTGCTGCTGCTGCTGCTGCTGGGGGGTCCCGCCGCCCCGTGCCCCCCGCCCTGCCGCTGCGCCGGGCACCTCGTCGCCTGCAGCCGCCTGGAGCTGAGCCGGCTGCCCGAGCGGCTGCCGCGGGGGGCGGTGCAGCTGTGAGTATCGGGGCGGCGGGCTCCGCGGGGGGTGGTGGTGGTGGTGGTGGCGGCGGGGCAGGGGGTGCCGGCCCCGCGCCCGATCCGCCATCTTCTGCCCGTGGCGGGGCGAGGTGCCCGGCGGGACCTGCCGTCCCGTCGGCGGGCGGGCTTTGGGGAAGGGCAGCGCGGGTTTTGCGGCGGAGCGAAGCGGGAGGTGCCGGTGGTGAGGTGCGGGGCGGGCGGGGTCCATCGGGTGGGCCGCGGCCCCGGGAGGCGGTGGCGGTGAGCGCCCGGGCTGAAACCGGGCCCTGCAGCGCGGCTCGGCACTCGGAGAGGGGAGGAAGAAAGTTCTGAGGGCTTCCTTGGGAAGCGTGTTATAATCGTCAGGTTAACGCTGATCTGTGCGATGGGAGAGCTGGTCTCGGTTTTATTTGCGTAGTTCTTCCACTTCGTTCCCTGGTAGTTTTTGCTTTAATGGTTTTGCTGTCGCTGGAGCTTGTCCCGCTCGGTCCGGTGGCACGGATTCACTGAATCCGCAGGAACGCGTACTGAAATGCCATCTGCAGAAAATTTACTTTCAGTGACAAACTTTTATGGACAAAGCATAAATTATGGGAGCTTTCTAAAAGCCTGAAAATAGCTGAAGGACTTTTCACATTTGTTTTTAATCTCTTGTCACTCAAAGACCTTCTATATTAGTCGTATTAATTTTCTATTACATTTCCAAAGCAGATTGAGATAAGGACTTTAAAGTAAACAGGAAGACTTTCAATTAGTTGTGGCTAATTCCGTTCAATTGCCTCGTCTGGAGGTCATGCTGCTTTACTCATGAAATGTGGATGGCTGTATTGACACCATATGGAACTGAACATAGGAATGGCTCTGGGAGTTGAATATTTCCAGGAGGGGCATAGGAAAGTGTGAGGGGAAAGAAACGTTTTGTTTTGGGTTGGGTTTTTTTCCCCTCTTTTGGTTTATGTGATTGAAGCATACGAATCAGATACCGGATCTGCTTTACATTCAACAACTGGTTTTGCTTCCTATTAAATTTCAGTCCTCCTGTTCTTTTGAACTATTTCGGTATGCTGACATAAGTTTTCTGACAAAACTTAAGGCCTTTTTGATACTAAGCTAAGCTTCATAGCTTAATTTCTTAGCTTAGCGTACTTTAGCACAGTTAAGTTAGAATTCAGGTGTGACAGCATGCTAAACGAAAAAACAAGGGGGAAAATCACAGAGCTTTCATTTTTAGAGTTGCTTTAAAAAGCATTTTGCATTAGCAGTAATCCAAATTTGTCTTTTCCACTTATGTTACTGAGAGGCAATAAAACACATTTCAGGGCTTTTTTGTTGGCACAAGGGATGTTTTTCTAATTAGAATTCCCTTGGTAGTGTAAATTGTCCTTATGTAAGTTCACATTCCTTTAAAAGTGTGAGAAAATAAGTTCCACTTGTATAAATAAGCTTTAGTCTGTTGTAAGAAACCCTGCTGTGATTACTCATTGGACAGCTGTGTCACTTGCTCTTAAAATCACAGAAGAACATCTTTTAGGTGTCACCAAACCATGTGATCTGGCCCCTTTTGTGTAAATATTTCTTTTGTTTGTGTCAAATGCCTTAGAAGTACCCTGCTCTTTCTTCCTTCCCCTCTTCTTAACAAGAGAACAAGGAAAAGTTCTGCGTTGTCTGTTACTTCCAGCTACTCCAGTACTTGGAGCTGGGATTGCGCAATCTGCAAGATCATAATGTGTTTCAGTTTTACATATGCAAAAAAGGTTGGACTATTTTGGATTATTGTTGCAACAAACTGTGCATTTACAAATTGTAAAAGTCTGTTTATGAATTTTATAGATATACGTTTACAGTGTTTTCCATGGAAGTCCATAGCAGGTATAGCCAAAGGCTAGTAGTTTAATTGCAGGCTTTCCAATCCTCTTTAGAAAACAACAGCTATTACACCATGTTCTCAACATACTAAGGTGGGATCGCCCAAGCAGGAGAGTGAAAGCTTTTGTGCCTGAGAAGGTCTACACCCACGTTAGGCTTTACGCCTTCCTCTGCCCATCCATCTACTTGCCCGGATGGAGAGCAGATTGGATGAAGTTGGTTTTTTGAAGCTCAGTTTCACTCTTTCATTCCTTTTGTGTTCAGATCTCCCAGTGAAATAAAATGAGTGTCTAATGTGGAAAGGCTGTGTGACCTCAGAATGGACAAGGAGGGAAATAAAAAATAAGTCTGAGCACTGAGTTACATCCCCTTCTTTTTGGTGGCATGAGGCTACTGCTTTGTACGCAAGTGGCTTCACAAAATGGGGTGTAAACAGGCTATAATTGCCAACTTTACAGTGGCAATTCTAGCCAAAAATACCATCTTCTGTAAGCCTGCCTTCATGGAAGATAACAGTCCACTGAAAACTGATAAACATTTGTAATGGTTTTGTGTACAAACAGTTTTGAAGTTAGATTTCCATTTGCTTCCAGGATGTGTGTCCTGAGAATGTGGTTTTGTTAGAGCTGGTGTAGCAGAGCCAGAGGCGGAGGGAGGTAGTGTTGAGCATTGGCCGGTGTCCTCCATGTGTGTAAACTCCCGGTGGCACTGCCGTACCCCTTGCCAGGTTCACCAAGGAATGCTAAAGCTGACGGTGGGGCAGGAGGGAAAGTCTGAAAGATGGTTTTCACTTGTGTTTGTATTACATCTTTAGTATTTACATTTTATAAATCCTCTAGTTCTCTACCAGAATTGCCAGAAAAAAGGGCTGTATGGTTTTCACAGCTGTTTTTCAATATTTTCCAGACTAAAACTTGAACATAGCAAGCTGATTTATGAGTCACTTTGGATCAGTGTCTTAAAACAGCTACAGCCTGGCTTTTTGTTTTTCAGCTCTCCTGATTTCTGCTGAATTAGCAGCTCTATAGGCCCCAGTGGGACTGATTAAGAAGCTGTTGCTGGATTTGCATTTTAAAATTTGACTTGGGGCTCAGGTTTCTGAGTTCTCTAAGGAAGAAGATGATAATTGTGACTAAGTGTTGTAAATTAAGTTAGAGTCTGAAAGTTATATTTATAAAATGTGTGAAGAAACACTTGCCCTCTCCCTTTATGCATTAGGCCTTCCTTTCAATTTTTTTATCACACAAACATTGATGTTCAGAGTTATATTTCAGCTTTCTAACACAGAGACTTGTGAGTTATGAAATATGGTCATACATGTAATAGAATATTGAAAATAGTTTCTTTCATAAAATGAGTTCTTAAAGGGCCTCAAAAACTATGTCATGCTTTTTCAAGTGGAGGCAATTCTGCTTAAATACTCAATCACTTTTATTAGAAATCTGAGGTGAAGAACATATATATATACTTTCTATTGTTATAAAGAATTTCTTAATCTGGTTTCTGAAGTTTCTGAGTGCATTCACTGTTACATCTTTCATGGCTTTTGAAATTCTAGTAGCAAAAGTAATCACAGAGGAGACTTTCTCCCCACTTGTAATGTGGTTTTAACAGACAAGGAAAATTCAGAAATGGAAAATGCATAGTAATAAACTCAGTGTTTTACAGTTGTCAGTTCCATTTCTATGAAGGAAAAATACTGATTAATTTTCAAACTTCAGACTTGTTTTAAGATACATTGAGAAATGAATTGGACTGAAATGTACTTGTAGCTTTGCACCAGGGATGAAAGAAGCACTGGGTCTGAGACATCTTCAGAATATAAAAATCTAGGTTTCAGAAACTTCTATAGACTTAAGCTTTACTTAGAATATTAGTAAAAGGCAAATATTTTAAATCTTGGTTCACTTCCAACCACTTTAATTTGACATAAAATTGTAACTTGCAAGGCTTTTTTTTCCCAAAGTTTCTCATGCCAGTAGTACTGGAATAATGTTTAATAAAATATTTATAATACATATTTTATCCAACAGTTGGTAGACAAGCATGTATACAGCTGTGTGAAACAGGCTATTCAGTATTGTCTGGAGGTTTGATTTTTTTGCCTTGAGTTTTTTTGCAACTCATATTTGACAGCTTGCTGTAAGTAAAGCAGGAATGAGGAATTTGTATGTATGTATTTTTCAGAGTAGGTGCTACGTGGAAAATCTGAGGGTATCTTTAGTGTTAAAAAACAAACACAAAAAACATAGTTTGAAACCTAGTGTAAGTTGTTACGCTCACGGTTGCCTTGATAGACTCCAGATGGATGTGAGCTTGAGCTATGAGTGAAAGTGTCTGGCTCCAGTGTGGTGATCATGCACAGCAGTGGTTGTAATTGCAGGATTTTTATAGTTTAAGGACTCTGCCAGATTTTTTTTTTTTTTTTTAACATGTTATAACTCCAGCAGAACAAATCTACTCACGTCTGTTACTGTCTGGTAGGTCCTTTAGGCAAACATGTTTTAAATAAACTTTTTGGAGGGTTTTTAGATGAAATGAAGAAATGCAGGTTTTTAGCACTAATGTTGAAAGCTCTTTGTTGAAATAATTACTGATTCCTAAGTCTTGTCTAAAACATGAAGAACAGTAACATATTAAGCACTAACAGCCATAACTTCACTGAATTTTCATTATTTATTTGCATAGTTCTTGCAATCCCTACAGACTAAAGCCAAATATTGAATTAAGTTTAAGGGTAAAAATTGTCTATGTCTGCTTTAAAGGACCAAGTTAGATTCCCATCTAGATCTTTGTAACAGCATATTTTTTCAGTATTTAAGTGTGCAGTATGAGAGTTTCAAATCCATGCAGCTAATGTCTTCACATGTTAAACAAAGGGATTTTTCTCCAGTCTACGGCAAGACGAATGTTTGCACTAGATTTTTAAGCAGTGAAAGATGCAGTCCTCTAACTCAAGTGTGGTTAACCTCATTTACAGGAGAACTCAAAATCATAGTGATGAAACTAACATTTGTGGGTTTTTGAAAATGTTAACACTGTATTGGTTTTCCATTTTTAAGAGGAAAATCAGTAGGGGTTTAGACACCTGGAAGAAAGCATGGATATATATTAGGTGCTTGAGTCCAGAGCTGAGTCTCAGGAAGCATCCCTTCTGTGGCCACCTGAAGGTGGTGGAGGATGTTCCCCTTCTCTATGTGGCTCCCCACCAGCCCCCAACACCCCTTTTCTTTTTTATTTTATTTTTATTTGTTTATTTTTTCTGTGCTGGAAATGCGTTTCGCACCTGCAGGCCTGCTGTGTTCCTGCTCCCGTGCAGCCCTGGCTTGGGAAGCGTAGCACACATCTCCTCCCTGCCCATGGCCCTGAGCCAGGCACTGGTGCTTGGGATTACTTTTAATGTTAGATTTTATTTATTTATTTTATTTTTTTTAACTGCTGACTCCAGAGGAGGACAAAAAGGACAATTGAATTGTCCTGGCAACATTGAACAAGTATTGGATAAAGCACCAAGCAGTTGTGGGAGTCTGAAACATGGTTTTACTGTCCCTGTGTACTGTTGAAGAAGGGGGGGTGCCTGGCTGGGTTGCAGGTTTACATCTGTGTCTGAGGATACACAATGGTGAGTGCAGAGAAAGCAGAGTTCTCTGGATCTGCAGTTGTTCAGGGCTTAGTCAAAGAGCAGAACACCTACCACAGACCCTGCACCTGGCTTGATTTAGGGTGAAGCAAGGATATGCAGATCATCAGGTTTCTTCGCTTCAGAACTTCACATGGAGAGTAGACTCATAGGTTCAACTTGAAATACAGTTCATGTCTGCATGGCTTGATGAGGACCCCAGGCATGTTGGATGACTGTTCAGTGCTTAATTAGCATGGGGAAAAGTGTCATGTAGTATGAGAAATTTCTTTACCTTTACCTGATGCTACAGCAGCTCACTGCTGAAGCGTGCTGATGCAATTCTTTATGTGTCTGCATGACAAACTCTCACTGGAGTGAGTTTAACAACTCGTTAAAAATAGTGCAGTTTTTGTTTGCTGGCTTGGATAAACTCAGTGTTTCAGTGTCCAGCAAGTGCTTGGCAGATGGCTGATTTGGTTGCAGGTGAGGTAGTGAAGGGCTGTAGTGAGGAGTGGGAAGGTGCATATTATGGTGGGTGAGTGACTAAGGGGGGATGTCTTCAGCAAGGCTAGCTGTGGTTGCAAGACCAGTCGTGAGTCTGTAGCACTTGTTCAGATCTCTATAGATGTGTGAGTTTCCGTAGTTACCTTCTCTGCCTTCTCTTGTATGGTTGTTCTTTTATTTCTGTGATGTTTCCAGTACTTCTGAGGCTACAGCAAAAGTTTCTTTGGACGCTTATTTTATGGTATTGTCAGATGTTCAAGAGGACATATGGTAAAGATGCATGGTGTCTGTAGGGAAAATAATTTCTTGACAGTGGTCAAGAAAACATAGCATTCTTGGCACCCTAGCTTGTTTTGTAGCAAACACGGCAAAGTTGCTAACAAGATTTCTTATAAACGGCATCAATATATATTTGGGTTCTTCAGTACAAAGTAACACAAGCTAAGTGCTCAAGCTACTTCTTCCAGTGTGATTAAGTGTGGCATTATTAGTATACAGATAACTTAAAACTCAGAATAAAATTAGACCTTTCTGTGTCTGTTATCTTCTGATATTGCTTAAGATCTTTATTAAATTTGGTTATTTGGGAATTGAATCCTGAATTGTGTGAAAGCATGAAAATAGAATTGAGATTTATGGACAGTCCTCATTGTGTACTTAGAATCTGTGCACTGATTTAGAGAAGTGAGAAGAGTGAATGATACAAATATTATGATTGACTTAAGGAATGAGGCTGCAATGGGTATTGGTTTATGAATTTTCCATGTAACCAAGAGGTTGCTTTAGCCAGATATTTTATTGTGAAGAGATGGGGGAAAGGGTTTTTTGTTGGTGTATATGAGTCAAAATCTTAAGATGTTATTCATGGGTCTTACACACATCCCAGTGAACAGTTCTAAATTGTTTAGGGGTATAGCAAATTCTTGGACACTGCTGGCAGTGATCAAGGTATTCACACTTATTTATACCTTGTATACTCAATTCTAATTTTACTAATACAAAAACCCCCTTTTATGTACTTGGAAACAAATGATAATGTAATATGAATTTAAATTGTATTGCTTTACCCCATATTTTATGGCAAAACTGACAGGCTGTTTATTTTTGTAACATCATAGGGACTTAAGTCACAACAAATTATCTTCAATCAAGACCAGTCTCTTGGATCACCTTCATAGTCTTCAGGAAGTGTAAGTTAATTTTTCTTAATTAAAAAAAACCCAACAAAACAACCCCCCTCAAAAAAAAAAAAAAACAAAACAAAAAAACAAAAACCAAAACCCCAAAAAAACCAAAACCAAAAACCCCCAACCAGTGTTTGTATATGCTAATTGTATAGCTACTTCTCTAGGGATAATTGGTTGGAAAACAATGATGTTTGTGGTTCTGATATTTTACATTACATGAAACTGGAATTATTTGTGAATTTTGGGGTGACACTATTTAGCAATTTACCAAGTCCAATGTACATACTTCTGATTAACATCAAAGCTGACTCTCCCTTTTCTAATATTAATAGGAAGCTGAACAACAACGAACTGGAGATCATTCCAGATCTGGGACCGGTCTCTGCAAATATAACTCTTCTGTCTTTGTAAGTAGATCTTACTCTTGTCCCTAGTTAGTGGAACTAACTCTGCAGGGTTCATGGAAATATGTGCATTACAGAGATTAAAGTGAAATAATTGGAAATAGAGCAGCTTGTGGTTAGGAAGTTGATTATGTCATATTGTTTAGCAGGTTGTTTAAAATGTGTATAATTGAGTTTAATCCTTGTAGTTTTTATGCTTCCCTCAGATACAAAGAGTGCATTAGAATTAATTTATGTTGTGGTAGTGCCCAGAAGCCTCAGCCCTGTTGTGCTAGGCATTGTACAAACATTAGAAAACGTTACACAAACTTGTACAATGCAGACTTTAAAACAAGAGTTATACTCTATCATTATGCATCTTGGCTGAAATCCCACTTGCATTAAATCATGGCAGAATTCCATTAATTTCAGTGGGCAACATGGGGAAATCCCCTCAAGACACAGCTTCAGGACAAGTATCTAGGTTAGAAGATGTTTTGCCAATACCTTTAAAATGTCTTTTTGAGCCCATTTTAATGTGTGACTTTTTTTTTTTTTTTATGGCTGCAGTTAATACATATAATTGTGACACAGGATTATGTCTATGTTCATTGTTTTGTTTGAAAGAAATTATTAGGTTACTTGATGTGGCATCTGTAATACAGGTATAAAGTTGTAAAAGGCATATAGGACCCACAACCAAAACAGCTGATTTTAAAGGAAATTTTATTTCTGAGGTTTTCAATTGAAATCAGTTTGATTTTTTTTTTTTTTTTTCTTCCTGTGACCTAATTTCGCTAAAATATTGAAGGAACTCCTAACAAAAGTAGTTACTATCATACTACTAATTGGGGGGGGGGGAGGGGCAGGGAAGACATGTTTTTCATGTGTGAGATTTGCGTTTTATCAATGGGAATCTAAAGGTAGTAATGTGTAGCCCTCTGGCCAAATTCTGCCCTGGAATACAAATTGCAAGTTACCTTTTTTGAAGAAGCCTGAAGGGCTAAAACAATACAGTAAACTTTGGAAAGTTGTTCAGTTAATTAAATTGATCACTATTCAATTGCTTGCATCTGGTGATTTATAGGGGTTTGTTTTTACTCTAGGCCCAGGTCAGCTAAGTCAGCTGGTGCAGCCGCTGTGTCTGGCCTGCTCTGTTTGAATAAGAACTAAGTGACATTTGATACTGATGTGGTTTCTTACAGATCAGAGTCAGAAAAAAATGAAAGAAAAAGCAGATGGTGTCTGACAAAAATTGTTGCATTTAAGGGTATCTTCTATTTTTCATTAGTGTTAATATTATTTTTACACTGGCATAGCATTCTGTAGTTTAAGCATTTAATTGATCTGAAGGTTGGTTTGTTTGTTTGTTGTGTTTTTTTTTTTTTTTTACCACCTTGATAAGGTTCTTTTCATCACAAGGTTGGAAATACTAACATAATAAAGTGGTTTATATCCTCCTGCCTTACTTCTGATGAATACAAAGTTGAGAATTTCTCTTAGCATCTCCTCTAGTCCTTCTCATGGAAACTTAACTAGTTTAGATGAACCTAAAATCATCCTTTTTCAGCTGTGGAAAGATTTTTTTTTTTTTTTTTTTTCCTTTGAGAGAATAAATGAAAATCAGTCACTGCTGGATTGGCTGTTACATATCCTTAGGTCACTAGCTTGGTTCATTTACTCAGGTGGTCAAACATGGAAAAACCTTTGTTAGATCTGTGCTCTGCGCTACATACTGACACTTAAAAAAAAAAAAAGAAAAGTATTTCTAAAAGCTGTTATCATATTACCAGTACAGTTAAAGTAGGTCTGGTTAGGGGTTAGCTTGTTCTCATTCTAATTTCCATTACTTCTGTGTGGTGCCGGGAGATTACTGAATATAAGTGTGCTACAGCTAAGATTTAATGTTCTATGTCCATAGCAGATTCTTTGAGTTTACTATGGTAGAAATAATTCATTATGTAATTTAAAAGTTTTACATTAACTTATGAATGTTAGTGTATAATAGTTAAAACAATTGTTTGTTCTGCATCAAAACAGACCTACACAGAATATAAAATTAGAGAGTGTTATTACATTGTTCAAAAAATAAGGCATCTTGTTTCTTTTGCAAAGGTTTCTCTTTAAAATAAAGAATAGAACCGTAGAACCGTTTAGGTTGGAAAAGACTCTTAGGATCATTGTGTCCAACCATTAACCTAGTCCACCACTAAACCATGTCCCTGAGCACCACATCTACATGTCTTTTAAATACCTCCAGGAATGGTGACTCAACCACTTCCCTGGGCAGCCTGTTCCAATGCTTGACAACCCCTTCAGTTTTTCCTAATACCTGATCTAAATATCACCTGGTGCAACTTGAGGCTGTTTCCTCTTGTCCTGTCACTTGCTACATGGGAGAAGAGATGGACACCCACTTCCCTACAGCCCCCTTTCAGGTAGTTGTAGAGAGCAATAAGGTCTCCCTCAAGCTTCCTTTTCTTACAGGTTAGAAGTTACTTATGTAAAGCTGTTAAATCTAATTTTACAGAAAATAATGTAAATAAAGAGGAATAAACATACAGCAGTTGTCTGTCATGAAAATATATGTAATATAGTGGTATCATAAATGGACAAACATTCATTCAAATGATTATTTTTTTTTTTTTAAGAAGTGAAAAAATATGTTCACTTATTTTTTCTGTGTTGGGTGTTGAATCAAACTGAGTTAATGTATCTAAGTCATGATATGGAGCAATTAGAATATAATTTTTAGAACAACTCTTCAAAGAATAGCTGTACTTGAAACATCTAATGACTTTCTTCATGATTTTAAACTTTTATATGGAAGGAGGCTGTGGAGCCTTTCCAAAACAAGCCACCATTTCCTTGTTGAGTCTTTGTTCTGACTTTCAAATAGTAGCAGAAAAGAGGGTGCTAGTCTTCTGAGACTTGATTTGATTACATTTTTTATGAGATACATATATGTTAGTTCATTACTGTCAGCTGAAAAGCCAGTTGTTTTTTCCAAGGAGTCTTCAAGGAATGCTGTGGAAGTGGTGCCCTCCTTTCTTGCCAAAATCTTCATTGTTGAAGAAAGCATCTTCTTGCAAGACATTTTTTTCACTTCTTAGTACTTGTCACTCACCTGGAGAGCCTTAGAATTTTACCTGTTCTGCAAGAATTTTCCTGCCCTGCAAAGGAAATTACACTGCTGGTATGTCTACAGTGAATAATAGTGCAGGTATCTCCATACAGCACTGTATGTCTAGATTCTTTGAACAGTATAAACAAGCATGGGTGGATTATCATGTTAGTGTTGTTTCCATTTCTGGAGCTACCTCATTTCTAGCTATCTAATTGATACTTATCTAGCTTAGACATTTACATACTGTTGAACTATGCAGGGTAAACATACCTCGAGCAGTAGATATTTGTCTCATGGTCTGTCTGCCACATGAAATAACAATGGCAACATTTTGTTTTTATGGATGCCAGTTGAGAGTTGAACACCATGGGAGAGGAAAGTGTCAGACAGGCACACACCCCCCACCACTCTGGGAAGACCTGATGTCTATGTGAAGCAGTATACAAGAACATGCAGGCACACTCTCATTACATGGCTGGAGATGCATCTATGATTTTATTCATGTGATGAGTATGTATCTTGTCACATGGCATAGGAAAGCTTCCAAGCCTCCTGGGAATCTGGAAGCTTCTGTGAACTAAATGGGTGGTACCTGGGGCTAAATCTAGTCAGGAGGATTTAGGTTGTGCAACTGTGATGACTTGTCTGACACTAACAGATATAATGTGTTCCGGACAGAGCAAAGGGTAGGATTCATCTTCCCTGCCCTAAATTCTTGACAGTTTGACATAGTAAGTATGAGATACTAACTACAGATTCTCTTCAGGGTGAATGAAGAAGAAAAGGCATGCTCTGAAGTGATTGGTCTTCCCTAAGATAATTCAGATGACTTTCCTACTGAAGCCCATCTAAGATGTCTATTTTAAACTAACTTCTATATGTCTAAAGTTAGGTTCTTTTTGAAATGTCTAGCCAATGGACTTGGGCATGCCTGTTTTACGGTAATTTTACTTGCAAAGGTCTGATTGCATCTTTCAGCATGTTTGATGATTTAAGTCAATTATTTGAAATTGATTTTTTTTTTTTTTTTTTTATCTCCTCAGACACCCAGCCCTTTTCTCTGTCTTCTGTGAGAGAAGGCAGGAAGAGAGCAGTTTATTAAAGTAGCCATTTGCCAGAGATTGCCAGCTTTCCAGTCAGCCCAGTAGCTCTAGCCAGGAGGCCAGGTTCCCCCAAGCACTGGATAACATAAGCTTTTGGGGAGAATACTGGTTACCACAAATACATAATGTACAGATGCCACCCAGTAATGTACTGTTGCCTTTTAGGTCCATCATTGCTGTAAAGTTTTGTACCTAGGTTGAATCTAGAAATAGATCGAAACCAATTAGTATAAGTACAGTAGCCTTGTATAGAAGTCCTGTGTGGTGTTTAACTACTAACTACTGTTCGCATAGGGATTTTACTTTAAAACTGCAGAAAAACTTAACTACTTTTAGTGTGATGAGTGCTTTGTAAGGGAGACACAGATTTGCAAATGCTGCAACATATTTTAAGGTTTTGTTTAAGGATATACACTTTAAATAAGAAACCCATGCTACTTTACTTGTGGAATTTTAAAAAATACGTAATTGCAGACAGCATACAACATCATCAGTGCACTATATCCTTGATTACTGTGGAAAGCAGCAGTGACTTTAAAGAGACAGAACAGCTTTGGGTATTAAAGCATTCTGCCTCCACAACTAAATTTTACTGTTGTTACCAAAATGTATATGTAGAACTAGAATTAATGTTAAAAATCCATGTTTCTTATTACCCACACCCAGAATACGTTATATAGTAATCATCTTGCTGTCTGGAGGGACTAGAAAAGCTGTACATACCAAAGTCTCTAGTGTATATATTGAAATTCTGATGTTAGGCTAGCTTCAAATGATGGAGTGTTTTAAATAAACTTGTGATTTTACATTTTATTGACTAGAAATTATTTTATTTAAAAGCACTACTACATATGGTGCAGGTGATTTAGATGGAAATATCCTTGTAGCTTATGTTGTAAAGACTGCTCATGCTAGTCTGGAACACAAACAAATATTCGGTCTTACTAAAGTTAGAGTGGAAAATACAAAGTTCATGGTGCGGAAGTAAAAGGAGCATGGATGATTTACAGGTCAGTAATGTCTTCCAAGTTTTAAATTAATATGTGGTTTGTATTGGGTTCCCACTTTCTTCAGAATGTGAAGTCTTCTGTTCATAAGAGACATACGAAATATGCAACATGGTACAGGTTTTCCTCTGCTGTTCTGAGGCGATGCTCCAACCCCATCTGTACAGGAAACCTTTAAGGCAATTAAAACAAGGAATCTCATGGCCATTCACTTTTGAGTACTGAGATGATGAAAAATGTTGCAAGTATTGAGGAGCTGTATTGAAATGTGCCCACTGGTTTGTTAGGTGCTGGACTGAATCCACAAGTCACTTTTCTGAAGGCTTTCTACAGCATTTGGTTTGTAATGCTCAGTATATGCTGAGTTCAAATGCATCATCTTTGAAGACATGTGTCTTGTGTCCCGGGTGTTTGAAAAGGTAAATGAACAAAAAGTATTAAGAAAAAAGATTGGTCAGGAGATAAAAACAGGACAAAAGGACTGTAAAGCAGCCAGTCTTAAGTGATTGCAGGGGTCACAAGTTTTCATAGTAAGCAAAACTGTTTCAACTCTAAATGTAGCTTTCTGATCAGCCACTATAAAATGACTCTGATAACTTGGTTATGATTACTTGATTATTAAACTCAGGCCTTTGGTGTTCAGTGAACACTTCTGAAAAGCACACCTAAAAGCTGGAAGTGAATTGCTGTACTGAAAAAAGTACAAATTAATTATCTTCAAAGGAAAAAAAAATAGCAAAATTATCTAAGACATCAACAATGATTTGTTTTAAAAAAAAAAAAAAAGTTTTGATCACGTAGAGCAAACAAAACCCCAGGGAATAACTAAAAAGTTTTTCTGGGTCCAGACCATAGTCTGTGCTCTGAATGGAAGGTTCTACTTGTTGCTCATCTAATGTGCACAGCTGCAGTGGGGAATTAATTGGAGAAGATAATCTGCAAGTTTTAGTGTGTATTAGGCTTCATAAATAAGCTCTGAAATTTTAAAATTGTTACCAGAAGAGCCCAGACTTACCTTTATGTCTTCCTATATTAGCTCCTTCCTGCTTCCTTGTTTAGTTGCTCATTAATCCTGATTTCAGTCATCAGTAAAATGTCTTCAGCGGACAGCACGCTTTGCTCTGATCTGAATAAAATCCCATTGATGAAAGACCTGGTTACAACATGATTGTTTCTTGAGATTGTTAAAACATTGTGCTATCAGACAGTGGAGACAGAGCTAACTCCAATGTGATACAAATTTTCAGTATGTGGAGTTTATGATACTGCAGTGTCAGTATCTTCACTTGAAGGGCTTTCAGGGTGAATGAGATTGTTCAGGCTACCTAACTTAAATATGTAATCTAAAAAAGGATTTTTCTTCATAGCTCTTAAAACTAAGTAAACTAACTCTTAAATTGAAGTGGCTTGTCATAGTTATTTGCTAAACAAAATGCTGAGCTTGTGACTAAAGATGTGCAAATTCATCTGTATTGTACGCAACTTTGTGCTTGCTTCCATTCCCCTTACCAGGAAAAACAAAATAGTCTTACCTTCCTTATATGGGAGGGAATAATAGAGCATATGCTGGTCACTGATTTTCATCCTTGGTTTAAAAAAAAAAGTCTTTGTTTCCAAAAAGATACTCTTCCAAAATTCTAGCGTGTACTGTCATATCCTGGCTTTGACTAATCAACACACTGTTTAAATGTCTATCTAACTTTATGCACAAACATGGTTACTGAAGTGGTGATTAATCCCTTATACTATTTAGAAGGGATTTTATTTTATTAGTGTGTGTCCATTTCTGTTTAAAATGTGGGGAAGTATATTTAAATACATTTTGTGATAATGGGCATCCCAGATCATGCTTTAGGTAGTCATATTGAAAAGTAAAATTCAATTAAATGAAGCAAACATGCAAAATAGATTGTACATTTGTCCCATCTGGCAGTGTGGAAGTAACAGTGATAGTTTACGCTCTGTGGCAGTAACTTAATGAGGAAAGCTGAGAAGGGCCTTCTTCAAAGATAGCAGTTTTTTTCGTAATCCTTGTTTGCAAGGTTAGTTGGAAGAGGGGTAGGTATGAGAAATCTGCCTCTGTCATCTCACAGTAGATTGGGAATGGAAGCTGTGTGTAAAATCCAGGAGAATGCTGTCTCAGTTCGCATTTCGAAAGCTACAGTCACAAGAAAGAGGTTTAGATGCAACTCCTGAAAATGAAAGCTTACATTCAGTAGGAGTGGATGCTTTTCCCTTCTACGCTTGCCAGAGAAAGTGGTATTGTGTGTTTATAAAGCTAGCATGCTAAACTGAAGCCTGGCTCCCAATATTAAGAAAATGTTGGTCAAATATTTTACATCCTTGTCATCTCTTCAGCTACCACTTTATTATGGGAAGGATTAAGATTTGGATGCTGCCTGGAAGAGTTTGTTTTGAAGAAGGATTGAAAGAAAGGGTAGAGGAATGCCAGACTGGGCTTCAGGCATAAGGCTATTTGGAAAAAGTCCCAAAAATGAGAGTGGTGGTAAACCATGTGTGACTTAGTCTGAAGTTTCAAGCAAAAAGCTAGAGCGAAGAAACTTACTGGAATTAGTTCTTGCACTCATTGACATTTGGTGTGGAGACTAAGAGGAAGTAAATGAAAGAATTTGAAAAGGAACCTGTCTTAGTCAGGCTTGCAGACATGGAAACGAGATTTTTATGGCAGCAATTTAGGCTGAATGATGGGAAAGGGCAGAAGTATGTAGAAACCCAGAAGTTGTTGTAGCAAAAAAATTAAGTAGTGAAAGCCTAGACGAATGCTTTTGCAATGAGAATGGAAAAGAATGCAAGTTTTATGAGCTATTTGCAGTGGAAAAAACTGTCATGATCTTCTGATCGACAGTGTTAAAGAAAGAGATGAATTAAAAAGGATAATAATGGATCAGAAAAATAGAGAACACTGTTCCTGTGTGACAAAATGGAAGAATGCTAGGTAATTTTACCAAGGAGGAGGTGCCAAGTTGTAGAACACACAGTATGTAAAATGAGGGAAGTCAGAACGAAGTTAAGAGGTCAGGCCTAAGTGTTGGGGTTATGTCTTAGAGAACTGGTAGATGGTTATTGCAATAGAGCACTGAAATGTAATGACTCGGTGCCTTGAGTAAAATAGTAGTGGTTAGGAGACCATCCCCCACCTTGAATTAGCAGTTAAGATTAGGAGTAGATCTAGAAGGGTGTGCATTCTGAAGTGCCTAGACTTCGGTCTGCACCATCTAAAAGGGAGGGTTGACAGTGTAACAGTAAAGGATAGATGTTCTTACTTCATCAGATTAGAAGGATGATTTATAATATTGGAGGGTACTATGCTGGCTTTAATCTAGGTCACACTTAAGATTGTCCAAGATTTTAGAATTAACTAACAGTAAGAGAGTGCACTGAGTCTGCAATGGGTTATTATTCCTGTTGTCAACTCATGCTGAAATAGCTACGCCTGCATTGCTTTTATTTACTGTTGGTAGAATATAGTGTTGGATTTACACTTTCACTTGTCTCTCACGTGAAGTAACTTATGATGATTTTATTAAAGGCCAGAAAGTGGAATGGGAAACAGACTCCAGGGTATCAAGAAGAGAGTTTGGAAGAAAAGTTTAATTAATTACATATTGATGCTGTGACCAGAACCAGGAGAGAATTGCTATAGAAGTATCATGTGTTGGGAAGTTTGGATTTGCCTCTGTCTTTTTGATGATGAAAAACATCTCTTGATCCCAGAGTTGTTTCATTCTGCATCTTTCTCTTCCCCTTTTCCCAATTTATGCTTGGTTTGGGAATCAAAAAAACTTTGGTCTCAAGTTTCAGAGAGGGTATCGGTAGCCTACAGAGTTCTGAGTTTCCATTTTCTACTTTATGCCTGTATACCACAAAAAGCACAGAAAGTAAGAGCAGGAACTTGCTGACATCTGGCTTGAAAGAGCAATGACAGGCATGAGTCATGGAATGGAGGAGACCTTCAAAAGAAAGAGCAACTGCTTACTGCAAGGAACGTGAGAAGCCTGTGTGTGAAGGAGGCATCAGACTTGCAGACCTACCAGTAGGACTGGAAGTGAGCCAGAAACCTGTCTCTATTTCTGGCATCTTGGCCTTGGAGTGAAACAGTTTCACTTGAAAGGCAACTGTATCTAACAGTTGCAAAGATTCAAAAATGGTGGATGTTCTTAATTCAGTATAGTTAGGTGTCTAATGGTGAGAAGAACATGTAGTCCCATTCATATCAGGATTTTTTTGTAAGGGTAGGATTCAGCTTGAAACTGTAATTATAATATCTTAAATGATGTAATTGTTCATTACAGCTTAGTAGTCAAATGAGTAGAAATCAAAAGAAAAAAAAATACATTTTCTTTTCTCTTTCTTGTAGGAATTACCGAGACTATTCCTTCTGATACATGCTTCTTAAAGTTGTCTAGCCTTATCCTAAAAGTGACAATGTGTCTTCCAGCATTTTCTGAGGAATTTTGACAGTCTTGATATTTCATCTTTAAAATAAATTATTTTTTTTTATTTTTCCTTAAATTTTCTTCCACTCAGTGTCTTGACATCACTGTTTCTTACAAGAACTCCAAAAGTCCCAAGGAGTTTGGAAGGGCAGGAAGGGGAGTGCAAGAAACAATAGATGATATGCCAGGAGTTGTATGATACCAGTGGGTGAGTGGAGGGAAGAACAGATGGAGCAAGCACAAAGATCTGAAAAAATGTGAAAAAGGAGGCTGTGAGCTGTAGAGGCACGTAGTAGAGACCACCTGGTATGTGCTCAGGTGTGGATAGTCACATCTGCTGTGCCTGTGCTCTGATATGGTTGCCTTCAAGCCAGCTCTAATATTGAAGACGTGTGAACACAGGATGGTCGAACTAAACAGCTATGAACCCCAGTGCCTTTGCTTCATCAGTGCTTAGAAAGATATATCTAGCCCTAGCAGAGTGCTTTTTCCTCTTTATGTATTGTGATGGTTTGAGCCCAGAGAGCAACTGAGTACCACACGGCCGCTTGCTCACTCCTTCCCCCCATCAGGAATGGGAAGGGAAAAATAAAACGAAAAGCTCAGGATTTGAGACAAGGACAGGGAGAGATGATTTACCCATTATGGTCACAGGCAAAAGATAGGCTCATTAGAGGAAGAAAAACCCCATCAGTTTAAATGAAATACCACCACTTAACAATCAGAGCAGGAAAGTGAGAAGTATAACCTTACCTTAAAACCACTTTCCCCCCTCCCTTCTCCCTGGGTTCATCTTTGCTCCCAATTTCTTGACCTCTTCCCCTCACAGTAGTGCAGTGGGCAGGGAAACGGGGGTGTGGTCAGTTTATCATCCGTTGTTTCTGCTGCTCCTTCCTCAGGGGGAGAACTCCTCGCACGCTTCCTCTGCTCTAGCATGGGGCACCTCTCAGGGGAGACGGTCCTCCACAGACTTTCTCTGATATGAGTCTGTCCCACGGGCTGCAGCTCTTCCTGAATTGTTCTAGCATGGGTCCCTGGCACGGATCACAGTCTTTCCAGTGATGGACTGCTGCAGCATGGGCTTCCCTCAGGGTCATGACCTTCTCTGGGTGCAGCCCTCTGCTCTGGTGTGGGGTCTTCCACAGGCTGCAGGTGGGCATCTGCTCCACTGTGGACCTCCATGGGCTGCAGGGGAGTCTCTGCTCCAGTGAACATCCCCCCCTCTCTTCCACTGACCTCGGAGTTTGCGTAGGTGTCTGCCTCACAACTCCTCCTCACAACCCCTCCTCCTCTCAGGTTCTGGTTCTTAAATATATTAATATCACAGAGGCGCAGCCACCATCTCAGATTGGCTCGGCTGGGGCCAGAGGTGGGCCAGACTTGGAGCTGTGGGAGCTTTGAGAAGCTTCTCACAGGGACCACGGCTGTAGCCCCCTGACACACACACACAAACCCAGCACATATACCCTCTTAATCTTTAGCAAGAGACCCTACTATGATTTCATTTGCCTGTTTGTGAGGCAAATTCATTATATCCTGCCTCTTAGGGCTTAGCTGAGATACTGTGTTAGTCCAGAATCACACAGATATTAAAACAGTTATTTTACATCTAGCAGCTTTGTAGAACGGCCTGCACAGACACAGCTCTCTAAAATTGTCTTTCTAGACAACTTGTTTTTTACCAGGTTGCTCTACATCCAGACTCCTACACATGCTCCTTGTCAGGATAAGACTAAGAGGTTCTAAAAACACAGCAGATCAAGATCTACCTGCAAGAAAGGGTTATGCTGGAGAAGAAAGTGCACGAGTACTTTTTTGTGGTGAGATTTTGAATAGAAACAAAAGATAGGACTTCAGGTCTTAATCTGCTTCTGTGTTAGGGTTTCCATGTTATAGACTCAGAGTAATGAAGCTTGCATAGATATTTCTTTTAGGTAGAAAACATTACATATTGACAGTCTTTATCAAGAGATATTTCGTCATACTATCTCAGATCTTTAAGAATTGGAGTTTTTTTCAGCACATAAGAACCATTATGTCTAAATGGTGTTAACTAGATCCTTAACAAAATGGATACAGAAGTTGCTCTCCTGCTTTATATTTCCCCAGAGGCAAGGAAAGTACAAGTCAATATGTCAGATATGTTGTAGCTGTTGTTTGTATAGAATGAATCTTGAGATAATGATTGATAGGGCTGTTATAGATGTTTTGGCCTAGTGGTGTGGTTAAAGTCATGAATACTGAGAGGGAAAGCTAAGGTGTCTCATAGCCGTAATAAAAAACTGATATTCCGTCTTAAGCTGGTATTCACAGAGGTTTATGTAAAAATAATTAAATCAGTCTGCTTGTACTCTTGGGTTGTGTTTTGGGTTTTTTTTGGTGTGTGGTTTTTTTTTTTTTTTTTTTTTTTTTGTTGTTTTTTTTTGCTTCAAGTCAGGGTGTAGGCACTCAGATTGTAAAAGGCATGTTCAAATTATGCAGTTATTTCTCGTGGGTTTATATGTGTTCCTCAGTGCTTCTGCTTTAGTGGTATCAGGAGAAGTTGTAAGGAAGCTGCAGCTTGTTGCTGTTCCTTGCACATGAAGAAATTGTGATCAAATTGCTGCAGGTCCACTTCTATGAGAACCTGATGCACTGGTTCTCGTGTTGCAGGGGATCTCTTGCTCTGATCTCCACTTGGGGGTCTGTGTAACCAAGGTGGTGTGTGCAGCTCTTTTTGTCTGAGCATAGTAATAACAGCACTCTTCTGGAAAGTTGTTTCGTTTGTGGTCTTTTTGTTTGTTTGTTTTGGTTTTGCTTTTTTTTTTGCGGTGAACAAACTTGCATGTCATTGTGCTGACACAGGGGATACTATTTGATTCTGCCTTGACAATTAGATAGGCTTACATTTTCAAACATGTCCTTCTTGACTGATTTTGACAGTGATTTGGCAGTTATGAGGAAGCTAATACATTGTTTTTATTTGTTTTCATTTAGTGATGATTGTGAAGAAAAATCAAATTAGAATTGAAGTTTCTCATTTCACTAAAGCTGGGCTTTAATGTAGAATTATTTGGGTATGTTCAGTGCTGGGTAATCTCCTTCCAGATGTGAATTATGGAACTTTTTTTTTTTTTTGAAGAGAAAACTGGACTAGGAGGTTGGAGCAATAAGGAGTGAACCATTCACTACATATTTTGCATTTGAGTAACTTCTATAAATATGAGGAAGCACGAAGGTGCAGTGAGGGCTGGTTTGATTTTCATTGTGAGATGGACTAGGACTTGGATGCGTAGCTCTGTTTCAGTGAACAAAAGAAGTTGCTCTCTCCCACAAAATGACCTTACTGTCCCCAAAAAAGAAAAATGTTCCTTGAAAGAAACAACATGGGGTTTTTGTTTGTTTGTTTTTGTTGTAACTTGGTCTGTGTCAGGTAATTTACCAGTTAGTTTAAGTGCTAATCTGAAGGCTGTATAAGAGTTTTATTCGGTTCCATTAGGTCCAACTAAACTTTGTAATACAGGGGCTATTATCCTGCCAGTTGTGAGGAATTTCTGTTTTATGGAGCAATGCTGACACAAAGACAGCACTGTGCAAGCTGTCTCTATAACTGAACACTTTCACACTGCAATTTAGGAGGCGTGCAGTTCAGGAAATTGCTGGCTTCTGCTGGAGCACACTTTTACTGCAAGGAAAATTTTATTCGTCACTCAAGTAATTGGCAGTTTTAATACCTTGTTAGTAATTACCTTATAAACAAACTAATGCATAAAGGCAAGGCTCTATGACCTGTTATCTAACTCACAGTCTTATTTGGCCAGTGGAATTGACACATGGTGGTGGTGTTTGTTGTTGTTTTTTATTAAAGTAATTTGTTTCCATTTATTATAAATACTTTCAGCTAAGAGTTAAAAAAATACAGTGTACCTCTACCAGACAGCCTGAGGAATGAAACACGATACAAGCACAGTGTTGGAGGGGCTGCAAGATCACTTACCCATTCCCACATCTGGTCAGAAGGCCCATTAATCTAAATTCTGGTTCAGTTTTTGAGTCAGGACTTTTTTGTCTTGAGCAGTAATCCCCCCCACACCCATTGGATATGTGAGGGTTGTCCATGCTATCTTAAATATGTGGCGTACTATTTGATCCAGAGCAAGTATTTCCAATAAGGCAAACACCTTCCAGAGTCAACATTCTTGTTGGTAGTTTTACTTAAATTGCCTTTGCCTGTAATCTCTAGGAGCTGGGGAGAGCTCCTAAGTTTTGATCATTCATCATACTAGGTACAGAATGTACCACAGCTACAACTAACTTGAACTTCCCAAGGTAACAAGGATCATTTTGGGTTACGTTCATTCAATTGGTTGTGATCTGTTTTCCCCTCTGCACTATTAGCCCCAAACGAATAACCCTATTAATGTTGCTGAAGTGTGTGTATGATTCTGTACATTATACAACTGGGATGGAAAAACTGGTAGGTTTCTGGGTATGAACATGAAATATGATCGCTGGAAAAAGTATATTTCATTGGAAGTGAAAGAAAGGGTGTTCCTTATAGTAAAGTAGGGTACCCATGTCTTTAAGGAGTTGCAGAGTTTCTGCTGTGGAATTGGATCCAATGCTTAGCTGAAGTTTGACCAGATATGAGGTCCAGAACCTCTGTAATGAGTTTGAATAAGCAGAAATTTTAATATTTAGTAACTCACTAGAAAAACGTATAAGATGAAATGCTAGGTCTAATTGCAAAATCACAGAATGTCTTTCTGAAGGGGCACACTGTCATCCGTCTTTTCTAATCTAGCTCTGTTTTTCTGGAAATTTAGTCCGATTTTCATGCTGTAGGAGTTTTCAAAAAACCAAAACACTATGTCTAGCTACTATGATGTTATTTTGGTTAAAATAGAAAACAACTCTAATCCCGTTTCATTACAGTTCTGTGACATACTGTTCAATGCAAATACCAGATATTTCTACTGTTCAGAAATAGATGATCATAGAGTTTTACATCTTGTTTTAAAAGCCATGAATTACATTATTTGGGTTATGCAATTTTTAAAAAAGTGTTTGCTGGGAATATGTTTTAAGAAATGTTGATCAACATGTTTATTTAGGGCATTCCAATTTGTGATTTGGGATGGCTATAAATTAATGTTATTTCTAGAGAACATACTTTATTGGTTTTCTTTGACCAAGTTGGGGAATTAAGAACTAACTTACATCAGAATCATGTGTAGTTAACAAACGTTTACTTTGGAAGTGACAGTCTTTTGACTACTGTCCTTAAATTTCAGGACCAGTAACAAAATTGCCATCATCTTGTCTGAACATCTGAAGCCGTTTCAGAGTCTAGAATCTTTGGACTTGAGCAACAACAACATCTCAGAGCTAAAAGTATCATCATTTCCATCATTGCCACTCAAGTATCTGTAAGTAAAACTAAGTATTACTTTTTTAAATTTCAGGTTACTTTCAAAAAACTTGTTGGAAAACTTAGATTTGTAGCTGTTTGTTCAGGTACTAAATCTTCCTTCAATTAGATACACATTAAATACTTACTTTTTTCTGCTTTGACCTGTGGAGTTTAAGGTGAGCTAACTTGAATACCTGAGATGTTGCAGTGAGATGTTTTAGTTCATAAAAAGAGAATGTTGTTATCTTGAGATGAAACAAATAGATGTGTCTCGAGAGAGAAATAATTATGTAACATGGCTGGGCTAGTCTTGAGTTACATGGAGTCTGGTGGACTTTTTTGAATCTACCTTAATCCTCATTCATTAATACTGCAATGACAGAGCTATGCCGAATGAGAAAAAAATAATGGGGTTGCAACATGCTGTCTTCTGCCAACAGAACACTCCTGCAGAGCAGAGCAAAACGTTGATGATGAAATACTATTTGACCATAGACTTACCTGTCAAGAACTCTAATTAATCTGTTAAATGAAATTCCATTTATCAAGGAGTGGGCAGCACAGGAGCTTTGTGTTTTACTACTTGGTATTAAGAATTTATTAAATAACTGTAAATTTAACATTCTAGACATTGTTTCAACAGGTACATTAACAGTAACCGAATAACCTCCATGGAGTCTGGTACCTTTGACAATTTGTCTACCACACTTCAAGTATTGAAACTGAACAGGAACAAAATTTCAGCAATCCCTCAAAAGATGTTTAAACTCTCCCATCTGCAGCACCTGTAAGTGCAGCCTACAATTGACTAATTGTTTTCAGGTTTTCCAAAGGACTGGCAATGCTTGAACTTTAGCCTTTAATTTAACCAGAGGCAGGGTGAGACAGACACAGAAAACATATTACTACAACCCTTACTAACTGCAGCTTTGTACTGAACAAAACTACTCTTATATGTTGCTGAGATGTGAATAGTCTTTGTGCTTAAAATCATGTTTGCCTATTAAAAGAAAAAAAAAAAAAGGCTACAGAAGGGGTAATAGTGGTATTCCTGTAAGAAAGCACTGGAAAAATTGAAATAAAATTATATAGTTCACTATAGCAGTCTTATTTATTTTGTGCTTTCACAGTGAAATGAAGGGAATTAATTTGCTTTCAGAAAGTATGACAATAAGCAACATGCTTGAGTAAATAGACCTCCATCAGCTTCACTGATACAATGCTGTTTATAAATGTTTTACTGAATAAATAATAAAGTTATTTAATATGGAAAAGGCTGGGAAAAAATACATATTTTTTTAAAACTTTGCGGGAATTTTACAAGAGGATGGGATAGGACTGCACTTTGTCAAATCGTGAATAATTATTTTCAATATTATATAGTCAAGAGTTAAAAATTATGAACTCTCTTAGGTTAACCTTGAAAGCAAAAGGTCATAAGAACAGTGAAATGTTAGGATGCTTGAAACATCTGGAAACAGTGACTGTATCTTTTCTGTATACAAATGCAGGAAGAGTTTGACTCAAGCCTCAGTAGAAGAGTTCAAGAGCAGTCCTGCAAAGCTCAGAATTTGTTAATCATCTTAGTAGACTTTCTGATACTCAGATTCAACCAAAATTTTGAAAGCTAGTGATATTCTTGCCTAAAAATGTTCTACTCGTTTACAATTTAATCGGTAGGCTGACCTAGTTAAGTTAGGTAGCTAAGCTGCAATGAAGGCCAAAAATTTGTGTTATCACCTGAAAGAAGTATTCAGAAGAAGAATGGAGAAGAACTGAAAGCTCTTCTTACTGAACATTCTTCACTGTTTATGCATATTTAAACACAGGAGGAGGAGAAGGGGTCTCTGTCAGGTATCAGTTATCAGGTAGGGTTTGTATCAGGCTGCCAGAGAGAAAAGCTGGATTCTTAAAAGACTGAGACTCTGAAAAATGATTGTGGTGTAACTATGGAGAGAGAATTATTTAGGCCTTTACTTCCCATGGGGAAGTAAATTTTGGAAGGAGAGGATTCTTCTTGGTTTGGTAGGACGCAGGTTGATAGATCTAAGACCTTTTGAAGGGTCAGATGATCACTAATTGTTGTGTGAGGGCCTTTTCTTAGTACTGTCTAATCCTGTCTCTTTATATTATATATCAGTTGCTAGTAAATAAATTTAGCAAATCATGCCTAGTTTAAAATTTGCTGTTATAAAGACAGTTAATATTGTTCTTTGTGCCTGTGTGAGGCTAGACTTCTCTTTTCACATAGCCCAGAAGGTTGGAAATCTGCTTAGGGTTGGTGCAGGCTTTGGAGTTAAAAAGGACCAAAGCCATGAAAGTGTTGGGGAGAGCAGGAAAACAGAAAATACTGGGTACTACTGCCACTGCAGCTTGCCCTTCAGTTAGCTATGCCTTATTAACTCACTTCCAGGATACGCATAGGTCCCAGTTTTTGACCTACAGGGGGTGTGTGTAGTGGCAGAAGGGTGAGTGCCAAGACTGCTTCAGAAAGAGGGAGGGAAGTGGTTGTGAAGAATGAGGGAGAAATGTGTAATGAATGCTTTGCGACAGACTGGCAGAGAGGGATCACCCAGGATATTTAATTTTGCCTAGTTATCACAAATAAAAATTTTAGCTTTTTCTTTCTGACTGATTACTGATTGCAATTGCAAGCTAACCTTAACAGCTTTACTGCTGGATAAACAGTGGGAACTTCCTTTCAGTTTTGAATTTTTGAACAGGATTAACCATGACGTTCTGGGTCTACAGGGATTCTTTAAATCTGGAAATCAAGGAAGTACCAAGTACTTACCCTCAGTATCAGAAAGGCAGAACCATATTAGCATGGTTAAACATAATGTATTACAGTAAAATGTTTGATTTTTATTACATCTTTTATGTGCAAGAAAAGCATTTAAATAAGGTTTGTTTCCAGAGAGGGAAGAAATGTTGTTGGCATGCAGGTAGACTTACTCTGCTGTAACTGTAAATTTTATTGATGCAGGGAGCTGAATCGCAACAAAATTAAAAAAATAGATGGGCTTACTTTCCAAGGACTTCCAGCTTTGAAATCATTAAAACTGCAGAGAAATGGGGTTACTAGGCTCATGGATGGTGCTTTCTGGGGATTGACCAACATGGAAGTCTTGTAAGTATAAATTATTTGCTGATAGATCCTGCTGATAACATATGAAGTAGAACTGCACAAAATGAATAGAATTGCCTGATAAAATTTAAAGATGTTTTTGAGTTAAATTGTTCTAGTGTGGTTTGAAAAGCATCAAGCAGTCTTTGGTCAATGTGTAGGACAGTACATTCTGAATGCATGCATATGACTCTAAATATAAATAGAGGCTGCAGCTATCTAGCCAGTATCATGAAGTCAGATGTGGACTTGTGGCAAAGCACGCACGCCGCTGAGTTTATGAACCTTATGTCTTTTATCTGTTTGTATGTGTTTGTAGGCAGCTGGACCATAACAACTTAACAGAGGTAACCAAAGGCTGGCTTTATGGCTTGCTGATGCTGCAGCAACTCCATCTCAGCCAAAATGCCATCAGTAGGATCAGTCCTGATGCCTGGGAATTTTGCCAAAAACTCAGTGAGCTGTGAGTAGCTTTTATTCTATTCCAGTTTTGAAAGTCGGGTACATGCCAAAGCATGAGCTTCTTACCACTGATCTGTGAATTTTTCATAACAAAGTTTCCAAGGTGACAACAACTTTTTTGTATGGGAGACAGTTATATTTTGTTGAAAGAAGTTGAAGCCAACCGTGACTGCTTCATTTCACTGTGGCAGTTGTACTAAAGCTGTAACACAGTCATTTTCAAATGAAAGAAATCCATTCTGCAGTAATTTGTGAATTGTTGGAAACGATACGCAAGCTGTGTGATCAAAAATGTGTAGTAGTTGGAAGGGAATAGTTGTAAGGCAAAAAACTTTCTCCCCCCCTGCAAATTCACCTGGGTTGAACTGAGTAATAAGCACTGCAGCATAAACATTAAAATATATTTTTTTTTCCTTGAATTTGCAGAGATCTGACGTTCAATCACTTAGTAAGGTTAGATGATTCAAGCTTCGTTGGTTTAAGCGTGCTGGTTGGACTGTACATTGGAAACAACAAAGTAAATTATATTGCTGATTGTGCCTTCCGGGGACTTTCCAGTCTACAAACTCTGTAAGTTGATAGACTCAATTTTTAAGGTCAAAAATCTTGAGAAAAACCCTCAGTGTTTATAGATTTCTTTTTTTTTTTTTCCTATGAAATATACAAGAACCTTTTGTTAACTTTCCCAGATCAGCATGTGTTTTTCTTATAGTAGGATTTTTTTCAGAATAGTTGGGAGAGGGAGGACTTTCTCTTTCGTTAAGGCTGTGCACAGTGGATGGTGGTAATTATGACACGAACTTTCAGTAGCATTACAACTGGAAAGGCATGTCTCCATTTCAAGGCAGCAAGCAGCACTTCTACTCACAGCTTTAGGGATCTGGATCATAGTTATTTCTTAACTGAATCAGCATTGTCCCTCATGGTAGAAATAAGAAGACAAAACTCAAAACTGTGTATTACTATGGATGCTGGTGCTTGTCACGACTGGGCAATTGCTTTAAGCATTTGAGCATTTTTTGAAAAGGAAGGGGAAGGAGGAAGTAACTAATCTAAATATATTCAGCTTCATTAAAATCTTCTAATTGCGTGCCATTGACTCATCTGTTAGCCAGATGAGTTAAATGGTTGCCTTTCCCTTTAGGGTTTGGAAAGGGTACTAACACTTCAGTTTCAGGGGTTTGCTCACATACTCACACTTTGGGCATCTAGCAAACATGCAATTCAGAGGGCTGTATGCTGTGTTTTTTAAGTATACAGAGAGATACAGATCATAAAGAGAGGAAGTCAGAGATGTGCGAGGTGTCTAGGAATTAAGTGTTAGACTTTTCCTCTTAGATTTTGTTTTTTTTTTCTCCTCGAGCCCTACCCTGTTGATTCTTTGCTGACACACCATTCTTTTCACAGATCCATAAGCTCTTTATACTTCACATATAATTAAGCTAGTGTTGTGGATGTTGTAGGATGTAAAAATGAGTCACTTATATTAATATATCTCTTTGTGTTAATATTACGAACTTTCAAAGGCATGAGTGTATTTTGTTTTGAAGGGGCAACTGTTGATCCCGTCCCTTCCTATGACGCTCCTTCTCTTATGATAGTCCTGTGAACTGAATATCCTTGTAGGGGAATGTGGGTTTGTTCTCTAATGATTCTTAAAATTGTTAGGTTTGTGATCTTTTCAATTATCAGTGGAAAAAGGAACTAATAGTGTTCAACGTCTCTCAGTAAATATTGAAATAACTAATCAGGAAAAACTTATCTTAAAAAACAAACAAACAATCAAAACCCCAAACAAAGAAAAACAACCTACCAGAAAGCTATTTTAGAAATTGTTTTAAATAATACGTGCGCTTGAAGAAGTATGTACCCTGTTCTTTTTAATAGCTCTTTTGGTTTGAATTTCCCTCCCCCCTTAAACAGGGACCTGAAAAACAATGAAATATCATGGACTATTGAAGATATGAATGGTGCCTTCTCTGGCCTAGATAAACTTAGTAAGCTGTGAGTATTTCTACAATATTTGTATCTCATCATCTCTTAAAAAAATTAGCTTAGATTACATATGTTTCAAGGGACAAGTCCAACATCTAATTATGTTATGTTTTCCACAGCTGAGATTTTTTTTTTTCTCCCTTACCATTTTGTTCTCTACAAAAATACTCCTTTTCTATAAAAGAAATTCCAGATTTTTCAAGTCAAACTACTCTGAAATATTTTAAAAATTACTACTATTTATGCAAACGTTTCTCAAAGAATGAGAGTATCGCATAACAGGAAGTGCATTATATGACAAAGGCATAGTGACAGGAATAGTCTTTGATAAAGTAATGCAGCATCCAATGGAAGTGGCTTCATTGCATTGAAATGTTGAAATACACATGTATGGAATAAAAAGCTGCTTATGTTAATACATCTAGAATAATCCATATCACTGAACTGCACGCATTAAACATCTTCTAAAAGCATTCTAAAAATCTCGATGTTTATTCAAGGGGAATGAATGAGTATCTTCTAGAGGTGAGACATTTCACTGCTTTGGGGAAGTTTTAATGGTGAATATCAGTCACAGTTTAGAAATAAATGCCAGAATTGCAGTTGTTCAGCTCAAAAAAAGCTTCCATTTTATTGTATTTTTTTTTTTTTGCATCATGTACTTACATTTTTCAGGATACTCCAAGGAAACAGGATTAGATCCATTACAAAGAAAGCATTTTCTGGTTTGGATGCACTTGAACACCTGTAAGTAGTCAAAATTCACATTTAACCCAACATTGGAAAAAATTAATTTTAATACTAATTGAAATAAACATAGGACTAACAAGCTTTACTTACAATTTTGAATGAAATACACTTACCCTGGTTGTTACTGTGATCTTGAGAATATTCTTTTATTTTGAAGTTATGCTGAATATGAATTTTTGAATTAATACAAAAAGTATTACGTATTAAGCATTCCATAAAACTCCTTAATCCTGTCTCTTTGGTTTTTGAGCTAGGTGATCCTTTGTATATCACTAAGGTAGCAAACTATTCCTTGAGTCTTACATTCAGTTATATATATATATATATATATATAAAATACACGTAGCATATATATCCAGTTAATAAATTAGTCTTTCTTCCTCTAATGTTATTTTTTCTTTTTTTTTCCTAGAGATCTAAGTAACAATGCAATTATGTCAGTTCAAGGAAATGCATTTTCACAAATGAAGAAACTCAAAGAATTGTAAGTTTCTATCTAAAGACATCACCTCTATTAAATATATATATATCTCCATTACAAATGTAAATAAGAGCCTTGTAAGATGTTGCCTGATTCAGTGATAAGCTTCCACTGTCATCTCTCTGAAGTTACGTAAAAAGAGTATGTCTGTTTTGGTTTTTTTATTTTTTGTGATGACTGTGTTTAAGTGAGATAGTATAGGACAGGAGATGTTCATTTTCTGCTACATTCGGTGTCTAGAGTCCTTATTTTAAATTGGCTGATCTCTAATAGGTATTAGATAAGGGAGACTTTGATGTAATGTACTATAAGTTCAGCAGTGCTATCACTGAGCTAAAGCTTGCTGGACCAGTGAAGTGCAGTGCTGTAATTCTTTTGTAAAGATCTGGTTGTCAGTGCCTATAATTGGGTCCTTCTATCCTGTAGTAGCAAAGGGGCAGATCTTCAAAGAAGTCATGAAGCGGTCACTGGGAAGAATGTATTCTTCTAGTGAGTTTGGGGGGGGGGTTATCCCCTTACCCACTTTTTCTGTTGATCAATGCAGAAAAACTCTGTCACCGTTCCCTGTGTTTGTTTTGAGCACAGCTAATTCTTCCTCTTGCATATATCTTCTCTCTCCTCTATTCATATCAGACTTCTCTAACCAGATCTGTTGACCTGAGCTACTCTGTGATTAATCTGTCAACAAACTAAAGACGCTGCTCTCATTATGAGTAGAAACTGTCTAAAGCTTGTTGGTAGCTTTTAATTTGAGTTCTCTAG
Source organism: Tyto alba (assembly GCF_018691265.1). Classification (NCBI taxonomy): domain Eukaryota; kingdom Metazoa; phylum Chordata; class Aves; order Strigiformes; family Tytonidae; genus Tyto; species Tyto alba. Next base: position 55,534,079 of record NW_024881282.1, read on the forward strand.
ACTCCTGTCAAGTATCACCCTAGCAGCTGGCTCTCTACTTCATCTTACAGTATCACTCCTTATTGGGTGCCATAGAGAAAGTAACGAGGAGCCTTGTACATTTCATAGAATCATGAAACAGCCCTCTTTGGAAGGGACCTCAAAGTCATCCGGTCCAACCTTTTGTGGAAAAGGGAGCCTGAATGAGTTTATCTAGCACCCTATTCAGTTCTATCTTGACAACTTCCAGTGCTGGAGACTCCACCACATCCCTGGGGAGGTTGTTCCAGTGTACGATTGTTCACACTGTAAAATATTTATTTCTTGTATCTAGACAATACTTGGTTCATTTGAAGTTCAGTTTGATGTTACCCGTATCTTGGTGTAGCTGCAACTGCTCTAGAAAGCAGCAGCCATGCCTTCTACCTGTACCCAGGGGTTTTCTGCCTTTCCCCTTCCTCAAGTTTGATCTGGTTGTATTACTTGGTTAGTTTGCTGAATTCACTCAGGCAGCTGCAGGGCAATTGTGAGACTTGGCACAAGAGAAGTGGTGGGAGCACAGCACTGACAATTAGGAATTGATATAGAGGATTTGAAGAGTGATCACATGTGATGGGATGACAGGCTAACGCTGCTCTAGGAGGTGTAAGATGCTACCAGATACCAGATTGAACACTTCAGTGAAATAACTATTCAAGATCTGTTGTCATTTTTTTCCGTACTTTGCTTGAAACACCTGGTAGACATCCTTTATGTGTGAGGAAGATGTGGACACATGCTAGAAAGTACTTTCCCAGAAGGAAGATTATTTAGTATAAGTTCCCATCTAGTAATTTTATTCTGAGGCCCCTAGAGAGTAAATCTGAAAATAATATGACAGATACCCATTGCATCAGGATAGCAAAAAATGCGGTGGTTTCTCTGCCTCCTAAGAATAACAAGAATGCCCCTGCAACTTCAGTGAAAGATGACCTGTTTCATCTCAATGTGAACAGATGAGCTGGCATCCCCAGGTTTTATCCATGCAGTGTTAGTATGAAAAAAGAGCAGAGACGCTCTTCATTTTCTTCAAGAAAAAATCCAGAATTGGTATGTCTTCATTTATCTTTAAAGCTGTTTCTCTCCCTGGATCCATAAATTATTTTTTCTTTTCCTCTAAGAAGAGGTAAGATTTGAACAGAATAATTTTATTACTGACTGTGTTTTTTAACATTTTTTAAAGGGTGATTCTGAGTTTTCAGCCAAAACTGAGAACTTTTCCTCCTTCAACTCCTGATTCTAGATGCTTCACAGAATATCCCTTTGCTTTCTCATTTTTTTTCTTATTTCTCTGTGAATGTAGCTATTTGCATAGGTTAGGTAACCAGTTCTGCACTTCTTATTTCAACACTTGACTATTCTTCATCTCCCCGCTCCCCTTTTTAAATATATTCTCTAAGATAAATTCTGACTGAAATTGAAATGAGGGAATGAAATTCTCTCAGAATTTTGATGTTAGCTTCCAGAGCACCTGCCTTCTGAACTGTTCTCCAGCATGCCCATTCTGTGCATCCTACTGCTGATTAATTTCGTACCCAAGACACTACAAACATGCCTGACTGCCTGGACTCACATTTGTAGCAAAAGCAGGGAGTTCAGGATAACATTTCTGCTTTGTAGAATATAGTAGTCATGACAATGGTGTCACCACATCTGAGCTAAATAATACTGCTGTATTTCTCTTGTGATACACGTATTTATGCCTAAAAATTCATCTTTGTTACTGGCGTGTGCTCTTACAGATCTGTATTACAAACAGAAAAAACAAGCAAACGGGCGTTGAGTGTAATTGCTTTTTCTTAGGCACTTAAACACGTCGAGTCTCTTGTGTGACTGCCAGTTAAAATGGCTACCACAGTGGATGTCAGAGAACAACTTTCAAAGCTTTGTAAATGCCAGTTGTGCCCATCCTCAGCTGCTAAAAGGGAGAAGTATTTTTGCTGTCAGCCTGGATGGGTTTGTCTGTGGTGAGTATAGCCTCTATTCCTCATTCCATAGAAAAAATTTTACTGAATGCATTGATTTTTTTTGTTGTGGTTTCTTTGATATGTTTTCTCTAATAAAATGGAGAGGATTAAATATTTGTTAACATTTCCTTCTCTGTTCCCAGACTGTGATGTAAATGCTCAAAGCCTGTGGCTTTGTACAAGATAGGAAGTGACAGTTTTCTGAGTTTTATTTCATGTACAGCTTGCTTACATAGTACATAGCATAGCGTGCAAGGGAAAGCTCAATAGTTCGTGGTGGTAAATGTATATGCCTCTAGATTTAAAAGATCGATATTGTTTAGATAACTGTAATTTTTAAGTGAGACATATTTTGTCAAACTTAAAATGCAATTTTTGGTTTTGATTATTTGTAAATTATTTTCATACTCCATCAGTCTTGAGGTTATTCCAGAGCTGAGAAAATTTGAAAGTAAAATAGCCATACTGGCCTCAGCTCTGGCCTTTTTTGTGTGTGCTTGCTGACTACTTTAGAAATTATTTGGACCATGTAAGTTACTGCTGGTATGTAAACTCTATTTTAAAACATGTGTTTACCTCAGTTATGCTACTGATATTTTGTATTTCAATATGCCAGACAGTAAATGCTAGTAAAATATTTTTACTTTTAAGACTTGAAAATTTGAGGTGATAGCATTGGCCTTAAAAATGAAATTTCTCTTATGTGTAACATTCGTTATCACCTATATGTTACGCTCTATTTAAAGCAAGGTGAAGCTAAGCATTCAGAGATGTGTGCTTGAGTACTCTGATACATTAAGTGGGAATTTTGAAAATATCAGGAAATTAAAAGATAAAGGGATTTCATGTATCTTTCTTGTATACATTTTTATTTTTCTTTCTAAATTAAAACTTATTTTCTTTGGAGACATATCAGTAACCATATTTGTCTTCTCAGTAATTTTAGTCTCATAGCAAATATGACTGCTTAATTTTTACTGTTGCCACTCATACCTTTTTCAGTTGGAAAGCAGGCACAGAATAGAAAATCGGGTACAAAAATGTTGTTTTCTTCCTTCCTATTAGCAGTCAAATGTTTAATGTATTAATGTTAATTAATGAGTAGGTGGTGCATAATCTAGCTACTGCTGAAAATGAGAAGTTGACATAATGCAGGAAATTAGAGATTACTCGATAGTTAATGGAGTATGTATGAAGTATACATCCTTATTTATGAGAAACTCATTCTGGCAATAAATTAAATTGGGGGATTTGGGTATATATCTCTTGTTAAACCATGGGGGATTGTGATCTTTCTTTTAACTGCTGAATGTAATTTTTAATGAATTAATTTCAAACCCTCTAAGATATATTAGCAAAAAGGGATGTACTAAGAGTAAATTGTTATGTTTAATGCATAAAGTAATTGTCATGCAGAAGTAACTAGAATCTCTTAGTACAATCAATGAGTGTTTCACTGTTTATTGAATCTTTAAAGTGTGCCATCGCTAGATGTTTTGGTGTACACACCTTGAATTATAAATTTACAGTGGGCACTTTTGCTTTTATAGAATTTTCAAGAGGAGAGTGTTAAGTCTTGTCTGAAATTAAAATAAGTAATCTATTTCATATAATTTATCTAAGTGTATAAATCCTCCAAATCATGCCAAGTTACATTTTTGAAAACAGCTAGGGGATACGAAGGCATCATCCTAAATTTGTTAAAGGAAAGCACGTGTTCGGCAAGGGTTCCATATCTGTGAAACTGAAAAAAAAATGGAAAATCTGTGTAAATTGTGCTTCCTAATACCATGTCTTTCAAGCTGAAACAAATCATGAGATGTTTGGGTACTAAAGGTAACTGTGGAAGTAAAAATAGATACTTTTTTGACCTATATTGAATAGTTCACCTTAACATAGTGATGCTAAAAGAGTACCGTCTAGGTGATGAATATCTTGTTTTCTGTTACATAGTAGCTAAGTAGCTTCTTCAAAATGAGAAATATATTTCTTAAAGAGAGTATATGCATCTGTGTGTATATGTGTTTATGTATCAGTGTGTTTATGTGTGTGTGTACATTTCTGTGATACATGTATTCAAATACACTCTCAAATTGTTCTGACAAAACACACACATTGCCAGTCTTATCCTAGAGTGTTCTTCTGTATTCCGTTGTATCTGCTTGAGTGACCTTTTCATTCCCCCTTCCTGCTAAATAATTAAGATTTTAAAACATTCTCTTATTCTTTGATAGTACAACTAAACCAGAATGAAGTATGTTCTCCTGTCTTTTCATAAGGCTAATTTAAGTATTTACAATGTTTCACTTACTTTCACTGACTCTGCACAGGGATAACTATCAACTCAGTTTGCAAATGGTGTAGTTTGTCATGGACGACTTAAGGCATGGCTATGAAGCATGAAAGCCTGGGAGATTCTTAAAGCCCATGCTTATGGTCCCAGATCGGGGGATCCGTGTTGTTGTGTTGCTGGAGCACAGCTCCAGATTTGCAACTGTTCTGCAGGCAGCTCGAGTTCAGGCTATCTGCACATCTTGTTTTCTTTTGTAACACGCAATGTGGAGGTTTTTCGAGGAAATATATGCTTTGACCTTGGTAAATTGTTCCCAAAAAAATGAGACATGAGGGCGTGAAGGGGCTAGGTAAAACCTGACTCTCTGCGGTGCAGGAAGGGTTTGCAATAAGGAGTATTTGGGGCCCAGGGTTTTTCCTGCAGTCCCCGTGAAGTTTGGGCCTGTGTCTTTGTCAGGAGGTAGGAGACATCTTGAAAGTTGGGAATACACTCAGGTTTTTGCTTTTAGGAGATCAAGCCTTTAATTGCCTACTCCTTTTGTACATGCAATGTCCATACAATTGACAGAGTAAATAGTTCAGAAAGCAACTAATTCTAATTCAAAATGGCACTTTGAAGGTAACTTTCCAGTAGTAAAGGGACTTCCAGAAACTAATCTCTTGAAATTCTTGAGTGCTGCCCTGCTTCAGGGATCTTCAGCACTGCTGTGTTTGTAAGGTGGGCCAAACAGCCACAAATCACTGGAACAGTGAGTTTTGTACATGATTAGTTTTTGTGGGTTTGGGGAAAACCCTCGACTTTAACTTGCAGTTTCTGATGGCAGAAGAGCTATGTTTTCAATAAAGAAAAACTCACAGCAGCCTGAGGTGGTGTAAAGATGAAGGGTAGGCTTCATGACTGACATTCAGAATAGTTCTAACGGATGTCAGGGGGTAGTTACCTCCTCTTTAGTGCTGCTGTTGAATAAACTGTACACACAGTCTGCTTTTAAATGTGCTTTCTCTTCAATAACAGATGACTTGGCACAATAAACTCATAAATACAGCATCTTTAAATGCCCTAAGGCTAACGAAATTTAAAACGAAAGCATTGTGTACCCATTTTATAAATACTTAGCTGACTCTTCTCTCAAACCTATAAAACAAGGCTTACAAACTCTTTTCTATAAAGAGTCCTCGGGCCTCACATACATTTTCTTCCTCTGTGTTACTTTTTTTTATTCCCTTTTCCCTTCTGTGCAGATGATTTTCCTAAACCACAGATCACTGTCCAGCCAGAAACCCAGTCAGCAATCAAAGGCTCCAATTTGAGTTTTGTATGTTCAGCAGCCAGCAGCAGTGATTCCCCAATGACTTTTGCATGGAAGAAAGACAATGAATTATTGCAAGATGCTGAAATGGAGAATTATGCACACCTCCGGGCACAGGGTGGTGAAGTGATGGAGTACACTACCATCCTTCGACTGCGCAACGTTGAATTCAGTAATGAAGGGAAATACCAGTGTGTTATTTCAAATCATTTTGGTTCATCCTACTCTGTCAAAGCCAAACTTACAGTAAACAGTAAGTACATTACTTTTTGTTTGTGGACTTAAAGTAGAATGATTTTAATCAAGATATGTAAACATAGTTTTTTCCATTCTCATCATCTGCGTCTTTTAGAAGATCCTTTAATAAGCCGAGATTATTTCGTAAAATATATCTACTTCCAAGATCACCATTCAGTTTTACATCTGGCCCCATTGTGATGAACCCTAGTATAGGCAAAAACAAATAAGAGACCGAATTCATAGTAAATCTGACAAAATCTATGTAATAAAATGGAAAAACATTAATCTTTTCTTCACAGGAGGTAAGTATACTCTGTTTCAAGGTACTCTGGAGAGGTCACATAGGAGGCTGTTAACAGAAATGAGATTTTCATCTAGCCGGTCTCATACTTCACAACTCCCTCCTTTTCTATTTCTTGGCTACTGATAAATTTAGGTTGTGTGCCTCTCCAGCATTTTTAGGCCCAAGAAAGGTGTTACTAAAAACCTGTGCAAAAAAGGAAAAGTGTGTTTCATTTATTCATTTTGTTATCATTAACTTTTCTTTAGTGCTGCCTTCGTTTACAAAGATCCCCATGGACTTAACCATTCGTGCTGGGGCAATGGCACGTCTGGAATGTGCTGCGGTTGGGCATCCCGTCCCACAGATTGCTTGGCAGAAAGATGGTGGAACGGATTTTCCTGCAGCACGCAAGAGGCGCATGCATGTCATGCCTGAAGATGATGTATTCTTTATTGTTGATGTGAAGATTGAGGACACAGGTGTTTATAGCTGTACAGCTCAGAACACCGCTGGAAGCATTTCAGCTAATGCAACGTTAACAGTACTAGGTAAGACGTTGGAAATCATTAATGGCACAATCTCCTTGAAGAACAGACCTATTGCTGAGTGCTTTTAAAACCATCAGCTGATTAAAAATAGCAAAGTTACGAAAGTGCTCTATAGAAATAAAAATATTCTGAAATAATTTGTATTGACACATAGTTACAGAGTAGAAATATTTACTCCAGCACACAATCACTATTTTAATGCAAAATAATAGAAGTTAGTTGTTTCTCAGTGTGTATACAATGTCTGATGGGGGGGGGGGGCTGTTATTTTTGTTTAGAGACAGGGGATTTTGTGTAACTTTTAATTTCCTGATGTTTTGTTAACCATCTTTAACCTGTTTCTCTGCAATCTTGAGCGTGTATGATTTGGCCTTTTTACCTTCTAAGGTAATCGAGTATCTAGGTCTGATCAACTGACAAGTAAACTGTAGGCTCTAAGTTCAAATTCCTTGAGTGTTTTTTCTGAGAATGAGAGTAAGCTTCATTAGGCCTTACTGATGCATTTAATTCATCTTTTCCTCTTGAGCTGTGAAGGAAAGGGACATGTTCCCGTTCTTGCAAGGTCATTTAGAATATAAGGCTTATGCTTTCTTTTCAGAAACACCATCATTTTTGCGGCCCTTGCTGGATCGAACTGTAACAAAAGGTGAAACTGCAGTCCTGCAGTGTATTGCTGGTGGTAGCCCTCCACCCCGACTGAACTGGACTAAGGATGACAGCCCTCTCGTGGTAACAGAAAGACATTTCTTCGCTGCAGGCAATCAGTTACTAATTATTGTGGATACAGATGTAGAAGATGCTGGGAAATACACTTGTGAAATGTCTAATACGCTTGGAACAGAACGAGGCAACATCCGTCTTAATGTAATTCCTACTCCCACCTGTGATTCTCCTCAAAACATTGCCCCATCACTTGATGATGATGGATGGGCCACGGTTGGCATTGTGATCATAGCTGTGGTTTGCTGTGTGGTGGGCACTTCCTTGGTGTGGGTGGTCATCATCTACCACACCAGAAGGAGAAATGAAGATTGCAGCATCACAAATACAGGTGTGTAAACTGAAGGTTTGACTTGGAAAGGGAAAAGAATGTTTGTGGTTGCTTTGCAATGACTTTATTGTAGGAACATTTGTGTGCTTTGACTTGCAGTCAGAAGAGTGAATTACTTGTTACTTTCAGGACTTTGCTGACAAGCTTAAAAATGCTTTTCCAAACTCTGAAGTATGCTGATGGCTTTTGTGTGTGTTTTTGCTTCCCCACAGATGAAACAAATTTGCCTGCTGACATTCCAAGTTACCTGTCATCCCAAGGGACACTGGCTGAAAGGCAGGATGGATATGGTTCATCTGAAAACGGCAGTCATCATCAGTTCCTCACATCTTCTGTGGGAGGGTATTTCTTGCCACAGAGGGACAGTAATGGTAGGTGTAAAATGTTAAGCAGATTTTCCATGTTGCTTGAGTAGCTACAGTTTGGCTATTGTCTTTCTAACTAATAGAAATAACACTAAAGAAAAGTCTTCACTGAAGTTTTAAGAGAGGATATGAAATTTATTGCTTGAGTGAGATAATAACAGAAACTTAATTCTGTTCATCCAAATGACATTATGGCTTTACTTAAATCATTAGGTTTTTCTCTAGTCTCAAGGGTAAATTTAAACTGATGATCACATTTCCAAAACAAGAGTATGCAAAAGGAATTACAACGGCATGTCTTCCTCTGTTAGAGCTAGAAAAGGATGCTTTTTATGGAATGTAGGCATGGGTAGTAATACCAATGTAATTTTAGTATAACTTTAATATAACTGATTAAACTTTCCTGTTAGAAAAGTTACTAGGGTCAGAGTCAATAAAGGATTTAAGGTGACTGCAAGTTAAAAGATGCAGTACTTAATATTTATACATTTGGCCCCTGAAAATGCAGAGCATACCTGGGTTAGGGAGGAAAAAGGCACCTTGCTGGGAAGGAGTTGGGGTCAAGATACAGACAGGGGTTGGGGCAGGTGGGAATGGAGCAGTGGTGAGAGAGTTCTGCAGTTGTAGGCTAGTGAGAGGAGCAGCCCCTTTGTGGAGCATGAAGCACAGACCATGTCCACGGCTTTCGGGAGCCATTGAGTTAAAAGTCAGTATAGCTGTTCGAGCAGCCAGTGACTCCCTCAGATTCTTCCACCCAGGACTTTCTTGTTAGCACTCTGTGTTCTAGAGGGTGACTGTGTGACAGAGCTTGAGCCTGGCTTCCAGTGCTTTAGAGGAGGGAAGTCCCTGGTTCTGATCCCTGTGACTGGGTTTTTTCTGTTACCCAGGGACTGTATAATGAAGCAAAGCGTGACACATTCTCTGTCAAGATAATTAATTGAACACTTGCTAGAATTAGAATTCTCATCAAAAGGTTAGGTTAAACTTAAGCAAGCTCTAAAGACACTACAAAATTTAGTTGAACAGATGAGCTTCTTAAAAGAACAAAACTTTCTCAAGAAACTAAGCTGAAATGTAGGAAAAGACCATACACTGACACGTCTGTTTTATTTTTAAGGCATTTGCCATCTAGACAATGGCAGCGAAACAGACTTGGAGGGTGTTGCAGATCCATTCCTATGCCACTATTTGGGGACTTCAGGGACTTTGTACTTGAAAGGAAACACATATGGCTCTGAGGCCTTTGAAGCATACAATGCGAGTAAGTTGGAGAGGAAAAAAAGTTTTAGTCCTAATTTGATCTTGTGCTATGATGAGTCTATATAGAAACAATTTTTTCATTTTCTTTAGGTTGCAGCCCTGACCAAAGAACAGCATGCCTGGACCATTATGAGTCTGAATATTTAAAAAAAAAGGAATGCTGTCAATACTCACCTCCACTGGAAGATCCGTTTGACCAGTGTGTTGGCATTATTGGTATGCAGGCTACAAATAGCAAACTGATTAACTCCATTTATACACAAAATGAAGGAACTGGACTAAAAAGCAAAAGTCTGAACTTGGACACATTTGATTTAAACAGAAGTTTGGAACCCTCATCTATTATCAGTAACAGCACTTTCATGGGTATGTTCTAGCTATTGTGTTTTAATTCAACTGCTGGGTATCCTTGCTGTCTCGTTTCCTACTTCCAACACTAAGCATAACTGATTTCTTAGCTTTTTCTTTCCCATTCCTACAACAGGTAATTCTGTAGTAGTGTTTAGATGCTTATATAGTTAGCATTGTGAAAAAACTGATCTTGTGCAATTTTGTGTGGGCTTCTTCTTGTGGATGACTGTGAATTTAATAAGATAATACAGCGCACAGCATGTGGAATATAAATACTTTAGAAAAGAGGAGAGACAGGAAGTAGCTGAGGGAAGGCAGTTTGAGAGTTGTCCTTGATGTTTTGCCTGTGTTCTGTCTTTTTTGTTTTCTTCTCCCCTCATCCTCCCTGGGTAACTTGCAGTACTGCAGGATCTATTTTTAAGGCTGACACAGCTGACCCGTACATGTAGGCTCGCACTCTCTCCACTGTACCGTGAGGACAGTTGGAAGCCCCAGAACTCAGGGTGCTCTCTGGAGCCTACCAGAAGTTAGCCAGGAGATGGGCCCTATCCAGTGTTGCAAAAGGAGCATCTTTGGGCTTGGTGAGAAGCAGAATTGACATACATCAAAGCAGTTCTCAGGTCAAACGTAGTAGTCCAGTGAGGTGGTTTACCTCTGGGTGTAACTGTGAGCCCACTTCTGCTTCTCAGGAGACCTGACTTCTGAAGACCATTAGATGCAACGTCCCAAATGTTTGACATTCAGACACAAAAAAGTGATTACAGTAAAACTGTGTAATGAGCATATTTAGTTTACCAGGAGATCTTAATAGCTCACGCTTACATAAAAATCTCAGCAGTGGTATGATTCTTATCTTTTATCTTAATCTAGCAGATTTCCATAAATGTTAGGGTACTTACTTAAATACACCTTAACAAACTTCAGGCGTACTAGAAGTTTTGCCTGACAGGCAAAAGGTGTGCAAGGTTGCAGGAGGGCTTGGGGCAGGTGGGGAGACTTGAACCCCAGTGTATGTGTATATATTATGTAACAGGATGAGCCAGAACTATTCACCCTTCAAAGTAAGGCACTGTGGAAAAATGACCTCTCTAATCTTCCTTTGTCTTCTTTTCTCATGGTGTGTATGACAGAAGAGTTCCTGAAGCTTAATTGAGGGTTCACAGTTTTAATCCAGATCGCGGGGGGGGGGGGGGGGAGGGGGGGGGGGGGGAGGGGGGGCGGGGAAGGGGAAAAGCATTGCTTTACCTTTTAATCTCCCTAAATGTTGGGTGTTGGTTTGGTTGGTTGGTTGAAAACGCATATAAACCCACATTCTGCTTTCATCCCTGTGGTGTCTAAGTGCCAAGTGTAGTCCTGGTACCATGGATTGTCTCCTGGCTGGTGTGTCAGCATGGTGGTTGTTCAAGGCCTGGGTCTGCTGGCTCTGCGAGGGGACTTAGGGAATGTGCATCACTGGGCTCTTTGTTCTCAGGGGGTGGGGAGGGAGGTACAAGCTCTGAAGTTTTCCCCCTTCGAAAGCCAGATGTTTGGACTGTAAAACGTTGCAGATGCCATGACATCTGGCAGAGGCCCTGGGACTACACACGGCCTCCTGGCTGCCTGCCACTGTTGCTGTGGTGGGACTGTGCAGATAGGGCTTTACCACATGTCTCCTGCAGAAAGTAGTTCTACTGTATGTGGGTATACCCAAGAGTTAATGCAACCTCGAGGGCTCATATTCCTCTTTCTGCCCTAAAAAAATATACACAGAGCTACCTTTTTTATCAGTTCTCTGAGCTACTTCCTCACCCAAGTTGCATCATCATTGCCTTTGATGCCTCATAATCATTACCGCTCTTCACTCAAAGAGCCTATGGTTAGTTAGGTCTTGGAGGTGGTGGCTGTGGAAGAAGTCTTGATAGATTTCTTGTGTTTAGTTGTGGATTCGCTTCTTCACCATCGTTGTTTTCAAAGTCAGCCCCCCTTTTGCCTCTGCAATCACAATGAAGACAACAGCTGGCATTAACATCACTGTTGATACATGAGCCACAAAGTTTGCTGCTTGGATATATATGTTTTTGTTTTTTTAATGCTAAGAAACAGGATTCATTTGTAGCTTTGCTGTGAGGACCATCCTTTCATGTTGTGTTAGGAACAAATTTTCTTTGCAAATCATTGATGCAAATATGGACATTGTCCAAATCCATTTTTAGTAACTTCTAAAGTTTCAGTTTTACTTGAAACCTTTACATTTACCAGCTAAGCAAAACTGGACGTATGGCTTTTTGGGTGCAAAATTTATTAATGATTGTAGTATTAAGGTATTAATAAAATCTTGAGTTCTTCAAAATCAGCCTGTAGAACATATTCTCTGAAAATAAGTCTTTTGAGTGTCACTTACAGACACTATGACTTGTAATGGCCATATTTTTCTTCAGTGAAAAAAGAGAAAGCCCTTCTTGCGGAGGTGTTGATGCTAACACCTTTCCAATTGTGAAGAGTGACAGGCACACTAATTACTTTCTAGCTAGTGAATCCAGATAATTATTAATAAGGATTCAACTGAAATGCCAAATTCTTTTTGGCCTACTTCTGTTCTATCCAGCTGTGGGCAAAGAGCTGAACAGGTGTGAATGGGGAATTTGGCTGGTGGGACCTCTATTATTAGCAGGAGATGTTGGCCTGAAAAGGATTGTTTTAGCATTCAGATTGCATAGTGGGAGGATATTGTATAACCCTATACATGTTGGATTTTTTTTTTAAATATATTTGTATTTAACTGCATGGCAGATTTCATATGCCATTCATTCACTGAACAACAAAACAGGGAGACTGTTGTGACTTAGAAACCGTCTTGTGATATGTTTGCAATTTGGTCTGTGTGCACACCTCCCCTGACACCACCCTCCCCAAAGAAAAAATGGGCATGGGAGTAGTCAGGAAAAGAAAAGTAGTGAAGTTGTGTGTGGCTGGCTATACATCTACTTTGGAAATGTTTTTAATGTCTCAGGTAGCAGAATCTTGTCTTATGCTTGTGATCACATGGATGTTTTCTTTTAAGGGGTAAAATAACAGTTAAATAAAATCTCACTTTGGTGAGCTTTTACTTGTGTTGATCCTTATCTTGTATTCTAACATGCAGCCCTGAGAGAGACACAAAACTGTTAGCATCAGTGTTTCTGTACTTACTCATTTACTGTCTTTCAGGAACATTTGGAAAGCCTTTATGGAGGCCTCAGCTGGACTCTCTTTCAAGTTGTAGACAGCCAGCAAATTGCCAACTAAAAACCTCACGTAATAATCCTCACGCCTCACTGGACTTCGATGCAGAGGCAGTTGAAGATGGAAAGGAAAGGACAGTTTCTAGAGGAGAAAATAGCATTTATACTTACAAACAGTCCTTTGAAAACTTTAGGACTTCTACTTTCCAATCCTGTGATTTGGATACATAGCTCCTTTTGGACCTACCGTTGATTTCTGGAACCAAAGAAATACTTTAACATATTACTACCTCAGTGTGGAATTTTATTTAAAAAGGGAAGAAGGAAAGGAAGAAGGGAAGAAAGAAACCGTGTGATGCTATGAAACAAAGAAATGCATTTTTATTCAAATAAAGCATAATTGCCAAAATGCTCTACATTTTTATACAGGGGAAACATTCCTTATAAAAATACTATATTTCTAATTATTTTATAGCTTTGTTTTATGCAAATAATATCTTTTGTAAATTAATGGTGTAAATAATACAGCATATGTATTTCTATGTCAGACTTCATTTTATTGAAATGAGTAGTAAGCATTCTAATTTTGTACTGTTACTTGTACCTTTTTACAAATGGAAACGCCATGCTGTTTGCAGGTATCATGCATCTTATTTGCACATTACTTTTAATAAAATATGCTGCCATGTGGTCTCTGACCAACATTAGTGTATGAAGAACGAAAAGCGTGAATTATATTTGTAGACAGTGTTGCATATGTAGGTGCCTTCTATTTCTTGCTTGCACCTTTATTTGACTAAAACTTGTATCTTTAGATTTACTGTTCAAAGAATGGATGTGTTTCTGCCACAGCTATGAGCAAGGTGGGTTGAAGTTATCTGTGCCAAAATAAGTATTGCAAATCTTCCACTTGGTGAATTCCCACTGCCATGGTAAGGCTGTAGTCCCAACATTCTGCCCATGCTTGTGTGCAAATAGTGTGCATGCATCTGGTGGAAGATATGCACAACAGATGCATAAATCCATATCAAGCTATTTAGTAAAAAAGAGAAGGCACTGCATATCTGCCCAGTAGCATCATTCTTTTCTAAGTGGCTTCGTGCTAAATGTTTGCCAGATACTGAGTGCATGCCTGAGTCTTTGCTTTCCCATACCCTTTCTCCCTCTTTTGCTTGTGCAACCACTTCTACACCCAACATGAGAAGGTAATCCAAGTACAAGATAATGTTTTCTTTGGTTTAACTCGTGCTTCTGTTCCCTACTCAGCAACCCTTTTCTGGTTATAGAGGAGATCTGTGCTTTATTCAGTTGCTTAGTGAAGTTGAGCAATTGTAAATTCTTGCTGGACTAAATTTGCAGTAATGAACCCAGTGCCTTTAACTATACAAAGTCAGAGAAAGAGGATTGCTTACTATAAAATGGCAATTAAAGCTAAGTGAAAACAGTCTCTTTTGTTTTTCTATGTACAGATGCCTACTATTTTAAAAAGCTGTGAATCCTGTCGTCATCACTGCATTAAAACAGCGAGACTCCAAAATGGTTAATATTACAGGACATCGGCTTTTTAAATCTGCCTACTTTGAAGGTGCAAACTTACATGGTTGCCAAATCGCTTCTTTTAAACTAAATCAAAAGCAGCTGTTTAGAGTAGACCATCACAGACATCATGGCTAAATCTAGAGCAAAGGTTTCTCTGCCTGGTATAGCTGAGCTAAGGGCTTTTTGTTGTTTGTAGCCAGAAACCTGGTACCCAGATTGCGATGCAATTTCCCTTTAATTTAGGCGCCAGTATTAGAGACAGGAAGTTAATCCATCCTTAGTCACTGGTGGTCTAAGTATAGAGAATGGATTTTGCGTGCTTTAGTTGATCATATTGCCAGATTTTCTGACTCTTATTGTTAATTTGTCTTCATTGCTGCCAGATGTGCTGATGTGGTGACAGACATTGATACGGGTATTTGACTACAATTAAGTGCATTTTGAAAGAGATTAATTTTTCCTGCGTTAAGCACAAAGCTATAAGGCAAGAAATCTTAAATTTGATTCATGCAGTAATTCTCCTTTTTCTTCCCCCTGCGCCCCAGTGACCCTAGTTTTTTTAGGGGGAGGAGAGCTGGGACCCATGATAGCTTGCTTTTTGGCATATCTTAAAAAAAAAAAAACAAAAACCAAAAACAAGTTAAAAACAGTAAGTACATCTTTCATTTCAGAATTAATGTTTATCCTTAAGATTCCATGTTAAAGGTCCATCATGAAAAACAAGCTTTAAATTTATTTTCTGTAGTGGGGTAAGCTTGGGAACAGTGGCAATGTCATTTTATTCCTTATTCCATCTTCTCCCTTAAATACTTATTTTTGACTTGCTGTTAGCATAAAGATCCTAATCTTCCAAGGACAGGGATCTCTGTACCCAAGTAAATGTTCAGGGTCAATGACTGAATCTAAATGCTTCCCATCAAGTCGCATTTAGCATCCTAAAAATATGAATGATTTAAAATTTTATTTGATGCTTTAAATACCCAGAAATGGTAATGAACACTCCTGAGTCCTCTTTTCTGCCAGTGTGAATTTTCATGTTTAGTAAGTTGCTTGTGCTTAGATACAGTGGCAGTCTGTACATTGCAGGATACTTGCAGTGTCTTCATAGTTCGTTATAGGATCACTGATGTAACAAAGCATCTGTTTCACAGTCTAGCAAGTTCTCTTGCCTTCATTATCTTTTGTTTCCCCTCTCTTTTCTTTTTTTTCTTTTTTATTTTTTTTAATTTTTTTTTTCCTTTTTGTTGTTTTTTTTCTTTTTTCTCTCCCTCTCTGAAGATCCAGATGTTAGGGAGCTGGTAGTTTGATATTTACACAGCTGAAAGCTAAATCGTAAGTTGATGTGATGGGGAGAAACTGCAGCCAACACTGAGTAAAGCTTACACAGCATCTCAGAGCCTTAGAATGAGAAACAAGTGTTGCTGAATAACAAAACAGACATTTTGCAGTTTTATGACCAGCAGCAACTGGAATTTTGTCATAAGTTCACTTAAAACTTGTAAAATGTTCTTTAAAGGCAGTATCCTCTCAGTGCTTTACACAACACAATGTTTTACCCAATGAACTTGCACAAATATTTGCTGAGGTATAGTTTTTGCAAGCCCTAAATAATAATTTTAGACAGATAAATGGAGTTACTTGTTTACCAGAATCTCTCCGGAGCAAGCATTTCCTAACTGAGTAACCTAAATGGTGAGTCTGAGGTGACACTGGGGGATACCTGCACAGTTTCTTCGCTGAAGGCTGTTGCTATCTCAAACACACAAACCTTAAGGAGTGCTACAGTATTTCAGGACCAAATGCTTTAATTTAGAACTCATAACTTAACTGTAAATGGAACTTGATAGAGCCACAATGGCAAAGAGTTAGACCCACACTTTCTGCGGAAGAACACTGCTGCTTTTCCAACCGAGGACTCTTCAGTGTCACCAAACATTTCTTATTTCTGTCTCAGGGATTTCTTGAACATTTAGGTCTTATTCCTTGAACTGCTTCAAAGAAGCTTCAAACTAAAACTTATGATTCAAGATCCATTAAACATTCGCAAAGATTTATACTGCAAACATCTGTGTTCTGCCAACCTTAATCATCGTACCTTTCCTTACCTTAAGGTCCTTACCTTAGCCAGGACCATAACTGGGGATTGTGTTTCTTTTCAAGTGTAAATGTAAGCAGAAATTTTGCTTGCTACTTGGAAGACTTGTCACAGATGTGACCCATCTCAAGAGAATTGTATTTTCTCAGTGAAGTTGTCTCCCTGTTTTTTTTCTCACTTTGTGTATTGCTTGGTCACAGAGAATGTGTCTGACTTGTTGGGTGTTAGTTTAGCAGCTGTGTTAAATTATGAAGTGGGGGGAGAGCCTCAGCCTGTTTAATGAAGGGAAGACAACCTATAACAAGGTGCAATTCTTGTACATATGGTTTTACTCAGATGAAGATCTTACCAGATACCTACTTTTATTATATTTTAGGGATGTTTTACAGCAGGGAATAAAAGCTGTAATGTCTTTGCTCACTTATGTGTGTCAAGAAGCGCTTCTCACAGTTGTTGTGCCTAAGTATTAGGGGTCAGTAGTTCCACTGAAATAATATATGTGCGCATCCTGTCACTTACTGAAAGGTGCAGGAGGCCTCTCCCATTTCCCATGCTGCTTTTTCTCTCCTAGCTCAATACTGCTCCCATGTCCTTTGGGGACCTTTTGGTAACCCACACTACTCTGTTTCCAGTTTCTTTGCTTGCCCTGTCGCTGTGGTTACAGGCTAGGACAAACGTGTTCAGCTTACAGAGCACAGTGTCATTAAAGGCAATAAGGCAGTAGTGGTTGGGTGCTGGAGGAGAGGAGGGGAAGCGTGGGGAGACAGGTGAGGCACAGCTTTAGGAAGCTTGTGGTATGAATATGCAGTAAATGCATAATTGAGGAGACATATAAAATATTTATAATACAATACATGCATTCCCGTGTTCTTCACAATACTTTTTGTGTATTTAATACCACTTATCCTTTGTGCTCTAAAATGCCAAAGGCAGCTGTGCACCAAAGAGCGTGTTATTTGGAGAGTTATGTCCTACTGCATCTAAAGTCTCCTTTTCTGGTAGACAAGAAACAAGACCCATTTGTTATTCCATGTTTGTGTTCAAGATTAAATATTGCTGCTGCAATGCATAGTTTCACAGAGTCATGTGGTCCATGGGGTCCACTGTGTCAGAATGCCATGGGACAACAGGACCTGAGAGCAAAGTTAGTAGTAATTTAAGTTCACTGCTTCTAAAACGAATTTAGGCTTTGTGACTTGAGTCCAGGATTTTATTTCCCACACAACAGAACCATAAATTACTCAAGATGATGGACTACTGATAACATTTTAACATGATCGCCTTTTCTCAGCCATCAACAAGTGCTTCTGTGTTATACCCGTTCAGCTTGACTGTTGACCATGGGCTGTTCACCAACAAATCCAATGCAGGAGTTTGAAATCTGAGCACCTGTATATACTATGTTCTGAAAGGACTGGTGACTAATTTTAAACCCTGTGAATTTCAAATATGATGGCATTGGACATTAAGATTTTACTTACTTGACAGAGGTAAGAGGATCCCCTGAATATGACAGGCTTTAAGATTTTGTAGGCCTTTACTTGGAGAGATATGTATGCAGCATGGTCTAAAGCCCCCCTCATTTGCTGTAGCCGTGTGCATCCTACGTATTTTCAGCACTTCCTTTGTAAAAGTGCATGGAGAATCTGTGACTTATGATTTGGGTCCAGTGCTGGATAATCAAAATTCATGTATTTATTATATAGCCACCTGAATGGTGAGGCGTCAGCATCTTTTACAGCAAAATCATGCAAACCACATCAGTTCCTCCCCAGTTAAAGAAGCTAGCACTGATCCTGGTGTCCAGTCTACTTGTTTTTGAAAACTACAGAAAAGTACTGTAATGAAGGAATGGGTATTGATGTCCATAGGTTTTGTTTATGCTGCTGTTTTCCATTTTGTGCAGCTATAATGGAGATTTGGGGCTCTGCCATTTGTTCATCAACAAATGTTAGGGTTTCATGCTGATTTATTTAGATGTGCCAGCACTTGGAAGCAATATATGATTCTGTCTTGCTGCGAATGTGCTGGCACACCACATGGAAGTAGTCAGAGCTACAGAGATTCTGTAAAGTGAATATAAGGGAGAAAGGCAGGAGTTCCTATCATATCATACACCGGTTTTGGATAATCCTCTTGTTCCAAGGAAATAACTTAGGCAGATTCTAACATTTGCTCCCTCGTATTACAGTTCATAGAATCACATAATACTTTGCCTTGGAAGGAAACTTTAAAGGTCATGTACTCAAACCCCCTGCAATAAGCAGGGACATCTTCAACAGGATCAGGTTGCTCAGAGCCTGACCTGGAATGTTTCCTGGGATGGGGCATCTACCACCTCTCTGGACAACCCGTTCCACTGTTTCCCCACCCTCATCATAAAAAATTTCTTCCTTATATCTAGTCTAAATCTGCCCTCTTTTAGTTTAAAACCATTACCCCTTGACCTATCACAACAGGCCCTACTAAAAAGTGTGTGCCCATCTTTCTTATAGGCCTCCTTTCAGTACTGAAATGGTGCAATGAAGTCTCCCCGGAGCCTTCTCCAGGCTAAACAATCCCAACTCTCTCAGCCTGTCCTCATAGGAAAGATGTTCTCATCCCTCCAATCGTTTTCGTGGCCCTCCTCTGCACCTGCTCCAACAGGTCCATGTCTTTCCTGTACTGAGGATGCCATAGCTGGATACAGTACTCCAGGTGGGGACTCACCTGAGCAGAATAGAAGGGGAGAATCCCCTTCCTTGTCCTGCTGGCCACGCTTCCCTTGATGCAGCCCAGGATATAGTTGGCTTTCTGGGCTGCAAGCACACATTACTGGCTCATGTTCAGTTTTTCATCCACCAGTACCCCCAAATCCCTCTCCGCAGGGATGCTCTCAATCCCTTCATCCCCCAGCCTGTGTCAATACTAGAGGTCCCAACCCATGCGCAGGACCTCGTACTTGGCCTTGTTGAACCTCATGATGTCCACATGGGTCTGCTTCTCAAGTTCAATAAGCTTATCAAGGTGTTAGAGCTGCCACTCTATCAGCCTTTGAATGGGGCAGGTCTGCCATTTTCTGAAGGATGCAGAGTGTGTTTGAGCTGGAGATACCTAGTGAGATACTTGTCTGTTGCTCAGTCCACCCAGGGCAGAACTGCTGCTGACAAGGAACCCTTCAGGTGACAGGGAGAATTGCATCTGAAAAGATATGCACATTTTCCCCAGAAATGTTCTAGGAGTTCTTGAAACTGCTTTTCAGTCTCTGTGATTCTAGACTCCTCAAAATAACCAGAAAGACTTGGTCCTTCCTTTGGCATCGGGAGTTTCCTCACTCTGTTCATGAGCTGCCTTACTGCATGCAGAAAGATTTTGCAAATTATTGATTGACATAGTTGAAAACCAGAGAGCTCACACAAAAAAAATACTTGATCCACTGGTACCACATAATAATTGTAACACATCTCCATGAGGCTTTTGTTCAATAGTGTTTTAACAGCTGTGGCTCACCAGCACAGCCATGAAGAAGCTACTATTTGAGTTAAGTGGCAGAAGACACATATAAACAAGCCAGCTCTTATAACTGAAACTAGCTACTCTCCTGGCTTAAAACAAACTGTACTTGCACTGCTACCTGCTGCGGCTGTGTACGCCAGCAGCATTAAGAAAGCATCAGTGCTACAGCAGCCAAATGCCCAGAGCCTGGCTTCTGCTATACGCTGGTCGTATTATTTATTAGCGTAAACTTCTTTCTCTATTAACCTTCCCTCAGGAAAGGGGAAACGCAGCCTCCATCGTAATTAGCTTGCACAGCCTTCCATGTAAGCTAAAGAATGGAAAGCATCAGGGGCGCTCGCAGCAGCCTCGTAGGTATTTGCTGTAAGCAGGGAAAAGTTAATCTGCTCCTAGATTTTGGCAAGGGGACAAAAACCTATGTGTAAAATACTACTTAGAATGAATTAAATTTCATGTAACTGTGACCACACAGTAGGTAAAGTAATAAAATTATGGCGATGATGGAAAATATGACTAATCAGAGAGCTGTATTAACTTAATGAATAAAATTATGCTTTAATGTGAACTGAGGGTCTTAAGTGCCCCATTTTAAAAAACCTGTTTGTTTATTGCTCTGTACCTTGTAACAACTGTGTTATTTCACCTACCAGCACTCTAGCAGTTTTATCTTAAATAACATTTTTACTCAAAGTAGGTTTAAAAAAAAATAAATAAATCAAAAAGAATCTCTGTGACACTGAGTCACTGAACTCATTTTACTAAATTGCTTAAATCAGAACATCAAAAAATTCTGAAAAAAAATAAATGCTTTGATTTTTCACTTTGAAATTACTTAGTGGAAAATTATTTTAATTTTTGGTTTTGAATTCTTGCTTTTCCATTCAGAACTGGAATACAGAGTGCAGAGCCTTTTGGGTTATCAGTGCAACACAGACCAGGCTCAGAGACTGGTGTGGGCAGAGCTGTGGCTTGTTCTCTCTCACCGCACATCCCTCTTCCCAAATCCATTAGATCTGAGTTTGGCAGGTCCCTCTGGATTGATTCTCATTGATGCCAGGGCGTGTTTCTCTTCCTGATTTCTTCTTAGCGGTTCTGACTCAACAAGTTTCTATAGTCGTAAAGAGTCAGGCGTAATGTATTTCTGTGTGATTAGAAGCATTCTCCTCTCTGTACACTTGGAGCATCATAGGGAGCTGGTCCCTTCACTTTCTGCATAACGCACGGTGCTTTGTTTCTGAACAGGCACCGAGTGGACTCTCAGAGTTACCGCAGCTTGTGCTGTGGGCAGGGAGCTGCAGTGACAGCCCCGTTCTCGGGGTGATCCCCCACCGCGGGGACACCTTGCTCCAGCAGATCTCAAACAGTACCTCAGGTTCGGGAGCTGTGTGAGCACTGCCCAAATCATCATTCCCGTTAAACTGAAGTGCAGATAAAAGGCTGCATCACACAGTCATCTCTCAAGCAAGCCAGCTGAGGAAACTTCTTAAAGTCTATAAAGTTTGATCAACTTAATTTACTTAAAAAAAAAAACAAACAACTATTTAAACAGCACTGTGTTGCAGGATGACAGAATTTATATTCACCATTCCCAAATATCATCAAGTATCATTTCTTCTTTCTTCAACATCTTACTTTCTTGCAGAGAAAATGTTTGATAAGCAAACTGAAAAGCAAGTTATTGTAGGTGCAGAGGCTGGGAGAGGAATCTGGGAAAGGCATTCCTACCTCTTTCCTCTACCCAAACCTTTCACACTTCAATAGTGCTGGACCTCTTTTCTCCTCACAAAACATTCTGAAATGGAAAAGTAGAGATTTGTTCATATAGTTCATAGCAATTACAAAGTAACTATTATATAAATTTAGTAGGGTTTTGGTATTTTTTTTTTTCTTTAATGAGGTCTTTCACAAAGGAGTTTTGAACTTATGTGGGCTTCCTGTTTAAGCTTCATATTTTCCTCAGGAAAAAAAAAAAAAGAAAAAGGTCTGCTTTTTTAGGGCCAGGTGTTTTATATAGCTAAGTTAAAACATGCCTTGAAAGACTGTGGTTATTCTCATGTCTCTAATGTAATGCACTTTTTTCTTTTCCCCCCCTCCCACCTTTTGTAACATTTAGCACAGATCCCTTTAAACCTGTTGTTTATTTCTGTGTTTTCTGTTTGTGAATCTCCCGCCACCATTAGTTTCTTTGAAACACTGTATTCAAAGGTGGACATTGGTTTCCTTCTCTTCCTCAAATATTCTTACAGATGTTGCTGTAAATCAATTATGGGGCTGACATAGCACATTTGGCTGCCTGACAAATGTGCCATAATAACGCAGCTCAGTAAAATGTGGAATTTCTGAGGCACTGCTTGTAACTTTTCAATGCTGTTGTAAATTCCCAGCCATGTCAGCGCAGGTGGAAACAAAGTCATAAATAGTGTGTGTGTGTGTGTGCGCGTGTGTGT
The DNA here is from genome assembly GCF_018691265.1 of Tyto alba. Classification (NCBI taxonomy): domain Eukaryota; kingdom Metazoa; phylum Chordata; class Aves; order Strigiformes; family Tytonidae; genus Tyto; species Tyto alba. Next base: position 55,556,540 of record NW_024881282.1, read on the forward strand.
GTGCACCCACACACATGTGCATGTAGAGGGTGGGGAATAGGGGTTACATGGACTTATTCTTCCTAAAGAGTTCCCTAGGTGGTTCACTGCTCTCTCAGCTACTTGAAACTAATTAAAAAAAGAAATCCCTCCATTAAAAGCAAAATAATCTTGCTAACAACATTTCAGAGGGAAAATGTGTGCATGCAAATTGAAGCAAGTAGGCTGTTGCTGCTATGAGTATGAGCCCTCCCTGGTAAGTCGTGCCAAGCTTCACAGCAGCACTTCAGATAATGATGAAAGAGCCATTTCAGTTACACACCATGAGCTTCTGCTTCTCAGAGGGATAAGACGAGCTGCCCCTCATCTTCAAGAGGAATCAGCAGTGAGCTAGAGCACTATGCCGATGGTTCACAGTGCTGGGCAAGGACAGGAATGTGCCTTGTCCCAACAACTTTTGCTTTCCTGTTTCCTCGTGAGTTTGATTCCAAGAGGCAAGACGTTTGGATATTTCCTTTTTCCTTTTGTCCTTAGGTCACTTAAAGGTAGGGTCGTGTTTAGAAATACAGCTAACCTGACTGAATGGTCCATGCTGACGAGGTGGCCCCCATCCAGCCTGCCTGGCTGTGTCGATCCTTCTGCCTCTCCCGTGAGAACTGGCCTTCATCTGAACACGTGCTGAGCCTGGCAAGGAGTTAGACCATCCTTCCCCCCAAAATGAACAGATTCTGGCTGCTCCCTTTGAATCCATGAGTGTAGGACTACACAAGAGTTGTTACACAACAGCTGAGGGAAAAACATTTGGAGGTATTTTAGAGAGGATTTGATGAGCTGGTTCTGCTGAACTACCTGAGAGGAAAGTCAGGCTCTGGGAACACCGATTTTATGAATATCACCTCTTCTTATAATCAATACTAGGAATTACTACTGCTAAACAATCAAATAATAAACTCAACCCAAGAACCTCTTCTTTAACTGTTATTTCAATCATCAGTAGAGAAACATGATTTAGAACAAAGTACTGAGTTATGGTACACAATAATATTTATAGTCCACAGATACAGTGACTAACTTTGAGCTGCATATAAAACTAGTGTTAAAAGAATGTTTATTTTCACAGTTACAGACTTTAAAATCAGGTATTGCTAAAGGTAAAAATAAGTATTTGACCTTATCAATGTCTTCAGGCACTTTCTGTTTTGGCTGCTTGGAAACAAGCAACTCCTTAAATATGGTAATATATGTATATTGTATTTTCACTTCTTAAATTTATTTCAAATACAGTCTACCCACTAATATGCAACAGGATCATCTGCTGACAAGCATTATTAGACTTTGAAATTTGTAGAATAAATCAGCTAACTTAATTGGAAGACTAAACAGTAGGTATTCTAATTTTTTCTGCTATCTACTGTTTTATGGTTATCAGTATTTATTCCAGCATTTCCCAAACAGAGCACGCTTAAACCTAGATCTGCTCATCCATCAAAGTATTTGATTTAAGGGAAAATTTATAATTCTATTCTAATTTCATCAGACTTCAAAATCAGCCTACTTTTAAAAATTGTTATTACCTTGCATGTTGCAAAATGGCATACTTAAAAACAAGGTCCTGTATAACTTAAAAGCAATTGGTCCAAAAAGTGCCCAGAAATAGTATAATTTCCCTGAAGTGGTAACTCCTTGTTACTGATGTTGGTTCTTGTCCCTCTTTTGTGTCAGTGTCGAGAAGGCACACAGGGCTAACTCCCACTTAGCAAGGCTCCTGCCTTGGACCTCCAGCTTGCACAGAGAAGGCAAGGGCTAAAATATGGCTGTGGCATTTTGTGGTTGCTTGTTAGGTTTTGTCAGGAACTTAGGGCAGGAAGACTCAATAAATGCAGAGGGGAGAAAATGTAGGAAAAGAGAACAAGAGTGACCAGGGAAGAGTATGTGTGAGGAGTATAAGGAGTAGGCCATATACATGTGCACAGACGGGGATGATCAGCTATCAAAAAACCCTCAGAAAGTCCAAACAAAACAGCAGAAAGAGTCTGCCCAGCTCCTCCCTGCAGCTGTCCCTGTAGGCTGGAGGTTGGACTGGGAGGAAGGAGAACAGAAAGTTGGTCATTTGTCCTACTGCCATAAGGATCTCCTCTGCACATTTGGAGCTCTTTTGAACAAAGTTAAATCAAACTGCTCTGTCATAGATCATTATGAAAAATGCTTTCACTGTCTTCTATTAGCACCAACCAACTCACACACTTGAAAGACATTCCCACATCTTCACGTGCACCATGAAGCGCCCATGCTGTGCAGCCTGGTGACTTTAGTGAAGGTTTTAACTCATATAAGGAGATAAAAGTGATGGTTAGGGATTGGGTTCTTCCTGCTTCATTTTAGCTGGTGGAAAGTTGGGCCTCTAGCCTCTGGTAACTGTCTTGGTTTCCTCTGTACTCAGTAGATAAACAATAGACATCTCAGGAGATGTTTCTCCCCACATGTCTTGAAACCCATCTGAGGAAGAGCTGCACTGTTGTTCAAGGCAGCCCACACCTCTGCTGACAGCCTTAGACAACCAGACTAAATTAGAAACCTAACTTTTGGTCATGTAGGGGTAAGTGAGCAAATCTTGTGCTGTAACAGTAGTTGTTCCTCATTTCAAATGAGAAAAAAGAGAATAGTTAATCTGACTCCAGAAAGCTCCAAACGGGCTTAAAAAGGCTACAAACAAGAAAACAGATATTTAATTGTCAGCTGTGATGCATCTGATGCTGAAGCTGAGATCATTAATGTGGTACCCTTTTCTGCTGAGTTTAAATGCTCATAATAGGAATGGAGGACAGAAAACTCAGATTTTGGTCCATTTTGCCAATACTATGACAAACAAATTATTGCAGAAAATGTTCCTCCATAGAAGCCATCAGGGTTTTACTCCTCCAATTCTCTTAGAAAGATCTCCTACAACCTGCTTGCTCACAAATGTAGGAATCTTTTTCTGGTTTTCAGACCAAGTTTACTCAGGACAGACATTTGCTCTTCGGAATAACATTTTTCATTTGCTGAAAGCAGATGGAACCATATACAATATTTAGACTCCAAAGTTTTTATAAAGACCAAGCATATTCCTTCTCAGTCTTTCTCTTGCCGGTCAAAAGAAACCAAATTTCTGTACCTCCCTTTGAATATGACCTGTCTTTTCTTTAATCAGTTTAAGACCCATTTTTGGCATCTCTTTCTTCTAAAATTATAAATTCAACCAAACATCATGGTAAATCAACAATAGCAATAATTTGAAAAATTAGCTTTATTCTGAACATTGAGTTAAATATTGGATCCCCCCTAGGAGGAGAACGAAAAAAAGGTGAATCTAGGCGTATCCTTTATGTTTGATTAAAGCCACATTGTGGGGGCCACTAAATCTATAATATAGCCCTAACAAATTCTGCAGACCTACAAGAACTGTGGTAGTCAGAGGAAGGAAGAAATTAATTTCTGTTAATTGAGCAGAATCACAGAAAGGTACTGGCTTGTTCTGAGACAGGTCATGTTACACTGTGTGCAAGTTGGCCTTGTTTGAAATTGGTGGTAATATCCTATTTATATTATGATTTTATTAGTGTTCTAGCAGTTAGGCATAGGACGACTGGAGGGGCTGGTAACAGTGCAAAGTACCACTGGGTTTAGATCTATATATTAAAATGATCTAATTTCTTATTAATGCAGCCAGCAATTAATTGACAAAACTAATGAAATAAATCAATTTGATTAACATTCAAAATGTATCATTTCTCAGAAACCTGAGTTTTAAAGAAAAGCAAGAACATACTTTGACATAGTTTGTCTGATCTCCACTCTGTTTGCACTGAATGTTAGTTGCTTAAACCATGTGAATAATTTTAATTTCACTATACCAATTTAACATCCTAGCCTTAAAACTGAAATTACATATACAGAAGGAGTCAGTAAAAGGAAAAAAGCAGAGCCTCAACTTCTCTGAGAAAGCAACTAAGCAAGTAAAGTCATATACAGGCCACCTATACATCCAACACTGCTGCTGCAGTAGCTCTTGCATCTAAGTTCAAGAATGCAACGAAGCATTTGAACTGCAGACTATCCAGAGGTTCAGGTACCTTTCTCTCCTTACAGACAACTTATGACTGTATGGCATTTTTTACCTTGAACTTGTGTGTTGTTGGAATCTACCTCATGGTGATTCTGTTGCCTGAAAGTAAGGCATCTCCATAACCATCCAGCCTTTCTTCAGTGATAATGGTAAGAAGGAACCACTGGTACCCCCCCTGGACCTTTCTTAGAACTGATATTTCCAGCAGGTGATTTGGTTGATCAGTCTCTACCTTCACAGGGATCCTCCATGACCAAATGGAGCGGATACGTAACTGCTAGATGGTAAAGCTGGGTGAAATGAATTCCAAAAAAACTGGTAGATGGTTGAAAATGCCCTGAAGATAGCACCTACCACATAGGGCCTGAAATCTGCATTAATCTGAATCCTAGTTGTGATTGGCAGAAAAGATCCTTTTTCTCAATGTATTTTCACAGTTAAAGTCCCTTCAAAACTTTTTACTGTTTATCTCACTTTTGCTTTCAGCTGAGACATGTATGAAAGAAACATTATCTTTTCTCAGAGTTTTAACTCAGCATAACTGCCTGAATTATAAACCTCAGGTAGAAATTGTTGCCATACTGCCATGTTCAGCTATTTATTAAATGCTTCTCTGTCTCTATCTGTGTCCTGACATGAATCTAAGACCAAGCAGGCAAAGGTAGTTTATTCTTTGAAAGGGTCATTCCTTTGGTAAGCAGAGGCAGCTTCACAGCTGCCTGAAGAGCATTGCCCTGTTCCAGGTTATTTCACCCCTCAGGTCCAGCTTTGTGCACCAGATGATTCTTTTTTTCTGTCTTCCTCGCACTCATCATGATTTCATAAATAAGGCAGGTGGCTTTGCTCTGCAGCTGTGGGATTAATCTGCGTTAGCTCGATAGGTGCTTACTTTTAGCTTTTGGTTTTGGTTTGATTTTTGCTTTTGTGTATTTGCTGAAGGGTTTTGTCCTTATGTATTGCTCAGCCAGCATCATCTAAAGGGTATTAGTTTTCTCACAACAGAATGCTTTGAGTTTCCTATTAGTAGTTCCTTAATTGAAAAGGTAATTCAAACCCCTCATCAGCTGAGCACAAAACCACCTAGAGAAACAAGAAATTGTACAGATTAAGAAAGAAAATAAAATACTTTTCTTTTTTTCAATTCATTCTATCATTCCTGAAACACTTGACAAGAGTGCTTTAAGGGAAACAATGTCATCCTTGCCTTACAGAGGCTGGCTGAGCCCATCAAGTCCAGATGGCCCTTTAGAAGTGCTTGTGTTTCTCTAATGACAATGAAATACACTTGGGGCAGACACCTAGGGAAACATCTCGGTTTAGCAAGAATTGCTCCTGGGCTTTTGCTCTGTGTTGCTCTTCTCACACATGATGGAGAGACTACTTTATCACTAACATACACTGAGATATATTGTGTTCATGTATGAGGTTCTAAAAGCTAGGCTTTCATTATTAAATTTGGATGTAACTATAAACTCTTTGTTTAAGCACATAAATATGAAAACAGGCACAGTTTTTATCACACACTCCCCATAGACCTAATATATTCACTCTGACTATGAATCCTGAGATGTGAGCCCAAAGAACATGAAGCAGTATTGTGTTTAATTTACTGTTTAGTTATAAAATGTTCCACTATGTAGGTATTTATTTTGTAAGTTTGAATGGAAAAATTATGTTTTGCTGCTGGAAACTCTTATAACTTTATACTACCACCAGACAAATAAACAAAAGATAAGGTGTTTCTTAAGATACAGAATGGAAAGAGAGATTAACATTTTTTTTTTTTCCCACAGAAAGTGTTGTTCCCTATCAATAAATCCTGGAGAAATTTTTCGCCTTTCGAAATAGCCACAGACTGAATAAAAAGTAATTTTATTTTACTTCATTTGTTTTATTTCTTAAGTTTGAATCTTCAAATTTAGTTTAATTTAGTGAAATTTTAAGGTGCTTCCCAAACAGCATCTTCAAGTTTTCAGAAATATCCAAACATCATATCAGTTTGTCTGATGAAACAGAAATCTCTGATGCTCTGATACATCAAAAGCCTGTTTTTCATATGTCAGAAATATTTGCTCCTGACATTGGTAAGCTTGCACAGCAAAATGAGATTTCCAGGTTGGGAGCCTGCATGGTTATGAGAATATCTTAATTGTCTTAACATCCCAGTTTCCCTATTCAGGCCTGATCTCTTTTTTTGGACTAAATCATAGAATCATAGAATGTTTTGGGTTGGAAGGGACCTTAAATGGGTTGGCTGGACCTTGCTCCAGCCCCCAATCATCTTCATGGCCTCCTCTGGACCTGCTCCAATAAGTTCATGTCATGAAGGAATCAACCAATTCCTTCTGGGACGAAATTCAGATGTACTTCTGGGGAAGACTCTGTTCTAGGCTGTTTCCAGTGGTCAGCTGGGGAAGGAGTAGAGCCACTGTTCTTCTCCACAAAGCCTTCTCACATGCCTTCAAATCAAGCTCTAGGACTTGCAACACAAGCCCTTCATACCATGATGTACAACCAATGGATTGATAGGCTTTAACACAGTTCTTACATCATTTCAGGGCATTATATCTGGAAAAAAAAAAAGGGGGGGAGAGGAGAGAGAGAGAAAATGAAAGAGAGAAAAGGGAGGAAGGGAGGAAGGGAGGAAGGGAGGAAGGGAGGAAGGGAGGAAGGGAGGAAGGAATTATTTGGGTTATGTTTCTATCTGTTTCCACTTACTTATTCAACAGGCCTCTGAAGAAACTAAATTATTAGACTTTATTTTTCATAAAGCTTTGACTATGTTCTTTGTTTCCATAGCAAAGACTTCTATTCACATGTGAAATGAGCAAAGGGAGGGAGAGGGTTGTGAAGAATCTCTTGGGAAAAAAAATACAGGAAAAAATACAGCTACAGAAGCCAACATATCAGCAAAGACAAAAGGAAGTGGGTTGTTTTGTTTTGTTTTGTTTTGTTTTTTTTCTAGTTATGAGGTTTGCTAAGAACAAGTCCAGATAAGATTGCAGCTGAAGTACTCTGAGCTGGCTTGAGCTGGAATCTGAGGAGTTAATCTGACTCAAGGAATGGAAGTTTTCCACCAGGATCCTGTTCTACCCTGTACAATATTTCTACAGTATACCAGTATAGCAGAGTTATGCTCATAGGATGGTTTTCCATTCAATTCCATCAGCACTAAATATCTTCTTATACTTTGCTCTGACTGTTGGCCAAATATGCTGGAAGCCTTAATACTTCATATTCTAGGAGGTGTCATGGTTTAACCCCAGTAGGCAGCTCAGCCCCACCCAGTTGCCCAGTTACTCCCCTCAGTGGGATGGTGGGGAGAATCAGAAGAGTAAAAGAGAAAACTTGTGGTTTGAATAAAGACAATTTAATAGGGAAAGCAAAAGCTGTGCACACAAGCAAAGCATAATAAGGAAATTCACTGATCTCTTCCCATGGTCAGGCAGGTTCAGCCATTTCCAGGACAGCAGGACTCCATCACGCATCACGGTTACTTGGGAAGACAAACACCATCACTCTGAACAACCATTGTTCTTCCCCACACATTTTATTGTTGAGCATGATGTCATATTGTACAGAATATCCCCTCAGACAGTTTGGGTCAGCTCTCCTGGCTGTGTCCTCTCCCAGCTCCTGGTGCACCCCTGAATTATTCACTGGTGGGGCAATGTGAGAAACAGAAAAGGCCTTAAGGATGTGAAAGCACTTCTCCTCAATGGCTAAAACATGGGTGTGTTACCAACACCATTTTGGTCACAAATCCAAAACATAGCACCATAAGAGCCACTATGAAGAAAAATTAACTCTATCCCAGCCAAAAGCAGTACAGGGTGAAAAGGAAGTATGAGCTCATAATTGGGAAATATTGTTAAATTTACCTGATATCGTAATCTTTACTTATTTTTAAGTGCCTTTGTTGTCTTATTCCATTGCATTTCTATATTACTTACAAGACATGCAATATGACATCTTGATCTTGCTGAAATCAACCAGCTTTAGACAGGTTAGGATTTAACTGAGGAACTTTTATGGGAAAAAAAAAAAAAAAAGTATTAAAATATAGAAAAGATTTTTGCAGGTAAACCTGTAAACATTTTACCATATTCAGTGACTTTATATAACCAGTACAATATGATTTGGGAACGCAAACCTTTTTAAAAATTTACAAAAATTTTTCAGAAAAAAAGAATTGCAGAAAAGAAAAAGTCATGGTCTCAAAAGATGGAAAACTGCCATAAAATTACCTAACCAATGATATTCTGGATAGCATTTATTCAAGACAAAATAAATTAGATTCACTGAAATAATTGTCTTCAAGAAATAATTTGACCACTTCTCCAGTTAACTTGGCACAAATTTGACCAAAAAAAAACCAAAACAAAACCATGTCTGGGGTAGAACATTCTGTTTATTCTTCCTGCCTTCTTAAAATCCTCACAGATAATTTTTATTGGTAGCAATTTGGTGTTAGTGGATAACAAACAATTTATTACTAGGTTCATGCCATATTGCTTCTCCAACTTGCAGAAACCTATTTCTTTCATGCATAAAACACTTTTTAATTTATCACCTCTTGAGAGCACTTAAGCAACTGTGATTCAATTAAACTAATGTTCAATGGCTCTGCCTGTGTTTCACACTTGGATGATAAAAGTAAAAGATGGGATACATTACAACTTATTGACTATACTTTATTTACAGTTTTAACATGTAAGTCTTTAACAATCACCTTAATTCTGTGTGTGTGTGTGGAGAGTGTTGAGCTGATAAAAGAAAACTATGAGTACAATCCATACTGAGGAAGGAGAAGCACAATTTAACGTTTAATCTGTTTATGCAATGAATTTATAGCTTGTGACTTTGTCACTTCTAAAGAGCAATTTTCCCTCCTTACAAGTATAACAGGGATGTCACCAACACTAGTAATGCAATCTTCCTTAAACTGGAATAGCCCCAATGCTATTTTAAGGGATTTTTATAAGCATTCAGTCTCTCATCCATTTCTGTTAGTTTGCCAAATTCCTGTGACAGCCTTTCTGTCAATAATATAGTTTCAGTTTGTGATATCAATGCATCAGAGAAAGCAAAATAGTCTTTAAAAATTATGATGGTGAGGAAATTAAATCAGACAACTGTATACTGGCTTGTCCAAGGTCATGTGGAAAGTCAGAGCCAAAAAACCCCAAATCTCTTTTTTTTTTTTTTTTTTTTTTTTACATTGGGCCAGGCTGGAGTTGAGTACAGAGGGAAGCACACAAAATTTCAAAGGCACCTAGTCCAGCTGAGGGAATGAAGAACACAAAACTAGGTAAAACCTAATCCTTTAAAATGCAAAAGAAATAAAAAAGAACATGATTGCACTATTTTTACTGTCTATTTAGTCTTATTTAATCTGCTGTATGGTGCTCACCAGGAAGCTTTGAAATAAAGAGAGAAACTCAGAACACAAAGTGGAAGGGTAGATGGTAAAAGGTACTTGAGGTGCTTACCCTGCTGTATATTTCCCAGGCTCATCATCTGAATGACAGTTAGCTCTTGAGGCTCTTATTTTTCAGGGGTTCACAAGAATGAGGCAAAATACTGTTTGTGTTTGACTTTTTGTTAATTAATATATGCAAAAGGCAGTTTCAGGGACACTATCTCACAAGCCCAGCTACGAAGATATCTCCTTGGAATCAAAACACAAAAGCTTACTGACATGAACATTTCTGCATGAGGCTTCTGTACTCACTAAATCCTCCTGCATGGCCCACAGAAAAGGCTGGGTAAATTTAGAGTGCAAAACATTCATGTAAAGATAGGTTTAAATGATCATGGAACCAAAAGTTCAAACTGGTAGAAAATTTTCCTTCTAAATTTTGTTTGGCATAGAATATCTTTTAACAAACTTTAGATTATTTTTTTTTGTCAGGAATACCAATGTTTTATATTTTTTCTGCTTTATAAAAACACTTTCTGTAAAAATAGAAAGCAATTTTATAGGATTCATGTTAATTTAATTTATAAAGAAGAAAATGCTTTTTTCCCACCAACTTAATTGTGTTTGTCAGGTAGTGATGATACAGCAAGGACAGCTGAGCAGTCAAGTGACAATGGGGACCAGCAGGACCCCAGGGAAGCTGCAATATTCTCCCAGAGATTTCTGGTAAGAATTTTTCTTGAAGCTGATGCGAGAATTAAACACTGAGTATTTTTATTTTGTTTTTTTGAAATTATTTTCTCAATCTTTTCATCACTGATGACAGCCATGAAAGATGAGGGTTTTCTTTGTTTTGGTTTGCTGTTCGTTTGTTGGTTTTGAGTTTTTTTTCCCTAACTAGGCCTCTCTTCTGTGTTGTTGTTGCTCTTCTTATTGTTCCCAGTTTATTTCAGCCAGCCATTTGGATAGACTTTATGTTTTACTTTGTATTGAGCTGTTGCTTTCTGGCTGTGTCTTCCACCTCTAATTTTGTACATAATGAGCAAAATAGAAGAAAAACAAACACAATAGCAAAATATGTCATTATCCTTTGTATCTCTTCCATGCTTTTTGCTGATCATATGCACATCATTTGTACTGCTGCCAAGAGCATCTGAGCCTCAGTCAACTACCTTTGGGATTGTAATTCCTTTATGATCTATTTTCCCATTTATTTTGATCTGAATGGTTTAGTAGTGCAGCTTGGAAAAGGTACAGGCAAAGGTCTTTGGACTAAGTTTCTGTTGAATTAACATGAGCCATTTCACATACCATTGGGTACTGGCATAACATGTTTTGGGCTGGCAATTGGCCTTGAGAACATAAATCAAATTCATTTATTTTCTTCTTCAACTCCTATCTTACTTGAGCAGCAGACATTCTTATCACAAGTCAATGCTATACTAACAACAGAATACAACAGAAGAAGGGTAACGGATACAAATTCATTCATGTATCTATCTTGCTATTTATCCTACATATATTAATAGAACACGTCTGCTCCACAGAATTCACTATATTTAGTTTTTTCTCCTTTAGTTCTTACATATGAAGCTATAAATGCAGGCTTTTTTTCACGAGGAGAGGAAAGAGGGACATGATCTGCATTATTCATAGGGAAAAAATATGGCCAATATGGCAAATTGAAGTAAATCACAGGGAAAATCAGTAATTAAACTTAACAACCTAAAGTATATACATAAGAGCCCAGTATAGCTCTCTCTGAAAGGCTGTATTTCAGAAGACACCCTTACAGTCAGAGACAACAATGGTAGCTTTCAAAATGTCTCTAGCATATGTACCTGTGCTGTAGAAATGTATACTTCACGGGGTATTCCAGTCTCTTTTTGCAGACTGCTATAAGAAACAGCTACCCCTAGAAAGCCCCTCATCTCATACTGATTAACAGATTTAAAATGTCAGATAAAATGTGATTTAGTAATGCCTTTTTCTCTCCAAAAGCAATAATCTAGCTGAGTAACTCAGATGTACCTGCCTGCTGCATCAGTGCTTAAAAGTTCACTGAGATGAATCTGACTTACAATTTTATAGAAGTTGAAGTCTTGTGCTATTTGATATTGTGATAGAGTTGTGTTCCAAAACATGACATGCCCTGTGATGAAAATGGTACATATGTGGTGTGTTCAAGATCCTTAACAATTCTGCAGTGAATGAGAATCGAACATTGACCAGTATGTTTCAATACAGATATGAGATTTAATCATATGTTGAGTATGATCATAAAATATTAATTTCAATGAATCAGTAAAAATTATGAATAAGGTAGCAAGATATATTAAAAATTATTTTAAAGAAAAAATGTTATTTTTCTTACAGAGTTAAAATTAATAGTGAATCTATGTATGCACACTTGTGGATGTATCTTAGACAAAGACTTGCATCTGTGACTCAGCAGGTGGTGAGAACATTGGCAATTGCTCAAATATGCTGGGGGTTTGGTTGCATTGTTCCTGACCATCTCAACTGCTGAATTAATATTCACTTAATTTAAATAACAATATTAGAAATATTGAACTGAAAATCCCTGATGTCTGTCTAGCTGCAGAATTTCTAGGTAAAACGAGTGGTTGAGGTAGTGAAATTATAAAGCAGCATAATATGAACCCATCATGGTTTGGGAGTGAGATTAAAGCAAATAGTACAGCAAATCTCTTTGCCATCTGCTCCTTCAGCTTCTTGACCAGGTTGCAAGGCAGGGAGTATCCTCCCCTTTGTCCTATTAAAAGTGGTATGTGCTCTCTTCTGCATCAATGTATTTGATGCAGTCCAAACTTCACATATTCTGAATCAAAATTAAACTGATCAGACTTGGACCAAGCCATAGGACATTATCCTTCAAGCGTTGTGTGTTGAAGCAGTAAACTCACTAAATGTAAACTCAGAATAAGCAGTGCTAAACTAAGATATAAGAACCAGTCCTAAATGAGCTAATCTGTGTCCTGAAAGACAGTGATGTGGGTTTTTTTCTCATAATATTTGATCCAACTAAAGAAACTCTCTTACCTGAAATCTCTAAGATAGTTCGTTTAAAGTTAATATAGTATTTCTACATGGTGTTGTCCTCCTTACACATAGCTGAGACTTATCCAAACTACAGCAGAGGATGTTTATATACATGTGAAATCACTGCAACAGAAACATATTCCATGGAGAAAAATAAGGCAAAAAGGCAAGCAAAAGAATTTAACTGTAAATATTTTGCTATTTTTATCGTGGCTTCCTCTACCAAAATTAAAAAGTTTGATGGTGTTCTTTTCAAAGTGAATTTTCTTGGTATTTCTATATATATTCAGTATATCTGCATACATTGTTCCAAAATACCGTTTTCTTAATAAGAGCCATCATTTAAATATTTTAAAATGTTTTGATAAAATGTCAGCAACTAATTTTATTTTGTTTTGTTTTGTCTTTTAGAGCTATATCAGGGACCAACCATTACTTTATTGTCAGGTTTTTAATGCTAAGGATTACAGCCTCAGAGAAACAGTTTACATATCCTGGAAATTATAATTTTGAGGAATGTGCATTTAATCAATCTGTGCTCTGACATATCTGACAAACATTTAGGAAATACATCTTTAATAAATAACATTATTTAAAAAAATCTAGATGATATTAATTATTTTATATTGTTATGTATTATAAACCTATAATATATTTATAATTATATTTAATCAGCAAAATGAAGGTGATTTGGGAAATCCATTTCTTTGGCAGATTCTGTTCCTTTTTCTCTATTTATCTTCCCATTGTCTTTTCAAATCAACAAGTACAAATACCTTGTCTAAAGAACAGTGAAGGAGGTGTGAAGAGATGAAGAATCTAGGTGTACTCATCCCTGGCTGAGTGTTATATTAAGAGGGCAAAAGAAAATAGAGGACCTTAGCAACACAAAGATGAGTTCAAGGGATGACACTTTCCATTAACAGTATAGAGAAAAGGAGTGAATAAGTGACTCTCACCCATGAAAGAGAGGAGACTGGCAGTGAGAGCTAAATGAGTGTCTGAAAAAGAAGGTCTACATCAAGCAAATGGAAATATCTCAGCTCCAAGTAGTTCATAGCCATCCTCCATTCTTTTATTATTTTCTTTGTTACTTTAATTGCACTTGGTATTGCTCCTTGCTGTGAAAAACACAGCTTCTTTCCTTACTGGAATACCACTATTTCTGTGATGTGGTTTCTTTTGTTTTGTTTTGTTTTGTTTTGTTTTAATTTCATAGCACATTATGAGACTATAATTTATTTTTAATTTACAAAATAGAACAAGATTTTCAACCTGGGGCCACATAATCTCCTGTAGCAGAGCCTGTGCATTCACTGAATATTTCTCAGGGTCAATAAATCAAAAATGTTGCAAGTCTCTGATGGAGGAGAAAACATATTTAAAATATTTGCTGGAAGAAAAAAAAAAATCAAAATCAACTAGTGCAGAATTGAATTAACTACCCCTAAAAACTGTTATTAACTGTAGATGTCCCCTGATGTGGTTTGCTTTTGTGGTGGCAATGTTTTACCTTGTTGTCTCATTCCTCTTGATGATAGCGTTACTCCCTTGTGGCCTTGCAGGGTAGGATTTCCAGCTTATAAAATGTAGTCAGTCTTTTTGACTCTGAATTGTTTCTGTAAAGAAGTCAGCCAAGATTATTATTTGTATTCTAAAGGCATTTTCTCCTTCTCTTCCACATTCTAAAGGTGTATTCAGTGTTGGGAAAATAAAGCCAAATTAATGATGCACTGTTAGAAAGTAATTCTTCATCTGCTGTGCAGTGGTGCAGGTTCTTGGTCAAAGAGTAATTTGCATTTCCTTTATTTTTAAGAAGGGGTTGTACCCAAAGAATGAACCTCTTTTTGTTGTGCATTAAAATAAAGGAAGAGTTAAAACAAATAGTTAATGAATCACAGAGAGCAAAAGTCAATGTGCTGTAATTCCACTTTCAGGCCAAGACACATGTTTTTTGTCAAAAACACTAAAGGTGGGGCTAGAATCCAATGTATGATGTCAGATTCTTTTCTATGTCAAAAAAGCACATTGCCTTTTTTCAGGTGAGCATTTTCTAAGGCCTTGTACAACACCCAGAAATACAGAACACTTATTATGTATTCATGTCCCAGATTTTTCATTATATCCTTTTTGCCCAGTACTTAATAGTATCACTTATTTTTTATAATTTTAGAATATTTTTTTTTAATTACCATGAGTTGGAAATTGATTTTCATTTGTTTAACTGTCGATAAGTATATGCATGGACAGACCACTTTCAGCTCAATAAATGCAGCTATGTGTGTGTTTATGTAAATACCAGAACAAAGTAAAACCAGTCTATATGCATTCCATTCACTTGGGCCTTTGAACCAAACCAGTGAAAGAAAGCAGCTGGGACAAACCCTGAAATGTTAACAGAAGCAGCTAAAGAAAGTCTCGCCAAGTCAGCAACGCCGCTATCCCAGTTGCATCCATAGCACTGAGTATTGCCAGCAAAGTAGGTTACAGTGCTTGGTTTATGGACTCTTTGGCTGCCAGGCAGGGTTTGTGTGTGGCCATGTACGTAACAATCGGTTGCTGGTGAAAGAAAGATGGGTACCAATGCTAGCGTGCAAGGAAAGAATGAACGGGTGAGAATTTTCAAAATTGTTGTTTCTCTTCTCCCAGACACTGCTGTCTGCCTTCCAGGAGCTGGGAATGGCACTACAAGGCTGATCTTCTGCTCAGAGCAGTCAGAGTTTCAGTGGTCATTGAGCTCTGTAATTAATGTAGCTGCATTAAAACATCCAGCTGTTGGGTCCATATTTTTCCCTCAGTAGCATGTGTGTGGCTTCCATGCTTCAATGGGAACAGTGTATGCATAGCTGAAGATAGAATCTGGCTACGTGTGTACACATATGTATACATATGCATCTCTGTATATACAGTAATTCTAGGGAGGAAGAAAAGTAAATTTTCTTGAATTATAATATTCATTAGCTCCATTTTTCCTTTCTGTACCAAATGTTCTTATTTCTCTGTAGAGTCCTGGGCTTCAGTGTGTAGCAGTCTTCTTTAGGAATCATGTAGGTCATTTGGTGACTATTTCAACCAAAGCAGTGGGATTGATCCAAGCTTTTGTCCTAACTCCTAGCTGAACCACAGCCCAAACTGCTTGGAAATGTTAAAAGTAGTGAGACAGAGACAAAGAAAGTAGTGAGAGAGAGAAGGGAAGTAGTGAGAGAGAGAGAAAGAGAGGAGAGGAGACCATATGTTATGTTTGTCTCTGAGACAGGAAACAGCAATACCAAAATATCCCAGAAAGGCTATTCTTGCTCTATTACTGACCCATCCAAAACCAAGTGTTTTGGAAATCTTTCAAAAATCCTGTTTGATTTATTTCCAGTCTTGCTTCCAGACCAGAGAGGCTTGGATAAGGCATTCAAAAGTTTGAATGCTTATCAGGTGCTTCTTCCTTTTACCTCTCCCCACCTAAATGAGAGCCCAGACTCATCATCAATTCTTCATGGATGTGGCACTTCCTTCTGAAGAGATATCTGACTGGTTCTTCACCCATACAAGTCAGACAGTTGAAAGAACTGAATTTAGCTTTTCTAACCATAAAGCAAAGTATAGTAAGACAGATAAGTTGTTAAGCAAAGTCCTAAAACTGAGCAAGAGTTGATGGTGAGATTGTCCTTCCTCCTGTTGTTACCTTTTGTGCACTGCAACATTTGGAATATCAGTATTGTCCTGGGTTTGAGTGAGTGGTGGGGTTTTTTGGTAGAAGGGGAGGGGGCTACAGCAGTGGCCCCTGTGAGAAGCTTCTCGAAGCTCCCCCAGCTCCAAGTTGGACCCACTTCTGCACCGAGGTTGAGCCAATCAGCTGTGCTTCTGTGATAACATATTTAAGAAGGGACCTGGTAAGGAGGAGTCAGACTTGTGAGGAGGAGTTGCAGCAGATACGTGAACACCAAGGTCAGTGGAAGAACAGAGGAAGAAGGGAGGGGGGAGGTGTGCCTGAGCAGAGACCCCCCTGTATCCTGTGGTGAGACAGCAGGGTGCACCCCCCCATCATCCATGAAGTCTACGGTGGGGCAGGCACTGATAAATAGCCTGTTGGGGGCCCCATACAGAAATTAAGGTGGCTGCACCCAGATGCAGCTGGGACCCTGTGGGAAGGAGCAGCCCCAATGTTGTAGTTTGGCACTGGGAGGATTGCAGCATGTGGGGGTGTCCCTCACTGGAGCAGCTCAGGAAGGGCTGTGGCCCATGGGAGGGACTCCAGTTGGAGAAAAGTTGTGGAGGGCTGCCTCCTGGGAGAGGGGGACTACGCTGGAGCAAGGGGAAGAAGTTTGTCTCCCCTGAAGATGGACTAAGCGGCAGCACTGACTGCACCCCCCATTCCCTGCCCCCTGAGCGACTGGGAGGAGCAGATAGAGATATTGGAAGCAGAGCTGAGCCCAGGAAGAAGGGAGGGGTGGGGGAAGGTGTTTTGAAGATGTGGTAATGCTTCTTAGTGTGCTACTCTGTCTGTTAAGTGTTGTTGTTGTTACTGTCTGTAATAAATTTATATTCTTTCTTTTCTTCCTCTAACGAGTCTGTCTTTGCTCATGACCCTAATGGGTGATTCATCCTTCCCTGTCTTTATCTCCAATCTCAAGTCTGGTTTATTTTCCCCTTCTCAGCACTGGGGGAGAAGGGAGAAGTGAGCAGCTGTGTGGTGTTCTGTTGACCTCTGAGCTCAAACCATGACAACTATGTATGCTCTTTGGCACAGAGATTACAGTTTATTGAGTAATAATGACTAGCCATTTGTCTGTTGTTGCAGAAATGATGCTGCAATTCTCCCTAAAGATGCTGCTGTATATCTGCATGCAGCTACACTTGTAATTCAGGCAGCAGCTGTGACTTGTTTTTACTCTATTTGTTTCAGAGCAGAGCTAAGAATATGAACTACTTGTTCTCTTTAAACTAAGGGAACATTTGTTCTGACATCATTCTTCACATCCATGTTTGGTTGGAATCTGGGACAGAAGTGGTTCATTTCATATTCTAACTGAACTGCTTTTTCCATTCCTAATTATCTTAAAGAATTAGGTATTGGACCTTAACTGGAAAAAAAAAAAAAAAAAAAGTCAGTTTGATTAAAACCCAGAAAAGAACACTGTATGTCTTTCATAGATATTCTCCTGCTTCCTAAAAAAATATTAGTTCTTTGAAGTATATATTTGAAGACGTCCATAACTAAGCCTCATTATTCCTATAGCCTAACAAACATTTCAGTTTTCATTCCTGCTTGGTAGGTACTATATCAGTCAAGACAAATCTTTTAAGACACAATCTCTTACAGAAGTCTGTCTCAACAATATAACCATATATAACCTTACTTCAAATTATTCAAATTCAACTTGTAATTCTGCTTAGTTTGAAATAAGTAACTGTGCATTTGTCATAGATTACATGTTCAAAAAGGACCAGTGTGGTTAACTACTTTGACCTGTTGCACAGGACGTTGAGCTGGCCTGCATTAGATATTACTGTAGCTACACCATTAAGTTAGACTAACTTTTTTTTTGTTTCTCTTTTTTTTCTTTTTTTCCCTCACATAGGTATCTGTAGATGTTGTGGTTTGGGCCTGGTTGGCAGCCAACCACAATGCAGCAGCTCTCTCTCCCTTCCCCTCTGGCAATGAGAAGGGACAGAGAGCCAGGCTTGGGGTTCAAGATAGGACTGGGATGGGGAAAAATCCCCCTTTTATGATCACGAGCAAAAGGCAGACTCGTTAGGGGAAGAAAAAAAGAACATACATTTATTACAGACACTAACAACACATAACAGAGTAGGACAGTGAGAAGCATTGCCACATCTTGATAACACCTTCCCCCCACCCCTCCCTTCTTCCCGGGCTCAGCTCTGCTCCCGATATCTCTACCTCCTCCCCCAGTGGCGCAGGGGCAGGGAATGGGGGGTGCAGTCAGCGCTGACACTTTCTTCATCTTTGGTGAGGGGAGTGTCTGGAACTTGTTCCTCCTGCTCCATCGTGGTCCCCCTCTCACAGGAGACAGTCCTCCACAAACTTTCTCCGACTTGAATTCCTCCCATGGGCCGCAGCGTTCCCCACACTGCTCCGTCATGGGTCACTAACTTCCTCCGACTGGATTCCCTCCCACGGCTGCAGCCCTTCCCGAGCTGCTCCGGCGTGAGACTCCCCCGCATGCTGCAATCCTCCCAGCGCTGAATTACAGCAGCGGGGCTGCCTTTTCCCATGAGACCCCGGCCTTCTTCGGGCACAGCACCTTGATCAGGCGAGCAGGAGCAACAATCCTTCTTGAACTGCAGGCATAGGAATTTACTTGAGTATTCCAGTAATGTTTACTTTGGGGGGAATACATAAGTGTTATTGACTCGTTACACTTGCTCAGTACCCCCTTGTTACTAAATTCAAGGGTCTTGTTAGCCTTTCAATACACAGAATCTCATGTGAAGCTCAAATCAGTTCAGAGCAGGACCATCACCATGGATCTTCCCAGAATTACTGTTTCCCATGTTATCATCTCCTCTGCTGTCCATCTTCAGTGGGGGAGATTCTGGAACTTGTTCCCCCTGCTCCATTGTGGTCCCTCTCTCACAGGAGACAGTCCTCCACAAAATTCCTCTGATGTGAGTCCCTTCCATGGGCCGCAGCGTTTCCTTACACTACTCTGGTGTGGATCACCAACTTTCTCCAACTGGATTCCCTCCCATGGACTGCAGCCCTTCCCGAGCTGCTCCAGTGTGGGACACCCCCACATGATGCAATCCTCCCAGCACTGAACTACATCAACAGGGGCTACCTTTTCCCACAAGACCCCAGCCTTCTTTGGACACAGACACCTTGATCAACCATTTGATACACCTCACAAGCCATAAATCAGTGCCTGATCCACTGTAGACTTCATGGGTGATGGGGGGGTGCACCCTGCTGTCTCACCACAGGATACAGGGGGGTCTCTGCTCCAGCACACCTCCCCCCTCCCTTCTTCCTCCGTTCTTCCACTGACCTTGTTGTTCACGTATCTGCCACAATTCCTCCTCACAGGTCCGACTCCTCACCAGGTCCCTTCTTAAATACGTTATCACAGAAGCACAGCTGATTGGCTCAACATCGGTGCGGAGGTGAAGCTGACTTGGAGCTGGGGGAGCTTCAAGAAGCTTCTCACAGGGGCCACTGTTGTAGCCCCCTCCCCTTCTACCAAAAAAACCCACCACTCACTCAAACCCAGGACAGTTTGAAAACATACTTTACTTTTATAATAGCACCTGTACCATTATTTATTAACTACAGGTTAGACTTAGACTAAAGATGAACTCCAGGTTGTGTACTAAGTACATGTTTTTAACTTGTTTTATTTTTTGGTCATTAGTTATAAGTAGAATGGCCAATATTCTTCTTATTGACAGTTACAATAAAACAAGAAATAAAACTTAATTTACTAAGAATTCTAAAATGCAACAATATTACACATCTCAGAGCATCAATATGAAATACAGGAGCTACAAAAATATACAACAAAGGTCATACCGTCTGACTGAAACGCCTAGAAGAATAAAAGAAATAAATCAAATACTTCAAAATGAGAATTTCATTGTCCTTTACAACTCATCAACACAATTATAGCATGGATAAATCATAGAGCTAGATATACTTGTAATAAAGAATTGTGCAGTTTAACAAAGAATTGGACTCAATTAGAATAATGTTTCAAAAAAGCCACAAATAATGTATATGTCAAAAAGACTTAAAGGCAGTAATATGTAGTACACTGTATGCATATTGCAGTGCCAAAACAAACACAACCACATAAATGCAAGACTAATTTGGAGAAGCAGTTTCTAGACTGTAATCCTCATGGCGAAACCTGTGATTATGGGTACAATCCTGCAATCCCCAGCAATTGTACTAGGTTTATTCAAGCCGTAATTGAGTTGGACATTCCCACATTCTGACTGTTGCTAAATTCTTCTGACTTACCACACATAAAATGGCTAAGTTCAATGTTTTCTATTTTCTTCACAAGTCTATTGCTACTGCTTGTTCACTCCTGGCCTTGGTAACAACCACCAATTCATTTCTAAAGAACACACATGTGGTTTTATGTTAAGATTGTCGTCTTTTTAACATCTCTAGCTGCTTTCCCTCTACTTTGATTCTTTCTCAAGATTTCACCTCACCTTAAGCAGCCTTTAATACCCTTTACAATTCCACTTTTATTGTTCCTCTAATTTATGATTCTGGCCTCTGTTCTTTCACCATGATCATATACCATGGCCATAATGTGTCATACCATTGTTAACTTCCTCTTCCTTGTTTTGTGTTTTTCCCCTCTTTTCTTCTCCAGTAGAAAAAAAAAAAAATCTATAAAAACATAGTTTTGATGAGATAATATCAACAAACCCAGTAGGCTTAAATTAAAATTAATATTTTTTGCATATGTCAGGATTTGTTTGGCCACTTATTTGGTCTCTAAGGACTGATCTGTAACACTTTCCTCTTTGTAATTCTCAATCACCCGCAAAATCCCATAAGTTAAAACATTTTAATCTTAAAATGCCTTGTACTTTATGCCATCGTGGTCAGGTCCCTGCATTTGTAGACATTTAGAAACAATGTCATAACAAAAAATTCAAACACAAGTCAATAAGAGGGACTGATGACATGAACGGTGTTCTACTCACTGCTGTGAAAGAAAATTCAACATATGAAAATAGTTGAAAATGTTACTTGATAAAGAGAAAGAAAAGAACACCTTGCCCATCTGTGTCTACATATAATGATTTGCCTTATAACGATTCTGGATACACTAGAAAAGCTTCAAGGAGTTGCTCAAATCAGCAAGGTAGAGTCCAGGTCATCTACACTTAAACCTCTGAAAATTAAGGGTCTGCTTGTCTAGACTTGTGTGAAAGCCTTCATTTCTCTCTTATAAATACCTCGAAAACACAATTCATCAAACCAAAATAAATACATTTCAAATAAATTAAATGAATCAAATTCTGGGAATGCCTGCTTCTTCCTATTGGCTAGTTAATTTATCTTGCTAGTCTAGATGACTAATTTAAAGAAGATACTTAAATATTAAAATATTAGTTGAGAGTGATACTGTTCTCATTGATGCTAATGGCTCCCTATTGAATGAGTAAATTTCAGGCACTTTTAGATGCAAAAACTGCTCTGTTCCATGTGTTCTTGTCATACTGGTCATTCCATATTCACAAAATAATCTTATTGATTATACAAATGTAAAGACATGTAAAGACATTTTGCTAGAGGTTAAGGAATTAAATAATCATCTGTAAGTGTTCTCTTCCCAACTGGTGAAAGTGTGTGCAACACAGATTAAGACAGAAATAGAAAAGAGTAAAAAAATAATTGTTAGTCAAGTCTAGCTTCTTTGACAACAGTGGCAAAACTGTCAGTGACAAGTAAGGGGTTTTTTAAATGATTGAAAGAGATATCAAAAACTTATTAACTATTTGAGGCTTGCTTATTCAATTTCTTGGAAGCTTGAGGGGAAAGGAAAGGAATATTATTTTTCTGATATTTGTGAGGCAACTACCTGAGGGAGGGAAGTTGCATCAGAATATCAAGAATGTGAAATTAAAAATAAATAAAGGAACATACAAACCCAACTGCCTTTCTCTTTAATCCTCTTTCAGTAACTCCACTGTTGCAAATTTAGGAAGGGTTCAATTAAAGTAAATTGGAAAGCTAGAAATTATCTTAATGAGCTTTAAAATTAAGGCAATATGGTAAAGAAAACCAACATTTACAGAATACAGTTCTATTTTACAGAAGTTATAGAAATTATGCATGCCAGCCACCATAACAGGGTTTGACTGAAGGATTCTTCTGAACCAATAAACCAAAAAGAGATTCTTCTATAAAGTCTTTTTTATTGGTAGCTCTACAGCTTGAGCTGGGTGCTTCCAAAGAGGGATCTTGAACTAAGAAATCCCTGGGTAATTATACCCTTATTCTCCACCCCTAGTGCAACAGTTTGGACCAGTAGTTACAGGTCTGGGGTCTTCTTGTTCTTCACTGGGTCTTTTTATTGTCTTTAGGCAGGCCATTTCTTTTCTTATCTCTAAGGTTGCAGCTTCTGTTAATGAATGTAACTTCCTTATCTTCTGACGTGAACTGGCTCTGGGTCTTCTTTTACTAGACTAGGTAAAAGTTCAACATATCTAGGTGAAAGTTCACAGCCTGCAGCCTAAGGTTTCTGCAAATTTATCTACTAATGCTAAGCAAGTTATGCTAAGTGGGGCCTTGAGCAATCTCATCTAGCGGAAGGTGTCCCTGCCCATGGCAGGGGGCTTGGAACTAGATGATCTTTAAGGTCCCTTCCAACCCAAACCATTCTATGATTCTATAAAGAAGTTCTATAAATAGTATATCAAATGACACAACACAGAAGAAGAGGAAGAAAATTTAAAACAGTCCCAAAAGGAAGTAAACTTTAAAACTGGAAACAGCCACATGTCTGCATCCCAGATTTTGACAGGTGTTTGTGAGAATAAATGTTACTGTGACCTTATTCTCACTTGTACTTTTTTCTTTAAGGCTCATGAAAGATCATAGAACACCTTTCCTGAGGAAGTTGTGATTTCTGTGACAAAGCTAACATGCTTCTCTTTATATCAATAGTAATTAAGTGACCGAGCATGTAGCTTAAAACATTGTCTGATCATTTTTCTTCCTCTCTGGGACTGTACAGCTGTTTCACAGTACAGGTGGGTTGCTACAATTTTCTGAAATCAGATAGAAATGATTGATTTTATTAAAAAAGAAAAACCAATACACAAACATACCAGTCAAAAACTCTGGGTGCATGTGATATAAAGTAATTTATCTGTGTAATGTAATCTCCAAGTGAGGGTTTACAGTCAGTTTGTTCAAGGACAGGTAAATTACTTTATGTAGTTGAAGTCTCTAGAATACTTTTCCTCACATTTTTCACTCCCTGCTGGATAAAATTTAAAGTCCATTCACTCTTCTTCTTGATGTTAAGTGCACAGTAAGGTGGGTGGCACCAAAAAATAACCAGCCAGAAAGAACTTTTTGAATATGAGCCATTAGTTTTTCACCTGTCATATCAAAGAGTGGGTGAGTGGGTGGGTGACAAAATGTGGAGTTAGCTGTAACAAAGTCCCATGATTTTTCTTCAGAGTATTAGGGAAAATTTTTGTTAGGTATTTTTATTGATAATTTTACTAGATGTTTCTTATGTCAGACTTACAATCATCAGTAAATTTAGGTATTTTCATAACTTCAGGTAAACAAGTATTTAGCAGCTCACTGCTGTATTTAGGCAACAGAAATCTGTTTCAAATAAAGAATGAATTTACATCATTGAATTTCAAGTAACCAAGATTCAACTGCATTTTATAACTCTACAGTAAATCAAAAGAGGGGAAGATGCTCTGCTTCAGAGGAATAAAGTTATGCTGGTTTGTAGTATACTTGATTTGGATAGTGCTCAGGAGAGAAGGTGCTTGGTAGAAAATGTGGTTGAAAATAGAGCCACTGAATCACTGCATTTTAGCTTCCTACCTGCAAAATGGGAGAAATAAGTTTGTAATTTTTTGCATTTTCTTTCCTCTTGACCATTCATACCGAAGTCTGTTTGGGTACCATTCTTACAGTCTGACTTTAATTAAGGCTATACTGTCAAACTGATAACAAATAGTTCTAGAGCAAGAACCGGAAAGGGGACTTCTAGATCTAAGTG
The DNA here is from genome assembly GCF_018691265.1 of Tyto alba. NCBI lineage: Eukaryota > Metazoa > Chordata > Aves > Strigiformes > Tytonidae > Tyto > Tyto alba. The sequence goes on from NW_024881282.1 coordinate 55,580,841, forward strand.
AGTACAATTTGTTGTGTAAAGTAGGCTCATAGGAGCCAGATATACCAAAAAGGGACTTTCAGCCCATTCTTAACTGTCTGATAAAGTTAGGTATGTTGTTGTATTGTATCTCCAGATCCCCTCTACTAATGCAAATGTAATGCATTAACAAGACGTGCAAGTCCTCTTTTGCTACTTGCATGAATATTTCTGGAGCTTGAAATAAGTCTGATAATAAAAAATACTAATTTAGAAAGAAAGAAATATTCAACTAATTCTAATGGAAGAAATATAGATACAAAGTAAGATTTTCTATATAGTACAACATAGATGCTGTACATAACTCATGCATGTTATACATGAGTTTTAATTTGTAGAGACTTTCAAATGAAGAAAGAGTAAGAGGAAAAAATGGCAAATGCTTTCTTTGCCTTCAGCTCCTAAATGCAACTTAGCACACAATATCCATCATTGTTCAGAATGGTGCATAAACCAGCTCCATGGCTCTTTTTACTGTACTATAACTCATCTTTGCCTGGAATTGTCACCCCTGTAACAACTTAAAGTTTTCCCTTGGCTTCATGCTCACAAACAGTAGCTAGGAAAAATGATTTACTGCATCTGCAGAGGCAGCACCAGAAGAAGAGATCTCTGTCACAGCAGGGCTGTGACGAGGGCTACATGCTGATTTCACAGCATGCCTGACAAGCACAAAAGAACTGCTCTCCCAAGCCCGGTTTGCTGCTGGAGTGGCTGTGGCACTACAAATGTTGTTTGGGAGTCTAGGGATAGTGATGCTATTGCGGGAGCCTTTGATGTGCATTGAGTGTGCTCTTAAGGACCCTGACCTGTGTTTTTTAACACTGTAGAAGTGTGAGTATGTCTGTGGCTTTACAGGTGAGCTCATTTACTAGCCATGACAAATTTTAACTTATCAGTTTTATTCATAGACAGTTCTGACTGTCCTTGATCCCCTTCCCTGGAGTCTACCCACATCTGACCCATGGCCTGCCCTGCCCAGCCATGGTCCCTACTGAGCCAGGCCCAACCATGAGCCCACATCCCAGCCTGGTCTCTGCTTGTGCCCAAGGAGGTGTCTGATGCCAGGCCCTTGGTCTGCCCTGGTAGCCTCCCCCTGTCCTGCTGCTGGCTGGGGTGGTGGGAGAGGGCCAGGTATCCATCCCCTGGCTTGATGGACCCCATGAACAGCCCTGGCCCACAGGAACCACTGGCCTTGTGGTGCCCCAGTAGTAATTCAACAGGTAAAGCTACACAAAAATTACCAAGGAAACCCAAATATGAATATTTCAGTGATGTTCATGGTAATGTGTGGACACCTTCATGTGCATCTTCATTTCCCTGTAATGGGTGGACTGTGAAAATGGTTTACTCTGTAATCCTGATGCCTCAAGTTAATCAACTTAAGGTCTAACTGTTATTTTAGTATGAATTGAGTGTGTACATCCGTTGGGATTTGAGCCTTGGTCCCTTGGTCTTTTAATTTGAAGGACTATTGTTACACAGGGGTTTCTAGTGAGCTGTAGGAGTTGTCCCAGTCCCACATATAAATTATTCTTCTTTGGCAATGGAAATGTTTCCTTATAAAATGTTTTTTTTCAGAAACCTGTGCAGTTTCTAAACAGCTCAAAGATGATTCGGTGTGTGTGTGTGTGTGTGTGTGTGTGTGCGTCTGTGTGTGTGAAAAAATTTCACCTGCCTTTACCTGAAGATTCTGGCTATATTTTTGTTCTGGCTCTTGGAGGGTGGTGGTCCTTTGATGATCTGTTTACTAGATTGTCCAGATTTGTGAATGTTGGTATTAGAGGTGCAACCTTTAACTCCAGTGCAGACAAACTAATAGGTGAAAAACTGTTAGGTAAGACCAGCTCTGCACATGCAATAGGATATTATCACAATCAAGCTGATTGTCAAGGGCCTACATACTTTCTTGAAAAGCTGAACATATCAGTATTTCAGCAATGCAGAAACAGGTTTATTTTCTCATGAAACTGAATTAAAGAATTCCAATTTGAACAAAAACAGTTTAAATTTTGAATATTAGCAATGTGCCAGAAACTGCTGGAGCCATACTATGTTTTTTGGGATTGCTGAAGTCATTTTGAGTAATTAAAATAGCTGAGAAAACTGGTGTCTTTTACAAGAGTGAGATAATGAATTCAATAAATAAAATATGAATATCTCTTCCTCCATCTAACAATTACTGTGTGTTCATTAAATTTTGTCATCTTTTGCTATTTCACAGAATCACAGAATCATAGATGGTTGAGGTTGGAAGGAACCTCTGAAGGTCATCTTGTGCATACCCCCTGCTCAAACAGGGCCATCTAGAGCCAATTGCACAGGACCGTGTCCAGACAGCCTTTGAAGATCTCCAATGGACTCTCCACAACCTCTTTGGTCAACCTGTACCAGTGCTCAGTCATCTCTCACAATGAAAAAGTGTTTCCTGCTGTTAAAATGGAACCTCCTCTCTGTGTTTGTGTCCATTGTCTTTTGTCTTGTCCACCACTGAAGAAAGTCTACTTTGCATCAGCCACTCCATGAGATCCGCTTTGAGTCTTCTCTTCTGAAGGCTGAATGGTCCTTGCTCTCAGCATTTCCCCATGTGAGAGGTGCTTCAGTCCCTTAAACATCATTGAGGCCCTTCACTGGACTCTCCCCAGTATGTCCATGCCTCTCTTGTACTGGGGATCCCAAAAGTGGACACAGCACTCCAGGTGTGGCTTCACAGTGCTGAGTAGAGGGGAAGGATCCCCTCCATTGACCTGATGGCAATACTTTGCCTAATGCAGCCCAGGAAAACATTAGCAGTCTCCTTTGCCACAAGGGCACATTGATGGCTCATGTTGAACTTGGTGTCCACCAGGACTGCCAGGTCTTTTTCTGAAAAGCTGATTTCCAGCTGGATGGCCTCCAGCATATACTGGTGCAGGGGTTGTTCTTCCCCACGTGTACTTCTTATTGCTGTTCTTCATGAGATTCCTGTCAGCTTATTTTTCCAGGCTGTTGAGGTCCCTCTGGATGTCAGGATGACCCTCTGGCATATCAGTCACTCCTCCCAGTTTCGTATCATCTGCAAACTTGCTGAGGGTACACTCTGTTTTATCATGCAGGTCATTAACAAAGATCTTCAACACTCTCTGGGTCTGGTCATTCAGCTAGTTTTCAATCTAGGTCTGATCACCGAGCCCGTACATCAACAGCTTGTCTGTGAGGATCATCTGAGAGACACTACCAAAAGCCTTACTGAAGTCCAGGTAGACAATATCCATTGCTATCCCTTCATATACCAGACCAATCATTTCATCATAGCAGTTTATCAAGTTGATCAAACATGACTTCACCTTGGTGAATCCATGCTGACTAGTCCTGATGATTTTCTTGTCCCTAATGTGCCTGGAAATGGTTTACAGAATAAGCTTCTCCATCATTATCCCAGGGACCAAGGTGAATTTGACCAGCCTGTAGTTCCCTGGGTTGTCCTTGCCCTTCTTGAAGACAGGAGTAACATTTGCTTTCCTCCAGTCTTCTAGCACTTCTATGAATCATTATGATTGATCAAATATTATTGAGAATGGCTTTGAAATGACACCTGCCGGATTTCTCAGCACCTGTGTACATTCTATCAGGGCCCATGGACTTATATGTGTCTGGTTTGCTTAAGTATTCCTTGACCTGATCCTCTTCCACCAAGAGTACATCTCCCCTGCTCTAGATTATCCTACCGGTCTCTGGGATCTGGGATTCCTAAAGCTCTATCTTGCTAGTAAAGATGAAGGCAAGAAGGCTTTTGGTAATTCAGCCATGTCCTGTGTAATCAGTTCTCCTGTGTGATTCAGCAATGGGCCTCAATTTTCCCTATTCTTCCTTTCGTCACCTACGTACTTACACAGATCTTTCCAGTTGTCTTTGACATCCATGGCCAGGTTCAATTCCATTTGGACTTTAGCTTTCCCAAATTCATCCCTGGATGCTTGGACAATGTCTGTATTCCTCACAGGTTATCTAACCTTGTTTCCATGCTCTGTATACTTCCTTTTTGTGTTTGAGTTTGGCCAAGAATTTGTGCTTGAGATTGGCCATCTTAACCGGTAATCTTATTGAAGGACTCCTTCAATATTAAAGAGAACTGTCCTGTCACAAAAGAAAAATTTTTCAGTAAAAGATGTTGTGAAGCATCTTTATTGAGGCCATACATCACTAGAGAATTTTAGGTATGACTCCATTTATTTCTTCCAAAACATTTAAATATACATTTAAGTTCCAAGGAATTAAATTTAAAGGAAGTTGCAAGCTTTTCAGAACTTGGACTAAGCTAAAGCTTCACATTGTCTTCCCAACTGGGACAGCTGTCTAAAGCATCAAAAATATGGAAGGGGGGAACTGTAAGTATTGTGGGCTTTAGTCCAGCTGAGAACTTCAGCTAGAGAAACATATTTAGTGTATTGTCCCCTCTAGGGTGATGCTCACTTTACAATTGGTAGCAAAGACCTTCCTCATATAGATTTAAGTTGCAGAGTTACTTTGTTTCTGTTCCAGTCTGGCACAGACTCCAGCTCTGCTCCTTTATTGCTTGTATTGTACTTTATTTTTGGCTTATTCAATCTGGATACAATTTCCCTCTGGTGGGGTGTTGTTATGTTAAAATCTTTGCATCTGGAATATCTGTGAAAATGACCCAACCTATTGCAAAAGACTGAAGTAGGGAAAATTACTTTTAAAAATTTCATCAATAAGAAACTTAAATTGTTATGTAGACATCAATTTAAGAGCTTCTTCAGAAACTAGAGATTGCCTTTTCCAAGTAAAGTATATTTTACTTTGTTGTTTTTCATAGATTATCTCCTCTCACATTAATATTTTCTATTTTCCTGATCTTGATTTATTGTTTGGACAAAAAAGACCACTTCAAAAGATATTCGATGTCTGACAACAGTGTCTGTTCATATTTATGCAAAAAACAATGAACCATGCGGGTTATTTGTGTGAGGACATAATCATGACTAACTAGTCATGATTATGCCCTCACACAAGCTTGGAGTGATATCCATATACTTTATACTTGAGATCATTACCCATGAGTTTTGGAATTTGCCTACATTATAGGAGCTAAAATTGTAGGCCCATTGTTTCTCATTCCACATACAAAATGCCTATTTACATCATTACAATGACTGGCCACTACAAGATGGTTGAAGTATTGCTCTTTACAGGCTCAAGGAAGGTAGAAAGCATGCCTTAGCATAGTTACTCATTCTTAGTTATAACAAAAATCTTTTTACATATGCAACACCATAAACTCAAACCAACAAAAAGTTTTCTTTTTTTTTTTTTTTTTTTTTTTTTTTTTAAACGGGGGACATAGAAGCAAAAGGAAGAAGGAGGTAGGAGCATTTTGTGGTTTGAGCCCAGAGAGCATCTGAGCACCATGCAGTTGCTTGCTCACTCTTTCCCTTTCAGGAATGGGAAGGAGAAAATAAGGCAAAAGACTTAAGAATCAAGATAAGGACAGGGAGGGCTGACTCACCCATTACAGTCATGGGCAAAAGAGAGACTCATTAGGGGAATAAAAAGAATATCAATTTAATTCAAATGTTAACAACACCACAACTTAACAGAGTAGGATAGTGAAAAGTATTATCACATCTTAAAAACACCTTCCCCCCACACCTCCCTTTTTCCTGGGCTCAGCTTTTCTCCAGATTTCTCTCCCTCCACGCTGTCAGCGGTGCAGTGGGCATAGAACGGGGGTTGTGGTCAGTTCAGCACCTGTTGCTTCTGCTGCTTCTTCCTCTTCAGGGGGAGGACTCCTCACACTCTTCCTCTACTCCAGCATGGGGTGCCTCTCACGAGAGGCAGTCCTCCATTAACTTTCTCTGACATGAGTATGTCCCATGGGCTGCATCTCTTCCCAAACTGCTCATGTGTGGGTCCTTGTTGTGGGTTGCAATCCTCCCAGTGATGGACTGCTACAACATGGGCTTCCCTCAGTCATAGACTTCTTTGGGTGCAGCCATCTGCTCTGATTGGGTTCCTCCACGGGCTACAGGTGGGAATCTGTTCTACCATGGACCTCCATGGGCTGCAGGGGAGAAGCTCTGCCGTCTCACCACGGACTACAGGGGAGTCTCTACTCCAGCACACCTCCCCCCACCCCTTTCTTCCTTTATTCCACTAACTTCAGTGTTGGTATAGGTGTCTCCCTCACAGCTCCAACTCCTCCTCCCAGATTCCTCTTAGATATGTTATCACAGAGGCATGGCCATCATTGCTAATTGGTTCAGCCTTGGCCAGAGGCAGGTCTGACTTGGAGCCTGGGGAACTTCCAGAAGCTTCTCACAGAGGCCACAACTGTAGCCCTCTCCCCTTCTACCAAAAACCCTCAGCACTCACACAAACCCAACACAGAGTATACTGATCTTCAAATGTCAGCTTGCTCCTGAAAATAAATGGTCAGTGTATGGCTCCAAGTGAGGAAGAAGCAAGAATTAGTTCAAATTATCTTGAGGGATGGGATTCTGCATTTTTACCTGATCAGACTGGGGGATGAGAAGCTGCTCCTGTAGTCAAGGATGGATTCTCTTGTTCCCAGGTTGGGAAGCAGCAGAAGTGGAACAAGCTTTACTGGTAATGGATATTAGCAGCTCATTTTAATACACGAGTCTGAACTGCCTACAGCACAGATCAGGAATGCTATGCATTCATGATTCATGAAAAAAAAAAAAAAAAAGAAGAAACTTCTTCATGAAAAAAACCCCAAACTTATTCAATAACAAGCAATTGGGTCATTCATGCAAGTAAGGACAGACATTGTCTTTTCTTTTTCATCAATCAAAACCAGTGAGTTCAGCAGGTTTACATTTAATTTCCCCCCTCAGAAGGGAAATGTGATTGGACTTCTAAATTATCTTATTAATTTCTAGTTGAATTTCCACGTCTACTTAAATACCTTATATTCTTCAGTTATCGGGAATATGAAAATAGACATGAGACGATCATGCAAAGGCCTTTAAAAATGTTTTTGACAAGTTATTCTTGTATGTTTGATAAAAGGGAATAATAATTATGGATTATATTTATTGTAAGCTGCATAAACTGAATGCACTTTGAAGGTGATTTTGCCCTTAATGTTACATATAATGCGTAGTTCCATAGCAGATATATTCAGCTGGTTAGATTTCCAAAGAATATTAGTTCTTGTAATATTTTCACTAATGTCCATATCTTCCCCTAAAGTTTTGTTTTGTATGTAAAAAGGTGCCTCTCAAGGCAATTAAAACAGGTTAAGTACCTTGATACCTTGCATAGCTGATAGGAGGAAATCAGACACTTCAAAGAACCAGAAAGCTTCCACCCAGAATGAAAACTTGTTTAGACATAGCCAGTAAGAAATATCAAGCACAGACCTGTGTGCCTCTGCTCTCCAGTCACGACTCAGAACATGGAGGCTTTTTTGTTAGTGACAATCAACTGATGTGGGCTTATATTTTCTAAAACATTTTTTATGGAACAGAAACATAAGGTCTGTCTTATAGGACAGGGAGCCACACACGTTTGACACAGAGTGCCATTGTTACCTCATGCCGGACATCTGGATTCAGCTCCCTCATCAGATAAATTCCCCTCCCTTTATTCCCAGGTAATTACTTTCTCATCAAGCTATAAGGTAGTCCAGATAGGGAAGCAATTAATTGCTCTCAGTGAAATATGGTTGTGGTGGAGCCAATAACTATGGTCCTGGGCCAGTGCAAATAATGAAATGAAACACAGTGAAATATGACTCTGCTTCTCCCGGTTTTCTGCTTAAGAATGTTGAGCTGGCAGGTGAAAAATCTGGCTTCTGATCTATGGAATCAGTATTATTTCTGGTTTTATCCTGTCCCATGGAAGAACCAACACCCTTCCTTTTGGAAAACTAGAGGCAGTCAGCTCCTCATTCCTTCTCTTTAACTCAGTAGCTCTCAAGTTCTTCAGTGCATAGCATCTGGCTTTTAACTGGAGGAAGAAGAGCACAAACTATCAGAACAGTAAGGACATCTCTGGTGTGGTGTGAATTGTAAGTCAGAATCTCCTCAATGTGGTGAGGGGATTCACAAAATCATTGCCAATAGCCCATGTTAATATCCATTAAGCCGTTATAAAAAATTATTAAAAAGAGAAAAGTTGTCTCTGTTTAATTTCCTAGAGTGAAGGACATAAGGACTTACCTCAAAAGAGGATGCTGGATTGTGAGTCCCAAGATGCTTCCTGTGTAGCTAATCCCAGGGAAATACTGGCATACACTCACACTGATGCAGCTCTATGCACAGCTTTCCTCATTGTTTTCCTCCCAGTGCATGTTTCCTCTGCCTCTTGCTGCTGTCAACTCTACTCTGAGATCTCTCTTTTTGTCTCTCCGCATGACCTGGATAGAAGGATGCCCTGGTATGGTTATTCTGTATAGTGTAAATCCTAGTCCTCTAGGAACTAGCTCAGGTATGTTGGCATGGTAAACACTGTTGAATCCAGCTGAAAATATCACACTTTTTTGTAAAGGTGTACCTTTCACATGAAAATGGATGTTGCTTCTTATAAATTAATCTTTCTCTCTCTTCTGCATCAATTGCAAAATATTACCTGTACACCTGGCTTTTCTTTTTGGTGTGTTTGGGTTTCATTTGTCAAAGTCTGGAAGGACTGAGAAGAAACTGAGTAAGTAAATCTAAGGGTATATCACTTCTGTGACTTCCATTAGACATATTTTGAGTTAAGAATAGCAGTAAGCTGAGGTAATGGGTTGCACTTAACCCTGAGTGAAAAATTCTTATGGTAAGCCAAAACTTAAAGTGTTTATAATGCAAATATATACTCTGTTTCATTAGATAAGTGATGGTTTTCAGGTAGTAGAAAAGTTCTGTGAGATCCCTTAAAATATTTAAGATGTTTAAATGAATATACTTTGTCAGTGGTATAACCTACCACATAATTGCCAGGATCATTAGAGCTTTACTGAAGAAATGTGATTCATAGAGTCACAGCAGTAGACCTAAATGTGGCAGAAAATGTGACAATGAGATAGACCTAGTCAAATATCTTACTGAGCAAACAATAAGCACAGTCAGTAAAGCAGTCTATTTGCATGAAAAGAATGGGTGGTGGACGTGAAGGGGAAACATAGCTTTCAAGGTCAGGGCGATCCATAGTGTATGAGTTGAGTTCTTTACTTGTCTTTTGTTTCAACCTCAAATATGGAAATAGAGTGAAGCCAAAATTAAGTAATGAGGTCATTCTGAGACTTGAACTTCTGGTGGATTGCCCATCATTAAATATCAATAAGCACTGGTAAAAAGAATCCTTTTAAAGAGCGATGGCAGAAAAACGTGCAATGGAAAATGTCTGCATAGCAAAGAATTTAGCAGAAGGAATTTCCATTAAATTGAAGAACAAAAATGAAGAGCAGGCAGCTGTTAAATGTTTTGACATAATGGGTTAATATGGGTTAAATAGCATATATATCCATCTTATTTGTGGGTAGAACATGTTTACAGGATACTCTGTCTCTAATCACGTAAAGATTTTATTACAAAAAACCCCTTCTTACATCCTTAAAGAAACAACAAAAATAAATAAGTTTCATGCATTTCTAAATTTATGAACAGGAGATTTGAGTGCACTTTTGGAGGCAGAATAACTAAAACATTATTTTTTAATTAATAATCATATTTTCAATGGTGGCATTATTTTCCCTAATAAAATAAACATTTCAAATTTCAGTTCATGATTCAAAATTGGCAGACTGCACAAGGCAGACTGAATGGCACCACTTCAAACAATATCATGAAAAAAAAAATAAAATAATATCATATTTAAGAGTTGTATTTAGCATAAACTCTGCCATTGTAGAGATTGGCCATGTACTCTGTGGACTTCCCCAAAGCTCTCAAAATTGACTCTGGTAATCAGACCAAAAAGTGCATGACAGGCTACTGGAGAGTGTAACAAAAGTCAAAACTGGTGCCATTCCTGCATCTTGGAGGGTGATCTGAGTACTCATCTGAGATATTTCTTCCTTCCTGTATGTTAGCATGTCTAATAAAGGAAAGGTTATTATAAACAGCAATTTGATCCTGTCACGCTAAGTGATTAATCCCATTATAGTCACAACATATGTTCTTTCCTGACCAACAGCACATGGGAAGAGGCAAATTCAGGAACTGATGCCCCATACCCTGCACACCACACAGCTTGACCCATTCTTTCCAATTATCCACAAGTCCATCAGGACTACAGAATTCACAGCTATGTGTCAGAAGTAAGTAGCACAGCTCAGAAGCTCAGGTCTCAGTCTGCAGACTCATGGATTGCAAACCAATAGGGTTATTTGTTTTACTGTGGTTGAAGCACCTACGTCTTGTATGCCTTTGAAACAAGGATGCCATTTGCAGATTTATTCCTGCTTCTTTAAGTGGGAAGGAATGACAGAAATCAGGGGTCAGTTTAGAACTGCTCTATTCACAGAATAGTTTGGGTATGAAGGCGCCTTTAAAAATCATCTAGTTCCAACCCCCCCTGCCATGGGCAAGGACATCTTCCACTAGATCAGGTTGCTCAAAGCCCCATCCAACCTGACCTTGAACAATTCCAGTGATGGGGCATCCACAACTTCTCTGGGCAACTTGTTCCAGTGTTTCACTGCCCTCATCCTAAAAACCATCTTCCTTATATTCTATCTAAATCTGGCCTCTTTTAGTTTGAAACTGTTACTTCTTGTCGTGTCACTACAGGTCTTGGTAAAAAGTCTCTGTCTTTCTTATAGGCCCCCTTTAATTATTAAAAGGCTGCAATAAGGTCTCCCTGGCGTCTTCTCTTCTCCAGGCTGAACAGCCCCAGCTCTCTCAGCCTGTCCTCATAGGATAGATGTTCCAGCCCTTTGATCATTTTTGTGGCCTCCTGGGGACCCGCTCTGACAGGTCCAGGTCTTTCTTGTACTGGGGACACCAGACCTGGATGCAGTGTTCCAGGTGGGTCTTAAGAGAGCACAGTAGAGGGGGACAATCACTTCCCTCAATCTGCTGGGCATGCTTCTTTTTATGTAGCCCAGGATACGGCTGGCTTTCTGAGGTGCAAGTGCCCATTGCCATCCCATGTCCATCTTTTCATCTACCAACATCTTCAAGTACTTCTCCACAGGGCTGTTTTCAATCAGTTCATCCCCCAGTCTGTATTGATATTGAGGATTGCCCTAACCCAGTTGCAGGATCTCATGCTTGGTCTTGTTGGACCTCATGAGGTTCATATAGGCCAACTGCTCAAACCTGTCCAGTTCCTTCTGGATGGCCTCCCTTCCCTCGGTGAATCCACTGCATCATGCAGCCTGCTGTCATCCACATATTCGGAAGTATTCTGTTAGTTTAGAGATATAAGACATGAACTGTTCTTAAAGCAGCAAACTATTTGCAACAAGAGAAATGCGGATTAAAGTCCATAGGAAATGCAATAGTAATCACAATATTTTGCACTAGCTTTTCTTGACACACTGTGAAACTATGATATCAAGAAAAGTACTCAACGAATCTTAAGCCATCTTTGACATAGAACACACAACTGACATTTTATGGATATTTAAGGGAAGTACACATACAATACAACAATGGGCTTGTTCAGAGACAAGGTGCAAGGATTGATTAGGGATCCCTTACCCTGTTTACATCTGGTGATTACCTTAATTTCCATCCCACCTTCACAGCTCATATAACATACCATAATCGATGGCCTGGGAATGTAGCAAATAAATGGATTGATACAAAGCCTTAGACTGTTCTTTCTCTCTCAGTCTCTGAGAGATCGTGCTAATTGCACAAGTAGCTGTCTGGTGTTTTTATTCTTATTTATAACCTGTGTTGATATCTGACACTCTGTGACATGTTTGAATGTAATTACACACCACGCTATAATACATATACCTGAAGAAAAAGAAGTTAGGGTTTTATGTTGCCAATACCAGACCAACTCTGATATTTTCTAACTTCTGGAATCTTTGGCTTTGCAATATTTTATTCTTTTAATGCTCTTCAGATAGCTTCTTTTTAAGGTTCCTATGTCAAAATGTCTTTTTTGTTACTCTGAGTTTGCACTGACTTCAAAAGTTTGTCTTTTAAGCCATATTATTGGTACTAAGAGTCAGGTCTACACAACAAAATGCCCTAGATCCTTCCACACTGAAACAGACAGAGAACATCTATGTCTAGGTTATGAAATTTCAGGGATTTGGTTGGAAAATACCATACTTATGCAACTACGTTCAAAATTGCCAAATCCAGTTGAATTATTTCAGTGCTGGCCTTTCATTTTCGAGCTTCACTGTAGAAGATTGGAAGCTGTGGAAGGGCTCAACTGCTTTATACAACTTCACATATACAACTTGTGTGAGACATGGTGAAATGGTACAATTAGTGAGTTCATTTCTACAAGCAATCAAGAGTTTAGCCCATAAACCCATTTCTGGACTCCTTTACAAATTTGAGAATAGCAGTCCTATAGCCAGAAACAGTCCTCATTCAAAAAACTAGTGCCTCAAATTTGGGACAAATAATTAGACCAGTCACATATGTGGGGAGATTTTCACTATCCTGAAAGAACCCAATTTCTCAGACTGACTGAAATTGCAGGAAATAGCCAAGGAGGGAGGCATGTCTCTGGAATGTAAGCAGAAAGGAACGGTTGAACCTACCTAGACATTTAAATGTACTTACTGGCAACTGGGGTTTTTGTCAGTGTGGCTAGGATTCATTTGCTGTTACACAGGAGTGTAATGCCTTTTCAGATGCTCTGTGGTATCCTGTCAGATCTCCAGCTGATTTTGTAGAAGAGTCCCCTATAGATCCTATATCATATACGCCAGCCACACACAACTGTCTCACATACATTAGCACATTTTAAATGACACTAGCTGCCTGTGTTTAGGCAAGTGAATCCCAGCCAATGTAATATTTTACTTGTTTCCTTGCATTAGGTCAAAATTTTGGCATCACTGAGTCTTTCTTTCAAAGGACTAACTCAGGATGCATGAACCTCTGGCATTAATTTTTAATCCATTGTGGAAACCTTTGAAATGTTTTCATTGTGCAGCCAGATTTTCTGCTCACTAACCTGGCTGGATACAGAAACAAAAATCAGAGTCTCCTTGTGTTGCAGAAGGCTAAATATTCTTTCCCAATGAGTAGTCCCATCACTGTCTTAACAGCTACAGGGATTCAGTCAAGAATGTGTTTAAAGGAAACATCACACAAAAAAAAATGCAGCTGACCTGCTGTTTGATACTGCCTTCAGAAATGAATGGTGATTATCTCTGAAAAGGGGCAAAAAAATTATGATGGCAGTACTGTTAACAAACAAGGAGAATGGGAAAAGCTAGAGTGTCACTTGGACTGAGCTCACTAACATTTTTCTGTGATAAGTGAATTTGCATAATTAATCTGATAATTTGCAGCTTTCTCTCAAAAATAGCCATGTGAGTACTTACATTTGATTTACTAGCCTAATTTGTGGCCACAGCAACTGCTACTATCAGCTGTACTTATGGTATCTCTAATATATCACCCAGAAACTTATAAATGTCAGCATTGTAGCTCCCTGTAACAGAAGTTTTTACTGATGGAAGACCACAGACTAGCAACACAGCCCAGAATTTGCTGTTATTCATCTAAGAGAGAATTATAAGCATACAGGTTACTGAGAACAGTGAACTCACATAGCTAATAAAGGTATTTAGAAATTCAAAGTTCATATGTAGAAATGTGTTTTCCGCAGTACTTTTGAAATTTTCAGGCAGTATTTTTCTCCATCTACTAAAAGGCATTAGCAACAAAGTTTAAAAAGTGTTTTAATAGTGTTTACAGTTCAACTGATCTGTTGTAATATCCCCTTTTGAAGCTATTCAAATAAACATTATAAATATGTTTGTTATTAACATATGGTGCTGATACAAGGACAAGACTTAATTCACTGTGTTATTTATGCAGCAAAATGTCCTAATGGTTCCCAGACTAAGATGAAAAGCTGTTGCGGCACCATCCGTGTATTAGATAATGTCTTGGCACTTTCCCTATTCTACTGTTATAAATAAATATAATGATTAAAACAGGGTGGTGTCTGGTGCATTAAGATGCATTTTTGGTTTCCAGACCAGATCTACCCCCTGCTGGCAGGAGGCTTCTTTACACAGATCTGATCGAGAAATAGACCCAATAAGCAAGGCAGGGGTTGATTCAAAGCCTGTTGAAGCTAATTGATGGCTTCTAATCAAGCTGACAGGTCCTTGTGGACATGCACTGGTGACATATAAAGGAACAGTATCAAGAGACCGACCCTGACATTAGATAAATAAATGAATGTGCCTTGGGGAGGTCTTATTTCAGAGAAAAAAAGTCAATCTTTTCTCTCATATTGTTTTTATCTGCAGAATACTTCCATTATTTTCTCTCTAGCTGCTGCCCTCCTTTTTTAGCTTCCCATGTAAGATATCACATCTCTCTGTCTTCTTGCCGTTCAGAAGAGCAGAAATAAGCAGGTTCAAACCAGCTGTGAAAATGAATTTTCATTATATCTTGCAGCTATCCAACATAAATATTAAACATGTGAAACAAGGAAAATTTTCATCGTGGTGTTATGCTAAAGACAGGTAAATGAACAGGTAGCCATGTGTGATAAGTTTGGGTATCAAATAGCCCCTGTAACTGCCTGTGTGAATACTTGGACCCTGTGGTAAGCCCGAGGTAAACGGCAATGAAAGACATTCTTGATATTTGGAAATGAGCTAATATGCAGAGACATTTACCCCAAATCATCAAAGCTGTTTCATACACTTTATTCCATTCAGGCTGGTGCTACCATTTCCTGATTTACATGAGCACCCCCTAAAGAGAATATCTCATGGTCCGTTTCCTGAGACCCACAGACCAGCTTGTGTTCAGCTGGCCACCTCCCTGCAACACATGATCCCACCCCAAGAGACTTTCTGGCCCTGCCACCATGCTGCTGGGGGGAACCGGAGCCACTGGAGGCTTGTAATGCATCTTGCAGAGTGAAGCCAGCGGCCAGGCGAGTTTTAGGTCCCTGGCTGGAGAACTGGGACCCAGGCTGTTAATGATCATTTGTTCCTCCTGGGTGGAAAGGATGTGTGCGCTGCTTAAGGGAAGGCAGTGTGCACCGGGGAAGGAAAGGGAGGGAAGACAGATATTATCACTCTTACCAAAACCATGCCCTGTGCTTCTGCATTAGTATGGAAAGACACAAGCTGAATTAGCATTAAGCCAAAAGGGAAAAAGAGGAAGGTCAGGTATTATCTATGATGTCCTCCAGCTCACAGATCCCAGAGCTTTTCCCTTATCACAGCCTTGCTGAAAGCCTCAACTCCACCACCGTCAGCACTTTCGGTCTCACTGCACCACACCGCATATGCAGGCCCACAGCTGCACAGGTAGGAAATGCTTCCCCAAGGCTGAAGATGTGGGATATGTTTACCATGAAGATGTGTTGCTACTTAGTGAAAGCTTCGTTTAATTAGGTCAGAGAGCAACGGGAGTTGAGCTGGGACAATATGGTTTTTAAATGAGCTTATAATTAGAGCACACTGTCTCCAGGGCCAGGACAGGTATTCTGGTTGTTCTCATGTGCTGAAGACTGTGCTCTGTTGCTGCAACCAGTGTTAGTCTGTCTAAACTAATGAAAGGGTGTTAGCATGATATCATCCCACCTTCCTGTTGTTTTACAAACATTTCCAAAAGCACCTAAATCACCAAAGATCTTTTAAATAAAAATTTTGAACTTTGTGCTGTTCCATGGAATATCAGCTGAATGCTGTTATAGATCTGAATTAGGGACTTATTTAAGGATACATAAGACTCTGCTAGTTTTAGCAATCTAATTAAAATCATCAATATCTTTAGTTACTACCTTCAACTACAAATCCCTCTTTTTCTTGTCAAATTCTATTCAGATAAAGCACATTTCCTGCCCATTTGTTTATAGGTAGATCTGACTGGAATAAAAAATGTGCTCTGGATGAAGGACAGCTGTTTTAGCAAAACATAAACATTTGGGGAAGATATATGACTCTCAACAAAACTTGTCACTGAAATTTTTTGAAGTGCAGAACTACCTAATAATTTTTCACCAGAGTGTTAGAAAGCAACAAAGAGAAATATCTGCTTTTAAAGAAAACAAATAACAATTTTGGCAGTTAGCTTTTGTGAAAATATCTGAAATTTCTTGACTGTTCTAAAGTAAAATGTAATGTAACAGGATACCTTGAAGGGTATAAGAAAACAAGATTCTTTTCTTATGGGCACTTCTAAATAATGATTTTATTTAAAATAATAAAACACTGACCTCTGTGTTCTCCGAAGAGCATTTAGGAGGATTTAGAAATGCAGATGAAAAAGAAAGCTGCAAAGTCATGAAAATGAGTATGACAGTTATTCATTAATGTGGCTTTCCTTAGCATTATTTATTGATGATATTTCCAAGGCTGCGAGTTTGTCTACATTTAGCTAGAGAAATACACAGACCCAGAAACACATTACATGTACCTTAGTCACCTATAAGTTAACTATCTAGTTTAAAATTAGTTATTTCCACAGTCAGCAAAGAGGGACAGAGAGTGGGAAAGGATGAGTGAGACAACTCCAATGGAGTAATGGGAGAGACTAAACAACTAGCTTAAATTAGACATCTATCTTATAGGTGTCAAAATGCACATGAAATGAATTCACCTGTCCTAATGTGAGTCTCACCCCAATGATCACTCCATACACTTAATGTAATGAAAAAGCTTTTTCTTGGCTGGATTTTTTTTTTTTTTTTTTTTTTTTTTTTTTTTATTACAGGAAGTGCACTGCTGCAAGCTAATAACTAATTCCAAGAAGTACTTCTCAATTACAAATAAAACTACCCTTGGATGGAAAATTTTCTGTGCTAATGCCTATATATGTTTCCACAGGAGCTTTAAAAGTTGGTCTAGGTACAGTTTTACACTGAAAAATATTTTCCAGGTATTTAGAGGTTTATTATTTTATATTACTATCTATGCCTATCTTTGGAAGAGTAAGACCATACACCATTATTATCTCATTTTGAAATTTCCTTCTTCTTTTATAACAAGCAACCAAGTAGCATCAAGGCCTGAAAGGTGTCCTCTTCCTTCATCACTGACTTAAATGAAAACGGTGCTGACTGACAGTATACAGCTTGCCTTCCCCTCAGCCCTTACTTGTTTTGACATCTAAGGAGAAAAGAAGGACCAAAAGTATTTGGTTTTCTTTTACATAGGTGATAAAGTACCCAGTCTTTTTATTACAAAAATTCAGACCAGTATTTACAGAAGTTATATTAGATAACAGAGAATATTTATGTCACCTGAAAGAGACCAGAAGAACAAAGAAAATAGCTGGGTCTTGCTTCTTCTACTGTGCCCTGTGTATTTTCATTATCCTCAAATAAGCTGCACTTCATTGCCATGTCTTCAACATCTTTGGGCAGCAGAAATCAACGTGTTCCCTGCCTTCATGCATCGTCCTACATATTTCAGAGCTACTTACTACCAAAAAGCACAACTATATACAGTTATATATAGAGATATATACAGAGATGCTTGTTTTTCTAACTCCTTCCCTCCTAGGTTGTTGCCACTTGAAGCTTTTGTTCCAGCACCCCAAACTGCAGCCCTTTGTTTGTATCCACCCTACTACCCAGATCTGCTATTTGTCCATGCAGATCTTCACAACTCAAGCACCTCCTTTTAGTGAGAACTGGCAAAGATTTTTCTGGATTTATGTGAAAATCCCTGGATTATAGAGCAAACTGTCTCCAGAGTCAGATCCTCCAGATTAAAATTTCTAGCCTTGGAAATGTCCAAACCAGTTCATTATAGTGCATCTCCTCAAATTATCCCAACAAATAGATAGAAATATGAATGTGCTTAATTCATGCCTGGGGATTCAACTCAACTAACCTTAATCATCTCAGAGGCAACATCTAATATAAGATGGTTGTGTTAAATTTACTCTGTAGTGAACAGAAGACTGGCATCTCCATAGAGAGATTTCTGTCATTCCAAAAGAGGTATCTGGTGCAGGTGGGATGAATTGCCATACTGAGGTGCCTCTTTTCATTGACTGTAAAGTGAACCCCAACAAAACTAAGATAGACAGTGAGCTTTCAGACAGATTGAGTGAAATAAATTGTGGCAAGGAAGCGTTTTAAAACAGTAGGTGGGCATAAGAAGCCATATTTGAAATTAGAGATCAGATGAAACTGTCCTTCCCCCATTTAAAGAATGCAGCTGTTCTGAGGGACCTTACATGGTTCTTCTGTCTGTGTGAGCATATAGATGAAAGAAGCATTACACAAAGGAAACAAAATCCGCATTCCTTACGTTAACAAGTACTTGCTGTGTTTGCTGTAAGGGCAATACATAAAATTGCTCTTGCAGTTGCTCAGTACTTTTAATGTAAACTCTGTTTAAATGCAAAGTTTAATTAGATTTTAGTTCTACTTTCAGACAGATCTGTGTGTTAATTAAGGGCCTGGAGCAAAGCTGTATTTAAAAGTCTCATAAATCTCCCTGTAGTGCTGGGGTGATGATCTGCTCATCATGCAGGTGTTTTAGCTTGCACATTTCATGCAGAAACAATTTTCCATCTTGCAATTTCTGCTTCCACTTCCTCCCCCTACTCCTCCTCTCCCCCCTTCACTGCATAGAAACTTTCAGTTAGGAGGTAGGTGGGCAGGTAGACCAATACATTCACATGGTAGATGTTTTACTGAAGTGCAGTTGATCACAATAACTTTTGATTAATTCCCTCCTACCTGTTCCTGTAAACAGGGCACACAGAAATTTATGTGCTATTATTCATATTATTTCACATTTTAAAATGCAGTATTTGTTGAGGGATTTTATTTTCCCTTCCAGCTTGCTAGCAGATTTAAGATAATGGCTCTCTGCCAAAATCATATTACCTTTGTCCTTAAGCAAAAGCATAAAAATTGAAATTAAACTAATATCAATTCTCTTTTGACCTTTTCGGCTCTGTGCTATTAGTTAAGTGTTATACTGTGTCTCACAGATACAGTTCTAGGGTGGTACAGTAATTTGGCATCCAGAAATGGAGTCCAAAGGCAAAGACTTTGCTGGAGATCAGAGAAAGAGAGAGCACAGGGAAGCCTTGATTATAGAGATACAAATCTGACTTTCTGTGTTGTGAGGTTTGTGCCTCTCTTGAGTATTGATTCTGGCTTCTCCACTTGGCTCTTTCTAACTCTGCTTTTGGTTCCTCTCCAAAATACTCTCCAAAGATATTGAGAGGAGATTTGTACATGACTGGAGGTAAAACTGGAAAGAACATTTTTTCCAACCTAGCTTTCCCTAGACGAACAGGAAGACTATGTGTACTGTATCATGCCTTCATGAATTAGAAAATAAACCATCCCAGTGCTACATGTGTGCCTATGTTCATGGCCAAAACAGTATGGACAAAGTTCAGTAAGTGATGAGGGCTTTCTACCTTTGCAAAAGTGGGTAGTGAATCCATGCTATCTTTGATAGCTGATCTCATGCCCAAGTCTGTAATGGATGCCTTGTGACAATTCTGTCCATACTGCTTGTAAGGACAGGTTTCAATTAGCAGATACACTTTTCCTACTTCTCCCTGCCGGGTAAGGCAGCTGGATAATGCCAAATCACAGGGAGAATTACAGTCAACACATTTGGTCTGTGGATCATAGCCTGGTTGGGTTCACTCTGAGGCTCAGAGCTGTACCACCGTGTAAGTTAAATGTAACTAACTTGAGCCCCACTGGTGGTGTCCTCTCACTGTCTCCAGTCATACCAGAGCAGATTTGGTTCTCTTGGTGAATGTATGCTGTATGCAATTTGCTGTCAACTGTTTGTGTCTTCCCTGCTTCTGCTTCTACACTAGCCTTGTTGAGCCAGAACTCAGTATGGTCACCACCTGACTTCTGCAAACACTTGAAATGGGTTTTGCCTCTAAACTCCCAAATAATTTCCACTGCCATTCACATTTATGCAAATAGAACTTTGCTTGCCTTGATGTTTGTAAAATGTGCTATGTAAATGGCATGCAAACAGAGGTATAAATAATTGTTTGAAAATTTCCCCTGTTACTTATACAGTCCTAATAGCTACAAGCTAATTTGTGTCAGGTATAACAATTTAATAGGTTGGATAAAAGCCTATATGAACTTGCTAAGTGTAAACACCAATGGTGAACAAGAATTATTTAATATCATTAACAAGGTTGTAACTAGAAGTGATAAGATTAAAGAAAGGAAGATATAATTTTCATTTGAGTGGGATCTGTAAGTTGTAAGCACCACCCAGAGGAGGTATTTGGTGCATTTTAAATCACACTGGACACAATAATTTTCTTTACTATAGTCATGAGTAAGAGTGAAATAGCACAGACATGAACTACATGGCATTAGATTGCATAAAAATAATCAGGAAATTAGGTTGTCCCTGGGAAAATAAAGACTTTGTCATCCTCATGGAATCTCCTTGAGATGTTAAATGAAACTTTGAATCAAGATCCCAAAATCTGAAGGTTGTCTCTGAATTTAAAAGAAACCATAATAAATTGACATTGGTTTTGTGCCAATTCCATCACTCACCCAAAAAGCAGAAGTGGGACTGCAATATACTGAGGAAACATGATGGGCTTTTGATTGAGTGTGTAGGATTTCTATTGCTGCACCTGTGAAAGGGAACATGCAGACACACCTTTCTATGGATGAGATCACCCCAACACTTTCACTCTCATCTTGGCAAGAAGAGAGTGTAAGGAACAGCATTCCAACCACATTAAAAATAAACCATGGGATCTGCTAACTTTCTGTGCCCACCTGCGTGTGAATTCATTCATTGCCACCAGACTTAAAAGAGGTGGGGACAGGAGGTAACTTGAAGGGGAGAAGAGCCCAACACTAAAATCAAAGTTTTTTCTTTTCAAAGGAACTTATGAAGAAAATAAAACTGACTTCAAAACAAAAATTGAAACTAAGTTCAGTATAACAACATAAAAATAGTAAAACTGGAAAGTATTTCCTTAGCACATTTGCTCTAACACTTATTAAAGATATAAACTAAATCCAAGAAAAACAAATTGCAGGTGTGGAAATGTGGCTAACCCATGACTCAGTTTAAATTTAAAATGTAAAATAAAACAGTCAATGTTCACTAATTTGCTTTATTTCTAGACAAGCATTAAAAAAAAAAAAAAAAAAAAAAAAGAAAAGGATAGAGATCTTTACAACTCTCCTTCAAAAGAATCCAATGAATGGCTGGAGAGCTGAGAACAGCCTGGTAACAAGCTTTATAAAGCAAGCACAAACAAAATCGAAAGACCTAAATTCTCATAGCTTTTTGTGCCTGCAAATATGCATGAGCTACAGCATGTTCAGAATGGTGTCACTTGTAGAGAGCTGTAAGGAGATTAAGGTAACGTTTCCTTCCCCTATATGGACTTGTCAAATCGTCAGTGAGGAGAGAAAAGTGTTGACAGCAAACTGCTATTCCCTCTACTCCCTAAACTTCTGTGCGTGGGTAGCAAATAGCTACAGTCTTAAGGTTGGAAGAACAGAAGAGAAATAGATGCTACCAATTCCTGAGGAGGATGGGTAGCACTCTATCATACCATGGAGAAAATAGAGAAGGTACAGAAGTTACAGCTCATCTGAAGCTTTCCTGAAACAAAGTCTCTACTATGCCATTTTTGGGGGGATGAAAGGGTGCAAGAGTGACATATTCATCATGTGGACTGAATTGGAATGTGTCAGTTCTAGGCCCAAATAAACATTCCTTCTGGACTTTTTCCCCTGGATTTATCAGTATATGCAAACCAGTAGAAAGCTTGGAGACCTAGTGAACACAAGACAAGCAGTCAGTTCTCGCACTGTCAAATGAAATATTCTGCAGAAGGCTGGGGTTTTCTTCAGAGGGTGTAAATTCTGTCAGGCTCAAGCCTGGCATGTCTTGCTATCATGAGTTTGTCTTTGGCCATGGGCCACTGTTGTAAAAAAACCTAGGTCTGACATGGACTACAAGAGCTCATCCAGTTTTCCCAGCCCTTCATCATTTCCTGAATCACCAATTTAAGTCTATTCTTTCCAATTTTATCTACTGGAAAAATTATAGTGCACATATATTTAAAGTACTGGTGAAGATTTTAACAGTTCTGAGGGATATGGTGGGAAAAAAAAACAGGAGGCCATTTAAAAAAATAAAGACAGCAAGTTATTGAATGATGAAGATTTCAGTAAAAAATGCAGATGGCATCTTAAAAGCTGTGCAGAGGTATGTCATTCACAGAGATAATAAGAATTAAACTAATTTTTAAGGCTGACAGAGCTGTCATCCAGTTCCAAATTTTCTGTTCTATAAGTTTTAAAGTGATTTTCAGGTAACATTTTGATAAAGTGTTTGGAAATCATAAGCATTTTACTGTTCATGGTCCGCCTTTATTTCACAGGTTTCCTTTCTTTCAAGACCGGGGGGGAAAAAAACCTCTGCAAGCCTATTTATACAGAATTTCCATGGAGGCTGAGAGCAGTAATTGATTTAGTCCAGAAGAGTGTCTATGGAGAAAGGGCATATCAGGGACATATTGATCTTCATAATCAGTCATGCAACCAGTCACATGATAAAGGAGCTACTGCTTTGCTGTGCAACTCATCCTCTAACCAAATATACACACAGTGTTTCAGTAGGCCAGATTTTCCATTTTATGCACTTTGTTGGAGGGATATTCTACTGATAAGACAACTCACTAGATATAAAAATGTGTTTTCTTGTCATCTCTCTGTTTTCATTACAGTTGTGCCCAAAGACTCAGATTGCTCAAAGAACAGAATAATCTATTGAAATACAAGATCAGATCTCAGTGGATGCATATTGATGTAGTTCCAACAGAAGGGTTGCCTCAGGATATGCCAGTGGAGAACTTAACCTGGTATATGTAAACTAATAAAATCCTTGTTGGCTGACCCTCTTCTTAATTCTTTCTTGCTACTTTGTCTATTTTCTTTTGAGATGTCAGAGCTGGATCTAAAAAAAGAATGTGATCTAAAAATACAGATTTTGGCTGTAAATTAAGATATGGGTGGACCCATCTTCATTCTTCCTTATGTAGGCATTTGGTGTTTGAGACACTAAATTTAGGAGCTTTAATCTATAGAGAGAAATATTCCAATCTAGAGGACAATACAGCTCATGATGCCTGTGTCTCTTTTGACTGTCTAAAGAGGAGTGTGAAAGACTGGGATCAGAGTTTGTGTGCCTCAGTTAAGTGTAAAGTTAAGAAGACAAAAGCATATCTTTGTGTGTAAGTCACATTTTCAAATCTTCAAATCCCTTATTCTTGGATTCTACAAAACCTTGGAGTTTAGATGTTTTTTGTTCTCATTACATTCAACAATTGAATGAAGGATGAAGTAAAATACAGACACAGTTATACTTTTTCCAGATATATATATCTAGAGGAGAAAATAGTGTCTTTTTTTTTTTTTTTTTCTTAATAATCTATTGTCCCAGAAAAAGACATCTAGGATCAGTAATTACCTCAGAAGGTTCAGTCCACCTCTTCTTATTGCACTGCACCTCTATGTGGAAGGAAATTTAATACTCATTGTTCTGGGTTGAGTGAGTGGTAGAGTTTTTTGGTGGCAGGGGAGGGGGCTATCGGGGCGGCCCCTGTGAGAAGCTTCTCGAAGCTCCCCCAGCTACAAGCCAGCTCCACTTCTGTTTGGGAAATTGAGCCAATCAGCTGCGCCTCTGTGATAATGTATTTAAGAAGGGACGTGGTGATGGGCAGTCAGACTTGTGAGGAGGAGTTGCTGCAGCTGCATGAACACCAAGGTCAGTGGAGGAACGGAGGAAGAAAGGAGAGGGGAGGTGTGCTGGAGCAGAGACCCCCCCTGTATCCTGTGGTGTGATGGCAGGGCGGCACCCCCTGCCACCCATGGAGATCTACGGTGGAGCAGACATTGATATACGGCCTGTGGCTTCTGCTTGCCTGATCAAGGTTCTGTGCCCGAAGAAGGCCGGGGTCTCATGGGAAAAGGCAGCCCCGCTGCTGTAATTCAGTACTGGGAGGATTGCAGCATGCGGGGGAGTCCCACGCCGGAGCAGCTCAGGAAGGGCTGCAGCCGTGGGAGGGAATCCAGTTGGAGGAAGTTAGTGACCCATGACGGAGCAGTGTGGGGAACGCTGGGGCCCATGGGAGGAATTCATGTCGGAGAAAGTTTGTGGAGGACTGTCTCCTGTGAGAGGGGGACCATGATGGAGCAGGAGGAACAAGTTCTGGACACTCCCCTCACCGAAGATGGAAGAAGTGGCAGCGCTGACTGCACCCCCCATTCCCTGCCCCTGCGCCACTGTGGGAGGAGGTAGAGATATCGGGAGCAGAGCTGAGCCCGGGAAGAAGGGAGGAGTGGGGGGAAGGTGTTCTCAAGATGTGGCAATGCTTCTCACTGTCCTACTCTGTTATGTGTTGTTAGTGTCTGTAATAAATGTATGGGTTTTTTTCTTCCCCTAACAAGTCTGCCTTTTGCTCGTGATCATAAAGGGGAATTTTTCCCCATCCCAGTCCTATCTCGAACCCCAAGCCTGGCTCTCTGTCCCTTCTCATTGCCGGAGGGGAAGGGAGAGAGAGCTGCTGCATTGTGGTTGGCTGCCAACCAGGCCTAAACCTTGACACTCATAGACAGAGAAAAGGGGAGTTTGAAGAAGAAAGTCTAAATCTGTCGTTCAGTATTTCTGGGCTTTCACTTAGGAAGGAGGAGACCTGTGCTCTTGCCTTGACTCCCAGCAAAGTTCTGTCATTGTACATACAACAGTCATTGGTTAAAAAACTGAAATAATCATGGTAAGATAGATCAAGCCCTTATATATTCTGTAGATATCAGCAATACGTTTCTTCTTCAGGCACTTTATAAAAGAATTAGATGAGCCTTAATAAGATGAAAATCATCAGACATGTCTGAGGAGAATACTAAAGGTCTAGATTCGAAATGGATGAAGAAACTTTCTTGCCCTTATCTGTCTGTATGGGCTCTTTAGAAAATATGGCTTTTTGGTACATGCCTCTGTTTAGAATTTTCTACTATCTTGATCAACTGTAATTTTTTTAAGACTGTCCAAATCCTTCCCATTAAGTGTAGGATGACAGTAAGCATAAATGCCTAGAGGTATTAGATTTTAACTACCTTACTCTGTTTTTTCTATTTAAATCTAGGGAATGGGAACATGCAAGGTAACCATTATGGCATCTAGCCATAAAAATTGCAGCTAGCTCTGAATTTTTGAGGTCATGAACTGCTGGGATTTTGTGTCTTGCATTTTGTTCAGTATGTATTTTAAAGTGCACATAATTCCATTGGCATTTGTCTTTTGCTAAAAACTTTGCTAATGTTTTCACTCACTTTCTTATCTGCTTGTTATATGATTTCCTTCTGTTTCTTTCCCTTTATGTTGAATTGAATTCAGAAACTACTTTGGTGTGTGCTTAAGGAAAGCTGAAGTCAACACCTGGAGGCAGTGAGTGGGACTGATCTGCCCAAAGGCAGACACCTGCATCTCATGGGATTCATCTAATTTCAAAGTGGACATTTAAAATACATGTCAGATGACTCATCTGATGTAAGAATCTATTTATTCTCCTTTCATTATAAAAGGAGCACAAATGACTAAATTAGATAATGTCATCTATATTGCAACTGTCTAAACTGTATCACTGGGAAAAAAAGCATAAGACCTAAACAGGACATGGGCGAAGTGAGGACATGAGGAATTATTTGCCAGATAAAGCACATGCCAGGTATAGGAAGCTTGCAGAATCCATCCCCATTTCCATCAACATCTCCGAAGTCTTCTATTGCCAATACCTAATTCACCATAGTGATCCCATGTCAACAACTCATTCTTTAGTTTATTCTGTCTCCCTAAAAGTCTTTGTTTTTATGTAAAACATTCACTAATCTACTTTTATATCTTTGTAACCAGTTGAAAACTGCAATTAGAAGCCATCTCTGTTTCAAACTCCTTGTGAAAAATAATTAGGGAGCATAACGTTTATTTCCCTATGGATAGAGCACTCATACCTGTGAATTTTAAACAGTCAAATCAGGAGCCCTACCAATTCTGTCTCTACATTCACAATAGCAAGGAGAAGACATATGTATAAATATGACCTTCTTCCAAACGAGATTCTTTCCTGATCTGAACACTTGACTCCTTTCAAACCTGCCATAAATAACCTAGGCCTATTTTATAAACGATCCTTTGTATAGTCTAACCAAAGCAAAATTTTCGTTTCCAAGTCAAGATGTTGTTTTCATTTGACAATATTAAAATGTCCCTCTGTTCTACCATTTGGTGAATAGAATATTTATAATAATGCAAAGGGGCTGAATTTTTAATTTTAAGTGGAAGAGGAACAGAAGAATGATCCTTGTTTCCAATCATTAACCTAAACAGTAGAGGTACACTTTCCCTCTCATTGTTTTCCTAATGGATCAGTAGCAGCCAATGGAGCAGTACCAAACTACTGGACAGTGATAACATCTTAAATCACTGCAGTTCTCTGTTCAGTGAACACAAGCTAAATCTTTACTCCTAAAAAAGTAAAAGTATGGTTTTTATAGTAAGGCAACTAACAAGAATTTAAGAACAAGATTAAAAATTTTATGGAGACGAGATGCAGAGAGGTTTTATCACTGCTTTCTTATTGCAGAGAAATGAACTTCAGGATGAGTATTAATAAAATATTTGCTTTCTGGCAATAACAAGTTTTATGTTACTTCCCTCACCCAGTAATTGTGCCCAACCACATCATGCAGTCTATGTTGCTTTTTGAGGTACTGTGAGGTGGTCTTTGTTTATAGAGCTGACATTGCCATGAAATGTTTCTAACCCCTGTCTTGTGGAATGAAGGAGTCCCTGAACAGGTGCTTTCTTTTACTTAAGTTTGGTACTAAGCATAAGAAATGCATGTGCCAAACATTCAATAAGCAGAGTTTCTTAAAATTTTCTACTGTTCAGTCAGAATTGTATTAATTACAGATGAATGTGATTTCTTGTGCTCTAATACATTTTAATTGATTTTATTTTATTTCCATAACCTTGGATCATTAGTTTGTAATAACTGTCATATTTAACTCATGAAAACAATTAGTATAGACTTTTACTCAAACAAAAATAATATTGATACTTTAACTATATGAACTCTCCCTATATTTTCAAAGAGAGTGGCATGTTATAAACTTGTTCTCTGTTGTGTTTAGGGAGCCATCCAGCTGCTGTCATTGCAAACAACTGTATGAAGAATGTTAAGTATATGACTGGGAAGCCACTATTGGCATGTCATCACCACGTAACAGCAAATATTTTTTTGCTCCATCTACATTAGTGTCTAATTATGTAATTTATATTTGTTCAATACTCTTTTAGACATCCTCTCTATGTTTTATTTTTATATTCTAAAAATAACCATTATTACTAACAATCATTCTGCATTATTACTATATGCACTCATAATATGCATTTAACATTTATGTTGATATTTATGCTTTCAGTCATCTAAACTAGTCAAAAAAGTGCTTTTGGCCACCTCTACCTCTCATAGTATAAAGCCATATTTTGACAATATTCTGGTTTTAATGTAAATGTGATTTACACAGTTTCCATGCCACTCCCTTCCAGCTCCTAACCTGATCAGTGTTGCTATTCTTCCTGCCTCCAGATTATTTTGTCACAGATGACTGTAGATTATGCAGTAAATGTGGTAATTTAAAAGTAACCTTTTTCTGACTTCAAAATAGAAAAAGGTCTTTCTTTAACCTGGATCATTTAATTGATTCCACTTGTTGCTTGACCCTTCAACCAGTTGCAGTGGTAAAAGAAAATAGTAAAGAGCTATTGAATGGAGGCCACCAGAGGCAGGAAGGAGGCATGAAATCCATGAACTGGTCTCATTTGTTTGACTGTCATGAAACTATGATATCAGTCTACCTCCTGAGATAAGTGGAATTGTTTCTGCTTGTAACAAAGCGTATTTATCTTTATAATTCTGATTTACATTGTTAGGTTTTGTTTTCCCTTTAAAACCATAATATCATTCTTAAGGTAGATGTAGCAAAGGGAAGGAACCAAGTCATTAGAAAAGTGGCATAGGAGGTGAGAGCTCAAGTTTGATGTTTTCTCTGTCATTAATGTCCCATTCATTTTCAGACAAGCCAAAATCAGCTCCTTAATTTCAAAATATTTTCTTGCCATTGGGTGAGGTGCATTTAGGATGGTGTGAAGCTGATCTATTCACCAGATGACAATGAAAGGAGAATTACTTCAGTGATAGAAAAACCTGATCTCCTTCAAAGTATCCTGCTCAGTTGATGTGGGATGAGTGGTAGACACTGTCTACCTGGATTTCTCCAAGGCTTTTGATACAGTTCCGCACAGCCTCCGCCTAGAGAAACTGATACCTTACGGTCTAGACAAACTGATACATTATGGTCTACACAAGTGGCCTGTGGGGTAGGTGGGGAACTGGCTGACAGGCCACACCCAGAGGGTACTGGTAGATAGCTCCTTTCCAAAGGGGCAACATGTCACACATAGGGCCCCCCAGGGATCAATATTGGGCCCAACAGTGCTTAATATCTTCATCAGTGATCTGGATGATGGGGTCAAGCGTACCCTGGCGAAGTTTGCTGATGATACCAAACTGAGTGGGGAAGTGGGCACTTTGGAAGGGAGAGACACCCTGCAGGGAGACCTGGATAGGCTGGAAGAGTGGGCTAACAAGGACCTTGTGAAGTCCAACAAGGACAAGTGTATGGTCTTGCACCGGGGAAAACATAACCCAGGAGCGCAGCACATGCTGGGATCTCTGTGGCTGGAGAGCTGCTCTGTGGAAAGGGACCCGAGGGTCCTGGTGAACAAGCAGCTCAGTGTGAGTGAACAGTGTGCTGCAGCAGTGAGGAAAGCCAGCAGGATGCTGGGCTGCATCAACACGGGCCTCACCATCAGAGACAAAGAAGTCATTACCCCACTCTACTCAGTGCTTGTCAGGGCATGCCTGGAATACTGTGCTCAGTTTTGGTCTTGCTATACAAAAGAGATGCAGACAGGCTGGAGAAGGTCCAGAGGAGGGTCACAAAGATGGTCAAGGGTCTGGGAAGCCTGCCATATGAGAAAAGGGTGAGAGAACTGGGTTCGTTTAGCCTTGGGAAGAGAAGGCACAGGGGAGACCTTATCGCCATGTGCCACTATTGAAAAGGTGGCCACAAAGAAGATGGAGACTCCCTTTTTACAGTGAGTCACATGGAGAAAATGAGGGGTAATGGGTACAAGTTACTCCTGGGGAGATTCCGGTTGGGCACAAGTGGAAAATTTTTCACAATGAGAACAACCAGCCATTGAAATAGTCTCTCCAGGGACGTGGTGGATGCCCCAACATTGGACAGTTTTAAGGTTCAGCTGGACAGGGTGCTGGGCCATCTTGTCTAGACCATACTTTGGCTAGGAAGGTTGGACCAGGTGATCTTTGAGATCCCTTCCAACCTGGAGATTCTATGGTTCTGTGATATATGCAGCCACTTTACTCCATTACGATGAATTTTACAGGTCACTGTTATTTATTTCTTTCCAGAAGAGCTTATAACGCAGTAGGTACTGTTCAAATGTTTTAAAAGGCACATTCACACCTTGTTTGGTTTTACATTCTAAAAATATTTACAGTTCTATGTCTGGAAATAATGTCAGAGGTAATGAAGCCATCTTTTCTTTGAAAAATATCCATAGACATTTATATTAAATATAGACATTTAATTTCATTTTTATTTTTACTTTATTGATTAAATAGTGCTCTCACTGATAAAGAGAAAAGTAGAGGTTGAGATGGAAAGAGGGATACCTTTGACAAGAGGAAAATTACTAAGAAATGCTAATATCCCAGAGTTTCCATGAAAAGTCTTCAAAATCCTCATTTGTAGGGGCACAGAAAAATTTAGTCCATTAAGAGTCAAACAACAAGTTAGTACCAAAGTGTTCTGGAAATGCTGTGACATGATGGTGGGGTGTTTGCCATTTTTTGATATAGTATATCTGATGGGAAATTTGGGACTTTCTCTGTCCTTGCATGAAGCAAAAACAGCCCTAGAGTCATATTCACTATGGCATGCTGGAAAAATCCAGGGCTCTGCCTCACGCTTGTTGCAGACCCTGGGTATCTTCCGTCTTTAAGTGAAATATTTTCAGTCTTTCAGGCATGCATTCAACCTTACATTCAAAGCTAATGCACTTTTGTTTTGCAGGGAACATGGAAGGCCCATTAAAAGCCAAGAAACTGTGGCAGTGCTGAGAAAGTGCTCCAGTTTTGCATGTTTGTGGTCCTAGTCAATGGTGATAGGAATGCAAACAACTCCCTGTGCTCCCGTTGTGCTGCAATAGGAGGGGTTTGAGCAATAATGGTCCCTTGTATGCCTTTGTTCTCCAAAACCACGTTTATTTTCATTGGAGTACATATGACTAGTGATTCAGTTTCATAATACATACACCATGAGAAACTGTCATCTTCTGATATGTTTTACTCCTACACCCCATAATCTGATTTTTTAATTTTCTAGTTTATTTGTTATTACTGAGCTGAATCAGCTCACATCTAGGGAACAGAAAAGGTCCAGTGCTGTATGTGAGGAAACAGCAGCAAAGAATGGGGTTAAGGGGGTGGGATCACTCATTTCTCCTATTCATACCCATAATTCTACCTCTCTTGGTTTCTAGACTTTTAATCTAAGAGGAGCTTGTCCTTCCTTCTGTGTCATACAAACTACAGATTATAGAAGCTGACCCAAAAATTTCTGAATGAAGTATTAGTTTCTTATTGATTTTGTGCATGTGCAACTGAAAGATATGCTAAAGATAACCAGTATTGATTAAAATATGTCAAATGTTAAATTCTATAATTAAGTGTATGTTCCCTATTCTTGGTGTGAATTTATCATCAGCTTTCAGCATTAGACTTTAGGGTTTTTGCCTTGTTAGATTGTAGTATTCTATACTTTTAACATAACTATACATCACCCAATGATGTAGATTTCTCTCTAAAACCTACCTGTTCACGTGAGTATCCAACTGTTGATTGAAAGGAGGCTGTCTTCACATATTTTACAAGGGACATTTTGATACTTTCTGCAGGACTTCAACAAAGTTTTTAATTACATTCAAATCAGTTACAGACCCAAACATAACCCATTAGAAAGCTCCCTTATTGGTTATTACTTTTTGTGAGATCTCCAGTCAGTATAATTTGTCTAAATGTGATTTTTTCATGTTAATATTCAATGGAAGGCTGTGTTGTACTAATGAAAATTTCTTACTAGAGTTTGTTATTTCAAAGCAGTTGTCTAGCAACCGAGCTCATAATCTCATAAACATATATTTAAAAGCTAATTATAATAGAAACATAAAGAATCCTAATATTTGTCTAACTTGATTCTGTAAGGTATTCATCAAGTTTATGAGCACACTAATGAAAAACACTGAATGCTTTTGATTCCTGGGGATGCACATATCCATCTCGGATCAGAAGCATTTGGAAAGAGTGCTTGTTTGCCTATGCTGGCATAAGAGTTTGCTTGCAAACTTTTGTGCTGCAAACCAACCCTAAGTCTAAGTAGTGCATGTGCTTCCCATGCCAAATGGCAAAGGTTTGCAGCTTTTTGAATTCTAATTAAAATCTTGCAGATAAATCCAACATACCACTAGCAACTCTTACAGGTGTCAGAATACATTTCTGCAGAGTGAAATGTCTCTGCAACATACACTAGTGAAGAAATGGAGGAGAAAATCTTTGGAAAGCTGATTCTTTTGAAGTTAGCTTTTTGCTAAACTTTGGGTTTAGTTCATTTTCAGTTACAATGTTGCACTGAAAAATGTATGTGTTTCCTTTATACTTGTACACCTTTATGGCATATAAGAGAAGAGACTGACTTGAGACTAGGACTTTCATCCCCTTACGGAAACTGACATTTTTTTAATTCAGGAAAACAAAACCAATGCAGATTGCTGACAAAAATTAAAAATGAAAAGTAACAGTCACATCTTTACCCACTGCAGATAATTTATATTCACCAGCTGAAAATTTTTAGATGTGAGTTTGCAATGTCATATACCCATCAAAAGCCTGCCTTGAAGCATTTATTGTTAATATGAACATATTGATATGATAATAAATGTAACTAAACAGATAAGCAGAATACAAAATGCTACACCCTCCAAATTTAGGAAATTGTTCTTTCCAGGAGACATGGGTCATCCGTTGAAAGTACAAAACAGTAAAACTGGAAAAGTATCTGAGAAGAGGATGATCTCTTCTACCACTGGAAGAAAGCAGGATGAACAAATCCCCCAGTTTTTCAGAAAATATTGAAATTAGTTGATGTAGTTGAGAGACAAAACCTGTCATAATCAAGAGAAAAACAGGTACAAGACAGAAGACATAGAGAAGCATCTATGGAGGAAAGAGAGGAGAAAGACTATCCCATGAAGAGTAATGGCAAATACAGCTGGAGCCTTAAGGCCTGGGAAAGGGGTAGAAATGACAAGATCCCTCTTTTTCTTCAGGACATGCTTTTCCAAAGATAGAAAAGCATCTAAGACATGCTGGGTGATATCATGCGAGCACTGCAGAGCTTTGGGTTATAACCCTCTGCTTTTTCCTCATGCTTTTTGCTCATACACACAAAAGTTTATTTGCGTTTCAGTAGAATGCAAAGGAGGGTGATCACTCAAACACCTTCCTGACAGCTTGCATCTCAGAGTTGTTACAGGTTATCATCCACATACAGTGCATCACCCCAGGGTTCTTGTTCCACACAGGTATGGTAACTTTGCAGTGATATCCATGCATCACACTTTTCTACAAGTTATAATGTCACCATTAAGGATAGGTATCACCTTTATGTGACAGCTCCAGATACACAGACACACAAACCCAGACCTCTGAGCAGTATGTGGGGAAATTATGGCCAATGTCTGTGCTAGTAAATCAAACAATAAGAAGCAAATTATCCTGCTCTAATGACAACTTCCTCAGCATGGCTGTTGCCATACAACCACAACCTCTTGGGTTTGCCCTGAAAAACTGCAGACATCTAAATGGCCCCCACTGTTCTTAAATCCCAAGTTGTGTTCAAGAATTGCTCACTCTAAAGCTGTGTCAAGGTTTATGCTAACTGTGTCACTGTAAGGATGGTTTGGGGCCATTACTCATCCATATCCCTAGCCCTGTTTAGATTAGAGCAGATATGATTGTAGGATACTTTGAGGCCACTCAGGAAAACACTGAACCAAATTTTAAAACAAAGGTGTCACAGTATTAAAGTGAAAATAAACAGATAAAAGATGAGGCTACTTGTGAGGAAAGAAGAGAGATTTGTACACATCACTTAGTCTGGCTGTTAGCACCACTACTTTAGATCAATAAAATCTATTCTCTTATTACATCTGTGGCTAGCCTTACATCTTCCCTTTCCAGAGGGAAAAAAATACACCATCTGTAATACTGCATGTCAACTCTTTATCAGTCCCTAGTCTGGTCTCCTTGCCTTGTAGATCTCTGAAGAGAGATGGTTTCAGACTTTGGTTACTCTAATACTCTAGTCAGCGCTTTCCCAT
Source organism: Tyto alba (assembly GCF_018691265.1). Taxonomy (NCBI): domain Eukaryota; kingdom Metazoa; phylum Chordata; class Aves; order Strigiformes; family Tytonidae; genus Tyto; species Tyto alba. Next base: position 55,614,568 of record NW_024881282.1, read on the forward strand.
GATGTTGTCTGCGTCTGTGGCTCCTCTGCAGCCAGCTCTTCCTGTCTGCTTCTGGAGGAAGCTCAGGGTGTCTTATTTTTTTCTACAGGTTGGCCCTCGCCAAGCCACAACTTACAGAAAACATGCATATTGTCACTAGAGATGACAATTTTGGTGCCTGTGCTCTGTCATTATGCTCACAGACATCATCTTGTGGCTAGGAAGGCATTGAAGTCATGTGATCATTTATCAGAATATACATTTTGCATCTGCTGTCTCAATTTGTTTACACCAATTCACACTTGCCCTGATTTCAGCTTGATATGCTATGTCCGGAGGCAGTCTAACTTTCAGTCTCTACTGTTAACTCCTTCTCCTACCTAATACTGCCTTTGGCGCTTCCTTGATCATGATATCTAAGTGAATTTATTAACCTGTCCAGGTATTAACTCTGGTTTTCTTTGTTAGTTTAGTTTTCCAATCAGATGAATACCAGGTCAGGCACCACAGTAGTGGCAGGAGTGTAGATCAGTGAAGTTCAAGGAAGAAAAGAGGATTGAGAAGGATGGGAGGTGCGAAATAGAAACAGGATCTCCCCCTTTTGGTTATGAGGAATTGTTAATTCAGTATTATGTATTATGTTGTGTTATGAAATTGCATATCTAGGCTCAAGGGAGGACTGCTATTCCTTGCCTCTTAGGTTCGTCTGCATTTCTAGGGATCCTTCTGAAAATTTCAACATATTTTTTCCATAATACAAAAGACTTTGATTGTCTCAGGTTCTACGTAATATGCCTAAATCACACATTTTTTCAGAACATTTAATCTAGTGGAAATCTAATTGTAACCCTTTACCTGTCATTATCATAGCAGGGATGTCATATCTAACAAATACAGATCTTATGAGATTACATGTCTGAGAGTAATTTTCTGTAATAATGATGTTTCTTGACAGTGAGAATAAGAAGGTAAAAACAGTAATATTTTCTCCAGTGTATACAAACAAATGTGTGTCAGTCCTGGACAGGAGAATGACAGTTTCATTAAACTCGCCTACCTGCATAATACTGGATTAGTCATTTTTTGCCATTTCATTCATGTTCTTTAACAACACTGGTATTTTTAGCTTGTAATTTTATGTGTGATATTTTTCATCTTTGAATAATTTTTATTTTCCTTGCTATATCTTCATTTTTTTTTTTTGCTTTAAATTATATTTTTCTACCTTTTTCTTTTTCTTTTCATAGGCTCCTCACCTCTTATATATGGCACCTCTTTTAGGGACTCCTGGGAGGTAAATACACCTTACCTCACTATATCTCCAATACAGACATTTTCATCTGAACTGATCCTCTAGAATCCATTTATAGTAAACGGAGGGAAGCAGGCATATCATTTAATATAACCTCAGCCATTGTTACAAGTGCAGTGCCAATACCCATCTCGCATGTAATCAAGATTTCAGTTGTGTTCCAGTTTGTATCCCAGCTAATGATATATCCATCAGGTGTTCTTACAAATAGTTTCTCTTCTTTTGCCAACTTGTTTGTTTGTTTGGTTGTTTTTTTCTTCAACATTGTCCTAAGTCTGGACAATGTTTAGTATGTGTTTTCTTCCATACCTTCTGCTGTCTTCCATGCTGCTTCCCTTTGTAGTCTTCTCCTTTGTTTTGTTGACTATTCCTATAATTTTGCTCTTTGGTGATACAGCTGTGTCACACAATCTGGTCTGCCTCCATTCTGTAGTCTGGCAAACTCTCATGGGTTTTTCTAATTTTAAGTCATAATTTTCTGCCAGTATTTTTTCAGTTGCTGATCCTCGTTATACCTGATGGCAGATTCCACAAGACTCTACAGACTGCACATTTGACTTTACAGACTAAAGTCTGTTATAAATGTCCTCAGAGTTGCTCCATCTTTTATTTTTTTCACACAAAGCTAAAAACTTCCAAAAGTTCATTGTTGAAGGTATACAATATGCTTTGGATATTATGCCATTTAATGCCACCCTAGCTTGCTATGTGTTTATCCTTTATTATTAAAGAAGTCTAGACTCTCTGTATCAGCAATATTAAAATAAAAATCTTCTGGCAGCACTCACTTCTATAAAGAGACAGAACTCTCTTTTGAACCTCTTCCAGTTTTACAGAAGAAAGAGTTGTGTTCTTGATACCAGGTGTTCTTGTATCTGGTTAAAAAAAGCTCTGGATTGGCTTTAAAACTCTGAGGTATCTTCCTTGCAATGGAAGATAAACAAAGTAGTAATGAAGGGAACAGAAACAGGGACCTCTGTATTATTTAACATCTACCAGCTAAAACTGCAACTATGTCAAACCAATATGTACGATTTCCCTCAGAGAAACTACCCAGGATATCTTTACCATAGTGACATTTCTTAGACCAGTTTGGCTACTGTGTGAAATGAGAAATAAAAAGATACAAACTCTATCATCAGTGTTCAAATTGCAATAGTGTTGAAATGGTTGCCTGAGCCAGATTCCCATAAGTCAGCTTCCTGGAGACACTGCCTGCTGCCCTGGGCATCGTGACTTCAGCCCTGTTCTAAATCCATGCCGTGGACTTAGTGTATGTACACCAACCAACAAAAGCTCCCAGTTTCAGGAGAGAATAAAGATTTTAGAGTCCTGGCCAGAATGCCCACCCCAGGGGTGTCACTGCCATCTTTGCTTTGCAAAAAAAGTTACAACTTGAATATTCTTGTTGACTTCTCTGAAGGTCAGATTTTTCAGGGAAGCTAGGAAGAATAAGGGTCTTGCCACCTAACACCACACATTAAGCCTCTCCTCTAGCCCCTCCCCATTATTCTTTGATCATCCAGCTGTTTTCAGTTTTGGGATGACATCAGAGAGATGTAGTCCCTCAGAGAGCCCAATTTCAGACAGTGTATCATAGTATGCAGTAAATTAAATGTGTTCTCTCAATTTGTGTCCTTTCTGTGCTGCAGAGTCCCTGCATGATGTGCTGTCCTTGAAATGCAATGTGAAATTAGCTCTCAATAGTGCAGCATGGCAGAAATCAGTAACAGAATTATGCCAGCATGTAGGATGGGCTGCTAAACCCTGGCATCCCCAGCAGCATCTCAATGCATGTCATGATGAATGCTGAACTCTGGAAAAGAGAGGTGTCTCTCTTGTTAAGTGCTGTGGTTCTGGCTGATGTGTTCCTAGAATGGCTGAGATATTGGAAAAGTACTGAAATACATCACCTGGTGATTTCTAGCTTTTATAAGTACATTTCCCGACTAAATAAGCAGACTTTAACTCACTGAGAATACAAACCTCTGCTTCATTTCTACACTGAAAATGATCAGATAAAAGCTTCTAGATATAAATATTTTGGAGTATGTTTGTGCGTTCCTTCAAAGAATCAGAATAATCTGTCACAGTAGATGAAACTTCAATTAGATTTGATGGCTTTTACATCAATTTACTAAGTAATCTGATTAAAGCCTCAAAATCTTCTCACTATGATACTTAATGACTTGCCTTGGGAAGAATGTAATATTGTCTAAAGAGAAGTGATTAAGACTTCTGGTTCTTTCTGGTTTCAAAATCCTTGACGTGCATGAATAAAGATGAATTTTAGTGATATAGGTAATAAAAAATAATAATGAAATTGTCTGATACCTCTGTGTTACTGTAGCTACAGAGAGATACAAAACTTAGCAGAACAGGTTGTTTTCAGGGCAATGAACTCTATAAAAAAGAAATAATTTTTTAAATTGGAATGCAGTGGTTCAAATTCTGTCCTGGCAAGAATCCTTTGAGCCAGATCCCTGATACCTCTCCAGTAATTTTGGGCCATAAAAAATGCACAAATCTTTTTAACAGGCCATAGGGAATTTCAAACTACTACAGAGATTGCAGAAATAGATTGCAGTTTTCTTAACAAAATGTTCATTCACTGGAAAACATTAAGAAACTGAAGACTAAACTGTTGGAGGGAAGGAGTTGCTTTAGATAGATTACTTCAGTATATTATATTATCTGAGTATAGACATTGCACAACTTTGAAAATATTTATTTATTGAGTTAGTCTTGTCTTCAAGGAAATGAAGGCAGGCACTTGCATTTTCTCCATTTCTGGTTTCATCAAGGATTCCACTTTGATAGTGAGGGCAGTTATTTGTGGGTGATTATGTATCTGAGGACCACATTCAGATTGTAGTAAAAATAAAACCCTAGGGTGTCTACAGGAGCCTTGTTTGTTAACATGTTAAACAGCCATGGTAAGAGGAAAAGGAGAGGATTTCTTCTCCCATTCCCCTGTCTATTCCTTACCCTCTGTTCCTACATTCATTTCCACATCACTCCTTGTGCTGATTTGGTATAGTCCTGCATTGTAGCTCAGCTTCTAGAGGAAAACACAAGAGAACAAGCAGATGTGCCTGTGAGTGTCCCCAAGCAGCCCAGGAGGCCAACTCATCAGCCTGACTTCTGCAGATTCCAGGTTTTGAGGACTTCCTCAAGTGACATGTCCTATAAAAGCAAAAGACATGAGCAACTTTGTTGGGGGCCAGGCAACAGTCAGAAATGCTCTCCAGGAAAAGTATAAGGCTACCCTTACTCTTAATTACAACATTTTTTGGTCACTTTCTCTTAATCTTGTCATGTTGAACTGAGTCCTCCAGTGTTATGATCAACCTTTCTAATTTTCCCTCCCATTCTCCTCCTTCTTCCTGACCTAATTGCCATGCAGCACCCTGAAATAGCTCCTGATGGGTCTCTCTTCCCTGCTGAATCTCTCCTGCCAAGTCGGTCAGTAGGGGAGACGGAGAGGAAAAGAAGCAATGTTCCCACGCCTGCAGCCCCATGGCACTGGGGCCAGCCATGGCAAGAGTTCTGCTGGCCTCTGAGACCTTGCACTCACACACCTTTTCACAGAGCTGCCAAAATGCTTCAGTGCAGAGCCAACATCTTGGGGAGAAGGCGGGGGGTACATCTAAATTATTTCCCTCAGAAAATATCCAAGATGTTTAACTGCAGCAAAGCAATTCTGATTACCACCAGGTGGATTTCAGATGGAAATTTGCTCAGCTTTCTGCCAGCTGATCCATCCAAGGCAACCCTGACAGAAACTCCCATCTCCTGGGAAGCCTACCAGGCACACAGCCAAAGAAGTCCCTTTGACTCTGGCTTCCAGATTGCCCTGATCTCCAATTCCCCAGACATTAAGTCTCCTGTGCTGCCCACCATGAAAGCTTCCCGTGGCGCAAGGGATTCACAGCCCTGTTGGTGGGCTGCCAGGGAGATGAAATTACTAAATACATTGTAATTTACATTTTTGCATATTTTTTTTTTAAATTTTCTTCTCCCCTCAATCTTCTTGGATGAATTTGAATTAAAATGTAGTTGGAAATTCAATTTTCCCATAGCTTGGAGATTCCAGTTTTTGCAAAAGTTAAGTTAAAAGCTTAGTTTTGGGATGGCACTTCAAGATACACATTGGGTTAATTGCTGATTAGTTTGGCAGATGGAATGGTGCAGAATTCCCAGCACTGAGGTTTTCCAGGGGAAGGAAATGCTGTAGAAAGACTAGAGAGACAGGCAAGAAAAAAAGCAAGAACAAGAGACAGGAGAATGAGAAGTTAGAAGACAGAGGAAATATTCAATGTGAAAGGGGGGGCATATTTTTTGAACAACATTATGAATCTTTGGTTTTCTTGTTCTTTTCCTACTCTAAGACTTGTTATTTTTTCAGCTAGGAAAAAAAAAAATCTGAAAAAGAAGCCTAAATATATTTAAGAGAGGTTTGCCAAAGTTTTACTATATTGAACCAAATCTATTTAATATCCCAGGGTAAGTCTGAATGAGCCAATAAAGTCTAAACAATAAAAATAAAAAATCTAGACGTTCAGTTGCTACTCAAACACAATGGCCTTGTTTGTTATACAAGCCCTCTTTTGCTATCATTAGGAGAGATACAGCAGTAGATTTATTTTATTCTAGGATGTTGAGTTTATACCCTGCCTCCTCGATAATTGAGGTGAGAATCCTGTCTTTTTAAAGTAATTTTGACTTTGCCCACATAAATGAATCAAAGGGAATAAAAGGTTTTTAAACAGAGACTTTATTTGTGCTTGAAAATGAAAGTATGAAAGATGACGCTGTGTTTTAAAAATCTGTTTCTGTGCAGTTTAGGGGCCAAATAACAAATTGATTTACATTTTCTCTTAGCTTTGTGTCAGGAAATCACTTATAATTTGTGCAACTCTTTTTTTCTCACTGAGCAGTTCCAAGTGCTGTCTCTGATGATGTCATCCCGATCCCATTTCTCCAGCTGCAGTGTTACAGGTAGAAAGAAGCAGATTCAAAATAAATACTGAAAATAAAGCATTCAGGCTTTCTTCATTCATGAAAAGTCAAGGTGGAGTTACCTGGAGGGGCCAGCAGATGCAAGCATAAACTCTTTTTTTTCTCTTTGAATACCTTTCAAATAATTTTATTAAATGTTTTCTGGAATATTCTATCTAAATACTTTTAAAATGTATAGTACTCAGTACACAGCTAAGCATTTAATTCCAAGTAGTACTAGATAGGAAATTAATGTAATCAATTTGTTTTCAGGTACTTGCATCTCCTTGATATGCATTTGGAAATCTGAAACTTGGCCAGATCCTGAGTTTAAGTATTTAAAGGAAGTTTCATTGATTTCAGCTGAGCAGCACACATTTACACCAACTGAAGATCTGACCTATACTTCCCAATATGTTTTCTGAAAAGCGCTGCAAAGAAAGGTCTGGATTTCTCTAAGTAACTGTTCCTTTTTTTTGGCTTAATATTGCACACATGTTTTCTCACTTAAACTTTGCCTCATTTGGCTTTGGTTTTTTATGTAGCCTTTGAAACCATTTCTAATGGAAAAATGCAGCTGTTAGCAAGATTTCCTAAAATGTACATGGAAATAATTTTCCAGGCATTTCTCTCAAGGACTCTGATGTATCTACAGTAGACATTCTGCCAAAAGGATTTTTAATGTAACTAAACGATAAAAAAAAAAAAAATAGTAGGGAGAAAACATTCACTAGTAAGGCTAACAAGAAAGAAAAATTGACCTTTAGTAATTCATATTTACATATTTGCTTTAAGGTAAATCTTAAGACTCTCTCAACAGGAAGGTTATTTTTCAGAAAATCAGTGAAATCTTATTGAGAATTAAAATAATCAAAGATAAAAGGGTTCAGTAATGTGATATGATCTAGAATTGTATAAATTTCATGACCATGGAATCTGATTTTATACATTCTCCCTGAGACATTTTTTCAAAGGCACAGACGACCAAGACTATATAGTCCTCAGCAGATGACTCACCAAGAGTAAACAAACACATCAAAAATTGCCACCTTCTCAGACTCTATGGTAGCACAAGGCAAGGGCTGTCAGAGAAGTCGGTCTGGGGAGGAGTAGGTTATAAAGATAAGAGAAAGAAAGATTCAGCTCAGGTACCCTTGCTGTCACAGTCTTTCTCTGAGACAACAGTGATATAAATTTATCCATGTCCACCTCCACATAAATCTCACTATGAACCTCAGTTATCACAGATGACATTAAATAATAAAATTATTGGGGGAAATAGACATATTTTTAAACAATCCCACTAGAAACAGACAGCCATGCAGTTAAATTTTAAAGCATTGTTTACTCTTGGATCTGAACTGCCTTGCTACCACTTGGGAATGTATCTTAAATTCTCTGGGACTGATTCTTTGTTGTGTTTATTCTACATTGTAATTTACAGCTGTTAAAATTTCAAGCAACTGAACAGAAAAGGTTAGACTGGAAGGTTCTAATCCATTATTTGGATAAGTTCGAAGTTGCACCATGAATTACAAAACTGTAGAGAATCATAATTTCATTTCTTTATTATATCCCAGCAGTAAAATATCTTTAAGATACTGTCTGGACCCTGTAACTGATATATATAAAAACATCATGAATTTTAATATGTTTATCTTCATAACAAAACAGAAAGGAAAGTTTTACTATTTCCATTTTATCCATGAGTAATTGAAGGCAGAGTTTCATGTTAATGGAAAACCAGTTTGATAATTTGATGTTAAATTGCTCACAAAAGGTGTGATCCTATGCTGCTTCCTGCACCAGCTTGCTGTTTCTACTTCTCTTATGCAAGTCTAAGTGTGTAAGTCAGTCCTTTATGTAGCTAAAGCTGTAGGAAGCTTACCCAGCTAAGTAGGAAGACTGAATCATAGTATTATAGAACTATATTTTTCTGTGCCCCTACAAATGAGGATTTTGAAGACTTCTCATGGAAACTCTGGGATATTAGCATTTCTTAGTAATTTTCCTCTTGTCAAAGGTATCCCTCCTTCCATTTCAACCTCTACTTTTCTCTTTATCAGTGAGAGCACTATTTAATCAATAAAGTAAAAATAAAAATGAAATTAAATGTCTATCCAGCCAGGATATTTTTCAAAGAAAAGATGGCTTCATTACCTCTGACATTATTTCCAGACATAGAACTGTAAATATTTTTAGAATGTAAAACCAAACAAGGTGTGAATGTGCCTTTTAAAACATTTGAACAGTACCTACTGCGTTATAAGCTCTTCTGGAAAGAAATAAATAACAGTGACCTGTAAAATTCATCGTAATGGAGTAAAGTGGCTGCATATATCACAGAACCATAGAATCTCCAGGTTGGAAGGGATCTCAAAGATCACCTGGTCCAACCTTCCTAGCCAAAGTATGGTCTAGACAAGATGGCCCAGCACCCTGTCCAGCTGAACCTTAAAACTGTCCAATGTTGGGGCATCCACCACGTCCCTGGAGAGACTATTTCAATGGCTGGTTGTTCTCATTGTGAAAAATTTTCCACTTGTGCCCAACCGGAATCTCCCCAGGAGTAACTTGTACCCATTACCCCTCATTTTCTCCATGTGACTCACTGTAAAAAGGGAGTCTCCATCTTCTTTGTGGCCACCTTTTCAATAGTGGCACATGGCGATAAGGTCTCCCCTGTGCCTTCTCTTCCCAAGGCTAAACGAACCCAGTTCTCTCACCCTTTTCTCATATGGCAGGCTTCCCAGACCCTTGACCATCTTTGTGACCCTCCTCTGGACCTTCTCCAGCCTGTCTGCATCTCTTTTGTATAGCAAGACCAAAACTGAGCACAGTATTCCAGGCATGCCCTGACAAGCACTGAGTAGAGTGGGGTAATGACTTCTTTGTCTCTGATGGTGAGGCCCGTGTTGATGCAGCCCAGCATCCTGCTGGCTTTCCTCACTGCTGCAGCACACTGTTCACTCACACTGAGCTGCTTGTTCACCAGGACCCTCGGGTCCCTTTCCACAGAGCAGCTCTCCAGCCACAGAGATCCCAGCATGTGCTGCGCTCCTGGGTTATGTTTTCCCCGGTGCAAGACCATACACTTGTCCTTGTTGGACTTCACAAGGTCCTTGTTAGCCCACTCTTCCAGCCTATCCAGGTCTCCCTGCAGGGTGTCTCTCCCTTCCAAAGTGCCCACTTCCCCACTCAGTTTGGTATCATCAGCAAACTTCGCCAGGGTACGCTTGACCCCATCATCCAGATCACTGATGAAGATATTAAGCACTGTTGGGCCCAATATTGATCCCTGGGGGGCCCTATGTGTGACATGTTGCCCCTTTGGAAAGGAGCTATCTACCAGTACCCTCTGGGTGTGGCCTGTCAGCCAGTTCCCCACCTACCCCACAGGCCACTTGTGTAGACCATAATGTATCAGTTTGTCTAGACCGTAAGGTATCAGTTTCTCTAGGCGGAGGCTGTGCGGAACCGTATCAAAAGCCTTGGAGAAATCCAGGTAGACAGTGTCTACCACTCATCCCACATCAACTGCGCAGGGTACTCTGTCACAGAAGGTGATCAGTTCTGTCAAGCATGATTTGCCCTTGGTGAATCTGTGCTGGATTTTCCCAATCACATGCTTCTATTCTCTTGTGATAGCCCCCAGGGAGGATTTGCTCCATGACTTTCCCAAGAACTGAAGTAAGAATGATGTGCCTATTATTTCCTGGATCCTCCTTTAAGGCTTTCCTTTAGATGGGGGTGACATTCACCTTCTTCCAGACTTCTGGGACATCTCCAGATTGCCCTGATTGCCAAGATTAAGGAGAGCAATCTTGGAATAATGTCAGCCAGCTCTCCTAACACCCTTGGAAGGATAACATCAGGGCCTATTGGTTTGTTTGTATTTATTTGCCCATGTATGTCTTAGTTACACTGTTCCTCAAGGCACTTCAGTGTCATTTAAAAAGGGGGAACAGCACCCAATAGCTAAAGTAAATGGCAGCTTAACAACTCATGTTCTAACAGGACACTCGGACACTCAAGGATGGCTCGATTGTTTGTGTAGCCATAAATGAGTGTCTTCTATTAACAATAATATTGATCAGAAATTTGTGAAGAGCCACCTATTCAGAACATAAACAGAGCTTTGCTAAAATATTGAGTCCATGTCTCATCTCAGCACAGTTTTAACATTTCTTTAGTGGAAAGTAGGATTTCTTTTCATGAATATTAAGAAGATCTTGGTTTCCCAGTCAGCATCTTTTTTCTGGAATTACCAAATTTCTTCTGTTTTGTCAACAATTACAAAATAAATTCAGTAACTTATAAAATAAATCGAATAAGTTGTTACCTTTTTTGTTTCCTTAACCATGATATTTTTTTCTCCCTAGGGCAGAAATACTATAATTCAAAAGAAATTATTGTATCTCAAGATTAATTCTTCATTTCTTCCAAAACAATGTAAACCCACTTTTTGGTTACGTTTTTTGAGGGGAATGTTCTCTTTCATTTTATGGAGTTTTCTTTCTGTCAGTTTATTGGTATAGTTTCAGATCAGCCGATTTCAAAGGCATTGTTCCTTTGAAAATTTCTTTGTTGAAAAACAACAACGGATTTTTTTGGGGGGTGGGGGGAAGAGAAATTAGCATACTCCTTGTATTTCTTCTTTTACTTAAAACTTCCATACACAGTTTCCCAAAGGTCAGTTTTCCATTGCCTATCTGATAGGGCTTTCTTTGCTCTGATTACAAAATATCTGCCTAGTGTTGCAAAGCAAAAAATTAAAATCACAGTATATTTCCTATTTATATCAGAGAGATAGATTTGATTTTTTTGGTAGATAGTGTAAGACAGTGTCTCTCAACCTCTAATGTTGCAAAGATTACTTCTCCTTTGTTGTATACAGGTTTATCATATCAGGACACATAAACAGAGTCACATTTCATTAAGCTAAAATAAGACCCAAAGAGCCAAATTCTGTGAGCAGTAATTCTGATATTTTAATCCAAAATATAACTTCTGTTAGACATTTTTCTTCCATCAACATTCTTTTTTTCCATGCATGAAAGGAACTATTACATTTTTAGAAAGAGGAAATATACCCAAAGTTAAAATTAAAAGGCTTGCATGAACAAATATGAACCTGGATAGGCTGCCTTGAGGATCATAGCCAATCCTGCTCTGTAAGGATGCTTTTACAATTCAAAGCATGCTATGTTTTTTTAAAAATGTCATTTAATGTTATATTGTCTTGCTGTAAAACATTTGCAACATATAATGATGTAAGAGGCCAGCTGGCCACTAATGGTAACAGCATACTTTACCAGCACTATCATCAGAAGGACTGTTGAAGGCAGATGGCCTTTTTTTGCAGCTTTATCCCATTAGAGATCTTACCAAGGACAGGCGCCCTACAAACCTCACAGTAATGAGAAGAACATTGCTTTATTGACCATAAAGCCTCCCTGAAATAAGTTTGAAAGCAATATGCCCTGGAGAAGACCAGTGGCATGTATGTTCATAACCAAAATAAAGGATTATTATGTTAAATGATTCCTATGTCCTGGAAAACTTTTCACAGAAATACTGGGATTACTATTCAAAGATTCTGTAATACAGGGAGCTACTTTTCTGCCTTATCAGAGAGAGGCACACAAACTACAGTAGTTAATTATTGTGCGTCCTCTCATTTCATGCCCATACTGCAAGGAGTTAAAATACAAGTATAAGGGGAAAAATTACTTAGACTCAGCTGATCATACAGAGATTAATTTTGATGATAGTGTTATTGAAACGTGTTACACAGTTTGATAGCCCAGATGTGCATTTTCCCTAGATAACAAAGGTTCAATTTGTTATGCTTCTTTTACTTTTAGGGCTATCAGAAATAATATTGTTATAGTTTCAATATCTTTTTGTCTTATAATAGCAAAAATGGCCTCTTTTGAAACAGTGTACCATATTTTGCATGACTAACAATTACTTTTTAACTTTCTGGTGGGATAGTGGTTTTGTTCTTTCAGTTTTTGGTGGTTTTTCAAATGTATTTTCCAGTGATTTGTCTGTCAATGCCTTTAGGACCACACAGTGCTCCTGCTTAAATCATTATTTTCCATAGCAAGTGGATTTTGTCTTCTAGTACTCCAGTTACCTACTTTTCAGTACAGGTCAAGAATAAAGCAGACAAATCTCTAAATCCTATTCACTCTACATCTTACACATCCGTTCATTGACAGCTTGTCTTTTAGCAAAGACAGCCATGTGTACGGATCTATATTATTATTAATATGTTATATGTACATAAGAACAATAATAATTCATTTTTATTTGAGTTCTTCAGAGGTTTTTCTATTTGGTTTGTCTAACCCATGTGGTTAGCCAGAATTTAGGGTTCTATGGGCTATTTCTCCTAGGAGGAAAAATTGATAGCTATTTCTTTGGGACATAACCTTTCTTTATTTACTAAGAGTGCACAAATTATGTTCCCTAGAACTCAAGAGGAAATTGCAGCAGAGGATAGCATATTTCCTACCCTCTTTCTGTTTTCTAAGGTTTTTGTCTTGTCTTCTCACAAACACAGTCTTGTGCTTTTTGCAGCCTTTTTGTCTCTTTGTCACTGTTGGGATTTTGGGGCTTCAGTGTGTGAGATGGTACTTTTTTATTCCTTTCCTCAGAAGGTCCGTTGTCTACTCAGTTTAAAACCTTGAACACCTTCATGCATGCCTTTTTATAGATCAGTGGCTTTAGGCTGAGTTTTGACTGTAGAGCTATAGTATTTCTTTTACCTGATTCCATAGAGAAACTTAAAGATTCTTGAAAGGAGGGATATTGGCTTTGTATTTTTTTTGTTCAGTAAGGATTAACTCAGTGCAGAACATTTGCTGGGCATCAGTAATGCGTTCTGTTACTAACTGCATAGCGCACATAGTTAAGATAAAGGATGTACAGTCTTCAGTGCAGCACTCCATGGATCAAGGGAGCTTGCAGGAAGATGTGAACACAGTTTTCCCTCTGGAAACATTTTCACCTGTGGAGAGTGCAGATTCAGCATTTTCCTGTGGCCTTTTCTTTGTCCTGCCATCTTCTGTAAAAAAAAAGTTGGAATCTGAAATGCAGTTTTTTGCCTTGAGATCACTAGAATACTTGATCCACTCTAGAAATGCGTTTTTTCTTTCTTTCTTTTAGATTTCAGTTTACAGAGCTGTTGCTATGGATTTTAGCAGCTTGACCAAAGATAATGGGATTTTTAGATTTTTCCAAGAAATTGGGGAATCAAAGACCAGTCAATCACATAGTATTAGTTGAGAATAACAGTCAGAATGTTCCATCTACATCAATTTCATTGCATGATTCTCAGGGCCAGATCCATGTTCTGATTGTAGATAGTCTTGCGACAAACATACTGGGTTCTTCATCCAGCGTCTGTGCTGTGAATCAACACTGCAGCATCACACTTATTCACATACAAAATGTCTTGAGAAAGGAAGACAGACCAAAAATTCCCCCAAGGCACTTAGTAGTGCTAAAGAAATTCCCTCTTGGACCTTTATTCTGCAGTGACTCTGATTAATAGTTTGTGATTGAGGAGATTGACTTGATTTCCAGGTGAGATTCATCATGAATGTAATAACAGTGAACATGAGCAACTCAGTGAAGACAGCTACAGAAGTACTGAAGCTTAGAAATTTAAGACCTCTTATGTGTCTTTGCATTGCAAAACCTATATTTGTTATTTCTCACACTATGTTAACTGAAGAATACTTTGTAATGTTTTATTTTATATATATATATATATATATATATATATTTTTTTTTTACTTTGAAAAACTCTCCTGTGCATGTATCTGACATCATAGACACAGCACAGTGTGTAGTTCTGTTCCTGTAGGAACTTGCTCCGTGACCTTGTATTTTGATTTGTGCACAGCCTACTTCACTTAGTTACATGGAAACTGTCTAGCCTAAGCTAACAAACTAGACTTTCTTTATATGCAATGAAAAGATTAAGTGCCTCCATAGGGCGTAATATTTCACCTGCATTGGAGATCCATTCTACAATAGACCAACTTATCCTCGGAGGGATTCCACCCATCCCTCCTGACTATAAAGAGAATTCAAGTAACTACCTCAGAAAAGTCAGCTAATTCTTACATAGTGAAAGTTAAAGGTCATGAATCCCACCTTTGCTTCTCTGTGTTTTGTGAGAATGTGGATTTTACCTACCCCATGTATTTATGTGTTTCTTAGGGTGGTTCTTGCCTTTGTAGGCACAGTCCTCCAGACATGCTGCAGTTCTGATCTCTGCAGGGATCTCTTTATGGTCATTGTGATAGAAAAAATACTGATATTGATTTTTATACCCTGAACAAGATAACATCTCATCTTTTACAATTTGAAATGTGCTTCCTGCTCCTGAAAGCAGCTGCTCATCATAGTGTTTATTTCTTCAGCATCAAATGAGGTTTGCTAGGTGCAGTCAGGAAGTGTCCGTGACTCCAATAACATCACTCATGGCAGGTGATTATATGGATGGGGAAGGAGTACCACAGAGCAATTACAATTGCCTCATCATACAACCTCCCAAAATATGCATTATATACCAGGTGGTGGTAATGAGAGTCTGCAAATATACCCACTTCCTCAAAACCCATCCTACACTATTCAAAATACAGGACTAGAGTAAAATTTAATTAAATTTTTTTTGATGGTTTTACTGGTATCTTGAGACTGCAGAGCACCTTTAGACAATGGACATGTTCCTTTTGTACTATACATAGATACAATACTTTGAGTGCTGTAGAATGAAAATAACAATAAAATGCAAGCTGCTAGTGGTAGTTACTGCAGAGCTTTCGATATTCTATTTCCAAATCCTCTTTTAAGAAAAACCAGCTATTTGTGACAAATTAAGTATTGTTTTCCCAATGAATTGTTTTCTATTTTTCATCACTTTATTGATGAGCAGAAGAAGGTACAGTTATTTTATTAGTTAGAAAGGAATCTTAGATTATTGTGGTTTAACCCCAGCTTGCAAATAAGCACCACCTGTTTAAAGAAAACAATGTCAGATGATATGTTTTTGTGAACTGATCTGGATTGACTGACGTGGCAATTTCCCAGCCATCTTCCTCACTGCTACTCTGGAAGAGCAGCATTGTAAAGAAACAGGAGCTGTTCCTGAGCCACTGCAGCTTGCAGCCTTACATGTTTAATTAAAAGCTTGCTTGTGAACTACAGCAGGTCAGAACTTGGTACCTAAACTGGTTCAGACTTACTTGGAATGAAAGAAGCAACTTGAAGAGGAGGGGAAGGATTGGTGTTTGCTTAATCTTGATCTACCCTTTCACCCAACATCCCAGCTCTCAGGGAAGGGTTCAATTAGGCCAGATGCCCGAAGATATCATGCTCTAATTTAGGACATTATTGTTGTGGCACTTCGTAACTGTCTGGAGCCTAGCCTGGAGACTCCTGGGATAAAATTTATTGTTAAGTGGTCAGTTAGGTCTTGGTAATAAGATTCAATTCAGTAACCAGGAAGAAAACTGCTCCAGAAACACATAAATAAATAAATAAAAAGGATCATTTTTCTTCAAGATTAATGAGCTGCATTTGTTCAGTGAATAAAGGATCAGCAATCCACTAAAGCCAGTGCAACAGAGAGAACACCTTGGCAAGGGAGGGAAGTGAGCACAGGCAAAGAGAAGATGAACAAAGTTTGGTTGGACAAACTTTCATGTGGGGTTAGCCATCTCATGTAGCTTCACTTTCAGAATGCTTAGTCCTGGTGGGTATTTTGGGTTCAAGATGCTGTAAGGACAATTTAAACTGAACCAGTCATTTAATGTTTCATTTAAAAACACAGTCTCTGCTATTGATACTTTTACTAGCTAGGCCAGAAGAGCTATGTTGATATTTACAATTCACTGCAAGGCACTTCCCTCTGCCCCCCAACTATTAGATGTCACACTGCCAGGTATTTGTAAGTTAAAATATAGTTTGTAACTTCATAAAAGCAGATGTTCATGATAAGCATTTACAGAAAGAAACTCAAGAACATTTTCAAGCAATAATGCAAAAATAAAGCACTTACGTACACCAAATGTCTTAGGCATTTTCTCATGCTGCATTTAAACAATTGATGCTTCTTTTTTTTTTTTTTTTCCCAATAAATAATGTAACATTTAATATTCTGCAGAAAATACAATGAGCTAAAATATTTATCACCCTGTAGTTTCTTACTGTGTTTTTATTGTCTAATAACTGTACATTAAAATAATTGCTTTTTGCCTGTTAAGGAGTATTGGAAACTTGGAACAGCAAAAGTTTAAGGAAAAGCATTTACATGAAGTCAGGGCATTTTTTTGCAAAAGGCATACATTTGCCAAGATCTGCAACTTAGGACAGTAGCATCTTTCTCTTCGAAGAAATTTAGGCTTACCAAATCTGAGTGTAAATCTGTAAGAAATGTAATTCTCATCCAAGGTGGGTTTGTTTGCTTGTTTGTTTGTTTGTTTGTTTGTTTTATGGCAAATCTTTCTCTTCTGTCTCTTGAGTCATAATAAAATATGAGATTTATAGACTATTTTTTTGATTCCAGTAAAAAAGATTTAAAAAAAAAAAATAAATCAAATGTGACATATTTATTGAGATTTACAGTTAAATAAGTGATGCTAATACGAGTTTTCCAGTGAAAGTTACAAGAGGGTAAATTTATAATTACAGTTACTTGAAAATGATTCAGTTCTATATCAAATTCTATATCACTTTTCAGTCTCACTGTGACTGAGTTCTTCAATGCTATGAAAAGTTACGTGTACTCAGTGATAATGTCTAAACATTTCTCATGTGGATTTTATCATCATCTTGCTAGTGGGAAAACTGTATGCAGTGTAGGATGTCTAGAAAGTCTAAATTTACATTATGGTAGAATATTTGTGTCTATAAAAAGTATAATATTTATTACACCTATATGAATTTATGGCTTTTATATTTTTAAAGTAGTTATTTTCTGATCAACATTTTCCTTTTATTTTTTTTTAACAAACTACAAATTGTGGTTAAAATATATGACCAAAAGTATATTTTCTGTGGCTGCATAATTTAGCACATTTTTGCTGTCTATGGAACATTGGACTTGACACTTTTTTTTAATTAGAAAATGTAAATTTTTTGAGTCTGAAACTGTTTTGGAAAAAAATATTTGAATTCAGATGGGTGTTTGTGGGTAGAAAAAAACATCAGAAGGCAATCTAGATATTCTCCTGGTTTTATCATGCACCCATAATGTTGAGAAAGTAGATAGTGAAATCCATGTTTAATTAGAATAGGGAAAGACTTGAACGGCTGCATGAGCACCTAACCAGCAGAGGGAGAAGGCTGGGGAGGTCCTATATCTTATGAAGAATTCTGAAAATTGTAGAAGAAAACCAACTTTGCATCAAATGATTTTCTTAATAAGAGTCTTTTCAAGATATCCTTAGAATAATACAAAAATGTGCTGAAGTTTTGGAATTTTATTCAGAATATTTGTTTTGCACAGATTTGTACACTAGTTATTGAAATTTGTACACTAATATTGAAATACTGATGCAACTTTGCACATATAACTCACTAAATTTACACTGTTCTGCTGGGGTCAGTAACAGTCTATATAAAGGATTATTTCACTAAATTTTAGTGTCCATCTTGTAGAAGAAATATGTGCAATAAGCTTGTGACTGAGATGTGATAGTGATTTTGATCCCAAAGTAGTTGAAGTGTGTCTGAGAAATGTTAGAGTAAGGCTCATTCATAATATTTAATATTATTTTCAAATTTATGAGGATCTGTGTTTTCATTTTAAAAACAGCTATTTCTCATATCTCATGTTTGTAGAGAAAAAAGATATCACGAAGTTTTCAAAACCCAAAAGTAGAAAAGAAGAATCCCATTATAAGTATTTAAAAAAAATAAAGGCTGCAAAGTTAATATTTATATTATTATTTTCACCCTAGTAGCTGGAAAGATTACAAAATTTCATAAATTTCAATTATGAAAAGCATCAGGAAAAATAATAAGCAATGATACTAAAAATATGCTTCAGATGTAGCTTGTATTCTACAAGTCTATGAACTTTAACTGTAAGTAAAGATTGAAGTACATGCATTATTCTATTATTCAGTATTATTCAAGAAAAATAAATCATCTGCCAGGAGTTATAGTGTTTCTTATAGGAGCAATTTTTATTAACTTTTAATTCCTATTAATGAACTAATTTATCCAGTGTTCAGAAAGAAGCTGTTACACTTTTTGTCAGGGCACTCCGTATTCTTCAATATAACTATGTGCCTTCTGTGCAGAATTTAACTCTGAGACCACAAGCTGTAGCGACGCAACTTGCAGCACTGTATGCACAAATAATGTCATCTGCAGCTGCTAATGAGTTATTTCGCAATTCAGAGGCCACTGCTCATTTGTATCATCTGTTAGGGGAATGTTAAAGATGAGAGGAGGCATTTTACTTATAAAGCTGAGATACTTATGATTAGCTTTCCTATCTCAGCCCAGTTGAATTTTGCACAGCAGTCGAACCCCACTTGGGATGCCATCAGTAGGGTTTGGTATCAGGGTGTCTGTAGGGTGGTCCAGTCCGGGCCGTTGCTTGCCAAGGCTTCACAGCACCCAGCCGTGTTCCCCTTAGCACTGTTCACAACCTGAGTGGAGAGCAGAAGGAAAGCTACAGCTGGCAGATCAGGTATGTCAGGGGAATAAGGGAAACGATTACAAGGCTGGCATTTAAAGTGCTGTAGGAAGTCATGTCCATGACATACAGTGATAGATTACTTAATGAGAGGCACTGGAGTTCAAAGGTAGAATCCATCAATTAGCACTGGAAAACTCTCCTCTCTAATATTTCAGGTCTACAAGAACTTTCATTTGTTTTATAGCAGCAGGAAACCAGCATCCTGAACATATGAAATCTGGAGTACATTTTTCCACTTGTTATCTTTAATCAATACCATCACACTTAACATGACAACCTACTGCCTTCCACCACCTAGAACTACATATTACTGTGTGAAACCACACGCATATGTCATCATATCAGCACACCAGACTTTTTCCTTGTTGTTGTTTTGCTTGGCTCCCAAAGTAAGTCCTTTAGCTTTTCCTTGGAAATAGAAAAAAAATGAAAAATATAGACTTTTCATTGTACCACTAGTTGAAAAAGAGCAGATCCACTTGGTATTGAGAATGCATGTACTGTTGTATTTAAGAACACCAGACAACATGACAGGTATAGGGCCTCTTGGGTCATTTAGTCTAATCTCCACCACAGACAATGGCATCATATAATCCTTTTTAAAAAGCATTATCTTTAAACTGGCTAGGAATTTTGCCTATGTTCTTCCAGAAGGCAAGCTTAGAATGTAACTACTTTGATGGATAGAATCCATCTCATTTTTAGCTTAAACTGATTTCTATTTTACATCAATTTCTTCTTGTGACATTGTCTTCTATCTTAAATAGGTTGCTTTTTTTTTTTTTTTCCCCAACCTCATTAAACATCTCTGATCATTTTATATATGTGATAAAAATAGGGAGTGTTTTACTTAAAAATAATTTTTATATTAAATCATAAATGTGAACCTTAAATTGAAGCCTATCAAAAGTTTGGATTTGACAGGAAATTCCATTCAATTAAATATTGCAGTACTTGGGCATTATATGAAATTGCTGTTAGATTCTGTCTTTATCCCCTAGGTTCTTTCTTTCCACGTAAGACATTGAACACTCCACTCCTTTAATCTTCTCACAAGTTTAATGTGCCTCCCCCTTCTACACAATTAAAATAAAAATCCGGGAAAAGTTTGCTTCCTCCCCACCCACAGCCTGGTGGTTCTCACTGCAAGTGAAACTCAATGTTCCCTTGTCCCCAGTTGAAACATTTCTGTGACCCATTTTGTTTCCACAGCTGCTTCCTCATTCTCATAGTACAGAGCAATAAACATTAAAGAATAAGAACAGTCTGCTGAAGAACATGTTGAGCTCAATCAGCCTTCAGTTTTCACCTCCGCTATCTAAAACATCATGATTGACAACATTTCCAAAATAACTTATTACTTATACAATTAGTAAGTAAAATGTTTTTAGCGTTTGTACTACTGGGATATATAGTATATAGAAAAGCATGCAGGTTCTTCAGTGATCTATACCATGTCTACAAATAATCTTTACTTGTGTTTTTTCTTGCAGACTTTTCAAAACACTGTTTTCATCTGAATAATGCAATTATTATTAGCTTCTTGGTTTTACTTTTCAAAGAACAATATAGAAAGTCTTGTAACTGAGTAAAAACATTTATTTATTATAATATAAGAAACAGTATAAGAAAGAGAAAAAGAAATTATAAAAGAAATTGAAAGCAAGCAGAGACTAATATTTCCACAATTCAGAGACTTTAATGGACTTGGCATAGAACCTGTTCTTAATTCCCCCCATTTGTTCAGTGCCCACTTCTGTACTCTGATGATACTGTATTCTCACCAAACAGAACAGAAGTTGCAGCTCAAATCTGGAAGAAATTATTTGGGTCAAAATGTGTCCTTTGGTGGAACTCAGAAGAAATTTCTCTTCCCCAGTTATTTGCTGTGACTCATTACCATGATTTTTTAGCATCCTTGGCCCAGGAGTCACTTACCTAAGTTAAACGTCAGAAAGATAGATGTCTAAGCCTAAGCTACTCATGCTATGATTCCTTTATACTCAGTGAAAAGAAATAGGCTCTGCCAGGGAATGACTGATCTGACCATTTAAACGTCTAACTTTCAGTAGAGGTACCCTGTCTCAATTTGCAGTGTCTTTATATGCAGTCTTTCTGAGGTGAAGTTAGTATCCCTTTCTTACAGGTGAGAGTATGATGCAGAAAAACTGCTCCTAGACTTTAGCTTTAAAAAAAAAAACAAACACCCCACTTCCAAAGGAGCTGTAAATCCCCCCAAGTCCCTGACAAAGCACAACATGAGCTGTATGTACAGCTTTCACAAGCAGGCTGGGCTCAGTTGCCCACAGAGACCATTTACCCTTCTTCCAGGAATCACAAGACTTGTGCTTATGCAAACCAGGTCCTCTGGGCATCCCAGCTGCTTGTCATTCACAGAGGCAATGGGAATAGCTGTAGGTGGAAGGATGCTTACACTTCAGGTGGATGTATTTTGGGATGCCATAAGCACTGATTATATCCATGGTTTCTCACTGATGATACATGCAAGATAAATTTGGACAAGGCACCAGATACAGCCTGTGGTAGAAAATGTACATTTCTTGATCCCCATATGGGAGCAGCATACTTAGCTCATGAATCTACAAGCTCACGATCCTTTCTGGAGATCACAGAGAAAGCACAACAGGAAACTGGCAACAATTTATCTGAGGAAAAGGAAGCAGTCAAATCACTGACGCTTCTTTACTTGCAGGCATGGTTGTAATTAGTGGGAAGACACTGAGTTTTGGTGAAGCCAGAATATGACATTCATTTCTGAAGGTAATGTCTTCTATAGCATCTCTGGGGATTTTTTTTTTGGGGGGGGAGGTGATGGCTGTTTGGTTGTTGATCTGAAGGAAGTAAGAGAATGGTTTGAATTTTGTATGGGATGTACTTTTCATATTTTTACACAGTCACTTGTAGAGATTTGTAATAGAAATATTGATTGATATGAATGACGTGTAAGCACTGGAAGAAACTGTTGAACAAAGGATTAAAAGAAAGGCCTGTATTGGTTACAAAGACTATTCTTCCAAAGAAAATGCTCCTAGGATACTGTTCCCAGCAGTAAAATGGACTACTTGTCTCTGGACAAGTCATTTTTAGTCTTTGGAAATCAATAGTATGAAGGCTAGTCTCAAAAGGCACCCAAGAAGTAAGGACTTGACAGCTTCTGTCTCTTTTCCTCTTGTGTTGAACACAGTAGTGAATCTGACCAGGATGCTTGGACATGTCTTGATGCTTGTGAACATTTGAGTGCATGTCTATAAAATCAGCTTGCTTAAAGATGCTGTTCAATAAAATCACTTTCCCCTCCCACATGAACTCCTACCAAGTTTTGTTAGACTAATTTTCCTACAGTGGAAGTTACTTTGCTTTACCATTTCCATGCAGCACTTCTCCCGTTATTGCTGAATTCAACATGGAATTTTCATAACAGGTTCTCCAGATGTCAACAGCTGATAGCTATTTTATTGTGAGTCGATTCTCTCACAATGGCCCAGATGTAATTTGGGGAACACTGTTAAAATGTTTAAGTCAGGATCGTAATTGGCTGTGATTCCCTATGGACAGGCAAATAACCTCTCAAAGACTGCTACTCAGAAGTTGAGCAGGTTGAATTCACATCTAGAAGTATTTCTTCTCACTGAATATATGGTAACTGTTGGCTGACTGTGTTCTAACATTTGGGCACTCAGACGGATGCTGAAGGTTAGGTGGGACAAATCTTAACCAGTAAGTATAGAGCTTCATGATGGAGTGTCTGTTAATTTTACAGTAAAGGGGAGTAGAACAAATGCTGCAGTGACAGAGGGCTTAGGCCTTCTTGCTGTTGAGCTAGAGATGAAACTTGGAGATATCTGGATATATGCTGAAGGTCACATGCATTCCAATCAGTCAGGATTGGGTGCCACCCAGACGTAGGAAAGTGGTGAAGGCTATATATGACAGAAGATTTTGCACCTATCAGATATATATACTTGTGCATATACATATCATATACATACTTGTGCAAACTAGCACAATATTGATGTACAAAGGTCAATGGCTTGGTCAAGGCTGAATAGACTTGTCAGTCTTCCTAATAGCACACGTGCCAAAGAATATTATTAAGATAAAGCCTGGAATAAAAAAAACAAATCTGGGAATTAGGGCTCACAGAGACCAAGACAGCTCCAGCTACCAAGCTCTGCTTAGGGAGTTCCTAATTCTTCCTACATAGTTTTTGTATTTTTGATAGGGCTAGAAGAGTTGGTCAAAAACGTTATTTGTGCTGCTCTGAATACAGTTTTGTCTCTGTGTATTTTCTGCTTAAGCTTCTGGTTTAAGAGGGTATACTTGACACTTTAAGGACAACAGTCTAAGAGACAGTCTAAGTTCAGTTTTGTAAACCTGCACCAATTTTCTTCCCAGAGAAGGTGTACAGGGTTAGTTCCTCTAAACATAAATGAGTTAGGCAGCTAGGTACCTATAGTAGACAGGTGAACTATCACCAGAATAGCTCAGGACCATAACCCATGATTAATGTCCTTACTTTCTAAACTAACATTCAGAAAATTCATTAAACTCCCAAATTCAGAACTTAAATCAATAGTATGAAATTGGAAGGCTTGAGGAGTGGGCCTGTTCAACCCTCATGAAGTTAAACAAGGCCAAGTGCAAGGTCCTGCACCTGGGTTGGGGCAATCCCCAATATCAATAGAGACTGGTGGATCATCATGGGATGAACTGACTGAGAATAGAGAAGGTGTTGGGGGTTCTGCAAGTTGGATGGGGCTTTGAGCAAGCTGATCTAGTGAGAGATGCCCCTGCTTCTGGAAGGGAGGAAGAACTAGATGTTCTTTGAAGGTCTTTTCTAACCCAAAGTATTTTGTGATTCTATGAAATTAGATGGAATTCTGACTTAGGTAATTACTAAAGTCTACAGGTTAGTAAGAATTTTTATTCTTGAATGCTACAGATGTACCGTGGAAAACATATTTTAAACTCCAGGTTTTTTAAAAATTATCATCCTTAATTGTTTATGGATGTTTTATAAGATTTAGGAAATTCTGTTAAGTTCTGAAGCAATACATTAATCAGTGAGGCAAAAATGAAGAAATGAACATTTTACAGGGAAATTCAACACTAGAAATAATATCAGTTATCTGAGAAGCAGTCTATGAGATTAACATTTGGGCTCTTATGCTTCTTGTGGCTTTTCAGAATGTAAATAATGCTATATGATCCAGATTTATTTACTATACATGAGTTCTAAAATCTGTTTTATTGGAACAAAGGAAACTAAAATGACTTTAATTTGCCTTTTCAAATCTTAACAAATGCTTTATTATGTATTTAATTTTTATAGTTCAGTGTTTCTGGATATTAATACTTGCTTTCAGGCTCTATAGATCAGTTATTTCTCTGGTAGATTTTCTACTGTTTTCTTCTCCTTGAGTTTGTTTCTGCCCATAGTCAGTCCAGATGAGCATTTTAGTCCCCTGTGAATAGAGGGACAGAGAAATGACAGCAGAGCAGCAAAAAGAATGTAAGAAGTAGAACACTCTTTTCTGGACCTGGTCTTTCATATTAAACTTATTGGGGCATTTAAAGATAACATTTTAAGACACAGTATCTTTTAGGAAAATGCACCTCTGTAGGATCAGCCTCTCACATAGGCTGATCCTTATCTAGAGCTGCTTGGAAAATCTTCAGCAGTAAACTTCACATTAGAAAACAAAGCTGCACCAAAATATGCTGTATGCTGATTTTTCTAAACTTTTGTTTTAGAAAAAGTCTTTAAAAACCACATCACAGATCCTAACAGTTTTTGTATGAAATACTTCACAATATAGAATGACTCTTCAATACAATATTTTAGTTTTTTTTTTTTTTCCGCACTAACTCTTTCATATAATGGAGGGCACTAAAATGTTAAAATCAAAACAACATGTCCTGCCAATACTGACACAATAAAAACAGACTGGCCACCTAAAATAAATGGATTTGAAATTAACCTGTTAAGAGGATAACCACCCTCCTACTCTAGTTCTCCATCACAGTCAAAAAAGTGTCAAGTTAAGTGTTATTATACTCAAGCGTCTGTTTGCCCTTGTGCTACAGGCTACAGAATAAAATACAAAAACTTTTCACAGTGTTCTTTATCTTATGTCGTTATCCTTATGCTGCCTTAGGTCATTAGAATAAATGTTTGGTGCTTGGGTCCATTTATTCTATTGTCAGTGATGAATGTACCTGCTTGATTTAATTTTGTATGCATTTTATATCATCCATTGTATGTTTTCAGGTTTATTAAATAAGTACTCCATCTTCTTTTAAAAAGCTGTAAGCATGATATCTTTTTTATTTTTTATTTTTAATGATCTTATTTCAAAAGCCAATCTTTTTGCTTAGTGCCTGGTAAAAACTACGTTAAACCTGACTATGCTGTTTTGTTATTACTTGTGTATAGTTTCATAGACTCTCCATGCAAAGGGAGAGGTCAAATTGTCCTACATGTCAGGAAATGTGAGCTTGGACTTATTCTTCCTCATTTTCTTGCCTTTTTTGCTGTCCTTCCCACAACATAAGTTTGAGGGGACTTCTACCTCCCTTCCTCATTTCTCCTAAATCCTGCTCAATCTATGTTGTTTCGACCAACTATCTAGCCAAAATCAAACATAATTTTTTTCACTGAGAACAATGTTTTCATCCCTTGCTAAAATGCACACGGAGACAAGTTACTGATAAAGGGAGAGTTAGGTTAACCCATAAAGCTTTACTGAGAAAGGGCAGGATAGTGCTCTGCTGAAACCCCCTGAAACTACCTCTTTGGTATATGTTCTTCCTAATAACAGAAGTGAACCATGCAGGTCTCCTTTCTCCAGGCTTTAATTGGCACCTGAGCTGGGAAACAGGTACACACTTTTGGCCGTGTTTATCCCCTTCCCTGACCTCTCACTCCTTATATATCCCCCTAAACACAGCATCCCTTTTCTGTTGGATATAAGGAAGATCTCATTTCCATTCCTGACTGGGCAAACAACCCTTGCATCAAACAGCAACACTGCCAGTATTTAACCTCAGTTACAGCTTGACAACATTTCACCAGCCTGAAAATCAAGCCAATATCCCAGGACTGTCATTGGAATTGTAGGGAGTCTTCCCCCTATAATGGAAGGCAAAACCAGAGAGAGTTTTAAAATCATGGGCTGCAGCACCCCAAGAAATTTAGTAATTTAGAGATGCTTGGTAGATGTATAGGTGGATGCAAATATTATGTAGATTGTACAGAAAGTCAAATAAAGATTTGGCTAGACCATACTTCTAATTCAGTGTTCAGGAAGTTCTTCCTGATTTCACCACAGGTTTCTCGTTTTTCAAAAGTACGCCATTATGTGGAGACTACATAGAGAGTTACACCTTTACAAAACTCAGCAGTAATGACAGCAGTTTCTAGTGAAAGTTTATATTATCAGGAAATAATTATTCTTCCAATTCCATTCCAAAAGTTTATTCCCTCTATTGCTTTGGTATTTGTGAGGTTTTTTTCTGAATAACTGCAACTTTTTGAAGGGGATGTGAAGAGATTAGAAATAAGGTGAAATCTCATTCAAAAAATGTATAAGATAATTCCTGTAGAAACAATATTCTGCATCAGAATCACTAAATAGTAAAAAAGTTCTTTGAGAGGTACAGTGCTCTGAAAGACCTGGCATTGAACAACAGTTTACATCTGTCTTGGCAGTACATTATGGTGAAAACAAGACCAATTTCAAGCACAGCTATTGCAATAGTCAGCTGGTAAATGATGTTACTTCCATGTGATCTTTCTGAGATCACACCAGGAACACACGGTATGTAGTTTCCATTAATATAGATATGTGCTCACCAGACAGATGAAGAGATGGACAATCCAAAACTTTGCTACAAATTTGAACAGACTCCAAGCCTTGTTATGGTTCAAAAGTATTTAGATCATTTTTGCTTCCCACTTACTTTCAACTTCACATATTCCCGCACTTCCTGATCCTCTTTCTGCTAGAATTAAAAGTACCAAAATGTTTCAGGACAAACTCTTATTTTAATAGAAACAGAAAGACCTTGAAATCTCAGGAGAAATCTTTAAGTGTCGGATTTTCCAAACTATTTTTTTCAAGATAATTTTTAAAAATATTTGGATGAAATTCAGTTTTTACATCCCAAGTCTTATGTGTGTAATATGAACTGAATTGAAATTCTGACTTCTGTAGTTCACTGATTTGGTGAGTGGGTCACCCACTCAGTCTTATTGGGGAACTATTTTCATAAGATGAGAAAACAGGATCAAAATCATCTTTATAGCTTTTTTCTCTACTTATTTCCATTGAGAAGTTCTTACAAGGTTATAATTCTTAAAAATTATTGCTTAAGATAACATTTCAGTTATTTAATAATGCTTTTCAAACTTTCATTCCTGTTGATTTCACTTCAGGTTTCTTCTATTATGCACAGAAATATCTTAAACTCATTTACCAGCAGTGCTATATGGTGCTGAGTTGCACAGAACAGTTATAGAGCATTTTTAAGAATATATTTTTTTACAGTCCTGAATTTATCTGGGAGAGTGACAACATTGCTGATATTTCTGATTAGTAAGAGCACCAAGCTTTGATGCTTCTATTTTGTCTAAGGTTTCAAATATTTTGAGGTGACTGTAAACCTGACCTCAGATATTATCAGCAAGAAATATCCTGATCAGCAAACAGCATCCTGAGATTTGCTGTTAATGAGGTATCATTTTGATTTCTCATTTGAATAACCCTCACCTTGCTGATAGAAAATAGCATGCAACTGAATAGGTGTTGGCAGTACTGAAAGATGTTGCAATAAAGAAACTGTTGTTTGTACAAAGCACAAGAGTGCTGACTTTGAAAAATAAGTTAACATTAAAAAAGGCTTTAAGTTGTTTGGAGACATCTGCAGCCTTACATGTCTGAGGAATACCTAGTAAATATCTGAAAGCTAACCCAAGCTATTTTTAAGCAATACACAATTGCAGAAGGTTGTGAGCATTTTATTGCAACTCCAGCCAGCAACTTGGATTAGACATCCATCCCATATAGTGCTGTGTGTGTTTGGATTACTCTCCAGATGAGGTGTTCAGACAGACTTGTACATTTATCAGCTCTGTAGGGACAGCTCAAGAAGAAGGAAAAAATAAAAAGTACTAGTTATGTGATCAGAGACCAAATCCTGCAAAAACTGTGTTTTGTTGGACATTTCTGTCAGTGTGTCATAACATGTGAGCTCTCTTGGTGAGATATAACTTTTGGAAGCCCTCATAAAGTGTCAAGGTCCAAACAGTAACTTATTTTTATTTTATTTGAAGAAATATCAGGTGGTAACAAATTACTATATTGTAGGCCAAAGGACAGATCTCTTTTCCAGCTACCAGGCAAGATTTTCTCAAGTCTACACATCAGCACTCTGACCTAACACAAAATATTTTATTTCTGCTATTAACACCATTCAGAGAGCACTAAAACTGTCCTTTGCAGATGCTCCTTTCTGAAGATATTGGCCAAAAGAGTTCAGAAGAGAGAGGTCTGTGTTTATGCCTTCTGAGTAGTCTTCTGCAGCCAATGGAGCTGCTGCAGTCAGACTAATCTCCATTATTTGTGTGATTACTTTGCACCACCATCTTAAAAAATTTGCCTGAGAATCCTTCTAAAAGTCTGGCTCAGTGTTGTCCCACAGATACATGCAGACTTCACATTAGAGCTCTGCAGACCAGCATCAGTCATCTCCTGAATTCACTTCGGGAATCAGAAGGTAAATATTCATACAAAAGGTAAAAATGCTTTTTGAAGTAGTACTACTACTAGCACAGGCTGAGTACTACTGTGTGATTGTCTATAAATATGAGTCATGAATGTTCAGGTGTAAGTAGATGCAATGACTGTTCCCAGATCTGATTCTTCAGATCAGATTATCAAAACGAAAACAAAAAAGAACAAAACAAGAGAATATGCAGAAAGAGAAAGAAATTCAATGTCTCATGGAGACTTCCCTTCTATAATCCATCCTGGTAGTCCTAATAATGCATATATAAGGCTAATCAGTCAGTCATTCTTCAGAGATTTGGTCAATAAGAAATAATATTAGTTGAGAAAAGGACTGTGCATATGTCTTTATTGCTGTATTTCTTGTTTTTTTCTAAGTTTGAGTCAAGGACCTAAATAATATTTTAATACAGCCCCTTGTATTTAATGATTAAAAGCTTTAATAACTGCAGTCTGCATCCAGTTACACCCAAAAGAGAACCTTCTTCATGTCCATACTTAGACTCGTACCTTTATCAGTAAGACAATTCATTTCATAGCAAGTGAATTACAGCAGTAGCATAATAGAGGAAAACACTAAAGAAGTCTCTTTTCCAGTAATTCAAAATATGATGTCTGTAGGTAAAATTATACTGTCACAAACATCTGATATTTCTGTCTCTTATCAGTGACAGACAGTAGTTATAAGAAAAGGATACCAAGCAAATCACTTCAGATTCCATTCTGTAACTCATATCATATAAAGGCATGAGTGTGATTGCAAAATGTTTTTATAACCTGTTCATCATCTGGCCTTTGGGGTTTGTTCTGTTGACAAGTGTTGATCCTTTTTTATGATTATTTTGTATTATGGATTTTCAAGTTATTGTTGTCAGAGAAAATAATTGTTTTTAATGGAACTTTAGAAAAAGAAATAATTCAAAAATATTTTATTATTGAATTCAAAAGAAAATAAAATATTAATATCACAAATTATTAAATTTTGGTCATTTTTATTTTTTTTTTTCCCCTCTCAATTCTACTTCTTATTCACATGCAGTAGAGTAAGAAATGCTAAAATAATGTTCAGACAAAATCTTTGATGCACTGATTCATTTATTGTATTTCAGTGGCACAGAACATAGTGATTTTTTCCTTTTATATTGTATTTGTAGACAACCTTGAAGACAAAAGTCCAAACTAATGAGCATATAGCTAGTGGCTTGCATGGGGCTGTTTATCTGATTGTGACACTCAACAGATTTCTCTGTGGGCATTCCCTATGTCTGTAAAATAGCTATTGCTGTGTTACAGCCGTTCTGTGTAGGTATGTAAGAAATAACAAACAAACACCATGTTAGCATCTGCTGACACAGATAGGCAGAGAATTTTCAGGTGTCCTTTCTTGGTTGGCTTCTGCTTTGTTTTATGGGTATTTTTCAGACTCTGAGAATGTAAAATGAAGAAAACCCCATCATCTTTGTTGTCCATATTTTACAGTGTACAATTTGTATACATATCCTATGTAGGATATATATAGAGAGAGGGATGCAAACAGAAGTGGGTTCTTCCTCACAGTCTGGAAGGCTTATGAATTGCCATTGAGACATGGTACTGTGGCCATATGGCTCCTGGGTCAAACCTGGCACATCTCTGATCAGTTTAAATACTGGCAAAATTAGATAGCATCTGTCTGCACCCATCCAGGCACATATATCCCAAACCCTGCACAGCCTGTTAATTATTTAATTGAAAACCACTTATCAAATTAATCTCAAGTGAAGAAAGAGACTTCTTTCAGGCATAGATGCCAGGTCTTTGTTAAAGACTTTCAGAGGAACTTCATACTGATTCATGACAAAAGCTTTCTTTCCTTTCATATCCACAGTGCTACAAAATACTATTAATCTCTGTGTTAGCAACAGAAATTCATGCCTTGATTTAGTTTCTTATTCATAGGCATCTCATGCCTTTTGAGACTCTCTAGGTGTTTAAAACATTCACATGGAGGTAGCAAATACTAAAGCCCAAGGAGATTTTTCTGAAGTGTATAACCCTTTCTCCACTGAGCATTTTACTATTTGCAGGTACTTGCAAAGAGATTCATACACAACTCATGAATACATAACAAAGATCTCATTTATTGGTTAACACATACAGCAAAAAGCTGGACTATAGTCATAGGCTTAACACTGATATTCTTAGCACCTGTAAGACAGAATCCTGATGAAACTCTGCTGGTCAGGCATCAAGCACTCATCAGTCAGGTGGGGAAGTGGAAGTTTCTATGGCATTCGGTCTCATCTTCCACCTTGATGAATTGCCATCTTCCAGATCTCTCTTGTTGTTTTTTTTTTGTTTTTTTTTTTTTTTTTTTTCTCAGGCTTTTGTACTTTTTTATGTAGCTGTTTTTCTCTGGAGACCTTCAGCTAGTGACTACTACTACTTAAGCCAACAATTTCACCTCTCTGGTTTTATTTTACGTATCATGAAATCAGAGGATAGTTTGGGTTGGAAGGGACCTTTAAAGGTTATCTATTCCAACTTCTCTGCAGTGATCAGGGACATTGTCATAGTTTAGGCCCAACTGGCAGTGGCTGCTCGCTCACTCCTCCTGGCCAGTGGGATGGGGAAGAAAGTCAGAAGAAAAAAAAAAAAAAAAGTAAAACCCCTTGGGTTGAGATAAGAACAGTTTAATAGAACAACACAAGAAGATAAGAAAATTATAACAACAACAATAATAATAAAACTGATATATAAAGTGAGTGATGAACAATGCAATTGTTCACCACCTGGTACCCTATGCTCATCCACTTTCAGAGCCAGGATCACACCCCTACACCCTCAACCAGCTCCTCTAGTTGAGGAGCATGACGTCAGCATGGTGTCTAATATCTTCTTGGATGCTGTGCCTCTTCCCAGCTTCTTGTGAAAATTAACTCTATCCTGGCTGAACCTAGGACAGACATCTTTCACTAGATCACGTTGCTTAGAGCCCCATCCAGCCTGACCTTGAATGTTTCCAGGGATGGGGCATCTACCACCTCTCTCGGCAACATGTTCTAGTGTTTCCCCACTCTCACTATGAAAAAATTTCTTCTTTATATCTAGTCTAAATCTACTCTCTTTTAGTTTAAAACCATCACCCCTGGTTCTATTTCAGCAAGCCCTGCTAAAAAGTTTGTCCTCATCTTTCTTACAGGACCTCTTTAACTACTGAAAGGCTGTATTAAGGTCTCCTTGGAGCCTTTTATACTCCAGGCTAAATAACCCCAACTCAGTCTGTCCTCATAGGTGAGGTGTTCCATACCTCTGATCATTTTTGTGGCTCTTCTCTGGACCCTCTCCAACAGGTCTATATCTTTCCTGTGCTGAAGAATCTAGAGCTGGACACAGCACTCCAGATGGGGCCTCACCAGAGCAGAGTAGAGGGGCAGAATCACCTCCCTTGACCTGCTGGCCACAATTCTCTCGATGGAGCCCAGCATACATTTGGCTTTCTGGGCTGTGAGTGCACACTGCTGGCTCATGTCCAGCTTTTCATCCACCAGTACCCCCAAATCCTTCTCTGCAAGGATTCTTTGAATCTCTGCATCTCCCAGCCTGTATTGATACTGGAGGTTGCCCTGACCCATGTGCAGGACCTTGCACTTGGCCTTGTTGAACTCATGAAGTTTCCATGGGCCCACTTCTCAAGCTTGTCTAGGTTCCTCTGGATGGCATCCCATACCTCAAGTATGTGAACTGCACCGCTCAGCTTAGTGTTTTCTGCAAACTTGTTGAGGGTGCACTAGATCCCACTCTCTATGTCATTGGTGAAGATATTAAACAGTACTGGTCCCATCAAGGACCCCTGAGGGACATCACTTGTTGCCAATCTCCATCTGGACATTGAGCTGTTGACCACTACCCTCTGGATGCAACTATCTAACCCATTCATCATCCAGCAAACAGTCCACTTATTTTCTATGTCTTTAGCGTTCTTTACAAGCTAAGAGCAGATTTTTTTCCCCCTGTAAAGTCAATCTGATGTCAAACACAACACTAGTCCCTGATTCATAGACATCTTGACTGATAGGTTACAATATGCTAGGTCTCTCAAACACCTCTATACGTTTTATGTTTAGGCAACTGAGTTGAATGAGGATTCTCTCTCTGTATGCTCCTGCCCTTCCTTGTCCACACAACACTAGCCTGGAAAGCTCTTTGAAGTTGGATCTAATTTTGAAGCATGGGTGGAAGGTGGAATCTCTGAGCAGGGAGTTGGACCAGATGACCTCCAGAAGTTCCTTCCAAACTAAATTGTATGATTCTAACTAGTGCCGCGATTGAGAGACGGAGACCCAGCTCGATGCAAGTCAGGATCCACTTTATTGAACACAACAACCGATTTTATATTCCAAACAGACAAAGAGAGACACGTGTTTTAAGCTGATTGGCACAATGGTTAATCACCTAATACATATTACAAAAGTTGAGCTCATGATTGGCTAACGTCTAAGGTCAGCTTGACTTTTTCTGCAGTTAATTTTCTGCTAGCTCACAACATTCTTCTCCTTAACGACTTCTACTCCTGTTTCTATAGCACGTGCTTATCTCTAGTTACGAAACCAGCCCTCCTGGAAGAAATCGTCCTTAGCCCCAGGGGTGTAACAGTTTGCTTACAGCTTATGCAAATGACGAGACGCCAAGTTGAGCACGTCCTTGCTGCTAGAAGGAGAGACCAGGCTGCCCCCGACAAACTAGGATGCATTTATGAGCTGCAGTGATGTTCATAAGCTGAGTTTAGATGAGCTTTCCAAAGTAGCATAAATTGTTTGTTCTGAGTGTGTCCCACCATAAACTGAAGTTCAAGCTGGCTCGTGTTGCTCTTCCCATGTTTTCTAGACATCACTATCTTACTGCTAGGACCAAGCCCTGACTTATGCTACAGCCGGTGGAGTCTCTATGGCACTGGACTGATCTGCTTCAGCGCTTGTGTGCAGAGAGACCATGTACTGCATGTGCAGCAAGATCAGGTCCCACATCACTTCCCCGGTGAATCTGCTCTGCCTGAGGACATGGTTCAGCATCAGGATGAAATGCTGAACCTGTCTTGTGTAAATGGATCTATACATTCATGGTTCCCAGGACCTCTGGCAGCCTGAAGAGGTCCTTTAGTGCAAACAGCCACCTAGGCCCTCAGCAACATCAAAAGAGCCTTTTGATCATTTCAGGACATGAGGCTTTGATTTCAGACTCGTAGTAGCAGACTAGCAAAGCCATCTTTTTGTTGATAGGATATCCAGATAATTCTGCACTTAATGATGCTTGCAGTGGATGTGATAACACCATGTCTACAGTAAGTGTCACCTTGCTCAAACCAAAAACAATTTGGAGAATACTTTGCCATTTCATAATTGTATGAGATAGCTTATTTTTGAAGAAATATATTTTTTTGTTGTTGTCTGACATAACGTCTCGCCTTTTATTTTACAGGCCCCATGGGTGGGGATTCAGATAAACACCTGTGGCAATCATGAGTAAAGCAGATTTCTGGCTTTGATGTTTCACTAGTTGAAGTTCTTCAGGGACATGATTCTGTAACATTAAGTTAACTCAACCCAGGACATTAAGGTAAATCAGAGTCTTGCCTCCAATTTCAACAAGGGATGTGATCAAGCTGCATTATGCTGCTGGAAAGGTAGACATGGCCAGGAAGACATAAATTAACTTAAAGGGGACTTTTCAATATCAGTCAAATTTCTCTCAAAATATTATACTAAGAACTATTTAGGGTGAGAGGTTTGCAATTTTAGCATTTTAATTCAGTCCATCCCACTGACTTGAACAGAAGGAACCACTTAAAAAACATGGGATTTGAAGAATATTGCAAATCAGTAAATATTTTGTGAAAGAATGTGTGTTGCTTTTGGAAATGGCAATGATTTCCCCAATACAGAAGCTATAAGGTGGATGTTGTGAACAGAGTGAAATTTTATTATGACCCTAAATTATGATCAACTTTCTAGGTTTCTCCTTGAATTTGAGACTCCTACCAGGCACTAAGTACTGTAATTAAATTCATCTGAGTAGTTTTTAACATGTTTGTTAGACTCTACTATCGTCCATTTTCCAGAGCAGACTAGGGTAGTAACTTTTTTTAATATTATGCTGTCAGGTTGCCAACTGTTCACTCTAATAGTAGCATATAATTGACTTTCTTGAGGATCACCTCGTTTAATCATGGAGCATGTGTGATTTTTTTACTGGCTGAGTGTGTAGACAGTTGGCATATAAGCATCCAAACAACAGTCTCCTTTGCAATGACAGACATGTTGCCTCCTCTTGGCACAGCAATGCCCACAGTGATTCAGCACAAATGATGCAGCATAAATTGACAGTGAGTGTTATCCAAGAGAACACAGCTCCTTAGAAGTGTTTGGAAAGTTTTTCTCATTATTTTTACTCTGACACTTTACAGGAATTCTTTTCAAATACATTTCCACCAAAGCCACGGCTGTCGCAGTGCAAAATAAAGGAGGAGAAAATGAAGAAATATCAAAGGATTAAAGTATACTGTAAGAAACACAACAGATGTAGTCTGCAGTTTCTTAATATCTATCTCTTCCTTCAGTGAAATGCAGAGAGGTGAGATTTAGTTTCTCAGTATCTCTCATAACAACAGCATCACACAGGTCATAAAAGAATAGACAAAAATAAAGCAGAAAAAAAAGAAAAATAAAAACTTCACTGTTTACTGCAATTAGCTAAATCTGGTTTATATATAGCTCTTGCTGCCATGAAAATCTCCCCTTGACTTGGAAGAAGAAAAAGATATTTGTTCACGGTAAGTGTAGGGAAAGCATCCATGGAGTGTTACTTGGATAAATATTTGGAGCTGTTCTTTGGATACTGGATGTTTGTCTGTAAATTTCCCCTATTCAGAAGAGGTCTGCCAGCTACAGTACAGACACATATAAGACCAAAATCTGATCACAGACTAAGATCATCCTTTTCAATCATAAGGTTAGTGGACTGTCAGTGAAAGAAGAATAACAGTGTGACATCTATCAAAGCATGGCTGCTGTACAGGTCATGGTAGAAAACTACTCAGAGGACCAAGGACTATGTCTCAGAATTCCCTGCTCAGCCTTCTGGAGAACAGAAGTCAAATTCCTGATCAGATATTTATTTCCCTTGGTGAAGAGAAATGTACTTAGGCACAAGGAATGTAGTATTTTTCAACAAAAGAGAAAGAAAACAATGTTTCAACACAAAAGATAATACCTGGGAATGGGAACACTTACTAGAAGGACCTGATTGTGGATTCTGAACAACATAAGCAAAGTTTAATATTGTATGACCAAAAATGAGGAAGGCTTTTGATGTATTAAATCCCAGTTTTGTGTGTCAACAATCAACATCCTCCGAAGGGATTTCGGTACCCAAGGCACTAGCAGGCTTCCCAGACAAAATAATACATGGATGTGGTCTATTCCAAGCTTGATTTTGCACTTCTATCTCTGCTGAACAGAGATCACAACTTTCTCTGAAACATGGTATTCTTCAGGGATAAAGAGGAGGGTCCCAGACTCTTGCCTGGAGCTGGGTTGGTTTGACTGAGGCAAGATTTTCTGACAGTCTTGATGATTTTCATTAAACTGGAACAGCTTTTCAGCTCAACTCTTACCGTCCATCCTTCCAATATCTATCAGTTTTCCACTTCCCTATTCTCCAAAAGATTCGCAGTAACATCAGTGATGATGGCGACTGAACAGAAACTCAGAGCTCTCAGTGAAGAGACAGGAAG
Source organism: Tyto alba (assembly GCF_018691265.1). Taxonomy (NCBI): domain Eukaryota; kingdom Metazoa; phylum Chordata; class Aves; order Strigiformes; family Tytonidae; genus Tyto; species Tyto alba. The sequence goes on from NW_024881282.1 coordinate 55,651,173, forward strand.
CAGAATCTGAGTTTATGTTCATCCATCACATCAGGACTTCAACCTAAATTCAATCTCTGTGTTGAAACATTGCACTAGTGTATATCTCAGATTAGATATCCACATTTTTCATTCATTTGCTGGGCAAGTTTGCAAACATTTGTCAGAAGCAGTATGGGAAACCTAGGACAGAAACCAAGAATATTAGACAGCAGCTGAAAAAATTGAGAAACTCAGGGCATACAAAGAAGGATGACTGGATGACTGTGCCTCCCAGAGGAAGTGTTTGAACTGATTGCTGACTCCTCTCATGGTCTTTAAGGAATCATTATCTTTAACATCCTCAAGTGTTAGACAATAATGAAATAATAGCCTCGCTTTTGCTTTAAAGTAGCCTTGTTCTTCTATATTTATATGGTTATATAGTTGTGTAGTTGTATAGCTATCTTGTTTGTTCTCATCCCAGGTCTCACTCATTTGGTAAAGGTGGGGAGAAACTGGTGCTGAGTTATGAAAGCTGCTTTTTCTTTTGTCTTTTTCATTAGAGTCGGATGAGGAAGTTTATGATAAGGAAACTAGGAAGCAAGCACCCAGGAATGAGGTCATGTATAGACAAAGATGAAACCGAGGAGCTCAGAACTAAACAGGAGAACTACTTTTATTTTCCAGATGTTAGTCTTATGGGTGGCCTCCAGTGTTCTGAAGGACATTTTTCCTAGAGATAAAAGATCTTCCTCTACAGATGGTGCTTTTTAACCCTCCTAAGCCATTGTATATCTGTGCTAAAATTCTGACAAAAACTGACATAACACTTCTTAGGAGGACAATTGGGTTCTTATTGTCACAACTTTTCCATTCACCACTTCAAAATTTCAGGTGAAGAAACTTCCCACTGACAGTTTGTTGATACAACAGCAAACTTGAAACATACTTAATTTACAGTATATTTAGGGCTTGCATTTATTCAAGGGGATGATTTTTAGCTGTTAGCAAGTTTATGCACTTAAGAGTGTTATATGTATTTTATATATGCATATAAGTATATAAATTTGTGAGAACACATTTTCCTTACTATTTGTCTGCTATTCTTTTCTGTGACCCATCACTACCTCCCAAATTTGAGCCCAAACTGTTTATAGTTGGATCTGCCTAGGATCTAATACTTTGAGCCAAGAAAACAAAAAACAACAATGATGGAAAACATTCTGAGGCAAAGTCTTTTAGGCTGTGAAAGAACAAACATAAGAAATGACTTAGAAAGGATGTAGTGCCTAGGGAATTAAATTAGAAAGGCAGTGAAATATATTTCTTGCATGAAAACATTTTGAGAAGAAATAAAATAGTTCATGTGAGAAAATTGTAATGAAGAGAAACATAATTAATTATTTAGACAAACCAAAAGAAAATGAAAGTAAAATATATGGGGTCCTTCAGTGTGAGTAATTCATTTATAAATAGACCTATATTCTGAGACTGAGTGTCCGCATTGGATTTGTGTAACTGTGTCCTATTTAGCAAGATTTAGAGTCCAAATAAAAAATACATATTGCAGTTTCATGTCCAGTTCTTTGCAAGCCCTCTGCAGAATACAGATGTCTTTGCTTTACCTGGGAGTTCTGTTTGTTCTTCCGTTTGGGTCCAGACTGCAATGTCTCAGATGACAGCAGCACATTTTTGTTGATCCTGAAATTTCAGCACTTTGCAGTATCTGTATGCAGACATAATTTCTGAGACTAGGTAATATTATTTGACATAAATTTTAATATATTCTCATGGATTATTAATGTCTGGCAGATATTTTAAGTGAAGTATGTAGGTGCTAAATTTAATCTTCTTTAGGGCATATATGATGTAGTGTTTTCTTCAAAATTGATTACCTGAGAAATGGAATTTTCATCAAGAATGGAGCTTGACTGTCCCCTGTGATGCTGAGACTATGCTTGACACAAATGGAGCAAACTGAAAAGAGCAGATGGCCATATATTAGCATGCACTATGAACCACTGATTCTGGAGCTAGCAAGAATGGATGCAAAGTACAAGGGTTATTAAATGAAGACTAGCACACCTTAGGATTACCAGGAGGACATAATGCTGTGAGCACTAAGGAGTATTTGGGAAGATCACCCTTTAGATCCTCTTCTGAGATCTCGGAGAGTACCCAACTCTTAACCTGCAGTCAGGAGCACTCTGCAGCCCTCAAGGTATGCAAAAGTCTGATAATGTGTACAATACAAAGCAAAATATTCCTGGACTGTGATCTCCTCATCTCTCATCTTCTGTCAGGACCATTACTATCACATCTCTGTGTCACAGGGTAAAACAGAACAGTTCATTAGATATCTAGGGCTAAAAACAGGCTAGAGAGAGAGTAGGTGAGCCCCACTACCTTACTTCTGTTGGAGGCCCCTTCATTGCTAAAGGGGAACAAGGGTGGTAAAAATTAACTGGTTCTCCCATCTTTTTGTAGGGACGGGAAAGAAATCACACTAATAATAATTTTAAAATTTTAAATCCCCATTAACATCTGCGAGGGTTATGATCTGTCAGGGGGTAGATGATTGTTCAGTCAAGCTCTCATTGGGAAATTAATAAAGTTATGAAGGACACTACCAGTTTTGCTTGAGAGAGAATGCACAGGATGTTTCTTCTTGATATGAAAGAAGCTGAACATTGGAGAGTGAGACTAGACCTATACATCAGGAAGAAACTTTTGCCCATTAAAAAGGTTCTCTGAGTCCTCCTTGTTATATCTACTTCTATAGCAGCACAAGTTCTTTACATTAGGATACAAGATTTGATGACAGAACCCTCTTAAAAGTGTGTTTTGTATGCTTGGGATGAGTTAATATCTTTGGAGAATTTTCTGTTCCGTCTGTCTGGTATGAAACACGTAGGTAGAATTTTATTGTAGATGCTTTTGACATTTTTGATCTTTCTTTCCACCTCAGCTTTCTCTTCCATAATACACAGTCCTTTCTCATCTCAGCTTTCCTGTTTTCCATACTAATGCCTTAAGCTCTATTTCTTAAAAATTACATTGCGGTTCTGACAACCAACATAACAGAAACAACTAACTGGATCTGATTTCAAACTTCCTAAGAGGCAAATCCAGCACTTCAAATTAACTAACTTTTTTTTTCTTATCCTTTTTTTAAGGTTCTTTGGAAGGAATCTTAGACAACCTGACATTTTATCCTATCATGTGGCAACTCTAGTTTGTTGTCTGCAGTTTTAGCTGCATCCATAAGTTTTGTTGATTTTGAATGAAGTACGAGAAGCAGCCTATTAACAAAGGAGTTAATGAAGCAATTTTCACAGAATATAGCATTTTACAACATTGTCATTTCCAAGAGCATATTTTCAATCCCATGTCTTTTCTGACTTAGAAACATAATTGCAAGGACAATCCCCCTTTGAGCTGAAAGATTATAACTAACGATATATGCTTCATTACACATACAGAAGGGCTTGTTAAAGACAGAGTAAGATCACCTTTCATTTTGTTATCCTTTGATTAACATATTCCCCTTAGCTCTGATGTGTTCTTCCTTTGTGGGTCTGTCTGGCAGGGTTTATTATTTTAACAGTGATTTTTGCTATTCAGTTTGCCAAAAACTTCTACATTTTTTGATCAGTACACAACAATTTTTCAGAAATATTTTAATCATGCTTACAACAGGCCAAGCTTATAACAAAATAATTGATTATCTGATATTTATTATACTGAGAGGCTACGGAAATATTCTGTTGTATTGATTAAGGACTTTCTGTACAACACAGGTTGTTTGTATTTCTGGCCTCCAGCCAGCGAGAGGCACAACAAGGCAGAGATAAGTTAACAAATCTATTTTTAAAATTAAGTTTTATATTGATTTTGATTCTTATTAAATTTACTGTGAAAAGGAGGGGAACATCATATGTTTTGTCAATTCATAGTTTTACAGTTTGTGACCTGTAAGTGGAGTGGACATGTTTGTTTTGGTAACGTATAGGTATTGAGGAACACCAGAACCAGCCTGTGTCACAGGAGCTGCAAAGCAGGTATGGTACAGAATAGTACATGAGAAGAGAAGGCTGAGGCAGAGCAAAGCTAAAAATAATCATAATTTCTGAATAAACCTTCCAGAGAACTGCTAGCTAACAGGTGACTGACTCCGCTCTGAAGTATGCTCTTTGCTGCTGGGAGTGCCACTGTTCATCACAAGCAGTCTCAATTTAAGAAGCCCTACTGATGGTTTCAGATTATTTTGTACTGTTGTCTTCCCCACAACTGAAACTGCTTTCACACTGTTGTAACCCATGGAAACCTCCTGTTCTTTGCTTGATCAGAGGCAGAAGAGAGATTCAGAAAAAAATTTACACAAGCTGAGCATGGGAACATTTCCTCTAGGGTGTTTAAGATCTGTTTTCACCTTACCTCATACTTTTCAGTTCTCTTCTTTTTAGCTACGGGAGAGATGAAATAGGGATGTGCTCAGAGAACATTTCAGTCTGCCCATGCTGTAGTGAATACATGATTATTCAGTTATAACTCACAACCGAAAATGTTTGGGCTTTCAGTAAGTTCAGGATAAATTGCAGTGGTATATTTTTTATTTATTTTTTACCACAACAAAGTGTTAATTTAGAACTGGTTGGGAAATAAGGAATAAAATGTTTACGAAAAGAATTTGAAATATTTCTTGAAACTTATTTGCCAGAGAAGTTTAATAAATTGACATCACATGCATAGAAATTAAAACTGCATTCTTGTCTGGGGAAAAAAAAAAAAACCTTGCTATTTCTAGACATCTTTCTCCCACTTTGTGAGAATAAACAACATAAAGATAACAAGAGAGTTCTGTATTCCAAGATCATGATGATGTACAGGACTATATAGTTTAGAATTGAATCCCTGTAACAGGGAACACAAATGAATCAAGAATTCTTCTCACTCCTGCAAAGGCTGATGTGTTAATCTTGCTTGCATAAATAAAATTCTCTGATTAAAGCAAAACCACAGGAATACTATGATGTATTGACTGAGAGAATGAAAGCTGTGCCTTTTTTTTTTTTTTTTTTCCCTAATTCTCCTAGGAAGATGAATGATCAAATGGTGGTGTAGACTGTTCATTCACATTATGTTACTGTCCCAGAATATTCCTAAATACAATAAGAAAGTTTTCCTTCTTCTTTTTCTGGGGTAGAGTAAGGTGAAAACAACAGAGAAATAGCATTGATATGTGTCTCTACAGATAATTTTATATTCTGTTTGTTCTGTCATGGAAGAGGAATAAAACAGGATTTTACGCCATAGAATTTCTTATGTTTATAAATGTATAATTAAAAGAAATCCAAGAAATGCATCTATAGTTCCATGGATCACATTTAATGGAGAATTGATCCTGATTTTAAGAAAGTTCTAAAGCTAGAGTTTTTCCAATAAAAGCAAAATCTGTGGTCTTTCCCTGGATGGTAAACAATAGAGGCTGTAATGATTCATCCACTCTTCAGTTTTATTATTGCCTTCCATCTTCCAATCTAAAAGCTCTTAGCATCATAATTACCTCTTTTGGCTTTTGCAAAATGTCACAGCTTCTATTTAGCCAATAGATCACATCACATGGGGCTACAGCTTCACTTTTAAATACTATTAATAGATGAAATGTCTGACAGGCAGAATTATAAGCCTGGCAACAAATTGGTATCCTTTTTGGCTTTTTCTAGATTTGCTGTTACTTTGGGAAGTAAGAAAGAGATCTGGAGCCAGAGTTGTCTGGATCCAAGGGCATGCCTACTAAGAATGGGCTTAGTCTAAAGCCATACAAGTCTTATTCCAGACATCTAAACACTATAGTTAACCTGTCATTTTGATATGCTGTAATTAGTCTTAATCATTCATAGCTTCTGTATATACATGGTGACCTCACATACAGAAGTAGAGTTTGAAGGCAGAGGTAAAATGGTATTAAATTAACTGCTATATCTGAATAAGAAAGAAAACCTTTCAATCACAGACTTCATATGTGGACTCCAAACAAGAAAAATATGGCTGTTCTTTTCCAGCTATCTCGAGCAGGTTAAAATAAATTATTTCTACCAACAAAATTGTTATTCTCCCAATAATAACAGAATTTTTTCTCACTACTCAACATTTCATTTCAGTAGGTCACTAGACCATTTGGCTTTCACTCTTCTTCTCTCTTAATCTTGTGAACATTTTTCTGAGTCTCTCAGAAAGTGATATATTTTAGAAACAGAATTATGGAATGGTTTAGGTTGGAAAGAACCTTAAAGATCATCTAGTTCCGGCTCCCCTGCCAGTGGCAGGGACACCTTCCACCAGACCAGGTTGCTCAAAGCACCATCCAGCCTGGCCTTGAACCCTCCCAGGGAGGGGGCAGCCACAGCTTCTCTGAGCAACATGTTCCAGTATCACACCACCCTCACACTGAAGAATTTCTTCCTTATATCTAATCTAAATCTGCCTTCTGTCAGTCTAAAACTGTCACCCCTATCCACACACTTCCTGACAAAGAGTCCCTCCCCACCTTCCCTGTAGGCCCTCTTTAAGTACTGGAAGGCCACTATAAGGTCTCCCCAGAGCCTTTTCTTTTCCATGCTGAACAAACCCAACTCTCTCAGCCTGTCTTCATAAGGGAGGTGCTCCAGCTCTCTGATAACCTTCATGGCCTCTTCTGGACTCACTCGGGCAGGTCCATGTCCTTCTTATGCTGGGGGCCCCAGAGCCGGGCACTGTACTGCAGGTGGGATCTCACAAGAGCAGAGCAGAGGGGGAGAATCCCCTCCCTTGACCTGCTGGCCACACTTCTCTTGATGCAGCCCACAATGTATCCTTTGTGCAATTAGCAGCCACACTATACTTTCACAAGTTAATGTTATTCTAACACCCATTGCTCAACTTTTCATCATGTGTGTATATGTATCTTAAAGTTCTTCCCTTCATCTGCTCACAGGCAAGTTTCTTTGGCTGCCTTGAATAAACAAAGGGCCATCCTACTGGGACAGGCAAGCTGTGTGAACTGTCACGTTCTGTTAGCAAATAGCTCTTTTCTAAGATCAGAACATTTTCCATTTGCAGGATCTGTATTTCATCCCTGAGAAAAGCCTTCCAACATGAATATAATTATGCAATTTTGGTCTTCCATCCTTTTCATGGAACAAGATAATGCGTTGATGCGGTATTTCAAACTTGCTGTAGGACTGGCAAGATGACAGACTGCAGTTATTTCATGTGAATACATTGGGGGAACAGAGAACAAAAGCTACTCATCAGCGTGTTGATGTGATCCTCAATATGGCCAACACTGATCACACAAAATAGTATGATTAGAAGCAAAATGAAAATCAAAATTAAAGTTTAAAAAATACTAGGTGCTTTGTGATCTGTACAAATGGACTAAAAGATATATTTTTTTGTCTTAATATGTGAAAAAAGATAAGATTAATAAGATTAAATCATCCAAAGAAAAGTCACTCTACTAATGGAATGAAAGTGAAATCACAGACACTGGACTAGACCAATATGGGGTGAAAAAATCATATTCTCTATGTGATAATTATGGACTGTAACTATATGGCAAGGAATTTAAATGGAATTGGGTGTTTAACAACATATTTGAAGAAGCATCAGGTCATTTATCAATGATTTTGATTGTTTAGTGGGTTGACTTTGTCTAGGATCTGAAACAGACAGCCTATAAAAGAAAAATAGGATTCTAGGATAGGATCCATTTGAAAACATGAGAAAGAATTGAAAGTGATTGCTTTGAAACTTCTGAAGTAGATGTCACAGGTCTGAGACAGCTGATCTGAGATGTTCTGGTGTATACCTAGCTGATGCATTAAATCAATTTCTGAAAAAAAAAAAAAAAAAAAGAAAAAACCAAACCAAGCTAAAATGAGAATTAACATAAAAGCTGCTTGGCTACACAAACTTGTGTTGGACAATCCATGATACAAGCTTCCTTTCTTACAATACAGCATGCTACTACTCTCTGTTATAAATACTTAAACTTTGGGTTATTGTATTTCATTTCCATCAGGAGAAATTGGCAATGTAGCTGAGTGCTTCTCTGATGTACTATGCCCAGACATAATATTCTACTGGATCAGGAAAGCTCAGTTTCAAAATTTTTTCAGTTGTTACTTAATGCAAAAGTTTTGCATATATTCATTCTTAAAAGTTGCATCACACTGCTTTCTCAGGCTGTGTTCCAGTGTCTTTTTGACTTGCTTCCTGAATCTCTGTCTCTCTCACAGCTACAAACTTTAACAATAGCCATCAAGAACAATAGCTTCAGCTCTCCGTTCCTTCAGGTCACAATGCTTGGTCCATAACTGTTTCAGTTCTGTACTTACATAACAAAATATCTCCCAAATATAATTACCCTAGTTGAAAACTAGATTCATAACAATAACCTCAAAACAATAGGGCTTAAGCAATACCAGTAATATCTTTGGAGAAAAATCTAATTAATATGTAACCTGAAAGAACTAGTTTTCTCCTAGGCTTTTTTGCATTTATTTGGTAATATGTACCTGTGTATGTGAAAACAGAGACTTCAACAGTTTCACCTGCCTGATTTCATAAGGAATTGTAATTCCAAGTTGTAGCTATTTAAATGAAACAGTTAACCCCCTGATCTCAATAAGGTTAAGTGCTGAGAATTAGATTATTAGATGTTTGGCCTATTTTTCCACACAGGAGTCTGAAATATGGTATAATGAACATATCACTTTTGTTCCAAAGCCTTTAGCAATTCACCATTTTTTTTCATAATTGAGATTATGGTTTTTTGTACATATACAGTCAGACTCACAGTTAGTATAATTGCTATGATTAAATTGAAGTCAGTTACTTCTAAAGAAATCATTCATATTACTGTTTATAGTCTATCTGTAAACAGAAGTGGTTGAAATTCTGGCTCATATAAAAGAAGCAAAATCTTAACCCAGAGACATCTATAATCTGAAGAGACTGAAGCTTTTGAAATGTTTTGTGGATTTCATAAATGTAGGATCGTAAAAGACTTGGAGACAGTTGTGATGTGCAGCTGTTTCAGGAACCAACTTTTCTATTGGAGAGTGAAGAGAAATCCTCTGCACAAGAAATCCTTTTTTTTTGAAGAAGAGTTTACAGGAAGACTCTAAGACTGGAATACAGGTCCACTGAACCTTCACTTAGCTACCAGCTACCCCTGGAGTCGCTTGAATTCAATAGTTAACTGAGTCCAGGACAGGCAAGGGACATGAGTTGAAACACAAGACATTCCATCTGAATATAAGAAAACACTTTTTCACCATGAGGGTGGCTGAGCAATGTCACAGGTTGCTGAGAGAGATTGTGGGGTCTCCATCCTTGGAGATACTCATAACTCAGCTGGAAATGATCCTGGGCAACTTGCTCTAGCTGAACCTGCTTGAGCAGGGGGCTTGGATTAGACAGCCTCCAGATGTACCTTCCAGCCTCTGCAATTTTGTAATTCTGCAACCACTAATTAATCTTTCAAATGCCTAAATAACTCCTACTGAGTTTATCCACAACTGCTTACATTCTGAGCAGATATCTGGCTAGATTCCCCTTGTCTAAGGGGTAGAAGATGTACATCCATAATTGGGAGGCTGATTTTAATTCTCTTCTCTGCCTAAGGGGTTTTGTACCTACATCTCTCACTTTCCAGGCTGACTATAGGCCACTTTCCATAGCACAACGATATATATTAGAGCAATTTATATGAAAAGATGACTCTGAGAGCACCCAGGTCTAGAAAACTTCGACTTCATAGTATCAATATTCACACTGAAGGTTTATATCCCCTCTGGCATAGGAGGGAGGTGAAGATGGGTGTTATGTAGCTGGAGTGAGTCTGTTGCAAGCATTTCTTCATGGGTAGATTTTTACCTATGAATGCTACCCAGCATCGGGTGCCTCCCTGGATCAGAAAGCTAGGCTTGTGTCTTTAAAACACACCACACTTCAACTACATGCCTTTCCTTGGCATTTCCATAACTCTGAAGGATTATTGTCCTGGCTTTTGTTTCCCACTATGATGTGCCAAGCTCTTCCTCAGTATTGTGCAGAGCTTGAATGTATGACCCAGAGACAAGTCCACCAGACATTTACTTGCCTAATGGGGACAAGCTGCTGGGCTTATCTGTCCAGTGCCCAGATTCTTCTGTGAATTGAGCCTTTGGGCAATGTAGGAAGGACAGTAAAAAATCATGACAGATGCAGTTGGCTGAAATGGATGGCCATTGTTCCAAAGGCAGACCATTTCTTCATCTGAAAATCAAGTTATTTTGTGTTATAATAGTTTGCATAAGATCCCCAAACATTTAAGTCATATCACTTAGACATTTTTAAATGTCAAGTCAAACTAGAAGCTTGTGTATGAATTAATATCTTCAAAATAAATACTGTCTGTATGTAGTATGACACTCAAGCAGTTTGTTTGCACTTGTATTTTTGTTTTTTAAATAACCAGAGATTGTTTCATGTTGACAAGTTTGCTGTTGATTAAACTGAGCCATGAAGTAACAGATCTGGAGAAGATGAGATGATAAAAACTTTAAATCCCTAGCAGAAGGTTGGATGAAACCTTTTTATTGCCTGAGGTATACCTGTGAGTTAACTAATTGTGAAGTGATAATAAATGATTTCATTATTTCCCATCTGTTAGGAATTCAATTAGATCCTACTCAGTTTGTATAGCTGCAGTCCTTCCATCGCTCTACTTTACATTCCCTACCCAGTCTGAAGACCCTAGAGTTAATCTATGTTACTACCCCCTGAGGTAAAGATGGGACAGTGCTTTAAGAGCACTTTTTTAACCTTAAATCCATCATGCCTGTAATCTTCCCATTGCATTTACAGCATCTTTTTAACATAATATATATTGCATTTATTTAGTCTGAAAAAAACCCAAAACAATGCCTGAATTGCTTTTTAGTCTGAATTATTGTAGAAAAAATTGTTGAGGACTTTGAGGTAAAGACTCAACTGTACAATAAGTACATTGGAAAATAATGATTCTCAGAGTGAGGACATAAAACTAGGAAATTAAAGGCAAGGAGTGACTTCTCATGCCCCATATATATGGTGAATATACAGGTTATACTCTTCTACATGTTAATAAGAATAATTCATGCTGTTTTATGCTTACATAAGACACTTCCAGCTAACATTATCATTCCTCCACTACCTTTGGCATTGTTTTAACTTTCAGCACCAGGTTCACATTAAAATTTTGGGGGTGGGGGGGGGTCATCTCCATTTACACCTCTTCTGTACTGTTGTGCAACACAGAAAAATACATCATTTTGCCTTTCTTTCTAAGGTAGCTGAGAGAAAGACGTTTAGCTATGAAGCAAAGATGAGGCAAACATTGTTTAGCTCAAAAGCCTCTTGCTCCTTGTCATGTGATGCCAGAGAAAGACAAGGAGATGCCCCTTGTCCCTGCTTTGGCTAACATGTTCATTCAGCACAGAGGGAAAAAGCAGGTGTAAACAGTGGCACCATGAATTTAGGATGGGTAGGCAATACTCCCAGTTAATGTTGTCAGTTCTGTACTTGTAGGAACAAGTATTTCCCTCCCTAACTGGCCTCTGGGGGAACATGGATGAGGACAGGTTTTCAGGAGTTTCAGCCAGTGTTTCCTTCCCTCCTTCCTGGTGTGGCAGCCAGAATTCCTAGAGCAATTTCTCACACTTCAGCATATTGGACCCACATAGGTTATCACTGCCCCAAAATCCTCTTCTCTGTAAACAGCATATACCCTGGTCCAAGACTAGAGGAATATTCAGCTACCTAACTCCCACAGAAATCAAATGCCTCTAAGGACCTTAGCGGCATGCAGCACAACAAGGAAACCCTTGGATAAAGGAAAAGTATGTCTTGGAAAAGAGGAAAGAACATCTGGTATTTACCAACATGGACAAAGCAAATGTGAAATTAAGAACAAGACTCCATCCCTAATATGTAAATGGGCTGAAAATTAAGGAAATTCTCCACAGTTGTCTGTGTCTTAAAGATTTTTAGAGAGAAGAGGCATTCTTACAGCATTTTATCTATATCCATCTGATAAATCACCTGATACAAGTAGTGAACAGCTTTGTGTTTCACTTTGGTTTGTGCTGTTACTTTATCCTGTGTTTGAGAAGCTGTGTATTCTTCCCCTCAATAAGATACACTAATTAATTGTGTGACCTAACTGCATATGCTACACAGTCATATTAGTGCTTGGATTAATTTATTTAAACCTAAGTAAACCAAACAGAGATTTTACCTTCATTTCAAGCTGTCTTTTGATACTGTATTTGCCTTTGAAGCTATGCAGCAAATTCTTCTGGAAAGACATGAAAAAAAAAAACCAAACATTATTGTCTTTTTTCAACTCTATGACTGCTCTTCACTGAGATGAGAAGAGCCTCAGGTGACATGACTTAGGCCAATTGTTTCACTTATCAAAAATAGGTAACATAAGCCCTCGACAAATCTGTCTACATGGTTGTTTTTTGACCTCTTATTGAACATTTGTCAATTGTCACTTTGACTCACAGTCCTACATTATGAGGTCCGAGAAATATTGCTTTGCAGGGGTAGACCTGTATTGACACAGTTGAGTTTTCTTCAGCACTATATCATCAACTTTATGCTGTGCTGCCCTGATGATTTAAGCACATAAAAATATAGCACCAGCCAAAGGACAATGGTAAGGAGCATATTTTTTTCTATTTTATGTCATTTTATTTGTGCTGAACATCAGAGTAAATGCTTTAGATTTGGTTTTGGACATGTAGGCCTTAATGCTGAAAGAGAATTTCTGTCTATGTGTGTATCTGAACGTACATAATTATGTAAAAAATAAGTGTACACAAATTTTTCGCTCTAGTAATCCCACTTAACAATGTGTAAATTGACATTACCTTGTCTGAAGGTCCTTGTTGGAGAATATTTCCTTGCATAGAAGCTTTGGAGTAAATCTGGTGGATGTGCCAAAACTGTTATTTTTTCAATTTCATCTTCTTACCCCCAGCAAAAAGGAAGAGAAGAAGGTGATGGGTCAGAGTGGCTGTTTAAGAGTGACAGGCGTGTGTTAGAGGCCTTAGCCCAGTGGTGTAAATTAGAGCACTACCATCCCTGCTTTACCATGCACTGAGACTGATCAGTCATGGGTCATGGATCAGGAATTGAAAATGGCTCTTTGCCACCGGTCTTCATCACAAAAAGAAAATAAAGCTCAGACACAGTGGAAAATTGAGGCAAGACCTTATCAGTATAAAGAGATATATCATTCCACATTTACAAAAGGAAATGATAAACTGACAGATCTGCACCCAACATACATACAGGACAAACATTTTTATGTGGTAAATTACTGATCAACTGCTTACTTTAATGTATCTTTGGCCATTTTCCTTCTCCTTTTCACTCACTCTGGAGTTACTTTTCCAAATCTCTGAGTGACTTCTAACAAATTCCAGAAAGTTTCTATTAAAAAAATGCATACAGTTATTTGCTGAAGAAGTGTTTACCATGTTCTTGAAATATACTAAACGCTTTGCCCACCTGCAGTCAGCAAAATATTTAAAATGCATGTTCAGTAAAAGCTTTTACCTGAAACTGTATTTTAATTTTGTCAAAACATGATTGCTGGAGCCTGTTGAGATTTTATAGTGAGACACGGATTTGTCCTTCTGAGCTCACTGTTTATATACCAGCTTGTGCAAAATGGAAAACATACCTATGCAGAAAAATCACACACCCTGACTAAAATTCCTTTTTTGGAACAGTTTCTTCTTTTCCTAAAATAGCAAGGGATCAGCCTGTTCAACAGTGGCCAGAGGGCAGCCTCCGTGGTGGCTGCTGCTTTGCCTTACCTCCCCGCAGCGATATGGTGTGGTGGGACGGTGAGGGGAGGCGACGGGGTCAGCAGTGTTCCCCTGGCCCTGATCCAGACAGGGAGCTACAGGGGGTGACGATGCCCCCCATCCCCACTCCACACTGGCTGACACAGCGTGTGCCAGCCCATAGCAGGGCCCGAGTGGGTGCCAGGACCCACTGGAGAAAGGGGGTAAAACAGGCAGCTCAGGTGTGCCAGGGACACACTGGTAAAACCTGAAGAGTTTGGGAGTCTGGTGGTTTTGTGGTGGTTTTTTTTTTTTGTATGTTTGTGTTGGTTTGTTTATTTGTTAGTTGTTTGTTTGGGGTTTTTTATTTTTAATTTTATTTTATTCTTTCTCTATTATCTACCATTTGAAATTTGAAGAGGTTTTATCCATTTCCAAGATACATGTTTAAAAAACGAGATAGCACCACTAAGAAAGAATCAACAATCATAAAGTTTTCCTATGAAATACATTTTGTCTTACATTCTCTGTACAGCATTGCCCAGGAAATTAATATTCCTGCAGCCTCTCAGTATCTCATCTAAAACCAGCAAACAAACAAAAAGCCAAAATGGCTTGAGAAGAATTTTGTGACTTGTGCCAGACTCAGCTAGTATTAAATTTGCTATTAAGAAGTATAAGCTGCAAATTCCTATGCTTATGAACTTGAGACCATTCTCTGGTCCAGTCTAAATACAACTTTGTTTACACTGATTTAGTAGCTTTATGAGATTGCCTGGTTGCTTTCCTGAGTTCCCTCAGCAGGTGAAATTACTTGCTGAGCTGCACAAAATCATGCTGGGAAATAGCTGTGCCATGTAGATCTTGCCAGTATTTATTTAATGTTATGTTACTGCTCGAAAATGAAAAGCAGTAATATTTAAAATGCAGCCAATGTGATGATGACCTATAAAAGCAAAAGAAAAGGCTGGGTAACAGATGAAACTATAACTTACACGCTGGTTTTGATGTCATTGTTTCTACCCCTACAGCAGCAGGTCCCTTTGTGGTTTTGCAAACCACAAACAGTAGGTTAGTTTTATATGCTTTTCTCTAGTAATAGGTCTCTCTCTAACCACTGACATGCTATCTCATTAAAGCCTATGTACCCTGAACTGCTGAAGGGAGTGCTTTTGAATTATGAAGGCAGAAAATCTCTGAGAAACTTCAGGTATGAGCCATAACTACATCTGGAGGTTACACAAAAATTCTCAGAGGGTAAATAGGACTCCATTTTGCTATAAAGACATGAAATTAATGTTCACTGAAATTTTATATGAATAGTAAAGGATATTTTAGTTTTCTGTAATTATTTGAAGCAGTTTTATCCTTTGTTCATTCACTCCAAAACTGACATTGATAACAAGCACAATATTTTTTACTGTTGGTACTGTGCAGCTATTAAGTGGTCAACATGGGGACAAATGGACTAGAAGTCTGCAGTGTACTTGGGTGTGAAAGAGCAGGCTTTGGGCGCTCATCAGGTGTCTGAAGTACAGTGCAATCCGCGGTTTAAGAAGTTTGGCTTGAGAGAGCTGTAAACCCTATTTCTGCTGGGGACAAGTAGCATTACCTCTTTGCACTGGGGACTGCATTCTTCACACCTTCCTTCTGCTCGTAAGACAGGTTGCCTGTTCCTCCAGAAGCTGCTGATGGTGCTGTCAAGGCCGCGACATCAACCCTTACCATGGGAGATGAGCACAAGCCAACAGTTCAAACATGTTCTGAGGATCCCAGAAGTATTTATGACTTCCGATCCTCATATTTTCATAGGTATACTGTTATCAATATCCAAATGAGCTTGTTGGAAACCAGCTTGGGTATGTAGATAAAACCTAAAGACACTACTCTGACTAAAGTATAATGTCACCTATAACCAAAGTATATCTTTAGGAGCTGTTCATCTCACCAGGAGAGGTCTAAAGAATGGTACAAATGCCTGCCTGCTTGACCTCTGTACATCCCTGAGGACTGAAGCATATTATGTATTGTTTGTGCTAAAGTAGCAGATTCAGTCCCAGCGTGTACAATGAGAACACGCTTGCTCTGAAGTTCTTACAGTGAGATTTAGAGTCAGAGATGTGGAAGCCTTGCTCAGTGTCAGAGGTGCTGAGAGCAGCTAACTCTCTTCCCATGTTGGCACCAGTCCCCAGTAATTTCTGCTGAATTTCCTGAGTGTGCTCTAATGTCCCTGATCTTGATAAGGAATGATTGCAACTTGTGAATAAAATATGAAGGAGATTTTCAGTTTAGATCTAAGATTTCTCCAGTACATCATCTATTCCTTTTTCCTCCCAAAGAACAACAGAATAGCTGAAGTTGGAGATCACACAGTCCAACACCTTGGTCAAAGCTAGAGCAGATTGCTCAGGGATGCATACTGTCATGTTTCAAATATTTCCAAAGATGTGGAGTCCACAGCCTCTCTGGGTAACTTGTTTCAGTGTAATGAACACTCTCAGAAAAAAAAAACAAAAACAAACAAAAAACAAAAAAAAAAAAAAAAAACAAAAAAAAAAAAAAAAAAAAAAAAAAAAAAAAAAAAAGAAAAAAAGAAAAACCCAACCAACAAAAAAACCAAAAGCCAGACAAAGCAAAACAAACGACTTTTTCTTATTTCAAACGGAATTTTCTGTATTTCAGTTTATGCCCGCTAACTCTTATGGGCACTTTTACAGCTCCATCTTCCTTACTCCCTCTCCCCCTCAGGTATTTAGACACCTTGATAAGATCCTCCTGAAACCTTCTCTTCTCCAGGCTGAAAATCCCGTATCTCTCAGCCTCTCCTTGTACAACAGATGTTCTAATCCCATTATCTTCATGACCCTTCACTAGACTTGCTCTTGTATGGCCAGGTCTCTCCTGTACTGAGGAGCCCAGCACTGGCCACAGCACTCCAGATGTGTCCTACCAGTGCTGAGTAGAGGAGCGGGATCACTTCCCTCAACCCGCTACCTCAACATTCTTCCTAACATATCTGAGGAGGTGAAACAAAAAAAAAAAAAAAAAAAAAAAAGGCCCAAACAATAGGCCTCAAACCAAAGTTGACTTCTGAGTGAATTCCCCAACCAGCAACAAGCATCAGCAGCATGAAGCAACCAGCATTTTATCAGCAGTATGAAGCAAACAGCACCTTATCAACATGAAATGCAACCCTGGGAACAATCCTTGAAAACTATAAGTAAACAACAGGAAGTAACTATAAATCCCAAATATAAAGAAAAACGGAAACTCCTCAGACGTGCCCGGATCCTGGCCAGATCCGGACACGCCTGAGTGAGGCACGTCAACCTACCACGTATCTCCCGTGCATTTTGTATAGATTTGTTTGTTAAATTGCATAACAGCCGGGCCCTCTCACAGCACAGACGCAGACCTCACCTATGAGTGGACGCCCTGCGTGGGACTTCCCAATTGCTGGGAAAGACTCTCCGACCCTTCACTGTGACGGGGCTCCCCAGCTGATGCACGGGTCGGGGTGATGGTAAAGTAGGAGGGCAATGGGTGATGTATCTTTCTTAATCACTATAGCTGGCTTCATGTAGTAATGACTAGGTGTATTACTTACTCTTTCTGCTGATTTAAACTAAAGTAAAATAAGCCTATTTCTTTAGCTTGGTGTCTGTGTCCTTTGTGTTAACCCCATCAATTGGCAAAACAGGAGGTTGTTGGCCTTGTTTGCCATGAGGATGTGCTGTTGACTCATCATTAATTGTCCATCATGGCCTGCAAGGACTTTTCTGCTGAGCTGTTCAATTAGTCTGCCTCCAGTCTGTACTGATGGCTAGGGTTATTCCTCCCCAGGTGCAGGAGTCAGCATTTCCCTTTGATGAGATTCTTGATTTCATGAGATTCTTGTTGGCCCATTTCTTCACCCTGTCCACATCCCTCTGAATGGTTAACCATCTTGTGCATCAGCCACTCCTTCCAGTTTTGTGTCATCTGTAAATTTGTTGAAGGTGCTCTCCCATCATCCAAGTCATTAATGTAGATGTTAAATAATATTTGCCCTAGTATCAACACCAGGGGTACTCTATCCCAGACAAAACAAGTACACTATCTTTCAAACAGACATTGTACTGCAGATCGCAACCATCTGAGCCTGGTAGTTCAGCCAGTTTTCAATCTACCTCACTGACTGCTTATCTAATCTGTGCTTCAACACTTCATCTATGAGGATGTCCCAAGATATTGTTTAAAATTTTGCTGAAGTTGAGACAAACAGCACCCACTGCTCTTCCGTCATCCACCAAGCAAGTCATTGTAGGAGATTGTCAGGTTGGTCAGATATTATTTCCCCTTCAAAAATTCATGCTGACTACTTGCAAGTACCTTGTCCTTCATGTGTTAGTAAACTGGTCCAAGGTTATTTGCTCCACCACCTCCCTAGGGCCTTAAACAAACGCTGACCAGCCTGTAGTTCCCTGAAATCCTCCTCCCTGCCCTTTTTGAAGATAAGAGTGACATTTGCTTTCCTCTAGTCCCCAGCACCATCCCCTTGGATAATCAAGAGTGGCCTTGCAATGACATCAGCCAGCTCACTTAGCATTTGGAGAATCTGAAGAATAGACAAATCAACCCAGTTACCAGTTTAGTATTTTTTTTTCTTTCAGTTCTCCCTTCTAAATTCCAGATTTCTCCTGAAAATTTGCTTATTTATCAGGAGAGAGATCTCAGAAACAGACAAAATTGGAAGAGTAGGCCAGGGCCACTACCACTGACATTTGCTTTTTGTTCATTTTCAGTTGTCAGACTTGGTTCAGGTAAACATTTGTTTTCTGTGACAGAGGGGGATGACATGCTCATTAGAAAATGAGAAAAAATGAGTTGGAATCAAATACTTAACAATCTAAAATACTTCTTGGGCTGCACCTTGCAAATGACAAGAGAAGATGTTATTAATTTGACTGTGAATGAAGACACTTTCTGTGTGTTTAGTTAAGGATGCAAGCATTAGGTCTTGATGTGAAACTTTTTATCAAAAACTCTTTTTGATATCATGTTTTATTTTTTTTTCAGTTCTAGCTTTAGTCAGCAATACCTTCTGAGACTAAAATAGAAGGCACTCAATCCTGTCAGTAATATCCCTAAATTCTATTTTACAAGTTTCTTCCTGGAAAGCTATATCCAAGTTACCAGTGTCAGCACCTTCTATTATAGATCTTTCTTTCTTTATAGCAAATCAGGTCTTTCTTTGTAGCAGTTTTGCTATGTCATTCTTTAGCTGTTTCAGACCAGCGTATTGAGCAGACTCATCACGATAGATGATGATAGGGGGTGCAGGGTGGCTTAACAAAATGTTTAAGGTTTCAGCTATAGCCTTCCTCCTGCATTCCCATCCCCCAATATTCTGTTAAACATCACAAAGAGTCCTGATCTGCCAGGCTCCTTTCCCTGTCATTTCAGGACTTTAGGGACAAACAAGCTGTATTGGTACACATACATACACATATACACGAGGTGCTTTTCTTCTCTTATTGTGACTAAGCAATTTAAGTTGTGACATGGTGAATACTGGGGGAACTTCTGCAGCCCTCATTTTGCAAGTCCTATAAACTATAGCTGGTTGTGATATGCCTCCATCTATATGAATATTACTGACTGACAGTAAAAAATACAATGGAAAATACTGGCTGTATCATGCAAGGGCAGTGTTCTAGATGGTTGAAGTTTAAGCTGTGGCACTCCATATCAAAACTTCAAGCTTTTTAAATTACAGATCTCTAGCTGTGACAAGAGTTCATGGAGATATGTAAGACATGCAGCTTTGTCTTAGGAATCAACTCACAGTACAGCCTGAATACAATGTAGTCTTGTATCAAGAGTACGTCCTAGTTCCCTTGCCAAAGTAAAGAACTCAGGAGATTCATAGATACACCATTATTCCATGATTTTGAAGACAAGTGCAAATATTACTGACGTAATTAAAAGGCTGTTGTCTTTAACCTGTAGTCTTGGGTATAGTCAGTTATCACCATCTGCTGTCAAAATATTAAAGTTCTTATGGATGGAGTATTTGAAGGGTGTATCTGGCACAGGAAGGAAAATAACAACAATGGCAACAATAATAATAATAATACAATAATAATAAATGACATGAGAAAATATATTAATGTGGAAACTGAAACTTTGCTATATATAAGAACCTCTCTCCCCTTAAAGAGATCAAACTGTGAGGGGCCTGAGATTTCCAAATAATCCGCTTTACAGTGGATTGTCTATTTATGTGCTAAGAAGAATGCTTTTATTCCTTCTATATGTTTTTTTTCCAATGTATTTGTCAAGGCATTTGAGAAGACTGTATTTTTTATAGTGTTTTTAATCTTTTAAATCAAAAGTAAAGGAGGTAAAAGAAGAAAAGGTCAAGGATTTGATATCCCTAGTAGGGAAGATATATCCTGCTTTGGGTAAAACTGTGAAATCAGCTGTCAGAATTTAACTTCTCTCTAGCTGCAGAATTGCAAGGGCGTGAAGAAATCTGAGTGGCTGCTGATGGTTTCCTTAGATTCCTCTGCACCTAATAATACTCACAATACCAGAGGCTTCCATCATTGCAGGAGCTGACAGAATTTAGTGACAATTCAGAGAAATGCCTTCTGAAAGTCTGTTCTGAGAATTACAAGTGCTTAACAAAGCAATGCAACAAATGAAATAGTGTTGTTCTTCACAGTTCCAAAAGCTGGTTTACAGTTAGCATCTCTATCCCTTTCACTTTAAATCTGACATTACTTCTATTAAGATGCAGAATAGGCTTTTCAAGAATTTCCTCCAAATTTCAATGACCAGGGAAGAGAATTGCATTGTTTACTATGTGGCTGGGGGCTAAGAAGGCTAAATACAAATTTATGACTTTTATTTTTGCAGCAGATTTTTGCTTCAAATTCAGTGACCCATTTTAGCTGCAGTAGAAGGTCACTTTCTAATTTACTCTCATCCATTGGTTTCAGTGACAGAATTTAATTATTTCAGCCTAGTTCATAGTGGGAGAGCAGCTGTACCACTTAAAACACTGTAATGAAAGCCAGTAAACCCTCACCTTGTCTCAGCAAAAAGACCAGGAATAAAACAGTTAAACTTATGGTCTGTAATCTCAACTCCAAAAAAAATGTATACCACCTTAATAAATGGAAAATTTCAGCTGACTAACAGCTGTGCAATTGTTCTTTAGGTTTGAGCCAACTCTCACTAATATCAGTGGGAGCCTTCCTAAAAATTGAGGAAGATGCTATATTGAGCACTGTAAGTATAAAGAAGGAATTCCTTAAAACAGAATCCACAGCCTTTGAGATAAGGCTTCCAATGTTTTTTAGAGGCAAATGTGCTTTCACTCATCATAGAAGGGATAGCACACTGAAGCCAGTGATAACTGTGTGGGTTTAGTTGGATAAGACATTACCAAAGAGAAAGATCTGGCCTAGTCATTACTCTAGGATAACTAGTAAAATGACAGGAAATCCAAGTGAGATGCTAACTCTTCTTCCACGAAAGCATGGGAATAGCATGCTACATGGCCCAGCTGTATTGGATAAGGAAAAAAAGCCACCTCAAGAAAACAGGGCAGGCACAAGGCATTCCTGGCTAGAGGGACTAGCTTGTCAGCCTGGCCAAACTCCCCAGAATCAGCCCAGGTCCAAATGAAATAAAATATTCCCCTGTATAGGTGTGCACCTTAATAAATTTTTCTTTTACGGGTTTCTGTGGGTTTTGGCAGAAAAAGGAATGATAAAAGCTGTGTACTGGAACACTTCTGCAGGAATCCCTTCTTATCCAAAGACAGAGTTCCCCATGCAAATTCTAGAGCCGTCTCTCTTTAAGATGTTATGCCTCTACTTTACATTTGCCTGTCTTGTGAAAGTGGGATGATCATCTTAAAGTTGAAGTCTCACAATTCTTTTAATAAACTTAAATTTGATTTTCTGTGTGTCTGTCTACTTTCTTTGTTTTGCATTCTCTCAGTCTTTGGTAAAGTTAAAATTATCTGGGAAAGTTTAAGGAAGTTGGGAGAAGAGTTCTATTTTTAACTTCTACTTTTGAAAACCTCTGAATTTATCTTCTGAAACATCATTTTTTTCTTTGCTTTCTTTGGGCAAAATATGTCTCCAGATGAGAGACATGGTCCAAATCTAATTAAACATTTTATTCAGTATGTTCTAGTTTATTGAGGAAGTCGGATATTACATATTATTTGGACATCTCAAATATTACAGAAGTGATAATTAATAAGTGAAAATGTGTAGAAAGTGTGAGACAAATAGTAAAGAGGAATATATGGGAAAACTATATAAATACATCAATCATGATGCAACCTGTTCTTTAACAACATAGAAATTTCCTTCATAACAGAACAGCTGTTCACAGATAGATTTGTCATGGTACTGTGACAGAGGAGAATATCTGAGTCACTTTTTTACATATGAATGAATGATATTGCCTCATCATTAAAGTGTTAATAAATTTTGAAAATCGAGTCTCAAAAGTAGCTTGCCTAAATGGTCCAATATTGTATTTATTAATAACCCTTTTCTTTTATCCTCTCTTTTCCTTTTTTTTTTTTTTAATTTTCTTGTCTTTAAAAAATAATTTAGGATTCCTGAATATCAACCATGTTAAAATAGAGTAACTCTCCCTAATTGTTTAATTGCATTATTATTGAAGACCTTTGCTAAAGCTTCTGCGGTATTCTCTAAACATCTTTTTATACTTGTACTGTGGTCCAAACCAAATACAGTGAGAGTAACTTTTTGCATATGGAGGGTAAAACTGATAATTTTGTAAGAATAAATTGGATATAAACACTGAGGAAATATATAGACAGTGTAGAATTTGGATCTCTTTTTTTTTTCCAGATTTTATGAACTCTATATGTGAAATAATACATGTTCACAGTTTTATTGACACAAAACCTACAATCATGGCATGGATTTCTATAAGCTCCAGAGAAGACAGGGATAAAAAGGAGCTATTTACACATCCAGTATCTCTTTAAATATCAGTGCATAGTAGCTCCTACAGCATATTACCTTGTAATTTATCCAGTCTGTTAATCTAATCAGTTACAGTTGTGCTGTTACCTGTCCTGCAAGACTCCTCCTCACTTGAAATACTATAAAAGTATTTGATAATTTTGCTATTTAATTTGAAGCACGAAACCTTCAACAGATGGTTAACTTTACAAAGTTTCAGCATCAGCTTTCAGATACCTGAAGAAGGGAAAGGAGGTCTGTAGTACTGGTGTGAAAGCCAAAATATTCTTCCCTCCTTTTCCCTGCTTTGTCATCAACTCTGAATGCAGCAACTCGGTGAAAGAATGGAGCATCTTTCTGATTCAGTTAACTTTCCCCAAGATAACATAATTTTTAAACACAGCATATACTTAGATCAAAACTCTGTATGAAAAGGAATGTGTTCAAAATGTGTTCAACTTGGTCTTATGTTGCTTAGAAGCTTGTAGTGAAAGCAGTCATGCATTTCTGGAGATAAAAGTCATTGCTGTTACAGAAAAGAGATGTTATTGGATATCCTTACTGAAAATGTATAATAAGAAAATTAAGGATCACAACAAAGTTACCGAAAAGTAGTTTCCAAGCATTTCCAAGAATACTATTAGAGGAGTCTAAAAGTCTGAAAACTAGAAAAGTCATACTAAAGAAGTTAAATAATTTGAGGATATATTTGTAATAGGATTAATATATTTATTGTCTTTCATACTTTGAATATAATTTATCAATTACCAGTCCCCTGGGAGGTGTTCTTTTATTAACATCATAGAATTTGTGTTCATAATTTGTTGTCAGAATATTTGTCAACATATTAAAATTCATAGAGTACCTACCTTTTCACTCATGGGGAAAATGGTTTTGTTTTATCCTAGATGTTTTAACATAACAAATAATTCAGCTGCTTTTACATGAGAATGCTAAATGTTCTGTAAACAGTAATTACAGGGTGGGTTATGTATGTTCGTGCTATTCACAAAACATACTAATAGACCAATACATGCAGTTTGGTTTTTGATAAACTATATTTATCTTCTGGACTGCTTATCATCAGTTGCTCGTGAATGAACTTAAACTGTCAATATGGACATTCTCACAACAAAAAAGACTTTTTTCTTCATCTATCACTTGTTTATGATTTCTGGAAACACCCACTATAAATTGTACTAGTTCAAGCTGTTCCTGTTGATGATCTAAGTTTACAAACTGTAATTTCCAAGTGTAGTTTCGTAAGGCAAGATGTTTGTGCCATTGGAATAGAGATTTAAACAGCTTTAGTTACCTTCCAAGCAGTACATGTGTAGCCTGGAGTATGGTTATTTGTGGAATAGGGCCATAATCTCACAGTCACAACCACGGGTGGGCACTTTCATGACTACCACTGAATAAGGTGAATTTCTGTTCATCTATTTTTGGAATTCTCACTAACAGAAAGGAAAATTATGACTTTTAATAGTGGGGCATCAGATTAATTCTGAAGATCTTTGGGGAGAGGCACTCCCAATAAGCAGGTTATTTAAAAAATTTGTCTTAAAATGAATGCTTTTGAATGCACCATGATTTCTGCTGATGCTGGAACTATCATTCATAGATTGAAACTAAATTTGTGCTTTTTTATCTCACTGAATCAAGGCCTGAGTATAGCATATTTGACATGAAAAAGTCAGAGATAATTCAGATATATGTCTGATTTGGAACTAACAAAATACTTTCCTTATAAAGGAGTATCAAGAGAAATCACATCTTTTTCTATGGTGAGACATGTATTTACTTTGAAAGTGTCATGAAAAATTTGTTTCACTCAAAAATCTTGTAAGCTGAAGAAAAGAAGGCTTAGAGAGATATTTTCTGCCAACTTGACTCTTTGCATAACACATTGGACAAGAAGAAATCACTTTGTTCTGAATAGGGAACCAAAAAGAATTAAATGCTAGACAGAGCTCTGCTCATTTCAATGGAACAATAAGTATTCTCATTTCTAGGGAGTTAGCACTATGACATTTATCCTTTTCCCATCTTTAGACCACATTTTACATGTACAGTTTGTAGTCATAAGGGAGACACAGATGTATCAGGCTGAAAAAGGTGCTCCAGATAATTTTGTCTTCACTCATCTGAAATCAAATAGAAACTCTCATCAGCATATCATGTTCTAGCCTTGCATCCAGCTCCATCCTTTCTTTCCCCATATGGATAATGTCTGGCCAGGAAGGAAATGACTGCATTTTCAACTACAAGAATTAAATCTGGCCTAATGGAAATTTGGTTGAGTTACTTTCTGAAAACTAATGACTAAAGAGAGCTTTCCAGGAGGAGACTAAGATCAGCAGAAATGTTGGCCAGTGAAAGACATAACATCCTAAAATATCCACAATGCAGATTTTCAAAAAGCTTTCTTATGCTGCTGTGCAATTTGGGGACTGAAGATTAACAATGTTTGAAAAAACAGATTTTACCTTCATTCACCTGTTTATTGATGAAGAGTCTGAGTAGCCCCCCTGAGATAATATAAGCTTGTTAGAGGGTATGAGGGACATCAGTTGCAATACTGAGAAAACAACAGCATTTGAGGGGCTACAATGTCCCTTTTCAGATGCCTCTGAAGATTATCACCTTCCAACATGGACTGTTTCATATGCTTGCTGTCCAGTTCAAGGTTTTTGTACAGAATTAATGATTTCTGTTTTATTTTGACTTTTCTGTGCTGATTCCTGAAGGAAAGGCACTTATAAATAGGTTGATTCATGTCTTGGTTGAATGCAGGAAATATCTAGAAGAGAAAAAGTAGGTGTATATTTTGTAGCCACATGAAAAATAAATAATAGTAAAGTTCAAAAGCTCAGTCAGCATGGAGGACAGCTAATCAGTCCAAACAATTTCAAGTACTTCAGCATATCTCTAATTTGAATTTGCATACAAATTTAGCCATACTTGTTGGGATTTGTATATTAAATTCATAAATGTTTGGTTTATATTTTCCTTGTGTTTCAGGTAAAGCCAAGCTTGAAGGGACATTTTCCGCTTGAAGAAAATCAAGATCACCTTACTATGTCTTGATTAGTTAGCTTGAATGGCATTTGTTTTAACCAATTAGTATGCAATGTAACAATCTGCTTCTAAGAGAAAATTCAGTATGCCTTCAGGAAAGTTAATTATATTTCTTTTTTTTCATCTTTGTGTTTTCCAATCCTCTTTTCTCCCACCTAACCCTGCAAATTTAAAATTAAGCCTCCAAATAGTGTTACTGCATTGTTTAATCTCTTTCACACTGCCTGCAGGGATTAGCTGAAGTGACACAATTTCTAATAAAATTTTACACCAGTAAACCTGTCTTGAAGAGCAGATGTAAAAATCCTGCTGGTTGTCATGCATTTAGGCATTCATTCATAAGAAAGCACACTACTGTGCATACGTGGGACAGGATGTTTTGCTGTGCCAAAAATGAATCTTTATGCTGTTGAATTTATGCATTTCCCACTGCTATTCAAAATGCTTGTCTGAATGTTCAGGCAGGGGAGAGCTCTCTCTGTGGAAAATGCTCATCTTCTGTTAAAGCCAAGAGGTCTGACTTGTACTCTATTCCCTATTCATTGGCAATTTGCAGCCAATGTTTGCTTTATCATCACAAATTAAAGAGGAAACGATTGTGGCGCTAATTTTTACTTCGGTGTGATTTTATGAAATAGGCAATAAATGGTGAGAAGAGAGGAGAAGGGGAGAAGAAAACAAACCAGATACTTCACAAAGATAAATGTAATATCCCCTTCACCCTCAAGAAATGAAATTATTCTGACAGGGTCAGAGATTCTGCTTGGCAAACCATCTTAAATTAATTACCTGGTTGACATTTTAAAGAAAGGTTTCAGATTGTAAATTTAACCCAGACAAAGCATTCTTTTTAATCTTGTCACTATGCAAACTACTTTGCACTGCAGTCTGTGAATTATTTATCAGAGAAACGACCCCAAAGGGTAAAAGGAAAATAGGGAGTATTTGATCTCGGGTTCTGTAGCCTGATGTACGTCTCTACCTTAGATCTGTACCTGTTGCAGTTGCTTAATTTCTCTTTGCTTGATGTTGCTGATATTTATCTCTCATGCTGTGCTTCTCTAAAGCCTAAATATTTTTTCCCCATTTAAAGGCATTTAAATTGCTTCTAAAACTGTCCCAGCAAGTAATTGTATCTACTTTCCACGGAAAAACAAAACCTAAGTAAAGGAGACAAAACCACCTGTCTTTCTTTTTCGTGTGTTTTCATTAGAATAAGCATGCAGTATTCACAGCTGTTGGGGTTTTTTCCTGCATTCAGGTGAAAATACAGTATATAATAGCAATTAATCTGCAGAGCCTGAGTTTTAACTTGTAAACTGCATTAAAACATTAATCCTGTCACAAATTGTATAACATTAATAATGAAAGGTGGACACCCAGGATAAAAATACCTTGGAAGATGTGAGTCCAGAATCCTGTTCTGAAATAAGGGTTTTTGTGTAAATCTACTAAATTTTAGTCTCCTGTTTTTTAAATGAAGCTTATAAAACTTCTAATTTCCTATTTTCCATTCTCTTTATGTTTCAAGATTATTTATTCAACAATACTACTGTTTAATTTAGTTTAGTATTACTGCTAACAGAAAAGACCTCGAAGTGCAATTATAATGTAAAAGATAATTATAATTCAGGGACCAACACAAATCAGAACATAACCTGGCCAATATCTGCTCTTGATCGATATTGAATCTGTTTAGTTACTCTGGATTTCTACAAAGACCATAATTCTCTGAAGACATTAACTAAGTATCTGATATTTAGAAGAAAGTCAGATTTGGAAAATGAGCATTAAAAAACCCAACATATTAGCTAATTGTAACAACTACTGAACACATTTTTCACTTTGAGAACATTTGATCCCTGGATATGCATTGTTAACTTTTGATGTTTCATTTTTCAAAGAAGTTCCAATATTTTCTATTTTATCTATATGTAAGACGAACTTCAGCTGAGCTGAGTGGAAAGTTCAGCAGAAAGTCTATCAATCCACAGAGAGAAATTACAATTCCCTTCTGCTTCTGTCATGTAGTATGAAAAAATATTTATTTGACCTATGGGAGTTTTTGCATCTTCATGTGAAATTGATTTCAGAAGCATCTGAAATGAAGCTGATAAAAATGTTATACCATTCTTTGGTTTAGTACATTACCTAATGTTTTTGTATGGTAATTTTTCATTCTTTAGTGAGGGGATTTTTTCCTACCACCAGACTTTCTTCTTCCTTTGTGTCAGTGGTTGAATGTTCCAAGAGCAAGACCTGAGACACTTCATAATAAAAACCTGTCTAAGCAAATCGTGGATGAGCTTTTATTTTACTACGCAGTCCTAATGAAATAAGTCAGTTCTGACAAATAATTCTCCATTCAAGAAATATTTGTCAGATTTCTACTTAGGTTTCCAAGTACCCCAAGACTTTCAAACTTGCCTTCAGTTTCCCCTTATAATAAAAAAGCGTTTAAACTCTTTGCAAGTTGATGAAAGATTAACAACGCATGACATAAAATCATGCCACACAGATTAATTGCAAGTCTCCCTAACTTTAAGAGTATATCCACTTTTCGTCTGTTTTTACCATAAAACTCCCAAGAAGTAGTTAAAGGATTGAGTATATCCTCCACAATCTATTTACCTAACTATAAATTCCCCTTTGCAGATTCTTTTATCCATACAAAATACACAACTAAGAAACTGAAGACTTTTGCTTACTGAGTATCCCAGGTCCCTCTTTAATGAAGTGTAAGTATGAGCTCTGGTGTCTGTGGATATATTCTAATTAGGGGTTTTGGCTATTGTTTAATGAATTATAATTTCCCCTGTGTTTTCTACTCATCTGATTTAACTTCTCTTCTCCCCCCAGTCCTTGCTGAAACCTACTGGAACATCAATGCTGGGGCTGGGTCCAGAGACCATCCTAACAACAGCTGCATTTCAAAGTCTTCTTTCTAGTTGAAGATTATTTTTACATTTCCCAACAGATTTGTGAGTGTGGTTAAGAGTCATACAAGTGCAAAGAATTACCTTTATCTGGATTTAACTATTATTTTATGCTAATTACTGAAGCTAATCTTTTAAGATAAGTAAAAGAGACACTCCTTGATTTTTATGTATGTATCAACAGCAATCAAACTTTAATGTTCACTGTCTATGACTGCTTTTTGATTTGCTTATGATGGAATTACCTGTGGGACTTTTTCAAGCTGTTAAAATACTTAATTTTTTAAATTCATAATGAATAGACTGTACATTCTTCATGTCCTAGGTAGCTGAGGCTGAACACTAGTAGTGAAGTAATATAGCTACTCTATCAAGATATGTACTGGTGGTCTTGGCTGTGCTCCCAAAGCCCAAACCATTCTGACAGAAATTCACCCCTCTACAGCACCAGCTAAACCTTACTTGTGCTCTGCTTGCTGGCTCACTGGCCTTTCACTGCTGCTCTGCACAGAAGTGTATTTCATCCACTGTGTGTTCAGACCTTTATCATTTAAAATCTATTTCATTGACTGTATATCTTCATTTCCCTGAGTGCGTTATTATGAGACTCTACTATTCTGGTTTGCACTGAAATACCATTAGTATGGGTTTGGTTTGGTTTTACTTAACCTTGCATTTTCATTGATCATCTTTCTACTTTGTTCTTTCATGATGACTTTTCTTTACCCGTCACAAAGACCTGATACACATAGTGAGATTTATGTAGTGCAAAGAAACTGCTGGGGATTGCTCTGGAGCAGCAATAGAAGATCTAGCAAAATTTTTCTCTCTGTTCTGGAGCGAGGTGATACTTCATTTTTGCACAGGGAAAGGAGATGGTGCGTGATTACCATTCTACACGTTGTTATTATTCCTGGCTTCCCTGATGAGAAGTCATGGCAAAATGTCCATACATGTCTTGTTTAAAATTTTAGTCAGAGAGTGAAAATGTTCCTGAAATGTGGCGCAGCTCACAAATGAGTGATGCACAGGAGTAAAGCTCTCCTTTTTCTCAGTAGGCTGGTATAGAAGTCTGAGGCATGACATAGAATTTTAAAGTATATTAGGGTTTATTAAGCAATTGTTTTGAAGTTTAAAGCATATGGTTTGGTGATTTTTTGTCAGCTTTCATTTGCTGTGCATTTTCCCCCACATAACTATTCCATTTACTTTGTCTGTGTGCTAAAAATGTATGGTGAGAATGCCCTTTAAAACACAACACCCCTAATCCAGTGCACTACCTTTCACCTTGGATAAGGCTTTTCTTTATTTTTTAAAAATTCCACCTCATTGCTAACACATTAAACCTCATTATGGAGTAATTTCCCTTGGTATGAAAAGACCTCATTAATTGTTCCATTCAAAAATTATTACCTCTCAGGATGGGTGTTATAAGGAAAGTATAATGGTTAAGGGTTTTTTCTACATTCTGCTTAAGGATTTTTTTTTTCTCAAGTGATTAGTTTTGTTGCATCTGTGTTTACTTAAGAACCTGAAGATAAAATAATTAGTAACAGGTGTCTTAGGTCTTACTCATAATCTGCCTGCCTTTTAGGTGTACTTCTAGAAAAGGTTTTCAGTTCTGACATTCTGGTTCTTTTCCCTATTTAAGAGGCTGTACTGAGAAATGATCCTGTGTGGTATGTTACTTGGATTTACTTGGATTTACTTGATTCTTGGTGAGGTTTTATTTTACCACTTTTAGCTGATTGTAGGATGTGTAGTTTACCTTTTAGCAATAGCAAACTGTGTTTCATCTCTTCCTGTTATATAGGGGTTTTCAGGGTAATTGTTTTCTATGGCCTGGTTTTCTAAGGATATGCTTGCATTGCCGGTTTATTCTATGTTTTTACATGTGTTCTCCCCTGATTCTGCTCTTAGAAATTTTCAGTGGACTTCCCCTCACCAGCTGTTCACTGAAATTTTCAGATCCTTTTCTGCGGACTCTGGAGATGTTTAAGAGACAGGTGGTAAACTTTTTATACTTCTACTATTAGAAAGCCTTGAGAAGTATGACTGAGTTTCTTTAAATTTATGTATAATATATGTTTACCTAAAATGTGGCATCTACTTATCTGAGCTTCTTAGCTATCCAGCCACGAATGCAGTAAGAAGTCATTCAGCTGTGCCTGATGGGCTGGATATGGTTTAATGGCATTTATGACTGCAGGTAGGAGATTGCTACAGCTATCCGAACCATCAGGCAGGGTGGTCCTATATCAAGACCAAGATGGAAAGGTAAGATTATGAAACCATCCATGCAGCTACTCAACAGACAAGTGGTTTTGACATATGCTAGGGATATATGTAGCTATAATTCAAGAACCCCACTGTGCCTAGCTCATTCCAGGGTTTTGAAGTGTAGCTTTCCACATCCAAAGATGTTAAAGGTTTTATTTGTATCTTTTATTGGGACCATTTATTTTTCTATAAATACACACTTACTAAGCTACAGTGAAGCTGGCATGATGTTCTAGTGACTGAATTATTCTCCTGGGATGCTAAGGGCACTGATTTGGGGACACTGTCATTGAATCAGATAGTTACTGGAACTATTTTTTTCTGAACTTTTGGTATACACTGTAAAAATAAATGTCTCAGAGTGTCTAAAAAAGGCTCAAAGTTTTGTGGTCAACCTTACTTAAAATGTAAAAACAAAATGTTCTTTTGTGGAGCACAGGGTAGTTCGTGTTTGTTGAGACAACCTCACGCTGGTATCAGTCAACAGGATCTGTGCTACAGAACATATGTGCCTGCACAACTCTATTTATTTAGTATAGATTGTACCTATTCTTACATGGAAATAGATTTCTACCCACTGTTAGCTAAGAAGTCTTCCCAAAAATTTAGATTTACAGGATGGTGATCACTGAAAAAAACAAATTATCTGTTATCTTGCAACATCAGGAAATACTTGTGTTTTATAAAAAATATGATTTGCTGTCCTTATTCAGGTTTCGATTAAGTTTAGTGATATTTTCCAACCACATGCTTTGAGCACAGAATTCAAGATTTTTGCTTACAACATAATGGAAATACAAACCTCATACAGAAGCTGCTTATTTCTGCTCTCCTCTCAAGTTAACAGATCCTGTTCAAGAAATAAAACAGGCAGAGAGATAGGTGTCTTGGGGTTTATGTCCTAACTCCCACACTGTGTTGATAATTTTTTTTTATTCTTAAACAACCATCCAGTTCTCTTTCAAGTTTATAACTTATATGAAAATAATTCTTTTTAGCAATGGTCAACTTTAAAAATAAATTAATATGAAATTTTAAAGGAACACCTCAGTGTGGAAAAGTTAGTAATGTCATGCAAATAACATTTTCCTAGTTATAAGATGAGATAAAATAAAGCAGTCTGAAGAACTAGACAGGAACAATTACATCTAGTAAAATGGAACTGATCTAGAAAGAGATAATAATGGCATACCTCTATTTCTTGATGTAAAATAATATTGAGAAAGATTATGGTGAATTGTCTTTCACAGTTCACAGAAAAGATACTTCCACAGATGTCTATTTAAATTAAGAATCAAATTATCATCCTGCAGTTAGAACAGGAAGAACAAAAACACACTGCAGAAAAATGTTAAAATAGTTATTATTTAATTTTTTTTCATGGAAACACTAAAAAATACTTTACTACAAAAGGAAACAATGGTGAAAATAATACCAAAGATAAAGAAAGCCACTAAACATAGATATCGCTAATCTTTTTACAAAGAGATTTCTTATATGCCATAACAGTTCATTAAGGTACATTTTTGTTTCATTTGTTTTAGATTTTTTTTGGCTACAAGGATCACAAGGCACTAAAAATTATATTTTCTGTTTAAAACACCAAAGAATAAAGAGGGTCTCTGTTATGGTGTATAAATAAGATGGATCTTTAGAGCAGAAAATAAGAGGATATATCTATAAGATAAAATATAATCTATAGATGTATTTGGCTTGATAGATATAATATCTACAAATTATTTTATAAAAATATAAGTATTAAATATATACTATAAACCACAAAATACATTGGTCCTGATGTAAAAAAAAAACCAAACAAACAAACAAACAAAAAAAAAAACCCAAAACAAAAAAAAAAAAAAAAAACAAAAACAAACAAAAAAAACCTGATAAAATTCAACAGAGTAGGAATCAAACCACTGGTAATTATATATTAAACCAGAAATATCTTTCTACCTGATGCATAATTCTGTCTTACTGCCTCTTGTTGGTCATACTCAAACTCTTTCTACAATATGTCTAGTTAAGAGTGGTTAAATGGCAATGTCCTCATTGTGCTTTGCTAATTAGTTACTAGACCACCATTGATCTGTGCTGCCATAGAGAGATTCAGCAACTACCCAGACTAGTAATACATTTCCTAAAGATACAACAGAATATGGGCTAGAGTTGCCATACATTTATAAGAACCAATTTTCAGCAGATAATACCTGTGTCAAGCTTCAGTGCTTGAGCTGGAATTTGCCATTCCATTTATGCTCTTTCAGAAGAATTTGTGTGGCTGGAAAAAAATAATTTAAACTGTGCATAGGAGTTTTAAGCTGTAAACAGTATCAGATATGTATATATAAATCAATGCTGAGAAATTATGAGAATGGGAAGCAAGTTCCATTGTTCGATGGTTTAATGTATTGACCAAAAAGCCTTGGGCAGAGATGCTTGGTTAAGGATCTGAGGATCTGTACAGGATCTGTACTTGATATGTAAAGTATGATTTATTTTTATTTTTAATTTCTTTATTAATATCTGCTGAAAATTGAAGAAGCTAGTACTGGAAAATCTGATTTTTTTAAAAAAATATGCTTTGGGCATGCCAGACAACCAGGTCCTCCAAATCTACTCTTCTCATTGAGCACATGCCATTTTAGTCCGTGAAGTGGCCTGATGATATCCCTTCTGAAAGTCCCCCTTGCTGACTGGCTGGAGAACAGGGCTGTGAGTGCTGCTACCCCACCAGCAAGGCAGAGAAGCAGCCAATACAAAATGAAAATCTTCAGAATCAGAACCTGACAGTCACTGTCATACCTGACCAGGATCAGTGAATGGGAAAGGAGAGGCAAGAATCATAACAGGATCTGGCAGAAATGCCCAATGTTTCTGCCATCTCTGGCACAGAGTCCTGCACAGGCTGTAGTGCAAATATCTTCTCCATTGCAGTCCTCCATGGGCTGCAGGGGGACAACTCTCTCAAAGCTGTCATGCAGCATTTTTACCCTTTCTTAAATATGCCACCTTGGAGACAGCACCAGTGCTGCTGACGAGCTCAGCTTTGGGCAGCAGCTGTGGGACCATTGGAACTGTGTCCCACATGGGGCAGCACCCAGTCTCTTCTCACAGAGGCCACCCCTGCAGCCCCTCCGCTGCCAACACCCGGACATGGACACCCAGTACAAACTGATAGGATGATCTTGTATTCCAGTAAAGGGTATTGCTGGTAAAGAATAAAGAAGTCCTTATTCCTTGGAACACTGACAGTTCTCTTTTTTTCTCAACAAATTGAAATACAGAATGGTATCTGTTGATCTTCCATGTTTAAAGGCACGTGTTTTCATTAATGTTGTTGAGCTGTCTATGCATATGTGTCATTCCCAAGTCAGATTCCAAACTTTTCAGATGCAGAAGTCCGAATCCTGGTTTACTCAAGGTAATTTATTCCCACACAACCCAATTACAGAGCACAGCTCCCGCATTTCCATGCTCTGAACCTATACTTCTCTCTTGTTTAAGTTATATTTTCCATTCCGAGGGGGGGAAAAAATTATACTCTATTTTTTTGACTCATTCCTTTTCTTTCAGTCTGAAGATTATTAACTGAAATATGGAAGTGCATGTGGGTAGAAGTGTGTGGCCTGAATGCTCATAAGCTAGAATGGGTTTCTCTGGAAGCTCTTCATATCTGAATGGCAACTACTTGTATTTGGTGATACTGTCAGACCTTCTACTGATATAATAATCTATGAGCCTTTTTTCTGGTGGCGTTACTGAAATCTGGTTTTAAGCAACGTTTTCTAGGCATAGATGTTTTCCTGAATTACTTTAGTGCTCTTTTTCTTGTATTAATCTGTCTTTTTTCATTATTATTGTTGTTGTTGTTATTTTCAGCCAGATGTTAGCAGAAATGTACTACTAAATAGTAAACCTAGTAAGACAAGAAATTGCTCCTAATCAGAAACCTGAATTTACTACAGAAACATCCTGAATTTAGTTGGTGAACTGTCATTCTTCTTGATAAACAGTTTGTAGAAAACAGCCACAAGTTTGCAAAGAGCTGGTCTCTCCACCACAGGGTTCGTTCTTTTCTCTATGCCGGAAATACCCTGCTAGATATCTAATGCTGGTGGAGTAAATGGAATTTAGTTTAATGACCTTTGGAAGACATAACTTTAAAAGAAGACATTGGACCATATAGAGTTATCAAAATTATAATAAATAATCACATGAGAAAAAATAATTTAATTTAAATATGCAGAAGCAGTCCAAGGAGGGGATGGACCAGGGGTGAGCTCCCTGCCTTTCAACTGTGAGCTCAGCTGGAGAAGTTGGGGGGGTCACCTGTCACCTCTGCTTCTGTTTTACTCACTCCCTCTACTCCGGAATTTTTATTTCATTGTCTGCAAGGAGGCACAGCTCTTGTGGGCAGCGGGGAACGTGTTTCTCCTCCCCAGCTGAGCCTGCTACAGCATGGTAAATACAAGCTGGACTGCCACAGAACACGGAGGTCAGTGAACCAAAGTCTCCCACTTTCTGAACAACCTTCTAACCACACTTTACTAAGCTGCTACCACTTAATTACTGCTCAAGCAGTTATTTTAAAAAGAAAACCACTGCAGGCATATTTTGTGAGGGACTCATCCTATTAGTTTGTGTTGAGCTTGCCCTGCAAGCCCTTGTCAGATCAGACCCACCTCCAGCAGTTTTGGACTAATGGGGCTCAAGGAGGAGCCACCCACCTCGCTGCACAGGCCAAGGGAAGTCAGCTCGGAAGAAGAACGTAGGTGCCTAGAGAAAGGGTCATATTGGACAGGGAGCCTTCATTTGAGGTGGGGCTCTGGGGATATTTTGGATGTCAGTTTTGATCTGAAAACCCTAGCTCCACCTAAGTCCGTCTTTGAGCTCCTTTATCACTTACAGAATTTTTCCCTTAGGCAGATCTGAAAATCCTAGCCGCTGTGCTGAGCCCCTTGTTTCAATGTCTTTGACTCCAATGTAATATTCTCTTGGAACTGAAGTTTGTTTTCTAGTGCTTTATTTTTATGTTAACTACC
This sequence comes from Tyto alba, assembly GCF_018691265.1. Taxonomy (NCBI): domain Eukaryota; kingdom Metazoa; phylum Chordata; class Aves; order Strigiformes; family Tytonidae; genus Tyto; species Tyto alba. Next base: position 55,687,349 of record NW_024881282.1, read on the forward strand.
AGGCAAAAATAAAATGCTGTTTATCCAGAAGAAAACAATATGTGTATGATAGAGCTGAGAAAAACCTCTGAGGATCTAGTTCAAACTTCTGCAACAAACTAAGAGGGAATAAGATGTGATTAGCTATTAGAGAGAGAAAGTTGAGGTGGTGTTTAACAGAGATAGTTGCTTTACTTTTGCAGCACATTTGGAGATCAGCCTTGTGAATCCCCTGGGCTCAGCTTCATTGTTTTGCTCACAGAGCCCGTAGCTGCAATTACATCTGAGCAATGTGTTACAGTGTGGGCAGAGTGGGGCCACAAACAGTGGGTGGCAAAAGTAGGTGTAAATGAATCCAGATATTTTCATTACATTTTGGTAGTGAGCTGAGAAAAGAAGAGGAAAAAAATAATCTGTCTTGTAAGGGACATAAACATGACATTCTGTTCCTGTCAAGGCAGAGAAAAAGTGTTACAAGGTTTGCTAAGAGCAGAGCATCTCAGGGTTAGGCCTATGATGAAGCTGTGAGAAGGCCATCAAACAACAGTGGTGATTGCGCTTTGAGATACCACTAAATGTCATGGGCAAGTGATAGGCATTTTATTTCCTCAGTGTTCCCTAATGAGCTGCCTGCTTTGTCCCAGGATAATTTCAAGGTGGCGTTTCTGCCAGAGCTTGGAATGGAATTTAGTTGTGGGTGGAAATCAGTGTACCTTTAATTATATATTAGATTAATGAAGTTGTTTTCTTTTATTCAAGCAAAATCAGAGTTAAAGGTTAAGTCACATCTGTCAGCTTTAATTTATATTTTTTCTTCTCTTTCCCTGGTTTGCCAGGTGGGATATTCTGAGCCTTCACTGAAATAAATGTAAGTGACTTTTCCTTGTATTTCACAATATTGTCATTCACATGAAGTTTTACATCCTGTCCAAGCTGTGATCAAGATAACCATTCCATAAATGAGTTCACTTTCATTATCATTATCTATGGCAGTCACACACAGTGATGAGCTGTGAGATAAGTCGGAGTGGCAGACACCTCCTACAGACTCCAATGGCTTTTCCCGTGAGGTCCCTTGTATCCTGCTGACGTCTCAATCTGTTTCTCCCCAAGGGTCATGAAATCAATTTGTTGCCAGGAACCTTGTCATCCTTGTTCTACTACTTGACTTTCAGATTTACTGTGACAACTTTTTTAGATGAGGTGGCATGACCATAACCGCTTTCAATTCTGGGATCTGGTCAAGCCACAAAAAAGACTGTGCTTGGAACAGCAAAATGCCCAGTATAGTACTCTCTTGATTAGAGGGCTTTTGTGAGCAGAATTAATTGACACAAAGCAGCTGAATGAAGACCCTCATATCAAGGCTGAGAGGTAGAATCTTGCCCTTTGTCAGGTATATCTGCAGAAATCCCAACAGCACGGTCTACTATGCAAGGAAACAAATTAAGTGTTTTCTGTACACAGAAAACTCTGTCTGCCTTACCAATGCCCCTGGGATCAGCCTTCAAAGGGTGCACATGACTGCAATAGGTCTTGTGTGTTGGGAGGCGAAATATACTGTTTCCCCAAAAGACAGTTTAGGGAAATATCTCCCCTCAGAACATTTTCATTCTTATGGGTTTGGCCACCAAAGGACTAGAAAGAGCATCAGGAGTTGTTCCAGTCCAAATATTTTTCTGGTCAATTCTATCTAGATAGGCAGCTGGTATGATTCAACATATTTCACAAAATCTATGTGACCTCTAAGTAACTACTGATAGTTCCATACTTTTTATACACTGACCTTCTGAATTTTCTCTTGTCCTCTTCACTAATTATCTCCTGGCAAGGCCAAACTTTTCACTGGGAACCTTCCTCAAGGATCATGTGCTATGCGAAACCTTTCTTGAACAAGAAGCTCAAAGGGTTTTCACATGCCGTGATATCCCTGTCCTCATACTGTTTAAGTTTATTCTCTATTTCTCGGTCCGTAAATTAACTGGAGATACTTAATGTATTGATAAAGCACAAACATCCAATGATACTAAATGTGAGTTTATGCTTACATCCAATAATACATTATCAGATTCTTTTTTTTTTTTTTCAGTTTTTATGAAAAAAACAAAAAACAAACCAAACCTGAATATCACATACAGAATGGTTTCAGAAGAGAAAGATATTTGCTTTTTCTGATGTGTTTCAGAAATGAAGAAAACATTGTCATATACATCTGTACAAATGTATGTATATGTGCGTATATGTATATGATATATGTGTGTGTGTATATGTATGCTCTTATTTTTTTACCTTCTTGATCTCCTAAGGTTAAATTAAAAAAGCTAAAAGAAGGCAGAAACAGAAGAAAATAATAACATAATTTTATGGTTAGAAAATTCTATTGAAATAATAATAAAAAAAAAAGGCATTTGGAAACAACAACAGAAAGTCACAGAAAATTTATGCCCATTGTGTTAAGACCTGTCATGGCCTCTAAGTTTACTCTGCATTTTCCTGACATTCTAGTGTGAACTTTTGTTTTGAAGAAGGCAAAATATAAAGCTCTTAAAATGTTGGTCATGTAGCAGCTTGTAATTTATGCAGATGTTGACCAAGATCTCCATCTTCTGAGGAACAGAAAGCAAGCTATTATTTTAAGGCAGAAAAAAAAAGCATTTATTTTCAGAGAATCTGTTTGAATTAAAACCACAGAGAGACTGGAAGATAATACTCAGTTCAATTTCTGACTTGCCTAATTGGAAGTCTACGCTTTAAATGATTTAGTAGACCTAAATTCTCGAATGGTAATCTATGCTACTTTCAGTGCTATGAAAAAAAAGCTTGCTGCTTTGAACAATCCAAATCAATAAAACTGATGAAGATATAGTCATCTTGAGAATGGAGGAAGGTGAGAGAGTAGATCTGAAAGGGAAGATAAGGAAGAAACTGCAGAAGTGCATTAGTACAAATGTAAAATGTGAATCTTATTTATTATGGGATCTCCTGATTTGCCGATTTAGGTATGGGCTGCCACTAGCTTACAAAATATTCTCTCTTCATAACCAGTTTTTCTGTGACAGAGACCCTTTCTCTTTGCTTTATCAGCTCGCACTGAAACGTGCATCCTCTTGGAATGGTCCCTATTACCCCAGAGTCCCAGACATACTGCTCTGTACACATCCAAAGCCACGTGTACTTCTGCCCCAGCAACCTGTAGAAGCAGGAATGCCATCTCACAGAACCTGTGGACCTAGATTATAGGAGATCTGTTTTTAGACATCTGCCACTGACATCTTTAATACCTCTAGGCATGAGTGGGTGAGGAGTTCCATGCGGTCAAATTCACACTGGAATTTCAGCATGTCTAGGGGTCTTTATTTTTGTGGTATCAAAGAAGGCAATTTGTTATTAGAATAACTATGTATGTGTCACATATTTAGAGATAAAGTTCTTCCTACATCTGCCTGGTCCTTCAAAGGGGTTTCCAGATTTTACACCTCATTTCCAACACTCACTGCAGAGACGACATTATGCTCTCTCTGTATCTTTATACTTTAATTTATTGTTCTGCAGAATGGAAACAGTGACACCTCCATTATATTGCCCCTTGTCAGCTGGTAGGACAAGAATAAGCTTTTTTGAAAGTGTATTTTTGCACCACCTAGTGTGATGGGGTTTCAGTCTTAGTAATTCCAGAGAGTGCTCTGCATGCATTAAAAGTATAAATAAAATGTGGCTAATAACATCACAAAACAGAAACAATTGAGTGACCATCTAATACATCAATCTTGTCTTACGCAGGATAAATAGCCTACAGACAGACGCTAAGCACACAAGAGTTTGGTACATACTAAGCTTTCCTGAGAGTGATGTTGTCAAAAGGAAAGTGATGGCAAGACAGACTGGTGAGGGTACCATTTCCAAACTTTTTAGATCACTCTGTACTAGCCTGGGCCACCAAAGGTACAATCTTATCAACAGTGTGAGTGGTGTCTAGACACCAAGACAAGAGTGGGAGGAGAGGAAGGTGTGGATTAGTTCAGGGCATAAAGCTAGACAGGTACTGGACTGGGCTATAGGGTGGGGCTTGTGATATGAGAAACAGAAAAGAGTTGTAACCTTGTCTGATGAACAACAACTACAAAAAGTAGGGAGAAAGCTTGCTTCCTGCCAGATTTATGTACAGAACTCCCACTGATGTGAATACCAGGTCTGAGCACAGAATAACATGCTTGGGGAAAAAAAATCAGGAGGAGGTCATTGCTTAGCAAGTACCTATAAAATTAATTTAAATGCTGTCCTACTGCGATTCATCTAAGATTTGATCTGAAGTTCGCTGAAGTCCAAGGGAGTCTCTCTGCTAACTTTGGTGGACTTTCAAATCAGGCACTGGAAAGGATGTTCATTTCTTCTGAGAAAGCAACATTTTGTTCTGAGCCAAAAATGATGCTTTCCTGTAATTTTCTTGAAATGTTAAAATAAAAGAAAACTTTGACAGTACATTTATAAACCCACCATTTAATCTGTGATATACAGAGTTTATGTCTGTGATAGAAAATGACTGTAATAGAATACTCTAAAATCCCAGTATAAAAGCCCAATTGTTCTGTGGTTGAACTTGTACATGGGAGCCAGCAATCTCTGCCACATGAAGATCTCACATTGTACATACCAACCTTAATCCATATTTAGAAACGTCTTAAAGAAACTGCTTTTTAATTCTGTCTGGATCCAGGAATAATTAAAATTTAATGCTTCTCGTTTGTGTGATGTTTTGACTATGGATATATAATTTGACTTCCTTCCTGTGTTTGTTGAGAAATTAGGATGAAATAATGTTACTTTTGTAGGCAAAGTGAGTGGGTCAGATTCTCTTGGAGTGATGTCATCTTAAAAAAGCATCCAACCCATTATTTCTTACTGCATATTTTTATTGTGATGTTTTTCGTAAGAGATGTATGGGTGAGTCGCATTCCTTTATACTCAGTTGCACTTTGAGATACTGTAGTAAAATCCTTCTGACTTCCTTACACAATTAAGTAAACCCAGAGGGACCTCCTTTTCCAAGTTAACAGCTGCTTTTTGTGTGAACGTGCAGCTTCACTGTTCAACAGTCACTTCAAAAAAAGTCTCTTTGAGGTATATTTTTCTTCCTTCTGTTACAATGAAATGCTTCATTCTGTACATAATAAGATGTGCTAGAGTAGGCCATGTGAAATAAACTTTTTAAAGACAGACATATACTACTACTGCTGTATTCCTCCTAGTACTTGGCAAGATATTGCATACATCAGTGAACTTGAAGTTTCCATCATCACTTGAGAATAGGATGAATCTTTCATTAATATTCTATGAATAGAAATGTGGATCACTTAAATCATAAAAAAGTTCACTTATTTTGTGCTGTCACAGTTTGTAGGAAAACCAACATGCATTACACCCAGGTTATGTCTATACTACTAACAAAAACTGTTGAGGGGACCATTCTCTGGCCCTGAGGGAACGTGGCACAGCTCAGATCATATTAATTTGATTAAACTTGCCTCCTGCCCAAAAATGAGCCTCATCCCTATTACTGCTTGGGAACAGCCCCTTAGTTGAGGTTGTCTCTTGATGTGTGCTCAGGCACTGTCCTGGCAGCCGTTGCTGTTCCAGACCAAAGCCTTGCCAAAGACTGCGCAAACAGTTGTGAACAGCCACAGCCCGATTCTCAATCCATTCTCTGACCCTGTTTTATTTACTCATACAGATTCAGCCAGAGATGACAACAGAAATAATCAGATCATTCCCCTAATTACCGGTGGTGGTCTGAATTTCCCAAGGCAGCTATTTATCTAAGTAAACACAGGTTGTGAAACAGCAGTTTATTTTTTTAAGGAAAATTGTCCTTTTCTAGGATGAATGCTAGGTGGTTTGTTTGAAAGGATGATGAATTATATGGCTTACAGAAATTCATTGTGCTAACATTACCTTTTAATGTTGTTATGTAGGTTGAAACAGATTCTTTTGCAGCTAGAATATCGCAGAAGCCAACAGTAAATTATTGTCTATATAGCTGTATACAGTACCTATACAGTAGCATGCTCATGTTTAGGGACATTTTAATTTTATTTCCTTTTTACTGAATCATGGTGTCACTTACACTTAGCTAAAAGATATTGTTCTTCAAACATGCATGAAAAGAAAAGCAAAAAGACGACAGCTGTTTTTACTTCCAAAGAACCTACACTGATCTCAATCTGTATTCTGTCTGAGCAGAATTTCCTCTGGCTTTTTTAGGCTATATCTGTTTTATTCCTTAGTAGCTCCAATATGAGGCCTGAACCTTGAGAGAAGAGTCATGCTGGAGCAGTCCAGGGAACTTTTCTTCTCAGGAATGACAGAAGACATTCTAATGAATCTTCAACAACTTTTAAATAAATAAACCTGCCAAACAGACAGAACTGTTGGATTGAATTGTGCAGAGTCCTCTTACTGCCTTGTTACGGCCTCCTGATTCCCCATGCCCATCAGGGCAGGAGAGTGGTGAGAAACACAGCCCGGGCTGCCTACAGAAAACATCCGCTGCCCTCAGGCACCATGTGAGTGCTGTGTTGTGCTTTGTGTTCTGCTATACCCAGCATTTCGTCTCAGGCCATGGGGGAAAAGACAGTAGCTCTTGGTGCCTTTTGTTGACTGACTATGTATGGTGGGGAAAAAGTATTGGTGACCTGTAGTTTTCCCAGGCTATTCTTCATGAAAAGGGTGTGAGAGAGTATGAACATAAGGACATAAGCCATGCCATAGTGCTTTCCCTTAGGTTGAGGGAATGGGCCAATTTTGATTCATGGTATAGATATAGAGTCAAGAGTTAGGGACAATAGTCAGATGTCTATACATAGTAATTAGCTTGTCATAGCTATTATTCAGGGAATGTTAAAGTTAGAACCACAAAGAAATTGAGATTCTTAATTAAGAATACAACCCAGAACTACAGAGACAATAACTAGGACATTACTGTTTTCAGATTTCCAAGCTCATGTTTGAGAAATAATACAGCTGTTCAGGTTTCTCATGCTATGGCAGGCAGCCTTGAGTTGTACTACTTATGGCTTGAGCTATTATGAGACCACCCTATCTTTTTGGCTTAGGATTGCTTTTCAGGTGGGGAGGTTCGTATGCAGCCACACAAATTCTATTTCTGTCAAACATCCAGACATTCATTCATTGGACATTTTTCCTCTGTAAGAGGAACTTTGAGTATCTTAGAATCAAAGAATGGCTGAGGCTGGCAGACCATCTGGAGATGGTCTAGTCCAACCTCTCTGCTCAGAGCCGAGAAGCTGGAGCAGGTTGCCCAGGACATTTTGGGTTTCAAACATCTCCATAGCTGTAGATTCTCTCCGGGCAGCCTGCTCCAGCAATTAACCAACCTCACAGTAAAAGTGTTGTCTTGCAGAATGTTTGTATAGACTGAAATTTAGAAAGTTACGGAATTCTAAAAATACAAGTGATAGACTCTTTCTCCAGGAAGGATTTATTTATGCAGTAAAAACAAAAATATATTTTGCCTGGAAATGCAAGATGTCTATAGAAAGACTGAGGGTCTAGTAATAAAATATCAAGGAGAATTAGATTTATTTCTTATTCCTCTGTTTTCTGACTGTTGCAAAAAATTTAAATTATCCCTACCCTGCATTCTTTATTCCTAAAAGAAAATGAATATTTATTTTCTGGAGCATATGTTTTTATTTCACATACACCATGTGAGTCATGTTCTCTTATATACATCAAAACAGAACAACAGGCCTAATTCCATTCTTAATAGTATAGAAATGCTGTAGAGAGAGGAATTTTGTTTCAGAATGGAGCAAAGTGAAAAATTTTTTGCTCTCTTATAAGTGGAAAAAGAACACTATATCTACACATTGAATTAAGGGAATAGCTTAATTTTAACTGTGGAACTATTTAATATTTTGTTTAAATTGTATTAGTTTCTGACTAATTTCCTCTGCTTTTTTTTTTTTTTTTTTTTTTTTCCAGGTATAGTTGTTTGATATAAATAACATGAGTTTATAAATAATTCTGATCCAATCAAAAATGCATTTCTGGGAGGAGGCAAATTTGTTGTTCTGTTAAAAAGACTATTTGTTCCTTTAATAAAAATTTTATTTTCACTGTTACTAAATTTGGTTAAGAAACACAAGAACAATTTAATATATGGTATAATGGAGAAGGAACAAGTCCACATCAATAATACATTTATTTAATCTGGAATATATGAAATAAAATGACAGAATATAGTTTGTGCGCTACAGGAAGTCAGAAGTGCTTTTCTTTTCTATTAACTATCTGCAAGTTCTTTATCAAGACCTGAACTAAACTCTTCTGCTACATTAGGTTGCTTCCTCCACTTCTAAAATACTTTTGAAAATTAGATCGTTCATATCAGAATGGATCCCTGTGAGCTATTAAGAATAAATAATTGGATAAGGGAATATCAACCGTCTCAGCAAATCCCACTAACTTAAAAGACACTTAACTTGTCTAGTTAACTAGATTAATACTCTGAGAATATAATGGTTTTCAGGAACTGTGCAAATGATAAAACTTGGGTACAGAAATTGCATTGCTACATCCACAATCAGATATTCAGTAATGAAATTAGGACTTTTGTTGGCAGTCTGCAATATTTCAGACTTGCGGAGGTGGTCAGTGCAGTACTAATGCTTTTAAGGTGCCTTTGTAATTGTATCGATATGATTCAGATCCACGTTAAATGTAACCGTGAAGATGGAATCTAGTCTTGAAAAGCAAAGAACATAACATACACCGTATGCCCTCAGCCCACGATTGCCTCAGGCACACCAGAAAAAGTGCAAACTCCCACTCTTCCCCAAGCCCAGACTTAAAATTCAGGTCAAGAAAAGAAAATGGAGAGCTGGTAACTAGGACTGTTTTTTATTTATCTGTAGGGGTTCCTTAAAGTTCAGGGCAAGAAGGCACACCAAAGAGCGAGGAACTAGGACTATTTATTTACTTATTGTGTGTGTATTTGTTCTCAGGTGAATATAATACATATCAGTGTCAGGTGTTGCATGCTGCAGTTCTAAAGACAGTTTTCCCCCAGAGAGCAACTTTTACATGCCAGCACTATCTCTACTCTCATTCTTAAAGTTCTGAATTACTTTTTCTTTAAAAAGGGCATCCTCCATAGGACATGAATGGCCTTTGAATGCCAGCTCAGTCGGATCCGAGTGAAACTAGACTTTAATTCCCTAGCATAGAAAGCAGAAAGTCAAAGCAGGGAAGAAAAATAAGGTTTTGAAATGTGTCCTGCATTTTTGAAGAAGCTATAGGAACCACATTGAGAAGAAGACCATCTTTAGTCTTACAAACAGGGCCAATAAATCTGTCTTTTGCTTATTAGGAATGAACCACTGTAGGATTCTTGGAAAGAAAGCAAAGCAATGTGCTCTGTGTTTAGTAAGGGTACAAATCCTCAAGTCGATGCACAAAGGCCACTTAGCGTGTACTTTTGACTGCTAGTGCCACTAAGTCAAGCTTGCTTGGATGCCAAGACGTGTTTTCAGCAGAGGAAAACAGACTCACCAAGCCAGCACAGTAGCTCAGCAACCTGATGATAATGCTTCAGAAGATCGTGACTCAAGACAGGGCACCCTAGGTTTGGTCACAGATTTATTCTTTTGTGTCAAAAGGCAAGGGCTTTTTTGCGTCAGTCGCCATGGTGATGAGTTTGACCGTCACCCCTGGGACAGCAGTGAGAGTGGTTTTACAAAGCCCTCCTTGGCAGATTTACCATCACTGCTGTGTATCACAGCAATCAGTGACAGCAAGCTATTGACACACTGAACTGCAGAAAGTTGCGATCTTCCCATTTGAGGTATAAAAAAAAAAAAAAGCATTTCCTCATCTGGTAGACCATCTGAACTGCTAATTACTGGCAAAAATGTTTCCTGTCAGATGAAGTTATCTAGACAACTACAGAATACAAGTCAGTCTTACTTTTGCCAAGGCAATTAAAAGGGAGCTGACCTAGAACATACCAAAAACTGTAAAACTCAATTTGATCCTCTTGTACTTAGTCGAAAACTTCAATTTCTGCCTTTACTTTTTCCTCATTATCCAAATTATATGGTAAATCAAAGAGGAAGAGGTCAACTGAATTAAATTATAGCACAAAGCAGGTGCAAGAGGGTGAAAATTATGTCAGTTTAACTGTCAGACCTGATACTATTGCATGTCCCAGAAGAACTCAATATTCTGGAAAAGTGTGTGGCAGTGAAACATCAGAAAATTATTTATTTAATTAAATAAATATAAATGCAGACAGTTTAAAATCAAATAATTTTCATTCTACTTTGGGTAGGAAGATGTGTTTGTTTCTGTGATTTTCAGCCAGCTGAGATTCTCAGAGTAAAACTTTTTATACAGTTTTCTAGTGCAGTTGAAAAGTACAGACAAATTTGCCGTCATTCCGGGAGATTCTGCAGGACTGAGAAAAAAAGTAGAAACTGTGCAGTCTTACTTGGGCAGAGAAGTCTGAACGTATGGCATTTATAACAGTTTGGTGCCCGAATTTGTAGCCAAACATAAAGATCTCAGGCAGCATATCTCCCTCACAAACCCACCAAGGCAATCTGTGCTGTTATTAGATTGCTCTGTTAATTATAGTACGTATGTACCTTTGAACTATACATAATATACATGTAATTCATGTGTTTATTCTATTATATGAGTATACTGAAATACAAAACTTCAGCAACTACACACTAACCAACCTAAATCTGTATATGTTAGCAGACCTGAAAAGCAACAAAAAATATCGATGTGTGAGGAATTTCTGAACCTATCAACCCCTCCTAAACTTTGGAGTGTGAGTGAAAATTCCTCCAACTGTGTAGGTTTTAGCTGCATGCCATCTGTTTAGATTCTAGAGGTGGATGTGTGCAGTCAAACACTCCCGGACTTTGCAAACCCTAAAGTATATTGACAAAACAGTGTATGGATTTCTGCACTGCTGAATTCTTAGATGTGTTGATGGTTTCACAGAATGCAATAAAGCTTTGCAAAATGTGCCATTTGTTGTGTCTGTGACATATTTTGAGTATGATTTACACACATCTACCCTTGATATGAAGATAGATTATGCCCTTGCAACACACACATTTTCCCATAAATTTTTTCAATAATTTCTTATACACACTCTTATAAGGACTCTCATAATCTGGTAAAGTTTAATACAGTGTCTTGCATATGTTCTATGTAGGTAGAAAATACAAGCTTTTAGGGCTTGAGCAGAGGAGATGCTTGGCAAGTTGACATGCATATAATTGCTGAGACCACTAATGCTGGGAGATGTGATCATAGGCAGATAAGAACTATTTTACACATGCAAATGAAATTGAAAAATTACTTCGCATGATTATGATGGAATTTGCGCAAGCATGCGTCATGGAACACATCAGGCACAAATTAGGCTGCTTCACAGTAGTTACAGATTTTCAATTTTATCTGACACTGCGGAAATACAGTTATGCCACACTGAAAACAGTCTTCCATCATATGGTGCAGAATTAGTTTCATCTGACATTGCACCATTTAACTTCTGGAGCGTACACAAATCTGAGGTCTGTACGTGTCATGACACACAACATTTAACAGTCAGAAAATACACACATGCTTCTGTTGTGGAAATCTATGCATGCAGCTTTTCTCTCGATTTTTGGATGGGATTTGGATCCGGATTAAAATATCTAGACAGAGGTGCCCATATGTGAGTTAGCTGTCTGAACTCCCACTACAGGCTGTGGCGACAGGGAGCTCAGTTCAGTCGCCCACGCTCAGCTGCCTGGTGTCATCCACGGGGTGCGGGGATGGGCCCATTTGGCCTCCAACAAAAGCACAGATCTCCCACAGATGTCCCACAGATCTGTAGTGCCAGGGACATGTGAGAGTGTCTCAGATGTCACCACAAAACCACCTTTAGCTGACACCTATGTTTGGAGTCCTAGATCTCCACTGACTGCAGTGGGAGCCTAGGGAACCATCTCCCATGAATAAACATGTATTCAGATAGTTTGATATTGAAAGGAACTGTACCTTCATTATTTTGATCTTCTGAGACAATGTAAATGAAATAGATTAAAAAGCATATATTCAGATTCAGTTCTGTTGTAACATATCTCAAATTTTCAAATTAATACGACATGCTTTCTCACATTCACTAGTATTTATGGCAAAAATGTTTCCCTATCCCTTTAAAAAGATTTGTCTCCTACTGAACTTCATTAGTTTATGCACCACATGCATTTAATAAGATCAAATTTAATCTAGAATGGTAGCAAAAGAGATGAAAACCAGAAAGAATTGTGTTTTATCTTATTTTCTGTCATTATTTTTAGTATGTTTAGGATTGTACTTCAGAAAGGATTTCTATAAGGAAAGAAACATAGGCATTGTGAGTAGTGTACATCTTATTGTCAGCAAATAGTTTTTGCTATAATGACAATTTTTTGTTAATTTTAAAACAATATTTTGTAAATGAATATTCAGTAAAATTTACTATTAACTTGAAAAGGCAAGAGTCAGAAAAGATAAGTAGAGGTACATTAGAAAGAGTTTTTCTTTATGTTCACTGTCAGCTTATTGTCTTTCTGCTGCAGTATTAACTCTTTGCTGGTCAGTGGAGGTGCTTCCTCAAAATAACATTTTAAATAAGTTGTCATTGCTTTTAAGTATTGCAGTTGCTGGGCTTTGACAAATATCTTCTTAAAATATTATCTTCCTTTTTGATTATGTAAATATGTTAATTTTTTCTCTAGTGATCTCTAATGACATTTACTGAGATACAGATCACATAAAGGCAAATGACTAGTTCATCATGAAGAGTAGCATCTCGTGGTTGTGATACTATCGACCAGGATCAACAAAGAAAGAGTATTTCCAATTCAAATACAAAATCTATGTGCAAGCTAAATGTTCACTACTAATCAAAATCTATTTTTTCTAAAGCATCCATCAAGCCTTAAAAACACACGTTTTTACAAAAGAATCCCACATCTACTCCAGACCATTATCCTGCTTTAAGGGTAAATTAAAAGAGAGAAAAACATATTTCCAGTATATGTCAAACTTGAAATAATGGACAAACACTTGACAGTCTTTAAAAATGGTGGAAAAGTGAGTTTAAAAACTCTCTTGAACTTCACTGTCTTCTTTTGCAGAATGAAAGGATCTAGTTGCATGAGAATCGGAAGTCAGCCCTGCTGTAAGGGATAAATATCACAGTTAAATCTGTAATAGATCATACACATTTGTCACAGAGGAGAGATAAGCTCTAAATCAGACTCCCATTAGAGACAAAGAAATGCATCAGTTAGATGGATAACTAATCAACACAGGGGATGTGTTTTACTAAATAGAAGGATTCACTGGCATGAATGAAACACTTCAGCATGTAGCACCTACTGCTGCTGTAGGGTCCCAAAGAAAAATTCCACTGGTGTTAACAAGAGCTTTGTTTGAGTAAGGATCAGCTCACAGAAGATAACTTCACTGAGTATGTTTAAATAGGAAATTCATACCACTGTTTTGCTTCCATTGTGAACTACAGACACAGGGTGAAATTTAACCTAAAGTGCTGTATTTGAGAATAGACCAGAATGTCATCAAATAAATATTTGCTGACTTAGGAAATAATATGGATAAACCATCAAGGCCCTGAGTGTATCAGCAGGTTGTAATTGTCTTGTAATGTCTTTCTGCATACTCTTCTGCAGCTTCTGCCCCCCTCCTCATCCCAGGACTTGGGTTGCTTCTGTTCAGGATCTGCTCTGATCTGATGCAGATTTTCCACCTTGGAGGTGACTGCCATGAGAGCAGATCTGTTGTGACAAGGACACGGGAGAAGCACAACTCTCACCCTCCACCTGCGCACCCTCTGCCCACAGGTCAAGAGCTGTATTTAATGCCACCCATGGTCCTTGCCTGAGCTCCTTGCAGGCATGCTGTGCCCAGACTTGTGCCTGGCCTGTCTTGCCTGGTTGGCTGGACCTCAGACCTGCTGTGTTGCTGCCAGCATGTCTAGTTACCCCTGGGTTATATCAGCCCCACCCTGCTCTCCATGTTGAGGCAAAGGGGGACTGGACCCCATGCTGGGAAGGGCATTGCCCTTCTAGCCTTGCTGTTGCCATGACTCTTGGCTCTCTGTCCTTTGCAGGGCAGCTCACTCTTAATCCTCCCTAACATGAAGATCACAGGCTGTATTTTTAGTTATCTTGATCATGGGAAGTGCCCTTCCTTATCAAATGCTCGTAAAATTGATGCTTGATCAATGCTATAGACATCACAAAGCATTGGCCAATAGATTCAAAATGTTCCTCATCTCATTACAGGCAGTGCTTGATTATTGGTGTCAATAATCCTTACCTGCATTTATTCTTATTAATTAGTCAATACAAGCTTAAATAGTTCTAAATGATGATCACCTCTCTAGCAAAAATGGTCTGCAATGTCAAAAGAATATCCATTAAAATTTTCAGAAAAACAAACTTTTACTGAGTGCTCTGAAGTTGTCAGTGTCATTGCAAAGGAGGAGAAAGAACTTAGTGTTTAAATTACCATCTAACTAAAACAAAACTATAGTAATGACACTATATTATTAACTATAGTATGACACTGACAGCAGGTTGTGGGAAATGATGCTGCTCCTATACTCAGCACTGGTAAGACTCATCTGGAGTGGCGAGTCCATTGCTGGGCTGCCCCAGTAAAAGAGAGACCTAGACATACTAGAGAGAGTCCAGCAAAGGGACATGAAGATGACTGGAGCATCTGTTGTACAAGGAGGCTGCAAGCTGGGACTGTTCAGCTGGGAGAAGAGAAGGCTCCAAAGGGATCTTACCGGTGTATATAAATATCTGATATGGGAAGTAAAGAAATCCCCCAGAAAGGACAAAAAGTGACAGGTGCAACCTGAAGTATAGGAAATTAATTTAAACTTATAGAAAATGTTTTTTACTGTAAGAGTAGTCATCTCACAGAAGCAGATTGCCCAGAGATTTTGTGAACTCTCCATTCTTAGAGATATTCAGACCCCAAATGGACACAGTCCTGAGCCGTTTGCTCCTAGTTGCTCTGGCTCTGAGCAGTGGGGTTGAACTTCCCACCCCTCCAGTTCTGCGATTCTTCACACCTGGCCAGGCTCCTTCCATAGTCACTTAGATCATAATAACTGAGTTTCCTTAATAGGGTACTGTTATAATTTTTATAGGAGTATTGATTTTTTTTTTGTAGCCATCCCTCCTTTTATTATAGAGCATTCAGATGTGAATCTGTATGTATGTGTCCTTCAGAAGCAAATGGATGGTTCCAACCTTTTCTGCTGAAGCCTTCTGCTGTGAGTGTTATTCAGCCTGAAACTTCTTGTGTTCCAATATTCGCTTCTGCTTGCCACAGGTATAAATTTCATTCTTCCCTTCCCTTCCCTTCCCTTCCCTTCCCTTCCCTTCCCTTCCCTTCCCTTCCCTTCCCTTCCCTTCCCTTCCCTTCCCTTCCCTTCCCTTCCCTTCCCTTCCCTTCCCTTCCCTTCCCTTCCCTTCCCTTCCCTTCCCTTCCCTTCCCTTCCCTTCCCTCCCCTCCCCTCCCCTCCCCTCTCTTTCCCTACATCCTATTGATATCACACTGGACACTCTGTTTTCTCATTCTTTCTGTTTCGTCCCATGCTACAAAAGCTTCTATTGAAGCCCAGAGCTGTTCTTGGCAGCTCTGGATAGTGTGCATTATTGGATCACTGTAAGAACAAGTAATGAAAACTTGGTCTGGAACATTCCTTCCTGGCCTGTAAAACAGTATCTGTGTGTTTTCTAAGAGCTGGGACTGTCATAGGAAAACAGATGGATTCAGAATGAATTACAGGGACGTTTCTGCTACTTTAAGGAAAAAGTCCCTTCCCTAAAGACAAAAAGAGGCCACAGAGTTTGCCCAAATTCAGTAGTACCACTTCTTGTTAGTACTGCTATGGATTGGAACACAGGCATTTTATTTCCGGTGTTTTTATGGTTTTGTCTCTCAAAGCCAGAAAAAGCATCAAAGAACATTTCCAAGGTTGCAGCAATGCTGAGATTTAAGCACCTGATTTTTGTAACACTGTCAGACAACAACATCTGGTACAATAATCTTACTAAATACAAAGCAATTTCTAGTTGCTACTATGTATTCTGGAAATAGTGGCCTAATTTACCACAGGCTGAAATGAAAATCATTAGTTTTGCATGAGTCAGGAAATCGGAAATAAAACCAAGTTCTGAGATCTGATGTTTTTTAACCAACAATATACCTGCAAAACAAGATAGGGGCCACTTTGTTTGTGTTCCCATTTCAATAGCTGATGACAAGAATGAAGATGGACCTGCTTATTTTCTTTTAGCAAAAGCTTTTGTCCTCTCTGAATTGACGGCATAAGCACACCTGTGAAAGAGCTGAAACCAAATTGCCCTGAAAGATATTACATTCTTACATCGGGCCCAAGACTGGGGAGGGAATCCTATCTCCAGGCAATATATATGTAACCAGAATGCAATGAATGAGAGGAGATCCTGGCTTCTCACATCCCACAACATTGGCATTTTGGATAACATCTGCTACACAACTGTTCTGAGCCGCGATTGGGCAAGGTTGGAACCTGGTTCATCTCCATGTATTTCCTTCTCTCCCAGCTTTCACACACACACCTTCCCCCTTCTCAGCATCCTTGGCATGAAGCAATCTAAATGTGCAGGGATTACCTGAGCAAGCCAAGCTTGCCAGTTTACTCAATGACACATGCACTAATCTTGGAAGGAAGGGTGAATCATATTTTGTTCTGGACTGCAGATTTCAGCTGTGAAAACAAAACCTGTGTTATCTCAGTCTTAGTACTGGCCTCATATACATTTTACCAGTATAAGACATTTTACTCTTGTAAGAGATGGTTGGGGCAAGGTAATGTAAATTAAAAAAATGAAATGGAACAAATTGTCAGGGGAATAAAACTGGTAAAATATGTTGTATTCTGGTTATATTACAGCTTTTCTTTAAAACCTGTATTAACATGACTATGCAAAAGGCTTTGTGAAAAACTTCAAGATAGTGCAAAATAACCTGTCAGTTATGCTACAATACATATGCTGGCAACACTGAAATGTTGACAAAAAAAAAATCTATAAAATACTTTGAACAGCATCCTGTGGGATTGTAAAGTCCTATCCTTGCCTGGCAAACTAGATACAACTTTAACAGCGTTCCCATGGCTACCACCGTGCTGTGTTTGATAACAAACCCAAGGAATCTGGAAAAAATAATAGGAAAGAGTCACATACCTCTGCATATGACTAGGAAAGGGAATTTTGCTGATTTACATACTCAGCTTTTTTCACTGTCACGGGTATTGCAGTGTTTACTTTCCCTTGATGTTCTTCTCTTCAGTACAGCTGAAGTATTACCTCACTGTTCACTGCAACATGCCCACCCAGAGAAACAATGCTTTTGACTGCTGCTCTTTTACCCAGCACAAAGTGAAATACATCATACATCCTTCTGGTTCTTCTGTTAATTGAGGAAATAATCAAGCTGCCTAGTTTCCTCATGAATAGGAAAAAAAAATGCAATAGACCTTTCCTTTGTCCCTGAATACTTTGAGAAAAAATAGGGATTGTGATTGTATTTCATTTTGCATTTTATTATATTATTTTTATTTACCAAGGTCTGGCAATATGCTTGGTTTCATACAAGGCAGAGGAAAAAAACAGGCTGTCCTAGGGAAATCAGATGTGTATAAATACTAGGCATGTATTACTTTGGCCACTATTGTACAGAGCTCACTGCTGTCAAAGAGAAATAAGTTGTAATGGCTTACATCAGTCCCCATGTCTCCCAGAGTCTTTTCTGAGAGCACTGATGTATACCAGAAGTGCCTTAGAGGGGTATGGATGTGCAGGCATACTAAAGATTTCAGAGGGGTCAAGATTCACAAGAAAAGGACATACAGAGAACAAAATATACAATCAGATTTGTTGTTTATATATAGCTTAAGAGACGGTGAACTGGAATCAAGAAGAGTAGCAGCATGGTACTAAACAGGCCTAAAGAGAACATGAAATGAAAAGTAGGAGAAAGTGAAGGGAATGGACAAAATGGAAATGGGCAATCACAGGATTTTTACATCAGCATCCTAGATGAAGGTGCAAGGTGAAAGATTATCACGGCAATTTTGGTAAGAGGTTACTGAACTGGGATACCCAGATGTTTTTGTTAAGGAACATTAGGAGATAAGAGAAAGATCTCACCATGAGTACTGTTGGAAAACTAGGGGTGGAAAATGAGAGCTAGAAATAAATTCTGAATTTTTGAAGCCACATATGAGAACGGTGAGTGTAAAGCAGAGTAAAGAATGAATTCAGTGAAAGAGAGGGAGAACTCGTCAATATGGAAGTGGAACAATGCAGTTATAGCTGTTACATAAACATGTATATGCATGCATATATTGACATGAACTCAAGTATAAGACAGATGGGGATAGACTGATTTTCTTTTTGCATTACATCATCCACGATCAGGAATAATACATAGTAGGTAAAGAGAAAGAAAATGAATGTAAGTGGAGTGCCATGGAATTTCAGTGTTAAGTATAAGAGAGGGGAGAAGAAGGCAATTGTAAAATACAGTTGAAGGGTGTTTAGAGAGGAGCTAGCAAACCAAAGTGCCATGCAGGATTAAGGCAGGGAAAATGATAGGTTTTTCTGAATGTAGCCAATAGACTGAGATGGATGAGAGTAGAAAGGAGGTCTAGAGAGAGAAGAGGTCACAGCTGACTTTGGTAAGGGCTGTTTCAGTGGAGTGGGAATGGCAGAGAACTGCTTAGGGGAATCTGAGGGGAGGCATAACGCAGAGGGAGCCAGAGTGACCAAGGGAGGCAACGTGCGAAGGGGCTATGACAGCCAGAAAGAAGCAGTAGCCGCTGAAAGTCAAGGGTTGTCAGGAGCAGAACTACACAATGACATATTAAAAGACAAAAAGAAAATAACATAAATGAAAGCTGTCTTGAATTAAAACTTAAGAGAAACTGGGAGAGTGGAACTGAGTGGGAGAAAAAGGTAGCAGAGATAATAGAGATGAAAAAATTCCCATGCTAGAGGTTCTTCCAGAGGACAGACAAAATGTTGTGTGTGTCTGGGCAGGGAAACTGGAGCTGGAAGAGAGGGAGATAGTATACCAGCTTGTGTTGTGTTGTGTTATTCTAAGACATGACACAGTTTAACACAGCAGAAGAAAATGAAGTTTAGAATATTTTGCTGCCATTTATGAGCAAAAGAGTCTATTAGTTCATCTAGTCTACGTTGTTGATTTAGAGGCCATTAAAATTCAGCTAGGTATCCCTGTATAGAGAAGAGTACAAACAGATGAAGGCATCTGGAAAGATGAAAGTGGCATATGGAGAACTCATTGAGAAATGGTTGCTTCTGTTTTCCAGTTTCAGTGTTTCCTGTTCCACATCCAGACAAAAACAAAGTGTTACTGAGCTTCTTTCCAATAAAAGAAATAGAAAAACTCAACTCAGAAGCACACTTTATTCACTCCCCATCCACACGGAAGATTCAGGTTTAAATCTGTATTTGTGTATACACACACATTCTCTTTGTACATTTGATTGGAGTTGATCTGAGTCATCTAAAAGACCAAAAAAACCCAAGGCATATATAATCTACTGGAAGATGTCATGTAAAACTGTCTTTTTCATTAGTTTTTGTAGTTTTAGAAGAGGTTTAAAATCTGGCCTGCAGGTAAAATGGCTAGCTAGTTGTTGGACTAGCTTCCTTCTGTTGTAGGTACACCAAAGTTTGTATTTCCTCTATCACAAAAAAGTATTGAGGACACAAGCTGCAATTTCTTGAGACCCAGTACTTCTCTCAAGACAGAAATGTAGTTACTGGCTTCACAGAAAGAGGATGAGGCCCTAACTAGTTACCAACAGAAGCAGTAATGGAAAGCAATCTGTTTGACTGGAGAAACTGAGTATCAGTCTTGTTAGGGTTTTATATAGCTTTTCTGATTGAATAAATAAATTGAAGTTTCATGCTTTTACAGCATCTCTTTACAAAGCATTCTTTCTACCTAAGGCTTTGGGTTTACAGTCTTGCCTTGAAATTAATTTAACAGGTCTTTTTTACAGAGGCATGGAAATCAGCTTGCCCATATAGGCTGAGCAATGCATTCCTTGTATTCCGAGCCATTCCAGCAGTCAGAACATCTCCCCTTTTGGAAACTTTAATTAGAGTAATGGTTAACTGCATGGAGTTACTTTCAAGCCATTTGTCATTCCAAAATTTTAACAAAATCAGCAATTTACATTAGTTTTAAAGTTCTTATCACCAGTTAGAATTTCTTACTTATTTGTAAAGTCTTCTTCTATTAATTATAATATTGATTATGTTGCCACAAATTTCCCTAAAGATTATACCTACAAGGTTTAGATTGCTGAAATAAGGAAACATAGAAGAAAACAAGAGCAATACAAGGAACACACACCTTCTTGCCTGCTGCTTGTTAGCTGGAATTACTGTAAATCTATTGGCAATATGCCTTATGTGCTACTCTTTCATGAGGTTTAATATTTTAGTAAATCAGAAAGTCAGAACTGATTAGGCATTTTTAGATTTTAAGCAAATGTCTCAGAATTATAACTGTACCTTAAATAAAGATTACTCCTGCATCCATATTGCTACTCGGAGATGCTAAATGAGGTAGGGGTGGGAACAGTTGTGTGGTGTTTCTCCCTCATGTGAACTGGAGTACATTTGATGTAACAGTGATGAAAGGAAGGTTCCTTTTGCTCCTTCCACCTCTAAATCCATTCCTGATTGAATGCTATTTTATTTTACAGTGTATGGATGTATTATAAAACAGTTTCAATTTGGAATTTTAATTGGTACAGTCCAGCCCTGCATACAAATGATGAGGAATTCAGCTTTGTGTCTCTACATAGGAAAACGTCCTAATTCTACTAAAGGTTGCAAATGTCCTATAGGAGGCAGAACCCTGCAAATTGCAAAGAGATTAGGGTTTTGCTTAAACTGCGTTTCTAGCAAAAATTGCTTGGCTCAACAGCATGGAAATGAGTAGCCTGAAAAGGAGAACTTTCCAAATGGAAGGTAAACCAAATATTGAACTGTTACTGCAGAGCATAGTGGAAACCACTCATTTGCATTAATTGTCCAAAGTGATGGAAATACACCAGCCATTCCTCAAAGATTTAGTGTGTGCCTAATTAATTCACTCCTGAGATCCCAAACAAAATAACAGTCAATTAACTGTTATGCATGCCTGCTGCAGCAGAAATTATCTATATGAGCTACCTCTGGAAAGAGTTAATTTGTAGCTCAAGACAAAATGGGAAACACTGGAGGAATTAATGCAGGAGAATGACTGAAGATGATCTTGAATAACAAAAACAGATCAATTCTCCTATAGATGTGCTTGCATAACCCCCTTAATGGAAATTACACGCGTGATACATCAACAAGAAAACATAACCTGAAGTTCATATTTTTCAATGATAAGATGAACCTTATTTAAAGATTATAATGCCACAATGTTAGTCACTGATCTTTACTTGTGGTTCAAGAAGTAGAAGCTGGATTTAGAAAGAAGTACCATGTGAAGTAAGCAATTAATTATTTTTTGTTTAATACTATTATGAAAAATATAGGCTTAACTGTTTAGGTGGAAAAGGCATGCTAATATATATTTAGAGATTGAACTAAAGTTAAAAACCAAGTGACATTAATGTAGTGGATGCTAAATTTACATCTTAATGGTATAGTGTCAAAAGCTAAAAGCATGTTATTTACAAGTTATTAAGATCCCAAATGAATGCATCTAAGTACAGATTTGTAATGAAATATAAGGTTGTACAGACAGAATTCCTTGGGCTCTGATAAAAGTACTTAAAGACAAGAAATTTTTATATGTGTTTATGGAGCATATAGTATAATATTGGTGTAGAACTCTGTGAAGATCTAATAAAATTTAAGAACATTTAAAGGCTGGGATTCAGTTAGCATATGGAACAAATAATCACTAGGCTTTCAAACAGTCAAGATGGTTCACAAAAAAACCCACCTTTAATGGTGATGAAAAATCCAGATGGAATAGCAGATGAGAAGTGCCACATAAGTAGAAATAGAGAATGTGGTTGTTTGGAGCTGTGAGTATAGGGGCATGATTTAAAGCCCAGGAGATCCATGAGAGGATTCTTCACTTCCCTCAGGAGTGATTTACATATTTACTGCTATATCAAGAAAAAATTATGAAAAGGCAGACACACTGGCAATCACTGTGGTATCTCACTGGAAACATTATTTCCAACAACAGTTCCTCATTAAGAACAATTTCCTGAGATATGTCAGTCCTCCATGTTTAAATCAATCTTAACACATGCTTTATTGATGTTATATAGCAGTAATTAATCAGAATGTTAGGAAGTACATTCAAAATCTATTGTCGTTATGGAGTTACTTTTAGCAAGCAAACTTGCATCCTTATCAGAAAATGAAATATTTGCTAAGATATATTTTCTTTAGAAAACTACCACACTGCTGGCAGCAATTCTTATTAACTCACACTCATATCAGATATATTATCGTATCTTAGATTTATGTCGTTAAGTACTCTACAGTTACATGTATCATTATATTTACCTCTTGAATATTAGCAAAAAATTTCCAGAGTTTTCTGATACATTAAATTTTATCTTGAAAACAGGAATATTATGAAGCAAGAGATCTCAGCCAGATCTTCTAAGATTCCTGGGTGCAAGGCATCTAGGCCTACTACTTTAAAAGAAGTTTGATTTTAGATGCTGTGTTTAACATCTGAAGTAATCAGTGGAGAGCAAAACATTAATGTTTGGCATACAATATTTTTATTCTTTTTTTTTTCTAAACACACAAAATCATCATTAATGTTTTTATTATTCCATGTAGTAGTTGGCATGTGGCACTGGATTTTGTTTAAAGGCACCTCCTTATCTTTTCCTCATCCCTTATAAATTTTTCACAGTAACTTCAGCTTTTCCTCTAAAAATTTATTCTTCAAATGGACTGATTTATATTGATTACTCTTTCCTCCCTGTGAAATAGATTTTTTTCCTAATTTTTTGTTTATTTAGTTAAATATGGGGAATTTTTCCCCTTTTTGGCTATGAACTTTAATTTTTTTGTATTCACTTTAATAAAAAATTCCTAATTCATATTTCTGGTTTTTTTTCCTAAATCTCCCTCACTCAACTTCATTTATGATTTCTCTCAATTTTGAAATTATCCTTCTTAAACTAACCATACAGCCTACTACACAATCAATGAAGAATAAAAATTGTCTAATTGATGTGTTTGTATAAGCCTGAATTTTAATGCTCTGATCTGCAGTTCAAAATTAAAGCCTCACACAGTATATTACTTTTGCTACAATGCTACAGCTTTGATAAAACACGTCAAAGCACTAGTCAGCTTAATTTTCAGTGATGTTCATGGAATTAGCTTTAACACAATAAAATCTTGAAAAGAAATAAAAGCATAGTATTAAAATATGGTGACCAGCAAATCAATCACTTTATATCTGCAAATGAGAAGGAGCTTCTAGGAAGAGACTTCAATATCACTTTTTATGTCTAATAAGATGTTGTTAGACTTCTAATAATGAAAACCTTGTTCTTTCACTCTCTCCTCACTGTCCTTCTGTCCCTAGTTATGAACAAATGTGGTGATTTTGAGTCAAGTGTCTTAGCAAATTTGTGATAGAAGAAGATGCTTTGCAAATCTGGCACTCAGATGCTCAGTCAGTAACACAGGCATCAGAAAAGACATCACTAACTTCTACTAGAAATATGTATATTTTTCTCTTATCAGAGAAGAGAAGATACCTCTCTTATCAGGTACAGAATGACTGCATAAAACTGCTCTCACTAAACAAGAATCAAATCAGACATTAATGACACACTCAGGGGCTGTTTTGGATTGGGTATTTTTTGGTGGTTTTTTGTTTGTTTATTTGTTTGTTTGTTTTTATAATTATTTTATTTAAACTGAAATCCATCCTTTTGTAGAGACTAGACCATTTCTAAGGATTTCATTCTCCTACTAACTGGTAGGACACATTACTCTGTTGCCATCACTCACCATTCACTGAGCATAAAAGAAGGGGAAAGGTAACGCAGTTTGCTAAGGCTATGCTTACAGTAATAAGCTTGTGCCAGTGGTGCAGTTTCTAGCAACCTTAGAGCTCGTTTAAGGATGTTATAATGATCATGTGAGCTCAGTGTTGATTTTCACAGATATCCAAACCTCATGTTCCAGATTGCTTTTGTGGACTGGCTGCTCTTAGTCTTGACTCATATCAACTGCCTCCCTTAGCAAGAAAAAGTAAGTCCTTGTAGATAATATGGATATGACTATCCCCTAATGCAGCCCAAATCTTCACCTGGGACAGATCCAGACTAGCTTTCAGGATCCCCAGGCTATGAGACACCCTCTGGCTTGTTCTTCTCATTTGCAAATTAGAACTGTAGTGCAAAAGAAAAAGCTCGGTCAACACCTATAATCTGGTTGAAAAGAGAAAGACATATGATAGATTGGCTGAGCTAAAAAACTACCAATGAAATAAGGTAGTTCAGTTTTAAGGAGAGTTCATAGACTTAACTGATGGTTTGGCTCTGTACAAGACTCTTAAGATGGTAAAGTCTTGAAAGGAAATAGAAAACACAATTAAGAAAGTTAACCATCAGATTGATCATTTTATATCTGGTAAATCAGCACAAATGTCATTTTAGACATGAGATGCACTAAATTAAAAATATAATTTAAATGAATTTCTTGTGCACTTATGAAACATGTGAAGGATAGTACTGCAATTTAATAAAATTCGTTCCTCTGCACCTATTATGAAATAAACCATATACTCGGGAGGGTATGATAGGTTCTTAATACCAGAGAAGCAAACCTCCATGAAAAATGTGTATTCCAGTTCAGAGACAGTTTACAAATTAAAACAAAACAGAGAAATTAAGTAAAGGATGATGCATAAGTTAACAGTGCCTGGAGGCAGCCTTAGTTTTAATGCCAACAAATCATGCAGGTTTTACATAGTTTTTCACTCCGGTATTCAATAAAAAATGAGGTTACTGTAACAATACCAAACATATCCTTAAAGAAATACACTCAGCAATAAGTCATATGAACTTTACACTGCAGTGAAGAGAGTAAATATATTACACATTTAAATAATACATGTTTTCTCAGGGTTTGAAACTTAAATACGAGTTGTGAGGTAGCACTGGAAAGCTATAGTCAATGAATTTAATTAGGAGTTACTGTATGATAAGACAGTTATGACTTGAGCTCACTGAAATATATATGGTTGTATTATCTTAAATATTTTGGAATGAAAAAAATAATTTTTCCCTAAAACAGTCCTTTTTTTCTAGTAAACAAATGTTTGTGATTATTCTTTCTTTCACCTTTATTTAAGGTGAAAATAGACTAAAGATAACATACTGAGGAAATAAGAAATAGAGAAAGAGAAAGAAAGAAAGAAAGAAAGAAAGAAAGAAAGAAAGAAAGAAAGAAAGAAAGAAAGAAAGAAGAAAGAAAGAAAGAAAGAAAGAAAGAAAGAAAGAAAGAAAGAAAGAAAGAAAGAAAGAAAGAAAGAAAGAAAGAAAGAAAGAAAGAAAGAAAGAAAGAAAGAAAGAAAGAAAGAAAGAAAGAAAGAAAGAAAGAAAGAAAGAAAGAAAGAAAGAAAGAAAGAAAGAAAGAAAGAAAGAAAGAAAGAAAGAAAGAAAGAAAGAAAGAAAGAAAGAAAGAAAGAAAGAAAGAAAGAAAGAAAGAAAGAAAGAAAGAAAGAAAGAAAGAAAGAAAGAAAGAAAGAAAGAAAGAAAGAAAGAAAGAAAGAAAGAAAGAAAGAAAGAAAGAAAGAAAGAAAGAAAGAAAGAAAGAAAGAAAGAAAGAAAGAAAGAAAGAAAGAAAGAAAGAAAGAAAGAAAGAAAGAAAGAAAGAAAGAAGAAAGAAAGAAAGAAAGAAAGAAAGAAAGAAAGAAAGAAAGAAAGAAAGAAAGAAAGAAAGAAAGAAAGAAAGAAAGAAAGAAAGAAAGAAAGAAAGAAAGAAAAGAAAGAAAAAGAAAAGAAAGACAAATGTAGGGTATTACAAACTTAGAAAATTCAAAAGTTAAAAAAAAAATCTCTTTTTGTATATTTAGGGGGAAAATGAAGGATCAAAATACCATTAATACATAATTTTAGATCTCCTTTCCCACATAAAAAACACCACCACATCCCAACTAAGATTTTCTCTAGAATTTCATAATTAAATATTTCCTTGAAAACAGTATTTTAGGATAGATTTTTAAAAAAATTCAGTAACTTCAAAAAGCATTTACCACATGAAAAAATGTTGGTTTCCATTGTTAGTGTTAATTTTGGTGTTACTTTTGTTATTCTAACTAGTGTATATTTTAATATTAATGAAAACCACTTCTTTCTAACAAAAGTCTTAGCACAAAACAGACCCTTACATTTTTAATCATGCAATCACTTTCATTCCTATTTTAAGACTTGTGTATATTCAATTGCTTTAGGAAGTGAAACAACAAGATGAAAAATACTGTACCTATGCGATCCTCCTTGTCCAAATGATTTGAATTTAAATATTAAATTGAATTAATAACCCTGAATAATTGAAGATTAGAATCTTCACAATTATTCACACAAATGGCTGATTTTATTTTAATATTTTAGCACTACTTAATTTCTTATGGCAGAAGAAAAGAGGATTTTAGATGATAACATGAGGTAAAGGTCAGGCAAAAAAAAAATCTTGGTTTTATTTTTACCTTTATTTGAAAAGCAGCCAAGTGATGCCCTGCTGTGGCAGAGTCAGGATTGGCTGTAACTCACTTCTCTATTGCCCCTGTTATTGGAATTGATTTGGTTTTTCTTTTGTTTTGTTTTGTTTTATTTTTTTATTTTTTTTACATCAGGCTTTCTGGCATTGGTACAACTGCAAACCCTTCCCCTGGAAGAGTTCTATAACATCTGGAAACACTAGATTTTTGTAGGAAAAACTAGATGGGCCCTGTTCAAAAGAGAAAAATGCTGCAGGTGACATTAGAAGGGGAGAGGGTGAGACTTTCATTTAGGCAGGGTATATATAACCAGACTGCCTAAACAAGAAGAAAAGAAAGGGTCTTAAGAGACAGGGACGGGGGGAAGGGTAAACAGTATGAGCCCTGATGTATCTGATTGTAATGCAATGACAGTATCTGATTTTGTTAGCCTTCTGTGAAGGGTAACAAGTGCTTGAGAAGGGAGTGGGGAGCCAGACCTCCATGGCTTCGAAGAAATTCAGAGTGCAAGTGTGGGCTTAACTCCCCTCTTACTCAAGGCCTGTGGTATGTGCTGGAATAGGAGGAAGTCTCATGTTTTCCCTTTTTTATACTAAGGGCTACTCTTCACATGGCCAAGCAGGGGAGTAGACTGCAACCAAGGTGCTTTCTGGTTGCTGGGAATATAGTGCAACTGTAGCCACAGCTTAAGACAGACTTGTGAAGAATTTCACCTGTTCTTACAGCATGTAGCTTTCGGAAGATTGTAGGCTGGATCTCACCTCTGACGGATGTCTACTTCTTGAAGAAAGCACAAGAGCAAGTGGGACATGGGACCCATTGCATCAGAGCCTAGACACTTTCAGGTCAGCTCTGAAGAGGATCTTGTGTCTTGGTAGACTCAAGGATAACCTAAGCCTTGTGGACATAAGACAGTTTTGGGTTTGAATGTGCACTTGAAACATGATATAGATGTATTGGTTGAAATCATGCAGAGAAAATGGTATAACAATATACAAGCTGGGGTGGAAAGGTAAACCTGTTGTGGTGGTGTTGCTGAGAAATAACAGCATCTTTTATGAGACTCATGTTGTAATGTGAATGGAGTTCTGCAGCCACTGCAGGGAAAATTGCACTTGCTAGTGCAGAGATTTATTAAGTGTTCCTGTGTTACCTGTGTGCTATATCTGTTTGAAAACAAAAAAGAAAAATTAGCTAGGATCAAAACTAAGTCAAGACGTAAGCATTAAAAGATGTAGGCACATGATACACATGTCTGAGTGGAATGCAATTCCTGTCTCCAGGTAGCTTTGTGTAATCATCACTGTCCAGCTTTATGCTCCATCTGTTGAAAGGGGTACCATTGCTCAAGAAAGGAGCACATGTTTCCTGAAACTGGAAACAGAGAAAAAATTGGCCCATACCCAGAGCCTGGGCTCTGATAACTACTCCCATGACAATTTTACACATTTCATGCAATGATTCTTTTAGTATGAAATACAGAAACATTCTTGGCAGCAAAAAACAGAATAATGTGAAGTGTCCTAGCCACACGTTATAGAAAACATGAAAGGTGCCACAACATGAGAATTACTATGACCACAAGTTACAGACTTCTTCTCATTTTGCCCAAATGAAGTTCAAATTCTTCTTTGCATCGAGACTTTCCTTAAAAATGGGAATTGAGAGTCTTTCCATCAGTCAGCACTACTTCTACCATGAAGATTTAGACTTTCTTGTAAGAACCCACAGGTGGCTGAACGACACAGAGATGAGGTGGGTTTTGGGTTGGTCTCCAGTTACCTGCATAAACAATCCAATGATTAGGCTATTATATAACAAGCAGTAATCTAAAAATGTTTTTAGGGTCCCTGATTTCTTAGATGTGTTTTAGACAAACTGAGAGGTCATTTATCAGATCAAAATCCTTAGGGGACTTCAGCAAAAACGAATTTGGCAAGATTAATCTAATCTATTTTATATGTCTACAGTGCAGACAGCCACTTGGGCACATCTAGGGTGTGATTCATCTTATAATATAGACATTGAAAACAGAGCAGTTGAATCCAGCAGAAATGCCTATTTCTTTCTATTGGTTCTGAAGAAATATAAAATAAAATAGTATAAAATCTGTCATATTATAAAGTATTCTTTCCACTGGTTTGGACAGACATAGAAGTCTGTACATTAAAGACATTTAAACTTAGAGGGGATGACTTTTATTCTTACTTTGTCCAGGCTCAAATAAGAATTGAGTCCTGAGTCTCTCAGAATTAGAGCAGTTCCAGGCAGTTCCAGAAGCAGTTTGAAGGGCTTTCTGCTTTTTCAAACAGATGAAGGACCCAACAAGGAAATTTAAGCACCTCTAGGATTAGGTAACAGTGAAGTATGGTTTTCAGATCATCATTTGGGCCCTGGGCAAAACTAAACTTTCTGCTTTCAGAATGCAAACCTTTATTAGACGTACTTTTGGATTCATGTTCTCATGTAAATTATGGGGCTTTTTTGTTTGTTTAGAAACAGTTTCTGAGCTTCATCACTAGAAAGAATCTTGAATGGGAAAATCAATTATGAGTTATAATGACCAGCTAGTGCTTGTTCTTCCGTATCCCTTCCTCAGCAGTCAGAATCAGCTGGTGCTAAGTTGTTGTCTGTAGTTCATATGCAGAGTTTGCTAGAAGTCAAATTATGATTCTTTTTGGAAGTAACAACCACACCCTCTATTATTTTCATAACTGTCAAAACAGATATAAGAAAAATCAAAAGACAGAAATAAATGTAACTTCAACTGATACTAGAGTCTAATGAGGCACATTGCAATTTTGCATTTATATGCAGATATCACAAATAAGTCAGAATCGTTCATACTCTAATATCCTGTATATAATTGACTGTGCCTTTGTATCTTGTTTCTAGCTAATTTTCATTGTCTTGCATTTCAGACTAATCTAAATGCATCTTGTGTGACTTGAATAAATGAGGCTGAACTGTGCCCCCACATACTGATAGTCTCTTCCTTATCACTAGACACAAGGATGTATTATCTCACTTCTCTTCTGAAAGCTACACAAAAGCTTCCCTAGTTTCTCACTGAGTTTTTAGCACCATGAATTCCACCTGCCAGAACTCCTGCTTACACTTAATATCCACTCTCTATGACAGCTTTCCAGATAGTATGATTGAAATCACAGGGTTAAACATCTTCCAGGACTGAGCCCCAAATCACCAGTTGCTCCCCCCACACGCTACTGCTGGCAAGACTGCTGTCTGCTCCTTGTTTTAAAAGGCACTGGTTTATATCCGTCAGATGCTGAAATGATTCCTTCTCAAATTATTTGAGCAGTGTCCAGTCTTCATATTTACAATCACACTTCTGGCATTTCTGTTTAAGCAGAGGACCTTTTCTTCCTTCCAAGTAAACCTTTTTATCATCAAGGATCATTTTATTCTAAACAGGGAAGAATTAAAAACTGATTCGCTCTTAGAATTAGCATTGCCAAATGGTACTTAGAGTAATAGGAGCTGAAATCCTCTGGTTTGCTTGTTTGTTAAACATCTCATGTTTTAGTTGGTCCTCGAGAGTAAAATGAAGTATTTTCTATAAGTAGAGAATGTAATAATTATTAATATAAGTAAAGGCCTGCTCCACATGTTGGTGATCTTGGAAGCAGCATTTTATAGTTAGAAAGCAAAATCAGTTACTGTGAAGCTGTGAGGCTTTTGAAGGAGCCACCTCAATTGCACTGTCACCAGTCTCATCAATTACAAATGATTCTGAATTACTGGCTAGGTATAGCACACCGTTTTGTTATTATATCAATAATCTTATAGTCAGATTCAGAAAGTGCTGCAGAAAGATGGTGTAAAGCAGCAGAATTCAGCTGCCGATGGCATCAAGCAGATCCATACAGGTGGAGGACTGGGCTCTGTGACTGAATCTAGGTCATCAATGTCTCAGTTGTCATCAGGCTGCTTTTTGAAAAAGATGGAGATTTGTTTTGTTTTGGATGAGTGGATGTGAAACCAGGGTTTGGATTTTTGGGTGTTCTGCATTGTTTTCAAGCTTTGTTGCACAATTCTCAAGTGTGTTTCAGAAACTATTTCATCCTCACTCTATTGTCCCCATTTATAACTAGGATAATGTGTTTTCCTCCACACATTAAAATAACTAAAGACAACTAAAAGCAAGTGCTCTCAAAGACTTTGATAAGAAATTATAAACACACACAAATGAGGTATTAATACATATTATGTAATATCTTAGCTTTAATTAATGTTGTGACTGTTTTATTTCAGGGCCTTGTACTTTTCTTTTCAGTGTCCCAACATAACAATTAGGTTGAGAGTTATCCTGGGTTTCATTGCCTGATTTTGATCCAAATCTTACCCTGGTTTAAGAAAAACTTACCATCAAAACCAACAGAAACCTCTGTTAACTTTAACTTGGTTAAGTTAATATTTTCTGAAGATTTTAATTTTGTCTGAAGAACTTTGGCCAGCTCTACTGATTTCTGATAACTTTTAGATCCAGGCTGCTTAGGAGACTGGGTATGTGCATCAGAGGATTCGTCTATTCTGAGCATCCCCTAAGACGTGCAGGTCCTCTCCACTACAACTAAGCGGATACTGCTCAAAGGCTCAGTGTTCCTCAGGGAAAATACGGAGAAAATGCAGGGTATTTCTGCTGATGATGTACATTTCAAATAAGAACCACACTGATCTGTAGCCCCAAATGGCTTGCTGCATATCTAGATGATGTTAGTACACAGCAATGTAATAAAGGAAAATAGGTGAATATTTGACAATTAGGATTTTTAAATGCAATGGTGATAAAAATATTCTACTTATATCATTGACATAAGGAATAATGAAACAGCTAGTAATTATGACATATAAAACATTTGCTGTGAATGAAATTGTTTTTATGTGACTCAGTTGCACTAAGTATTCTCTTTCAACACTGTTGAGCTAGCTGAAAACTGCAGATGTGTTTTATGTAAAACATAGTAGTGAAAGGATAATTGAAGATAGTGTTAGAAAAAAGAGACTTAATACATTGAATTTATTTTCATTGTTTTTTTTATTTGCTTTTTAAATCATACATATTTAGAAGTATATTATCAGTTGAGGTTTCATAATATTTTTCTTTATTGAACTAAAGATGCTTGCCTTGATAATTACATATATTTAGAAAATTACTAATATTAAAAGCAAAATCATTCCATATTCCTGCTGTGTTTCTCAGATATTTTTTTTTCTTAGAATCATTGCATATTCTTTTCAAAGTCTCCTGCCTCTCACTTACCAGAAACTATGTATTTCTATAACTCTATGCGTATTGGAGCTTCAACAACAAATTAGTGCCTCAGAGAAGGACACAGAGAGAAATGGTTCATGCAATAATAATGCAGTGTATATGCACATCTGACTGCGTTATTAATTGCTCTTAATTCTTCTTTACTAATGGGCTCTTCAACCAAACATCTTTCTATCCCAAAGGAAAAGAAAAAAATCATTAAAAAAAAAAAAAAGAACAACACAAAAAAATCCCAGAGAAATTAAGCAAACTACTTTCCCTGTGCCAGAATAGGAGTGGGTACTTAATAGAATTTCACATTTAACAGTGAACTAATAAAGTGATTTTCACACTTTTTAGTTCTTCTTTGAAATAGAAATATTTTGATTGTTTCAAATGAGAGCATGCATTGTGAAAGTATTATAGATGTTGAAGAAAAGTGTTCTTTTGTATTAAAGAAACCATTTTTAACAGTTCTCTTAAGTTTGCTAAAAATAATGTAAAATGCTTCACCACTGCCACCAGAAATAATCTATTAAATGAAGAGCAACAATGTCCCCTAGTGGTAGAATAAATATTTTATCCTGGAGAAAACGAAGTTTGATTCCTGCATTGAAGTATTCAGTGCTGTGGATTTCCAGAAAACAAAACACTCACCGTCACCTATAGATAGTGCTAAAATCTCCTAAGGTTCAAGCATACTGGTTCTCCCAAGAAAGGGAACCTATTTTTTAATAGCAAGGCACAGTATTCAACAGAATATTCAAATGACACGGAAATTTAATTTAATCTAGTTTGGTCTTCAAATACAAAAACTATTTGTATGATGATTGAGCATGCATACACACATGAACATGAACATGCACATGTATGTATATAAGTTGCAGTGGATTTTCAGGCAACATAGTCTGCAAAACAATGAAGAGAGAAGGAAGGGAAATCATAGACTTCATTTGATCTGATATGGATTGATACACGTCAAGTTTTTTGTTTTGTTGGAATGGGACCAGAAATTAAACATGCACAAATGTTTGATTAATTTGGTGTCATGACATGTAAACTTGAGTAGTGACACTCAGGAGGAGTCCCCAGAAACTGTCCTAACAGGAGAGGGCCTTGGTGACTTGTATCTTTACACATCAATGGACAGAACTGAACAAAGCTTAATGGTCTTCCAGGTCTTCCCACTGTTTTTCAGTGATGTGAAGCAGTAAAGCTGAGAACAAACAAATACTACTGAGAAAGTTCAAGTATTTCTGCTTACCCTGGGTGTCCCAACAGAAAGACTGACCCAACAAACTGGATCCTCAAAGACAGGACCAGCTGGTAGTCCTTGCTCTGGAAACAAATGTCCCCACATTGCCAAGAGCCCTACTAGAAGATTGTTCAGACTAAGGTCCACTGAAATTCTGTAAAAGAAAAACATGTATGTAGAAAATTCCTTGTTCAAAAAATTGACATTTTCTGATTAAATTGGTTTCTGCTTGAAAAATTCCTGCCAGCTCTAGTGATGAAGTTGTCAATGTCTGACAGCCTTTTATAGATTTTACTGGGACATGTTCTCTCCTTCTGTTATCATTAAACTTGTTCTTTTTCTTCCCCTCCCTCTGCACTCTGTCATTCCAAGTAATACTTTCTCAAACTAAGTTCTACTGAAAGAGAATAAAGGAATGAGAAACTCTAAAAGGTCATGAGGCTGGAAATATTTCCAAATACTGCATACTGTACTACTTTCTACTCCCTTTCCTGAAAGCTCTCCTCTTCTAGCTACCTTACTTCTATTGCAATCTGATTGAAGCTACAGCTGTTTTATCTGGTGATGAACACAAGAGGAAAATGTTGGAGACAACAAACCTCTTTGGACTCCTCAAGCTTCATTATGGAATGGGACAAGACCAGGAGGTAATTGGCAGGGTAACAAGCCAGGAACATTTCCAGAAAGTATCAATACCAGAATAAATAATTAACTCTACAACATATTGTCTTCAGCACAGAGTGGTGTTGCTTTTCCTGCCATTAGCTAAGAGGTTAATGATTAAGGTATTTTCCCAGGAGGTAATTTAAAAGATTGGCAATGCCAGCACCATCCAGTCCTGGAGGTGTGGGCCCATCAGGAGTGTTAGGTAGCCAGATGCCTTTTCCTGAGTCCCACCAGACTTCAATAGTATGTGAGTGCTCAGGCACTCACTCTTTGCAGTAAATCCAGGCACAAAACCTCAAGTCCAAGTCCATGTTGTACCTCATCTGGCTGAGGCTAGGAATTTGCCCTGACTTCTCAGACCCAGGTCTTTTTTTCAGACGGTCATGCAGACAGCTTCATCATGACATATCATCATGTCTTAGCAAAATCAGGGCCTCCGTATTAAAAAAATCTGGTTATTGTGTTTGTTTAACACTGGTCATGTAGTTTTGCCAAGGGCAGATAGAGTAGATTGGGTTGGCCAGAGTGGAATCCCTTTGCATGTAGTTGTGTGCTTTTGTGCACTCCGGTGTTTATTTGGGGTTCTCCACAAATAAAGTATCCATACCACAATAAATCAAATTACATGGGCATTTCTGAGGGTAAACAATATGGGGAGCTGATGAAAGCCTCAAGTCGAAGCTTTAAAGCCCTCATGGAGGTCTTTGGATCACCAAACTTGAGTGGGAAGAGGCTCCATGAGGTTGTATCAACTCAGTGAACGCTGTGGACCTCTAATTTTAATCATATGGGACTTGGTTTTGCCCCCTTCCTGCTCCATGATTTCAGTTCTGTTTGCATCTAATCACCTATGAGTAACATGTACAAGAGTGGAGGCCCCTGAGATTTATTAGACAGAGCATTAAGACAGTCTGGCTTTTGCTGAAGTTGCTATTGACGTACTTGAATTAAAGAATTTGCATGAGCAACTGTCTGTAGCTCACTGTTGTGTTATAAAGTAGGGACATTGTGAGTTAAAACTTAGTCCTTTGCTGCATCCTCTGCTGTCTGAGACAAAGAATTTTCAAAAAAGGTAGTTTTCGTTCATTAATCTAGATTCTATCTGCTCACTTGCTACTCATTTGTTAAGTTTTTTTCGGTAAAATTTACACTTTTTTTTTCTTTTTATAATTTAATCCCTTCATTAATTAGAATTAATTTAGCATTTGCAAGGGTTTTTTTTTTTGCTATGGAAACAACAAGATATTTAATTTCATATCATAAATAAAAGTGTCAGGACAGCTTTTAATGTGTTTCTGTGTATATTGTAATGATACTTAAAAGTTAGTCATGAGCCTTTCCTAAAGAGTTAACAAATCTTTCTTAATAAGTGTATCTGAGTCTTTGAATGAGAGTTTATTTCTGCATTAGGTAAGGAAAATAATTCAATTTATCTTTTCCAGAAGTGGTAGGTATATGGTGAGCAGATGGTAAATTACAATTTACAGCTAACTTCCTAATGCTAAATTAGAATTTTTAAGGAGAGGCACTGGTTGCATAATTCATATTTATGCTGTATCATAAAATGAAACTCAGTTTGTGTAGTTTTAAATACATCCTGTAAACAGTATTACAGAGCCAACTTTTCTAAACAGAACAAAAGAGCAAATGTCTTACAGAACACCAAAGCAGACTATACTGAAAAAAAAAAAAAAAAAATTTCTTAGTTTTCATTAAAAAGTGCAGATTGTAAACATATTGAAGACTATTCACTTCCAAAATAAGCAGCAATATTACAGGAATGAAAATGTACTAGTAACTGGATTAATTTTAAGTATAAACTAGCAGGCCAAATGTGATCATTGTGTCATGGTTGTGAATGATTAGTGTTTTTTGTTTCAGAGAATGGACCACAGCAACGGACCCCCTTGAGAGGAGCTGTCCCTCCTCTTACCTCTTCAATCTCGACCAGAATCCATCACAAACCTAAGGAAGCTTTTTTCACTACAGGGAAAGTCTGGAGGCCACCTGGTCCAACTCCCTGCTCAGCACAAGGCAATTACAAAATTAGATCCAACTTCACAGTCAGAGCAGGTTTCTGAGGGCCATATCTGGTGATGTGTTGAATAACTTCAAAGACAGGTTTCCACAACTTTTCTGGGCAACCAGTTTCCAACCTGCAAAACTCCTACAGCTATCATCTAAAAATTGCCATTTAGAGGAGGAAAGAAGAACAAAATAGAATAAGGCCATATGGAAGTGAGAGCAAAATGGAAAAGACATAAGGGATAATGGAAGGTTAGTGAAATGGTACAGCTGATGGCAGAAAGAAGTAATTAATGCATTGCATAAAATAAAAAGTTAGTTTAAAAACTGAATTCATGTAAAGGGGAGGTAGTAAAGCAAAGTAGAAACAGTGGTATTTCAAACATTACAAAAAGAGTCTCAGTATTACCTGTTACTGAAAGCAGGAACCTACAACCAGAAACTTCAGGTCTCTTTTTGTTCTGGCAAATGTAGATTTATTTGTTTATAATAGTATTTAGGTATGCTAAACATTGCCTCTGATGTCATTTGAGATAGAACATATAACTAAGGAAAACATGACTATTTAATAAAATTGCATGTTTATTTATGTTTTTTTTTTTAAAAGAAAGTTCTTTTAAAAGAGTATGACTTCTTTTTTCAAGTCCTTTTAGATGGTTCACTTGCCATTAGATGACTGCCACATGAATTTTTCCAGGTTGTTTCCAGACTAAAGTTTGAATTCTGCATGGCTATGTTGCAGATAGAACTCTCTAATAATTACAAAACTCTCTGAAAATATTCTTAACATGCATCACAAATAAAGTAACCTCTCTGATAGCTTTACAAGTTTCTGCCAGCTTAATTGACAGGAATTTAGGAAAAGAATTCTCAGGCTGCTAGGAAGCCATTGAAATGCTTTTTTTTCTCTTACTAGTTAGCAGTGGTGTTACAGTTAATGGTTCCTGAATGGGATTGGAAATTTCTAGCCGTTCCATTTACTCCCTAAGCATAGCAAGGAATGTTATGTTTACACTAAAATATTATATCCTGGCAGGTTCTGACTATAGTTAAAGGTCTGTTAGCCTTTTCATTATGAACCTAGTTAAAATAGCCTAGTCTTTATAGGTTTAAATAATACTAAGGATATTACTTAAGCATATTTTTTTTTAATTCTAATTTGAGCTAATTTGAAATCTAACCAGCATTTGCATTTGTTCTTTGCCTCTAAACATTTTCTCAACTTTCTTAATTATGCGTATCCCCTTATTTTCATTCTGGAGACTGTCTGTGGTTTAAACTCTAGTAATTGTTTATAGACTGTTACATGCTCTAGGTTTTATTTTTTTTACTGTCTTGCAGGGAAGGGAATAATACTTGAAGAACCATCCTACAGAACAGTGCATCTGCCCACAGTCTTAAATACAATCCTGTCTTTTTTGACAACAGTTTCAGTCCTCCAGGAAACTGTTAGAGTAATTGTCAATAAAGCCCATTTAAATAATTTTCTGAGAGTGGTGACAAAAGAGTTCAAGTGACACTAGTTGCAGACATCTAAGAAATTATTTCTTAGAGTGGTTTTGTCCCTCAGCCACAACACTGCAAGTAGAATTTAGCATGTACTCCATCCTCAGCCTTTTCACTGCAAAGTTTTTGACTTTATCAGAATCATGTCTTCTTTCCAGTTTAAGCATCACTGAATCCCTTCAACAAGCTCTTTATTTAAGCCCAAAGCCTCAGGCTGCAGAAGAATCGGAAAGTTAAGTTAGTCTATGTTAGTTTAGCTTAGGTTAAGTTGAGTTAGTCTGGGCTGGTCAGGATTGGGTTGGGTTGGGTTGGGTTAGGGAGCTGGTATTCAATGGCAGAAGTAGAATTTTCACATTTCAATGTGTAAATTTTACATAAAAATTTAATGCTGTGTGATTTGTCTGGGTTTTGATGGTGCAGAGCAGGCAGGTGAGACTTCCAAGGTGAGATACAGGACAGTAGTGTTTACACAGATAATTGTGCAGTTCTGCATGAATTCTGGGAGAGGCTTCCTCAGGGCCCTTGAATTTCCTAATCAAAACTAAATTTGGAAAAGACACACCTTATCATAAATTTATTCTCAGTGAACTGTTTCCTGCTTGGACCCATATTCTGTATAAAAGATCCTTTAAAAACTATTATTTCCTTTCCTTTCAAACACTCTGTGCCAGTGCAATTTGCAAAACAGACTTGTGGAGCAGTTTGTGGACTTTTTATGTATTAAAATATTGGTCTCCTGCACATTGTAGACTAAATATTTGTGAAGTAGCATATTAAACAGCCTAAGTCATTCAAAGGACTTCTATAAAAATCAACTAATTAAATAGGCTTTATTATACAGAAAATAGTAAGAACAGAAAACATTTAATGGAAATTTGGACACATATTTAGAGTAAAGACCTTATAGAATAAAACATGCCAATGAATCCCTGAAAAATAGTTAATAAACACAGTTGTCCAGATCTAGTGTGACATTTAGACGTGATGCTCAGCAGCACACAGATAGGGCCTGGATACCCAACCCAGGAGTCAAGGTCAGAATTTTGAGGTTAGTGTTTCAGCCGCACTGAGGACAGGTTTTTAGTAAGGGTGAGATTCACAGCAACTCAATAACTTACTGAAGGACATCTAAGCCAGTTTATAAGGAAAACAGAAGGACAAGCTGCATCTGCAATTCTAATGTTTCCTCGACAGTGTCACTGAGGGCTGAACTTATGCATCCTGGGGAAATGGGATCTACAGCCCTGATGTCTTCTCCTGCACCTGGGCACCTGCAACATCACTGTGGGTAGAGAGGACAAGTTCACTCTTACCTCTGAGAAGGTGGTTCACAGCGGTCAATCACATCATCGTTAATAGATATGCTCAGGGGGAGGGATCCCCCCAGACCAGTGAAAGCTGCCAAGTTACAAACCCATGCATACAAGTTATGGCCTATGTCTCCTGATGATGCAGAATTCATGCTTCCAGAGACAGAAAGAGATCAGGCTACAGCAATCATAACTCTCCAGTTTAATGCTTACAGATCTGAACCTCTCTACATTTTGAATAAATCAGTGATGTTACATCATACCAGATGAACCAACCCCTATTTTTTCAACACAATATTATAGACTTGTTTTCACACTGGATTATTTTTTGAGAGCAACTGTTTTAAAAATGTTTTGGTTTATTTCTTTATGGTTTTCTTCCTTGTGAGGGCACTTTTCTTGCTCAAGACTTTCTTGACCTACATCATCATGAAATTGCAGAATTAAAATCAAGAAAATCCGTAGACTCCATTTCTGAGTTTCCACAGTATAGAAAAACAATGTAATTCCTCCCTTGTTACCCTTCCTCTACACGATTTATATTAAATAAAATGAGGGAGCTTGTTCCTTGAAATTTCCACATTTTAACTCTGGGGCAACAAAACACTTGATACTTCTTTCCCCCTGCACCTCTCAAAACTTCCAAGGCAAAATAAGTGTGGGTGACCATTTCCTAGGAACCTCAAAAGAAGGAAGATGTCCTACTCATGGAGACTTTTGTCAAAATACCCTTCACAGAAAAGTCCATTCAATGTTTATCACTGTCTAGTTTGTCTTAGAGAGATCACAGAACTCCTCTGAAGGCCAGATTATTTGCTTGTACATACAGCAAACCAAAAAGCAAGATTTTAGGGATCACATGATGCCTAAAATGCACCTTTTGGGCACTTGCATATGCATTTTAGACACCTTTGGGAATGGGGCACTCTGCAAGCCTAAATCCAGCTGTATGGCATTAGGTGACTTTTAGACTTATACCATGTTGCATGTTGAAAAAGTTACTCACTTCTTGTTAAAGACCTTTTTAAAATATTTTTTACCCCTTTATGAATAAATCACCTATCAAAATTACAGTCAGTAAAAACAGGATTCAAATAAGTCAGCTTTTCAGATAGAACATCATTCTGTTGTTTAATTTCTGACTACGCTAATGCTAGCCCTTTGCAGACAAGAACAAAAATATCAACAACATGTAGCAACAAAAAGCAGACCGTTCATTAGTCAAACAGGGACACCATTACAGGGAAAACTGTGGTCAGAAAATTTCTCTGTCTACCTTTACTGACAAGACCTCCCGTATATAAACATCAGAGAGCATTTAATCTTAATCACTGAATGCTTGACAAGGTAACTTGTATCTTATAACATTAATTGTAGTTGAGAGAGTAGTTTTCAGGTTGAATTGTCCCCAGGAAGAGGGCTTGGGGACAAAAAATCCCCAACGAGAATAATAAAAAGGAAATACTTCACAGAGTACCTACTGAAGCTAGGAAAAAAACACCCACTCAGCAAATTCTAGATAGCAGCAGGGAAAATATGGTTATATTTTAGCATGAAGGAAAGAGGGGCTCCCTTGTTCAGGAGACAAGCTCTGAGTGACAAAGAACAAGCCTGGACAGCCATAGGGGAACACCTGTACATGTTCGTATAGGGTGCAAAATTGGAAGCAAAAGAGTTGCTTGTGGTCTGTCTGCATCTAAGCTTCATGTACTTAATTTTATCAGCATTGAAGTTCTTAGCATTTCTGCTAAAAGTATGTTTTCAAGGGTAACTTATGGACCAGGGTAACAGTCCTGCATCAATAATATTTATTTAAATTTTAAATGAATTATTATTGATTAGTATTTAAATTAAATAATTAAATTAATAATAATTATAGTAGCTGTGAAAGTGGTTATGTGTCAAGGAGAAATGGTGCTTCTAGCAAACGCTGCTGGTCTTAGGGGTCCTTCAAATGATGTTATTGGAACTAGGAAGCATGACAGAGGGCAGATGGGAAAAATAAAAGTGCAACTTATTAAGTTAAAAAAATTCAACTAAGTTTTAGTCTGGTGTTTTCAGAGCCAACAGGCAGAATCTCTCACTGATCTGAGGAAATCTGACCAGATATGTTTTAAACATGAAGGTAGAAGATCACTGTGTGATTCGTAATCCATTTCTGGATGTTTCACACAGGTATTTTGCAGACAAGAGTCCATTTGGAGGCATTATGTACAGTTTTGCCAGTAACTATTACTTGTTTATCTCCTATTTTATATCCATTAACCACGGTAGGAAAACTCTACTCAGACTGCAGTAGCATTGTTTGGTTTGTTTTTTTTATCATTATTAGAAAAATTACAAAAGGGAGAGTGCTGAATTAGCACAAAGAAAAAAATTGCATTAATGCCACCTAGAGGTTTAGAAATATGTTGGGTAAACAGAAGGAGAATGGAAAAGGAAAGTAATAGACCAAAATCAGGATGCTAGAAATTACAGTTAATTGGTAAATGAAATAATGTGTTACTTTCTCTTGGGTTCCTTTGAAAAAGATCTCCTGAACACACCAACACACTGCACTCCTGGCTTTGCAAAAACAAACAGGAACTGAGAGATGAGTTCTCATCTTCTCTTCCCTTCATCCTTTCCTCCCCACTATCTCACATCTATTTTTTCTCACAGCTCTCTTTTTCCCTTCTCTGGAAGTAGTCCCGTTTTGTTTCAACAGTATTAATTCTAGTTTTAACAACATAAGCTTATGATTACAGCCATCTTAAAGCCTTCAAACAGCAGAAACTGATGTACTAGTTTGTCAGATGGGAGAGTGGCTGATAAAATTGCATCAATGTGTATTCCTACAGCAATGAAAAACTAAGTAAAATTTGTCACCAATGCATTGGTTTCTCTTCATCACTTTTTTTTTTTTTTTTTTGTATTTATCTTGCTTTTTCTTGAAGGCAAAAGGCTTTAAAAGTCTCTATCTTTCTCAAACCTTTTTGTTTTTGTTTTTGTTTTGTTTTGTTTTGTTTTGTTTTTCTCCTGAAGGGACAGATTAATTATTCTCTTTAAATTACCTCAAAGATAATCAAATAGGATATCATGTAAAAATATCTCTGCTGGTGAAGAAAATTATAAACTATAATTTTTACTACAATGAACAAATTGTTAAATCTGTATATTTCTAAATACATATTCTCTATGTAATATATTCTCAGTGCTAATCTCCATTTTCCCTACAGACAATGGAAAGAGAAAGGACATGATGGGAGAATGTTTCATCACACCTCTGAAAAACACTTGTTTTGGAATAGGCTGAATTGGAAAAGCTTGTGTCTTGACACAGTTTAGAGAGGAGCCTAGATGACTTGCTTAGGAAAGTTTCTTAGTTTTCCAATGGCTGAAGCTGAAGATGAGTGAATAGCATTCTTCATGGTCTACTACAGAGATGGCTTGCTTAATCAGAGGTGATTTAATCCTGAATACAGCAAAAATTGTTTGGCTGTTAACTGAGAGCTGCTTGGCTGTTACTATTACTAGTCACAACTAGCTTTAAGACCCCTACATAACTAAATCCACTAATAGCTACTTGTAGATGCTTTGCTATTGTTACTCCAGCGGGGGAAACAAGCATGTCAAATTCAGGTAGAAATAATAAAAAAAATATATTGTTTAAAATATGAGAGAGAAGATAGAAATAAATGTAAAGCCTGGAGCCAGAAGGACAGAAAAAATGAGGGAGGGAGTGGGGCATGGGCTCTCTGCCTTTCTCAGTACCAGTGAGCCATTAGATCATCTCCACTAAATCCTCTAATCTCATTTACTCAGAGCAAGAAATTTTATGTGAGATCACAGTAATATCAGGTCTATTTTCTTTTTTTTCTTTTTTTTTTTTTTTATTTTTTAAATTTTATCTTGTCATAAATTAAATCTCTAGATTTTTTATTTACATGTTAAAAAAATGCGGAGTTTTTAATCCTTCTTAGCATAAAATAGTTGTAATCAATCTTTTAAAACAGACACTATTCAAAGAGTAAGTTTAAAAATGCATACAGTGAAAGTGTATTTTATTGATTGGGTGCTCAATTGAGAAAGAAACTAAATATGTCACTGCTGCCTGTGTGTAACTAGCAAGCGATTTTTAAAGAACAAATCCTTAGACAGAATCTTGCACTTGGCATTTAATATACTTGGAAAAAGTGATGTAAAATAAACACATTTATGAGCAGTCTAGTTTAAAGAATAAGTTTCACTATTTTATTTTTACTTAGTTTAAGGAACAGCCCCCCCTCTTCCTCCTCCCTCTTTTCTCCCTAGACTTTTTCTGAACTGGAAACCTTCCATGGCAAGTTATTCCTCAGAATGTCTGGGGTCCAGCTCTGGCTTCAGGAAACAGGAGATAACAGTCAGCATCATACAGTCAGTTTAAAGATCTGCAGAGGGTGTTACAGTCAGTCTGAGACAGGAATTGTAACGTATCCATCAGTCTTGATCTTTTATTGCATGGATTGGAGACCTTCTGGAGTAGCTTGTGGTTACTCTGCTGATATGCCTACAAAGAGGAGAGCAGCACCAAGGAGTGGTCCACATCCAGCTCTTGACTACAGGCAGTTAGCACAACAAAACAGTGGGGTCCCTGACTGGAGGAGAAGAAAAAATCAAGTGAAAGACTGTATATGAAACCAAGACACACATATATTGTATACTGCTAATGGTATTAATACTATCAATCGTAGTAGTCAGTATTGAGGTCTCTAAGCATGGCCATAAGTTTAAGTATTAATGTGAAAACACATTTTTCTTATGGTCCTAAACTTTGTCCAGCAGAACTGCCAATTGAAAAAAAATCTATGGTGCTGTAAGAGGGAAACAGCCTAGCCAGATATCTCCTGTCAGTGCTTTGTGGGATCCCATCTAATCTCTCACACTTAAAAAAAATATGAGCAAGCTGAAAACATTACACTAAAGCTGACAATTTCCTAACGGTAATGAGTTATTTACTTTATTAAAAAGTAAATTCCCATGTCACACATCTACTGAGATGCAGATATTTGCAGTCAGATATAACACTTATGAACTTCTATGAAAGTGGCTTAGGTCTTGAAATGTATAAATATGGAACCAGGATAGTTTCATTTTTTCAACTGTATATAAATAAATAAATATGCTAGCCCTTGCTCTTATACCCAGGCAGTGTTCCTCAATCTTCCTTCCTCTAACCAGTGCTACATTTGACATATAAAACAAAGATCAATCACAAGCTTCTTCCCTATAAAACAGACCATGACAGTTCTGTATACTTATGCCATGCTTGATTCTTTAAATTAGGGTAACTTAAAATAATTTTTGTTTCAGGAGAGCAGATTAGTCAAAATCAAAATATCTGGAAAAGATACAAGGGACAATGGCTGTTTACACACTGGAAGAAGACTTTTGGTCTGAAGGCATTTTTCTTTCTGTGTGAAAGAACTAGATGTAGCTATAGGGGAAGACAAGATACAAGCACTCCACTTTCTAGCTGTGGGGAGCAAATATTACATGGGCTTATGCTTATAGGGAGTAGGAGCTACAGTTCCTATTTTAGGTTTCCTATCCTATTCCCAAGAAATTCAGGCCCAGGTGGAAGAACGTAGGAAAAAAGACTTGTAAAAAGTATGGAGCAAACATTTGAAAACAGGCTAATTGTACAGAGGCTGATGTTAACAATGAGACATGAAGGACACTGGGAATCAGGAGTCTGTATAAATAGAAAAGCTAACACTGATTTTCTAGATCTGTTTTTACTGTGTAAGAGAGTCTACAGCAGTGTACCTCACTGGTGTACCTGTGCTATGCTTTCTGTAGTCATGTATGCAAGGGCAGAGTGGGAATAATATGCTGTTATTATGACCTGGTGGAGTTTTGGTTTG
This sequence comes from Tyto alba, assembly GCF_018691265.1. Lineage (NCBI taxonomy): Eukaryota > Metazoa > Chordata > Aves > Strigiformes > Tytonidae > Tyto > Tyto alba. The sequence goes on from NW_024881282.1 coordinate 55,732,157, forward strand.
TACTGGACAAGCTGATTTGCTGGAGGAAGCTAAGGAAAGCTATCATTTCCTTAGCACTACTTCTTGCAATCTGTACTCTCTTTCATTAGCAACAAGTCAACGGTAATTTAATTAATGCAGTTAGTATAACAATTCACTCTCTCCTCTGGAGAGAGAAAAATTGCTCCACTGAAATTCAAAGGAAAAGGAGAGACAAGCTATCATTTTGGTCTTTCTTGTAGCTCCACAAAAACAACAAAATCACTTTAATGTCAATCACTTGCTGTTACACAGTCAAAGGAGATCTAACTTGAAGAATGCAATATGTAACTTCTGAATTTTATCCCAGATCTCTCTGCTCCAAATCAAATCTCTGTCTCATGTTGTTTGATAATCTTGCCACAATATTAAGTCTTTACTTAAAGATAATGGTTCACATTCTGAGCTTGCATGAATTAACATCACTTCTTTGCCTCTAATGGATCTGTCCCCATTTCAATCAGCAAAGACCAGGGTTCTAGTCCTCTATTTTTAAAATTCTTTGTCTTGCTTCAAGTGGTATTTATATGCTTTGTGTAGTGCAGTGAGGGGTAAAATGAGATCCATAGAGAAAATACTTATTATTTCAAAGCTGGATTGTTTATGATTAATACCTGAATTTTCAACATATCGTTTACCAGGAGACTCTAAAGATGTTTTTTATTTATTCACTGAAGACAACTTACTATATCCCTTTAAAACATTGCATTCACCAAAGCATAGTAAAATGTGCACCAAGCCACTCCTTGCCTCATGTATCTAGGCATCTTGATATAAAGAAATATATTTTTATTTCTAGTAATTTGAATTTCAGCAAAAATTCATTGCTACAAACAGCAATCCAAGCTATACGCCTGTCTATAAACTACTAGAGGAGCTCACAGAGTCTTAGAATCGGAATATTCCTAAAACAGCTTCTAACAGCCTTCTTGACTTGTACTTGAGTCTTTGAGCAAGTATGATGTCATCTGTGTTAGTCTGCCCCACACAGACTCACTCTAGCCAAAAGGTCCATGTCCTCCAAAAGATGCCTCTCAAAGGTTATGATCTAATGATGTTCTAATTTGCAAGCATAAATCTTACAACTGTGGAAAACATAGGCATGATTCGTGTCAAAATAAAATATGGTGTGAAAAGTGTAATTGTTGTACCCTGTGTGGATCTGAAATGATGTGTGATCACTATAACCTGTATAATAATTGTGATGAATGTTGGAATAAAATTGAGAATATGCAAGAATAAAATATAGATGAGTGTGCTTCTTGCTCGGAACAATGTAACTGCTTCTTAGAAACTCTGCCTTGAGCTGATGCAACCTCTGCTGAGAAAAGCCTGCCGAAAGACAAAACCCTGCACTTTCAAAAGATCCAATAGGAGGACAGCGCACCAAGAGGCTGAGATCTCCAGACTTGCAAAGGACCCAATAAGGGACAGACACGTACCCCAGCAACTCAAATGATCCAATGGAGGGAGAGCAGGATAACTATCTGGTAAATGGGGATTGGTCAAGACGTAGGTACAAGAGTATAAAAGACACTGTTGTTAGAACTCGGTGTGCGTGTGGTGGGGCTGAGACTCCCCGAGCACCCAGCGCTGCTTTGCTTATTGCTTCTCACCCTAAATTGATTGAACCCAAATAAAATTTTATGCTTATTATGAAATTGGACTTCAGTCAATTATATCACAACCAAATACCTTTCTCACAGGAGAATCCTACAAAATAATTTCACAGTGCCATTTCAGGGTAATATTCCATTCCTCTAAATCTGAACCTGTATGGGGTCTAAACCAGAATATTTAGGAAAAAAAAAGTGAGTATGGGTGTACTGGACTCATGTGGGAACTCTGTCTTTACTTTCAGAGTAATTTAAGCTTTGATGAAGAACTATTTGTGAAAAACTGTTGGAAAACACTGATTTTGTAAGCCAGAGAATTGTTAGTCTTTGATCAAACAATTTTGCTTTTTTTTTTTTTTGCTTTTTTTTGTTTTTCTCTGTAGAGAGGTACTGGTCTCCATGTGATTACTTGGTTCCAGGTGGAGCTTGGTTAAGAATGACTCAAACTTGGGTTGTGTTGGAAAAGACATGACCAAAGCACAGACTGCTGGCCTGATGCAAGAAGAGTTAAATGGCTGATCATTTAGAAAAAGTGTTGACTATTTTATACATAATAAAGTATTGGATAAAATTTGGTGTGGTGTATAAATTGCTACCATTACAATTAGCAATTGTTAATGGTAGATTTTGCTACCTTTAAAGTAACCCTACACAATCCATGAACTGTTACATGGTCACACACATGGTGCAAAACTTCTTACATGATCCAGAATCTTTTTCAAAAAACAATGAAATTATAGTGACATGCGGAAAACAGACTCCACAATCTGATAGATTGTAAAGTAGGTATGTTTATTCAGCGCTGGGCACACAGGGGATCACTCCTCCTAATGTGTGTGCAACCATATGGCACCGTTGCCTTAGATTTATAGAGCAAATGATTACATATTCATAATATTTCGCAATACGCCTATACATATGCATCACCTATCCCGCTTCGTATTAAAATTAGCATTTCCATAATCTCCTCCCAGTTGAGTCTGCACAGTGAGTTCCTTTGGTCCTGGGCAGGGGTCGTGAAGGGCTGGGCGGTGGTCGTGGGAGGAAGTATCTCCTCTTCCTCAGTGCTGAACTTTTCATCCCGAATTCCTGCGCAGTCTCTGTCACCTCCTGGACCCGGGCTAAACCTGCAGAGCAGGTTTGTGCCGGTTGTGGGGTAATCTTCTGCTGACACCCACTTACTTAGGGGTGGAGGGGGCTTTGTACTTAAACAGGAGATAGTGGTCGAGCAACACAAACACAGCAATATCTATCTCGTACAAGCTAAGCAAACTCTTATCTCGACTATTTCCCTCGTCATCCCCTTCTTGCTATTCCCATATTAACCCTTACATCCCCTGTTCCTATCTAGGCCCTGTATCAATAGATTTTATGAAGAATTCCGAACTCTTTCTAAAACAAGATGTGCTGAAATTGTAAGGAGAGAAATTACAGGGGGGGGAAGGTCATCTCGTAAGTATAAGGATTTAGGAAGGAATGTAGGTAATTAACACCTTTTTCTCTCCCAGGAAGCAAAAGAAAGAGGTATACATTCAGACATGCCCAATAGTTAGTGGAAGAATACCTAACTACCAGGAAATTTAAGTTAGAAAGAGTGATAATGTCAGAGCACGGTGTGGATAATGTCTTGTGGTGTTGAAAGAGGAAAAAAATAGCCACAAGTCACAATTACCTCTCTATTTTAGATGTTCGGGATTACAAGGACTGGAAATATTCAAGCCAGAGGCATGGTGAATCTGACAGATCTTGCTGTGATTGTGGCTATCACTTCTTTGACAAACAAGTAGAAAGTCTCAAATTCCTGATCTGCTATCTTCATGAAAACAAAGCATTTTTCCAAAGGGTCACCTCAGTCTGCTCTTAGTCTAAAGATGTGGTCACAAAGCAAAACACAATGCCCTGTGAAACATTCCTGAGGTAGCAGACCCAAAAAAGACTGCATAGAGTACAATCACTGCAGACATTTTGATGCTTAGAACAGTATCTATTACTGTACCCATGATATGCTTTCTGACTGCAGAGTTTGTCAGAGATTATCTGATCTCATTATTGCATCAGGGTACAACTTCTGGTTCCTACCTCACCTTATTTGATTTAGTCCAGGGATCTCTGCACCATAACTCTATTACACATACTATGCTCACGTTTGTGGTCTATTTGCTTACTCTCAGGAACTCGTTACCCCAAGTTTCATGATAAAAGTCATTGTAAATGAGCGAACTTTAGCACCTCTGTAGTGCTTCCTCCCACTCCACAAATTCTGTTCTGTCACCGAAGAACAATTCAGATCATTACTCTTTTAGATACAAAAGTCAAGAGCAGTAAACTATCATGATTTCTAGTAATATCCAGCAGTGTAAATTTTAGTCTACAGATAATACAAAAGTTTTTCACTTTAATGGCTGATACGGTCACCTAGGTTACAGTGTTTCTTTTATCTGGCAACTCTAAGCAAAAGAAGGAAATTGGCTGAAAACTAGCACTTTTGATTAAAGTTTTTAACAGAGCTTTCCTTTTTTTATCTAAAAACCTTTGACCAATCTTTAATCAGTTCTGTGAAAAATCGATACTAAAACAAAGTCAGTTTGAATCTTCCCATGGGTTGCCATTTCTTGTAAATGTTTTTTATTTAACAAGTTTTACAAATGCTTTCACTGATAAACTGATGACTGTCCAGAAACTGCTGAACATTGACAAATGCAAGCCCAGCACAAACTTGGCAGATTTCTTTCTGGAAACAGTTGTGATTCTGAATTTTTATTCAGTTTTTCCTGCTATTATGATTTCTTTTCACAAGAGGTAATAGTGCTTATTCAAGCTCTTTACAGTGCTTAGGACATTCTCTGCACTGTCAGCAACTACTGCTAAATAATCTTATTCCCACATATTTGTGTTTATTACAAATACAGTCAGTTTCTTTATGCCTAAATTAATAATACCGTATACAAAAAAATAGCCACTTAATCTCCTTGTATTGAATTACACTCTAAGTAAATATAGTGGGAAAATGTGCAATGACTTTGGGGCACATAGAAATGGCTATGTTTTGCAAAATCGGCCTGTCTCTGGTGTACAATTCCTGTGCCTGCTTGCTGGCATTGTGTGCACTCACTTAATTATTAACATCTATCTGCAGTTCACATACATCTAGTAGTGAGGACAACTGTGAGAGCGAGGCACAAATGCACAGACTTTGTGCTCATTCTTAAGAACAGTAATGCCTCTCTCCAGCTGTTGCTATAAACAAGACAACTGAGGTAATTATTCGACTTTTTCCTTTTTAAAGTATATATCATAATTATCCAGTTGTTTTATTGACTCAGACTGACGAGCGGAAAACAGACTCCACAATCTGATAGATTGTAAAGTAGGTATGTTTATTCAGCTCTGGGCACACAGGGGATCACTCCTCCTAATGTGTGCTACCATGTGGCACCATTGCCTTAGATTTATAGAGTGAAATGATTACATATTCATAATATTTCACAATACGCCTATACATATGCATCACCTATCCCCGCTTCGTATTAAAATTAGCATTTCCATGGTCTCCTCCCAGTTGAGTCTGCGCAGTGAGTTCCTTTGGTCCTGGGCAGGGGTCGTGAAGGGCTGGGCGGTGGTCGTGGGAGGAAGTATCTCCTCTTCCTCAGTGCTGAACTTTTCACCCCGAATTCCTGCACAGTCTCTGTCACGCCCTGGACCCGCAGAGCAGGTTTGTGCCGGTTGTGGGGTAATCTTCACTTACTCAGGGGTGGAGGAGGCTTTTTACTTAAACAGGAGATAGTGGTCGATCAACACAAACATCTTCACTTACTCAGGGGTGGAGGAGGTTTTTTACTTAAACAGGAGATAGTGGTCGAGCAACACAAACACCTCGTACAAGCTAGGCAAACCCTTATCTGGACTATTTCTCTCGTCATCCCCTTCTTGCTATTCCCATATTAACCCTTACATCCCCTGTTCCTATCTAGGCCCTGTATCACAGACTACAGTTAGTGTGAAGAGACTGGAATACTCCTGTTGCTTCTAGTTCTGAAGCATCATGAGTTACTCAATAGGATATAGATTATAAACTTCTATACTTCCCTTTCTTTCTTAGTACTGATATGACTTTGCATTTTCTAAGGAATATTTATCTACTACCTAGATCCACTTTATATATAGAAGGATTTCTAGTTAAATCTAGTTGCTTCCTTTGGGCTAGTTCAAGCCTAGCTTTTTGCTTGACTATTGAATTCCATCACTTTATATATAAACAAATGTCATTTCAGGTTATACAATGAGGATGACAAAGATTTTTATTTGGCTAATGATTTCTGGTAGTTGGGAAAAGGTTCATTCAGAACTTGGGGATTAACAAAATATATTTGTGCAAAAGAGCTGTGTGATCAAGTCAAAAACTGGATCTTTAATTCTGAAGCTCTCTTCTTTGCTACAACACAAGCCCCTTCTTTGTTAACAAGACAAAAAGTTTCTTTTTATTATTACCCATTCACTTGAACAAGAGAAAATCCCATCTCTCTGTTATGACTTGGATTATGTATTATAATTTGCATTTGACTTCAGTTTTCAGTGTCAGTTATTGAGTCTTCTAAGTGTGAGACATTTCTAACAAGATATTTTTTCTCCTTATTAACAGGAAGATTCCATAGGCATGCTGCTTCTTAAGCCTACTGATAGCTAATCAGTAATTAGTAGAAATAAACTAATCTGAACAGACATTGAAAACAGACATGTAGTTACAAACACCATGTTTTGATGTAGAACCAAGCCTGGAACTGAAAAATCAAATTAATTTCCAGCCACTGGAAGCCACTCTGTGAAATTATTTCTAGTACAAATAAATATTGGTGAAATTAAAATGGTACTCAACTGATACTCTTCATTTTAATTAGAGAAGGATTGAAAAGGTGACTGTTTGGAGAGGAAGAAATGCATTAGATTGATGCATCGTTAAGACAGGGTACCAATGTGAACTGGAGATCTAAGTTCATGGTTAACGATGTTTGAAATTTTAGTGCTTTTCTTGTTGCATTTCAAACTTGAATCATGGAAACTTCTCTGTTAGATTGACATAGAACTCATGACACCAAAGATACTGTCAGCATAAGATTTCCATCACTTTGTCCCATGTATTTGCAAACATAGCCAAATTCACAAGAGTTTCTTCACACATGCTTCAAAACTGAAATATAAAATGGGTTTTGAAATTCAACAGTTGAGAGTTCTAAATGATTTGCCAGTCACCTGCCTCCATTCAGAAGATTGATAACTCGGTCCTGCAGCTAATTTTTTATTTCAAAATCCAGTTTTACAAAACCAAGTTCCCCCTTGTAAGAATGATGTATGATATTGATCGAATCTCATGAGATCTACCAGTGGCAAGACAAAAATAGAGGATGTATGTGTAATTGAACAGATTTAAAGGGCCTTGGTGATGAGGATTTGAATGATATTGTCAGTCCTTAGGTATTAAATTTACCTGTTTTAGCACATTTGGGAGATAATCTGTGTGTCTCCCTATTTTTTTACTCCTATTATAAAGATACAGTAAGTTTGTGACTGCAGGAATGTTTACAGTCTGCCAAGCAGAAGATAATGCCTGGTTTCCATGGAGCTTTCTTTTCTCTGAAATAGAGAATAGTACATGGACTGAACAACCAGTGGTAAAAAAAACAAAAAAGTTAGTCATGAGAACACCCATCATGGAGGTAACTGGCCACATCACTGGAGACTCTGATCACTTGTTTTTCTATGCTATGAAAGGATAAAAGAAAGCTTTAGACCATTACTAACAAATATCCCACTGTTACCTTGAGGAAATTATTAAAAGTTGAGGAGAGACTAGCTAAGTGGAATTCTCACATAATGCTAAAAGAGAAGTTTCAAAAAAAAAAGGAAAAGAAAAAAAAAAAGAAAAAAAATGTTTTATTTAACAATGGAAATTGGAATACTCTAAATAGTTATGAGATTGTTTATTCATTTATTCTTGTGTATATTCTACTTTGAAGACTTTGTTGCAATAACTTATGTTTTTTAATCACAACAGATTGCAAATGACACTATCTTCAGAGTCACTGAGGGAAAAAAAAAAACAAAAACCAAAACAACAAACTTTTAAAATGGAAACACAGTTGTGTTCTTTAATGATGGATTTGACCATTCTCTGAATTTTTATTTCACCAGGTAATCCATGCATCCTTGATCCACTGAATTTATTAATTTTGAAGATTAAACTCTTTTGAGGGGAAAGTGCTTGACATGTTAATGTGAGAAGATGTTTAAAAATAACCTTATAAGAATGCATACAGAAGAATAAATTAATTATCTACACAAATAAACACCAGTTGGAGGGTTCAATAAAGATTTTTTAAAATTTCAACTTAAGTATGAATTTTGCACCTTTAAAAAAACCCCAAAAGACAAAAAACCCAGCAACAAACAACCCTAGGCATACTGACATTTGCATATAGCTTTCTGAGTTAGTTTAAAATGCGTTCACTTGTCCCTTGACAGATCTTCTTTCTCAATAACTGGGAAAAATAGCATGTAATGCTAATACTTCTCAGGAATGAAATGAAGGAGTTCAAAATCAAGGGATAAAGAAAGCAAAAGTATTTGCAAAACAATATCTGGCTCATGAAAAATTTTTGGAAGCAAAGTGACAGAATAATGAAAGAAATATAATAATAACATTTCCAGTCATAAAAATTAGGATCAGATCTAACAGTAAAAACACTTACACTGACTACCTGTGTCTACTGTCTGTGATTTCTCGGGAGTGAGAATTTTCCTTTGTGCTTTTTGAATCATAATGCTACTAGACTGAAGTGGTGACAGTACTCACCCTCTTCTATGACCACACTGTACCTCATCTCATGTTTTGCACATTCAGAATAAAAAGTCTTTCACAGCACTTACAAGACTCCCTGTGTGGTTCTTGTTTATTTTTTCATTAGTGGAGCATCCCTTTTTGTTGTCTTTGTGAAGTTTCCTACTGTGGCTTGAAAGATAATCGATTTCTTTTGGAAACTTTCAAATTTAGCATGTTTCTGGTGCAAGTTACCCTTGACCTCTCATGTCTAAAGGTCTTCTGCGTTCATTCAGTAACTTACCATAGTTTCTCACTATATTGTCTGAATTTCTGATTATTAAGATTGAAAACACAGGCTGACCTTTTTTCCTTTACTTATTTGTACCCTCATAGAGATTGGCCACAATGGAAATGCTATTATTCCTATTTGGACAGAGGCAATTTGGTAACAGTGAAAGTAAGTGCCACTTTTGTTCTCTACCTGTGAACACAGACAAGAAATTGATGTCATGAAAAAAATAACCAAACACCAGAATGGAGTATGAATTGAAAAGCATCCAGGAAACAGAAAGGAGTAAGGCAGAGGCTTGGGTAGTTGGAGGTAATGAGAAATTAATGTGGAAAGCTGATGACAAAAGGGAAGACTGATGAATCAAGGAAGCAGTAGCAAGGAGAATAGCAGATGACAGAGTAAATTAACTCCCTTAAGAACTCTGCTGTAGCACAGCCATTGCCAACACATAATGCAAACAATGGCTACTCCAATTCTTGGTTTTGATCGTAAAGCTGTTTCAATGTTACCTCCCAGGATCATCTGCCAGTGTAAAAAATGATGACATTTTTTGAAAATTTTTCTCAACACAAAGTAACATCTGATAGCATATTAACTTATTGAGAAAAGTAAAATTTTTGTTTTCCTGCCTCCTGAGAAAAGAATCAAAGAGACGACTAGCAGTTCAGGTGTTTGCCTGCTTATCCAGAAAGTATCTTATTTTCTTTTAATAAATTTTAGAATGAAAATGCCATCTCTTCCCTTTTAAAAAGGAAGTCCTCACAGTGGTTTGTTTTATTATGCTTAATCAAATAGAAAAAAAACTGCTTTATGAGGTATTCATAAGGTAGCCCTTTTATAGACAGGTGATATGAGTACTTTCAGATTACTGAATGATCAGTACTAGTCTTTTATTTTAGTAGTGCTATAAATTTCCTGAAAAATCAGAAGTGCCCTGATGCAAAGCCTTTGATTAAAGATACACAAAGTGCCGTAATCTACATTTAGTGAGGCACAACATTATTTAGCCATGTTATGCCAGTGTTATTCTTTGGGACATGGATAACCCCTGTTCACTACTAGGTCTTACTGAGAATAGAATAAATAGAAGGATTTCCTCCTTTTAGTTGTAAGGTTGTTGACTGACAGGAAATCTGTTAAAACTAGGAAGACAGAATCTCGTCATGGAGGTTTTCAGTCAGAGGATGGTGTTTTGCCAAAATTACAACACTTTGGAGCAATACATCATTTTTTTCCTGGTTTGTTTTCTAACGGGGAAATGTCTCAAGACATATCAAGTGTTCTCATTTGATTAGTTGAATTCCTATTCTCCACTTGTTATAGCTGATGTTTTTTATACAGAACTTTGATTTCACAAGAGTGGTGGGAATATTGTGTCCTCACTCCATACAAAGCATGAGCTCATAAGAGTCTCTGGGAAAGAGAATAATATAGGAGGTACGCAAGGCACATGGAGGGGACAAGGAAAGATGCTGTCAGGCCACCTGGAAACTAAAAGCAGGTGGTTATGGATGGCAGGAAGAAGGCTGTGAGAGCAGCTCTTACCATTACAGCTCAAAGTGGTGATAGAGTCATTAGCATGAGGCTGTTTGAGGCAGTCTTTGAGATAAAGAGATAAGGGAAGGGGATAAATAGGAGGAAGAACTGAAAAATTAAGGGAATCCTTTTTGTTTGCAGTGGTCTTGGTTTAAGTTTTTTGTGTTTTAGTAACAGCTGGAAAGCACATGAGACTCAATATATTCCACATACTTCAAAGTATGAAATATGAAAAACAAACAAACAAACCAACCCCCTCTCCCCCATCTTATTGATCCTAGTCTGGTTTAGAATCGTATCCCTGCTCCATATATTTATGGACCCTGCCCTGATTATCATGTACAACTTTCATGGCTTTTATGCAGACTCGTACACAGTGATGTACAGCAAAGAAGCAGAAAAGAAACTATAATTTCAGTAGAAATAAAGTAATTTTAATTACAAAGACGAGATCTGTGTTGTATGGAAATGGGAAAATATCAAAGAAATATTTTGTTTTATGCCAAGGATGGCCCTAGTTTCCGTGTCATGAGAATTAAGACATGAGTACATCTTCGTAATTATTTTCTGTAAATGCATACATAAGACCAGCCAAAGCTAAAGGCAGATGAACAATTTTACTTCTGCCATTTACTTTTGAAGTCTTAAATTTTTTGAACTGTATTTCAAATTTTTGTTTTTCTGTTTTAATGAAGTCACAGTAATGAACTCCATGATGGTTTCTACAAGCAAGTTGTCTTAGAAGAATAATCATCAGAACAAGCTTGAGACGCGTGGAACAAAATATTCTTCCTTTCCCCAGCACTGGAACCCGGCCTAGTGTTCATGTTCATAATAATAAATAACCTTGTGGCATTAGACGTTGATGCATACAATGCCTATGTACCAGGGCCATTCAGAATGTTAACTATCACTTCAGAAAAACGGTATTTACACACATGCTGACAGTTCATTTTCAGGTAGGAGCTTCTCAGCTGGTCTGTACACTGCAGTCTCAATCTCCAGTCTTCCCACTGTGAAATTTTAGACAGCTCGTCTGCTGAGCTCTTGCCAGACCTATTAATATTTATGTATTCCATACACATTCCAGTCAGAGCATGTAAGTTGCAGATCTCTCTGATTTAGAGGCTATTAAGATTCATGACCCCTTTAGCTATTTAATCTATGGTCCTGAAGCCTTTGCAATCAGCTTACACTTGAAGAAAAAAGGACAAATCATTACTGTTCAAATATTGTTCTGCATTGTGTCCATTTGTAGTCCATCAAAGAGTAGTTAAGAGCTTCAATGCATTCATTTATCTCAGACACAGGTTATTATAGGAGGCATTCTTTCCTTGGAAGAAGAGAGAATAAGAATGTTATTTACTCAGTTGCATTTAATTCTGGATTAATGACTTTTTTAGCTGTAGCTACTTATCTGCATAAGAAACAAAATCTAATTCATTTTTTTCTGTTCTCTTGTCTGGACATTGATTTGGGTACATTGTACAAGGGTACATTGATGTGTTATCAAGGACATCCATGTAGAAAAAGCACAGTTTGCATTGTGGAATGTGGTGGTAACTCCACCTAAAGAGTGAGTCTGCATCCTCTCCTTCTTAAGGTTTATATGTGTCTTCTTAGAACAGTGTGGTGATCCATCACAGACTTCTTCTCCAGGATCCATGAAAAATCTCAAAATTACCTTTTTATTATATTTGTGTCAGATTTTCTTCTGTAACAGATAGTTCATGAGTGATTTCAGGTGTCCACAGCTCTCAGTGAGTGCAATGAATGACAGGAATTCAGTATCTCTCGAGATTTAGGTCTGAAGTCTGCAAAGGAATTCATCTTAGTCTGTAGCAGAAAGCAGAGACAAAAAAAAAAAAAAACAAAAAAAAACAAAACCAAACCCCAAAATACTAAAGTAAGTGAGAGAAGTCTTAGGATACTCAGATTTTAAAGCAGAACTTGCAGTTATGATCTTAAGGGCCTACTAAGAGATGTTTTTTACATCCTTTGGACTGGGGTTTCTTTCAACTTGGGCTGTAAATGATTATCATTCTACAATTAGTATCAATACCAGCATTCTACCATTTTGTGCTGCTTTCTTGGAAACTGAAAGTATTATACACTGATGGATTTTTAAAAACTAATTACTTGGTTTCAAAAATTTTAGGGTAAGTCTTGGGGAGAATTTTTTCCTAGAAAATATAAAGAAAACACTGAAATATTTTACTGTCATTCTTGTGTAGAAAAAAAAAATAATGATTTCTTTTAAAGTTACTGACAATGAGTTTTTTATTTTGTCTTGTTTTGTTTACTAACAGAAGAAAATTAAGTTAAGAAAGGCAATTATTTTGGTAAAACTAGAACTGTGCTAACAGAAAGTGATGTTTCTAGATCTTGCATATAGACTAAAGGTCTGAAAATATAATGATGTTTGAAATTTAAAAGTGGCATTAAAGCCTATGGTTAGAGATTATTTTCCTGGGGAACCTGCGTACATACACTATGAAAATTCGTGGAAATCTTCTCCACTGACTTCAACAGAAATAAGATATATAGCATTTCTAGAATATACAGTCCATCACATATATTTTGCACTGTTTCTTGTACCTTTTTATCTCTAGAAACACTCAAGTGAGAAGGTTATCCTTCTTTTAAATGATTTGCTCTCAGCTGTTGCCTTCCTACAGGAAGTCATAAAGTTTCTATCTGCAATACTATTGTTTTCTGTGTGATGAAATGATATGTTTAGTAACATTTTGAGTCACAGTTTATCTATAAGTTCAATTTATAAGCAATTTGTAAAAAGTTTAGACTTACCAATGTGTTTTTTATAGTATACATTAAGCAACTGTTGACCTGTCAGTGTGAGACAGGCCAATTTTTTGCTCAAAGCTTGCAGCGTGCAACCCTCTGACTTTAGAGCACGTGATTCTTCAATATGCTTACATCTCCCATCACTTCACTCTTCAAAGATTCCAGTTTACAAACTGTGACTGAATTATGACTTGAGGGGGAGACACAACTGAAAATCTATGGTCAGCAGTGGGAAGATCAGGTTCAAACTGGAGCTGTACTGAAAACAGAATATTCATTTTTCTGTAACTTTTGAAATTGTGAAATTATTTTTCTCTTGCTTTAGAATGGAAAGCTGAAAACATGAAGTTTTTATCAGATGTCAAAGGCTTAAATATTCATTTGCAGAAGAAAATAATTTGGGTCAGACATTTTGGCCTGGGATCCTGACTCCTAAGTAAAAGTCTGGCAAAATCTGGAATATTTCAATTCCCTTATATTGAGAGGAAAATTATTTCATTTGAAAACGTCACATAAAGGCACTTGTTGATGGAATATGCCTTATGATAAAGACAGGACAAGAAGAGAAAAGTGACAAATATACTTAAGTTTTCATGATTTCAGGAACAGGTGTGTACATGCATACAGTGATGTTGGAAGGAAACTGGGGAAGAATTTAAAAGGGAGTATGTTGTGAGGTTGATGATATGAAAGCTCAGTGCTGTGGGTGCCGGAACAGTCTCTGTAGATGCCAGAACCTACATCAGGTTATTCTACTGGAGGTAGATTGTGAAGGAGATGATTGTACCTTCCTTATGCCAGTATGTTAAAGGAAAAAAACCAACCAACCAAACAAGCAAAAACATTTTGTCAAATTCTTACTAAGTATACAAGTAGCTGTGAAATCCTGAAAACTAAAATGAAATTTAAGGGTCTGAAGAGGATGATGCTAAGTACAAGGGTGGGGTAAGAGTTGGTGTAAGCTCTGGTACTGGGCTGGAAACCAGTGGTGTCCAGTTCTTTCCAGACCCCCATTGTTTTCCTGGCAGCAGTGCAGAGTCTTCCAGACCAAACTTGAGCTTGATGTCAACAGGCTTGTCTTAGTTGGTGACTTTTCACCTCAGTTTCAGAAGTAGTCATTTAAAATCTCAGGAATCTGTAGACATTAATTTTAAAAACACTGCTGCAAGCAGCAGCAGTAGTGTCCTTCAGGAACTGAGATGATCAAGTGTTTCTAACTTATTTCTTTTTTGTGAAAGGCAGACTACCTATTTGGATAGGAGCAAGGAAATCTTATGGCAAAGAATTTAGCCTTTTATCAGCATTACAACAGCTACATCTTGAGAACTGCGTGCAGACCTGACAAGCCATCTGCTGTATTTACACTATAGTAACATGAGGTTTTTTACCATTTTTGCTAATGAATTATAGTCAGTAAATGAAAATAAATCATTATCGGATGGGATCTTCTGATTAGCAGTCTTAATGTGTAGCAAACAGCATTTTTTTATGTCCTTCAGACAGATGTCAGATAAATGTAGGTTTCCACTCTGTAACAGACGGATTTGGTGCTTTTAACGTCAGTGAGAATTAGACATTCCTGGCAAGGAGAGAAATAATTCCATCCAGTACTGGACTGGCACCCTAGTGCTCCCGTGCCCCTGCGCAACAGGCAGCTGGCAGCCGCGCACCTTCCTGTGATTATGCACAAGACATGTTACTATCTGGAACTAATTTATAGAGCAAAATGGGGGAACATAGCAGAACTTCCTCTGGAGATATAAAGAGCACAAAATAAAGAGCTTAATCAATGGAGGGCTGTGAAACCTGCCCCTCTCCTTTACACCTCCCTGCAGTGCAGTGTATAATTCACACACAGCAAAGCACAGCTGCAGCTGTGCATAGTGTCAAAAATGCACAAAACCACTCCATGAGGAGATCTGTAAGAATCTGATTCATGCTGTCTCTTTTAAATGCTGATTCCACAGTCCCTTCTTTCATTTTCTTCACCTCCCACTATACCCCTGACAACATCTGACCTGCTTTCTATTGCAATCAAACATTTTCTTTGGTAACAAGCCTGAATAGTACTTCTCAAGGAGGTTTTGCAGTCTGCTGCTAACTATTTTGGTTGCATGCCATAGCAGGTCAGCATTCTAATTATGTAAATTTGCTGTAATTGTTGCCATAATTAGCATGTTTCATTTTGAGGTCTAAATAAGCTCCAAGTATATACTGAAGTGCTACGGAGGAACGGGAAAGACTAAAAATAATATATGCCCACAGTGCTATGCTGTTGTCATTGAAAAACTCTTATTTCATGGTAATTCACACGGTAATTGAGCTAGGAAATGCTTGTAAGGATATGCAGCTAATATTCAACAAGTGGTAATAAGATGAATTTACATTACTGCAGCACAAACTGTGCAAAAGCAATTCTCTGAGTGTCTCAAGGACATGCTTACTCTGAGACAAACATTTAAATACAATTTTCCAAAAGGTGCTGATAGAGAGGCTTTTTTCTGTTAGACATCTTAAGGAAGATTTACATTTGGAACAGATCCACTGAGTTTTAAAACCACCCCATATGCCTATTTTGTATTTTAAGGCCCCCAAGCAGAAAACCTTATGTATGATAAACCATCTGGAGATGTATCATTAGAAAATCATTACTGGAAGCTGTCCCCAATCCAGTTCACAGGTGTATAACTCAGTTAATTTCAGTAGCATTTCAAATAGTGGCAGGTTTGATACTTAATTCGCTCTTCGTAGTAGGAGCATTTGTCTTGATAACAGGAGTATGGTGTTGCTGTTTCCCCTAAGACACAGCCATTTGGAAATTTGAATATTTGCATAATACAAGAGTAATTCATCCCTAAATCTTTTCAGTCCCCAGGTCTGTATTTCCTAACATATACATTTATGTGAGCAAATTACTGAAGAGACTATTCTTGTAAGTACACAGGAAAGAGGTATGTCTAGATTATCTGACACAGTTTGTGGTATATCTTGCCACACAGCAAAAAATGCTAAACTTTGATTGTTGACTTCCTCTTCCTGGAGAGTTTCTCTTCTAGCTGTTTCTTGAAACATCCCAGTTAGCTTCTTCTGAGGAGTTTTGTTTAAACCCTTATATCAACACAGAAGGGAATTCAAACAAGTTGGAGATTACATTGGCTAGGCAAAAGTTGGTTCAGTCTTGATCTTCCCTAGGTGAAAGAGAGTTAAAAATAGGATCCTGAGATATTTTACTTGTAAAGATGAGTTCGGCCTTAATTCTGTTTAAAAATACATGAATATAGGAGGGGAGGTCAGTGGCAGGGATTTAGCAGATTAGATCATTTCCAGTTAAATAATATTTTTCCTCCTTCAAGGTTTCCAAACATACCTCAGAAAGGGGAATGGAATGTGTTGCAGTTTTTGCTTCTGTCAGTTTCTCTGAGAAACTTCAGAAGAATATTAAGTCCTAATGCACAGGAGACAACCACTGGTTTCCACAGACATTTTTAGTGAGAAGTTCTAAATATGAAAAAATGCTTTTATTTTTTTCAGCAATGATTGTCTGTTGTTATAAAGTGAAAATAAATAATATAGGAGAAATATCAGCTGATATATATAAAGAATGTGGAGATAAATGTGATATTTGGACATATCCTCATTACTCTGTATAGAGCGTCCAATTTGTGGGCAGGGTCCTTGGGGTACTGAGTGGGTTCTAGAAGGGAAACTGATACAGAAAAAGAAACAATTAAGTACTCAGAATTACCCTCTAGAGGATCTCATTCCTCTATTGACTTTATAGGAAAGATGGGAGATTAGTTATGTCATTTAGGCACCCAAACTATAGATAATAAAAATGTCACTTTAGAATTGCTCTGCTGGTAGATACAAATGGGAATAAACTGGTGCCTGGACATGTTAAGTATTAGGCCACAATTAATACCAAGTCCACCAAACAATATAGGTGAAATACAAAAGAAGCTGTGCAAAGAAGCAAGTGGGAATGTTCTTTCTGCTCTCTTCTGCAGCCATAGTAGGGTGTACCATAGTCATTCTCCCTTCTGCTGAACGGTGGTCATCTAACCTTTGTACTGATTGTCACTTCTGGGAAAATCCTTATCTGTGTAATCAACAAAATCCTAGTGCTTATGGAGTGCAGAAGACATACTGTTGAAATATTAAGGAACTATTTTAAATCTGATTATAATCTCTCTGAAATTTATAATTAGATGTTAGTCATATTGTGTCCCATTGTTCTCTGCCTTAGTTTTTCTTTTTTGCCTGCATGATAGAGCTCTTTTAATATATATATATATATATTAAAACATATATATATATATCATAAAACACTGATTGGAATATATATTGGGTGAACAGTTATCTTAAAAATATACTCAAGCTATTTTCAGGTAGAAAAATGTTTCATATACAAAGAAAAGCAAATTAGTTGCACAGTTTTGACACCTAAGATGCTTATCAGCTTTCCTATTGTATTATGATTACTGCTCTTTCTTCACTTCCCATTTTTTCCCTATCTCTACACAAACATGAGCCTAGAGGAGCAGAAAACCCAGCTGCAGTACCGATTCATCTCAAACTGCACAGCTGAGAAAGTGTTTTGCCCATCGGTGCTGACTCCACCTCTGGGACTGTCTGTTCCTCTCCTATGCTACACATCATGACAGAAATCAAAAGCTGTATTATCCCATTTTAAAATTTCATGTAGATTCTTAATTAATTCAATTTACTTCATGAACAAGGTAACCAGATATAAACCAAAATAAAGGTGACCTACCTGTGCAGCAGGAACTGAAGTGCCCTTAAACATGTCTATCTGTAAATCTCAGCATGTGCATTATCTAGATCAGTTATTCAAAGTAATCTGATATCCATGTTAATTATTATGATTTAATTATGGTGTCTTACTTCTTGCAGGAATTTTTATGAATTATCTTTTGCTTGGTCCTAGGGAACATTATTAATACACATCGAAGGACATAGTCTAACTATGAATACTAATGATCCATGCAAAGTAAAGTTATGCATGAAATTCTATGAAGCAATCATTTTCACTCATTAATTTCACTTAGTGCATCATTATAGTTACGTTGTTATTAGTTAACAAATACTACATTGTGTATGGGAGTGTTGCTCTTCCTGACTCATGATAGCAATTTTTGATACTTCAGTATCACTGCCAGATGTATAATGTTGCAATTATGTATTATATTAAAAAGTATCTATACAGATATTTGGAAGTGAGTTGCTTTATAAAATTTATAAGCTGCTACTAAACATAGTAAGAAAGAAGCCATAATTTTCAGCAGCTGTAAGATGAAATTCAGTGAATCTGTTCTAGAATGTTGAATAAATTACTAAAATGTTAATTATGTATATAATATGGAAGTTTCATTAGCTATATGTGCTTTACCCAACTTCTAATTCAGTATTTTTAATATCTTAAAATTAAATAAAAATTTGGAAGCAGCTGTGTCACAGATTCTTTGGTTTGGTTGTCAGAGCAGCTTGATTTTTTTGTATGTAATCAAAAATCAAACCAAAACTGGAAAGGTTTCTAGATCCTTTTAGTTTCATACTCAACTTAGTATCAGTGGATCTTTTCAGATGAATAAAGATATATACTGAATGTCATTTTGAACACTCCAGGGATGTCCCACCTGGACTGTAGATGCCACTGCAGGAAGGGAGCCTGTGTCTCACAGATCCATTCTTGACAGCTCTGAACACATCTCAGGTTGTTAGGATGTCTGGAATAGTGCTAGATGTCTACACTTAGGTTCACAAATGGCTTGCTAGACATCTAAAAGCTAGCAAGTTAGTTGTCCAGGCTTCCTGTGTGATTAATCAAAAGCCATGAGCACTTTTAGAGGGAAGTTTGTCTTTTCCTAAAGCAGAAGTCTAAGATAAGATAGATGTCCATCATTTACCTTTGACTGTAGATAGGGTGTGGATGACCAACTTCCACTTAAACATGTAGGGCGTGCAGTGTCACTGGAGATGTCCCAGACTCTGCAGACATGGCCTGGGAACAACCATGCCCCTGAGAACTGGCAGGTGGGACCAGGATACCCTGCAGGGAGTTTTAAATATTACTAGGCACCTATAATTACACAGCTGAACTAAAAATTTAAAATGATATTCAGGATGAGATTCAGACATCTGAATGTTGATGTCTTCATTGGCTTCATTAGTTATTTAAACTCCAGCATACTCAGTAGCAATGCAGGGCATAATTTGTTGCCTGGATGTGGAAGCTTAGTGCCATGTAAAACAACTGAGAATGTTTGAGATAGCATTGTGCATAGACTTAGCAGAGCTCCATACTCCTGTGAAATTGCAGCTGGAGGCCGTTTCTCATGTCCCAGGGCATCCTAAATGGCCCCAGGCACAGATGTGGATGACTGGATCTAAACCACTGACAACATAGACAGTGGAGTCTAGGGAGTTTTTCCCATGACCACCTATGAGTATCACATCTCAAGTGATGCTAAGTACTTATGTTTAGAAAACTGCATTACACCTGTCATGTCCACTTTTTGATGAAGTGAGTCATTCTGAAGCATCTTCTTGCTGTATTAATCATGATGGGACTCCAGAGGCTATTATGGGAACTGGAACACCCTATATAAATATATGCAATTGCACTGTAGAAACCTAAATTCAGATAAAAAGCCCCACCTCTACAAGACACTCAAAGAGAAGGTGAACTGAATTGCAGATGTTAGAGACTAAAATCTCATTTTAGGTCTTTTTAAGTCACTTGTTAGGTCTATCTCACTTCAGTCTATCAAATTTCAGTCTAGTGTGTAAACCTTTGTGTGTGGGTGTGTATGTGGCTATGCATGATGTCAACAACTCATGAAGTCATTGAAGAGACAAAGTGGTACGGGCTTTCACTCATTTATGGATGACTTTCAAAACTTGTCAGTGTTGCCAAACATTAGTAGGATGTTCTGCTTACTCTTGAGTGATCTGACTAAAATTGAGTGTTGCATGTTTGGAAATAATCTCTGCCTTAATCCAGCTAACACTGAGCTGCTGTTCATTGACAGAAGGCACTGGTGTAGACAGGTAAGCTTCTGTAGTTTGTACTTTTCTTTAATTCATTAGGTTAGTGAGAAATCTCATAATTATTTTGAATCCTATTATATTCTGATAGAAAGAGAGAAGTAGAGTTGCAACTGAATGATTTAAATCCTGTTTATGCTCAAGTTTCCTGGAAAATTGAAAGAGCTTGAAATAGAGAAAGAAGCCATTACTAAAAAGTGCGTTTTAGCACGAATCTTTAAATGATAAAGGCTGTACCCTTCCCTTTGAAGCACATGTGAATCTTCCACTGAAGTCAACTGGAACAGCATTTATACCTTCAGGATCAGGATTTCTTCATAATCCTCTGAATTTTAAATTTTCATTCCATTATAGCAAGTAAGGGAGAGGGGATTAGTTGGTAGTATCTGAGAGCTTTAATTTTTTATGGGATTTGTATATCTAATAGTAAAGTAAATGAAAAATTTAGAATGCATTACTCATGAAGATGTGCATTTTAAAACGTGTCTTTTACAAACCTTGATTTTTGCATCGGGGATCTGCTCACTGTTTTAATGCTACTCTTTATCATTAATCAGTGGGTAGAAAAAAGTGAGATTAGAATTTCCAACAAAGGGAATCACTTTCCTTTAGATTGAAGGTACACAGGCAGTGTTCACAAAACCTACATGCTCTAATTTTTCTGTTAGCCTTATGCAGAGCAGAGTCTATCTGTTCTGAATTGTGTGCTGTTTGAATTTTGCTCTTGAGTTCTTTGATGAGCACCATGATAGCTGAAATATTTTATTGTTTATCTATAGAAGTTGGTTTGAATATAGGCTTTTTTTAACTGTCAAATATATATAGATGATAACACACTACAGAAAATCTTCGCGTGATGTTCTCCTAAATCATTACTGACAGTAATTGAGAGACAGGACTCTGGATGGGTGTAAGTAAGAGGTCGAGAGTTTGGAGTTGAAATCAAAGCCAAAGTCATTACCGAAGTCAAAATCGTGGCCGAAGTCATTACCAAAGTCATTGCCAAAGTCATTGCCAAAGTTGAAGTCGTTTATTGTCAACAATTCTTCTACAATTATACAGTTTCTAACAATACTTGTCAGCATTTGATCGGTCATTACCCTCTGTCCATAATACACCAAACAACTCATTGGCTACAAGTTAGTTCCTGCTGTCCTAAGCCTATTGGTTAATTAAATCTTACAAGCACAAACACCATGTTCCATACACTTTTAGCTCAAGGTAGAAAACTTTCCACTGTTTAAGAAATGGCCAGATGTTTTCCTTTAACTGCCTCCTTGCATGTTTTCTTCAGACAAAGCTCAGCATCCTTATCTTGTTTTTCTATATTCTTGTTTGTTGCTTCCAAGGCTTCTGGCCAAACAGGGTCAAGATGTCCTCATCATTCACTAGCTGTACAGCACTCCCAGTTCTTCTTCCCAGCCGTCCTGCTACACATTATCCCATAGTAATTATCAGTGATAATTTAAATGTCTCACATAGACATCTAGTTCAATTAAAACCTCCATTACTAGTCAATTAATGTATTTTTCACTTATTTTAGAAGAATCCATTGGTTCAAACATGTTTACTCATGGATATGGGACATGAGAATTCAATATTTTTAGTTCCTCAATGTAAAGGTAAATGGATTCAAAGACCATAGGATTAATTTAGTTACCTTGTTACAGACTACTTGTGTATTTGTGTAGCAGAAATAATGGATAACAAGGGAAGTGAAAGATTAATCACACAGGCAGTAATGAGCAGGTGCTACTGGAGACAGTAACGAAGACTAGAAATCTTTGATTTCTGCCTGATGGGCCACTGAAGGATCTGCTCAGGCACAGCCTTGCAGAGGGTCAGACTGAACTTTGTCACTGGAAATAAGGGGTCAAGGTGATAATTATGAGGATTTTGGAATATCAGGAGGAACTTGTGAGGTTATGTAAAGCTTGTTGTGTTTAGGTATGAGGTGTTTAGGGAGAGCACCAAAGGCAGGGAAAGGAGAAGACCAGGGCAGATCATGGAGGAGAAAACATGGGAAAATGTAGGAGAGGGGGTGAATAAAAGGGGTCAGACAGATGTAAGCTAGCCAGTGCACTTGTCTGACTGAGCCCTGCAACTAATTGCTACAGCCTGTCCTATCTTGGTACTAAATCCTATTCTTAATTATTATTTTTTTTCTGTGTAATTCAGCCTCTATTCTATATGTGATTGCTGAAGTCTAAATGCTAGCAATTGGAGAAAAGGTCACAGCACTCATAGGTCTAGGTGCCAGCAACCAGAGACATGTGGGTGTGCTTGTCTTTCTCTAGTGAATGACACATGAATAACTGCATTGAATTCAATGATATTCATTCAGGTATGTACATGTAATTCACTAACTTTGAGCTGGACTATTTCATGAGTAGGAGGAGACATGAATCTGGAAAGACTCAAGGTCTGGCTAAGTGGTAGGCAAGAGAGCCTGAGGTCTGGGCACAGACTTAAGGTCATCTGAGGGCCCATGCTGGCACCTGAGGGATTTTCTTGGTCTGAGTTCAGAGGACAACTTATCACCACACAGCTGTTCATGCTCCCCTTCTCCCCCAGTGCTGAGAAGGAGAAAATAAACACAGGCTCAGGATTCAAGATAAGGACAAGGAGGGATAAATCACCTATTAGGGACATGTGCAAAGACTGACACATTAGGGGAAGAAAAAAAAAAAAAGAAAATAAATTTAATACAGACACTAACAATAACATAAGTTAGCAGACAGAGTAGGACAGTGAGAAGCATTACCACATCTTGAGAACACCTTCGCCCCACCCCTCCCTTCTTCCCGGTCTCAGCTCTGCTCCCAATATCTTCCCCTCCTCCCCCAAGTGGTGCAGGGGGCAGGGAATGGGGGGTGCAGTCAGTGCTGCCACTTCATCCATCTTTGGGGGGGAAAATTCTGGAACTTCTTCCCCCTGCTCCATCGTGGTCCCCTTCTCACAGGAGACAGACCTCCACAAACTTTCTCCAACTGGAGTCCCTCCTGCGGGCTGCAGCCCTTCACAGGCTGCTCCAGCTTGGGACATGCTCACATGTTGCAATCCTCCCAGCACCAAACTACAACAGCAGGGGCTGCTTCTTCCCACAAGATCCTGGCTGCCTTTGGGTGCAGCTACCTTAATTTTCCATTTAGGGCCCCCACAGGCCATTTATCAGTGTCTGCTCCACTGTAGACCTCCATGGGTGGCAGGGTGGGGGGGGGGGCGCCCTGCTGTCTCACCACAGGATACAGGGGGGTCTCTGCTCTGGCACACCTCACCCCCTCATTTCTTCCTCCATTCCTCCATTGACCTTGGTGTTCATACATGCTGCTGCAACTCCTCCTCACAAGTCCAACTCTTCCTCACCAGGTCCCTTCTTAAATATGTTCTCTCAGAGATGCAGCTGATTGGCTCAGCCTTGGTGCAGAAGTGGAGCTGACTTGGAGCTGGGGGAGTTTTGAGAAGCTTCTCACAGGGGGCCACTGCTGTAGCCTGTTCCTCTGCTACCAAAAAACCCCACCACTCACTCAAACCCAGGACACCCACCCTGTGATTGTGGGAATTCCTGTGAGATGAGTATGTGAGCACACACATGTGCCTGCGGGCAGACATCAAACTGGACTAGATGGTGAGCAGGGAGACACCTCCATACAGGGAGAGGGAGCCCAGGATCGGGACATAGGTGTTACACAGAATTAGAGACTCTGCTGATATTCCAGGCATCCGTCATTGCGGGTATGCTTGTGAATCTGGAGAGTGTGTGCGGAGGGCTTGTTTTCATTAACAAACTTCAGTCCTGATTAGCCAGAGAGGAGGAACAGGGCACGGCTCTCTGCACTTATACTTTATGTGAGTTTTTGTAGTGTTACACGCACATGCTGCTAAAGGCAGTGACAGTCTGCATGGCTGGCTGCATTAGTGTGCACATTTGTGTGTGTGTGTGTGTGTGCACAAGCCTCTCTGGGAGACTCGCTCAGTCCTGCTACTGGCTGGACCTGGAACTGGGATGGAGAGACCTTCAGGTGCTGCAGCAGCCAGGAGGAAACAACCCCCCTGTGCTGGAGTCTGCTGGATTAGGCTGCTCCCTTCACATCCTTAACACTCAACATCTTTATCAGCTATTGTCAGTTCTGTCTTGTATTTCACATTCAGGTTTATTATAACTGGCCTTAAATATATATATATATATATATATATATATATAATTTTTATTGTTACAAATGCACTTAGAAAGACTGATGTAAACAAAGCTGACCTTTTTTAATTTTGGGGGGTTTATTTTTCATTTTAGATTTTGGAGGTTTTGATGGATGCACGTCTTTTATCATGCCATCTGATAGAAAAATGAGGAAAGAAGAGAGAAAGCAAACCAAAGCAATGATTTGACCTCCTTCCAACAGAAAAACTCTCAGAAAGTGGTGATAGTTCCCATCTGTCAAAATTTAGGAAACTCTAAAAATGAAGAAAAATGGATGATTTCATAGATTAAGTCAAAATAATGTAAACTATTACTTCTTCTTAATATCTGAGTGGAGGTTTTTTGCTAAAAAAACTCCTCCTTTGGAAAAAAAAAAAAAAAAAAAGAAACCAACCAGATTAAATCACAAATAATAAAAGATAAGCCTTTGGAGAATTTAGTATTTCTGTTTTGCAGGTGTTGAAAGAAAGTTCTACTCATGGAAATGCCATTTTAAGCTTGTACTCATCTTCTGCCTTTTATCTAAGCATATGTTACCATCAGACATCAAAGATGGAACACAGACTTAGATGAATGCTTGTTCTGTTCTTACATTAAATAATTTATTTCTGGTTTTGCCACTCAAGTTAAACAGCCATTGAGGTCCTCTTAGTATTATGGCATCAAGCTGTTTGGATTGAAACTAGAACACAATGCCATCGGTATAGGGAAACTTCTTTCTTAGCATGTTAGTTTGTAAAATGTCTTCTGAGCTATTCACATACTCTTATACAGATAGCTCAAATCCCGGAAAAAAAAAAAAAAAATTCCTTGTAAGTTACTGAGCATTGTTGAGTTTCACATCAAAACTCATAGGGGTCAGATTCAGATCCAATAAAGCATTTAAACTCATAACACCTATTTAGTTCTTTAATTGCACATTTAAACAGTTAAGGAACCTTAATATGGGCTAGAACAATAAATCATCAACTGGATTTGAGACTCATTTCTGCGTTCTATTATAGACTCATTCTCATTAATGGCCAAAATAGTTTTGTGATGAAACTGTGGGTAATTAGGATGCTACCAGTTGTCTAGGAAGTCACAGATGCCCTGAAACCACTCTTGGAAATAATTAAAATTGATGGCCTTATGCCTCCTGATGATCTTTGTACCGAGAGAGCACCAGTTCTTACAATCCACTCGAAGGTGACTATATGCTCTCATCTTGAAAGATTTCTAATAAAAGCCAAGGAGCTGGCTTTATTAGTTACTTGATGTTACTAGCAATGTGTTTCACATTACCAGTTTTGAATTCACTAAGTAGCAGTGCTTCTTCCTTTGTACAGCCCCCAGCACAATAAAATCTGGTCTTTACATGATAATAAAATAAAAGGTAAGGAGCTCTCGGTGTAGACTGAGAATACTTCATGAAATTACTTACAGTTTACCTGTGGAGTATGTGTGTATACAGGCAATGCTCCACTGTTGGTCTTAGGTCACATTCATCTAAGCTTCCATAAAAGCTGACAAAATGGTGGGGTAGCAGAAAAGGGAAGAAATCTCAACCTTAACTCCTTATATGGCTTTACTAGAGTATCAGATCACATACTGACAGTAATGCCCTTGTCAAGAAAAGCAGTGTCACCATGTTTTCAAATTCCAAAATTGCTTGCAATTTTTCTCTCTTTGCACTTTGTTCCTTTTTTATGCAATTCAAATTGCTTCCTCACTTTGTGCTGGAGGGATGAGGGCATGGTGTGTGAGCTGGATGGGGAAAAAGAGGCTGTAGCACAGCGGGCTCCTGCCATCATTTCCCAATTCTTCTCATCAGGGAGAGCCGATCAGATTTAGCAAGATAATAAGCATAGGCCAGACTCTGCCCTTTTACACCATGATGAATCTACAGCAAATTCACTGCCACTGATTAAATTTACACCTGTGGAAATCAAGTACCCTCTGCCTCATCCCTCTAGTGCTTTCTGCTTCTCTTAGCCTCAGGGCACTCTACTGAACGACCTCCAGGCACCCTCCGTGATGCCTCTGCCATCATGTCACTTCCACAGCTGTTAGGTAGTCAAAAAGAAGCCTTCTGGGTATGTCTTTTCTATACCCCTTAAAACAAACTACAATCAATTTTGTTGAAAAATCATTTCAGTGAGTAGGAAAATGTCTGTGAGTATCAAATGCCACAAGACTTTCTAGCTAGCATTTCTAGCTGAAATAAGATTGCAACAGGCACTTTGATACTTTGAATGCTAACTGACAACTTTTCTTAATATGATGCTTCTTGTCTTTGGATAAGGCATAGCATGCATTGCTGTTATAAACAAATTATGATAATTTCTTCTGCATTTCTGACAGCTGAAATGTAAACTATTGATTTTTCCCTCTCTTTTTAGTTAAGTGTCTTGATGGCTAATCTCCTTGGCTGTCTTTTTCACTGTTAGGACAACTCCTGAGTCAAAAGCTATCCTAGTTTTGATCAAAGAATTAGAAGTTAGCTTTGAACTCTATAGCTTGACTTACATGTTAAGGTCTGATGATCAGTATTCATGCATCCAGTGTGAAATTATATCTCTGGAAAAAGTGATGCTATAGCTCAAAAAACTGATTCCTTAGCTAGATAAATTTTTGATCTTCTCGAAAAAGCATATATCATTAAGACACATTAAATCCAGTGGATTTGAAGACAATGGCAAAAGTTTATGTCTGAGCATAAAGAGCTCCTGGATAAGCAGTTATTTCTTTTTCCATAAGGTTGAAGAACAGATATGAATGTCAGTTCAGGTAAGAGCAATCACTATTCAGGGCTTACATCTGTTCATAGTAGGCTGTATAATGGCATCGCAAAAACATTGCATTGCTACTCTGAGGATGCAGTGTGTCCTGCTGCAAAGAGATAGATGATTGACTACCTTTCTAAAACTAAAGCATAACCTCTTTGTGCAAGATGGGGCACAAGAAGTGGTTCTGGTCCCTTCTGATAGAAAGCAGAAATGCCCACAGCATAGCGTATTAGTTATACCATGTTAACAGCAAAGCGAAGTGAACTGCGGCAATTCATGATACTGTTTGGAAAACTGAGAGACTTTATAATATTTTCTGTTGAAGAATTCCCATAAATACTGTGGAGAACTTTAGTCAGTGGGCACTGCTCTGCCTAAGGGTGAAAAAGAGGCTACAGGATCCAGAACTAGTTATCAATCATTTAAACAGGATAACAACTGATCAAGTTACAGATAATTACTTTCTATTTGATCATACTCAGTAAAAGACTATTTTTACAATACAAAATCAGCAACAGATTGTTTTTATATATGGTCCTCAGCTGTTAAATCATCAGAATTTTTTATTTATAGTACAACTTGTTAGCTTTTTCTTTTTGCTTTCAAAATAAATAAAAATCTATGTACTATAAATGCATCCAAAAGTGACATGACACCTCTGTGGTGTTTGGAATGGTTAGTGTTAGTGTATTATAAGATGATTATTTTGTGACTGTTTTTTTCTTTCTTTCTTTTTTGTCAAAGGACAATTTGATGGGTTTGGTTTTATATATTCTCTTTTGTTTCTGAAAAGAAACAGGAAACATAGCATTTAGTTTTGAAAGCAGATAAAATAGAAGTATTTTGTGGCAGATGGGATTTTTATGAGCTGTTTGTCACTATATACCAGTCTTGTTAAGGAGCAATCGTTTTCTGCTTCATTACACTAAGATAGCTCTGTTTAGGGTTCCACTCAGCTGTGAAATTACTTTAAAACTTCTATAAGGAATAGAGATGGGATTTTTATAAAAAAAGATTGCTAACACAGTATAAGGAATAGAAATAAAATGGTCAAACACACTGTTTTTTGGAAACAGAGGGGAATATAGAAATGTTGCATTGCATGCTTATGTTTAATCTGCTGGTTTAAGATGAAGTCTCTAGAGTACTGTTATTTTCTACACCTAAAAAAGGTAATGTTTAAGTTAGTCTATATATAAAGACTAAAAAGACATTATTTATGTAAAAAAAACCCAAACCCAACAATATTGTTTTCTTTATGCTGCTGTGAGACAGAGAAAATACAAACAAAATAATTACATGCACACAGACATCAATATGAAAATAGTGGGCCAGACCCTCACCTCCTGTACATCAGTGGACCTATATAGGTTTATACCGTTCTCATGACTTTCTTGAGAATAAACTCTGAATCTTTAAACCTTTGCTTCTTGCCCTAGGCAATTAAAATTCAACATAGTCTTGTGGGAGCTCTGAGTGGCTCTGAGAAAGGCAGGTGCTGGCAGAGCTCTTCTTCCAGACTTCCTGCCCCATGGCCCTGGGCAGTGTCCATGACATGATCTTCCTGTCCAAGTCAATCACTGATCTAGATAACAGTCAAAGCTTTTATATGTTTACCTGATCAAATTTAAGCATGTAACATTCACTGGTCTTACTCATGCAAATTCACAATGTGGGACTCTTAAGTATTTCTATGGTTGGCATTCATGTCACCTTTTTCCCTAGGATGCCAAGACTCTTTTTCTTAATTCAGATGTCCAGTCTTCTGAATATCATGTTATTTGTTAATTCATATTTGATTAATTCATATGTTTATTTTTGGAAAATGTGGGATTTCAGCGAAATATGTTAAATCTTTCCTTAAATAAAACTTGTCTCTTCTGTACTGAAATAACTTTTAACTAACTGCTGAAATCAATTTCAACAGTCTCATCTAACTTTCTAGCCACTAGGAAACAGCTGGTATTGCTATATATTTGATACACCTTCCTGGCGAGTAAGTGCACTTCTTCATTATTCCCAGTGGAACAAAGTTGCCTTCTGGCTGAGCAGCATTCCTATTCGCAACTATGAATGTTAAAAACACAGAGCTATAACACATAATTTAAAACATTGCAAGTATTGATCCTGGTGTCCATATGATGAAACTTCTCCACATCTTATATTTCAATCTCATACTTTAATGCATACTTTTGTTCCTTTCTACACCCCATCAGGTTTCACTGTGTTACATTTGAAGCATCTCTTTGTGGTACCTCTTCCCCATGACTATGTTTCATTCCCTTTTTTCCATGCCATTTCTCTTTCTCTCTTACTGTAGTATCATGTCAAGGCTTTATCCTTTCATATCGACTCTATAATATCTGCAGTAAATAATCTTTATTGTTAGTGTCCCTCCTCATGCCTTTGTGGGCAGTCCATCAGGAAAGACACTTGCCACAAGGTAAAGCTGTGCTGCACAGACATGGTTGTCTTGTATACAGACAATGATTGAAAACCACCTTGTGGGCAGCACTTCTTTGTCCTGCCCTGCTCATACTGGTGTGTATCTGAAATCATTCTGTTTGTTCACCTAGCAAAGGGTGATCCCTGTCAGCCCTTCACTTTGTGTATATGTTTTATAAGTTAATAAATCCAAGTACCCAACCATAACCCCACATCCACAGTCCTTGGGTCTGCTGCTGGGAATGGTCTATTCTTTCAGTAGCAAAGCACTACAGTTGGAGGCTTTCCCTTAACATGCAGGATCATTGTCAAGCTCCCTCTTGCTAAATCTGCATGAACTATTTGGAAAGAGTCATTCTCTGACTTTCCCATTCTTTCTACCAATGGGAAAGAAGAAAATTAATTTACACCTGCTGTAAGAGAAATCCATATGGTCTGTTTCACCACTGATGTTCACTCCTAACCTCCTACTTCAACTGAGATAATCATCACTGGTATTGTATTTCCCTTCAGACTCTCCGGAGGGGGAACTTCTAAATTTTTGGGTTCAGTCATACTCCCTCTATTTTGTCATATTCCACAGAACACTTGCTTAACTTCAGAAAATTTCAACAGGATATACAAATCTGAGGTAATCACATTAGGATCCTTTATAACTAATTGTTGTGGTTTGAGCCTGTTTGGCAACCTAACACCACGCAGCCACTCTTTTCCCCTTCTCTTCCAGCAATAAGAAGAGACAGAGAGCCAGGCTTGGGGCTCGAGATAGGACTGGGATGGGGAAAAAATCCCCCTTTACGGTCACGAGCAAAAGGCAGACTCGTTAGGGGAAGAAAAAAAAGAACATACATTTATTACAGACACTAACAACACATAACAGTGTAGGACAATGAGAAGCATTGCCACACCTTGAGAACACCTTCCCCCCACCCCTCCCTCTTCCCGGGCTCAGTTCTGCTCCCAATATCTCTACCTCCTCCCCCCCAGCAGCATAGGGGGGCAGGGAATGGAGGGTGCAGTCAGTGCTGCCGCTTAATCCATCTTTAGTGGAGGTGAGCTTCTGGAACTTGTTCCCCCTGCTCCAACGTGGTCCCCCTCTCACAGGAGACAGTCCTCCACAAACTTTCTCCAACATGAATTCCTCCCATGGGCCGCAGCATTCCCCACACTGCTCCATCGTGGGTCACTAACTTCCTCCAACTGGATTCCCTCCCACGGGCTGCAGCCCTTCCCGAGCTGCTCCGGCGTGGGACTCCCCCGCATGCTGCAATCCTCCTGGTGCTGAATTACAGCAGCGGGGCTACCTTTTGCCATGAGACCCCGGCCTTCTTCGGGCACAGCATCTTGATCAGTCAGGAGAAAAACATGGGCCACAAATCAATGTCTGCTCCACCGTAGATCTCCATGGGTGGCAGGGGGGGGCTGCCCTGCCCTCTCACCACAGGATACAGGGGAGTCTCTGCTCCGGCACACCTCCCCCTTCCTTTCTTCCTCCGTTCCTCCACTGACCTTGGTGTTCATGCAGCTGCAGCAACTCCTCCTCACAAGTCCGACTGCCCGTCACCATGTCCCTTATTAAATACGTTACCGCAGAGGCGCAGCTGATTGGCTCAGTTTTTGAGCAGAGGTGGAGCTGGCGTGGAGCTGGGGGAGCTTCGAGAAACTTCCCACAGGGGGCTGCCCCTATAGCCCCCTCCCCTGCCACCAAAAAAACTCCACCACTCGCTCAAACCCAGGACACTAATGGATAAAAATAGGCACTTAAGACTGCGATTTATCTACCTGTTAGTGACATCTCTTTTGGGATGAGCTGAATATGGAGGTCAACAGTTAGGCATGTTAATCCCTTCTGAAAAAAAAACCTCTTCTTACCAGGCCCGTGTGTTACTAGTTCTCAGATGAAGCTGTGTAGTTCAGAATATCCTCTCCTTGCAATCTTTTGGATATTTTCTACAACATACAGGTCTTCATTGGTCACCTTAGTATGGTCCAATGCTCTTTATTTTAGGATCATACACCAGAAGAGTAGAGTGGCTTTGGGTTCAGCTAGTTGCTGTAAACCACTTTTTAACACCAAGGAAGAGTGTTTAATAATTAATAAACAGGGAAAAAAAAAACACCCCAAATCCCCAAACCCGAAACATTTATTTATATTATATGACAGAGAGAAACAACAATATTATAAAGTTATTAATAACAGGTGAACTGGAATGAAAAGCAAAGAGTATATTTATGTACTCAGCATTTAAAGCTCTAAACTTTAATTTCCTTTGTGTGATTAATTTCACAAGCATGCATGCAATTCTAAGTAAACCTAGATGATGACTGATTGTACATTGCATCTTTAGACTGAAATCAAAGAAGAAAGTCTAGATGTAGGCATGCCTTGGTTATTCCTCAGATTATTCTGTTACATGAATAAATTACTTCTCCTTGCTTTCAGATTTCCAATGAGCTCTCATACGTGTTTTTTTCTATTTTTTTTTTTTTTTGGCTTATTTTACCTTAATTTTTGAGTCTTACCAAACATATGACGTGGAATCAGCTGGCAAAATAATTGTATAGATTCTTGTGCTTCATAATTGTATTTTGCATCCCTTTTCAGCACTTAGATCAGCTCTCAGTTGTCATACAAACACATGCAGCTCTTCCAGGTGAAATCTTTGTAGTTGTAGCCTCTGTGAATGTTTCAGTGAGTTAAGTGGTTACATCTCCCATGCAGTCAGGATATTTGGAAGTTTGTGGCACTTGATATGAAACCAAGAATTCTCTTTTACTTGCACAGCACACCTAGAATTATTGCATTTCGGACTGGCTGGCAAAATCCATGTCACACCATGAGTAATGTATGGATATCTCTAGACCTGTGAGTGTTAATACTGACTGCCTTCATATAGAAAGACAGGCTCACAGTAACTGTGTTTCTAATCACCAAGGAGGTAGTACAGGGATGTTAAGGAACCTTCTCCAGTATCTGTTGATTTTGTACCAGGAGTTTGCCTTGTAATGAGAGATTTGTTTCCCACAGCTCTTCATCCCCAGTGATCCTGGGAGAAGAGGTGAACAGAATAAGATATGAAAATACCTTGTCTTGTATGATTACTGTGTGCAGTGTACAGGGTGTTAGTGTTCCAGGCTTTAATATCACTGTTTAACTCTACAGGTCTTATATGTCTTTGAGTTACATGTGGAATTACCATAGGTCCCAGTGTACCAAGATATTGAACAACACTTGATCCCATAAATCGTATTCTCATAAGTAAGTTTAGTCAAATGTTCTTAAGACAAATATGGTCAATCACAAAGACACAGATCAATTCAATCTTATTTTAGAACTGTTTAATAATCAGATTGTAGATCTGATTTTTGAAAAGGTAACTGAGTCGAAATTTTATGAATATCCAACCTAAAGATGGCAGGCAACTGGAAGAAAGAATAGAAAGAAGTAGTATTCAGATAGGTGGTCTGCATTATATTTTTGAAAAGGTAACTGAGTTGAAATTTTATGAATATCCAACCTAAAGATGGCAGGCAACTGGAAGAAAGAATAGAAAGAAGTAGTATTCAGATAGGTGGTCTGCATTATATTTTTGAAAATCTACTGTGGAAAACACAATAATGTTATTTAATTTAGATGACAATACAAGCTAGCAAATATATGAATATTTTTTTTCAGTAAGCTCCATGAATAAAAAGTACATGATCTTTTATTCAAAAGAAGAGAGATTATTTTAAAATTTGATTCAGTTTGTGATTTGTTCAGTGGATGAGTTCAGGGGCTTGAATTGGTAGGTGTCGTGCCATGGGGAGAAATGGGGTACAGAAAGGTACAGGGAATCTGACAAGGGGATCTTGAAGAAGCAATTTTCAGCCACATGAATAATGGAAAATCAGGTGGCAAATTGAGGAGTCTGGTCACCTCAACCATAAGGAGCGCAAATGACTACTCAACAATCTTAAATAAATAAAAAAAAAAGTTGTATGGATTAGCTTTAGACATAACTTGAATAATGAGAAAAAAAACAGGTATTTAAACTTTAAGTTTTACATAAAGAGACATTCATTATACAACTGCTTTGTATAAATGGTGTTATGTCTTTTTTTATCAAAGGTTACATTTCCTTATTGCAGAAAAAAGGGAACATAGCAAAACTCTGGAAAGAGGTTTTGAGGCTACATTTTTATTTTCTCAAAGTACTAAGATTGTTTTGTGTCATATCATTCATTACTGAGATGTTTCAACACCAGACTGATGCTCTGGATTATTCTTACCCTTGGGGACCATTTCTGTATTTCTGACATCTCTAGAGAAAAATGCTGTGTTTGCCTGAGTAACTCCCAGTTCATTCAGGAGTCACTAGTCATTTGGGTAGTTGTGCTTTGCCATCTTGTACCAGCATGGGAAATACATGGGATTGATGTTTACTAATATAGTTAGACTTACAAGTATAGTAATTTTGTCCCAATATGTGAGAAGCAAATCCAAATTATTGAGCATAGGTTTTTCTGTCTATGTGAACAAAAATTAGAAGAGGCTAAATAAATAGTATAAAATAGTAGAACATTTTATTTTTAACTGCTTCTTAAGCTACTGAAATCAAAATAGTTCCTAGCTTAGTCACATTTAACAGTCTAAAATGAGAGTCTTAACTGATGGAAAAAGACATAACTCAGTGACAGCCAAAGGCAGTTTACCTCAGCTGAGGATCTGTTTTGTAATATTTTTCTCTAACGATGTCCCTAAGCTATTAACATGACTGAAAAAAAAATAAATAAAATCAAAATCTGTCCTTTTGCCATGGATTATGACCTGATGTGTAGCATGCTAACTAAAGCCGTATTTCAAACTGAATGTACTTACTAAGAATGAAAAAGCTTGAGAATGCAATTAAGGAAACTTTAAATGACTAAAACAGCAATTTGAAAGTAAAGAAGCAGTTGGTTTGCTTGCCTACAGAGAATTTGCAGGCAGATTTTATTATGAAAAAGCTCAAGTCCCCCAGGCTTAGTGACAGCTGAATCCTACAATATGCTACATTTGGCAGTAACTCTTAGAAGAGATATATGTGTCTCTTTTTTCTGTTAAATATAGGTGTTACCTCTTCAGTATTACTGGTGCTGGGTATAAAAGTTTCCATCATAAAGATGAAGAACTAGACAGTAACTCTCAGGTGGCTCTACTAGATAGGTTTTTATAATCTTGCTATACTTCAGAATGTCAGGCATTTATTTAAAAAAATGTATAAGGACAAAACTCACAAGAAAGAAAATTAGAATCAGAGAAACTAACCAGACTTTTTATTAAATCAGCTTATGTTACTACCCTGTATCATTTCACCTGTTTCTCTGTTTCATTCTTTTATATGCTCCAAACTTCCCAAAGCATTTCAGTGTCTTTTAGGGGGAATAACTGAACTTTTATTTCCTGCAAAATGATGGATTTTTGACTTGGGATTTTATAGCTGTACATTTTTGTGGTTAAAATCCCAAATATTCTCTTTTAAAACCCAAGTCAGTTATTCACCCTATTCAGAGAGAATCCTAGGGCTGGAAGGGCTATCTTTTTCTTCCACAAGAAGAGCAGCAGCAATCATATATGAGCTACAGAGAGAACAAGGGATGATGTTAAGAATTGGCAATTTCTGGGTAAAGATATGCACTTTCAGCCATAATTTTTTATTACATATTTGAAAAGAATTCCACAAAGAGTTTATTAATTACCAGTCAGAAGACATCGAACATTAACTGGCTGCTGCTGGCAGGTGCAAGTGTTCACACTGAGACTGAATCTTTAATGAAGGTTTTGTCTATGTCCTGACACTTAAGCGTGGGATCAGGGTCCAGTCTGCTAAATGACACACAAATGTTGCTCAGAGAGTAGTTCTACAAGAAGACTTAGGTGCCTAAAGGCTTTCCAATTGCAAAGGACTTCTGAATCTACATGTCTTCTAAGTTGACATTCTATATCTCCTCTTCGGTGAACACAAGCATGCTCTTCTTATCTGAAACTTTCTTACACTTTTTTTGCACTTGCCTACCATTACCCCAGGCAAACTGCCAGGTTCCTCAACTTTACAAAGTCACATAAATGAAGTTGGGCAGTGACTGAATCCCATGAAGAACCTGGTCCAGTAGGCATGTGTTAAGTTTCAGTTTATCATAAGTAGCACCTTTGGCAAGGAAACTTGAAGCTTGGTGTAAAGGCAAGCACCTATTCAGTCTCAGAGTAAAGGTGTTACAGTTGCCTTAACAAAATAGCTTGAATCCTAGAATATTATTTTGATTTTAGTTTCGAATATGATTTTGATTTTTAAATGGAGTTATGGTAGCTATGAGAACATACGATATGTTAAAATCTTAGGAGGAACTAGCATTGTGTTTGCCTCAATTACTATGGAAATTGTTATGGACTCTGAATCAAAACAATGGGTACTGGTTATGGATCTTGATTTGAAACAATAGGTACCAGAAGAAACTGTTTTTGGTTGGGAAGATCGGCCAAAGAAGAAATGAGCATTAGCCAGAGATAAAATGAGCATGCGCAGGGATGGAGTTCAGTCAGTGGGCACAGTGAGGAAGACTATCGATGACCACCAGAGGACCCCTGTCCAACATATCCACACATGTGTTAGAAACATTTGCATATGATAATGATTTCCAGGGAATAACATGAATATGCTAATCATTACCCTCCCCCCATTCTTTTGAAATCAATCAGTAAAGATGACCAATGATTTCTGTAGAATAGGAATATAGGTAAGGTGAGATAACTGAAAGCCAATCATTATTAAGGTCAAACTAAATTTTGTTGATCTTACGTAACCATGACTCTGCTGAAAAAGTTTATAAATATGTCGTGCTTTGTACCTAATGGTGAACACATTTTTTGGTGGAGCTATCCCCCGTGTTCCCCAGAGCTGGAATAAAGAAGTGCTTGCTGGTCTGCTTTGTGTAGATAAGCTTTATTCACGATTGCAACTACTAACATGGCCACCTCCCCGGAAGGACCCTGTGTCATCCCTATCTTGTACGTGTCTTGTATACCACAGGGGGTATGATCTCACTGTAAAAAGATGTGTAGACATGGCACTTAGGAACATGTTTTAGTGGTGGTCTTGTCAGTGTTAAGATTACAGTTGGACTCAATGGTCTTAAGGGTCTTTTCCAACCTAACTGCGTCTATGATTCTATGACTTGACACTTACATATGTAAAACCAAATCCTGCCCTAAATTACCAACCTTGTCACTAAGTATTTTTTTTTTTTTTTGAAAAAGACGTCCTTCATTTTTTATTTTCTTTCTGCTTGATTTGATGACTTCTTATGTTTCTCATCTATCAATCTCTTGGGTATGTTTTCAATCAGAAGATGACGTATTTCTTAAAATCTTGCAGGAAGCCTCTGGCACTCAGGGGTCAGTTTCTCATCAGCCAACCACATGCTCAGATAACATTTCCTCTAAAGTGTTTAGAGGAGAGAAAGAAGAGACAGTGCACAAAGAGTGTTTAAGAAGGTAGCTGCCTTGAGTTGTAGAAGATAGCTGGGCAGGCAAGCATGACTTCCTAAAATTTTTGAGAAAGCTTAAATAGTTATCAAAACTGGATTTGATATAAGCAAATGTCATAGTTGTCTATATAATGAAAGCTGCAGGTCTCAGTTCACACTGTAGGGTGAGCATCTTGAGGCCCAAGTGCCCAGCCCATAAGGATTTTTATGTGAGGTAAAATGGGTAAACTACACAGCATTTGCTGTAGCATACTGCAAACCGGTCATCTCCACCTTCTCTGCAGGTCTTATTGTTTGCTGTCTTGCTCTGGCTGGAAGTCCAGTGATGGCAACTTTACTGTTAAAGTTTTTCTATCTGATGGGCATGGACAACATCAGAGGCACCCATGGCAGCTTGTTATTCTCAACCACAAGCCAAGGACTGCTGTTCTCCTCTTCATGCCAGATAAACAAGCAGAGACTCAAATATACATAAGGGAAGAAAAAGGATTTTTGAGCCTGGATAGTAAAGGCATTTAAGCTAAAATAATTGACTGTTCTTCAAGCATAAGCTACGAGTGCTGGGGATTAGTGTTAAAGAGCATTCCTTTTTTTTTTTCTTTTTGATAAGCCTTCTGTAGTCAATGTGTTTCTTATTTAATTAATACCACAGACAGTAAATCATTGCCTTATTTCAAAATTGTGAGAGTATTAGCCACTTTTAGAATAAAAGCTGTTGTATTGTGAAAGGAAATCCAAACAAATGTATGCTTCAAAATGATTATTTTACCCTAGAGACTTAATTTATACAAAACAGATTAGTAGAATACAGTCAAATTCCCATTAAAACATGAGAGTCATCAATTTTCTGTTGAGTGAAGCATAGCTTGAATTATGAGGATTTAATTATAGTAATGATTATAAAGTTGGGGTTGAAAAGTGATTCATGTTCTGAGCTTGATTTTCTTCTTCTGCTTCCTTTTCAGTATTTCTCATTAGATTCTTTCTATATTTTCCACCAAATCTTTCTCTTATTAGAGTAACTGAATCACTCTATAACTGTGACTGTTTTTCCCAGGAGCTGGTTGAATTTTGAAGATAATCAAATAAAACATTTTAGAAACACGGAGCATGGTTCTGGTCAGTGCAGTAGCTCACATTTGACATTACAGCACCTAGGATCTCCTCAGGGATTGCTCCATGATGGTTTAAAATGCAAGAGTGCCATTTTGAAAACACCTCCTGCCTACAGACTTCCCTGCCACAAGAGCATTCTGCCTCCAGCTTCTTTCTCCCCTCCAGCTGTTTCTTGTCTAGAGGTCAATCGGCAGCTACACTGTGGTTTCTCAGTACAAATATTGCATTTTATCACATTTGTCCCCTATTCCCATTGCTAAACACCCTTGTTCCTCTCTGTCTGGCTTTGCCCACCCTGCCTGTGGTGGGAGTGCTGGGGTGCCTGCACTACATCCTGCCTCATGCACCCTGTTGTGGAGGACTCAGAGCCCATTGCCTTGACCTCACCTCATCCACACAGGGGACAAAGGAAGGAGATGGGTCATCACTCACAGCTCAGACTACTCAGGGAATGATTTGGCAATGTGGGTATGCGGCAATACACAGCTGGAAAGGGAGGAGTTGTAAGACTAAAGCCAGAGTCAGTCCAGCATGCCAGCTGG
Organism: Tyto alba; assembly: GCF_018691265.1. Lineage (NCBI taxonomy): Eukaryota > Metazoa > Chordata > Aves > Strigiformes > Tytonidae > Tyto > Tyto alba. The sequence continues at coordinate 55,770,881 of NW_024881282.1, forward strand.
CAAGGGATCACAGGATGACGTGGTGATCATTCAGACCAGCAGGGACTTCAGGAGGTCTCTAGTGCAGACCCCTGCTCAAAGTTACCTCTGAACCCAAACCAGGTTGCTCAGGGCTTTATTTAGTTAGGTTCTTGAAAACCTTCAAGGGTGGAGACTGCGTCGTCTGTCTGTGTAGCCTGTCCCGCTGCCTGCCTGCCCCTGTGGTAGAAAAAGCTTTTTGTAATGTCCAACATAAGCCTCTCTTGTTTCAGTTTATGCTTATTGTCTCTTATCCTTGTGAAGATTCTGTCTCCTGTTTCTTGCTAAGTACTGGGGAGTGCTGTGGGGTTCCCCTGAAGCCATCTCTCCTCCAGACTGAACCAGGGAGATCCAGGGGCCACATACTGGACAGATCAGGTGTTTAAACTCAGTCCATATATACACATGCTTTTATTTGAACAGTATATATTTCTCACTAATGGGTTTTCATCCTGCCTAGCCAGAGAGGGGAACAGGATGAGGCCACTGATGCTGGTTGTGTTGTGTGAGTGCTGAGCATGTCTGTTTATGTTGATCTGTGTGTCTGGCCATGTATTTAGGTATATATTATGCTGTAGATGTGTTTGTGCATGTGCCTACTGGGAATAAACGCTCAGCCTCACCACTGATTGGAGCTGGGGAGAAGGAGCTACAGCAGCGTCACCTCTGCAGGGAGGCCGCGTCCTGCAACCCCCTCAGAAGCTGAAACTTCTGGTTTGTTCGTGCTTATGTTAACAAGGGGGAATCACCTAGAATTTCCCCTTTAAATGTACACTATAAATTACTAATAACACAGATGACTGTGCCTAGATTTCCTTCACCTTTAGGAACATAAATATTTACTCCTGCATTCCCATGAGTGTGAGGCAAAACACAAAGCTTCATCGTGAGTTTTCTTCTAGATTAACTTTATAATTTTCTCATTTTGAAATGTTTTGTCATGCTGCTTAGAAAAGATACATGTCTTTGTCACATATTATTTATCTTTCAGCTGCTCTTTACTACCTACACTACCTCTTGGTAGTCTTTACCTCCAAAAAGCAAATACTTTTAGCATGTTGTGTTCTTAGGGGGGCAAATATTGGCTCTGAACTCTTATGTATTGGGATTATCATACCTGCCATATAAAAAAAATATTTTAAAATAATATCTTTCAGTTCAAAGTTGTCTTCTGCATAGGCAAAGTGGTCAAATTGAACTGTACAGGATACCAGTTTTAACAGATTAATTTAAATCAGTAATTATATACTGAAAATCATATGCAAATCTCTTCAAATCATTTCTGTATCTAAGGCTCACAAATTTTCCTTTGAACTTCAGATTTTTTAGTTCTTCAGATATTTTCTAAAACCTCTTGTGGATAATAAAAGCCAAAGTTCTTAGAAGATTCTTGACTCTCCCTGTGCCGAGCTCCTTTGGAAATCTGACTCCAGGTTCATGGCCATGGTATAATCCAAGGAGGAATTTTCTGGTGTAGTTGCTCAGGACAGCCTCTGAAATGTGCTTCCTGTACCTTCTTTGGAGCTCAGAGCTCGCCTCGGCTCTCCTTCCAGCAACATGAAAGTCTTATCGATGCAGTTGCTAACTGTTCTGGACAGGGTCTCTTAACTTATTTTGGTGAAAATATTTAATTTGTTTTGGTATTGATGTAAAAGAAGAGGAGAAAAAATAAATGCCAGTTTCTATATGGAGTGCAGAAACACATTTAATGCCCAGAACTCATGCACAGTTATTTCAAAAATTTTTATGATTAAAATTTATTCTGTTAAATAAATGGGTGAAATTCCCACAGTACACTCCAAAGAAAAAGTGTTTAGCCTGAAAAGGAACTGTCTGTTCTCTGTTAGAGTTCTAAGAGTATTTTATCCTGATTTCCTATGGAAATCTACCAAGCTTGACCCCTTCATTCAGTTGTATCTATAGGGAAATTCGACTTATTTACAAGTTTCATCAAGCTGGCAGTTGACTGGAAAAAGAACAGCCCAAACAAATGTTGCAGGGAAATAAAAGAAGCTAAACCATGGTTGTTCTGTTTCAAAAGACAGCAACCAACTGGCCAGTTAGTCTGACCAAGCTGTGAAATGCCCCTTACCTCATCACACATTAAGGGACTGGATAAATTAAAGATGAGTGCAGAAGGGGCATGTTTTGGGAACTGAATGTGTTGTAACACAGATATCACAGGTGTGAGGAAAAAAGTTATTTGTAGGGAAAGATTCAGATGAGAATCTAAAGCAAATCAGGTTTCATTAAATCTGCTGCTTACAAGATACTTCTGATTTCTTCCTTTTTCAAAACAATATATGCTCTCATTTTTCTCTTATCTCAAAGATATTATAATGGAGATGCAGAGAGAAATCCATGACAGTGCAGTATCTAGTGATACCTGAACTAGTTGATAGAAATGGGAGTGAGGTCACATCCCTTCTCCTCATTACCCCACAGACACCAAGTACACATTTCCACAGAAAAGGTAGTAATTAAATTTTCCAGATACTAGGCAAACTGTTTAATTGGCTATAGTGGGATTCTTTGCTTTAAGACACACACACAGGCCAGTGAAGTTTTACAAGACAGCATGAACTCAGTGTGACCACTGTCCTCAGTTGTGTGCACTGGGCTGAGGATTTGTCTTTTTGTGAATAAGTTGCTTGTGATCTAGGTTTCTTTTTGGAGTAAGCAGAAAGTAAAATACTTGTCAGTTATTAATTTTCTACTCTTTGGGCTCCATCATCTGAATACCTGCAAATTTGGTTTCCATCTTTAATTTTTTCATTATTGTGGATTGCTAGTTTAATTTGTTTTCTCTAGTCCATCTGGTATTTACCATGAATCTACTAATAAAAAAAAAAAATCCTTATGTATGTGGGTAGGGATTTCAATGGATTGTACTTTTGAGTTTAGTGTTAAGGTGACACATTTAAAGAAAGTTGTTCAGGCACCATATTAGAGTAGGCAGAAAGGTGAAACCTGTGGCTTGCTTCCTCAGAGCAGGGAATAAAACCAGACTAAATCCCACAGTCACAGCATTTATATTTATCTTTTTTTTTTTTTTTTTTTTTTTATAAGTGCTGGTCTTTTTCAGACTAACATTAGGCTAGACATATCTTTATGTAGCCAGTTGCCTAATTATATTTTTACATACCTGACCCCATCTGTCACCTTCTTTTACATCATGTAACAGTACAGTTCAAACCTGATTTTAATCAGTAGAAATAGCTGGTCTTTCACTCTCATTCTACTTTTGCAAACATTAGAGACCAGATGTTAAAAGGAAAGGCGGTTCCTGAACCATCCATCAGTTGGACAGAAAAGGACATTCAAAAACTCTTGTTGTTCTGCAACTAAGCATTCAAACAAACACCAAGCTGATCACTCCACTAATGGTTAAATTTGCAGCTGACTGAGAGGCAGATAGTCAGTCTGTGCACATTTTACCAAGTCAGTCTAATCTAAAAGATAACAGAAATAATAAACCTTTCCAGGTATGATTTTTCTGGGTTTTTTGATTGTAAAACTAATACAACAAAAACCAAACACACCTCACTGTTTTCTTAGTTGTGTTTAAATAAAATTTAAAAAAAAACCCACACTTATAAAATGGTACATCTGTTGTCCTTGGAGAATAACCTTACAAGGAAAAGAAAGAAAAGAGATACGTATAATTATCAATGTTTTGTTAGTTCTTTAGTTCTTTAACTTCTTGGCACCACAGAAACAGCTTGAACTCTAAAAAAGAGAACATACATTGATGTATCTGAATATTATTGTTGCTGAAAACTGACTTTCTTTAATTATTCTACTATCAAAACAACTGTGAAGCCTCCAAAAGTAATAAGTAATAGCTGGTAAGATTCAGATAAACCAGCTGAATGAGAAGCTACATTTAGATCAGACACAAGACTTTCCCAGGCTTGCAAATAAAATTAAATTCAGTAGAATCAAAATCAAGTGGAGCTACCTGGATGGCAAGTGTAAGTCTGCTTTATCCAAAAAATCAGATTTTTCAAAGTGTCAGTTGGAAAAGCTAATATATATGAACAATATATATTGCTCCCAGTGCTTAGAAGTCTGAGTATTTAAATATGCAGAATATGGAGAGAATCAGAAGGGCAAAAGGGAGAAAATTTGTGGGTTGAGAAAAGCTGTCCACACAAACAAAGCAAACCAAGCAATTCATTCACCATTTCCCTTGGGCAGGCAGGTGCTCAGCCATCTCCAGGACAGCAGGGCTCAAGCACATGTAACGGTGCCTTGGAAAGAGAAATGCCATCACTTCAAATATCCCCCTCTTCCTTCTTCTTCCCACAGCTTGATACGCTGAGCATGATGTCACATGGTATGGAATATCCCTTTGGGCAGTTGGAGTCAACTGTCCTGGCTGTGTCCCCGCCCAACTTCTTCTGCACCCCCAGTCTACTCACTGGTGGGGTGAGAGGCAGAAAAAGCCTTGGCTCTGTGTAAGTGCTGCTCATCAGTAATGAAAACATCCCTGTGATACCAACACTGTTTCCAGCATAAGTCCAAGACATAGCCCCATACTAGTTACAATGAAGGAAATTAACTCTATCCCAGCCAAAACCAGCACAATCCTACAGATACATATGTCAGCTATCCCTTAGGGAAAGAGAGCAATTAAAGGTGAAGAATGGAACTGATATAAGACCAGCAGGCCTAAAAAACCCTTCAGGAATAAATAGTCTTGTTAGTAAAAGACTCCTATCTATGAAAGAAGCAGAGTCTAGAATACTTTTGTCCTGGGTTTGAGTGATGGGTTTTTTTTGGTAGCAGGGGAGGGGGGCATTAGGGGCAGCCTCCTGTGAGAAGCTTCTTGAAGCTCCCCCAGCTCCAAATCAGCTCCACCTCTGCTCGAAAACTGAGCCAATCAGCTGCGCCTCTGCGATAATGTATTTAAGAAGGGATGTTGTGACGAGCAGTCAGACTTGTGAGGAGGAGTTGCTGCAGCTGCATGAACACCAAGGTCACAGTGAAGGAACGGAGGAAGAAAGGAGGGGGGAAGTGTGCCAGAGCAGAGACTCCCCTGTATATTGTGGTGAGATGGCAGGGCAGCCCCCCCCTGCCACCCATGAAGATCTATGGTGGAGCAGACATTTATTTATGGCCTGTGGCTTCCACCTGATTAATCAAGGTGCTGTGCCCGAAGAACGCCGGGGTCTTGTGGGAAAAGGTAGCCCCGCTGCTGTAGTTCAGTGCTGGGAGGATTGCAGCATGCGAGGGAGTCCCACGCCAGAGCAGCTCAGGAAGGGCTGCAGCTGTGGGAGGGACTCCAGTCAGAGGAAGTTAGTGACCCACGATGGAGCAGTGTGGGGAAAGCTGCGGCCCATGTAAGGATTCACATCAGAGAAAGTTTGTGGAGGACTGTCTCCTGTGAGAGGGGGACCACAATGGAGCAGGGGGAACAAGTTCCAGAAGCTCACCTCCACTAAAGATGGATTAAGCGGCAGCACTGACTGCACCCTCCATTCCCTGCCCCCTATGCTGCTGGGGGGAGGAGTTAGAGATATCGGGAGCAGAACTGAGCCCGGGAAGAAGGGAGGGGTGGGGGGAAGGTGTTCTCAAGGTGTGGCAATGCTTCTCATTGTCCTACACTGTTATGTGTTGTTAGTGTCTGTAATAAATGTATGTTCTTTCTTTTCTTCCCCTAACAAGTCTGACTTTTGCTTATGACCATAAAGGGGGAATTTTCCCCATCCCAGTCCTATCTTTAATCCCAAGCCTGGCTCTCTGTCCCTCTTCTTGTCAGAAGAGAAGGGGGAGAGAGTGCCTGTGTGGTGTTTGTCTGCCAACCAGGCTCAAACCACGACAACTTTTCAAAGAACAATGTCTTGCTTTTAACTTAAAGCTTGGTAAATTTGTAGGAGGGATTATCTGATACAGCACCTGCCATTTCCCCCAAAAGATGTCTTCCCTTCCTTCAATCCTACACTTTTGTTTCTTAGCAGGTTATCAACAAGGCTTAATATCATATTTTTATTTATAATGCACGGTCCTTCTTTATTAGTGACTGTTTAGGAGAGAAAACTTGATGGGGGTATTTTATATATCCCCAGAGCAACCCCATGTCCTCCATTCTTGTTCAAAATGCCTACCTTTTTTGTCGATCTGATTCTTAGAAACATTTATTATTTGTCATTTTTGATGGGCACATTTCCTACTCTCTTATGCTTTTAGCTGGCTTATTCATGAAATGGAACATCCTCTGCCATTTAACAAGGGTCAGCTGCTTGAAAGTCTTATCACACTGTTTCTTCTGCTGCAGTCTCCTAATCAAAAGCTTATTTAAAACTTCAAGACTCTTTGGTTTGTCAAAATATCCAGAGGTTGACTATAAGGATATAAGGTAAAAAAGGATAATCTAACAATGAATCTTATGTGTCCCTTAAGCCTGCTTGATGTTTCTGTCACAGTTTATAGGTGGTGTTGCAAACTCATTTGATAAAATGAGTTTTGATAAAACCAGATGCTGTGTACATCTGACTGCAGTATTATGACACATAATTGAAAAAAACATTTCTGTATTATGTCACTTGAAATAACCTGTAATAGATAAGTATTGAACCAACAAACATAGAAATTTACAGGCTACAGTATCCACTTCAGTGTGTGCAATGTGCTAATTACATCTGTCTTCTTTCAGCTGCAGTCCCAACCCTTGCACAAAAATAGAGAGCATTAAGATCTAAAATCATGTATAAGCAAAAGGTAACTCAAGTAAACTAAAGACTATGACAAGAAAAGAAAAACTAAACGTCTGTACTCAAATAAGATATACAGAATATCTTCAGAACAAAGTGTTTAATGTTCTGGTCAATAAGCCTGCCCAATTCTTTACCATTCACCACCTGACTTTACAAGAAATATCTCTGATTCCTGGATAATATGTTTCTGACAGTAATGTTCTCTAGATCTCTCTAGATAACTACCTCAGTGCAATGAGGATTGCCAGGTGTTACTAAATCAAATGCAAACTGCATCACTTCTAAGTATGAGGAGTAGCATGTAAGAAGGTATTGTCATATAAAGGAAAAATATAGAATAGAAGGTATTAACCATTTGCTTGCAATACTTTGAGGGTATATTCTCCTCTTGGGACTGTATTAATATATAACTGTTGTGTCTTTACCAAAGCAAGCTTCTGAATGCATAGAATCCATGTCCGTTTTTTCACCTTTCTTTATTATACTTGACATGTTTGATGGTGTTCATCACTTTCATAATTCCACTGATACTCTTTACTGTATGTCTCAATAAATTTGTCTGGTCCACATACCATCTACAACTGCAGCAGTAAAAGTTGTCACTGGCTGAGGAAATGTGCCTTCTATAAACTGTAGATATATTTCTTTTATTCTCCAAAATTGTCCAAAAACTTTTTTATTATCTGCCACAGCAGACAGTTTAGTAATGTCAAAATTATAATATTCTTTTTGACAAAGTAGTTAACACTGGAACTTTCCAATGGAAAAACAAACTTAATTAACATTTCATTCTGCATGTTGAACAAGGGGAGAACCTTTGAAACCCTGTTGTGATTGGAATGTCTTCATAGGAAAAGCAAAAGTAAACTTTATGCAATAAGCTCCAGCTACATTACTTTTTAAGTATTTTTCCCGAACAGATCTGCTTAGAATGCTTCAGACATAACTTTGGTTTTTATTTTTATCCCTCTCCAGTTGTATGTATATTTAATTGGCAGAGGAATAAACTTAGGGACCAGGAACAATTTTAACTAGGCACTTCAGAAAAGCTTATTTACTATTTTTAAATTATTTCAACTCTAGAGACTGTGATTCATTAAGGTAATTTTTACATAACCAGAAGTATAGAAAAGGAAGTTGACAAAGATGAGATTGTACAACAACCCCAGTGATTAAAGGTTCATAAAACTAAACAGAAATTTTCTTTATGTGTGTGATAGACTGCTGCCAAGATTTCACAGCCTCTTCCATATTGTCTTAACTTTGCAGAAAAGTATATTAAATTGTGCTGGTAGTATTTATCTGTATGTATATATACCTAAGGTAATTTGTTTTCCTCACAGGCAATTATCTGTATTACTATTTTTAATAGGATAATCAGATCTAGAGCCATGGATTAGCATGCATTTTACTCCTGTATTATTACTATTTCATACAGCTACAAAGATAAATATTGAGTAGTGTAAGCTCTTTAGTTTATCCTGGACAAAATAATTTCTTAATTTTAAATCTGGACAAAATTCTACAAGTCACTTACTATACTAACAAGCAAACAATACTGAATGAGTTTGAACTACTTAATGAACAGTATACTTGCCAGAACTTTATATAAATTTTAACATATTAGAAAAGATATTTTTATTTTTGTAGCAGAATTTCACGAACAAAAAGGACTAGGCAATTTGGTTGAGTAGGAATAGGGCTTTATTTATGCAATTTCCTACAAAAATTCACAGGCACTTTGTCATATGTAACACTAAAAAGCATTCACTACATTCATCATAAACTACATAATGTTTTACTTGTCATCATTTTCCTTAGCTGCTATTTCTCATAATCTGAACAGTCTTGAAAGCTCTGTACAGTCACAGTGTCAAAGTTACTACTGAGTGCCTTTCTCTTCTCCATTCCCTCACTCAGTACTGTAGTAGTTCAAATATTTGTACTGAAATATGTCACATCTACTCTTGGGCAAGAAGAGATATTTTTGACATATTTGAACATTGCCTGCTCAAGTAGTTTTTTTATAAGTGTGGAGGAAAATGACTTTAATTAACTAAAAGTTCCCATTTATTTTTGCATTCCTGCCTCAGGAATTTTTATAAAGGTTTAAAATTGTCAATCTTTGTCATACTCAGTGCATACTAAGAAGAGGATGTGGGTTTTGTATCACTGAATGAGGGCATAACTGGAAATGGCAGCTGAGGAAATACTTTTCCCTATGTTCTCTCTTTTGCAAACTCTAATCTCAGGAGAGATGCTGAGCAGCAACAACACGGTCTATGTGGACGAGTGAAAGAATATATTTACTGAACACCCATAGCATTGACCAGTTAGATACTTTCAGTCAGTACAATTCACAGTCTCTCATCCTTGTCATATTTCCCAGTTTGATCTGGTGGTAGCAACTTAGGGAAACTAAGAGTGCTTGCAAGTACTTGTTGTCAGTGTACTGTACAGGCACACAGAAAAGGTGAGAAGTCACATTTAGTAAAGGAGCATTACAAAATAACAAACATTAAAATTCCATAAACCAAATGTCAGCCTGTCTGCTCACCCATAACACTTCAAATTTTTTTTTTTTTAACTAAACATCCTCATATCTAAAGATACGGTCAATATTTTTAAGCTGCTCCATGCAGCAAGAAAGTATATGTATCCTCTTGTTTGTAAAGATATGGTCTTCTGAAATGAAACAACAAAAAGATTTCTCATTAATAGTTCTATGGGTGTCATGAGCTGACAGACAGGAAAAAAAATCTTCATGGACAACAAAAGGATACAAGGGTCATTTTGCTCCTCCTTGCAGCTTTGATCAATGATTATAAGTATAGTAACTATTAAAAACTTGAATATATGCTTTATATTCTGTTTTATATATTTACCGCTTCCATGACTGACAAGCTGAAATTCTGTAATGTACAAGGGTGGACTGGTGAATGGCACTAGTGACAGCATCTGAACACCTTGTGCTTCCACACAATAGCTTTGGAGTTACTGAGGGAAACTTTTGCTGAAACTAAATATTGCATTGTTAGTACAGGATGGCAAAATGCTTCCTGAAGATAAGTTTCATCTTTGGGGATCAGCTGCCAACCAGTCCCAGCACCTACTTTTTGGTAAACCATCTCTGTCACTGATTGCTTTTGTTCATGGAAAAGCAGCTGTAATGGGGTGTCACAGAGAGGCAGTCAGTAGCAGAGAAGAATAAAGTCAAACTTTAAATGTACCTCTGTGTTCCAAGAAGTGCTCTCCTGATGAACTCTCTGGATGCCAGGTGAGGATTTTTTTCTCAGTGAATTAGAGCTTTAAACAGATCAGTATGTAAATAGTGGTAGCTGCAAGTATCCCTATCTGGAGGAACTGGTTGTTGGGTAGCAATAAGTTGCATTGCAATGAAAAACAGTAGAGATCAGGAGCTAAGGCTATGCCTACAATAGTAAATTAATGAGGAACTTGATTGTCTATACCACGAATTGTTGAAATAGTCCCCAACATAATTTTTTCTGGATCAACCAGCACTCTCCCAAATAATAGTGCTCTGTGTGTGTATGAGTAAGCAGAGGCAAGACACTATTTCCAACAGTCAGTTTGCATCCAGTCACTCAGATTTATAAAGCAAGAATATTTAGTAATATGAGTGCAGACCACTCTGCACCAGCCGACCTCAAAACCAGATAATACATACAAGCACATTTAATTTATTATATAAGTTTATTTTGAATGAAACAGGCTTTACCCTTCATAATTTCTAAACACATTACAAAAATATCTCAAGTAGAGGAATAGAGACTGAAAACAACTCTCTGAAAACAACTGACGCAAATTCAAACAAACATTCATTCTATATTTCCAAGCCATAAGTGACAAGAAAAAGGAAAACAACCAGAAAACAGCTTACTTTCTGGCAGTAGTTGGTTCTTTAGTACTTGATAGTTAGCCTTTAATAGTTTCATTTAACTCTTTCAGAAAATGTTAACTATCAAACTATATTATTTTAAACTTGAGAACTGTACACTAGACAAAAAATAGTTTTAATTTGACTGCATCAGAATTAAATTTATGAAGTGTTTCTTTAGGTTTTGAATTAAATACTGAACTGTCAGTGCTTTACAGAATTGTTTCAAAATGCTATCCATGCCTAGAATTTTGCACAAGTTCCTGCAGATTCCTCACAGTCCAACATAGAAACTAATAATGTACTGCCTTGATGTTAATATACTTAGGGAATGGGAAAGTAGGGAGAGAGATTTTCTTGAGCAAATAGCAAGTTCACTGGTCACTGAAGGTTTGGAACATCTGAAATTATTCACAGAATCAAGTCAAATGTACTAATGTACTGTTTCAGATAATGAAAAACAGGCGAGGAAATATTAAAATTTATTAAAACCCTTGTTTTTCTTGTTACTTATTTAATTCTGCCTTATCTTAAGGTCAAAGGAGTGTTAACCCATGCAGAGCCTTAGAGTTTTCATTACCCCACTCTTAAGGGGCAAGGACAACCTACATCCAATGAGACTTTTGCATGTATCATGCCGTATTTTGATGAGCATGGTCTATCATATGACATATGTGAAATGGGTCATTTTAGCAGAGGGCACTATACACACTCAGCAGACTGACCTCCAGGGAGTTCTAAGGTTATTAACCCAGCTTTCAGAAGAGCTCAAACTGTCAATCAAATATGCCTGAGTAGATACAGCCAACAAAAGTATTTCTTGTAATTTCCATTTCCTATTGCAAATTGTGGCAAAATTTTCATGTCATATTGAAGATTGAATCATTCAACTAATATATTGAAAGACATATATATTAGATATAAAAATAAATCTGCAATATAGCATACCACTCTGAGCTATTATAACTAGTCAGTATAAAGGAAATTGACGGATACTTTCAAGCACTCATTCAGCATACAATTTAATACGGCATTGTGCAATGTCTTTCTTCATTAAAAAAGAGGAGGGAAAACAAGTATAGCAAGCAAAAAATATAACTTTCATTTGGAACTGAGGCTCAAGTAATTATGTTTACAGCATGAATTTTAAAATGTTCTTGTTATTCAAAACTTTAGTCTGCTTTTAATTAAGACTTGCACATTTGTTGAAAAAAATATAGCGTATTTGCATAGAAATAACCATGGCAAGTTGAAATCTTAATTTTAAGTCATTTTAATCACTTTCCTGGACTGGTAATTACTTTTCGTTGATACATTTGAAGGGAATCCTTGCAGCAATTGAATATATTCACATCAATTGATGTTTTCCCTGGTACTGAGAGATCATATGCATATGATATCTCTGGGAGTGGGCGAATCATATGTTTTATCATAACCTAATAATTAACAGAAATTCTTAGTCTATGTTGCTTGAGTTCCAACAGAATAAGCTTATAATTACCTGTAGCTCTAGGTAAGGTAAATATTTGATGTTATAGTGGCGAATCAGTTTTAGTGATATACAAGTCAGCTCAAGATATATATGTCCTTAGCCTTAGCCTTTAATACTACTAGAGATATTAATAAGAAAGGCAAGGTCAATTCTCCTGCATCTGCTATTGTTGCTTCATGCTACAGGCAGATAACCTGAGAGACAGAGCCAGCAGAGCATCTAGCTAATGAACTCCCTTGAGATTGATGAGGAGATTGCTGTTAGCAAACTCAGTGCTGGAAAAAATAGTTAAGAATATATTTTACTGCTAAAATGTGTTTAAAAGGTGATAAAAATAATGGTCTTCAACACAATGAATTTGTAACAGATTCTAATTTAATCATCTAATTATTTTGCAAACTGAATACATGAAACAATCATTGGATTTATTAAGACTTCTTATGAGCGTTGCTTTATGTTTTTTTCCTCTTGAAATTTTCTCAGAAACACAAAAAGGCTCATTCTAAATTAGAGAAAAAATATTTTTAACTGATGCAAAAGAACAATAAACTAGTTCAGGAAATCCACTGCTTCCTAACTGACACTGATGTTTTGAGGTCATGTGGAATAACTGTCTAGCACAGTGTACTAGGGTTATTTAGAGAAGATTTTTGTTGTTGTTGTTCTGTTTTTTATTAAAAATACAGTTTAGTGAGCAAATTTCACTAGTAGATGGAACATCCAAATAATAAGTTAGCTAAGTGCACTGCACTGAGAAATATTAAATCAGGTATTTTGGAGTGCTCTGAAAACATTTCAGAGGATGCTTGGTGCAGGACTAATGGGATTTAGAGACTTGGAGGTAATCAAAGGATACATCTGAGTCTGTAAACTTTCAAGGTTATATAAATTGCAATGTCTGCACCCCAGTGCAATTCCTGCTCTTTAGTTTAATCTCACAGTGAGGTGATCATTTTGCAGGATTACTTCACAGATTGTTAATTTACAACTTCACAAAAATTTCATAGAACAGGCATAAAAGAACCAAACATGTAGGAAGGAACTCATATCTACTCAAATCTTTAATATGGAAGAGGCAATAAGAGGAAAGAAAAGTATGCCAAAATGGAATATCTTATATGCTCAAAAATATCTTCAAATTTGATACTATAGTTGTGAGGATAGGACTGAAAGATACCAAAATAAAATGATGAATGAAGTAAAGACATAGCTGAAATATTAGTAGATGTATTTATGGTAAGTTTGGAAACACGCTTTCAGAAAATCTTTACTGCAGAAGACGTAGATGCTTGTGAACAATCAGATTTATCTCCAGTGTGAGTGTTGGCCTGGAGAAAACTACTGAGTGGCATTTGCATTCTGCTCATTTTACTTTGCCTATGTAGAAAAAGCATTTAACTCAAGAAATTAAGATTACTTTCTCCAAGAACTGGAAATTAATAACTCAAAAAGTATGTCCAGTTTTTTTCATCAGTAAGAGGCTGAAAACTTTGGTGGAGAAATGGAGATGAAGGCAGTACAGAAGGCAAAGGTTTAGGAGGAGACAGGCAGGAGTTCACATTTCACAGTTCTTAAAAAATCATTAATTTTACACAGGGATAATATAGTTCTAGATGGGATTGTCACTGAGGACACCTGCTAATGCCTGTGTTGCCAAAGGCATGAAAATAAGGAAACTGATGAATGTTGTTGGCAATATTTCATTATCTACTTTCATAATTATAAAGGTTAAGTTTAGGTTTCTTTTAGCATATACATCAGGACTAAACTCAGTTTTGTCCCAATGCAAAAAGGGCTTTTTTTTTTTTCCTTTTTTTTTTTTTTTTGTTTTCTTTTTCTTAAAAAATGTCACAGATCAAAGGAATCTGGAGAAAAAAAAAAAAAAAAACAAGACTGATATTTTGGGGGAAGAACAAAGAAAGAGACAGAAAAGCTCTCTCTGCTGTGTGTGGATAGCATGCAAGTTGTGATGGCAGACAGAGAGACAACAACCCTTCCCTCTAAATAGTTGTGAAAGGTGCAACCTGAAGTCCCACATCTGGACTTACAACCTCTGGTGTGTTTAGGATGGACCAAATGAAGAAGCTTCATGGAAAAGTTGGGTCCAGGCCCCAAAGTTCCCCAAAGCCACACCTGGGACAGAATTCTTGCTGGACCTTCTTACACTGACTCATCTTGAGCATACAGACCAAAAGACTTTCTCTGATCTGGTCTCCTTACTGAAACAGTGCCAAGTCCCCTTCTTTACCCTCCAAATAAAAGAATTAAACAAAAGATCATAAAACAATATTTATGGATATTTTCTAAACATTTTTAATACACGATAACACTTGCTCAACAAGTGTTAACACAATATTATTTTAATAATATATAATATAATAATAGTTAATATAGATAATATAATAATAAATAATAATATTATTACTCAATATAATTAACATAATAAACTTGGTCAACCCTGGAATGCCTGACACTGAATTTTACCTCTGGGGACAGATCATGCATGCTGTACAGAAGGAACCACAACTATTGGTCTTCATCACAGGTGCAACTTACAATAAATATGGTAAGAGTAATTAACATGATATCACTTGTATTCCTGTTTCAAGGCATTTAAGAAAGGTGCACAGAGAGGACAAGATTAGACAACAGATCTATGTGTCTTTGTGTTTAAAGTACGTGGAAACTATGAGTTGGTGGCATTTGAACACAAACCTCTTCACTAGCATCACTTAGAAGGGTAAGGTTTATTTAGGGTCTGAAAAATCTCTCAGGAAATACAGCACTCAGTTCTAAATATTAGTTGGACCCCTGCATTCTTCCTTTTTTTCAGTGTGGAGTCAAGATACTTAAGAAATGTTCTAGAAAGCTTACATTTGAACTGAAGGACTGTTTTTACCTAGTTGTTTTGAATAGGAACAGGTAATTAAAGAAGCTAATTGATGTACATTACTTCTTTGTCATAAATAAAGTAGTGGCAAGGCAGTTACATTCTTCTGCACTTTTCACATGCCTCTACATATTACTTTTCATATGCTTTTTCATTATATATGAAATTATTTGAGGGAAAAGAAAGAAAACATATATAAGGAGTAATAATGTTCTCACAAGTTTCAAGAAAAATTGAAAAGTTTTTTTGTAATAAAGTCATAGAATCAAAGAATCATAGAATGGTTTGGGCTGGAAGGCACCTTAAAGTTCATCTAGTTCCAACACCCCTGCCCTGGGCAGGGACCCCTTCCACCAGATCAGGTTGCTCAAAGCCCCGTCCAACCTGGCCTTGAACACTCCCAGGGAGGGGACAGCCACAACTTATCTGGGCAACCTGTAACAGTGCCTCACCACCCTCACAGTGATGAATTTCTTCCTTACCTCTAATCTAAATCTACCCTCTTTCATTTTAAAACCTTTATCCCTTGTTCTATCACTACACTCCCTGATAAAGAGTCCCTCACCACCTTCCCTGTAGCCCCCTGTAAGTACTGGAAGGCCGCTGTAAGGTCTCCCCAGAGCCTTCTCTTCTCCAGGCTGAACAACCCCAACTCTCTCAGCCTGTCCTCAGAAAAGAGGCGCTCCAGCCCCCTGAGCATCTTCGTGGCCTCCTCTGTATGTGATCCAACAGGTCCATGTCCTTCTTACATTGGGGGTCCCAGAGCTGAACACAGTACTCTAGGTGGGGTCTCACCAGAGCAGAGTACAATGGGAAAATTACCTTCCTCGATCTGCTGGTCGCGATGATCCCTTGTTTCAGTTTTTGATTGTTAGCAACTACAATACAACTGATGCCATCATTCTACACAGTATTTGGACTTCAATTTGTCATTGGTTCAAAAATGAAGTGACTGTGAATTATCTTTAATCTTCTGGAATTGGTACATATAAAATAACAGTAATGAAAATAATAACTTAAATTTTAAAAATATCTCCATATATCTTCATTACATATAAATGAATTATGGATTTCAAGTGTTAAATGCAGTTCTTAAACAGGCTTGTCTTAATTATTAATTCTAGAGACTTACATGATACGTAAAATGAGATAAAATGTGCATTTACTAGCAGCCTTCTTAATCATCATGGTAGTTACTATTGGCAAGACAAGTACTTATGAAGTACGGCATTGCTGTCGGCAAAACTATTTATCTGTATGACACTATATGTCACTTTTGAACTTCGACTTGACATCCATAAAATTACATTTTCATCAAACTGAAAGATCAAGCTTTCTGTTCTGACTCACTTGGGTCAACATTTTGCAAATGACTGGATTTACCACTTGAACCATAAACCCTTTGCGAATAATTTTGTGCATTGATGTTTGATAGCCTCGGGCACAGATCATAATTTCTGAGCTAAAAAAGAGGTGTCAAAGCAAAATGAGTTTCTTTTCTGCATACCAGATTACTTACTCCAATGTGCTTTCTCATATGGTGGTTGTTAAATGTCTTGAAAACTTAAATTAGTTGAATTCCCAGACACTATAAACAACCTAATTCCCCTAAGACTTATTTTAGTACCTTTACAGTAGTTCAAAAGGTCAACGTAGACCAAAAACTTTTAATTGATAATAGATTTTTTTTCCTGGTGGGAAGCCTTTGGCTTGATTTCCATGTAGTGTTTACAAACTCAGCAGAGATATGAATTTAAGATGAGTGTGCAAAATAGAAAAGCTACTGTTTGTTTCAATTGACTGGAGTGATTAGTGGTGTTTCATCTGCCTCAGTACCTGCAGCTTAGAGATGGATGAAATGTAACACACAGCTGGATAGCTGATCTCAAAAGAGTGATAGCCCATGGTGCCCTACATGCCTTGTTTACACATCTGAAATGCTGGCTGGATATTTGCACAAAACTTTTATATAAGAAGTTGTATCTAAGCAACTGCAGGTTTTATCCTTTTTGGATGTCAAAAGTTTTTCAGTAGAACAAAGTTTCACTGAAAAATGTCAGTTATCCAGGCCATCTGAAATGTCTCACTCAAAACAAAATTGGTTACACAACCTTTACCACAGCCCAAGGGAGGATATCACGTGATTGACTAGGATTCCTTTAAAGTCCGCACAGATTGGATGTTGGTAGAAGTTGCAGGATCCCTTGGGACCTAGTTTACTCCAGAAAATCTCCATCCCCCCAGGCAAACATGCCTTGTTGTTATCTGAAGATGCTCTGTGAAATCAATATTCTAAGACCACCTTCATGAATATCTTTTCAGAGAGCTTCAAGTGCTCTTGTCATCAGCTCCTGCAGGCAGTGTTTTATCCAAGAAACAACAATGACTTCCAATAATATCTCATCTAGTGCTCTTTAGCAAAGAACAGGTGTGGGTGCTATTCTAACCACTAGCCCACTTCACTGGAATGTTATTGTGCACGATGTACTGTCTAGATGAACATGACAAGTAAATCTTAAGCTCAGCTTTGATTTTCAGATATGCACTTTCTCCATGTGTACACCGCAGTTCATCCATCTTTATAGTGCTGTGCTTTGTATTTGTAGGTAGAATGGTGTTGATAACACACTGTTTTGGCTACTACTGAGCAGTGTTCACATACCATCAAGGATGTCCAGAGGCCTTCCTTCCCAGGGAGAGGCTGGACATCACCTAAAGGGAAGTAGAGAACAAGTCATTTTGTTTGCCTTTGCTTCCATGGGCAGCCTTTGCTTTTCTTTACTAAACTGCCTTTATTTCGACCCATGAGTTTTTCATCTTATTTTCTTCCCCTGTCTTGCTGAGGAGGTGGGGTGAGAGAACATTTTGGTGGGCACCTGGTGGCCAGCCAAGGTCAGCCTACCACAGCTACGTGTAAAATCAGTTCTTTACTGCATTCTTGAAGATCACTGACAACATATCAGAGAACGCACTATAACTTTAGCAAGAATTTCGGACAGTTTAGGTAGGCATAAAACTCCCATTTCCCTTGTGTTTTTCACATGCCAGTGCAATGAAAATGAACAATGATCTGCCAGGTCTACCCGTGAAGAGATATTTTGGAATGCAATAAACTTAGTTCCCACCTTCTATAAGTGAACGTTGTTAAAACAGTTGTCCATAGATGTAAAGCTAAGGACAAGTAGAATGAAAAGAAACCAACAGACATCTTGAAAGTGAAGTAGATCTGGGAATTTACTTGATTTACATGACTGAGCATGATGAGCAGAGAAGAAAATTGATGAAATCAATTAATCAATTGTGTACAATAATTTGTCTTCTGTGACTTACTACTATGTCAGGACAGATGACTTGGAGACACTTACTCAGTACTTGGGTTCTGGCTCCCTTTTCCCTCTCCAGACACACGTTGCTGGATGTTGAACACTCCCAGATGGCAGAACTCAAGTTCTGTAATCCAAAGTTTCAGTCAGTGATGGACTTTTCCTATGAGTGAATGGAATATGTGCTACAGCTCTTCACACAGCTCAAAATGGGATCAAGTTGCTCTTGCAGAATCCTTTTCCCTCCCATTCATAAAACAAATGCAGATGCTTTCCTCAACAATGGTGGTTTATTGGCCTAGCATTCTGATTAGATGCATAGGATTTTTTTTTTTTTTTTTTTATCGCTAACATTCCTGTATCTTCTTTGTCCTTAAAAGGTACCCACATTCCCTAACAGACTTGTATTGGCAGGAGTGTAGCCATCAGGTTGAGGAGTGTGAGTCTTTTTGCTACTTGGGAGACTGTATTGGGAGTGCTCTGTGCAGTTTTGGGTTTATATTAATTATAATTATATTGTAAATAATAATAATATTATAGTTATAATCAGTAGGCACTTTGTACTTTGCTATTCTTTCTGAATCTCTCTCTCACTCTCTTTCTCAGATAATATAGGAACCTTCTGTTTTGTCATCTGTAGGTTTAGCATATGCCACTCGCACTCTTACATCTTCTCATTTAATCATATTCAAGGTTGAGGACTGCATTTCTCATATCACTGAAATTTTCTGCAATCTCCCTCTTCATTTCCAGTAGTTATGTCAGGAACAGCAGTACCCATATCATGTTGTTGCTTAAAGATTTCCCCCCCCTTACTAGGAAACTCAATTTTAACATTCACTTTGTTTCCTGGTCAATTAAACATTTATAGATTCTTTGCAAACTCTATGCTGTAATCTACAGTTTGAACCAAGATCATAATTTATTTGCTGTGTTTTTTTCACTGATTTTCACTTCCTTTTTCCTGCAGTTTGCTGCAGCTTCTTAAAAGCTTGATCTTCAAGCCATACATGAAAGATTGTTTCCAATGATGAAAACACACAGGCATTGTTGACTGCTGTGCCTGATTGAAGCTAAGCTGTTGTCTAGGTTATGACATATATCATCTGTACATGTTTTATATATGTAGTTTAGGTTATATGAGGATGATGGTTCCACCTGCTATTACCAACAGCAGTCATCATCATTAAAATAATGGAGTCTATTCAGTCTGTCAGCAGTAGTCTTTAAATTACTGTGTTTTGCAAATAAAGTACACTCAGTCTCTTAATACATCGTTTAAGTGCTCTGTAAACTAACAGTGCTCTGATTTATTTATTTTAGCTACATCCTCAGAAACAGTTTCATGTTTTCATTTCAAAAAATTTGTAATCACCAATTGCTTTGGGAGCAAGTTATTCTGTAGGATGCCTCCACATCAGTTATTCCTTTCTCTAGGTACCTAATAAGGACTATGAAATCACCAAACTGATTGTGAGTTTTATCTCCTATTGGATGTCATAAAATTGCAGCTTTTTGCTCACTAGTTACATTAATAACAGCTACATACTCTTGCAGGTTCCAATCATGGAAAATCCTGTCCTTCACTGAGGTATCAAAGACTTATTTTTACTTGTTGTGTTCAGCCTGGAGCTTGTGGATTTATACATTTCCCCCAGTATTTCTAGATTAAAATCTCATCACAGTTGTTGCTTTCTTCTCCTCTGAAGTAAATAAAATATGAAGGAATAACATGTTGTCAATGGGATTTAAGAAACTACAGAAACCTTTACAGTGGTAAACTGAGGTGTGAATGTAAAGTGCACTTGCTATTGTGCTTTATGGAGCCACACAGCACCACCCCTTGTACCTACTAATGAAAATCATTATTACATTGTAAATTCACTCTCAAACTCACTGTATCTTAACTTTGCTATCTTGATGATCTCTAAATAACCACATTTACTAACTGGTACTGTTATGCTATCCCTAGTATTTGAGACCTTGACTGAAAACTGAATTTTTTTATTAGCTGAAAAATGTTAAAATATGCATTGGAGGCAAAATCGTTTGGATTCAGGTCATGAAAAATGTCAGTGGACATTTCTGCGATTTCATTACACAGCAAACAAACTGGGATTTTAGCCGTTTTTTTTTGTTTTTTTTTTTTTTTTTTGTCTGCAAGTAGAGTTCCTGTTTTCCCAACAGTGTGAGTGATCAAATCCCCTGGTCTGAAACTGCCAGAAGTTGCCTTGCCAGGCTCACAGCCTCCTGCTCAGGCTAGATGGACACCATGAGGAGCCTGCATCTAGCTCCTCAGCAGGGACCCACACCTTAGGGATGTGTACATGACTTGGGGGGCTACAGTCACACTACTTGCAGATTGCTGGGAGCACTCAGACCTAGAGCACCCACCTCTCCCCCAAGAGAGGTCTGCAAGAGGGGAACTCACACTCCTGAGAGGAGATGTGGTATAACCCACACTGTTGGGAGGGGAAATTGTGACTATTTATTGTGATTACAACATTCTGGAATACATGTATTTATTTAGAAATTCATAGATGCATATTAATCTTTTTAAGCATCTAGTGTTCTGGTTTACCTCTTGCATTCTGGTTTATCTGTTTCACTGCAAATATTGATCTTGCTTACATGGTTCACTGATTGCTGGTTAATTACATGTTGTTAATAAATCAATAAACCACTTTGATTCTGATTTGGTTTAAATTGTGTGGACTGAGCAGCTTTTGCCTGAGACAGCCATCTGGTGTTTGTGATTAGCAGGCCAGCTGCATCTCACTCCTTACTTATTTTAAAGAAACAAATGGTTGCCAGCTAGGGCAGGACCTGGACTTTCCAATCCAGCTTTCTGCTCAGTTCTCATTTAAACTATTCATTACAGCAGGAGTTTGTAAAACTGCTGACTCGTTAGCACTCATTGTGAATTCACTGTTGCTCTTCTATACCCAGAAGAGAAATGAGTGAAGCACAAGTGCAGCCTATGAAGCCAAATAAACATAATTTTGAGGTCATTACATGCTTTTACACAGAGGAAGACACTTTCAGAAAAGTAATGAGGTCAGATCAGGTCTTATCCTGATATCCAGTGTAATAAATATATCTGTATTTAATTTCAAGCTAATATTTCTGTGTTAATTCAGACAGAAAGTTTTCTTCCCTTTACAGTGTACTTGGCTGTTGCCCAAAAAAATAACTTTTTTAATATATAGTATATATATATAGAATTCTAGGCTGTATTATAGTCCACTGATTGTCATGAATGATAGTGTCTTCTGTCAGATTGAAAGCACAGACCTTTGATAGGTCTTTGATATTTTCAACAGGGCGACTCCTCAGGTAGCCAGGCATGTCTTTCTTCTCTAATTCTCTGTCTAGATCATCCTGACTTTCACAAAACAAAACAAGGCAATAGCCAAGTGGCTCCTTTTTCATTATTTTGAGTGATCTCCCTCCTGAATGACACTTGTAACCAAATTAGTAATTAAACAAGTTTCACCTGTCATTTTTAGTATTCCCATGCAGCATGAAATCTTTTCATTTGTTCATAACTTTTAGAAGAGTACCTACTGAGAAAGACCAGGTCAGGACAAGGTCTCAAACTTGCAGCTCTGCTGTTCTAGTTGCAAGACCCTGCTGGGTGCCCAGACAATGAAGCTTCTGCGCTGACAACAGAGAGGGGAAAATATGAGGAGTCAAAGGAGTAGAAAGACAGGAGGGACTGGAGAAAGACTTTGAGGAGGGAAGGAAATGGGATCTAGGCCTTGAATGGGAACCAAGCAGACAGGAGGAATGGAAAGCTGGAACAGGGCTTTTTTAAGGAGGCAGAAACTGAGAACTGAAAGTGGGACAAAAATGAAACATGGATCATGAGGGAAATGGAGCATGAGAGTCACTGGGTATCTGAAGCTCTGACACAGCAGAAAGTTTTGAGCATTAACTGCATGTAAATGCAGATACTAATGTCAAGCCAGAAACACAGAAAGTCAAGAAAAATAACTGAATATTTAATCTGATCCTTAAGTAATTTGCTTCATATCATACATGAACCCTGTAACTGCTGGTGGAAAACATCCAGGTCTGCAAGGCAGTATTCGTCCTTTGGCTTCTCTTTACAAAACTCTTGCATTTTTATTTTCTCTTTCCAAAATTCTTGCTTTATTCTTGTATGTCTTCCAATTTTTGCTAAAATGAAACAAAGATATTTTAGAGAATAACTATATAATTGTGGAGGGTTGACCTTGGCTGGATGCCTGTTGCCCACCAAACCACTCTATCACTCCCCTCCACAGCAAGATGGGGGAGAAAATAAGATGGAAAAAACTCATGGATCAATATAAAGGCAGTTTAATAAGCAGAAGCAAAGGCTGTGGAAGTGAAGGGGCTGTGGAAGTGAAGGAAAACAAAAGATTTATTCTGTCCTTCCCACCAGCAGGCAATATCCAGCCACTTCCCGAGAAGCAGAGCCTCCGAATGTGTAGTAGTTTCTCCAGAAGACAATTGTCATACTAACAAATGCTGCCACCTCCTCTTTTCTCTTAGGTTTTATTGATGAGCAGACATCATATGTTATGGAATACCCCTTCAGTCAGTCTGGGTCAGTTCTCCCGGTTGCGTCCCCTCCCAACATCTTGCCCGCCCCCAGCCTACTGGTGAGGGGGAGATGTTGCAGAGACAGCCCCGATGCGGTGGAGCACTGCTCAGCGGTAGCCAAAACACTGGTGCGTTATCAACACCTTTCTAGCTAGCAATACAAGGCACAGAACTATGAGGGCTGCTATGGGGAAAATGAACTCTATTTCAGCCAGCCCCGATACAATAATCTTCAGAGCTCCAGCCATCCAGAATACCAGATAAAGAAGTAACCATGCAAAAAATAATTTGTGATCGTGTAATAAAAGGGTACATCCTGATGTGTATAATCTGTTGGGAAAATGAAGTTAACTGAGTAGTTTCGTGACTTTTGAATCCTTCACTTTGCAACCTTAATAATTTATTTTGTTGTTGGGAGGTTTCTTGTCTGAACTTAAATGTATGTGTTACCCCAGAAGCCCCAAGGTATTTACAAAATAAAAGGACAATTGCCAGTACAAGGATGTAGCCATCTACTGTATCACAAAACTAGAAGTCAAGCATATGCTGATAATCCCTTTCTTCACCACTTTTTAAGTATTGCCCAGCTGTCAGGGCAGTTTACAGGGCAATGGATGTCTTACCAAGGTTACTGCTGACAACGCAAAAAGGAGGCAGCAGATGATACCTCAGAGGCACAAGTAACTAAATTGGGAGGGGCAAGGCAGGCCAACCAGGTTAACTAATATAATATAAAAGGAACAAAATACTGAAACAATTGTGACAGGCCTTGAGGGAGAGGACAAGGGCTTTGACCTTGATGTGGTGGAACAGGAAAGGCAAGCGTTTAGTCACCTATGAAGCATCTTAAGCAACTGTTCTGGTCTTCATGCAGATATCCATACAGTCTGACAATTTGGTTAGCATTTCAATTAAGAAAACATTTTATGAATGTTGTCGTTTGAGCCTGGTCAGCAGCTAAACACCACGCAGTCGCTCACCCACCCTCCCCCCACTTGGGAACGGGGAAGGAATCGGAGGGGCAAAGGGAGACTCACGGGTTGAGATAAAAACAGTTTAATAACAGTAACAGAATAACATGGTGACAGCAGTATCAACGGGTAATGTACAACACAGCTGCTCACCACCCACCGACCAACACCCACCTGCTCCCAGCCAGCAATCCCAAACACAGAGGCCCCACAGCCACCCAGAAGTAGCAGCCCCTCCTGGCCCACTCCTGCCTTTATATAGTGAGCACAATGTCACGTGACATGGACTATCGGCCAATCGGGGCCCAGCCCTCCAGCTGTGCTCCCCCCGCCCCCGCACACAGGTGAGGGCACTGGGGCCTGGGGAGCCCCTGGGGTCTCAGGGTGCTGCAGCTCCTCCCGCTGCCAGACCAACAGGAACTCTAGTCCAGCCCCAACCAGGACAATGAAGAATCAGTTGTACCTCCAAGTTCTCATATTTTATGTGGGTTTTACTTATTAAACACTCCCAGCCTTGCTTGAGCTATACATGCTGAAAAAATTATTTGGCCTTTCTGAAATGAATCATTAAAAAATATCTTTGCACAAAATTTCCCATCAGATAGAAGCACAGGAACCATCCATTATTTCAATACACTATTAACATCCTGTGGTAGGTTGCATTTTCATTTCCCAAGGGTACTACTTTTCCAAACTTAAGTGCACCTTTCCTTAAACTTTCCTTCAAAATTGCTTGTGATATAAAAGAAGAAAATTTTCTTCAAAAATTATCTAACCATAATATTTCATAGAACTAAAAAGAGGTTTTTATCCACCAGTGATACCATGCTGTTGTGCAGAAGATAGATAAACACAATGAAAAGTCTCTCAGCTCTCAGATAAGGAGATGGGCATGGTAAGCTTCCTACTAATCTCCAATCACCCAGAATCTACCTACACCAACAGGTACACAAGGGCCAAGTGTTTGTGATCAGCCAAAACGAGTGCTCACAGATGTATCCAACACAACCGTACCTGCCTCCTGGCCACTGGTATGGGGGGAGTAGTAGGTTGCCCTTTGCTCCCAGGGTTACTTCACACTGTGAAACAAACCCAAAGGTTTATTGAAAAGAAAACTCACAAAGAGGGATAGTGGCTATAGGACTCAATCCAGCTCTGAACATTTAATGGTCAAGCAATTATATCAACACTGTGTTTCTCTAGACTACTAGATTCTGACCTCTTTAGATCTATATTTAATAAAATATTTATTAACACCAACATTGTACAGGTCTAGTTCTTACAGCTAAAATCAGAACTTCAGGGAACATCACTACCATTTTATGGAAGCCTGCATGTCAGGTAAAAAACTCTGGTAATTGCCATTATCAGCGGCTCAGACCTTTGAACACCTTCAGGACTTGACTTCCAGTTGCTGCTGGGACAGAATATATCACCAACATCTGGTTAAACTGAATATGTGCCTTTCTGTATAGCTCACATAAAAATGTTTGATGCTTAGCAGTTTTATACTAAACTGCATTTTTTTTTTTTATTGAAGAAATTGTTTGGAAGAGCCTAATGTTGGTGCTGACAAGGTTAAAGGTGCCCAATAATGATGAAGCACACAGCTGGCATCACCCTCCGGGTCCCCTGGCACACAACAGCACATATGTGCTAGCCCCCTAGCACACATATAATGACTTATTTTCATTGGCACATTAAGTAACATGCTGAGCTTGCAAAGTGGGTAGATCCTGTGGATACAACAGGATTAGTGCAAGCCTTTGCAAATTAATGGTTGCATATCTACGTGTATACTGAAATAAATGCCTAGGCTGGGACAAGAATTTGGGATCTTGGGAACAGGTTTATGAGGATAAAATAAAAATTGTGCATGGTACAAATGTCTCCTGATCTACATATAATACTGTACTCATTTCTCATTTTACATACAAATTCATTTTAAATGTTCAAGCATAGATGCTCAACACTGAAATTTCAAGGCAAAAGTGATGTTCAGAAAAGGCACTGTAGAAAACCCATGGCTCTTCCATTTTTTTTGCCAAATAAAAGTGTAGAGAAAACACTGTGAAATTCAGGCCAATATTTCATCAAATATATTCATCCATTCTGTCTAATGTTTTTTAATTCACGCGCTTTCGTGCCTAGAGTATATAAGTGCACTATAGCTGATGCTGAATGGGGGGGTGATAAAATGTAATTTTAGATCTTCATTGCTTGGCTTCAGGATCCATATTTCTCAATAAACACTATTCTAATCAAAGAGAATATGTATTTGAGAAATCTTTCTCTTTAAAAATATTCATCTTCCAATTTTTCTAGTGCTTGGTGTTCAGAAAAAAATATCCAAGAAATAACAAAGGCTGCACTATGCAGATCTTTTTTCAGGTTTCACGTACAAGAATTAGCAATAACATTGCAATAGAATATGGGTTTGGAATTAAAGGCTTTTTAATAGGTTCAGAAAAAATATACCATTAGTGTGGAAATGAAAAATGAGTCAGTAAGAGTACAGAATACTACCATCTTTGTTGCTAAACGAATAGTGGAAGGGGTTAAGGAAGTGAGGAACAGTAATACAGTTTTAATATTTGAGCATGCTCTCATCTCATTTAGTAAGTATATATAAGAATTTTGTGCCTTCTTTATTGGGATCGATCCATCTTTTACAGTGATTCTGTTACAGTCATCAACATTCTATTCCTCTCCACTGCAAAAATGCAGAACATGCTTTATTTCTTTTATAAATATTAACGGATACAATATAACTTTTCAAGAAATAATCTGATCACATTTGTTTACTGTAAATCACATTAGTAACCTCAGGGGTATATTTTCTTAGTGACAAACACACAGAAATTCAAGAAGAGGTTATTTTTTTTCTACAATATATTGAGAAAAGCTTTCCTTACAGCTCAATAAAAATGATAAATACTAATATTTTACCTTGTAATTAAACCAAAGAAACAAACATAATTGTACAAATCTTATAAACCCACATTACTGATTTTCTCAGATGTTTTATCTTTTTTTTTTTTTTCTGTTGAGCTGTTTCCTTAATGATTAGATTTTTATTAACTATCATTTCTCATTAATGTGTTATGCAAAATTATGTTTTGAGCACATCAGGGTATTTTTTCTTTGATGTTTTTATTACTCTGTTTTCTTCCTGCATAGAGAGATTAAACTTTTTACACAAAGATAACTCCAAATTCAAATGACTACTAGAACTGGTGAATAATGTTCAATAGCTATACTAATTAAAATTTGCCTCTCTTTCAGTTCATACACTGTCTGTATCACGCTGCAAAATGTATGTAAATATCTGTAAAATATACACTTATGTTAAACTATATACTCAGTTTATCTGAATTAAATTTGTATGTGATTTTGTAAATAGCTTGTTAAAAATATTATCAAACCAGGCAATTTTAATTGGTACCACCCACATGGTATATTTCTGTTATTTGATTTGATTAATTTTATTTCTGCACTTGGCTTTCCAATGTAAATGCACATTTTTTTCCATTCAAAAATTATTTTCTATAAATCATTTCCACTAAATTGAAGCTAAAATTTTATCTAGCAATATATATATATAAAATGCATTTTGCCTGTTTGTGTTGTAGAATAGCCATGAGCAGATTACATTTCCTAAATCTTATTCATTATTTAAAAAAAAATAATTCTGATGGCTTATAAATATATGAGTTTCTTGTAAAGCTTTCCCTGTGATTGTTTAAATAGCAAATAGAAAAATGTGTGCCTATTGACCAACAAGGTAGATGTGCTTTCCAGCACACCATGTAGTCCTGGAGATTATTCTAATTTTCACCTGGTTTATTCACACAACTACCTTTCTCATTGAAACCTAGATACAGAAGAACAGTTTTTGTCCCAGAATGGACTCAGGGCTGGACCATGCATGAGAATTCAAGACTTAGAAAAGACTGCTGAGTCAGATGTGATCTATACTGCTTAGTTACAGTTGCTCAAGATAACGCTATTTTTTTTTTCTTTTCTTGCATAAGCATGCAGTACTTATGGAGTAAATACCCATGTTTTAAAGACTGTGCAATTCGTAATGATAAAATTAAATTTACACAATGACTTGTAGGAATACATTAAAATAGTTAAAATATTCAGGGAAAGTGAATAACATGAAGGATGAGTATAGAGAAAACAAATACATTTTAAAAGTTTATTACTCATTATTTGCTGTTTATTGTTATATGATAATGACTGTGAATCTCAGGAAAATCTCTAATATCATGTGAAGATTTTCATCTCAGTTAGGAAAGACATGTCCCCATTGTCCTTTGCAAAGTTTCTTCCTTTATAATTTTGTCAGTGTGTTTGGGACACTGTTGCAGTTTAAAGAATGGTCCATATAATCACCTGTGTCTTACTGTTATCTATCCGACTTTAATTTCCAAATCTTGGAAAAAGAAAGAAGTGTCATTTTAAGATTTTCATTTTGCAGGTCTTGTGAGCAAACAGGTATTTCTTCACTGATTTAATGCTGGAACTCATTTGCTGCCCTGAACATACTCAGAGATACCGATGGATACTCAGGGTGTGGGTATGAGCATCTCCCAAATAGAGAGTTCAAGCTGAGTGCTCCTTCTCTCAGCTGCGAGTCGGCATAGGGGCCTGTGGATACACGGCGACATGATGGAAATGGTGGCAGGAGTTTCTGTCAGGAGGAAGCATCTATCAGCCTGTTGATTGCAGGATTGGCCTTCTTAATGACTTGACAAGGATAATTACCTCTTTGACATGACGTTGCTATCCAGATATGCTTCTGCAAACTGATAATTCTGTTTAAGTGTCTTTTTTTTTTTTTTCTCATCTTCAATTATTGCCTGGATTTATGAATTAATTTTAATACCTTAGCTGGAAGCACTCACTTTGTCATCTTTGATGAGGAGGGATAGATATTTGTAATCTTGACTTATTGTATCAGTTCGTGCACTGCACAGAAAACTCTGCAGAAAGGTACCCATGGGAAGGAGGAATGCCATAACCCTTTTACAAGAGCATGTTCAGATTATTTCATCAGCTATGCAGTTCTTCCATTTCTTTGACAGTCTGCCTGTTAGCATTCATGTCAGTATGGCCAGACAGCCCTCAGAAACACACTCCCATACTCTGAACGTTTTGTTCTGCCAGCTCTTGCAAGGGGTATTCCCCAATAGAGAAACTTCCTTGTTTAACCTACAGAAGTGGTAAAAATGTAACACCATCCATGATCTTGAGAGCTCTTGGGTGTTAGTTCTACTTCACTTAGATAACTGGGGAACCTTCTTCTGAGGATCAAAAATAGAAAGCCTAATTTCAGAGTAGAGTTTATGTTCCCTTTGAAGGATGTTTAACTTTTGTACTATCAAAAATAAGAGAAAATAATTTACTCTTGTCTTTTTTTTCACCATTTTGTTGTAAAATGCCACCCAAGTTCCAGCCACTATGTCTTCATCTATTTTATCTGACAAGCCATATACAGAGATTCAGTTCAGTGTTTATCACAGTACAAAAGTTATAAGGCCCTGAAAAATGCAGTTTCAAATATAATAGAAATGGTGACATACCCTAACCTATTGTGGCAGTAACAACACTGCTATAATGTAAAAGCTTAGTAAGACGTATTGGCAGTCAAGGCTGATTGCACTTCTATGATTGCTCTTTTTATAGTCATGGTAATGCAGCTTAGTTCCTGAGTATCATATGTTGGCAAATGAGGATATAGAAGTCAGGAAATATCTGCCCCACATGAAAAGACTCTTTTTTTTTTTTTTTTTTGTGCATCTTAAAGCACTGGTAATAACACTTTCTGAGCTGAAAGGCCAAGTCTAGGAGAAGCTACCAGTCCAATCGGTGTTACAGTGTTAGATCTCTCACTGTAGAAAGAAGAGTGCTGTTGAGAACTGTTTTAACGTTGTCTCTGCAAAGACCAAAGACAATCAAGAGTGGAGTGCCAAGATGAGAGGTATCATAAGGTTTTTTTCTACAGAAACAGAAGGAACTTCTAAGATATGTGACTCTGGTATACAAAGTACTGCCAACATAGAAAGAGGAAAGCGATAGAGGATACTATAGTTAAAATGTCAGCACTGTGTTCACTGAGAATAGAGTAAGGAACGTGTAGGTGGAGAAAAGAGGAATGTAAAAATCATTTCTTATATCACTTGCTAGTGAAATGGAGTTTTCAAGGATGCTTACATGTAAAAATTACCTAAAACTGCATAAATAGACATGTAACAACTAAGATTAAAAGAATAGTAATAAAATAGTGTAATTACCCAGGTGCTGGAGGGAAAGAGAGAAGATAAGAAAGAAATCTACCAAACAGTTGAGCATTTCAATAAACATTTTAGCATAGAAATTTGCAAAGTCTCCAAGACTAGCCACCCACTGCTAAATAAAAGAGATGCCAAGTAGCCCAAAAGCTGCATTCATCCTGCACAGTGATGGCTCCTGGGCATCCTCCAGGTCCATGCTACTAGAACCTTCTGTTTCTGATTCATGGTTTTCATTCCTGCTGTTTTCTTAAGTTTAAAGATCTGAAATATTTTAAGGGTTACATTATGGCCCCACATAATGACGTTTTAGCAGTGTGAAACTTATGGTCCTTTCTTTTGGGGTGTGGTGTATTTTACTCCACTAAATTATGGATTAAGAGAATATAGAGGTGTTTGAGAAACTCCTGGAAAAGTTTTGGAGACCTGTCCTGAGAGGAGGGAAGCAAAACCTCAATCAGGTTCATGCATATTGATTTTGGAAATTGTCCCTGATGTATAAAATCCCCTCAAACCTTGCCCAGCCATGTCTCAGAAAGTGCTAATTGGCCCAGGTCATTATCATGCCAGTTGTATGTTAGCTATTCAGCACCATGCATAATCACAGTTCAGTGCTCTAGCTCATTCCGTCTCTTTTTTTTTAGCAACAAAGACATAGTTTAAAAGCCTAAAGACGTGACTATAGTTCCAAGAATCTTATTAGTGGAATAGCTGGTAGATGATCCATGAGTAATTATTTAATTATTTTTTTATATTCTTCTCCAGAACATTATATTTTTTTCTATGAAATTCTTATCTGGTTTTATACAACATCTTGCTTCCTAGGAAAAAAAAAAAAAAAAAAAACCAAACAAAAAAACAAAACAACCAAAATTTCACACCCCAGGGTCCCATTCTGTCATTATCTCCCCTGTGAGCTGTGGTTATCGTTTGATGGTCTGGTCATCATTATCTTTCAAGATCCCAATGAATGTTCATTGGTATTAGAAAGCTAAATTATCTTTTACAGGCCAGTCACTGAGAGGACAGCCATCAACAGTGATGTTCTCCAGAAAACACACAAATTGTCAAGAGTAGGAGGTCCTGAGTGGCAAGGCTTCAGCTGTGTCATTTCTATTATCACAGATGGGTCTGAGACTGTTTTAATTTCTAAGCTTCCTTCCAACAAGCAATAGCCACTATTTCCAAAGTGGGGACACAATAGCAGGATATACAAGGGATTAATTATTTGGCAAGTAATTTTATCTTCCAAAACTCAACAAACATGATGAAGAATGAATGTAAGTCCACAGTGTAACACAGCTGAGTAGCAGCACTTACAAACATTTAATGTGGAGCCATCAGT
This sequence comes from Tyto alba, assembly GCF_018691265.1. Classification (NCBI taxonomy): domain Eukaryota; kingdom Metazoa; phylum Chordata; class Aves; order Strigiformes; family Tytonidae; genus Tyto; species Tyto alba. The sequence continues at coordinate 55,802,426 of NW_024881282.1, forward strand.
CCTTCCAACATTTGTTGAGATCCTACTGAAAAAAGCTGTAGAGAGAAGGATATTCCCCCTCTGCAGCTCTAAAGCTCTGTCAGTGCACTCCAAAGCTGATACGAGCTCATTTCTAGTATTGTAAACACCTGTGAATTCATGAATTTGTGGTAATGAATTGCAAAATGGAAGTTACACAGAATGATATTGGCAGCACAAGAGATGTCTAAAATAATTTTCAACGTCTCTTATACTTTATCCTTTTTCTCTCTGTTTCCTCCTTAAGGACAAGGCTATAAATCATTTTTTTCTGCAAGACAAACCTATTCAGGGTTTTTTCACAAGCCATGTAACCAAAAGCAGACACAGCCAGATGGGGTGACTTGTAAAAAGAGATTTTGAAGGGGAGTTTTACAGACTATTACTAATTGCTCTCATGAGGCCTTTATGTCCTTACCCAAGGCCCATATTTCAGAGAAAGCAATAAGTATAAACCTGTGTTGTGTGACAGTCAAAGACAAAAAAATGGACAGGTGTTAGCTGGAAAAGAAAATAAGCTCGTTAAAGAACAGAACTGGGAGAAAACATTTTGGCCATGCAACACAGAAAAAAGGCAGGGCTTGGTGAAAGGGGAGGGAACCGCAGGAGAGGCAATATTTGAACCATCAAAGTTGACAGAAAAAGATTAAATGTACTAGTTCACTAGAGTTTTCTACAATTTTAAGTGTGGTTTTATTCCAATTACAAACAAAGCACATTGTCTGAAATTTCTCAAATGCTGGGAATATGGAAGAAAGGAATAGAATGTGAAATCCTTGAAGAACAGGCATCTGCAGATGTCTACAATCATCTCCTCACTCCAGAGCTGGGCAGCATGAGGAGCCACCAAGGAGAGGGAAGCTCCTGCCAAGCGTGCATGGCAAAACTGTCAAACACATGCATGTCCGCAAAGCCCAGGGGATTCCTGTGCAAAACCTGCTTATAGCACAAGAAACAGTGTCTGAACCCTAAAAAAAATAAAAAAAGTTATAAAATATTTCTGAAGTCACAAAACTGGAATTTATTTTCAAAATACTTAAACTGAAAATTTCCTCATTAACCCTTTTCAAAATTTTGAACTGTTATTTCTCATTCTAAGTTACTCAAGGTAAAATGGCCTTTTCCCTTAAGAGAAGCACATATGCTGCTACCAAATGATAAACTGACTGAGCTTCATTTGTATTCTCGTGTTCAGATGGAGCAAAGACTTAAGGATTTGAGCCCTGACACAGTCTTTTTTTCCTTCCTAATCCACCTCTTTAACTCTAGTATATAAATACATAATGTGTCTACGTGCATATATATGCACATACATCTTTATTTCTGTATCAGCACAGACACACACAAATACACTGTCATCATCCTAAGGGACATAAAAGGATCAGTTGTAATACCTGATTCAATTTATTTATTTTTTCTCTTCTATATATGTAATGAGTAACACAAATTAGTCTTTTCCTTACTTTCAGGATTTACATCTTTTTTGAGCTTTCCTTTCTTTGCATTCTTTTTATTTGCAATTAACATTAACATACTCTGTAGAATGAATTTGTCTTAGTAATGTAATTACCTGGCATGTACTTAAAATGAAATTAAGTACTCTTACGATTTATGGTGGAGTCCTCTAACCATTCCTGTTTAATACTGGTACCAGTGAGGTTGAAAGAGCTTTAATGAAAGCAAATAGGTCCTGTTATGTTCTCTTACAGATTTAAATCAAGTAGCTCCTTTGAAGTGAAGGATTTATATCAGCATAAAATCAATAAAAGAATCAAAATCCAAGCCTATAAAATGTAAACGGTGTCCAAAATTGACACGAGTTATTTAATTCCATTGATTTCTTGGTAGACAATCTATGAGATATGGATGGGAAATATTTTTTGTACAGACATAGTCTTGAAATGATGCCTGCTCGTCTTGGTTTTCTGTTTTGTTTTTTTTTTTTTGACTTTGGCAGCAAGTGAAACACAGATAATGTTGAGCTCAGCATTGTGAACTATGGCCAGACTATCACATACCAGACCATTAGCTCATCTCATTATCCAGTTAAAGCTTTAGTCCTGAGAGAGACTCAACACTATCAGATTTCTTACCTGTTTGTCAGGTAAACCAGCCAACTGAAGTAAAACGATATCACTCAAACTCCTGTACTGCATCATCTCTTTTAAAGGTTCCTCCAATGCCTCTGCCATTGGAGTTGTTTTGTGCTGAATTATGGGCACACTTTTGGCTAGTTTGGGAAAGTTATTGGATTAGACTTTTCAACAAGCTCATCTTTGTAGCATTGCAGATGCAAGACAGGCACCACTCTTCCAAAGTGGTTAATCCAGGTGTGCAATTACCTTCTTCATGGTAATGATGCACTACAGAACAGGGGCTCTGGCACATTATAAACCTGTGTGATGTGTGACAGTTCTGAGTGGATCGGATTCATCTTTAGTCACCCAATAATTATTTTTAAGGCATCAACAAGGTTATTACCAATTAGGAGAGAATAACAAACGTTTCAGGCTTTACTTGATTGCCCATGCACAGGTCTCTAATGATGCTCAAGATGTCTTAGGCTATCCCACTTGGAGAGCCAAAACTATGAACAACTTATGCATTTGGGGTTGTATCCCAGCCTTATATGGATGTCTCTCAGATACAACAAGGTATCTTCCTCAAAAGGTACTAAATCCTTATTTTTAAATGACTGGATCAGACCCACCCACTGGGGAATTCATGCCATGTCTTTGTCTACCTGTAATAGAATAAGTAAATCATCCTTCTGAGGTGTCTGTTTCTTGTTATTGACAGCAGTTGCTTTTCTTATTCTAGGTGACATTCAGACAGCATAGAAAGATAAGGTTTCTCAATGCTTCTAGGATGAAGTCTGTGAAAACCTGTTTTTTTCTAAATATCTATAAATCATCTTGCTTTTAGATTATGCACTTGGAACTTGGGAAAAAATATCATAAGCTCTTAAACCAGTGGGAACATGATGTTAGGATGCAGAAGGAATCCTGATGCAGTCTATTTTCCTCACCCTTTCCCAGATGCTCTACTAAGAGTTCCTCTACTTGTAAATCAAGCAACTAGCACCCCCTTTTAAGACTTATGACTAGAAAAGACCTGTAGAAGCTAAGTCTTAGTATCAGTACAGATTTGCTCAGACTTATAGTAAATAGATTTACTTACTACAAGCAGCAACTCATTAAACCACACTAAAAGAGAATGCAGTTATCCATCTCTGTACAAAAAAAAAAAAAAAATGACCTGGATTAAATGTTTTGGCACAATTTCTTAGGCAAAATCTGACCTCTATGTTACAATGACTTTTATTCTAGATTAGTGTGACTTTGTGCAGCAGGGACTCCTGGTAGGTTTAAATTGAAGGGAAGTGGGGAGTAGCAAAGGGACTTCTGCATTAGCACTGGGTGGTTAAATGCATACTCCTGAGTCATGTGGCATGGATCCAGGCAAATATCTGTACAATTCCTTCCACCCATCATTCAGATTAAGGCTGCATTTGCCCCTAGGGGTAGAAAATTACAAGATTTGATCCTCAAAATATTGGATCTGAACATGTCTCTGTGTAGAGAAGTTTTCATGGAGAAACAAATGTGTTCTGAATCTAATTAAGACTTTTCAGTTATAAAAAAAAATATTCTCAAATGAGAGGTAATTTTAAGTTAAAAGCATAGAGGAACCTTAACACCATCTTCTGGTAATGAATTTTCCCAGGGAAAATAAATGACACAGTTTTTAATTGTTATGAGGGCAATGCATAAGCTCCTATACTTCCCAGCAGCTAGGTTTGCTGAGCTCTACGGTGTCTGTTATGTTTCTGACTGCCTTGAAGAATAACACTGAACATGAATTTAGGAAGAGGGAACACAATAAAAAAATGTATAAAACCAACCTTTAAAAAAGAAGTTAATCTCTGCTAGAAGGATGGTTCATATGCAGATAAAATATGAGAGTATGAGGAACTTCTTACAGTGTTAAGCCCCATCTCCTTCTATAGAAGGTAATCAGCTCATAAGACCTGATACATAAATCCATCAGTCACTGTCTTAAATGTAAGCAGGAAATACCTACCTAAACATTAACACATGAAAGCTTCTACAGGACTGGTGGTATATATTTACTTTCTATATGACATTTACAAAGGCACGAGGGAAAAAAATCTCTGTTCAAGTGCTTTAATACCAAGCATCATTTGTTTATCATTCTTGGGGCTAGACACTAGTATGAAGGTACAGAGTTAAAATAGAGCTATCCATAATTCAGCTGTGACACAAACTCAGTGCTGCAAGAAAAAGGTATCCACAGAATATCATGCTTTTACAAATAGTATAAGCAACTAAAGTTGAAGGAAGCTTTTGCTTCATTACCTCAGCAGTTGTGATCTGACCTTTGGCTGCAGCTGGTAAAAAATCATTTGTTCTCCTTTGCATACCAGGAATTACCATTTTTCTAAGCACCATGAACTCAAGCTATGTGAATGCTTAGTAGTTTGCAAATAGTTTTTCAGTGTCACATTTCTGTAACAGTATTATAGAACAAAACTAATTGCTGTCTGTAGTGGATGCAATTCTATTCACAGCAAGATAAATTGGATTTCTAAACTGCAATTTCCATTGTGTTACCTCCATGTATCATGAGAGTTATCCTGATGTGCACAGCAGTGGGCCTACTTACTTATACACTGAGCTACAGCTTTATGCAGAATGCATCAACTTGTTTTGCTCTCAAGAAGACAGAGGGAATCCAAAAATATAACTGTAGACTGCCATCTTTTGGAGGGGTTTAATGAGGATACTGATTTCTAATCTGGTCCTAACTGAAGAAATAGAAAGCACAGCTTCTGCTCATGAACTTAACGACCATTCCAGACAATCCAATTCGTTGTTGAATCTGTGTTTTGGCTACCAGGACCAATAAACTACCAGGTTTCTTTCACTTTTGGTTCTCTAACTGGAAGAACAATGTTTTTTTCCATTTAGAGTTGTAACTCCTAACATTAAGAAGATATATAAAGCAAATTTTCAGTTTTGATATTTCATAAGCTTATACTGTAATTGAAGAAAGAAAGAAGGAAGAAGGCCCTGTTGGTGTAAGAAAGCAAGGAGGAAAATAAAAGGAATGAAACCTGATGATTGTGCAAGCCCAGAAGGTTGTAATCAGTGGCACAAAGTTGAGCTGGAGGCCAGAAATTAATAGTGTGCCCCAGGGGTGCCAATGACAGGGGTACTGGGAACAATACTGTTTAACTTCTTCATTAACAACCTAGAAGATGAGACAAAGTAAATCATCAATGAGTTTTCAGATGATGTAACACTGGGAGAATGGTGTGATACACCAAAGGGTCATGCTGCCATTCAGAGGGACCTTGACAGTCTGGAAAAATGGGCAGAGGAACCCCATCAAGTTCAACAAAGGGAAATGTTGTCTCCTGCACCTGGGAATTAATAACCTCATGTACTAGTACAGGCTGGCTCCAACCAGATGGAAAACTGCTTGTCAGAAAAAGCCTGGTGATCCTGGTAGACACCAAGCTGCATATGAGCCAGCATAGTACCCATCCAGCAAACAAGGCAAACAGCCTCCTCAGCTCCATTAGGAAGAGCATTGCCAGCAGGTAGATAGGTCATCCTTCACCTCTACTCAACACTGGTGAGACTCACATGGGGTGCTGTGTCCCAGTACAAGAGAGACAGGGACATACTGGAGTGATGTTCTGTGCTCCAATGAAGGCTCACAAAAATGACAGCACGACTGGAGTATCTGTCATACGAAAAAAGGCTGAGAGAGCTGGGACTGTTCAACCTGGAAAAGAGAAGGCTGCCAGGGGATCTTATCAATGTTTATAAATACTTGGTGGAATGGAGTAAAGAAGATGGAGCCAAACTCTTCTCAGTGATGCCCACTGACAGGACAAGAGGTAATGGGAACAAATTAAAAATATGTAATTTCATCTAAACACAATAATATATTTTTTTTCAACTGTGAAGTAGGTCAAACATTGGAACGGTTTCTCTAGCAAGGCTATGGAGTGTCCATCTATGGAAATACTCAAAACCCCACTTGACACATCCCTGAGCAACCTGTTCTAGTTGCCCCAGCTCTGAGAAGGGGACTGGCCTAGAGACATCCAGAGGTCTCTTCCAACCTCAGCAATTCTGCCATCCTGTAAAAATGGTTTTACTGAAAATCTGAATGGTTGCAACTCTTTCATTAGGAGCAAATTTTGTTTTGAAAGATTAAGGTTGCAATCCTGTGGTCTGAAAAATTTACATGAGCAGTATAATTCAGGCTATGATTTACAGTCTAACTAATGTACTGATGGACTGTGAGATTCTATTTCAATTTAAAGCAAACTACTGTCATGTATAATGCAGAAATGGTATTTTGAGCCCTTGTATTAAGAAATAAATTGTTGAAGGATCAGATGGCTCAAAGGATTATCAGCAGAAATAAGGACTCCTTATTGTCCTGGATGACACTGAACAAACTTCTTTATAATTTCATATGTAGGAGTTAAAGTAGAAAATTGCTTGAAACTCTCACTCTGTGTGGACACTGGCAAATGTTTTAAAACCACTCTAGTGTAGTGTGTGAATATCAAAGCTCGTTCAACATGATCTATATAGGCAGTACTGATTCTTCATGCAACTAGTAGGAGATATACCACAATTTTATTTTTATTTAACACTAGTGTCAACAACTTTTAATTTTGTGACAGTGAAAAGCCAATTCAAGAGGAAGAGATATCAGAGAGACTTGAGAAGCTGTGAGGAATCAACAGTGTTTCAAAGAGCAGTGCTAAGGATCTGGCAGCAGTAAGACATAGCAGAGATAACCACAATTTACAGGTTTTCAGAAGGGAAATGTCTGGGAGTTTCTCTGCTGTTCCTGGTACTAGCAGAAGGCTCAAAGATCAAGAACAGACAAGGTATCTAGGACACAAGTAATTAAGTTTCATCCTATTAACATCCCTTCTGGATTCATCAGTCCCCCTCTCTCCTTCACCTCCACAACATAGGATTTACTTTTCCATTCAAGTATCCCTCAGGGACTTGCCAAGCCAGCTGAGCTACCAGTAGCTCCCACGAGGCTCAGCTCTGATCCAGCAGCAGCAATGTCCTCAGCTTTGTCAGCCCTGAGAGCAGTCAGGGAAAAGTGAAGGAACACAAAGGAGTTAGGCAGCTTTCAAACCCCCTTCAGCTCCAGCAGATCCAGAGAGGATTGAAGAGAGATGGCTTCAGTTTCTCTGCTCCTGTAGGAGAAATCACAGAGTGAAATGGGTCCAAAAGAAGCTCTGGGGATCAGATGTAAGCAGTAATGCATGGCTACCTCATGCAGACAGTTGCCATCAGAAAATACTAATTTTTCACCCACCCAAAACCATCTCTTTTACATGTTATTCTTAACAAATGTATAGTATTTACAGTTTTACATGAAAGGGAAGTAGTATCAGGACGTTTGATGGCAAATGTTCTTCCAGCACCTGAGGGTTATGAACAGTTAGAGAAAATTGACAGCTGTACAAACATTCCACTGTTTCTGTTTTGCAGTATTCAGACAATTCAGGAAGACATTTCTTTATCTAACATATTTTGTGAAAAGCTTATGACATATATGCACATTTATTTAGGAGATACAAAAATTTTAGTAAATTTCTGAATGAAAGCAATTGTAATCCTTATAACAGACTAAATACTGCAGTCAATATACTAGAAAATTTTCTGTGTCATGCAGCATAAAAATGTTTCTAGAGTTTACAACAGAGTGATTTTCCACTGACACTTCATTTGATGTGGTTTAAAAGACTTCAACCATACTGAAAATTTGTTTGCTTAATTCTCGCAGTATTTGCAACCTGAAATCTTAGTGCCTCTATCATTACCATGTTTCTTCATGATTTTTCTCCCTGTTCTATGAAGCATTTTTCTTGTATCTCTCTTTCACAACATGTCTTCATAAACTGAAACCTTGTTTTTGATAGCCTGTCACTTTCTGCCCATACCTCAAATAATTTTTCCTCCTGTTAGTCTATTGCAGAACAAAATACTGTCAGATACTACCCGAAGACAAAAAATTTAGAAAGATATATATTCACTAAAAAATGAAATAAAACTTTGTGGTTTTGTGATCAAGCATCGGATTTTTATCTATCATTTCTGTTGCAACTAGAAAGTAATAATCATTTTTATGATGCTTATTATCATTCATGGGTCAAAATAGAAAAAAAAATAAACAACCTATCAAGGCTTCCTGCAAATATCAGGGACTAGCTTCATTATGAACTTAAGACCAGATCCACAAAACAACTTTGGTCTGGAAAGCAGGAAAGATCTGGTCAAGCAGAAACACTGAAATCCAAGAAAGTGACACTTCTTTTCTTGCATCCTATCTTCAGAGGCACTCAAAACTCTGAGACGCTCCTGAGCATTTTGGGCTGTGTTTTTTACATTATCAGTTCTTTGTCTAAAAAAAATGCCTTCATAGGTTTTCCTTTTTTCTGTATCTTCTCAAGGTTTTTATATGGTTACTATCACACCTACGTGTAGAAAGAGGCTATGCACATTATACAAGATTGTTTCCTGTAAAAGAGAGATGCAGTCTTGAAAGCAGGAGCAGGACCAGCTCCTCACCACTAAACTGCAGTGCCACTCCTTTTTGTTCTGCTTTCCCATCTCTATGGATCTTGAATTAAATCCTGCACAGTTGATTATGAGAGTCTTCTTGTAGATACAACTTTATGTACATGTCATGGTTTGAGCTCAGAGGGCAACTGAGCACCACACAGCTGCTCACTCACCCCTTTCCTCCTCAGGAATAGGAAGGAGAAAATGAAGCAAAACACTCAGGGATCAACATAAGGACAGGGAGGAATGACTCATCCATTATGGTCAAAGGGAAAAGACAGACTTGTTAGGAGAAGCTAAAAGAACATAAATTTAATTTAGACTCTAACAACAACAACACAACAGTCAGAGTCAGATAGTGAGAAGCATTACCACATCTTAAAAACATCTGCACCCCATCCCTCCCTTCTTCCTCCGGCTCAGCTCTGCTCCCGATATCTCTATCTCCTCCCCTGCAGTGACACAGGGGGCAGGGAATGGGGCATGCAGCCAGTCCTGCTGCTCCTTCATTCCCAGGGGGAGAACTCCTCGCATTCTTCCCCTGCTCCATCATGGTCTCCCTCTCACAAGGAGTCATGAACTTTCTGTGATGTGAGTCCCTCCCACAGGCCCCAGTGTTTCCTGAGCTGCCCTTGCAACATGGGCATCACCCCTGCATGTTGCAATTCTCCCAGAACCGAATTACAACAGCGGGGGCTTCCCACAGGGTCCCAGCCTTCTTTGGATGCAGCCACCTTCTTCAGCACGGGGTCCTCCTGCATGTGGGCATAGGCTGCACGTGGGCATCTGTTCCACTGTGGACCTCCATGGGTGCCAGGGACAGCCTGTCGTCTCACCATGGGATGCAAGAGGGGGTCTCTCTGCTCCGGCATGCCTCCCCCCTTTCCTCGTTCCTTCCACTGACCTGTGTTCACACAGGTGTCTTCCTCCCAACTCTTCCTCACAAGTCCCAACCCTCTCCCAGGTTCCTCTTCTTAAATACCTTGTTGCAGGGGCGTAGCCACTGTCACTAACTGGCTTTGCCTGGGCCAGAAGTGGGTCCAACTTGGAGCTGGGGGATCTTCAAGAAGCTTTTCACAGAGGCCACTGCTGTAGCCTCCTACCCCCACTACCAACAAACCCCACTACCCACACAACCCCATCACAGTATATGGACTCTTCTAGGGTATGAAGATACAGGTTCTGAATATCTTCATGACATGATAAAGCAATAATGTAAGGTTTTTTGCTCTGTGCAAAAGAAGTACTTTATTATTTTCTGCTCTATTTTGACCTCTTAAAAACTATGACATATTAACTTCACTCACAGAGAAAAATTTTGTCTAAAGTCTGTGAAGACTTGGCCACCCACTCACACTTCAAAAAAAGATCCTGTGGAACAGATATAAGATTCAAAGTAGTGTCATGTGGAAATTCAATTCGGTCTTGCCCTTAAAAATAATCTATTTCCTTTGTATGATACAAACACTTCACTTGTGATAAGACCTGATAGTGCATTCACTGAGCTCAATAACTGTATCACTTAGTTCAGTCAAAATAAACTGTTCACCTAAAGCCAACGAAAATATAAAATCATAACAGAAGTAAATATTCTGAATTGCATCCTGCATTGTTATCTGTGCTATTTTACATTAGTTTGCGTACTTGTACCAGTTCTGTGGTGAACTTCCTTTCTCCTCTGATCTGCTTTTTTTACACAAATGTTCATAACTCAATAGGATTGCTGCCATTAAATTTGGCCTTAATAATTCACAGCCTAAAGGGCACAAGCTTCCACAAGGTTCATCCAGAATGTCACCTAGATTTACCTCCCCTGATTCTCATGGGAAAAACACATAGCTTCCTGATGTTCTTCACCAGCATTTAGGCACACTTTAATGTCACCTGTGTCAGATCAATTGTGTGCCTGAACTCTTTTCAGACAGGTATCTCTTCAAAAGTGATACCAGAGGAATCATAAATGTAATTAATTCTGAATCTGAATTTAAAATTAAATTCAGTCTGAGGTAGAATTCTTGTTCAAAACAGGAAATACCGTGAGAAAGACTCTTCTTGACAAAGAGTTCCAACAACTGTGATTTCACAGGATATTCTAGTTAATCATTTCATTAAGCTGCCTCAGATTTTTGCACTCAACCATTTTGTCAGGCATATGATTGTCATTTTCTAAGGAGCTATGACTGTGGTAGTTACAGGAGAGTTTGCTAATACTCTTGTACTTTATTGTTTTTTAAATGTATTTAACTCTCTGTCAAATCAAGAATTAATTAGCTATAATTTATAGAAGTCACATCAAAAGCCAAATCTTGCTCCCAAATTCACTTGGAGAAATCCCACTGAAGTAAAAGTAAGTTGCATATGTGATTAATGAAAGTCTGTACAGAGCAGTTACAGTTGATTTTTTTCCTTCTCTAATATTTCTTAAAGGCTACAGGAAGCACTTGAAGCTCAGATCTTTACCTTGTTCACAGAACAAGGCAAGTGGGCATGACAGTGTCTCATAACTGAACAACAACATATATAGATTGCTGTGAAGGTCATGAACTTTGTCTGTTTTGAACACAGAGTGAGGAGCAGGAGATTAATTTAGACTCCTTGGAGACTGCTGACAACCTTAATTTTTCTTAAGATGAGGCTATATGTTTGAGAACCTTCAGTGACAACAGTTCTTACATGACAGAGGTGATCTACCACAAAGAGATGGGTTCCAGAACACTTAAAGCAAGTCTAGTATGGCATATCAAAATCCACCAAAGCCAGCATAGGGTCAGTCCACTAGTGATGTACTTTCATTTGGAGACATGGTTGACAAACTGGTCTTCCACAGTATAATCTGACAGGAAGCATGGGAATGGCTCAAAGCTGTGTCAGGGGAGGTTTAGGAACATAGGAAAAAAGGGTGGTCATACCCTGGAACAGGCTTCCTAGAGAGGTTGTTGATGCCCCAAGCCTGTCAGTGTTCAAGAGGCATTTGGAAAATGTCCTTAATAATATGCTTTAACTTTTGTTCAGCCCTCAAGTGGTCAGGCAGTTGGACTAGATGATCTTTGTAGGTTCCTCCAACTGGAACTGTTCTGTTCTGTTCTGTTCTGTTCTGTTCTGTTCTGTTCTGTTCTGTTCTCTTCTCTTCTCTTCTCTTCTCTTCTCTTCTCTTCTCTTCTCTTCTCTTCTCTTCTCTTCTCTTCTCTTCTCTTCTCTTCTCTTCTATTCTATTCTATTCTATTCTATTCTATAGCTCCCATAGTTTTAAGGTTTGTTTTCCAGACCTTTTGATCTAGAAAGCTTTTGACTTAATTTTCCCTTTTTCAACATCAACATGTGCCCCAATGCAGATTTGTCTCCCATAAAACTCTTGCCTCCTGGTCCCCAGCTCTCCAGATCACTGTTATTGCCACCATATTTCTACTTTCTTCTGGATCTTAACAAAAGACTCAGCCTGGGGGAACTCAAGTCAGGGTGAGTGAGGTCAAAACAGACTGCTACATAGGACTCAGGGTAGTTTTAACTGGAAAATGTGAATGATTTCTGAACTGGGGTTGAGGCATACTGGAGTAGCTGAGAGATAGAAATAGCGAATGATGCCAGGGGTGAAGACAGGTAATACTGAAAGTGAGGAAGCTGATGGGTGAAAGATAGCCTACAGGCCTGATGGAAGAGTACTGGAAGAGTATGAAAAATTACTTCTGGCCATTGCTCTCCTTGCAGTCATATGTGAGTGTGACAACAGAAAACTATATTCATCAAAACAATTAAAGGACTTAAAATAAAACCAAATAAATTATATATCTTCTTTTGTGAGCCAGATTTTGAAAGAAAGCGTAGGCTTCTCAGATTAGCTTTTTTGATGCAAAGGTCTTTAGATTGTTTTCTAGTCAGAATGGATTAGATATGTATTCTTCTCTATGCTGCTTTGACCATCTTAAACTTTATAATTTTATAATTTTGATTAGTTTTTGCCAGAACACCTTTACAATTAACTCTTTGTTATAGTTATTGCTGAAGTGACATTTCCACAGGAAACTCCTATTTTCAGCTATTAAAAATTTCCAGAACAAATAGACTCTTCAGGCTGGATATTTTTTTAAGTTTCAATAAAATAAATTTAATAGGGTGTTCAAAAACCACACAGATAAACAAATAAGTTCACTACACTGCTTTGGGGCTTTGGTTAGTTTTATTTAATAAATCTTGTTTTGTCATAACATGTATACACTTATCCCCATAGGAAATGCAATACAAATATAACGTATGGTCTATTAATCTTCCTTCCTGCCAAAAAAGTGCAGAAACAAACCAAATAAAAATCCTACACTGTTTCTGTTAAAAGTCTGTGAAGGGAAAAAAAAAAAAAAAAAAAAAAAAAAAGGAACTTCTGAGTTGCAGTTTACAGACTTTTACAGACTAAACTTATTTTATGATTCTCATTTATTTTACCATTGGAATCTTTTATTAATGTCCTAGTCCAATTCATTCTAAAAGGCATATAAGATTTTAGTTTAATTTCAGCAGATGTTACATGAAGGTTTCTGTGATTGCATAAGAACTGTGTAATTACTCTTCAGAGTGCCTTTTCCAGCAATAAGAACCAATCTATCTTTCTTTCAAGGGCCTTCTCCAAATTAAGTAAAACAGTACCTGAAGTCATCAATCAGAACACCAATTCTGGGTTTCAGAAGAAAAAAAAATATTTTTTTTTATTTTTCATAATCAGGACAGATTAAGGAAGCTGTGACTTTACTTAGAGCTCCTGTTACAACTCTTCACGGTCAGAGGAGATTTTTTTCAGATCCACATAAATTTTGTCCTTTAAGAGAGCAAAAGGTCTCCACAGTTTAGTTTTGGCCACATCCAGAGGATGACCCACTTGCTATCATCCTATTGTTAAAAAGCAGGATCTTCCTCTAAAAAGTCATCTGTGCTGGTCTAATCAAAGTTCAATCTTTTCCAAACTCTGGAACAAAAAAATGTGCACTTGTGAACTTCACAGAATGGAAAACATATACCCCATTACAGATAAAGACCATTCTTTTAACCCTTTTTTTTCTATTTCTTCTGGTGATTTCATATAAATATGCAAACATGCCCTTTTCAATTCGTACTTAATTCATGCTGATCTTCATATCTTTTTAAAAGTCTTTACGAGTATATAAAACAAATATTTTTTTAAGAATTTTAAGTATGTCAGACAAAATAAAGATTGAAGAAGTACATGGACTGGAATACTTTCTAAAGCTATATGTAAACATAAATCTAAATGTCTTTCACAGGGACAAACAGACCTTTGGGTAAGAAAAATAATATGATAGTAAAATATTAAATATGTGCATGTTTATGTAAGCACACAGATGACAGCAGTAGAGAAATGCAAATATTGTTAGTTATAGCTGGAGTACTGAAGTCTACTCTGTACTGCTACCTGAAATTAAAGAGCATTAATTTGTGTGTGAACTTCATCCAGATTCAGGACAAAGCAAATTTATGAGCGATTAGGACTAACCAAGGTGTTTTAACAAACCAAAAGATACTTCTATTCCTCCTAGAGTCTGTAGAAAAGATTCTGTTGTTATGTTAATCATTTAATTAATACAAAGAATAAAATTAGCAACCAATGAAGATTAGAAATTACAATAAAAGAGATAATTTGCTGTTTCTTAATATTAAAAGCTAACTATTCAGGCTGATCTCTCTGGAAGTATGTAACTGTCATGGCCATGACCTACAAGGGTTATCCAAACCAGAAGACGGTCATGATAATGGATTTATAGGATTCTGTAATGTACAAGCACATGGAATCTTTGTTCCCATTGATTTATTTATTACAAATTACTTTTAGTAAGGTAAGTATACTTATGATTAGTAAAGCAAGCATATATATATACACACATACACAAATATATATACATCCTTACAAGTTATTATGAATTACCACCAGTTAAGCAACAAGTTGCTTAATTACTTATATGCATGCCTGTATATATATTTTTCATTCAAAAAATTACCAGTACAGTCCATTAAACCACTCCCAGCAGTGGGGCCGATCAATGGTGGACAAAGTCTCACTGTGGAGATGATCTGTGTCAGCGTATGGATTTGACCAACCATTCCTGGCAGGTTCAAAACAGGACATAGATAAGTTTATGCATGGGGAGTTTGTGGACAGGGAAGTTCGTTTTGGGAAGATGGTGAGTTACTTTTATATCTTCAATGTGGATATATAAGTGGGCATAGGACACCAGTTCCTGGAACAGCTGTTGCTGACTTCTGCTTTCTTAGGAGGTCAGTTTGTAGGTTATGGCAGTTTCTTTGATCTGCAGGTTATGGCAGTTCTGTGCTTGTCAAAGATGTGCCAGGCTCCCATCTGTGCTTATCGAGGCCAACCTGGGCTCCCACTCGTGCTTGCGAAGGATGCTCCGGCTTCTCAGGCCAGCTTCCCAGGCTAACAGATCCCAGATTTTCTCTGTCAGTATTTTAGCAGACATCTTTTGTCAGTATTTTTCCCAATTATAAACAGGTCACCTTTATGGCTGCTCTGAGAGAGTATTTATTCTCACTGATGTTAAATTGGTAACATACAATGAAGGAAATACTGGAAATTGAATGTATTCTGCTTTATCTATATAATACTTTAATTTCCTTTTCACCTTACAGTATCCTTGATGGTGAACATTTCCATTAACTCTCTGACTCATAATACCTGAACCTTCAGAGGGTTCATGTTGAGGAAACTGAAGAGTGTAAATTTACCCATGTAAATTTACCAACAGGCAAACCATTCACAATAAAAGGTGCCTTTAGATGCACGCTGTGAGCACTTTTCTATGAAATATCTATTCAGCTTTCAGCTCCACCTATTATTCAGTATTTATAGGGAAACTGGGCTGAAAAGCAAGTTTTGTGGTAAATTCACAATAATGTATCACACAACATCTCTTCAAACAGTTGTACACCTGAATAGTGTTAGCAGTCCCTACTGAGAGTCAATAGCATGCTAATCTTCCCAGCATTTCTTTTATCATATATATTTATTTTAATGCAAGTTTGAGGCTGAAATTGGGATTTGTCTCCAGTGGGTCAGACACTGCAGAAACATACACAAAACCACAAGACCTATAATCAAAAGCTTACATCCTCAAAAAAAAACTACAAAAAAAAGACACAAAGGTTTCAGAAAGCTGTGTAACATACAAGCAAAGTTACCATGATAATGACTTTTACACAGCGTGTTACTTTAATTTTCCAATGTTTGAGGTGGGATTGTAATCCCTTGTCTGTGTTCTGAAGCACATTGCTTCAAAAGTAATTTTGTAGTTCCTTGGTGTCTTTTATGGACTAATTGCTCTTCAACGCAAGGTAGAGACCACATTTAGTTTATTCTCATCCTAGTAGAACGATTTAGACTTTCCTAAGCTATAACATTTGCTTCATGTAAGGAGAAGGAAAAAGTAGTTGCAATAAAATGAAGGAATAACTATAAAAGTATGATAATAAGAATCTGGGTGAGAGTGACAAACAACGAAAGTGAAAAAAGAAAATATTTTATCCTATATGCTTTTATGAAAAAGAAACCTTAGTTTAAATGAGTTTAAAACAAGCAAACAAAAAAGAAACAAAACTTTATTTAGTCGTAATGAGAAGGGAAAATGATAAATTTATGTTTTAGTTGAATTGAAACTGGAATGTAAAATCTAATTGTGTTATTCATTTTCCAATTTGTAAATATCTTTCATTTATCTAATTAGCTTCAAATTAATTCAATAGTTTGTATGCTACTAACATAATGTCCTGTGGTTATACAGCCAAATCTATCCTTAAAATAATAGATAGATTTTAAATTAGAGCCTGAGCTAACACAAATTTCAGCAGATGGAGAATCCTATTGCTAATCATCAAAGCACTTAACAAGGAGAATAAAATCAATGTCTGAGCTCTTATTCTGTAGAAATTTATGTACCTTTTACATTTGTTGTGATGTACCCAAATGACATGATCCAAGACTTTGACTTCATTTTTTCAGTAAATTGGAGATGAATAAATGCATAAAAAACCAAACCAAACCAAACCAAACCAAAACAAGAAACCCCAACAATAATTATTTAACTGGTAGAATCTAATATTTAAAAAGAGCACAGAGTTGAAGTATAGAAGACATAGAAATACAAATAAACCTCAAATATATTTTTCCAACTGTGCCAAAACCATCAAAATCTTCTATTTCCCTTTCCTCTATGGTATGGAGATTTCAAATTGTCTTTAGAAATAAATAAATAAATAAATAAAAATTACTTAAGCCTTTCCTCATTGTTCAAAAGCTGTAGTGGACCACAAAGGTTGCCATCTATGAATAAGGTTTTTCTAGAATTAGCATCAAACTAGAGGTCTTGTGGACCCTGCCCCTGGGTACTTTACTACAGAACATCCTGGCATCAGTCAGGCCCAGGAGCCTGTCTCCAGGGAGCATGGCATCTAGGGATCTGAGAACAGCTATCTGACTGAATAACATTTTCTGGGGAAAAAAAGAAGGAATCTTTTAGTTTATTTTCTCCAATGGGCAGAAAATTAAATATCCAATGCCAATTCACTCCTGAGGATGTTCTCCATTCATGATATTCTTCAAAAGCTTAGTTTCAGCTCCTTCTACTGAGGATTCAGGATGATGACAGTGCTCCCTTCCTAAGAAGACACATTTCTCATTGGATAAACTAACCCTTATTGTGTCCTTTATATAGCCTGTGAGAGTTTAAAAACGTTGTTCTCACTGTGGTCAAGGTAGATAGGGTCTGCTATAAAAACATACATCTTAAAATGTCCAATCCAAATTTAAATTACATAACTACTAAATTTATGCTGAGATCTAGCATAGATTCAGGAACAAATGTGACCATAAATTCTAGCTGCTGAGTGCATTGCAACAGTGTTTAGATGATTTCAGCATTACAAGATGCTTCCGATTACTGAGAGGTTAAGGAAATATTTATTATGTTCTTTAAATCACTTTGACATTCAGCACTCATATATAATCTTGTATTTCCTGTATCTTCCAGTATTTTCTGTTGTCTTTGCAAAACCCAAACAGTCCTCCTCCTGAAATTCATACCACCTCAGAGGGTTTCTACTAAAACCTCTTGCTCAAGCAGAATCGCATTTGAGATCAGTCTGGGTTGCCCTAGAGCTTTTCCATCTGAGTCTTGAAAACCTCCAGGGAAAGAGACTGCCCAGCCTCTCTGGGCATCTTGTCCCCCTCCCTGACTGTCCTCATGGTGATTTTGCCCTCAAGCCCCATTATGTCAAGTCAGAATGTCCCCTGTTTCGATTTATGATTCCTACCTCTCATCCTCTTTCCATATGAAGATAATGATTCTATCTTCTCAAAAAAACTACTCTTAGTTGATGGAAAACTGTTTACATCCCTCCCTGTGCCTGGCTGATTTTCACCAGTCCTTATGTTCAGTAACTCTCCTACCAGATATTTGACATCAACTACCTAACAGAAAAAATGTTTTATTAATTTCATCAGCATCACAATGAAACATCTGCTTTCCATAAATCCTTCAGATATTACTGGATTATATTTCCTGTAAAACATTAGGAATAAGGGAAAGCAAACAAGTACATCTCTAAGCTGGTTTTCATGCCTGAACTTGTAAAATATGATGTGCCAGTGAAGGAGAAAGTAATATGTGTGTGTTTGTTTCACTAATGTAAGCATTGTTTTCTCTTAGTAGACTGTTAAGCTATTTTTACCATGAGAATATATTTGTCTGTTTGTCACTTCTGCTATTTCCTTCCACTAGATACAGAGTCCAGTGATGAAATCCTGGTCCTTTAGATGTTAGCAGGAATGATGCTATTAACAAAGGAAAATCTCACAACTGACTCCATGCTATTTAAAAAAAAAAAAAAAAACAAAAAAAAAACCAAAAAAAACCAACAACAACAACAAAAAAAACCTGCGTACTTCTGTGATCCCACATACTTTTACATATCAGACTGATTTTTTTTTTCTATTTGAAATCTCTGCATGGAAGGTTGCACTTTAAAACATTTAACTTGAAAAACATACTATGTAGATAGAGTTTAGGTTATAGGTATTGCATATTTGACTAATTGGGGTAAATTTTCATCAGCATTTGCTTGAGCTTCCCTATTTTTTCCCAAACAGGGAGTTACCAGGAATTAATTTCTATGTGTATGATATATCTGCAAAAGTTGATGTGCCAACCTTAGTTTTACTGGCAGGAATTCTGGGTAATGGTGCTGCTGAATGACAAAAAAAGCACTGGCTTTGAAACAGCACAGGTGTGCATGCACATTTGCACAATTTTAATTTTCAGTCACATTGTATTAAATTATGCAACTTTGGAGAAAGAAGGACTAGATCTGTATTTTAAGTCAAATGCATGATGCATCAATGCATGATGCTTAATATGATGGAAGATAAAATATATTGTCATTACAGGGAATTATCTCTCCAGAAAATCAAAGTACTACTTACAAGAAAATCACCATTCTCCAAGACCATCTTTTGAAAGTCTTGTTTCCTTAGCTAGTTTTATTCTGTTTATTTTTTTCTTGTTCTTGCTATTATTTTTCCTTTGAATAAAGCTGAATGTTTATCAAGAATAATTTATGTTTCCTAAGTGTCAGCCACATTAGAAAGCTGATACTGAATTTTTCTTCTCACTTGATGTGCAGTCATTCCTCTTCTCATTATTGCATTGCTAGCCTATCTGACTTGTTTATAGTCCATTCAAGTAATTTATAAAGATAAGAAATTACAAAAGTCATTTGGAAGCCTGCAGACATCCCACATGGTAGAGCTCCAAATGGATGTGGTCTTTTTTATGTCAAATAAACCCTTGCTATATATTCACTATTTCTTTTTCAACCCTTGTTTTTATTTAGTCCCTCACTTACGGATGAGTGAATGTGGAGATCTTCATCAATCAGACAGTTATTCCACAATTGCTGATGTCCTGCTCTTCAAATAAGCATCTCAAGGGGGAAAAAAAAAATAAATTGGAAAAAAAAAAATCTGTAAATGCCTCAGATGATGAAAAAAACACGATAAATGGGTAAAGTTTAAAATGTGATTAAGAAAAGCCCAGTCTGTGACAGAAGTAAATTTCATATGTGAGGAATAGTTTCAATACATGACTTAAACCCAGATGAGACAGACATAATACGATGAACACTCAACACAAATCATGCCAGATCAAAGCTTATAAATGTCTCTGGAAACAGTGTGTGGTCTCCTTCTGCTTCCCATCAAGCCTTTCCATTATAAACTCCCCACTGTCAATGTTGCTTGTGAGTTGGAGATCGACAAAGATGGGATGTTTGAGCAGGCTCCTTAAAGACAAGCTGAAATACCTTGGCAAGTCCGTAGGTCCACAGGCAGCTTTGTTGTCTTAGAACTAAGCAGATAGCAGGCCATAGCAAAGCAATAGTGAGAAACTGCTGCTCTACTAATTAAAAGTCAAGTTGGAGTTTAATGGCTTAATCAGACTGTAAATAAGTAAAGAGACATGCAGAAAAGCCACCAGTAGCTCTTGTGGTGACATTTGTGCAGACGGTTTGGGCACTGAGAATGGCATATTTATACATATTTATGTGCATATTATCCTGATGTGAAGAATAAAATATTTCCTGCTTGTGCGATATTATCCTGCTCAGAGGCAAAGAAGGAAATCAGAGAACTCTGCTAGAGGAGTAGCTGAATGGTGACCTCTCTGTGGGGCCTCCCAGTAAATGACTCAACACAGCAACCAGGTTATTCCCCATGAAGATATTACTGGCTTAATATCTAGTTGTATCAGAGAGTTTTTAAAATATGCTGGTTTGGAGAATGTGGGAAGGGAGCATCAAACTCCATCTTAACTGTTCAAGACAAACCTCTGGCAGACAGAGAAGGAAAAGCAGCAGCTGTACCTGGCAGGTTTTCTCTCTCGGTCCATGAACAGAAATAATCTGGATCTACTGGGGCTGTGGACACAGATTGTGAAGGGAAGCACATTTTACTATTTTAATTTATCTAGATGCCACGTTGCACCTGGCTAAGATGTATTACCAGCAAACAGTTTGGGATACCTTTAATTCCTCATCCCAAGTGATCAGGCACCTATTGAGTTAACAGAAAGGAGTGATTCTAGGACAGAGGCTCCTACAGGTGACTGGGGCATGCAGTGAGACACCTTCATCATCCCACCAACACACCACTTACAAGTAGATGGCAACTCTGCATTTACAGAACAACTCCTGGCCTAAAGACTAAGTGATATACAGAAATGTGGATGAGTGTGACCTGACAAGTGTTGATGATGCTCATGGAGGTCATATTGTTTCTGAAGTGCTAAGAAAGCTGTCCCACATGATGGCCACATCTCCAAAAAACTAATTATGTGTCCCACTTCAGTAAAATTTGAGTTGATATGCAAGAAGTCAGGGCTTTGGTCTGCTGACTGATGTTTCTTCCTGAGGATGTAGCACCACTCAGAATTGTAGTATATTGCTCAGTATTCAGGGACTGTGTTTTTACAGCACAGGTTAGAACCAGGAACCATGGGGTGCTGCTCTCTTTCAGAACAAATTCTTGAAAACACATTATTTATATAGGTAAGAGAAAGTTAAGGAAAGATCAGTAAAGGGCACCTCATCCATAGGTACAATATATCTTTCTGCAGAAAGCATCTCGTTTTTTTACAGGGTCCCACAAACTTTGTGTAGCACTTCTGTTCCTAAATACCCTCCTCCTCCCTCATTTCCTCTCGTTTGGTAGCAGCATAACACAGGACACTGCTCACCAGACCGCTTCATTTCCATGCCCTGTCAGAGCTCCTCCACCCTCATTCCCTCTATCCAAAGCAAACATTAAAAAAATTCTTAATAATACCTGGAGGAGAAGGAATGGAATTTCCAATCAGAACTTAAGCTACAGTCCTGGCTTCTTTACCAACCACTTTAATTACTAATAAGGAAAAATATAAAAGATGGAATTTCTGAAGGCAGCATTGAAAGGAGTTAATATGTCTTTCCTAGCCCGCTATCGTGGCGATATATTAACTGCCCAGAAACTGGACAGAGGAAGATAGTCACATAGAAGGTCAGACAAAATCTTATTTAAAAAAAAAAAAAAAAGGAGCCATATTGTCATGTTAATGATTTGTCTCTCAACAGTTTCTTCAAACTGGTAAGCCTAAGCCACGGTTTTTCCAACTGTAATGTTTTTGTACAAAAGCTTTTTGTCCTAATATGGCATGCTACCTAAGTCTACCTGCGTATGTGTGTCAGTCCTGTGAAATGAAGGTTCAGTTTCACAAACCACAGGTTTAGGAAATCTTTTAGCATTTGTAGGAAACTAGTCATGCAAACTCCTGCCTGAAAAAAGAAAAGCAGGTTTAGGTAAGTCCTCATGGGAGTCTCTTCACTGTGGTCCGGATGGACAGGTAAAGTCTGTCCTTAGAAGGATGGTCATTGAGAAACATCTAGTGTTCACAAAGGTTTCCTGAAGTGTGTGAATGCATGTGTGTGTGTACACAAAATAAATGTTAAACCAGTAGATAGTGACTGTAAATTGCTTCTTGCTGTAGCAAGACTCTTAACAGTCTTCAGTATTTGGAGATTTTTTACTTCTATTTGAAATTCTTGTTTCTAAATAAAACCAGTCTTGAGGAAAGGGTTTTGCCTGAATGCTGTTTTTATGCAGCCATCCCCAGCCAGCAAGCTTGCTGGCTTATAATTCCAGTTTTGGAGTACTATTCATAGCAACTATCAAAAAATTCAGTTTTCAGTTTATCACTCATTGTTTGATTCAATTAATGGAATTTAAGTTAATTTTACAGCACATTTTCTTTTGGTTTTCAAAATATACATTTTCTAGTCACCAGAAAATAACAATTTTTTAATAACATAATTAGTTAAGTTTTGATTTACAAGACATATGACTTGAAACCATATGATTTCCAGGATTCCAGTAATTATTTTTAATTCAGTCTATAAAAATTCTATGCCATATTAACCATCAATGTTGGGAAAGAAGCCAAAGACACAGTTTAACTTTTTATGATTTAAAAAAATCTTATTTTCCAAACTGTGTTCAACTCCTGGTTTAGTAGATATTTTTCTATGCAGATATTTCAGTGTTAAATCTGTGAAGGCTAGTCAGCACAGGATTAAAATGAAACAGAATCCAGCAAGTAATGTCTAGACCAGATCTTTCATGGACCAGCTGCTCTGTGGACACAGTATGAGAATGTTTAAAAGACACCATCTCCAGTGCAGCAACATGAGGGACTCGGAAAAAAAGAGCATTGTAACCACTGGGTTAGAAAAGACTACTTTGAAAGATTTGGCTGAATTCAGCAGATATCAATAAAACCAAGATTTGTTGCATTTCATGTCCTGCCTTGAAGGGTGTGTTAGAATACCTTTCTCAGCTAAAGAGAGCTCCCTTAGATTTATTGCATACACCTACTTCATCAATGCTTATTGTTCTCAATCTTCTTATTGTACCTCAGCTTTTGTTTCCCCCAAGTAAACAAATAAATAAATTAAAAAAAACAAAACAAAACAAAACAAAACAAAACAAAACAAAACAAAACAAAACAAAAAAAAAAAAACACAACAAAAAACCAAACAAACAAAAAATGATTTTTTAAAATTCTTAATATTATTTACATGAATAGCATCTATTTTTAGGAAAATATTAAAAACCCAGGACTGAACTTTTGGTTGTAAGTGGGCAACTCCTCAAGTGGTCCTTCAGGTTGTACAGACAACAAAACTTTCCTTTGACTCACTGAAAGACAACATTCAGAGAGCCTATTTGTCTTGTGAAAGAGAAAATTGGTGTATTGAGAGGAAAACTCCGAAGTCATCTGACAGTATTCATTTCAAACTACCAAAAGGAAGCAACTACCTGGATCTGGAGCAGAACTGTTCAACTTTGTGAGGTTTTCAGTACTCAATATAAAGGGAGACCCCAATTCTTTGCATAGGAAGAAACCACTGCTTTTGATACATACTCATTAATCAAATTTGTAAAACATCATCATAAATACTTTTAGATGTGAACAATTAAATTTTTGAGGAAAAAAATATGTATTTTCAATATGGACTATGTGCACAGAAATACTTCCTAACCAAAAGCCTGGTATATTCTGTTGATTCATGTGAAGCACATACAAATTGAAAGTTGAGCAGAATTCTGCCTATGACTGCATGTTTTCCGTCCATGCCCACACTACTCATCTGCAATTTTTCTGAGCCCACTACATAAGAAGAAGAAAGTGTTATTTACTTCCAAAGTTTTTAAGCAAGTTGATTTTATGTACTCACTCATTTGTTCATAGGTTTTATTCACTCACACGCTCATACCCACTTACTCACAAGCACCATGCATGTACTCCCAGGTGGTTTGCCCACAGAGAACGGGGGACAGCAGCTGTCAATACATCTCGGGGGGTCTTCTTGATTGGCAATGAAGAACTTGTTTGGATAGATCTTTCCTTTCATTTGGGAGTTGTTACTTGTGGTGGAGTTTCCCTTACTTAAAAATTTTGCTTAGTCCATAAATCTCAGACCACGTTGCAGCACATTGTCTGCTTTCCTTTGGTTGGAATATATGTTTGAAGTATTGGACTGTAGTTAATTTTCATGTTAGGCTAGAGGGAAAAAGAAGCAGTAAATGGGACATGCTGCAACCTTGTCATCATCATCCCGGTGTGAGGGTGCACAGACTCCTGTTGGCAAAACAACTCTGCTGGGGTTTTATCAGGCTACAAGCTGTGTGACCTCAACATAATCATCACTTTCCTCAATCTTACTGCTGAGAATGGGGTGCTGGCAATAGTGTCCTGCGGTCAGGGTCCTTCAGTGTCAACACAGGCCATTCTTTCAACCTTTCCACTGTTTTTCTTCTGGTGCTTGCACACATTTTCCATACTTCATCCATGTTAATCTTAATATTTGTTTTAGAAATCTCTGTAGCTTTACAAAATTTGACAAATATGACTTATAAAATAGGAAGGCTTTCCATGGACTTTGAAATGCTGGCCAACATCTAAAACCAGGAGTTTGTTGATGGTTAGAAGAGCATTTCTTATTCTACATGTCTTGCAATGTCTACTTATTTTATTTATTTTATATCTTACTGGAGCCTGATTTTCAGTTCAAATTGAATTTCAAAAATATTTTGTTTAGTTAAGTTTGATTTTCCATGTTATTATTTTATTTTTTAACTCATGTTAAGACCTCACCTTTTATGGTCTAAACCACTGATTTCTAACTTACTTTTCATCAGCAAAAATATTATGAGTTTCCAACTCTATTTTCTTTTCTCTTAATTATTAACAATTTATTTAGGGCCAACACCACTAGAATGCATGTAATCTGTTGTCAGGAGCTTTGGCTTTGATGATGATGATAGGGCACACCAAATCTCCTGGTGAATTTGCATGTTAAAGCACAGTACTGATAAAAGTCTTGCTAATGATCAGAAAGCTCCTCTCCAATGTCAGCAATCTTTTCCAAAATATGTAAGCTGGCTGTCTGAGGCACATTAAATATACCAAAATCTTCCTTCTCTCTGTAACATAAATCTGAAAAATCTCTGTTAGGTAGATTTTGAGCACAGTATTTCTCGTTGTATGATTCTGTCTTGCCTCCCTCAACTCCAGGCAACTCAGCTGTCTTTAACTTTTCCTCTTTAATTTTTGCAAGTATCGCTGTTAAAAAAATTAAATTTCTCTTAATTTTTCCCAGTTTTAGATAGTATCTGCATATCACTTTCTTACCGTATTTACTAAGCAGAATTGAACAAAGTGCTTGGATTTATGCATAAAACTTCTCAAAATGCATTTTGCGATAAAGTGTTTTATGTTATTAAGAATTGTAAAATTATTACTGCACATCAGTTTCATTATGTAGCTTATTTTAAATGGGGAAGAATATTTTAATGGTCCAAGAAAAGACATATTTTATACCTTACAACTGGAGATATATCTGTAATTTTTTCCATAAAATATGCATGAATGATTTTCAGCTCCATTTAACTAATGTGTTTTGGAAAGTCTTTGCAATAGTAAATGCAACAAATCTCAGGCAAGATGAGAAGTAATGCATAAGTGTGGTTAAGAGTAACTTTTCATTTTGCAGTTCAAATTTTGGACCAAATGTTTCTTTATGTAGATAGCCTCAGTATTATTCTGGAATGTGACAGAGTGATCAGCAGGTATAAAATTGCAAACTGTGTCAGAAAATAAAAATGTCCAAACATCATAAACTACTCACAATGTATTTGCTAAAGGAAAAATAAGTGTATGCATCCTTAAACTGACTAGGAGAACCTCTGGGAACTGACTATTAGCTGCTCCACAGATGGATGCAAAAGACAGTGTTGGCCTGAGCCAAGACCTACTAAATACAGAATGAAAGATAGCAGAAGTCACTGAGAAGCAGGGGCTAGGTTGGTATTGCCCAGTGTGGATGAGTGTAGTCTACACTTCATTAAAGTCTCAGAATCCAGAAGGCATCTGGGTCTGCAAGAGCACATTGCCCTCTCCTTATCTCTCACACATCTGCTATGTAAAGTACATCTTTCCTTTGATGTTACCCAGATACAGATCAGCAGTGCTAGGGACTGGAAGCTTGTCCCCGCTTTCAGAAGTCTGGGAACAAGCCTGGTTCCTAAAACTGAACAAAGAACAATAAATGTAACTTTGCAAGTAATTGATGAGATATGCCAAAAGCACCTTAAGAATGCTGTTAATAATTATCTGCTCAAAAGAGGGGCAGCTGTCACATCAGAAGCTGATTGCTAAAGTTTCAAAACTGCAAACAAAATTCCTGAACCTAGAGTCATCCCACCTAACTCAGGCTTATAACTCAGTGGAACCAGCTCAGGAAATGAGTGTCCCAAGTTCTCCCTTATGATCAATATTTAGAGATAATCACCTCCATGGAGCAATTCAGCACGCCTAAAATCTTAATTTGACAGTGCCAGGACTCCTGGAAGAGAACTAGCTTTTACAATAGACCATAATTAAAAAATTAATCCCAGTTCCACACAGAGAGAACAGAACTCCAGCTCTGCTCCACCTCTAGTGAATTTGTAAACCACTCACTGAGAAATATGTCCTCTTTCACCCATTTCTAGGCCTGTGATTTTTTCACTTGTGACTGTTCAGAAGTTTAGTTTCATGAGACAGAATGAAGACTATTTTTGCTTTGGATACAGTAGGTTTTGTTATTAGAGCATAATTCTGGGACTTGAAGCAGCTAATCCTGGAAACCATTTCCAGGCACATTAAGGACTTGAAAATAATCAGGAGTACTCATCATGGCTTCACCAAGGTGAAGTCGTGCTTGACAAACTTCTAAGATGAAATAACTGGCCTGGTAGATGAAGGGACAACAGTGGATATTGCCAACCTGGACTTTAGTAAGGTCTTTGACAGTGTCTCCCAGAAGATCCTCATAGAGAAGCTATGTACACGCTGCATGAGCAGACGGTGAGGTGGACTGAAAACTGGCTGAATGGCCAGGCCCAGAGGGTGGTGATCAGCTGAGCAAAGTTTAGCTGAAGGCCAGTCACTAGTGGTGTACCCCAGGGATCACTACTCGGTCCACTCCTGTTTAATTTGATGGAGCAGAGTGTACCCTCAGCAAATTTACAGACAACACCAAACTGGGAGGAGTGGTTGATATGCCAGACGGTCACCTTGTCATCCAGAGGGATGTCAGCAGGCTGGAGAATTGGGCTGACAGGAACCTCGTGAAGTTCAACAGGGAGAAGTGCAAAGTCCTGCACCTTGGGAAGAAAAACCCCTGCAGCAGTATTGCTGGGGGTTGCCCAGCTGGAAAGCAGCTTGGCAGAAAAGGGACTGGGTGTCCCTGGTGGACACCAAGTTGAACATGAGCCAGTAATGTGCCGTCGTGACAAAGGAGGCTAATGGTATCCTCGGCTGCATTAGGCAAAGTATTGTCAGCAGGTCGAGGAAGGTGATCCTTCACCTTTATTCAGTGCTGGTGAGGCCACACCTCGAATGCTGGGTCCAGTTCTGGTCTCCTTAGTATAAGAGAGACATGGACATGTTGGAGAGAGCTCAACAAAGGTCCATAAGGATAAGTAAGGGACTGGAGCACCTGACATTTGGGGGAAGGCTGAGAGAGCTGGGACTGTTCATCCTGGAGAACAGAAGGGTCAGAGGGATCTTTTTAATATATATAAATACCTGACTAGAGGGTGCAAAGAAGACAGAGCCAGCCTTTCTTCAGTGGTGCACAGTGACAGAACCAGAGGCAGTGGGCACAAATGGAAACACAGGGGGCTCACTCTGAACATCAGGAAACACTTTTTCACTGTGAGGATGACCGAGCACTGGCACAGGTTACCCAAAGAGTTTGTGGAGTCTCCATCCTTGGAGATATTAAAAAGCCATCTGGACATGGTCCTGGTGACTGGCTGTAGGTAGCCCTGCTTGAGCAGGGTGGTTGGACTAGCTGACCTTCAGGGGTCCCTTCCAACCTCATCCACTCTGTGATTCCATGATTCTGTGAGCTTTTGGTGTAGGCTGTTAGTCTTGGGAAAACAATCTAACCTATGAGTTACTGTATAAATAGTGACATAATGACACTGCTATTGTCAGTGCTGAACTTCTGGGGCTTCTCTAGCAAGTGATGCAGTGTCCATTGAGAGAGTAACAGCAGTGCTTTAGGCAAGGAGAAGGCACCCACCTTTGTAGAACAGGTCCTGCTTGCCATTCACAAGTTAACTAATTGCAAACAGGGTTATCAGGTTTGGGTGATATATCCTAAAGAATAAGCAGTTCTTACCCATAAGCATTCATACATAGGACTTAGACCACATCTGAAATTAGCTAACTTGGCAAGTAATGAGCTCCCAAAGGGTACCATCCTCCAGCGCAGCTCTATGGTCAAATATTGCTCAATTTTCTCAAGAGAAAGCCTATATATTAAAATAAAAGTCTTAGTAAGAGTTACAAAATCAGCCCTCTTTGTTTCAGACATGAAATTTTTTGCCATCAAATACTGTGTAACTGCCTTGCAAAATTTGTACCTCTGCAAATATTGTCAATATATACATTATTTTAAAACTGTTTGAAAGGATGCCTTGATATATTCTGTTTTCAAATGTTATAACAAAAATGAAAAAAACAATATGAGAAGTATAACATTATACTTTACATGATTGGTAGTATTGAAGTGAAAACAGTTATACAGTCATCCTACTTCATTTTGAAAACCTGAACATTACTATTCATGGAAAGGTGGGATTGAAATTACAGCAAATAGAAACCCAGATAGTAGAAGAAATATAACACAAGCAGTGGCAATGCACTATTTATTATGTGCTAAATTGCCCCATTAACATAACTTCTTCTGACCTTGAAATATCACACTGAAGACAAAAGAGTAATACTGCCTCAATGCCTGTTGATTTTTGCATTTTATGTGGAAAATGACAAGATATCTGGGATATGTGGCCATTATAAGTGTATCTGTTGCTACTCCTTGTCAAGAACATACATTCAGCATAATCTTCAGATAAGTAATGTGTGAAAGAAAGGTCAACTAAACAATATTTGAGCATAGACTAGATATTGATCTAACATTCAATTTCCTAGGATGAGAAAAATATCTGAGGATTAAAGGATTATAAATTAGGTGTGCAAGTTATGTGTCACCTCTGCATGTAACAGAGGTTTTAAGATCCAAAAGCAAAAGTTAAAACTACCTGGAATCTAGTCCTTACATTTACTTTCTTGTACTAGTGACAGATCAGATGAGTATGTATCACAAAGCCTATTTGTTCCCCAGGAAAAAAATACACTAAAACATTTTTTTCTTTTTTGTAATTCCTCTATTATAATTGATGTTTGAGCTCCATCCCATCCAATTTCTAATCAATACAGTTTTATCCATGTCAGTATTTCTAATTTAGCTATTTATTCCAGTGTGACTAAATTAGGTGACTAAGAATTAGATCAACAGCATTAAGTATTTTGGTGCTCTGATAATAAAGGGATGAATGGAATAAAATATTGGAAATATTTTGCAACTAATAATTCATTTTATTACCATGGATGATGGGTGTTGATGGTTGATAATTTAGTTTTTTTTTTTTTTTCTCCATGCAGTAGGAAGTCAGACCCAAGAACAGTGGCAGAGTCTTGAGGAACATTTGGCTGGTTTCCTCATATTATTCCTCTCCAAAGGCAAAATTAACATCAAGAAGTTAGATATAGTATATGACAACAACTGGGATAGAGCCAAGGCAAATGTTCTAGGCATAGTGCCTGGATATATTCAGATTTCAAGGCGGTGTCGTCAACTTCACTGAATACTTATTTGGTGCTTATAATATGTTAACAATTTACTCAGACCAGAGTTCTATGTAGCAGACACAGAAAGAGTATCCTTTTTTTTTTCCTATTAAAACTATCAACAAAATCTTCTGTTTCACATAAAAATTACAAAATTCAAAAGCACTTGCTCAAAATATTGCAGCATTAGTATTACAAGTTAAAGCTTCAGTCCAACTCCCAATTCAATATTATTATATGGATATGTATAATTACATATCTGTGTGTAGGAGGGTGAGAGAGTGTGTGTGCGTGCACACATATGTCTGCATATGAAATAAAAGGTACATATAATATAACAAAGGACAGATATAAAAAACATGACACTGTGCTATTGATTCAAAAGTCTGAAATAAAGTCTTGCATATAAATATCTCTTTGAAACCAGAGGAGTGCCAATATTTTATTCTGGACCAAAACCACACGCAAGGTAATGCCAGTAACAAAACATTTCATTTAAATCCCTCTCTCCCAAAATTTTTTTTTTTTTTTTCATTAAGCAAAACATTTGAAGGTAGTAGTAGGAACACAGTTTGCAAATTATATTTTAGAAGAGTTTTTCACAGCAAGAGTGAAAGATATTAAATACATTAATTATCCTCAGATTAAGATATGGATTTATAGAGGATATAAAAATCAATTTGGTGAGAAATTGTGAAGTAAATATGACTGTTTGATTTGTATCTTAAATTATTTTTTTTGCTATCTTATGTATTACTCTAATATATGAGAACTGTTATTATTTTCTAATATGAAATCCATATACTGTTATTCCTATTTAAAGTGAGTTATTAGGCTTCACTAAAGTCCTTGAGAATTTTTATTTCTAACTTGAATAAGGTCATCTCCTCACCTTTGGCTTTTCTAAGAAAGATACATCTGATCTACAGAATTATTACAAGTAGTAACCTTTCAATTAGCATATATGTTAATATGTCAATAGTGAAATGAATATAATACAGCAGTATTGTTATCTTTCCCTAATCTCCTCTATGACATTCTGTACTTAATGAACCATGAGTAACTTTCATCTGTTTTACCATGCTCTACTGATACCCTTGAGTTTTTTATAATAGTTCTTGGACACAAGAGCAGATAAGATGACAATAAATCTTGACATACCATCACAACAATAAATGTTGAGATTCACTAGTTACCTGATGTTTGCATGAAGTAGGAGTATTAGCATATTCCTAATAGTAATACTAACAGTTTTTGAAAATGGTAAGCATGTGTTCATCATTTCCCTTTTATGCTTAAAGACACCTCACCTTGAAGCATTTTGTAGCCATGCCATTGTTCAAATTTCACGCTCAGTACAGCTGTCTTTACAAAGGTTCCACA
This sequence comes from Tyto alba, assembly GCF_018691265.1. Classification (NCBI taxonomy): domain Eukaryota; kingdom Metazoa; phylum Chordata; class Aves; order Strigiformes; family Tytonidae; genus Tyto; species Tyto alba. The sequence continues at coordinate 55,833,804 of NW_024881282.1, forward strand.
TTTCTCATGAGTAACTGAGCTGAAGAGCCCCAAAATGCTTGCCTTGTGGCAGAAAATGATCAGCATGATCTCTGATCGTGTTTCAGGATACAACATAGATACATAAGTGTATTTATCCACCCAGATATACACATATATTCATTTGTCTATAAAAAAATTTCTCTTATAAAATAGATGAAAGCACTTTTTCTCTCCAAGTCCACATCTCTGAATATCACATAATAACTGAGAAATGTTGTTAAGTGAATTTTTCATACCAAGAGTGGGGTTTAAAATATCTTGAGATGTGTTTTCCTCATAACCAGTTTTTATAAACTGGATTTTACAGATTCTTCAACTGAATATTAGGAATGTTTTGCCATATTACATCAATTATATAAAACCTGTCTTATTTCTTCAAAAATTTTCTAAATAAAGTAATATGCCCATAGCCACTCTGAAAGAAGTTATAGAAAAAAAGGTAAAAGTCATGTTTCTTTCTTTCACTACTTAAACTTCTGGTTTAGGAAAGAAGACCCACTTTTAAAGTTATTACTTTCTTTTTAATAATAATTAACATTTTCACGGCACATTTTATCTACAGTTTGAAAGGTAGTTAAGCATCATTATGCTCCATTTGCTGGGGAAATAGAAGCACAGAGTGGGTGCTATCATCTTTCCCCCAGCTGCAGAGCCATGCCATAGTAGTGGAACAGCTGGAGCCCACATCTTCACCCCTTGGTTACTAAAGCATTCTGACTCCCAAGAACCAATTTTTGGAGGGTGAAATATATACTGTGCCTATCAGTATATGAGAAGATTGTTTTTATTGATCTTTCTTGCAACACAATTTTGCTTTGAGTAAAAAAAGAAGAAACAAGTACAATCAGTGAGTGCCTAGTAGATTGTCTTCAAGAGGCACTTAAAGCTAAGGAAGATCTCAGAAACACTTCTTAATTTACCTAATAAATTCAATGAAGTAACACTTATAATCCACTTTTATTAAGAGTACAAAAACAGATATAAATTTTGTGTCAAAATGGGCTAAGTACAGGCTAAACACAACACAAGCTGTGTTGTTTTGCATGTTGTATGTCTGTGAGTTTTGGGATCAAGTAACCTGGTTCATATCTAAATTAGTCATACTCCACATTAATGTGTCTTAAATCCCTGTAAACAGCAGGTAATACTGCATTATTAACAATCTTCTTCATTTTGTGCTTTTTATCTCAATAGTAAATTATTGGCAAATCTTTCAGAGTCTTAAAAAGATACTCTTAAAAGAAGAGATTTAATACGCATGAACAAAAATTATTGCAAGTGTTTGGCCTTGAGAGTATTTCTTTTATCTGTAACTTTCTTGATGCTATGAAGAAAGATAAATCAGTAAGAGCATTTAACTCATTGGTGACAATAAATTTACTCATCCAGTTGTTAAATGAACAAAGCATCATCAGAAAATACTACTGACAACAACTGAAGTCCTAGCCACTTTGTATATACACATGACACTAAGCATTCATTTAATTAAGACATCATATGCATAAACAGTGAAGCTGAAAGGTCTGTAAAGCAAGAAAAGAAAACTAATGCAAAGCACACAGTGGCTGAAGCCTGGTTTCCAAAGAATTTCTCATGTCCTTTACAATGCACAATGACAACAGATCTACATTTCTCCACATTTTCCATGAACCTTTTACTCTCTTCTCCCTTCACCACAATACTCTCAGCTTCTTCATCTTCTGCCATCAGCATCTCTACCTCACCCTCAGGCCTCCAGTGCAATACCTCTATTTTTCTACCACCTATTCAGATTTATTCTCAACCATTTCTGGTGTTCCCAGTTCTCTCTCTCCTGCACTTTTTGGTAACATGGGAAATGGATAGCATGGATGGATGGTCACATTAGCAACATGGACCCATAACTAATATTTCCTTAGTGAATCAGGCTGGATGTTGCTTCCCACTCAATATTTTAGAGGCATCCACTACCACGGAACAGAGGTTGCCATGCCAGCTGTACCTCAAAGTCCACTCATAGATCCAGTTCATCCAGCAGCCTTCTTAACATGCCCAGACTCTCAATTCAGCCATAACAGACAATGCACCTCCTGGAAATTCAAAGTTCAGTGTGCACATCTTGCAGACCTGATGGCACAACCCTCCTCTTGTCCATATAGACCCATAGTATGTTTCAAATAAATGTATCACAATAAAATCTGATGGTACCTGCTATATCCCCTTATTCAACACATCAGCCAAGGAAAAGACTGAAGTAGAAAAAGGGACAAAATTGCACAATATCATTATGACATGAGTTTGTCTACTTCCTCTCTATTTGTTACACAAGTTGAAGTATGGATATGTTGAGACATCCTGAGTGCTGTGGGGTGCTCTGTGCAGCTAATCAGCACACGTCTAATGAATCTAGTTAAGGACAGTTTTAGCAGATCCACAATGTGCGAGCAGACGGGCTCTGAAACACCTACACAGTGGACAACATATTCACAATGCAAGTATGTACCCAAGGGCAGTCGATTGGACTAACCAAGTATGCAAAATATAGATGACCTAGACATATAGACAGCTGTCATTTGTCCTGATACTGTTTTGAGTGGACTGCTGAGCACCCAGAAATCCCAGAGAAGATGGCTAAAGCTGGTAGGAGAGCAAGAGGTGAGACATAAATGCAATCAGCTACTGCCAAAAGCAGTAACATAAGCAGGTGCATATTCCCTCATCTGCTCCTGACACAACCTGGGTAGGAGCATTGCAAAGTTACAGGCAGGACACACTATGAAGCTGCAGCACAGTAAATACTGTACAATACAAAATCCTGTATTAAAACATTGTCTCAAGCTACTGTGGTTCTTACTGTAGAGTAAAAAAGTAGTTAAAAGTTAAAGTAGATACTAGAAACATTGCCATCAATTCTGTTCTGTGGCAAAATTACTACACAGCATCTAGCTAAAGCTCTTTGTGGCTGTCTAAGAGAAGAATCTGGCCTGTTATGTCTCACACCAATATTTGTCTTATACACTCCATGCCTATTGTTTCACCTTTTCAGATTGATTTTACCATTTTATGTAGTGTTCACTCTTAGACGGGTCTTAGTAAAAACCATCTGTCACAGTATGGCCATAAAATATTTCTCAGAATTTGTTTTGATAGATTAACCATTAAGATCATTATGATGCTTTCTGTTTTCTTTATCAGAAGCAGAACTGATATGGCAAACCCCATAACACACCGGTATATATGACTTAGGTATCTATGTGCATATTAATATGTTCTCCAAATAAATTACACATACTGAAATATATTAGAGCACACACAAAATATGGTAAAATAATAAAAGGTATAGTATCTATTTTTTAAAGCATGTAAATTGCATGTTCGTCTCAATAGGTTACAAACAGATGGAGTGTTGTGTTCAGCACATTTCTTCAGAGTTTCTAAATCTGCCTGATGGGAATTCCATTACCTGCACCAGCTGTACAGGTGACCTCTTTGACTTCCACTTGCCAGGCTCTGAATATATGAGGCAGTGCTGGCATGTTTTTAAAATAAAGTATATGCAAATATGGACATATTTGACATGCCGCTGTAGTACCTATTTAGAATGTATGCTATCTGGTTTAACCCTTGCACCCATAATTATAAACTGCTTCAAAATGTCTATTCAATAAAATGTTTTCATGTCTTTCTTTTGACTAATTTATTTTACTTTTTTTCATTAATTAGAAGAAATTAAGATTTATTTTTACCTGTAATTATGAGTCTTTTCTGTTTCATTTCACTGTGAAAAGTTATTACTCTACCCCTGAGGCTGAATTTTCTAGTCACTGAATATCTACTTCCTACCCTAGGTGCAAACACTTAAGAAGATCTTGAAAACCTTCCATATTAGGAGCCTTATTATAGAAGAAATATGATACATTTCTTATTTTCATATAAACATAGCACCTAAAATATTCCTTCTTTTGTTTCTGTTTCATTTATTTTGAAATACCAAAGTGAACACATCCATTATATAGGTTTTCAAAGATATACTAAGGCCTATAATGAAAAACAACGAGTAGTTGTTCTGGTCTATAGTAATTTTCTGGCTGAGAGTGACAACACACTTGAGCCATTCACTGTATTACACAAAAGTCAAAATGCTCCTTTCCTAGAAGTATGAATAACCTGTGTAAGACAATAAGCCCAATTTTAAGAAAACATATAACTAAATCCAGGTGATTTCCTTGGTTTTCAGGTGCTCATGTAAGTATGGTTTTGAATGAGGATGTACGCCCCACAGTGAGGTAATGGTTGATTAATACAGTACAAGTTATTGGAAACATAGTGTGTCCCAGCAAATGGACCAGCCCATGGAAAAAGGCTCTGTCTTCAAGCTGGTCTGTGGAAGGGCTTCTGAAAGTTTAGAAAGTTACAGGAATAAGGGGACAAAGTCCCTTTAGTTCCTTGAGTTGTACCTATGATCTTTTTTCATTTCCAGTAGTTAACGTTGCTATGCTCAAAATTTTTTTCTACAATCAAAGGGAAAACATATATGTAAAGTCAAGAATTTGCTCAAAACCGTAGTAGTGTAATCCAAGAAACATTGGTTTTAGATCTAATTATTGCAGAAAAATAAAGACTAGTTTTCTATTGGGAAAAGAATCTGTAGTAATAATTGATGATGATGATGATGATGATAATGTCAAGATTTTAATACTCTTGGTTTCTACCCATTTTCCTAGTGCTATACACACCCTCCCCCTGCTCCTGCAAGTCCTGATGTCAGTGGTTTCAGCCTGGTGGCAATGGTGGGTGTTATGATGGGTGTCAGTACCTGGAGTCCTACAACAGGAGGAATACAATGTTCATGTTGTTGGTGATTTCTTCTTTGCTCTGTGATATACCTGGGGACATTTTTGTATGTTTGCTAACACATTTTTATGCTTAGTTCTTTCTCCACCAATCTGAAGCTCCACATTACAGCCAAATTTACTATCTATAGTGTCTTTTACCTATGTTAGATACTATTTACTATTTCTCCATGTTATCCCTAAAAGTAGTTTTGTTCAGTTCTAGACCTTCCTTTCTTTAGCTGACCACTGGTGAATTGTTTATAGCAGCGACATCTCCTGTACCAGCCTGTGCCCATCTCTTATAATCCTATGCCTACCCTCCTCTGTGCCACACCCTGTGACTCCATTTCTTGATGCCCCTGCTATCTTAACAGGCTGATATTTCTGTATACTACAGCATTATGGTAGTCATAATGTCCTGGTTTGGGCTGAAATAGAGTTAATATTCCTTTTCAGAGACTAGATGAGTGCTGTGTTTTGGATTTAGCTTTGGGTTTGGTATGGGAAGAATGCTGATAGCACACTGGTGTTTTCAGCTGCTACTGAGATTTCAAGGACTCTCCGACTCCCCTTGTCCTGCCCGTGCGCAAGGGCACAGGGAGCAGGGAGGGAGCACGGACAGAGCACCAGACCCAAATTGGCCCATGAAATATTCCATATCATGGAATGTCATGTTCACTATATAAAGGAGGGGTGGTCGGGAAGGAGCTCTCTCTCTTGCTTCCAGGATTGTGATTGCGGGATCTTGGTATTTCAGGATCGCTAGCCAGGAACCGGCTGGGTATTGGTTCGTAGGTGGTGAGCAATTACGTTGTGCATTGCCTGTTTATATATTTTTTTTTTTTCTATTATTGTCATTGTTCTCGTTTTATTACCATTATTAAACTATCTCAGCCTGTGCGTCTGCCTTCACCCCTCTAATTCCCTCCCCCATTCCCAGGTGGGGAGGGAGAAGGGAGGGTGACCAGCTGCGGTTGTCGGTTGCTGACCAGGCTCAAACCACAACACATAAACACGTTATTCTACATAGAAGAGCTGCTTATTATTGCTATCTCAGTATAACTACAATCATACTTTACAAAGGCAAAGTAGAACAAATCAGGGGCAACCACCCACTCATTAGGAAAGTCGCTGTTAAAGCTTACCCAAGTAAAACAAAAACAGTTCAGACAGGGCAAGTCTGGCACAGCTCTGTCCTGGGCCTTGCAAACTCAGTTCAAAGCCTATGGCCAGATACGAGCAGTGTCAATACCGTACTGCAGGTCTACAAGGTCACAGAGTTAAGTGCATGCTTTGTAACTATAACCATATCTCATGAAAAAACACCAGATCTTATTTTCATTTTGCATCATGGCAATTGTCTCAGATCACTCTGCATTGTATTAAATTCCCCTGCTAAATTACTGTCTGGCAAACTTTCATGCTCTGGGTTTTAAGAGAGCTTTCTGATCAGTGTGCAAAACGCATCATGACCTAGTGCACCCAGCTGCTGCCTAGAGTACTCTTCTATCTCCAATATGCAGTCTGTGAGAGACCTGCCTCCCTGCTGCTGCATCAACTGGGACTAGAAATTTGCACAGTAAAGTGAATACAGGTACTCCAGGCAACCTTAGGAAAGAATTAAAAAGGAACTGATGTGGGGCATAAATAGGACAGAAAAAGAGATTAAGCAGGTTTTGAAAATGGGATAGTGGGAAGAACAGAAGGTGGCAAGGAGTCTAAGCTCTCAGGAGAGGAAGAGACATGATCAGCAAGAAAGCAGCTCAGTGTCTGTTGTATACAAGGGTGAGAAATCATAAATGTAAAATTAGCAACATGTTTACCTTCAGCTTCACAAACCAGAACACTGTTTGTGAATGTTAAACCCAGGTTTAAATACAGTGTTAATTTAAACACCAAGTGCCTAATAATCTTCATGAAATTGCTAGATGAAATGTCAGATTTATCATCTAAACTAACTGCAAGAAGTTCCACAGATCCACTCAAGACCTGAAACATAATAGATTTCCTCTGCCTAGCACTAACCATCTCTTTACACAACTCAGAACTGGTGAATTATAAAAATGGATTTACTTTCAATCTTAAAACTGTCAGGCAGTAATAATTCTAATCTAAATTTACAAGGATCAAGTAACTACTTATGGAAAGTGTTCTATAGGTATTGCAGAAACCGTTTATTGTTTGCAAAGGTCCAACAAATGCAACAAGAGGCTATGCTTGCAGACCATAAAACTGAAGTAAAAACTTAAGATTGCCACTATGAATTTGAACTAGTGATATCAAATCAATCTTTAGCCTAGCATCATCTAGAAAAGCAATTGTAACTTTTTTATTATAAAGTCTAGATATAACAAAAGGTTTTAAGTTTGATATCTAAAAGTGAAAAATATAATTCTTTAATTTACTTTGAAAAATATTTTTATTTTCTATTAAAAAACAGCTGAAATTTGCAAGGATTTATCTGCCTTTGAAAGTAGCTTTGAGCAACAACAGTAATCCCTTCTTAGATGGAGAACACTGAAGCTATCTGTAAACCAAATAGCATTTCCACATATGACAAGGCAACTCAGTATAATGGAACCCAGGTGTTAAACTAATTTCTAATTTAACCATAAATGAAGAAAAGAGAAATATTAATCCCCAATGCAAGTTGTTGTGGTATAACAGAATCCATCATAATGAAGATATGACCCCACTTTACACAAAGGTTAACTGTACAAATGGTACTGCATCGACCAAAATGTTAATGAGTTTGTGTGTCAGCAGGTAAGCAAGACCTAGCAGAAGGAAGCTATTGTGATAGGCAGATAATTATAATGGAAGTCACATCTTTAGCAATGACTAGGATTCACATCACATATCTTTTCAGTCACAGTACAATTTCGCTAGCTCTGTTTATGGTAATCTATGGGATTATTTGACAGTAAGGTGACACATTGACTTTGGAAAAAATTTTCTTTCATATACAGCACAATTACTGATATTGTGACATTCACTTAGATACATCACTGCTGTACAATTTTTATTTTAGAAAATATACAAACATAAGTTATATTTTTCATTAGTACAGGAAGTTCTTTGGTTCTCAATTTGGGTTTCATCATGATAAATGCTTTGATTTTACTAATATGTAGGAGTCAGGAGAAATTTAACAACAGTGAGTTTTTAACCATTCAGCTGCAGGCTTCATAAAGAAAAAGGAAAAGGTATGCATTTCAAATACTTAATTGTCTTAAAGAGAAGGAATATAGATTTTCAGGAAAAGTTCCTCTGTGTTCTAAACTCTACTACATAACAACAAATATGTAAAATACTTTTTGAATGGGAATTCCCTGACAGTAGTTACATGGTAGATCATACTCTAGGCCAAATCCACTAGGCTAATCTATTTACCTCAATCTCACCAAACAGTTACAAATAGGAAAATACTCAGGTGAAGAATCAAATCAGTACTACCCATTCTTCCCTTTGTGGAAGGAATGTGAAATAACAGGGAGAGGACAAGAATTGCAGCAAACATGGTGAGTAGTAGATCCTAAAGTTCCACCATATCCTTGTTCCACGGCGATAAGCAGTGTCTTACCGTGAACATTTAATTTCAAGACCAGAGACTACAGCACCCCATCATTATTTGCATGTAAGTGCAAAGCGTTCTACACTCAAAAGTGATAAAAGATGCACTTTGGTGAACAGACAGTAGCTTTTAAGAAAAATATTTCTGTTTAAAATTCTTCAGACGGAAATTCTTCAAGAAATACTTTGTTCAAACAAACTTTGGCTTCTGGGATGCTCATCATTTTCTCCATGTGTTTTGTGTGCAGGTTTTCGTGCCTGAACTTGTGTCACCGGTCACCTAAAGCATATTTTATTACTTCAGTTCTTTCAGTGGGTGACCTAATCTGTCACAACTGCCTCGCCTAAAATCTCTCTTGTTTTATAAAGTTATGTCTTCAGGAATATAACATTGTAAATAGTAATTTGATGGGAAAAAAATTACAAGGAGATGATAAGAAAGGGTATGAATATATCAGAAGCAAAAAAAATTGTAGAAGACAAGAATTTCTACAAATAAATTGCCTTACTATTAGCATGGCTCTTGTCCTACTTGTGATTTTTTCCTACTTTGATGTAGGTTTTACAATCTAAAGTTTATGTATCCACCTTCTTTGTAGCTCTGAATCTGTGTGAAATATTCATTATTTTAAGATACAGAATCTAAGTATTAATCAAAGAACAGCATTAAGGAACAGCCACTCTTACTCTGCATGATGTCTGCATCATTCCTTCCACTGGACTTAGGTGTAAACTTTTATACTGAAATTGGAATAGAAAAGTTGGCTTAGGTAACTTATTTATAGTCATGATGTGGAAAAAATAATTTGCTATCAGCATCCTATTATTTCCACTCCTGCTCAGAAATTTGTGACTTGAATGAATAAAACCTAAGGCTTTAATGGGATGAGGATGCTGCTGAGATTTGTCAGAGCAGTCACGTTTTCTCTCTCCAAGGAGACAAGTCACAGTCATAATGATCTTACATTTGTAGAGTGGTTTTCATGCCAAAGGACCCCCAAATACCTTAAAAACTTGACAAAATAAATACAGGAATCTTACCATTCACTACTGAATTTCAGCAGCCTCTGTTGTGAAAGGTTTTTAACAATGCATAGTAAAGTCTAGTTCACTTTAGGACAAGATATGACTACTACAAAGCAGGAAGAGTCTCAGCAGGCAGACAATAACACTTCAGATGGAAATGCAAAGAGACCTCTGAAGTTAACATACTACTTAGGAAGTGTGGCACATTGATTTAACGACCTTCCAAGCAAGTCCAAGTGCACTTGATGCACTTAGAGCACAGTTCTTCAAGGTGCTGAGTACTGTGGTTCACAAGACAACAAATGGTAAGTCTGTAAAAATGATGTGATTAAATGTAAGTAAGTGCTTAAGTGCTTTACTGATCAGAACTTTCAAAGCTGTATAAGAGTCTGTCTCTCTGAGAGCCTGACATTCGCATCTTGAAAGCAAGATTCCTGAAGGAAAGAAGCAGAAGTAATGAGAGGGGTTGATATTTTTCACTAGCAGAGTTTATGAGGACAGAAATAGGTAATTCCCCTCAAAATCCTTTCTCTCACCCATTCTTTGGGAATTTGCTTCATGAGGCTACAGCTGAAGTAGACACGGGTTCTGTTAAAAAAAAAGAAAAAAATAAAAAATAAGAAAGGACTAAAACATATCAGCAGAAATTTAGACAAAACCTAGGTCTGTAAAAAACTTGTACACAATTTTTAACCTAACTGTAGAGATACCTATTTCTATAGACACCTCCAGTGAAGATCATACAAGTGGGATGTCTACCATGAACACTAGTTTAAGAGGTATCTCAGGTGGAGGCATATGTGCCTGAGGACTGATAGCTGCTGTGGCCGCGGATGCTGAAGGTGTGTAGTGATGGAAAGAGCATGTATGAGACTCCCAGGAGACAAGGAGCATGCCTGAGCATCTTAAAGAAACAACTGGGAGAGTCAGCACAGGGAAAGGTGATTTTGAATAGGGAAAGTTCACCCACAGGTGTCTCAGCCACCCTCAGACAACCTCAGACCATCTGTCCCCAGACACTCTGCCTCTGGAACCACATCTGTTGCTTTTTATGTCAGCATTTACCTTAGAGTTAGGCTCCTTACATTAAAAATGTCATGAAAAGTGACAGTTATGTATCTCAAAAAGCATCTACAAAGGCCAACACAGCAAGACAAAGGCAAACCAAACTCATAATACTGATTTATAATACTTCCTAAAGTAAAATCTAAAAGAAATGTTAAAGGAAGTGTTGACATTTACTTTTTTCCCAGGTTAAGACACACTCTTACTAAGAGAGTAGAACTGCACGTGCAATAGTTGCCTTACTTCACTGTGATATTTGCAGTGTGCAAGTTACATGCCTGCCCTCTCTGGGAGGTATTAGTGGGTTTCCAGAAAATATCTTCAGAAAATCCCATTTTCTACCCAATATAGGAAATCAAAAGGATTGTGAACAGTATGATATCTAAAAAAACTACTCTCATCAAGGACACAGCTACCCAGGATTCACTGTCTGAACTCAAGTAGGCTTCCTGAGCCCCTGTATCTGAAATATGAAGTATTTATTCCTTTCTAACCAAAAGTCTGAGGGGATTTGAACACAGATTTCCCACCTCTCAGACAATGTCCTGTCAGACTATTGGTACTGTAAAGAGAAGGAAGAGAACACCCTTGGTATCTTTTGTTTTGCATGGAGTAGAGTAAAAGTGAATGGGAACTGGAAAGAGTTGAAATAATAGTTGAAATCCCCTTCAGCTAATGGCTGGCAGACAAATTCTCTCTATTAGAGGCATCCAAAGAGCAGGAGGAGAGAGCTGTTATGTTAGAGCCAGACTGTTCTTACACAGCAGTCAGAAAAAGGAATCGAGATGGAAATGTGTACCTGTGACCTTCTTTTCTTGTATTCCCAGTCCTACAGGTAATTAGTCTCCTACTCCTCATACCAGATCTAAGGCAGCAGGTGTGAAATCTGAGGGTAATATATATTCTATGATACCCAGGAATGCTTCTCATATCCCATGAATTCAGCCCTGCCAGTAGTTCAGCTCAGTAACAGCATGAGGTCTGACTGGTAATCTCCATTCCCTGCTATGGTTCCTATACTGAAGAACATATTCCCAAATGGTCTCCCAAGCAGATCCCAGCAGAGTGGCACACCAGCAGACTAAATCCTGGGGGGCCATCAGCTGGCACCAACAACAGCTCACTGTGGATGCAGAAAGCATGAGGGCAGCTGAGGAATGGAGGAGGACACAGACAGGAGCTGGGATGTGGGAGGAGTGGGGGAGATGCAGTCAAGACACATGCACATGCCTAGGTTTATTCATTGGCATTTGACCAGCAGTGAGAAGGAAGCTCTGTAAAAAAAGCACCGGGGGCGGGCAAGGGGATTCACCCTCTCACTTACAGTCTGCTTCTGGGAACTCCCATTTTGCTCCCACCAGACCAGACTGAACTGATCAGAGTAAAATCCACTGCTGTGGGATTAGGAGGTAGAAACTGAAAGAGGACACTGGGATGAAATACCCCTCATTCTCACACATGTAACATCACAGATCAGTTCCCCAGATATAATTTCATTTCCCTTCTCCCTTTTGTGCATTGTAGATGAACAGTGGGAGAAGAAGGAGGTAACTAATAATGAAAGGAAAAGAAGAAAGGTCATCCTACAACTCCTACAATCTCTCTACAGCTACCTGAAAGGAGGTGTAGAGAAGTGGCTGTTGGTCTCTTTTCTCAAGTAACAAGCGATAGGATGAAAGGAAACAGGATCAAGTTGTGCCAGGGGGATGTTTAGGTTGGATATTAGGAAAAGTTCCTTTACTGAAAGGCTTATCAAGCATTGGAACCGGCTGCCCAGGAAAGTGATTGAATCACCATCCCTGGAGGTATTTAAAAGATGTGTAGATGTGGCATTTAGGGACATGGTTTAGTGGTGCCCTTCTCAGTGTTAGGCTTATGGATGAACCTGGTGATCTTAAAGATCTTTTCCAACCTAAATGATTCTATGGTCCCTTATTCTCACACACACACAAGGAAGTTGAGAAGGAAAGAAGGATGAGAGTAATGTGTTCATTGAGAAGAAACTTTCTCTAACAAGAAGAAAACAGCAGGATGAAAATGGAGATTAGGGAAAACCATTCAACTGAAGCATTCTGGGGAGTTACTGGGTACCAAAGGCTCTCTCTGGGGGCATCACTCTGCCCAGCTTGTCACCCATCCCTGCCTTGTTTAGAGCCTTTTCCCCAGCTGATGCCTGTGAGTGGGGAGCATGGGTGTAAATCCAGAAAGTGCTTCAATACTCTCTACTTAGCATTCAGTAGAGCAGGAGCTGAAACCAAGATCTCTCTTTCTATATTGGTGCCTTACCCACCAGCACGTAGAGTCCTTCGCACATGCCCTTCTTCTCCCCCTTTTTCTTCTTTCCATCTTCTTTTCAAAAAAAGCGAGAGCAATGGTTTCATTCTCTCCAAACTCTGCATGAATTTCTTATGTCTAGGTAAAGAACTACAACAAAAAAGCATTATTGAATAAAAAGATTATGTAAATCTTTGCTTTCTAGTTTTCTTTTTGATCAGGCTTAGAGGCAAGCTAAAGGAGGAATGTTTGTTAGTGAATTCAGGTGTAGTTCTAACAAGAGGTAAGACTCCCTGCACAAACCCTGAAAACTTCTGAACTTTATATTATATTGGCGATGGATTTTTCTGCTTACTGATGATTTTTATTGTTTTCACTGATAATTGCTATTGTTCTCTAAAAAAGTTTTTAAAAACTACAACCAACACACAAAGGCTCCTGTGGTAACTGGCACACATCCATGCAACTTAGAGCTAGGTATTACAAACTCTAAAAACGCCTCTGCCAAGGAACTATTCAGTGAGGTATGTCATGGCTAGCACTTCTTTGCTAGGAAAAAGAAAAAACCTAAAAAGTCTTTATTAAATTACTCTCATATGTAAAATGATCTCTCTTTACTATTGGGACAATGACGGTCTTTTTTTCCTTCTTTTTGGTTTTGCCAAAACTTCAAAATCTTTCAGATATTAAGAGAGAAAAATAAAATGTAGTGGAAATTTGGTCATGAGGATTAAGGAATTGAGCTAATGAAATCTGCATAGTTCTGATTACTGATGATGGGTCTTTGTAGCTTGATGTTTTGGTCTGCCACATGCGTCACAGCATTTATCTAACCACCCCTGCAAACACACTCCAAAACAGCACAGATGGCAAAAGTATTTCCATACACATTTTGAGGTTGTCTTCTAAAGGAAGCAAATATTCTGCAGAAGTAGAACAATGTGATTGAAATATGTTTAATTTTTAACTTATGTTAACATTAGAGTTATGCAAATTTGATTAAAACAGAGATTTAAACCAAAACTGAACTGCACAGTGAGCAGCAGATGTGTATGGTCTGCAGGTGTCTTTCCACAGCAGCATGCTGTTCCACAGTCCTTCAGCTCCCTCTGCTGCTTAATCGATTCCCATATTTTTCATATTTGCAATGACCTTTTACTCATTTTCTTTAACCTCTGTTTTGATGAGAAAAAATGATGCAGATTAAAATTGCACCTAACGCAATGAAATGTTTGAATTGATAAACAGTGTGTGCAAAGTTTCATGTAATTATTGTCCCTCCCTCCTTTTCTGAGGGAATGACAAGCCCATCAGACTCTTCTGAGTGCTTTCTTGTCACTTGTAGTGCATATATTCTGCCATTACAATTTTACTTGGTGTAACTGAAATGTATCTGTTGCTTAAGATGATGCTTCCTGGCTATGCAATTTTATTTCATACTGTTTTTTTTATTTTAACAATTATGTTTTTATATAGCTCAATGTAATCCTTTTAACCAATGTCTCTTGCGGATATCTCTGGAATACTTTCTTTCCTAGATTTTGATGGTGTTCATCTAACAAAAATGATAAAGAAAGGAAGAAGCAGCTTGTATGCTTGCATATTCTAATCTTTGTTGCTGTAGCTTCCATTTCTAAGTAGACTTGACAAAGCTTATCCCAGATAGCAGACAATTGTACATACTCAAACAACACGTTGGTCAAGATGAACTATAAATGCAAACCAGGTAAACACACACACATTCGTTAAAGTAGAACTTTTGTTAATAAGGTATAAAGAAGGGAAGGAATTATCTGCCAGAATATGTGTGAGAAGTAGTATAAAAAACTCAGCATCATACATCATGCTGACTAAAATGGGGATTTGAAAAGCAATAAAGGTTAAGGGAATATTAACACACAAGATTATTCTGTTTCAAGGTATCTCTGTTCCTCAGGGGATTTTTAAAAACCCAGAAGGTTTACCTAGATAACATCAAAGATGGGAAGCTTAGAATTCAATGTGTAATTTTCTCCACAGGTACGTAGGGCATTATATCAATTTTTTTCTGTTCAGATATTCAGCCATGCGATTATGTCAGTCACTGATGGAATTACCCCAAGAAAATAAGATTACAAAATCTCCATTTGAAATTCTGCAAAACTATTCAAAGCACAGATTTGGGGAATCTTGTCCAAGATGTTACTTCCTCTAAGACAGCTAGAATGACTTTCTGAGGGATCTGCATTAATGCTTAGCCCCAAAAGAAACGGCACCTGTGGGTATGAATTACTCTACACCTGGGAATAAATGCAACCCACCCATAGTCCAACATGAACAGAACAACTCAGACAAGTCAGCCTTGATCAGATCTCTCAGGCACTGTTTGGATGCATTGCTTTGTCCTTTGTGAGGACAGTGCTTATGTTTGAATCTTTTCAAAGTGTTTGCTGCTGTTCAGGAAATGGCGATGCACTGCTGGCTCTGCTCGGGGGACGGGGTAAGGGACTGTCATTGCTGTCGCCTTCTTCATGTAGCTTGTTCCTGAGGGACACCTTAGGAGCAGGCCCACTGGGCTGGAGGCTAATTACATGACTGAATTCTTCTCAGGAGGAAATTACAGAACGACCGACAGATCCAGAAGGTTGTAGGCATGTGAAATAAATAGGTGGATTGCTGGACCCCAAAGCTGCAGTCAAAGGAGCTCCCCTCAGAGGCTGCCTAACACTTCGGAGGACCCTTTCCTTCCAGCCTTAGCGCCTGTCAGGCACTTGAAATCTGTGCATGTCCTGACCTTCTCTTAGCTGAACAGTTTAGTGCCTCACTCCTGCTCAAGTCTGATGAGCGAGTCTGCTGCCCCACCGCAGCCAAATCTTGCAGTAATGTATTGCCTGAAAAAGATTCATACACTGACAGTCTCTCTGTCACAAAATATATAAGAACACAGAACAGGAGAAGGCAACACTGATTATCACACCCAGTTTTCCACCACCAGAGACAACCAGAACATGAGCAGCAATTCAGGGCATAAAGGATTCAAGTAATAAAAGCTTTCTCATTGTTGATAAATGTTAAATCTAAACAGCACAATATAGCATCCAGCCACTCGACAGAAATACCAGTCATCCCTATCAAAATAATCAAGGAAAATTTCCTGTCTGATCCCAATTTGGTGATCAGTTTAAACCTGAGCATGTGACTAGAATACACTAAGCTGGTACCATAGGGGTTTTAGATCTCAAATCCATCAGTTTATCCTAACTCAACCTTCCTCAGCCTATCCCTGCGGCCTCCTCAGTGCTGCAGGGGAGGGCAGTGAAGAACTGGGGACCAAAGTTCTACAACTTTGGGAGTGGAGAGGATAAAAGAGGCAGAATAGCCCTTTCCTTTACTGTCCTGGTTTGGGCTGAAATGGAGTTAATATTCCTTTTCGGGGACTAGATGAGTGCTGTGTTTTGGATTTAGCTTTGGGTTTGGTATGGGAAAAATGCTGATAGCACACTGGTGTTTTCAGCTGCTACCGAGATTTCAGGGACTCTCCGACTCCCCATGTCCTGCCCGTGCGCAAGGGCACAAGAAGCAGGGAGGGAGCATGGACAGAGCACCAGACCCAAATTGGCCCATGAAATATTCCATATCATGGAACGTCATGCTCACTGTATAGAGGAGGGATGGTCAGGAAGGGGATCTCTCTCTCTCGCTTCTGGGATTGCGATTGCGGGATCTGGGTATTTCGGGGTCGCCCCAGGAACGGGCTGGATATTGGTTAGCGGGTGGTGAGCAATTACATTGTGCATTGCCCGTTTATATTTTTTTTCCTGTTATTGTCATTGTTCTTGTTTTATTACCATTATTAAACTATCTCAGCCTGCGAGTCTCCCTTCACCCCTCTAATTCCCTCCCCCGTTCCCAGGTGGGGAGGGGGAAGGGAGGGTGACCAGCTGCGGGGGCTGGTTGCCAACCAGGCTCAAACCACGACATTTTACAAACTTTGCCAACGACCAGAAGAAATCCTGAAATACAGGATTACTACAACAGAAATAAAATGCAAATAAATGTGAACACACAACAATCTAGTTTCAGTTATTCCTTTCTGGAATACTAAAGGACTTAACATTTCTCATTCTTGGATCAACCTTTTTCCCTAAACTTTTCATCCTCAGTATAATGATGCATATTCCTTGTTCTCTATCTTATTTAGAATACCTTTACTCTTCCAATGCTTATATACCATCTAATTTCCTGTTTAAATTATCCATTACCATTTTAGAACTGTTCAACCTTGTGCCATGACTTAAATTTCCACTCCCAATATATTTATAGTCATCACTTCCACTCTCTTCCAGTTTTTCTTGCTTTCTTTCCAAACCTTGTTGAGAACTGAAGAAACCAAAATGCACAGTGCCAAAGAAAGCAAGAGCAGAGGAACAAAATTGGTCTTGTGATAGGGACATTCTTTTGGGAGTGGGTGAGTGAGAACCTAGGCTGCAGGACCTGGGCATCCAGGTCTCCCAGGACTGTTTTTGCATTTTACAATAAATGGAGAACAAATAAAATGCCTGTACGTATGCACTTATTCTTCTAAGTGATCAAGCCTGAGCACTGGGTTCAAACTGCAGATTTACATGGTGACCTCACACTGTCTCAGCCTGTCCAGGTAGCAGGTGGCATTCTACTGCTATTTCCAGATAGTTTTAACTGAAGTAGCAGAGCAAAGATGTTTTTTGCCTGACTGAATTCAATGTGAACAAAACATGATTGGCAGATTCTTGTGTTTAGGATGCAAGTTCAGGTACTTGATGTATCATTACACCTACAGCAGTAAATTAACATGTCTGGAATAGCTTTTGAACATTTGAGGTAAGTGAACAGAACAATTCATATTGAAATTTTCAAACTTTTCAGAGTGCACATATGCAAACTATCTAGTTTAGATGTTCCCAAGTCTGTGTTGATTTTTTAACCATGTCTGGTACATGCATAAGCGTAAAGCCAGACACCGGTGGTGTGCCCCAGGTACTGGTATCAGGGCCAATGCTATTTAACCCCTTCATTAACAACGTGGAAGATAGGAATAGTGCACCTTCTGAAAATTTACAGACATTACAACACTGAGGGGAATGACTGACATATCAGAGGTTTGTGCTGCCATTCAGAGAGACTTGACAGGGCAGAAAAGGCCCTGGCAGTGCTGGTGAACACCAACTTGTATGTAAGCAACACAGCAGCAACACTTGCAGCAAACAAGCCAAACAGCCTCCTGAGCTGCATTAGGAAGAGAGTTGCCAGTAGGTTGAGGGAGGCAATTTTCCACTCTGCTCAGCACTGGTGAGACATCTGGAGTGCTGGGTCCAGTTCTGGGCTTCCCAGTACAAGAGAGACATGGACATAGCAGTGTCAGTCCAGCAAACTGCCATGAAGATAAACAGAACAGAACATCTGACCTACAAAAGCAGATCAAGAGCTGGGACTCTTGAGCCCGGAAAAGAGGAAGCTCAAGGGTATCTTATCAATGTGCATAAATACATGATGGGGCAAGGGTGGAGGTAGGGAAGACTGAGCCAGTCTCCTCAGTGGAGCCCAAGGAAAGGAAAATAGGAAATTGGCACAAAATGGAATACAGAAAATCCCATTTACACACAAGGAAGTAAAAAACCCAAGCAAATCTGCAAGGGCAATCAAATGCTGAGACAGGGTATCCTGAGAGGCTATATGGTTCTCATCCTTGGAGATACTCAAAAGCCAACTAGACACACTCCTCAGTAACATGCTTTAGTTGACCCTGCTGTTCAGTGTGGTTGAAACCGTAGTGTCTCCAGAGGTCCCTTCGAAGCTCTGCAGTTCTATACTGCTGCAGTTGTGAACAACTTTACACAGGAAAACTGACACCACCACCACTCGGATCTTGACATCCTTTGAAGACGAAAGCCTGTCTAAAAAGTTTTACAGTGTGAAACAGTAACAATCCAGGAACCATTTCATCTTTTGTGGAACTAAATTTCCCATTTGAGTCTGGATCCAGCAACTGTTACAGCAGCTATGCCTACAGACCTTTGACTGGGGACCCACACCTCCATTATGTCACTGAACTGCACCCATGGTTGAATCGTACCTTTAAGTTCAAAAAGAAGAAAACATGGTTCTCATTTCCAAATATAAGGTATTATAGTCATGGATGCACAACAGAGGAATGAGACAGCTTCTCTCAGACTTAGGATGATGCTAGCAGCTTCTTGCTTTCCTCAGATGGACTTATCCACATAACAAGTATAGGAAGAAGACCATAAGCTACACCCACATTTTGAGCAAAGCTCCATCTGGTGAACAGACTCTCACCAGTGTTTATCCAGCCTGTAGGTTTGATCTGGTAAACAGATTTGTCAGTCGAATTCCTAAGAAGCTGAAGGGTTTTACATACCTATAAAGTTAACATTAGATGAGCTAGAATTCCAAGACTTTCAGGAGGTGCTCAAAACCAAATGTGGCAGTTTATAAAATTTTGGATTTAGCCATAGTTATTAAATCTAGACCCAAGAGCTGTAGTCCAGGTGCCCGTCTTTTAAAATGGAGTGACAAAGATTATCAAGATTATGACTGTGTATCAAAGATGGTGAAAATGTAGATTTAATAAAAAGATACATTCACTAACAAAAAGAACTTTTAGAAACCAAACCCTAATCAGACTGAGCAGAATTAAATGTGCATTGAAACGTGCAAATTATTATTCAACATGTCATTTGGTGTACTAAATTATCTTGCTGGAGTAACAGCTGAGGAAACACAGTTTTTTTAGTCATGTTCATTTACTTTGTTTACTTCCATAGAAGGTGGCTCCTGGAAAAAGTTTACAAAATTAATTGACACATTTGATAGAATTGCCCTTTCCCCCAGCATTGTGTGCGTAGACTGTAACTCCAGATGTTACAATCAGATATTAATGTAATTTTTCACTTTTTTTTCTTTACAAATTAGTATTATAGCGATCTCTGTTCTGAAAGTCTCTGTAAGCACGTTTTGCATCTGCTTTACTGTGCGGGATTCTTCCAAAAGGTTCCAGATCATTGAAGCAGGCATCAAAAACTTCATCCACAGCTTTTTCTGCCGTTTCTTTGCTAACTTTTCTAACAGCCAAAATGGAACGAATTGCTCTGTCTCGTACACAAGTCTAAAGTAGGAATTAGATAAAGAAAAGTTTGTCATTATTAGTATAAATAATTTTTCCCCAGATTTTGTCAAGTATTAACTCCTACTACACAGACAATAATTTTGTATCACAGAAGAGTCAAACAATGCCTATAATAAGCATTGAAGTAGAGTTTTGTTCTATCCTGTGTTAACTACGTGGTTTAGTTTTTCATGTGCAAATAAACTGACAGGTAAGTAAAAGACATTCCTCAGAACAGGAATTAAAATACAACTTGGAATTTGTTTAGGTATCAAGTATTTGTACAACTTGACTTGGACACAAGCAAAAATATGTCAGAAACAAACAGACATAAATACCAGTTTGTACTTTTCCAATAACGTAAAGGAATGACTCCTCTACTGGCCTTCATTTTGCTACCTCTCTTTATGGCAACTTTTGTTTACAGTTTGTCTACTAAAAGATAAAAAAAGATGTAAACATCTGCAGCTACATGCTAAATGTCACTCTAACATGAGCAACTACTTGGGACTCAACCTGTAGCCTTCATTACTATTAAAAAAATTAAGTCCTGTAAGACTTAATACACATGGTTATTGTGAAGCCTTGTCATTCTCCTTCCTCCAGTTTTCAAGGACTTTTTAGCGTTTTACCCACTTATACTGGGTGAGGTATTTCCACTACATTTACTGCAAACCCTGGTTTTATTTTATTCTTATTAATCATCCATTGTCAGTGGTAATGCTCTATGATATGACTAAGTATTCAGGAATTTCACTCCAATAAAAATAACGAGGTAAAGGTCAAATAAGAGAAAGCAACGAGCCTATGATATCGACTTATTTCTCTGATGTTTTCAGCTATGAAATTATAGAAGGCCAAGATCAAGTAGGTAAGGATGGCTCAAGACAAATCAGTAGACTTTAACATCTACAGTCTTTACCTGACGGTGTCCTTTTAATCCAAATTTAAACCTGGCTATTTCATTCAGTAGTGTACAGTCTCCACTGAGATTAGCAGCTCGAATCTATTGAGAGAAAAAAAAAGCCACGCCGTCAGAGAAACACATGGAAATATAAAGTCAAAACCTCTATAACAATTTTTTTCTTCAATACCTTTCTGGTCACTGCTAGTGGAGAATATTCCCAGGGCCACTTCTACTTATTAAGTACATATTACCCTTTATATCCACCTTCTCAGCCTCAATGAACTATGGAGTATTACTATAGAACCTGTGAGTTTCTCCAGGGACCAAGCCTCACACATTGACAAAGCTTAAATGAATGAGCAGAAGAGATCACATGTGCATATACATATATACATGAACTGCTAAAAGAACATGGAAAGTAATATTCTCCCTCAGTCTATATCAGAAGCTGATACAAGAGTCAAGAAGAAAGGCAGTTCAAAGACTACAACTGCAATACCCAAAAGCAGTAAATCACTTGCTTTAAGAAAAGCCACATTTAAATGAGTATGTATGTTTTAGCTTGTTAACTGTCTTATCCTGTGCACTGTAATTTCTTTTGTCAATCAACTGTCCCACACCCTACCCTCTCAGTTAGGAAATATAACTAAAACTGTATTTCCCACAATTAAGTTGCAGAATAAGTGCATGTAAAATATGAAATGCAAGAATTAAAAAGCTGACAATAAAAATTGTAAACACCATATATTAAATCAAGTATCAAAAGATGTGAACCAAACAAATAATCTCAACAAGAACAAGCACAGTCTTGTTTTATATGTTCTTTAGTTTTATGTTTGAGGCTTACATGTGTTATTCTGCACTGTGTAAATGCTTAAACAACAACAAAATAAAAAGGTAGACAATACTTAATAATTCTGTATTATTGTATTTGGTTTAAGTGGCAAGATGTTGGCAGCTGGGGGCCTGCTGGGATGGCTTCTGTGAGATGAGACACAGGGCTGCCCCCATGCTGGACAGACCCAGTTTCAGCTGGCTCTAAAATGGACCCACTGCTGGACAACGCTGAGCCCATCAGCGATGCTGGTGGTACCTCTGTGACGACATATTTAAGAAAGGATAAAAAACACTACATGGCAGGTGTGAGAGAGCGTGAGAAAAACAGCACCATACCACCAAAATCAGTGAAAGAGTGGGAGGGAGTGCTCCAGGCAGCAGAGTAGATTCCCCTGCAACCTGTGAAGACCACCATGGTGACACAAGTTGTCTCCCTACAGGTGTGAAGGAACACAGTGGAGCAGATATCTACAGTGCAGTGCAAAGAGGATCCCACACCAGAGCAGATGGACATGCACTGAAGGAAGCTGCAGCCCACGGGGTGCCCACGCAGGAGCAGGTTTTCTGGCAGGAATTGTGGTCCATGCAGGACCAATGCTGGAGTAGTCCATTCCTGGATTGTATGCTGTGGAAAGGACCCAAACAGGAGCTGGTCTTGAAGAACAGACGCCCATGGGAAAGACCTACATTGGAGCAGTTTATGAGGGATTGTATCCCGTGGGAGGGACCTCACACTGGAGCAGGGGAACAGCATGAGGAGGAAGGAGCAGCAGAGACAAAGTGTTACGAACTGTCCACATCCCCCATTCACCTGTGCCACTTGGGGAAGAAGGAGATAGAAAAGTCAGGAATGAGGAAGCAAAGTTAAACCTGGAAAGACGCGGGGAGGGGAGGTATTTCTAGTTTTATTTCTTAGTATCCTACTCTGTCATTAATTGGCAATAGATTAAATTAATCTTCCCCAAGTAGACTGTATTTTGCCTATGATGGTAACTGGTGACATCTATGTGCTTATCTTCACCCATGCACTTTTCAAACTTATTTTTCTCCCCTGTCCTACTGAAGAAGTGGAGTTGGAGAATAACTTGGTGGGTGAATGGCAGCCAGCCAAAGTCAACCCCCCACAACTACACAGAATGGCTTTACTGGTACCACATAAGGTTACTTCATTAAGTTTTATCTATAAAAATATAATCATAGAATGGTTTGGAATGGAAGGGACCTTAAAGATCATCTAGTTCCCACCTCCCTGCCATGGTCAGGGACACCTTTCACTAGACCAGGTTGCTCAAAGCCCCGTCCAACCTGGCCTTGAACCCTTACATGGAGGGGGCAGCCACAGCTTCTCTGGGCAACTTGTGACAGCCTTAACTAAAGTGTATTATTAGGAACATCATAATTAAGGAAAAAAAATGTATGTTTTAGGAAAAGGCAAGTTTGCTGTTAACAAAAAAAATCTAAACAAAAATAAGGTTACCGTACTACTGTGACAACTAACCAACATACCAAGATTTGCAGGTGAGATGAAGAACCCTATAAACATCTGATTAATGTGTGAATGCATTTTCATATCTAACTACTCTCATTAGTTAATAACCACTTCTTGTTGTGTTTACACTCACAGTGATCACATTCTACTTAATATGACACTGACTTATGAAGGCTTGTGAAAAATAAGTATTTGTTTTCTGAATGAAACTGTTTAGGTTGATCTGACAGAAAGGAGAAAATGCATTAACAAGATTAAAACAAATGAAGTCTGTGCAACAGCATGCCTACTTAAACATGAAGCATCTCTAATAACCAACAGTAATTAATATAATTACAACATTAGAAGCATTTTAACTTACCTCTGAACATGCCAAGTGTTTAACATTTTTAAACCAGTCAACATGTGCACGACAGTGATCAAAAGCATGAATCAATTCATGTGTGACCACCCGGTTCATATGAGATTGTTGGTGAATGTTGTTCTGACACAGAACAATCTGTAGAAGAAAAGATACATAGTCTTTTCAACAAGTTTCAGCATCTCCCTTACTCCTCAGACACCCAGCACACATCACCTACAGTGTTTAGACTCTTTAGATCAACGTTTTTCAACATGAACAACCTCATCATTCTGCAGTGTACTAGCTCCAATGCCATGGAACATCTTCCGTTTATCTTGTTTTCATAACTCACCCAGATATCAGGATTAGTAGATATAAACCCAGTAACAAAACACTAAAAAAAAATGGTAATCCTTCGAAAGAGGACAATGTCCAGTGCCTACCTGAGATGCGGCAGAATCAAAACCTCCACCGACACAGCCATCACAGTTTTCACAAGAAAAGTGCCGGTCATTGAAGACAGTGCTGCAAGGCCCAAACAAGCAAAGTTACTGAGAAGAATCTGAAAAAGACCAGTAACTCCATATAATAGTGATGGTACTACAGAGAACAAGCTGAATTAGTTTACATACCAACCAGATTGCTTCATAGCCTCGAGAAGAAGTTGAGCATATGGATCTAGAAAAACATTGCTGCAATCAATTTCTCTAAACAAAAGTTTTTAAAGTCATCTATAATCAAAATATAAAGATAGCCAAGAAATAAAACAAGAAGAAAAGCACTACATGTGCAAATTGATACTTTGCAGTACTTAATGTAATGCGACTGGTATCTGTTACAGCTCAGGCTACGTAAAGCGATATAGAAGCATGATCTAGAATCTTGATATATAGAAAACTATTGAGGAATCAAGTCACTTCTGACATTTCCTTATTAGTAATAAACATAAACAGAGTAGCCTATAGTAACTTGGTTTCAGTAACATTCACAGTCAACATTACACAGTGAAAAGGGCACAAATGAACTAGAAATCGATTAATTCTGTCAAACTTTCAGGAGAAAAAAAAGTAGAAAGGGACCTGCTGATAAGGAAAAAAAAAAGCACACAGCCACTTTTGAAATTCTGTTTTCCTTGTCTTCACCGAAATCAGCGTGCTCACCCAAGCAGCAGCCCCATCCCGCCAACGGCCTGGGCCCGCCCAGCCGCCCGGGGCCGGCGGTGGCGGAAGCAGAGCAGCTCCCCGAGACCCTGCGGCCCGGGGGCAGCGCCGCCTGCCACGGCGGGCCGTACCCGCGGGGGACGCGGACACCCCCGGTCCCGCCCGGGGCGCCCTCCGCTGCGCCAGGGCCGGGCCCGGGCCCGCCCAGGACGCACTTACTCGTGTCCAGGGTCATCCTCAGCATCAGCTGGCACCTGTTGTGGAAGGTGAAAAGGCTGCGGACCAGGAAACCCTGCGGCGTCTTGTTCCGGTCCGGGAAGAACCGGTAACCGAAGTCATCGTCCTCGGCCGCCGGTGGAGTGGCGGCAGCCGCCCCCCGCTCCATGGCCGGCCTCGGCCCCCGCCCTCCACCGGTGGCGGCGGGGCAGTGGGGAAGGGGCGCGGCAGCGCCAATCGCCGGGCCAGCTCCCCGTCACGTGAGGCGGAGGGGGCGTGGCCAAGCGGCGCGGAGGACCGCGGGCGCATGCGCTGATTGGACCCTGCCGCTCCCTCTCCCGCTGCTGCCGCTGCCACGGGGTTGTCGGGGCGCCGGGACCGTCCCCTTCCCTTTCTCCGTCCCTGTCCCGCTGCGGGGCCGCGGCGCCGCATTGCGTTCTGGGAGGCGACTCGGCCGCGCGGGGAGGGCGTCCGGCGGCGGCAGGAAGAAGCGGGACCCGGCGCAGGTGAGGCCGCGGCGGGACGGGACGGGACGTGCCCGGCTGGGTTTGGCTCGGCTCGGCCGCCTCCCCGAGGCCCACGGGCGGCGGGGGGGGGGTGTGGTGAGGAGCCCACCCTGCAGGAATCACGGCCGCGTTTGTAACTCTGGGGCGGCGGAGGAGGGGGTGTTGGAACTTAAGCGGGCTGGCTTCGCCTCCGGGCGTTTCTTCGGCGTGGGCCGCGGGGCTCGCTGCCGGTGCGGGGTGCCAGCCCGCTGCGCTGGCCCTTGGCCGGGCCCGTGGGGCGGTGCGGCTGCTCCGCCGGGGGGTCGCTGGGCCAAGGCAGCCCTCGGGTGTTGGGTAAGGTGAAGGAAGGCCCTGGCGTTGAGACTCGGGTAAAAGCGTGAGAACCGTACTGGAAACGGCGTGAAAATCTGTTAACGCGTGGGTTAAGGTCGTTGCTAAGCTCTGGGCAGCAAGCAGCGTGAGGCTGGCCGGTGGGTAACAGGAGCGGCGGGCTTACCTCACACACTTGTGCAAGACGCTTGAGAAAGCCGGAAGGCAAACAGCTAGATTTAGCGTTAGATTTTCACATGTGTAAAGAGTATTATTTAGTCAGTGATAGCAAAAACAAAAAGTTCAGGAGATCACAGTGTAGTTTCATGCGTCCTTTGAAGCATCTTGGTCCAGGTACCGTTGGCCAGGGTGTGCTAGGCTGTGTGGAATATTTCGTGTGCCCATGCCCAGGTTTTGTGGAATTAACTGGCCGAGTATTGCAGAGACAGCTCAGTATGGGGCAACTGTTGTAGGTGGAAAAAAAAAAAAATATAATGAAGACCTAAATTGGAAGTATGATGGAAAATAGGCATTTTTGGCTTCACCTAAAGTTTCTTTCCACTTTTTTTTTTTTTTTCAAATAGACCAAATATTTACGAGATTTTTAGGAAAAACATGTTGCTATGGGTAAGCATGTTACCGCCTGTGTATAGGAGCTAACTAGGGAGACGTACAACTGGTGCGTCAGGGCATCTACACAGCTGCTTACTCCTGAGGATGGAAAAGCTTCTTCTTTGATAGCATTAGTTTACTAGTAATCATACAGTGTGTTTTTCCATCTTTCATGAGATTCTTGTCCAGAATTATGGACAGCGCATTGTGTTGCAGAAGTCATTAGCTTTGTTAGGTCCATAAATCTTTATATTTCTGTGCTATTAGGTTATTGCCTTACTGGATGTTAAAAGTAAATTAAAAAATCCAGTCCTTTTTCTCCCTTAAAAATTTTGTGTGTGCTGTCTCTGTAAATAGCTTATTTACCCATATCTGAGGATTGTAACTGAACCTGAAGCTCTTTCAGTCAGGAGGCTATAGTTATCAACCATTCATATCTTTCTTTGTTTAAGTTTCTATTTAGTTCATCATTAATTACTTAATCATGGTTGTTTTCAAAATATGTTTTCTTCATCCTTTAAAGTTCTTGTGCTATGGAGTGCACAAATGTGGGGGTTTTTTTCTGAATAGCACCCAAGAATTTTTTTAAGGTTTCTTTTTACTCGTGACTTGATATTTCTGTGATAATGACATGTCTTTCACTTAAGACACTAAAAAATAAAGAGAGCAAAACTTACGAAGGCTATTAAGTATTAATAATTAAACTGTATTTTAGGGACTTGGAGGACTATAGATGTGTGCAAAGAGCACACTCAAAGTATATTCTGGACTTGTAATTCAATAGACTTCATAACAAAACACCTTGTGTTCACTCATTCCTGTGCTAAAAACATGTGTGTCTTTAGGTGTACTTGTTGGAGCCAAAAGTGCATTTGGGAGTTGGTTTGTCAGATGTCTTGTCTTGTCTTGTTTCTGTTCAGATACAAGGCAGCATGTATGTCTTACTCATTTTGGGAGGGTTTTTTTTTTGTTAAAACATAAATGTTAACATGTTAAATTTTTCTTCTATCATCTGGGAAACGCTACAGAAACTCCTTTAAGATCACCTTGCTATCACTTTCAGGGTTTTCGTTGACTTGAGTGCTTTACATTACACTTAGGAAAGCATGACTTACTGTTTGTTCTGATATACTTTGTTTTATCTAAATAATATGGCTTCCCATTATTTTTTTCAAAGACATTTAAATTATGGTTCTTCTTAGTCTCTTACTATTTATTGTTCCTAGTGTGCTACTGGGAAGCCTGTCTTGCATGTAAGTCAGACTTCTTCATTTTGAAGTAGCTAGCTTCCTTCAGTAAATACTTTCAAGTTCTCTTTAGAAAGTTTTTTCCTTGAAATTTGGCAGATTACAATGAGTGCACCAAATAAAGCGTTGGAACTACAGCTGCAAATAAAGCAAAATGCTGAAGAGCTTCAGGATTTTATGAGAGAATTGGAGAGCTGGGAAAAAGATATTAAAGAAGTGGATTCTGAACTAAGGAAACAGAGCGGTGTCCCAGAAGAGGTAAAAATCACACATCCAGTGTCAATATTAACTCTGTGATACATAATGTGATAGTTTATAGTAATTACTTTTTGCTTCAGCAGGATTACTTCTGTTGACTTAAAATATCTGTACAGAAGGTATGAGCTAACCCAGCTGACTTATTCCTCATCTGAAGCAGACCAAAGATTCCTCTGTAAACTGTTCCACCAACAGCTGTGGGGCAGCAGCCTCTGGAGGTGACGGGCCAGTAAATTTTTAATCAGTTCCATGAAGACCTATGAGAATATTTCTGTTTGCAGCATCAGTATTACTTATTTATTAGTGAGTTTTAATATATTGATGTCATACTTCAGTGACACTCTACAGAGATTTGTCTTCTAAAACTTAACTTTATATCATACATATAATATTTGATATTATTATTTTTGAAAGATTTATACTTGCTGACCTTAGTGGTTTTGTAGAGTTCCTGAGAACAGCTTGGTGTTTGGATTTCTAACACAAAATTAACCAGAAATACAGATACTATATCTAGATTATAGGTACTATAGATTTTTCAATGCAAGTAACTTTCACATATCTGTTTTATAATAAATAACTTATTTCCATTTAGAATTTGCCACCAATTCGAAACAAGGCTTTTAAGAAAAATAAGAAAAGCAAAAGTAAAGTCCCTTCAAAGATAACCACTGAGGAGAACAAGAAAAACAAAATCAAGTCTTATGATTATGAAGCATGGGGAAAACTTGATGTGGTGAGTCAGAATATTTGCTTGTTAAGCGTCTCATCCCTTGTTGATTCTATTTAAATAAGATTTTCTTATAGTACTGAGAGTTCAGGCCACAAGTCAGTATCTTACTGATTGTGCTGGGTACTGCATGAACATAGAAAGTAGCTTTCTTCCAAAAAGGTTATGTGTTTAAAATTTGGAATATTGAGAAATACTAGTTTTCTATTGATTCTGCTCTCATCCAGCAGTTTGAATTTGACTTTAAGGAAAAAATAACAAATAGATAAGGATAGATCTATTAAAAAGTCATAATTGTAAAAGAATATAAGACTAAACACAGCTGGCAGTATTAGAGGATAGATCTTTCACTTTTGAAGCGTGGAATACTTCTTGGTAAAGAGGACTTAAGCAATAGAGATTTTGAAAAATGCACTACTTCTCCTAAAGTCTTGCTTGATTTATTTTGTGTTATTAAATTATAATGAAGATAATTTATTTTTATCTGATTTCAGGATAAGATACTTGAAGAACTTGATAAAGAAGATAGTATTCATGATTCTGTATCTCCAGAATCAGACTCTGAAGAAGATGGAATCCGTATAGATGCAGAAAAAGCTCTTGCAGAGAAGGAAAAGGTTATAGCATTATAACTGTTTGTTATACTCTGTATTGGAGCCAGTTTTGTTTAATATCTTTATCAGTCATCTGGACGAAGGGTTCGAGTGCATCCTCTAAGTTTGCAGACTACACCAAGCTGGACAGGAGTACGGATCTGCTTGAGGGTAGAAAGGCTCTATGGAGGGATCTGGACAGCCTGGATCGATGGGCTGAGGCCAATTGTATGAGGTCCAGCAAGGCTGAGTGCCAGGTCCTGCACTTGGGTCACAACAACCCCATGTTATGCTACAGCCTTGGGCAAAAGTGGCTGGAAAGTTGCCCCACGGAAAAGGACCTGGGGGTGTTGGTCAACAGCCAGCTGAATATGAGCTGGCAGTGTGCCCAGGTGGCCAACAGCATCCTGGCTTGTATCAGAAATAGTGTGGCCAGCAAGACTAGGGGAGTGATTGTCCACCTGTACTCGGCACTGGTGAGGCTGCACTTTGAATATTGTGTTCAGTTTTGGGCACCTCACTCCAAGAAAGACATTGGGGTGCTGGAGAATGTCCAGAGAAGGGCAACGAAGTTGGTGAAGGGTGTGGAGAGCAAGTCTTATGAGGAGCGGCTGAGGGAACTGGGGTTGTTTAGGCTGGAGAAAAGGAGGCTCAGGGGAGACCTTACTGAGGAGGTTATAGTGAGATGGGTGTTGGTCTTTTTTCCCAAGAAACAAGCAACAAGATGAGAGGAAATGGCCTCAAGTTGCGCCAGGGGAGATTTAGATTGGATACTAGGAAAAATTTATTCACTGAAGGGTTTGTCAAGCATTGGAACAGGCTGCCCGGGGAAGGGGTTGAGGCATCATCCCTGGAAGTATTTAAAAGATATGTAGATGTGGTACTTAGGAACGTGGTTAGTGGTGGACTTGGCAGTGTTAGATTTAATGGTTGGACTCAATCTTAAAGGTCTTTTCCAACCTAAATGAATCTATGATTTTCAAAGTAGCGAGTTAGACGTAGGAGCCTGCATAGTTTCTTTTAAAAGATTGTGCACTGAGACAATTCAGGTGGAAGAATTGCCTGTTTGGAATTTTCTGTGTCTGTTTTCCTGCCCATTATTCCAACATGCAAAATTCTCACTGCTTTTCTGTTTCTTTCCATCACCAATTGCAGCAAAGCCTGTCAGTCTCTGTTTAATGTGCACTTTTGATGTAATGTATTGGTATTTTTTTGCTTTGAGAAGATGGATTGTTGTATAGAATTGCCATGTGGATCAAACTGGTGCTTACCTCAACACGAGGGCTGAATGCCAAAAACTAAATCACCAAGAATTTAAGATTAGTTCCTTTGTGAGGCCACTACATCTGGGAATGATGGGTGAATTTGTATGTCTTCCCTATCTTAGGGATGGCAAGTTGGTACCAGCTCAGTTGTACCTTATTTCACAAGTAGAATACGGCAAGACCTAGCTCATCCTTCATTGCCATGTGAGATAGGCGAAGCTAGATGTATGGTGACTTCTGTATCTCTGAGAAACTTGTTTACAAGCAATCACCTAACACCATCTGTCAGTCCACACTTTTCTTCAGTTGTTTCTTAGGGTTTTTTTATTGTCTGCATGGGTGACATCTGCCTTCTTTGCCTGCTGTATAATCTGCAGTCTACACTGAGGAATTGAGATGTCTTTGACTGTTATCATCTTGGCTGCAATGAAGCAGTTGAGGGCACACAAGATTAAAGTTGTGTCCCAAAGGAGGCAGAAGTGAGAATATTTACCTTGGAAAGCAAAGATGCCCAATCTAATTACTAAAAACTCAAAATAAACTTCGGTAATTCTCTGTGGCAATTTAAGAAGCTATGTATGTGCTTGTTATAGGTTTTTGGAAATGACCTCCAGATATTGAAAATAAAGCCCTGTTATTGCATAAATAATGAGAAATATTTAATACAGGATACTTAGAATATTTTAGCTAAATGTTTTACAGTAAAGCAGTACTTTGTGAGAGATATTAAAGAAAAATGTTTGCTAAAATACAAGCTTTGAATTTTTTCACCAAGAATTAGTAATGTGTCTGTCAGTGTACAGTAATTTGCTAATAAGACTTTCTTCTATTCACAGGGTAATAACTATTTTAGACAAGGGAATTTTGATGAAGCTATAAAATGCTACACTAGAGGGATGCATTCTGATCCATACAATCCAGTATTGCCCACAAACAGAGCATCGGCTTTTTATAGAATGAAAAAGTAAGACTTGTATTGTTAAATCCTTAATATTTTATTCTTTTGAATGCTACCTTCAGATTTTTTGTCTGGTTTTAAGTCTTGATTATATTATCATGCTGTATTACAGCCTGTGTAAGACTGCTGTTGCAACCTGCTTTGCAATTTCAAGTAAAATAAGAATTGCCAGGATAAGGAATTTGGTAGTTTCTTTTCCTCTGCTTTCATGTTGGAAGTTCATGGTCTTTGTATTACAGTGTAAGAGTTAAAAAAAAAAAAAAAAAAAAAAAAAAAAAAAAAAAAAAGGAAGAGACAAAGTTCAGTATCTAATTTGCCTTTCAGATTCAGTGAGGTCTATTTCTAAAGCTTTAATTTGTTTTGGGGGAAGAGAGGATATAGGAGAGTTGGTTATTCTTTCTATTTTGGTAGAGATTGGTGACCTCTGTTTTTCTTTCCTGTTTTAATGTGTTCTGAATTGAGAGATATTTAAATATTTATTCTGTGCCCTTCTGAAACATGTAAGATTTCCACTTTAGAGAGAACCCATTAAGCTTCAGAGTAAACTGACTTGATGAAGTTTTGTATTTTGCTACCTAGATGTGTCCAAACTAACTAATTCGTATTTTTGATAGGTTTTCTGTTGCAGAATCTGACTGCAATTTAGCACTTGCTTTAGATAAAAATTACACAAAGGCTTATGCCAGAAGAGGGGCTGCTCGCTTTGCTTTGAAAAATCTTCAAGGTGCTAAAGAAGGTGGGTCTTTTTTAAATTCTTCCCTTAAAATATGTACAAACTGTTAATTTATCTGCTTGATTAAAACTTGTGTCATTTGCTTATTTGGTGTAGGAATTTAATTTTCTTTTCCTGTAAACAAATAAATAAAATACCATATCACATATTCTTCAAACAAGGTAAAATTCAAGCAGCAAGTCTAAATGATTACTGTAGGTATTAAAAGTTCTAGAATAATTCAGCTTTAAATGTCTTAGAATAATGTGTTCTTTGTAATAGCTCTGGCCTTTTAGCTAACTACAAAAAAGTGTTACCTCAAAAGAACGCTTTTTTTTTTTATGTTCTGGTTGCTAGCCTGTAGTTCCTACCTGAAACATTGTTTTCTGATCTTTTAATAGATTATGAAAAAGTTTTAGAGCTGGATGCAAACAATTTTGAAGCAAAAAATGAACTGAAGAAAATTGATCGGGTAATAAGATTAATACGCCCTAATGTAAATTAATACAACCTGTTCTGTTTATATCTGTATCAACTTGTATTTGTAACAAGAACTGAATTCAACAAAATCTCATGTGCTTTTTCTGGCATTTGAAGTTCACTGGAGTCAAAATCTGTAGTTGAGTTTCTTCTGGTTTAACTAGCATGTATGCAAACACCAGTGTAATGGTGGATTAGCAGACAAAGGCTGGATGTGTGCACCAACATTTGTGGTGTTTTTTGTTTGTTTTTTTTTTTTTTTTGGGGGGGGGGGTGTGTGGTTTTTTTTGTTGTTTGTTTGTTTTTTTTTAATTTTCCTTGAGTTGTTTTTTCTGCCTCCTGTGTTAATGTTGCAGATTTTTCAGGCATGCTTAGTATTTTGGTACAAGGTAGCACTACATATGAGAGAACTTGTGTATAAAGCTGACCTGCTAGCCTTCTTGTAATTCCACTGATTGCTGTGGTCTGACAACCCACAAAGTGGGTTTATGCCTAGCAGGACATAATACTCTGCTGTAAGTCTGAACCCTTTCATGACAGGGAGAGAATGTTCATTATGATGACCTTAGTAAATATAAGCTCACCTATCATTACAGTGTAAATATGCTTATACCTCTTCAACTGTAGTTTTGAAAGTGCTTGAAAAATATATTTTCATAATGAAGACCCAGAGTCTCCAGTAATTGAAGAAATCAATGTTTTGTGAATTGGAATATATGTAGGCAGGTTTCATGGTTCATTTTACATTGTGCTTCAAAAATTACATACTATTTATTTGCTTATTAAGATTCTGGCTCACAGTGTCTCATAGAAATACATTTTCAGAACAATTTAGAATAATCTCTTCAGTCTGCATGCAACTTAGAACACGGGTACTTTGTTAAAATGCTTGGCAGATTTTTGAATCTTGAAAGTTTTAGAATTAATTGTAATTTATATGAAAACGTGTAAGTGGGGGAAGTACTTGTTGAGGAAAAAAATTACATCTTTGCAGGCTCTGTCATCAAAAGAAAGTTCTGAACAGAAAGAGTTTGAAGACATGGTCAGACCAGAATTAACAGACGAAGAGAAGAAGCGCATTGAAGAGCAGCAGCTCAAGCAGAAGGCTATTACAGAGAAGGATCTGGTAAGTCAAAGGTTCTGGTGAATCAGGAGAGAACTAGCAAAGAGAGAAGTATTGTGTTGTGCTATTAGCTATGCAAATGTGTAAATTAATCTTGATATTGTCTTGAACTTTATAAATACATTATCCTTGATATAACCTTAATTATTTCCCATTTTGAGCTCTGTAGAGAGGGGAGTGGGACAGTGAAGTTCTGTTTGGATTCTTCTGGAGGAATAATTATACAAGATAGATTTTACAGTCCAAATTATACGTGATAAACTTCAAATATGTAGTAAGATAAGTAGAGATTAAACTTCATTTTACAAAGATCCCATTTCTCCAGTATTATATGTATCTTGATCCCTGCTTATACAAGTATAGTTGTGGACTATATCTTGTGTTTCAAACCTCTGATTACGCGGTAAAAAAAGTAGTTATGAAAAGGACTTCAGGGAGTACAGAAAACTGACAATAAAACTTTATTTTTACTGATACATGGTCTTTACTCAGAACTGACTTACTGATTTCTCCTTCTCCCTACTGTTGCAATTAAGAAATAACTTTATCAATTAAAACATAATTTTCTTTCTGTTCTCTTACCTAGCTATTTAACTTCTGACTTTTTATCAATTCAGGTTTCCTATACTGGTTGTAAGAGGTAATTAGTAGGACAAGAATGATAGCATACATTGTGTAGGTTAAAGGAATGGAAGTTTGAAAAGGCCGCAGAAGAGAAATTTCAGTCTAGCGCAGTACTTCATTGGTAGCAGAGTTGACTCACTGTGAGCCTTTTTCTGGCAGCATGGATCATGTCAAGTCTGAACTGTGGCCTTGGCTTTTTTGCCAGTGAGTAGAGTAGTAGTGGAGAAAATAATACATGGCTTTATATTAGTATCAAGAAACAAAAGATAATTTTAGTCTCTTTAAAACAAACAAAAATTAATGTAAGTTTGTTGTATGGAGCATTAACGAGAAAATAACAGCAACATTGGGGCCCAAATAATATTTGAGGTAACAGTTTCATGGACATAGCAGGATAAAAACAGATCTGTGCAGTGCAGAAAGTTGTCTTAAAAGGGGAATTGTAAAGGTTCAGCTTTGTTCAGCTTGTGTTTAAAATCAGGAGATATGGGTGGCTTATTCTGCACATCAGGAGTAAAGGTAAATCACAAGTTACAGACTTAAGTCTGCACTAAAACTATTGCATGTAGAAAAAAATGTTTTATCCCTTAAGTACTAGAAAAAAGAAGATACTTCTTGTGGTCTGTCTCCAAACAGATAGTAAGAAATATACCATAAATATGTCCCCTCATGTGGGTGTTCTTTGTGATCCACCTTCTTGACATTGTGACTGTCTACTAAAAAGGATAAGAAAGGCTTATTGCACTAGATCTTTCTCAATGCTTTTTTTTTTCTAACCTAAATATTACAGGGTAATGGTTATTTCAAAGAAGGAAAGTATGAGTCTGCAATAGAATGCTATACCCGTGGTATAGCAGCAGATGGCACCAATGCACTTCTGCCAGCTAACAGAGCCATGGCCTATCTAAAGATTGAAAAGTAAGTAGGATTGCATGTGCTAGACTGTTTCTTTCTTTGTTGTGAACTAGATGGAAGAATAATTCAGTAGATTTTCACTCAGGTTAAGTTACTGTCACTCCTTCTAACTCTTTAGAATTCACTATAGAATAAATCATGTTGAAAACAGTAAGGGGGAGAGAAATGCTCAATATGTGTGATCTTACAATACATTTCATAGAAAGGAAGTTCTGAGAGAATAAAATAGCATCAGCATGAAATTACAGATTCTGAAGTTTGATTTTCATTCTTCTATGTGTGTAAAATTCTAGATATTCTTATATTTTTCAAAAGATACGCCCAAAGCTTTATGTCTTGACTATAAAACCCAGTCAGCTACGAAAATGTTGCACTGTAAAAAGAAGCAGATTATAACTTCTGACTTCAGAGGGAATGGATAGAAAGTTTTTCTGGAAACTGTCATATTTTAAAATATTTTTTCTTTAACTCCACTAACGGAGACATATATGTATAATTTATTTTTAATTAAGCTTTATTCAAATTAATCCAGTAACAGTAGGAAATACATGCTTTCTAGCAAATGAGAGAAATTCCATATGACCATTTTTGAAGTCTGAATTTTTTTTTGGACTCCCCGATGATATGGCAGTTTAGACATTTTAAACTGGTAGCATGAGAAGCAAAGGGCTGAGCATTATGTTGGTCGTCTGTTCTAACACTACATGACTGGTTATCTGTAGAGACAATACATTGACTTCAAATTATGAGATTATTAAACAGGTTGCACAGGTAGTATTTCTGAGTCAACATTTGTAATTTGGTACTGAAACCATAGAAAACATCATAACGCAAATATTGTTCTCAGAGAATCAGAGGAAGTGATACTTCAATTGAATGACCAAGCAAAGAAAATCAATTCTGTGTGATAAATCAGTGATTCATGGGTCTTTATGTTTCAAAGAGGACCCAAACATAGACTGCAACAGAAGCTCATTGGTATTCTTATACGCTTCTAGAATCGATAAGAACTGAAAAAAACCTCCAGCTGTTTCTTTAAATTTAATGATAGATTGAAGGAGGAGAAGAGAAATGAATGAAAATACATCAATATGCACATAATGGAATCATCATCTAATATAACTGAATATAAGTGGCATGAAGAGATTTGATCTTGCAATGAAGAAAAGGCCAAGTCAGAGAAATTCAGATGTAGAGAAATTTATTCTCATATATGCTTGCTTCTCCTTTCTTTTTTTTTTTTTTGTCTGTTTGTAATGGTATTTCTGTTTTTCAGAAGTATAAAGATATGATGCTGACTTTCATTTTAAGGCTACTTAATGTTTAAAGTGGACTCTGCTACAACAGGCTTTAAGTATTTATTTTCACAGAGGAAGTGAATTTCTCTGTCATGATAAAAAGAGAGCAGTGTGTCATGAGATACCAGAAGATTTGACTGAAATTTCAGGATACTGAGAAATTGTATTTTATAACTTTACTTTTAATTTACATTTTAGCTCAATGGTGTGTATTTATATATATAAGTAATTAAGATCTGTCATCATGTTTTAATTATTTATGGGTAGCTCTGTCTTTTCGGTTGAAACTGCCTCTTGAAACTGACTATTAATTTTGTACTAATTTTTTTGCTGAGGTATGAAGAGGCAGAAAATGACTGTACCCAAGCTCTGCTCTTAGATGCCTCCTATTCTAAAGCCTTCGCCAGAAGAGGAGCTGCCAGAGTTGCTCTTGGAAAGCTAAAAGAAGCTATTCAAGGTATGACTTTAAATTAGCTTAATTATGATAGGTAAGCAATGAGTATAAGAACATCTGGGTTACTTTTGATCTTCTAATAGCAATTAAATCAACTGCTGACTAATTGAGGTTATCAGTGCAAAAGTTAAGAATGGTGGATTTTGCTGTGTTTCATTAAATATGTACAAAACCTTTTGTGTAGATATCCACGTGATCGGAAGGCAGTTTTGGATGAAATTACAACTATTGTTGCTTATGATAAGTAGTAAAAAATGGTTTGAAAAAATGTGTTTAAAAACTAGGTCATGATATATAAGCATTAGGGTTACTTACCTGCCTTTAATTACGTTAGAGATGTGAAAGGAAAATAGTAGTTTTAAAAATTTGCCAGGAGTACTTTGTAACTTGAAGTCTGTAGTTTTCATGTGTTGTTTTTCACTCAGATTTTGAAGCTGTTCTGAAGCTGGAACCTGGAAATAAACAAGCAATAAATGAACTCACTAAAATAAGGAATGTATGTATACTTGTGCTTTTTTAAAATTCTATTGTAAGCTTATAGTGATAGAATGTCTTCATTCTTTATTTAATTTTGAACATATCCTATAATTATTCCTCACACTTCTGACCGTTTGGACAATTTACCATTTTCCTTCAGGAATTAGCTGAGAAAGAACAGTGGACTCATCAAGAATATCCTGCAGTATTGATAAAAGAAACAGAAATAAAAAATATAGTGAAACTGATTGATAATCCATTGCATCTGAAATCAACAGTAAGTTGTTTTGTTTTGTGAGTTGCTTTCCATAACGATGGGAAAAGTAGCAACTAAAATTAAAATCCACTTATTGCTTATTTATGTAGACTAACTTCTGATAGATAAATCTTGCTTGTGGAAAGCCCAAAATTTGCAGATTTACTCCTTTGATGTTTTTTGAATAACATGACTTCAGTATTTGCATGTGTATGTAAGAGTAGCGGTGGTGTAAGCATTCAACCTACAGTACCACGTTCAGGAAACGCGGTGTATGCCGCTATCTGTAATATGAAGTGGGGAGGCAACCCCAGAACCCTGTCCTGGGTCCAGAGATAACATTGCAGTTGAGAATAAAGGGGAGGCAGTGAACTCTCTGGTTTGTTTGCAGACTTGAGAAAGCTCTGGGTAAACTCCCTTTCTTTTTGTCTGTTTACAGTTTCTATAGCAGCTGTAGTGGTAACGCTATGTCGCCTACCTGTGGCTACCCATGACACACACTGGTGTCACCTAAGGCTATTGCAAGAGTCTTGAGCCTGTGTTTTCATCCACATAAAGGGTAGAATAGCTAGGTATTGGGTTTCGAGAGGCAGTATTTTTGGACTATGAATTGTCAGTGGTTATAGTCAGATTGATGAGTTATGTATGACAAAATATGGTAATACAGAGAGTAATATCAGCTTTATATGTTAGGTTTCCCCTTTTAGTACATTTAAACTTTATACATTCATCAGTGAATTGTGTAAATACAAAGCATGCTCATGCTTTGTATGGAGTACTGTAGTGTTCTGCTCTTGATAATTTCAAAATATTTGTTTACCTCCATTAAATATATAATTCAGATGGATAGTTTTTGTAGAAAATGCATGCTTATTTTGATCTTTTTTGGGGGGGGGAGGTGGGCATGGCAGAGTATTATGCACTCTATAACTAGATACGATATTTCTAGAAACCTAAATGAATTTGTTGTGAAGTGGCTGAAATACTAGACAATTATATTAAGTTTTCAGTATGGCT
Organism: Tyto alba; assembly: GCF_018691265.1. NCBI lineage: Eukaryota > Metazoa > Chordata > Aves > Strigiformes > Tytonidae > Tyto > Tyto alba. Next base: position 55,872,507 of record NW_024881282.1, read on the forward strand.
GCTACATTAAGTGGAGGCACTAGGTTACTTTCTTTTGTTATTCAGTTAAGGTATCTGTGCTTTTAGTACTGCCAAAGGATTGTAGAGAGCACTAGTTTTGTTTCATTTCCATCAGGCAGCCTCCCATTTTTAGCTCAATGATGAGATGGTATATCTTCAAAGCAAACTGTGTATTGTCTGTCAGTACACCAACAAGACAGTTTGGGTTTTTTGTTTTGTTTTTTTTTTTTTTTTTCATGATTTAAAGCTGTTTGCAAACTGCTATAAACACTTTGATGGGATTGTGTTAGAGTTGGTCAGAGAAATCTGCCACATCTAGAAGTCTATATTGTTGAGTATGTTTAATTGTGTGTATTTGCATCTGTATTTCTAGAGCAATATAGGCTATGTTTATGTTCAGGACATGAAATTCCAAGGTAGAAAGCAATTAATTCTTTTCTTCCCCCCACCTCCCAATGGTGCTTCCGTGTAAGACCTGGGAAGGTGGTGCTAGGTAATGGCCAAAAATAATGGTAATAGTACAGAGATTAAACGAGCTGAAGCATTTTAGTTAGCGTGTCCTCTAGTGGTAGAATTAATTGATTTATGATATATGTAATTTGGTCAATGAGCAGGGCTGAGTTAGATATCTCAAAATTTTCATGTTGCTGGATGGATACTTGTTTAGCTGGATTAAAAAGCTTGATCGGGTCATTGGTCAAAATATATGGTAGTGCTTGCCCATTCTACCTTAGTAGGTGAAAAAAAATTAACTAAATTTTTTGTTATTACTGGGAAAACAGAATACAGATTCTGAGATCCTCTAGAGTAAGGATACAGTGGTCTATGAGGGTAAAGCAATAAAATGATCATATAAGACTTCTGTAGAATGTCATGAAGTTTTCTTTTTTGCCATTTATCTTTATTGACAGTATCTTTCATGTGCAGTGCTACGGATGAAACTGGTTATCATGAGATTATTTAAAACTAAACACAGCTGTTTATCTGAGGCCTGTATATACACTGATATTGAGGCTACACACATGACATGACCTATGTGTTCTGTTTAGAAGCCTCTGCAAAGAATACCCATTGAAGAAATTGATGATGACACACCAAATAGTGATGTGCCCAGCTCTACTGCTTTCATCAATAACTGGAGGAATTCAGTGAGTGTTGAAACAACAGAGAGTCTGGATCAGAATGATCAGTTGACTACAACAGACGTTCCAAAAGCAAAGCACTTGAAAATAGAAGAAATCAGTGATACATCACCATTAGAGTAAGTATAAAAATCCTGATCCTCTTATGTAATATATGTAAGAAATGTAATCTTCAGATTCCTACATGTGATGAGGTATCAAACATACTTTGGAGAATTTGAATTAAAAAGAAAATATTGCAAGAAACTGCACTTCTAACGTGTGCCCTTTGATCGCATAGTGCTTGAGACAAGTATGATCTATTTAGTGTCAGGTGGAAAACTAGTCTTGTTCTTACATTTCAAATATAAAGAAATTAATCATATTTTCCTGTATGCCATATTCTCTTCCTTGTGCACTTCATCTTCCCTAGATGTGTTTTTTATTTGTAATATTTTAGAGTAGATGCTGAGCAGAGTTCAAGCATTCTTTGCACACCAGTTGTGTGAGAGAAAAGGAGCAGATGAGTGTCACCACTCTTTCCTCTGCTGCGCAGCCAGCTGATAACTTCAGGTTTGCTTGAAGTTTGCAAGTTCCACTGTGTTAGCTAGACAAACTCAAGTCTGGCTGAAACTAGGCTGAAGCCACTATCCTAGCTTTATCCTTGCAGAGTGTTGGAAATCTACTTGCTGGCTGCTGAGGAGAGCTCTGTATGAGTTGGCATCATCTCATTCTGTTAATAGTAAATACATTTTATGGAATTTTGATTGAAGAATTTTTGAGAAACACCCTCCTTCACCCACCTTTTTCAGCTCAGTCAGATGGATTTACTGTGAAGTGTTGAAGAAAAAAAGTATATTTCTTAACCATTTTATAACTTCCCAAAAAATAAATGGACTTAACTGGCAAATTATAGGACAAAAAAAATAGCTCCACTGTAATCAGTGTTGAAAATAGTTTGTTCATTTGACATGGTTATTGGTTTTGCATAGTGAAATTGCAGAAAATGTAATTATTTTTTTTGCAGCTGTGTGTGGTAGAAATCTGTGCTATAAAATGCAGTTAATTCCAGAAACAAAGTAGAAAAGGGCTGAGTATATTTGTAAGTATTTGCAGGTGTGGGTTTTTTTTTTTTTTTTAAGAAAAGATGAATCAAGTATAAAGCTTCCCTAATTTGAAGGGGTTTTTTAGATACTTGCTTAAACTAGAGTACATTATTTAAAAAAAAAAATTATAGTATTTTAGTTTTTTTTTAATGAATTGAAAGATCTCCAGTTAGGTCTTGGTGTAGGATTTCCTTAAATGTTTTCTTGATTACATGTTTCAAAATCTCTGCAGGCTTCCTGCTAATGTGAAAGGAATTTCATCAGTGTCGCATCCATCTTTCCCTGTGAACAAACAGAGAGAAAAAGAAATCAAAAGGTCATTTAAATCTATTTCTCCAGTCCCTGCTATTCCTGCAAATTCCTTCCAGCTTGAGTCTGACTTCAGGAAGTTGAAAGACTGCCCAGAAAATATGTACTTGTACCTGAAGGTATGAAATGTAGTATTGATTAAAAGTGCTTGGGCAGTTTCTTCAACTGACATTGAAGAAACAGCACAAACTTAGGTGGGAAGGGTAGCCGTGTTTAGGGTGTCTTAAGTGTACAGTAGTCCCTTTCTTTAATTGCCTTCACATAACACTAAGTAGTTTGATCCATATTTGAGTATTTCTCCTCTTGTGCCTGACTTCTCACTTACCTCGCTTTGAGTACAGTCTCTGCATAATCTGTCTCTTCTTTCAAACATAGGCCCTGATTCTGTGAAGACTTATATACATTAGTAACCGTGTTACATTTTGATCTTTCAAATGAATGCTTCTAGGGTAATTAGACATAGAAACATTCTTACCTCTTTAAACTGAACAAGTCCTTGAAACACATCAATCTACTTAATGTGTACTTCTGCTTATACATATTTTGAAAAAAAATTGCTTAGAATTCTTTTTAAAAGTTAGCAATCATCATCACAAAACCCCCCCAAAACTCATGTTCAGTGTCAAATAGTGCAAATGATTTGTTTTTCTTTGGTTTTGCTTTTATGCATTCCAGCATTGTCCAAGACATCCTAAAAATTAATTTATGATTCTCATATTCTCATGACTCAACTTTATTTTTTTGCCTAAAAATAACACTTTTTTTAATTTTTCCAAAGCAAATAGAGCCTTCGCTTTATCCAAAACTGTTTCAGAAATCCTTAGATCCAGACTTGTTTAACCAGATACTGAAAATTCTACATGATTTCTACATTGAGTAAGTTTAACTCGTCCTTTGTTGTACGTTGCTTATTGCTATTCTGGGTTTTTTGCATTTCCCGCCCCCCCTTGGCTTACAGAATTATTTCCAGCTTGTAGAGTTACATGAGCATGATGCAATAATTGCAATGATTCAATTGTTCCTTCTTAAGAAATTAAACGTATCTTGAAAAATCAGATGGAAAGGAAGTAAAGAAATAAATAGTCTTTACTGTATGTTGGTGAATCTGAAACTGAATATAAGACTGTATGAAATAATTTTTGTTCATATTACTGTGTATGTTCTGTTATCACATATAATTGCACATTATGAGTTTTCTATATTAACTTACTAAAGCTGAGAAATAGAGGGTTTAGTATTTGTGCAGTGCTTATTGTGATGCATTCTGACTTTTATTTTTAATTACATGATAGCACTTTACAGTAGCCTGTAGTAAATGTGTATTGGAGCTAGAAGCTCTGATAAGACAGGACCTGACAATTATTTCTGAAATTTCTATCCATGCTACCATTTGAGTCTTAAAGTTCATTTTGCCTGTCAGAGGCAGTGTACCACTTCTCTGAATTACTTTGAGAGCACACACTCAGAATGTTTTTAAGGTAGTGTCTTATGGTAAAAAGCAAACATAAATCAATGTTAGCCTTTCCCTCGGTTTCTTTAAAAGAAAATATCCATGATGTGGGTAAAACGTGACATCTTAAGAGATACGGTCCTACGTTTGGTGGTGTGACACGTAAAGGCTAGGAAGTTGAAATTGTTTACAGTAAGACATTTCTTCTAGAGGGAGGCAGGACAAGTTATGAAAAAAAAAATACTACTACTTGTTAGTATTTGTAACAAAGACATTTTTGCTGAGCTTCCTGTGGCCACAGGTGTCACTTCACCTCACACACCCCGGTATGCATAAAAATGGTGATGTGATGGCAAGATGTAAGCATTAAATCATATAATGACTATTTTGTACATGAACAACAGTCAGTTTATATCAGTCTAGGTTTTTATATTTCTTCACTCTTCCTCTGTATCAGAATGATACTTGCATAAAGATTCCTGGATGTTGACTTTTTGCTTCATGGGTGGAAGAATTAACAGGAAATATAAGGAAAGCAGGGAATATGAGCAAGAAAGAGAAGGGAATTCCATTGATCCTTTAATTTCTTGTTCCTGAAGTCTTTAATATTGCTTGCAGCTGTTAAATCTTTCTAATCAGGAGTAGTTATTTTTATATTTCTAATAATCTTCTTCAGGAAAGAGGAGCCATCACTCATCCTTGAAATCCTCCAGAGGCTATCTGAATTAAAAAGATTTGATATGGCAGTGATGTTTATGTCAGGCTCAGAGAAAAAAAGTAAGTGATTCAGTAGTGTCCTTTTAAACTTCATTTGTGATACGGTAGAATCTAGCAAGAAAGATGTAAAATTTAGTGCTGCTATTTATTCTATGTAATAATCAGTTTAGTTATGTAGCTTTTTTGATTGTTTTCTAAGTTAATATGAATGTCATGTAATTTTTTTTAATCTTTTGATTCCTTATTAATTGTTAAGACTTGAAAACTGCAGCTAAGTCCTCTTGTTTTTATTGGTGCATTTTAGTCTGATACAGTAAGCTTCTCTAGCATTTCAGTTTGTAGCTGGTAATGTTACAAATTTATGAAGTTGTATGAAACCTTGCAATTCAGATACAAGGTATCTAAATTACACAGTTTCCACAATTTATGACTGTTTCTTGGCAATCCTGATTTTCCTTTGTCAAAACAAATGCAAACGTCTCTTAAACCACTCGGCCTGGTCATCTGTCCTGTTCTTGAGACATCATTTAAATTAGTTTGCAATTCAAGTGGACATTGGCCTGAGTTCATTGTTTATAAAACTTTTTTTTTGTCTCAAATATTTTCTTTATTTAGCACACCAGACAGACTATGTATCAGTGAGACACTTACAAGCAAAACATTTATCTGGGACCAAATAATGTCAAATTTACTGTCTACAGCTGAGTTTCACTAATAACCATTATACTTTCAAAATTTTGATAGGTGAATCTCCTTAAAATAAAATTACTTGTTTGACTTAATGAAGTGCAAGTAAATTTCTCTTATGAATTGCATTCATGACTTTAACCTGATGTAAGCTTTATCTGCCATCTGGCATTAACTTTTATCTTCTGCATTTAATGGCATAGTGCCAAGATAGTAAACAAAATAAAAGCTGTCTCTTTATGTTGTCAGGGTTGTAAACCTGTTTAAGGAAATGGTGTTAGGCAGCTCGTGGGCATCAGAACAAAGCGAGAGCTTCCCTTTGCTACTTCTTTTCATCCTCTCAGTAGTTCTAAAAATTTACTCATATTTCAGCTATCGAACCCTTACTCTGGACTAATTTACTGTAAAAGTGTGAATAACAAAAAGTTTATGTTGGTATTTTCTTTTACAGTTGCACAGGTATTGTTCAATCATGTGAAACACACAGGATTGAAAGATACTTCTGTTGAAGAATTGGAGAAGAAATACGGTGTTTTCTCATAGTGACATGACTGACGTGTAAATTTCTGTTTCTGCATTTCTTTCATCTGGAAATCAGCTGAAGAAGCCTGTAAAGACTGGAGTTTTGTTGCTTTTGTATAAGTAATGAAACTCTCAAACTTGGTTTAGCCAAATGGCAAGTGTCGAGAGAGATAATTACCTAGTTCTGCAGGTACAGTTGTTTTCCAGCACCTGAAACTAGACAGGTCTACATTGTCTTCAGTGGAATCTGTTTGCCTGAAAAAAAACAACTGAGCAGTTCGGCAATCAGGATTAGGACTGTAGATAGAGATCTTTATTAAAAGGAAAAATAAATATTTATAAACATGTCTTTGGTAAGAATCAAATGGTGTATATTACAAATGTGCATGTCTCTTATTTTAGAAAATAAACTGAATGTTGAATTGAAGATAATAAATTAAGGAATTTTTTTTTATTAAGGTTCCTAAATCATTCTTCTCTAAGGATATACCACATCAGAACATGCAGTATGCAAAGTGAACCTGAGGTATGATGGCCAAAAAATTCCAGAGTTCTTTTGTTTGAGTTTACCCAAAACCTGAGTTTTAACATTGACAGTTGAGAGGTTCCTGTGAACCTCAACTGTAATTGCAGAATAGAAAGAAGCCAAATACTGTAGAGTTAAGCTAAAAGTGTAACTAAAAACACTTCTTGTCATCTTCATAGGGTACTTCTAAAATATTCTAATGAAACTTACATTTTGTGTCAGTTGTTCCTAACCAGCTAAAGCCCCTAAGAAGCCTCAGGAAGGCTAAGCAGAATACCTTTCCAGTATGAAGAAGGCAAATACGTGAAATCACTTGAAATTCTTAGATAAGAAATAGCATTAATAATAACCTATTCATACTGTTCACATGACCAGAAGAAGGAAATAACAGCACTTTTCAACTATATTGCAAGATTTAACTGTAGTATCCAAGTAGTGGCATCTAAAAATTTGCCCGTCTCAAGGCTTGACCATTGTCTCTTTCATCCTCCTGATACTAACATTCTGTCGGTTTGCTTTCATCCCAGTTCAGCCCTTGTGCTTTAATGATCTTTAATGATGCTACTCTGACTGTGGAAGCCTTCTGACAGTAATGATTTTGTTTCGGTAGTTGTGCAAGTTTAATCATTCAGAGGAGTGATTAAACAGCTGTAGCATTCAAAAAGACTTCAACCTTCCAAAATGGATTGATAGGAAAAAGTATGAATGTAGTCAGTGTTAGAAAACCAATTTTAAAACACTTTCAGCTGTGTAATGTCCTAGTTCAGATATAATCCAGTTAAAAAAAAAAAATAACAAAAAAACAAAACCAAAAACAAAACAGTAACTGAGTTACATCCTTGGGCTGGGTAGCAACGGACATGAATGGAGCACTAGATCCCTGAGGTAGCTTCCTCTTAGCCCTGGAACTGAGCACTAGGGGAATAGCCAGTGTTACTGGGGAAATGGCAGAGCCTTTATGTAACGCTGCTTGCAGCTTACCTATCCCATGAACTGTTAGTACTAGGCGTGTCTCAACTGGCTGTTTCTTCCCCATGTTGTAAAATGTATTGGGATAGTGTTGTAATTAATAAAAGTTGAGGGGGGGAGTAGATGCCAAGGTAATTCTATATACCTTTGTAGATACTGTGTACCTTCTTATGGGCTGCTAGGAGTTGCTCAGTGTAGAGCACAAGTGTATACCTGACTAGCTGACGCTACTAGATCATTTGGTACTTTCTCAGAAGCTGCTGCTTGAAGGTTGTTAGATGAAAACAGGTGCTTGTTAATATGGAATGGATCTTTGACAGTAAAAGCAAGATGACAGCAAAAGGATTTGAAAACTGTAGGCCAGGAGTCACCTACAACTCCATCCAGTCTGCTATGCTTTTAATGAGAATAAGGTGTTACATTTGGTCTCTGGTCCCGCTCCTGCTTTTATGGAGATTTCTGTTTGGGATTTGCACGTGGTAAGGAAGGTTGAAAGGAAGCTGTTCGAGCTTGTAGAATTCAGTGGGGTAAATGGGTGGACCTGATTCATGTTGCTACAAAACTTAGGCCATGAAGTTTTATCTTGCAAGTGGTACACTACTGTAGCCTTTTGCTTGTATTTCTAAATGCTACATCTGATGGGGACTTGCAAAGTCCCCAAGATTCCTTTTAAGTGCACAGAAAATAGTGCAAGATGGAGAGCAGAACGCAGGCATTCAGAGAACTGCTAGCTTCACTTGTTCCAGGAGATGGCAGTGTTTTTCCCTTATAAATGGTTAAAGATTACCAAATATCTGAATTAAAGACTTAAATGAAATGCTGAGAAGATTTATAGATCTGAGGTAGATCAAGAATTCTTTTTGGGGAGAGAGGGAGATTTTTTTTTTTCTTCTGTTTTTTTCTTTTTTTAAATCCAACACCTCAATGGTTACGTCCCTATTGTGTCAGTGGAAAGAAGTTTTGAGGTAAATAGCGTGAGGTAATTAAGCAGTGTGAAATAATTTATAGCCCTTTGCAGTATTATGGCATTCAAGGTGTCAAAAATCTGAGATCGTGTTTACTGCAGTCAGTGACTGATTCAGACTCACCTTTTGAATGATGCCTTTACTTACAAGTATTAAATGTTTTTTTTAGCTTTTTAACTTGTCAAGGTAATTTTTTTAAAAGTTGTCCTCCAGTATATCTGAGAGACACTCAAACTCCATGTTGTCTATTGATTTCATAATCTAGATTGTTAGAATACTGATGGAAGTGATCCTAAGACATGCTTCCACAGAGCATTTGTACAGCTTTCCATTTTGATAGTAGACTGTGATTTTATTTTTTTCTTTTGTTACAACTCTAGCTCTGCATTCATACAGTAATAGTTTCATCTGAACTGTGTTTGTCTTGCTTATAAGCATGTCCTGTGATATTCAGATGTCAGGATAAAGACACTTCATCTACTGCTTTGTCATTATACTACTGTGAAAGAAAATATGTTAACATAACTTGTTCCTGGCCAACTTGGGTCAGTTACGGTGGAAAACATAAATGAGGACAGATGGAGTACTTGTTCCAAAATATTTTTTAGAATTTAAAATTAATGGTCTTGACTCCGGTCAGGAAGTTTTTGCTGTTTGTCATTTTCTCTCTCTTTCTGTTTAAAAATAGACATTTCAGCTTGTCTAATTCTCAAATATAACTACTAGTACTACTACTGGTTTGGAGGCTACTTTTTTTAACATAGTATTAATAGAGAATTAACATACCAATTTTTGACATATCTTATAGAGAAGTCTTTTGGGCCCAGAGAACCTGTGAACATCGAACTTCAAGAAGCTTGCATTCCAACCCATTCTTTTCTTTTACTAGGCAGAGGTCTTTCTTTGTCAATGATGTGAATACAGTTGCTTACAGTTGCCATCACTAGGGAATACTGAAGTGAAAACAGCCATCGAACAGTTCATTTCTAATATCATCAGCTGTCAGTTGTTTCTCTTCCATCTTGCATAACTGACACTTCCCTTGATTTTTTTCTTTTAATACAGGTACACTTACAGAGCAATCTCTTCTTCCTCTCCTCAACTGCTGTTTATTTTGTTTTCCTCTTTTGGTTCTGGGATGGCCCCTGAGTTGTCTTGTTTCTCTTACTTGATAATTATTATATAATCTATCCTCATTTCCATTACTTATGCTTTTCTCTTCTGAGATCACTGAAAAGCTCTTTGGTGGTCAGGTTGGTCCCTTTCTACACTTGCTATCCTTTCCTTTGGCATGATTTGAGCTTGTTATCTTGATATAATTTATTTGGGAGCTGCCAGGTCTCCTGTACCCTTTTCCACCCTTAGATTTTCCTCCTATGAAATATTATTGAGCAGAGTTAGAACAGAGGAAGTAGAGAGAAGACTAAGTGCATGAAGCTTTCAAAGTTGCATTTAGGTGCTGTCATGTCTAGGCAGCTTGAGATTACTGTCAATATTAGAAACTAAGCATTTGGTTCATTAAATAGACATTCTCTTTTCCCTCTTCCACCGATGTCCCATCTGATGGCGACTATAAGCCAAGGAGGCTTTCTGCCACTAGTTTGTTTTTTTTCTTTCTGTAAATTAGTGCTTTTCTAGGAGTAGCAAGAAGGTCCTTAATAAAAGCATAGGGCTATACATTTGTTGACTCTCATTTCTCCCCAGGTAAGATTCACCCTGCAGCTTTTCTTTTGTAGCAGCTGTCAGTCACACTATATTTTTCTTTCTTGGATCTTACAGAGCCAGTGATGTTCTGAATTGCATTGTATCACTGCTGCCTTTGCAAGATGCTTTAGTAACTTCCTTAATGTGTATTTCTAAGGGTTGTGTTATTCAGAGGACAAAATTACCCTGCAAAATCCTTTGTTATTCATTATCCTTGAGAGAAGGAAACTAGCCTGACATCTCAGGAACACATCTTAAGTTTGAATCTAGTCTTCATTTAATATTAGCAAGTGCAAGTCTGACAAAGTACCTGGCACTGCATTAGTGATTAGTCTGACTTTATCTGCTTTGCTGGTTAGGCTTAGAGGAAATACAACTTTTGGAATAAAGGGTGAACTTGTGTTTTTCACTGTTGTCACATCTCTTAAGTATGCAGTTCAGCCTGATTTGCAGCAGTGAAGTTGTGTGGGTTTTATGCATGTCTGTTCCTTTTTCTTTGTACTATTTCACATGATCTGTTTGTATCAGATCATTCTCATTACATCTGTCACCATGTGCCAATTCACTCTCTGAATTTCAGCCTTCCTTTTCACTGTGCCCTTTGTTTTCCATCAGGTTTGAGACATTGTATTCTCCACTGCCTTCCCTCTCCTGTCATTAGTTACAAGCAGCTCAGCCTCTAAGTGTCATTTGAAGGCTCCTTTTAGTTTACTAAAAATTTCTGCTCAAGGCTCTTTGTTTGTGAAAGCTCCTTCCAACCTTCCAACAGCTGTGCTTCTTCAGGCTCCGTTATGTAGGAATATTCCACTCTAATGTCTGGCTTTATAAACTGAAGCAAGTACAGCATAGAAACCAAGGGAATTCATTTTTTTCCCCTCTTTATTTCCTATTCAAGTGGTTGCTGAGTTCAGTTGTGGTTGGATACGCTGGAATTTCTTCTTTCTTCATAGTAGCAGAAAGTAGTGTTTGCTTTCCAGACATCATCTTCAAACTATAGTCATTCCAATCTGTCTTGTGACAGTTGTTGCATTAATAAAGTTTAAGATAGCAGGGTAAAAGATAAGTTTGGTTTCTGGTTCCTTAATGCCAAATAAGTCTATCTGGGTTTTAAAGCAAGAAATATACCATTAGGCACAAATATTGGTTACATTAACCAATAGCTGAGTATACAAAAGTCTTCCTTTTCCTGATGACTGATGAGATAGGACATATTGATGTTCTGTATAAACTATTAAAGTCTTGTTTTGTGGTTACATTCTTGGACATGTCTGCCACAATGAGCTGAGCAGCAGATTGGAGTCTAAGTGAGGAAACCCACAAAAACCTCCAAATAAACAAAAAAAAACCCAACCCAAACAAACAAACAAAAAAAAAACCTCCAGATTTTTGACTTTTACAATGTATTACAGGAATGACTGCTTGTACTTCAGGCTGCAAGGGCATGTACTTAGAAGCAACTTCCTTCCTAAAGAATCAGCAGTCTGTACAAATATCACCAAAAAGCAGAGAAGAGATTAAATGATTGATTTGCCCAGGTGTGATTGAGATGGGAGAATATTATCTGACTCCTTACGTCAAAATCTGGTGTCTTTCTGGCTACACCAGGCTGAGTACTCAGTTTGACAAGTGGTGCTTGAATTTGGTTTATAATGAATTGCTATCACTTCTGGAAAAATCAGGGACGCTTTGCTGACTTCAGAAAAGTGTACTCCAGAGTCTTTGCTGGGAAGTGGAAATGCTGCCAACTTCTAAAATAGCCTGAAATTCAGACTGTTGAAATAAGTAATGAGCTACTGCTGTACACCAAAGCCTGTGTGTAACACCATGTAGCACATGAGCCTTGAGGGCTCCAATTCTGTCCTTGTCTTTGCATTTTATGATTGGATTCTGGTGACTGTGAAAATTAGCAAGGCTATTACAGGGTTACATCTTATTAAATGCAGTATTTAAGTGAAAATGTGTGTATATTTTCAACAGATGGGTAAAAACATTCTAGGGAATATTTTCCGTACAATCTGTAACAAAGAAAGTACATGAAATAAATTGCCAGACCTCTGAGATTTTCTTCTGCTTCATATTTCATTCTTCTGTGGACAAGCTTGTCTGATTGATTGGTAAAGTCGGCATTTCTCACTCAAAAATCTGCAAGCATTAATTGAGCTTAAGGAGAACATCATCTTTGTTTAAATTTTTATCATCCCTAGGCTTTAAAATTAAAGTAGGGGAGAGTAGATTCTCTCCTTGCACTGGTTTACAACTGTCAAGCTTTGGCTTGATCTGACCTTGAAAAAGCCCTTGTCCTGTGTCCCACCCCCACGTACTCAAAATGCTGCTGCAAGTGACTTGATGCTGCCTGAAAATGGGTACAGACCCCAGCAAAGTGGGATCTTAGGTGGCTGGAGCCTTTCTGAGGAGCTGAGAAGCAACCTCTACTTCATTTCTGTCTTGAATTTCAGAGATATCTGGGTAAAACAAACTCTTTGCAGCTTGATTAACTGTTTGCCTGCTTTGTTCAAATTGTAACTCTGTTGTGCTCTTTGGAATACAGAGCCCTGTGAGCCCCTGGGGCTCTGCTTTCTGCTTGTCTTCCTGGCTTTCACAGAGCCCTGGCTGAGGCAAACACCCTGTGGGTATCGAACAGGGACTTGTAGCAGCAACTTGTGGTCACTGGTTCATGATGGCACGAAGTCCTTCCTCCTGGGGTTTGCAATCTAAATATATAATGTGTGGCACAGTCTCCCCACTGCTGATGATGTGGGACTGAATGCTTAGAGAGACTGAGGAGAAACTTCCCTTTTTCCAGTAAAACACTTTCTGTGAGTGGTCTGAATGGACTCAGTGATTTTCCCTGGAGTGAGGAGGATTCAGCTGCCCACCTGTGAGGGGGGAGAGAGGGTACATCTCTCTGGGCTGTGATGGAGGTAGGGCCATCAGCTGACAAATCACATCACCCGGGATGCAGGAGATGATGTTCCTCAGGGGTCGGTATTGGGCCCAGTGCTGCCTAGCATATTTGTTGGAAACATGGACAGTGGGATCAAATGCACCCTCAGTAAGTTTGTCAACACACTGGAGAGAAGGGATGCCATCCAGAGGGACCTTGAGAGGTGGGCCTGTGTGAACATTATGAACTTCAATAGGACCAAGTGCAAGGCCCTGTCAGACCATGAGTCGGGTCAATCCCAAGCACAAATACAGGCTGGGCCATGAGTGGGTTGAGAGCAGCCCTGCAGAGAAGGACTTGGGGGTATTAGCGGATGGAAAACTGACTGTGAGCCAGCAATGTGGGCTCGCAGCCCAGGAAGCCAACCGTGTCCTGGGCTGCATCAAGAGAAGTGTGGCCAGCAGGTTGAAGTAGGGGATTTTCCCCTGCTACTCCAGTCTCATGAGCCCACCTGGAATACTGTGTCCAGCTATGGGGGTCCCAACATAAGAAGGACACAGACCTACTCAAGTGGGTCCAGAGGAGGCCACGAAGATGATCAGGTGGCTGGAGCATCTCCCTTATGAGGACAGGCTGGGAGAGCTGGGGTTCCTTAGCTTAGAGAAGAGAAGGCTCCAGGGAGACCTCATATCAGCCTTCCAGTAGTAACAGGGGGCCTGCAGGAAAGATGGGGAGGGACTGTTTGTCAGGGAGTGTAGTGATAGGATGAGGGGTAACAGTTTTAAAATGAAATAAGGTAGATTTAGATTAGATATAAGGAAAAAATTCTTTCCTGTGTAGGTGGTGAGGCACTGGCACAGGTTGCCCAGGGAAGCTGTGGATTCTCCTTCCCTGGAAGTGTTCAAGGCCAGGTTGGACGGAGCTTTGAGCAACCTGATGTAGTGGAAGGTGTCCCTGACCATGGTGGGGGGGTTGGAACGAGGTGATCTTTAAGGCCTCTTCCAACTGGTTTTACCAGTGTGAGCGTCACCTTGTTCCCAGCGTAATGCAGGAACTCAGTGACTGGGGGCTGAAGGAGACAGGAGTTTCTGTTTCACAGGACTAAAAATCAGCATATTTTTAAAGACTTTCAATATTTCAATCTCAATTTCAATATTCAGTCTTATTAACATTTCTCTCTACTTCAATAAAATCTAAACATTAATGAATATTTTTAACATGAAATTTGGAGAAGCTAGGAACTGGACAAACCCCACTAGCCCTTTTTGAGCCCTGGGTCTGTTTTAGTAACTTCAGCTAGCTTTCTTCTCTCAGAATTACATTTTGTCCTTGTCTTTGTCCTTTCATGCTTTTGCCTGTCATATACCAGTTTTATGTGAAGCCAGCTGTACTAAGGACAGATTCCTCCGGTCAGAGTTTCCAATATCAGATTTTGTCAGAATAACTCTGCTGGTTCAGAAGAAAAGAAATTTGGCTTGATCAGGATACCCACGTGCTGCATATAAAATACACAGAGAACCTTCAGCTGTATTCCTACCTGGTTTGTGCTGATAGAAACAGGAACCCACCCTTACCACCCTGCCAGGGCTCCAGTGTCAAGTAATTTCAGGAAGCTTCTTTCTCCAACTACCGTAACACCATTGCAAAATGTCATTATAGGGATCAGTTGCTGTGTTCAGAGGCTGACTAGGGGTCTTGTTTGTTCCTGTTAGCTGTCTGGGGTAACAATATAGGGCTCTTCATCTTAAGACTCTCAAACCTTAGAGCTTGATAAAGAAAGTTTGTTTATCATTTCCAGTTGCCTAATGCATAAAGCAGAGCTTGTTCTAATCATCATTCCCTTCTTCCCCCACCAATTCCCTCTAGCCTGGTACTTGCCATCCTTCAGCCTACCTGTTCTCTCTGTCATTGCCAGTTCCTGGCCGAATATAGCCCATGCATTCGTCATAACAAGAGAGACATTTTGGATGGATTGAATTAAATCAAATCAGAACAATAGACTAAAGCAGCATTTTCAGGCACCTCAATGTATTTGACCTCCCTATGTACAGGATTTCCCCAGATACAGTATTGCACACAGACAAATTTAAAAAATTAACAAGATGGCTATTTCCAAACTGATGAATATCTGTTGGGAGGTTGCCAAAGACACAAGTGACAGTTCGATGCCCATGTGCCTCTGAAACCTCAGGAAAAAACAGCTGCATTATACAGCCTACAGGAGCAGTGCTATATCCAGCCTTATTACAGACTACAGGGACACTTGGACTAATCAGTACTCAGGAATAGAAGGGAAACCAGACGATGAAGTAAGTGACAAGACCAAGTCCTCCCATCATTATTTTCCATGATTATAATGAATCGACCTGTGTTGAGAATTGCCCCACTTTTTGTATAGTCCCATGCCTCAGGCAAGTTCCTTCCCAGAAATTAGTTATTGTCCCATAAGTTCAAGATTTGGAATATTTTTTTTGTTTTCAACTTTATCAGTAATACATGACCATGCTGTTTATCCTTCTACTTAGGCTTTTTCTTCTCTAACTGTTAGGTTCATGAAGGAGCAAAACAGGTTTGATTAGTTTCAAAGTCATGTGGAAAATTGAAAAGACATCATCACAGAAGGTCTCTCTTTCAACAGAAATTGGCTGTGTCACCCTGCTAACTATAAAACCTTTCTCAAAGAGCTAATTTGCAAGTGTTGATAGTTTGGCAGGTTTTTTTATTATTATTGAAAGCTTTCTGGGTTTGCCACCCTGGTGTCTCAGGCCACAAATTATTAGAGGAGCTCTCATATGTCATCTATGACTTGAGACATTTACAGAGAACTTGATTTCCCTCAGGAAATATTTTTCAGGTAATTCTGCCTGAAGATAGACTGGTATGTGACTTCTTTGCTTTTTTTCCTAGATTCTTGTAAATACACTCTTTCCTGGAGAAAAGAGAATTAATATTTCCAATAAATCTCTCCTAGATTTACTCTCTTCTTTTCTAGCCTATCCATTCTACCTCCTGTATGCTGCCTTTCTGTGCTGGAGCTCTGCTATGAGTCTCCTGTTCAGCCAAAATAACTCCTGTCACAGAATATCAAGGTGGACCCCACCTGTGCTTGGAGGATGCTGTCCTTAAAGGCTTGCCAGCTCTCCTGAGATCATTTCAGAGCTGCCCCATGGGATCCCACCTACAGATTCCTTGAACAAGCAGCAGTCTGCTCACCTGGAGTTCAGGATCTGAGTCGTTCTGCATTTTTTCTCACTCCTCACAGGATCTTGGACCCTACCATTACGTGGTCACTACAGCCCTGGCTGCCACCAACTATTACGATCCCAGTTGACTCTTCCTTGTCAGTGAATAGCAGATTCTGGAGAGCACTGCCCTGCTTGACCCACCCAGTACCTGTATCAAGAAGTTCTCCCTGACACCTCCAAAAATCTTCTTCAATAATTGTGCCCTGCTGTGTTGCCCTTCCAACAGATGAAAGGCTAAAGTGCCCCAAAGAATAAGAGTCTGTGACACAGAGGCTTGAGCTGTTTAAAGAAGTCTTTGTGCTTGCGCTCGACTTGATCAGATGAGGTGGTATCCTCCCAGTGTGATGCCACACTCACTGGTCTCTCCTCCGGTCATGATCCATGAGCCCACACCCAGCCCATCACCTCTCCATGGAAATGTTCTGCACCTCTGAGCTGCTTCTTTGCACAGAGGGCATCTCATCTCTTCTTCACTGCCTGTCTTACCTGCAGAGCTGGCACACACCCTTGCAGGCTGTCCCAGCAGCTCTCCAGTCCTGCAGCAATGCCACAGCCCCTGTGTCCTCACTGGAGTGCTTGTCCCTCTGGATTTTTTTTTCTCAGGCTGTGCATATACGTGCACCTGCATGCTAGATATGGGATGCCTCCTTTCTCCTTCTTCCTGATGTCTCTTGTTCTCATCACCCTACACACTTCCTTAAGCATGCCAAATTTGACACTGGGCTTGGTTTCAAAAAAATACAAAATCAGACTCTTTTTACAGACCTTGAGTGTTAGTTTAATTGCAAGCCCAGATTTAAGTCTTTCTCCAGGTTAAGTTCCTCATCCAGGTCTATAGTTGCTGGAACTCAGAAAGATAAACGTGATCAGAACTTTCCCAAAGTGAGGATTTGAGGAGGGGCATCAAGCTGACGTGAAGCTTCTGTCATGTCACCGTACCTGTCTAGCACTCATGTGCTGTCACTGCTGCCTAAAAAACAAGTCATCAGTGTGTGAAATTGAAATGCAGTGGTGGAGCTGGAGTCTCTGCCATACACAGGATGTGGAGCATCTGAGGCTTTCAGAGATAATTAGGAAGACTGTTGCCCAAGTGTAAAGATGAGATTCTCTTCATTGACAGGAGAAAGTAAAAATATTCTTTCCTGATGGGTAAGGCAGCTCTCGATCTGTAGGAGGGTCAGGGCATAGGGAGGTGCACTGAACCTCTCAGTGCATCAGGAGATTCTTGTAAGAACCAGATGAAAACTGAGAATTAAGAGGGAAAAACCTCAAGGCAACTTTTTGGCTCATGTTATAGCTAGAGTGCTACTCATTGAAGATTTTATTTGATGAAATTTACATGAAATATCCATTTCCCTTCCTAATTATAGAGCTGGCATGATACAAGAATATCCACAGACTATTTATGAAGTGAATTTTGTGAAAGGAAAGCTATGAACTATATTTGATTTAATTTATTTGACAAGCTTTGGGGCAAAGAAATGCAAGCAAGGAAAGAGAGAACAAGGCCTTTATCTTCACTGAATTATTTCTGCCAGCAAAGAAAACCTTTGGCTCTCCAATTATTTCAGTCCCAGACTGATGTTTGTTTCCTATCACTCAGTCCTGGATCATCTGATTTGTCATACAAGATCATGGTTGTTTTTTCCTCTTCAACATAATGATAAAATGAGAATCATGATTCCCCTCCTTACCTGACAGCCTACTGACAAGGCATGTTTTGACAGGAAATTTTGGAACTACACAGATTTGCCATAAAATACAGTATTTGGGGAAAAAATATCACCCCTGATAGCTAGGGCACAAACTGGAAATAGTTATTCCAAGCTAATGTGTCTTGGGACATCACTGTTGCTGTTAAGGAATAGCACAAGATATTTATGCATGTGGGGAGGGTGTGAACGCCAGCATAAGCAGATAGATAGAAAGAAACAATAGTGGCCAATATCTGGCTCATGGGCAGCTTTTCTTCCCTGAAATGACTCGCTGGCACTATTCAGAGTCAAAGGAAATAAAAAAGATAGAAGAGAGCCACAGCTTTTTGTTCTGACAGGAAGATCAAAGTTTGCTACAACTCCTTGTTCTTTCTGCCCTGATTTATCCTGGAAGCATTGAAATGCCATGCTAGCTGATGCAGGTTTCTTCTGATCACTGATTCATTCTCTTAGACAATGTAAAATGTGTGCATTGATTAATGGATAAATAGGATGCATTGGCTGTGCTGAGCCTACTGATCATGTGTGTATACAATCATGGAAACAAAATCCCTTCTTAAAGGAGTATGAGCAGAATTGTAAACTTAAGCACTCAAAAGGCTCAAAATGTCAGTTATACTCAAAGTGATGCTTAGCCTTTATTCAGCTCATTTGTGTATTTTTCATAGCACAGTATAATCTTTAATTACAAGCTACACCCAATTTTTTACCTTCTAGCAGCAAGGCTTGAAATGTATTTATCCTCCTGTACTCAGTGGATCGTCTGAAAGACTATAGCTTTCTTCCAGGAAGATTTTTGATGCCTAGATTTAGCCATCTAGAGGGCAACCTGTCACTTCTGCAGCACAGTTCTTGCCTTTAGGCTTTTCGTAATACAGTTGTGCAGAAAAAATCTAACAATGAGTTGCAGCCACAGGGAGGAAAGTAAAGCGAGACTAGCGGCTCTTGTTCGGCTGGTTGTTAAAAATTTAATGATAGCATCGATGACGCCCACACACACAGTTACTTTATTCTCCCTGTTGAAGTACTCTTCTGTTCCTGGCTGTTTAGCAGCAGAGAGGAACCTGTCTGACAGACAGACATACCTATGTGTGTGCTGGTTCAACTGAACCACATGCCACATAGTATTTGCTTTGTGATAGACTGGGAATGAAAAATCACTGTAAAACCTACAGCATCAATATATTTTTTATGTTTTTTTCTGAATGCTTTGTTCTTATAGACCTATATTGTTTTTCTTCCAGTTCAGTTTTGTTGTTCTTATTCCTCTAATTTTCCTTCCTACTTTTCTTTTATTCATAAGTGCTAATTAACTGTGCCTACAAGCCGTAACACTTTCCTAATGAACAAGCCCCAGGCTTTGTGGAAGTACCTCAAAAGACATGGAAAGAACCGCTTCCAGCTGAGCCAAACTCAGCACATCTCCTCGTGTCGGCCAGATGAGGAGAGAGCAGCTCCATTTAACAGCCTTTTGGAGAGCTGCCAATGCTGCACAATTAAAAAAAAAAAAAAAAAAAAATCCTGGAAGCAGCAAGAGCATCGGTGTTCAGTTGTGGCAGCAGCGAGGAGGCAAATGCCTTGCTGTGAGCTGTGCAGGTGAGTGTGCCAGGAGGAGACATGCTTCCTGGGAGCTTGCCGAAGCGGTGCTGGCTCCGAAGCACGACATCGTCCTCCGACCTTGCCTGAAAATACAGCACATTCAAGGAAAAAAAAAAAAGCATCTGAGAATCTGAGAACAGAGTGAAAAGAAAATGTTGCAGGGAAGAGCCAGCTCAGCAGGAATACATGGAGTTAGTGTAATTAGGGGTGCATGGGAGTGCCTTCAGATTAAGGAGGATTTAAATGGAGAAGACAGATTAGTCCTTTCTGGGAAAAGGCAAAATGGGAGAAAAGAGTTGATTTACTGCCTCCACACTATCAGCAAATGAGATGGGTCTGTATTTCCATCCCTTCATTTGCAGGCAGAATCAAAAACAAAATAGCTCTTCAGAGTTCTTACATTCTGCAACGTAAGAGCCAAAAAATGTCACTGGGAAGAAATCAAGAGCCAAAAACTGTCACTGGGAAGAAATCACCTAACTCATACTGTTTCCTTATTTTTTATGTGTTTTTGATGAAAGGCCCCATGTTGGACTGTCATTACACTGTTAGCATAAATACAAGTAATGGGAAAGAGAGACTAGAAATGGACTTCAATGTGGATAAATTAAAATCTTTTAATATAATACCAAATTAAATTGTTGTTATGAATCATTGTGTAACAGAGAAAAAAAATAAAGGATGTTTGACTTGCAGATGTTCCTGCTTATCATTCATGGCAAATGAAACAATTGCAGTTTTATTGCATGAAGGAACAATCTTCAACTGGCTTGAACTATTATGCACTCCATTTAGTCCAGAGGCTAAATGAGACATGCAGCAAGAATGGACATTATGTAAAATAGGCAGAGGTTGAAGGAAAGCTGCAAGAATGAAGCTGCATAGGGCTGAAAAATGCCTTTCCTAAATTCCTCCATTTTTTCCACTTTTCCCATAGAACAAGAACTTGAAGAAGCCCAGAAATGGCATTTGGGCTGAGCTCACTCTTATGAGAAAAGCAGCATCTGTGCCATGCAGCTGGTGGGGTATAAAGGAGCACCAAGACCCCCTCTTTGGCTGTCAGACCAGTGTCTGACTTTTCGTACCCCTGAACTTGTTGAAATCACAGCAATTCTTCCTGTGGAATGGTCAGTTTGCTAAACAAAAAGAATGAATGAAAAACACTGCTTTCAGGCATAGAGCTGTGTCACACATTCCCCTCACCAGCTGAGAGTATCCGATAGCATATGCAACACACATATTTCCCTTCTGTGGTTTCAAAATCACTTTTCCTCAGTTACATCCACCTTGTGAAAACATGACAAATATCAATCTTTCGCTGTTCTTCAGTGCTTCTTTGAACTTTACACTACAATCCTGTTCATGACATGAAGGAAACAAAGTTAGAGCAACACTGATTCTTCGTCATAATGTTCTTTTATCTGTGAGTGTAACTGGAAGAAAAGCAAAGCAACAAGTAGCATTATAGAATAGCTTCCACCAAAGGGTTCTTTATGTCAAAGAAAAAAAAAGAAAGAGAAAGTTAAGAGTGTGTGGTCACATCAAAAAGTACACTGTGACTTTCTGTTTGATTGGTAGACTGTGCTGCAAAAGCCAGCATTAAACCTGATTTAGAAAAGAAACACACAGGGAGGAATATCTAGTCAGAATAACCTGACTGCCAGCCTCATGATTACATTTGTAGCCTGTAATTTTTTTCTAAATCACCTTTAAGAACAAGAAATATACAACAAATCATTATTAAAAAAAAAAAAAAAAAAAAACCAACACAAACCAGCAAACAAAAAGGGAAAAAAGCACCCACAGAAAAAACTGACATAACAAAAGCAGCAACAAAAATAATAAAAGTAAATCAGGCTGAGTACAGTGTAGTGTGCCCAAAAGCCCAGGCTTTGAAAGTAAATTAGATAAAAACAAAGTCTGTCTTTTTCCTTTTCAAACTGTTCTACACTCAGTCTTTTTGACTTGCACATCTTGAATTTGTGAGCACAACTATCGCTATTTTACATTCTTATTTAAGAGAGATTTCTATCCTAAGGCATTAAAATTTCAATATTCCTACTGGATTCTCTCAAGTCATTTAATAATTCCATGGTTTAATTATTGAAATAATTGCAATCTACATTCAGTAAGTGCAGCAGCATGTTGGTGATTTGAAGGGTGTTATATATGTGCATTCTCAGCGGTAGAGGAAACATAAACAGTCATCAGTCATATTGGCTCCTCTACATAAAACAAAGATTGGAAGAGAGGTTTTTCTGGAGGTCTAACAACCCAATTTGGGGCCTAAATTGTGGTTTCAGATCCTCTTCTCTCCCCCCCTACAAGGTAAAATTTCTTCAGCACATCAATTTCTGCTATTGAATTTTCACAGTTATTTTAAGTTCATCACAGTGGGTACATGCAGACCAGCAAAACCTTGGCAGGATAGAGTTGCACAACACTTAGCTGAAACCAGTTCTTTATCTCCCCTGTGAATAGGGCCTGATATTTTATTTTAACCATATCTCAGTGGAAAATTTGATGCCCCTATGTAGTCCCTAAGATCACGGTGGATGAGCACCAAAATGGGAAATCCTAGTTCAAGTTCCTTTCTCCATCTTAATCACACAAGCCAGTGCCATAGAACATCCTGCAACAGCGTGTCTTAAATCCTTCTGAAAATTCCACTTTACATGACCTAATTAGAAGCCATCTTTTACAATAAAATTACTGGCTTATATTAAAATAGGAATTGAAATAACCTAAATTTCCTCCATTTGGTGTAATTTACCATTTCGTAAAAGGAATTTCTCTTACAGTTTTACATGCAAAGTACAGTACCTTCAATAGGCAATACTGTTGGAGCCACCTTTCTCCTGCCACCTGAAGATTACTGCACAGTCTGGTGGGGTACAGTAGAGTGTAAACTTGGGCAGACGGAGAACCTGAATTCAGCTTTATACCATCCCATGTGTGTTTGTCCTGACTGTTGGCTTATTTACTATATCAAACAGGAGATGTCCTACCCTGACATCTTTTTAGAATAACAAAGAACTCCTTTAAAAGTGTTTTAGAGGCACTGAGTGTTAGCAGGAAAGTAAATTCAAAGCAGAGACAGTAATCTCAACCAAGTGAAATATTAGGTGATGCTGTCTTCAAGGAAGTAGAGCTTAAGATGTTCCTCTTTCTACAGTTTTTAATAATTGTTTGAGAAGTTTCTCTTCTCCTGCTGCCCAGACAGGACACAGACTGGTATATACACATCTAATAGACAACACAAAAGATACTCTCTACATTGTACATTACAATTAAGATTTACAAGGAGACAGGACTAACAGTCACCTCAAGAACTTGTAGAGTATGGATCATTGTCTATTTTGAAAAGATGTGGAAAAACGTGGTAGAACATAAAGATACAAAACTTGATCTCTCTCCAGCTGCTGAGAACAAGTTTCATAACTCGTTCATAACTGCATAAATACTGGATTGATAGCTACAGCAGCAGTCTCCAGCAAGAGGACCACATCTTTTATGTAAAGTTCTGTGCCAAAACTGAGGCTGCTGATGGAAAACAAAACATGACATTATCTTCAGAACATCCCTTTGCCCAATATTAGCTGTACCTGCAGCAGTCCATCTTGGCATGCATACTGGCTTTCTGACTGGGGTGTGTATCACACTCTTTCCCTCCCATCTCACTCCTTCTTCCTCCTGTGGAAATAAAACCCAGATGCAGGGGAAAAGGGAACATACAGGATCTGCTTCCAGGCAGTTCTCCAATTTAGGTGGTCAAATCTCAAACTACTACATTGTGGTAGTCCTCTGTTGGGGAGCCTGTTAAAATAAACACTTTCCTTAGGGAAATCACTGAGGTCTCCACTTGTGTTGTAGCACAAAGTCCACATTCCAAGGGTATATTCCCACATCTATCTCTGATATCAGAGAAGGAAGAGGTCTGAAGGAGAACTGAGAATGTGCTGGGGACAAGGGGACAAAAAACACGTTGCCCAGCATGTTTTTAGGCACAGTAGGAATCCATGCACAGTCATAAATTATCAGAGAGAGAAAATGCCTCTGCATCAAAGCCACTTTCAGTGCGTGGGAGAGCCTCAATGCCAGCTCAAATATAGCACAGCGAGCAGATGTCTTTACTACAGTAGGAATACTTAGACCTCCCTGGGTTCACAGCAACAGCATAGAATTACAGTCTCTTTCATTCAAAAATTATAGCACAGATCTATGTTGCCACTCACCTTTTATATAAGCATGAGAGGCTACAACACTCACCCACAGTGAGAGATCTGCAGTAAAGACAGAAAGGAACAGGAGAAATTAAAGGAGGAAGTAAGCAATTTCCATTCTTCCTCTTGAAGCCAGTCTTCACTATGTGGAAGGATGCAAAATTCCTTGTAGCCAAGCTCAGCAGGTGTAGACTGGATGGGGAGGCTACAAGATGGGTAAGTAACTGGATGAGCCTTCAGGTTTCAAAAGTAGTGATAAATCACTTAAAGTCTACCAAGTGGCTGGTAATGACTGGTGTTCCTGAGTGACTCATATTGGGGCCAATACTATTCAGTGTCTTTACCTGGACAATGTAGTGGCATGCACAATCAACAAGATAGTGAATGGCACAAAATGGAGATAGCAGCTGACACACTGAAGGGCAAAACTGCTAGTTTAAGAGACCAAAACAAGATAGAAAATTGGACTGGTGGAACTTCATGAAGTTCAGCAGTGACAAATGGAAAGCCCCTGGAATGGAATAATCCTATGCAACAGTACAGACTCTTCATTGGCTGGCTAGAAAACACTTTGCAGAAGAGGACCTGTGAATTGTTGTCTTGATGGACAAGTTGATCCTTGAGTCAGCAGCCTCTGTGGCCATTCTCATAGGTATTAGCAAGACTGCAGCTAGCAGGTTGAGGGAACGACTCTTCACCTCTTTTTGGTAGTTATGGGGTTGTAGCTGTCCTACTGGGTTCATTTGTGGGCTATAAGGTACAAGAAACATCAACAAACTAGAGCAAGTTCAACAAAAGCTCCCCAGGCTGGTTGGGGCTGGAGCGCTTGACCTGTGAGGAGAGGCTGAGGGATCTGAGGTGGTTCAGCCTGGAGGAGAGGAGGCTTCAGGGCACCTAGCTGCTGAAAAAGTAGAGCCATGCTCTTCTCATAGCTGCACAAAGAAGGTCTCTTCCCTAATAGGGTGAGAGGCATTGGACACAAGTTATAACAAGAGAAATTTCAACTGCATATATTGAAACACATGTTCACAATGAATGTGGTTAAACACCAAAGCCAGTTGCCCAGAGAGGTTGCGAAAGCTCCATCCGAAGAGATACTCAAAAGCTGATCAGACGTGGCTTTAAACAACCTGACCTAGCTTAAAACCTGGCCTGGCTTTGAAACCTTCAGAGCTCCCTTACAAAATGATTTTTTTTTTTTAATGATTTTATGATTCATAGAACCCAAGAGAGAAAGGAGGCAAGAGAAAACCTGAATTCTTAATGTAATGCTCAAAACTTCCCCTGAGAGCGACAGTTTCTGGGAGGCAGAGCGCCCTGGTGTCTGTTTCCACATTTGAGGGCAGAAGGGTCCATGGCTGAACATCACGAGTTTAATACCAGCTCTACATATGCAGAGAGAATTCCTGTTCCTAGAATTTGAGTGATAGTCTCCTGTCCATAAAAATCTCACAGCTGTTGATGTTGTTTCTGTGAATAGCTACTAGGAAAATCTTTGAGTATGTATGAGGGTGACTGACAGTTATCCCCACCTTAACAGATACATAAAGATATGTTAAAATGCTTACTCCCTTTTTACTGGAGAGATTTTCACAGCCCATTTCACAATGTTTGTTTCTTTAAGCTATGAACTACAAACATCATGTCAGGTTTCTGGAAGATATTTCTCCACACCTACCCCCCTGGCTTTGAAACAACCTTGTAGGGACAGTCACAGAAAATTGGTAGGTAAAGGAATTAATAAATACATAGCAACAACAATTATTCTGAATACAAAACAAGGCAGCAGGAGAAGTAACTACCACATTCAATCTCTCCTAGCACCCTTCCTTTCATACACATTGTAGGAGAAGCTGTTTAAAACTAGTGGTTGGCACCAGTTTTTGTTGAAAACATGATATAAAACCTCACTGAGTGTGGCTACAGTGGACACATTGGTTTTTTTTCACTTTCCCTCAATTCAGTGGAATACAAGATGGACAACTTTCATGGAAAACTTGATTTCAGATAAAACCCATTGGTGATTAATATGAGAAACTACCATTAATGAATTCCTACGAACAGGACATTAACATAAATTTTTGGGATATTGTCATTAAAAACAACGCTGCTTCCTATTTGAATTACTGGAAAACAATATTGAGGTATGAAATATTCCTGTTTTATGATGATTCTGAAGGTATAGACAGATTTTTCTGACAGATTAAGGTTTTTTAATTAGAATCAAAAGTTCAGACTAAAGACATAATTATAACAAAATCTTAAATTTGCATTAATATTTTAAAAGAGGCATCTGAAGCAGTCATTTTGCCCAGAAGAACAGGTCAACTCTCTGAATATTTGATTTCAAAAGCTAAGTAGCACTAAAATTTTGACTTAAATAGAAAGTGTTAAGTATATTAACCAGGTACTGCCTTGAAGAAACAGACTGGTGTGGGACAGCAGCAAAACAAAATAAGCAATTTTTATCTTTTTATTAGACTGTTAGCAGCAAATATATGGAATTCTGAGTGCCTAAAGTCAGACCTCTTAGATAATTTCTTTTTGTAATGTAAATGAAAATCAATGATTAATGTAGCAATTCCCGAATGGATACTAAAACTACTTCATCTTTTTAATTAATCTCTTAGGCATACACTGCAGTTTGCATTAAAAAGAAAATCAGATATGAATTTACTGAGCCAAGGATACAGCCCTCTCCTAGTTAAAATGCATGCTCTGTGTGCATTCACTGCCTGTACAACATTGTCAAGAGAGGAGAATGATTCTGAGCTCCACTGGTAGCAAAAGCCTCCAGCCTCTTTCTCCCTTTGCCCATCATTACTTGTCCCATCTCTAAAAAAGCATATACAGTTGTGGGTGAAATTCAGTCTGTCAACTGAATATAAAATATAATCAGATGACTCTCAATTATTGCTGCATGAATTGGTTTTCCAGTCTCTATTTACATTGCATAAACAATATAAATTCAAGCTTAGTTTTACTTTTTCATATTTTTTTTAAGTATAGGGGGATTTTGAAGACCATTCTAAAGAAGCTAATCACCAGGTACATGAGTGCAGCACAGCCCAAAAGTACTAACTTGAACCCTGAACCGATGTAAATATGGCACAGTGACCCAGGCAGCCAGAGAGCTACCAACTTTTTCTCAGCAAGGCTGAGTGTCGGCTCGAGTATCTCTGCTTTGGGCACCGTTACATAGCCATGCCCATCACCACGCCTGACTGGAGCTGGGCTGTCATAGTTTCCTCCCAAGGTTGCACCTCGCTCCAGACACCTAAAGCCACCAAGACTGCAGCTGTGTGGATCGGGACCACTGGTTTTTTTTCCATTGCCCTGTGAGACATCTCATACACAATAAACTAGATTTCTCTTTCCTGTCCCTGCATCGAGACCAGTCATTTTATTCAGACATAACAGATCACAGGAGGGCATCTGGATGTGATCTGGAGATGGCAGGAAAAGGAAAATTGCCTGCTCTTTGATTGTGGTTTCTAAATTCCAGTTCCTTACTGAAAGGAACAGTACCTAAATTCTAGCTGGATTTGGGCTTAACTTCCAGACATTAGGTTTTTGTTCTGGTAGGTTAATAAGCTCTTCAGTATCTCTGGTTTTCTTCTCCCAAAAATGCTCATTGGTAATGTTTAAACGGCCTTGGCAAGTTTGATGAGCTTGAAAGACTTCTATAGTGTCTCCCAGTACAACATTTTTTCTAACACAACCTTTTGATATGTAACATATAGATTTCATTATCAGGGAACATAGAATCATAGAACCATTTAGGTTGGAAAAGACTTTTAAGATCATCAAGTTCAACTGTAAATGATAGATGAGAATATGAGAATTAAAGTGTAAAGTTTAAAGTATCTTTGACAGCATTCAGTCTTAAAAGCCTCAGGATTAGTGTCAATCTTACCTTTTAAATACCTCTCTCTGTCCACACAACATGTAAATCGGTGTAATGCTTGGGCTGACAGAGAACATGGGACAGTGTGCCTTTCATCCAAGCTGTTTGTTGAGCTTGTCTCCCACACCAAGAACCACCACTGTATTTCTTCAGGTGGGGTCAGCTCCCAGCACCCCACTCTGGCAGGTGCCCACACTGAGTTGCAGGGTAGGACGGAGAGTCCCATGTTAGCAAACTGTGTAGTGCTGGTTCTGCAACCCTGACCATTATCTTCACTGTCAAGAATAACCAGCTGGCAAGGACACAGCTTTATGTCTGAAATCTGACTGCACAGGGCCACATGGGTGTGGATGTGTTGAGCTGGGCTGGTGCTGTCTGGGTAGTTCCTGAATAGATGCTTCCGTGTTTAGGAGATTGTCCAAGAAGAAGCAGCTGTGATCAGTCAAGAGTTTGGTTTGGAGTGCTCTTGACAAGGGGAAGTGTAAGTTGCTACAAGTAACCCATTATCATCCTTGACTTGTTTGGCTTCTTGCTGTATCTTCCTTGAGAGCACTGCAAAAGCCAAAGTTGTGTTTCCATAGCTCTGTTCCTCCTTGACAATCTCCTTATCCTTTTGGAAACTAAGTGAGGCACAAAATCTGAATGCTTCAGGCACATTTCCAGTAACCCTAACTTTGCCTATCCATAAAACAAGCAGCATAACAAGTGGCAGATTTGCCTTCAGCGCCTCTTTTTGAAAATAGTACTGGAAAGGCACAGACATTCTGTATCAATTAAACAACATATGGGTATCATGAACCAACACAGAAAAAGACGGCACTTTTCTGGGATCTGTGTTAGCATTAGAAAAACCTACAGTGTATTTCTAATCAGAACTTATTGTGCAGTGCCTGGAAAAGTATGGGTGGGACAGACAGTGTTGGTAGGGAGATTCATGGACCATGGAAAAGACCAAGAAGAGTTTTCCCTTCTGAACCCCTCTTCTCCATTTGAAGGTTTGGGTTCATCACCCTGAGCCTCTTTCAGACCCAGATGCCTATGGCAGTTTTCCCACAAGACATGCCAAAGGCAGACACACAAGCTTTTAATGACTGGAACAGTTTAACAAGAAGTAGAGAAGTTCAAATCTTTACTATGGCTGGGGAGGCAAACATTAAAAGTCATATCTCATGCTTCCCAGGCCAACGTCCTAGTTGTCATCTAACTGCTCTGTCTTCCTTTCAGTTAATAAAGCTTCAATTAGTCTGTTCAAAATAAGATGTAGTTAACAGAAGAGACTAGGAGCCTCTTTCTCTGCCCAGTTTGTCAGGATGCTTCATAGTTTAGTGATCAGATGAGATACATAGACTGAATTTCCTCAGAGAGAAAAGGGAGTAGTCTAGAGATTTCATGCGTTGGGTGACTCCTCTTATTACAGAGGTATTGAATAAAAAATATATAAGGTGCATTTTTGCATAGTTCCCAATCTGGTTGGAGCATTTCTCCAGTTGGCTCTTCTACCACACCCTGACCAGACATGAGCACTGAATACATTTGTTCAAGTCTTCACAAGAGCAAATTTCTCATGAAGGTATCTCCGTACGGTTAGTGTTATAATATAGTAATGACCAAAACATCTCACTAAAGGAAAATTATCCATGAGAGTATTTTTTTTTTTTTAATCCTACTATCCTCATTCTATCTTCAGTTATTTTAGGTCTAATGTTTGTGAGAAAGGCTGAGGACCCTCTGATTTCTGACAGAACAGCTCTGCTTAATTAAATTAGCATAATTTGAAACAGCAGACACAGATCAAGCAATAAATGGTATAAAAATAAAACAGACCACAAAACAAGAGAACAGTCTCATATTTGTCACCAAATCTGATTTTTACCTCTTTCTCTTCACCAATGGCATGTAGTTTACCCATTTTAAAAGTTTTTGCATTGCTGTTATATGTGATGATCCCTAGATGACTTCATAAGCAATTGTACAGTGGAATAAACAACTCCCCAAACATATCAGAGAGACACCTCCTCTTTGTAATATTTTTATGGTAAAATGAATTCTTGCAAAAATAAATTGTGAAGGGAACCTTACAGAAATTATGCTGAAATAGTGTGCTGTGAAAACTGAAACCTTGTTATATAATTCCTTAAAATGTCTCCAAGATTTTTTAAAAAAAATCAGTATGTTTTCTGGATGGAGAATTTGCCACATTGGCCAAAACCACCTGCGCAATGCCACAGCCATTTATTTGACTTTGTAAAAGTTATTTTTATCCATCTTAGTGCAATTTCTTTACCTTATTATTGAAGGACTAAATGTCATTCCTGAGTTATTCCCCACAACTCTGAACTTTTAATGGTCTCAGGGGGAACAGGTTTGCTCTCAAGTAACATATAGCTGTTCAAATACAAAATATATTTGGGTATCACTCCTGTAAAGCGTGAAAAATGAAACCAGAAAACTTTATGTATGATAGCAAACTTTTCCCAGTTGGACCACCAAAACTGTCAAACTACTGAACTTTTGATTCATCTAATGCAGACAACATTTGTGATACCTTTGTGACTATCAATAATGATAGGATGGAACTTCTTTCTAAAGGCCTTCAGATAATGGTGGGAGGCTTGAATCTGTCCAGAAGCTATTGGACCAAGTTGTCTTGAAGCAAAAGCATCTCAGTACACACAAAAAAAGTTCCTGAACCTCTTCAGCTTACAGCATGACATGTTCACACAGCCCAGAAGAATGTTTGGTTTTGCAGTGTGGGCTGACAGGTCAGGAGCTACACACACAGTTCACTTGTGGCCAGAGAGGGGGTGGTGGATGAACAGACACAGTACGCAGCCATCTCGCTTTCAACATCTGTGTGTGTGCAAATTGCTGCCCACAGCCACATACTGAAGGGAAAAAGAAGAAGAAAAATTTGACTTTTAGAGTGAGATCCTTAGTTATTTCCCATCTAGTAGGACATGCCTAGCGCCATGCAAGATCTAATGGCAACAGAGGAGGAAACCATCCGTCACTCCTATGCAGCTTGCTGGTTGCCCTTACAGTGAGTTAAATCAGCATGTGGGCTGGATTACATCCGTTCTGGTATGTCACGACATAAACTCACTGAAAAAAGCAATTAAGAGCCATTATTTGATAGAGGGATTGACTTTATGCTTAAAATTGTGATTATTCATTCTTGTACTCTCACTATATGTATCAGCTGTGCAAGATGTGTCTTCATTCAAAATCCCAGCCCTGTCCAGCCAGAGATATGCTATTCTCTTTTGCTGTGATTTATTTTTACTGCTTTGTGTCACTAGTAAACAAGCTCCTTAACAGTTTTGGAGCAAGTGGAGATGTGATAAACAGAATGGCAGTTTTTCCCTAATAAGCTGTTATTACCTAAATAACTGTAAATGTTGTGCTATTGCTTTCATACAATTTAAGATACTGCAATATAGACATTATTTCCATATGTGATTTTTAAACCTTCTTCTAACTTTTATAAGGGTATCTGTCAGGTTATAATTTAAAAATTCTATTTATTGTGAAGAAAAGCAATACATTACACTTCACTGAAATCTTTAAATTAATAGAGTCAGTTTTCTGAAGCACTGCTAATTTACAAGTTATTTGTCTTTATTCATGAAGCCTGTGGATACCCAGGTAATTTTATTTTTTAAACCTTCAAACTGTGAAAATGAGTCATTTCATACACCCTCTTCTGTCTCATGTAACATCTATTAGCTTCTTAAGAGAATCATCCTGATAAGAATATCTCTTTATAACACCCAGAATATATTTCCTATATTTGTTTATGCCAATGTTGGAGGAATTACATTTTTAACTTAAGAATATGTGTCTAGTCTAAACATGACTAAGAAATGGCACATATTTACATAGCCACAAGATATATAAGGCATTTCCTCTTTGACACAAGAAACATGCCTGAGAAAAGAATGCCGGGAAAGACTAAATACAAACACAGACAACAAAATTAGATAACCACATTACTATTTTGAAAGAGTAAGTTAGACAGCAATGTAAAGTTACCCTTGTGCTGACAGCTGCAAGTCAGTACAAAAATAACAATTTATTTTTTTATTTTTTTTTTTTTTAATAAAAGAGTCAAGGCTAAGCTCTCTCTTTTGCTTTCTGGACCCTTAGAAATAGCAGTTGTTATATGATCTGGCTTCACAGCAATATTTCTGTTGTTAGAGCTCTCATGAGGGACTTCTACCACTCAAAGGGAAAGCAGCCTACCTTCCATCCACCTTCCTGCAGGCCCAGGGAGAGTAATCAAGTACAGCATTTCCAAAGTTTATTTTATTTGTTGTTTTGTTTTGTTTTCCTTTACAGATTTTGCTTCATCTTTTGAGAACTGGATACCTCTTCAAGTGAAAATAAAACAAAATTCACTTTGCTATGTCTGAGGGATGGTGAAGTATAGGAAAAGTCTGTTTATGTTGAATAGGATTCAGAAGCCTCAAGAGTAGCTGGGCAGAGCCTAGCAGTTTAAAACTGCAAGCACATGCCAGAGGTGAAAGTTACAGTTATGTTGCTAAATAACATAGGCTGGAGATTGTTCTCTGCAATGCAGACAGATGATACTGAAACTCAACAGCTAAATTCGCTTCCTCTCGGCAAAAGCCTGGCTACCCGCAGGCTGCCGGGGCCAGCTCTACTCAGTGCTGTCCTGGGACAAAGTAAGTCACCGGGCCTGCACCAAAACCCTGTCAGGAGCAGTGCTTGCTATCTAGCAATGTCTACTCCTTGCTGCTATTTTACTAAATCAGATTTATAGATGTAATCCTACAGACCCAAGATACGGGGCAGGAGCTAAGGTCGTCTCACGGTAATGTAAATCCCACTGCTATAAATGAACATAACATCTTACTGGGAATTTTACTAGGTGATAGGATGGGTAAAAGTCAAATAACCAAGGCTGTTGTCAGATCTTTTTTTGTTTTTTGTTTTGTTTTTATTTCTCTTTCAACTAAGATTCTTATCTTTTGACAAAATATCACCTACCTTTCCTGATATGCATAAGAATCACTCAACAAAAGAAGGATGGGATGTGTCTGGAAAAATTATTTCTGGCTTTGGACCATTAGGATTTGGAGAGGGCTGGCTTATTCAGAAGCTTATATTTTTCTTCTTTTTTTATTTCCTACATCAGTCCATATTTCCAGTTACTAGCAAAAATTGCATCAATGATATTGCACTGAAAAGGAAGATTGACTTTCAATTTTTGTTTCTTTTGTGGCTTACAAACAACCTTTCTTTTAAAGGAAGCTTATTTTCATTTGAGTTTCTTGAATTATGTAAATTGCTTTCTTATAAAGGAAACCACAGCACTATTGATCATGGAAGGTGGTTATTTGTGTGAAGATCTATATAAACTCAAAGGTTGCATTTTGAGATGTCTAGGTTAAGACCACTGTTCAGAGTCTGCTGTAAGCAATTTGCATAAGTGCAGAAAATGTTTCTATGCACTTACTGGAGAGGTGATGCTGCATGGCATTCAGAAGGGGTGCTGCTAGGAGAATGACAGATGTGAGAATTAGCTATTCTGAAAAGCGTTGGAGATTGTGGACTGGCAATATATACACCTGACAAACAGCTTGCTTGGTACAATACAGTCTACATCAAACTTTCATAAAATTAAGTACTGTTAGTGGGTAGGAAAAACAGTTGTTTGTTTTCTGTAAAGTCAAAACTTTTTATTCAAAATTTTTGATGCTGCATTTTAAAAATATGTTTAATTTAATCTAATTAAATTAAACTATGAAAAATGCAAAAGATGTTTCAATTATTCAATCATGGACAATTTGTTTTTAGCCTGATCATTATTTTTCAGGGGGCAAGGAAAAGAGAGAACATGTCTTAAGAAAAAGAGAAGAAATCTCTTTATGTTAAAGGATATTATCTTCTTCTCTTTTGCCGTTGATTAACAAAAAATAGTTTCACAATACTAGCACTGATAATGAGCCTAGAGTCTGTCACCAATAGTCATGTTATTTTCCAGATTAATGAAGGACAGTAACATCTGGTCCTTAATCAAGATATAGCTTGTTTTGTTCCTACAAATCTTTATTGAGTTTTGTTCTGATCTGTGACAAAAATAATTAGAAATCACATCCTGGGATATATTGCTAATATCACTTATTTCAAAGTGAGTATAAACAAACCTTTAATTTTTATTTATGCATATATTTAGTATATTCATGTACTTTTTAAAATCATATAGTCATTATTGGAGTCTTTTAAAAATAAAAAATTAAGAACTTCGGATCATGAATGGAAGTTGCAAAATAAACCAAGAGGCTACCAGTAAATAAATTAGTATTTGGATAAAGTTCTTGATTAAATGAATCTTGCTAAAATCACCAGATGTGAAAAAGACAAAAGAATAATTTTCAGCATCAGTGACGTTAAATAAATGTTTGACTTCCTGATTACAATGAACCACTGCTGTTACTAAGAATTTTGTGAAAATTGCTTGTTCTTGAATTATTCTTCCATGGTGAAAATGCTGTTTTGGTGGCATATTTTATATGCAATTATTTTGTCTATGGATATACAGCTCATTTGCCCCGGGAAAATGTCTCTTATTTTAAGTTGGGGTTTCTGTAGTATGCAGGTTATTTTTTTTGTAAATTATATTTATTATGCTAATATTGGTGGGTTTTAATTTTAAAGCTCTAATGGAGACAAATTAGACATTGTGTAGTCATAATTTTTGATACATGAACAGTCTTCTAATTGCCACTGAATGTCACTTGCAACCTCACAGGACTTTTTAAATAATGTCTGAAAAATCAGAAGCTCTTCAGCTAGTGGAAGTCGTGAAATATTCAAGATGTATCAGAGATTCACAAAATGGCATATGACTAAATGCATGTAGCAAAAAAACAAACACCCTCTAATAAGACTTAGCTAAAGTATGTGAATATAATCAATAATCTCCATTGCTAATAATATTTAGTTCTTTCCAAATATATATTTGGCATGTCATGCATTTTAATTCATGTAATTAAAACAGAAAAGAAAACATAAATAGCTATCAAGATACTTACTGGCTGCAACTGTTGTTTTCTTAATGGTACTAGAAAAAATAAAATTAAAAGCCATTAATACTTTCAATATTTAGAAAACAGCATGACTTCGGTTGCAGATTTTGGCTTGTCATCTGTATTAGTGCTGTGCAAACACTTAGGAGTACTCCTGAAGAGACAGAGAGGGGAAAATTGCTCTTTTAGTATCTGTGCTTCTGATAGCCATTTTGTCACATCTTAGTATATAAGGATTTTTGTTCTCCATTAAGGTCATACATTCAGGTGTCTCCTGTGTAAGGACTAGCTGCATGATCAACAGGAGACTAAACTCTCTACAGCCCCAAAGTAGTAGCAGACTCATGCCTGACACTTTGGCCTGAAGTATTTTTACACCA
Organism: Tyto alba; assembly: GCF_018691265.1. Classification (NCBI taxonomy): domain Eukaryota; kingdom Metazoa; phylum Chordata; class Aves; order Strigiformes; family Tytonidae; genus Tyto; species Tyto alba. The sequence goes on from NW_024881282.1 coordinate 55,907,588, forward strand.
GAAACACAGTCACAGGAAGTTCTACTTCAACCTAAATTACCCTGTTACTGACTTTCAAAACTTACCTACTCTTTATGGTCCTCTAGGGTGAGAAAAAAGTTTGACCCAAGCATTTGTGAGAGGCAGTCAATGAAAAAGGGTGAATCATGATAAAGAAAGGGCAAGGATTAATGACAGAAAGCTGAAGCAACCTCTTGTCCCAAAATGTTTGTCTCTTCTTCATATACATTCCTATATATCTAGTGGTGAGCTTGCTTTGACTGACATACCTCAAGGTTTCACTTTGCACCTCTGCAACCCTCTCTTGGGTCACTTTGCTCAGGCTCAAAGGAGCCTGAAGGAGCCAGCAAAAGAGCTGTGCGTAAAGAGACTCTGCAAACAAGATATGCACAAGTTTATAGGGGAAAGCAATTATTGGCTATGTCGTGGTTTGAGCCTACTCAGCAGCTAAATGCCACGCAGTCGCTCACCCACCCTCCCCCCACTTGGGAATGGGGAGGGAATCGGAGGGGCAAAGGGAGACTCACGGGTTGAGATAAAAACAGTTTAATAACAGTAACAGAACAATACACCGACAGCAGTATCAGCAGGTAATGTACAATTCAGCTGTTCACCACCTGCCGACCAACACCCACCTGCTCCCAGCTGGTGATCCCAAACACAGAGGCCCCACAGCCACACCCCTGGAAGTGAGAGCCCCTCCTGGCCCACTCCTGCCTTTATATAGTGAGCACAATGTCACATGACATGGACTATCAGCCAATCGGGGCCCAGCCCTCCAGCTGTGCTCCCCCCACCCCCGCACACAGGTGAGGGCACTGGGACCTGGGGAGCCCCTGGGGTCTCAGGGTGCTGCAGCTCCTCCCGCTGCCAGACCAACGGGAACTCTAGTCCAGCCCCAACCAGGACAGCTATCATTCCTAAATGTTACAAGTCTAAGCTTTAGTGTGCTCACCACCCTGAAGAGACACCTGCAGAGGTGGTCAGAAGGTGCCAGTCAGGAAGAAAAGAGCTGGCCCCTGCTCCTGGATTGGATCCTTCATGCTGATGAATTGTCACCTGCTGACTCCACCTTTCTCCCTTTACAGTTTTATTCCTTTCTATGTTGGTATTTTACCTTTTGAATCTGTCAGCTGCCAACAAACACCATCTCCCCTATCTATATCTGCAATTTAATCCTTCTTATTTCGCATGGTGCTCTCTACAGGCTTTCCTATGGCCTTTTTCAGAGCTTAGTTACTTGCTCAGAAGTCCAGCACAAGTTTATACAATGGGGACATGTCAGAAATAGGCCTGAGCCATAGGAAGGCAGACAGCTGAACGTCTGGTGGGGGCGGTCACAGAGCAAGGGGGTTACATTTCTTTTTCAGTGTGTCAAGCTCATAGAGGATTTGGAAGCTCTTCCTCTACTGAACAAGATATCTTGCTTTATTATCAAGTGTCTTGCAGGAAGATTACATCTGTGGCCTGGTTTTGTTCCCAAGTGTAACTGAGAATAACTATTTATCTATAAAATTCATGGTGTGCCTTGCTCCTAACTATACAGCAGATACCTAGATAAATGTGCTTTTGCTATCACCCTGACCCTAGAATTTGAGAAACAGTGTCACAGTTGTGCTATACTCTTGGCCAGTTCCCCATTTTCCAGTTCCTGACATATTTCAAGACAGTTCCCCAATATTTTTTTTCCAAACTGACACCGTGACCATCTCATGTCACAGCTTTTTACAGAAGCTTCCCTGCAAATACATTAGAACACATGTTGAAACCTCTAGGGGGGCAAAGAATGACCCTGGAGAAATAGTGGCTGTTTGTTTTATAACCATACAAGTACTTGGGGTGACATATGTGTTTCCTCAGAGTCTAATCACAGCACTTTCTGTCAGTTATGAAAGACTGCTTGGGCTGGATTCAAAATGTCACCTGCCCACCTATTCATCATGTAAGTTTACTGTGTGCTGTGCACAGGAGTACAAAATAAACGGGTATTAAGTTAGCATTTTCATGACTCTGGGATCTCTAACAGGCACAGAAAACAAACGAGTCCCTTGTTGAGATGGTGTGTGACATGTGGCATCACGTATTATGTTGAACAGAAACACACTGGAGGGTGTATGATGGGGGTCACCAAAATGTTCGTTCCTTTTTGTGCAACTCTATGTACTGAGGTAATTTCCTCAAAATTATTCTTTTAGGAGAAGTTCTTCATTGTTATGTGGAAATGTAAGAGCTGCAATCTTACGCAAAAATGTTGATTTAATATCCACAGTATTCATCACTCACAAAGTGGTCTGATGAAGCGTTTACTGACATGAATAGAAAGATCCCCATTGTCTTCAAGTGCTAAGCATCAATATTACTAAGCTAATGACTACTTTGAGGCAATGGCTACCAATGACAACTGGAGGATTTCTGAAGCTGACGTCTGTTTTTGGCAGAAATCAATTATCTGTATATCAATTATGGTAAATAAAAAATACTGAGTTCAGAAAATGGAGATGTTAGCCTGATGTGGCCCATGCAACTAGAACATTTGATCTGAGGAAGTAATACACAATAAAAGAAATTACCATTCTGTGAATCAATTGTTATTATGTGTACAGTTTCTACAAAGATAATCAATTGTTAAGAAAATAAATGCAAAACATTATGCTTTTTACAAAGTGACAACTTCATCAGTAATCAAGCACAGACTTTAAATTAGCTATTTCTAGGTGGGTCTGAATCAATGCCTAACTGAGTATTACCAAAGTTTGGCTGAAGACTTTGTGAATATTATCTTTTCTCCTCTGGGAACAATCATGTCTGTCTTTGCATTTTGGAGATGTCTTCTCTGCCTTCAAATTAAGTTTAATTAGCTCCTGCAAACTGAAGATAAAATGGGTTGCAGAGCTGTCTCATCAAGAAGCAACATTGGTCAATTTAGGTCATTAAGATCCTATCAAACACTCACATTATTGCTGTTCTTAGAGGAAAGGATTTTTTTCCCCCCTAGCAAAATCTTACAGGGAATAAAAAGTATAGGTATTAAGGGGGCAGGAGGAATTGTTTCAACTTTAACTTAGAGATAAAAAGATAAAACCATAGATCGAGTCCACATGAGCTGGAATATAACATCACTGTATTGCTCATCATGATATCATTAATTTATTGAAAGAGTATATGTGCAAACCAAATAATATTAAATTAATTCCAGAAAAACTTTGGATACAACTGCTGGTCTTTCATCACCTGGAGCCTGAAGTGAGGTTCCTAGGCTTCCTGAGCTATCACATATAGAAAATCAGGAGCCTAAGAATGAATGTCAGCATATTCTTTACAAATTAGTGGAAGAGCCTTAACTAGTTCAGGATACTTTTTGATGTTAGCGTGATCCTTCTTTGCAGAGCAATTTTATTCCAGTTTGTGAAGGATCTGGAATAACAAATATTTAGTCAGATCTTCAGTCAGACTGCTATTTCACAGGACCTGGACATACAGATATAACAGCCAGACAAGAGCTGCCGTAGCACGGTGCTGTAGATGATCAGTTAAACTGCATTACATAGCGTGTGCCATGAATGAAGAACCAGAATTAGTAAGAGTGAGTCTTAAGAAGTATTAGAGCAGACAGATAACTTTTAGATGGCTAAAGTTCAGGTAGATTTCATCCCAACTGGAATATCAATTCCAAAATTACAATCCTAACTTACATACTAGATCCAAAATTACAGTCCTCAGTGTCAGCATGTACCTAAAGGCACTGGGAACCTCATCTTGCACCTGGAAGTTCTCTCAGCATCTGGAGGCTATGACTTCTCCCACCGAGAAAATGAGGTACCCAGTTGCCATGCAGCTTTACACATCACCTGCAATTGATCCACATGAAAGGTCAGGACAGTGCACAAGAGTAAGTGCCAGGCACCATACCTCACGTGAGACAGGGTCTCTGCTTCAGAAATACTACAGTTCCACCAGTAATCACAAGAATGATGGCACTTTGAAAGAAAAATAGCTAACAATGGAAAACATGCCATGGCTTCCCAGTCCACTTACAGCTCTGTGAGAGTGTTTTCTTAATGGGAAATAAATGTCAGGTTTGCCTTTGCCATTTGAAGACTGAAAAACACTTGTTGGTAACAGAATATGCTCTGTATGTTTATATGTTCTCATTGTAATCAAAAAGTAGAAATGGAAAGTTGATGCAGGAAGAGTGTGCTGGCAGATAGGGGTATACATGGGAGAGAGGAAAGATGTAGTCTCTTTCTAGAAGTCATCTACCTGTCAGTGCTACATCTGTGAAACATGGGGAGGTTTTAAATTTTGTAACCCTTATAGTGGAGAATGCTTGGACATTACCAAAGTGTTTCAGAACTCGGCCTATATTTCATTTCACAAACTAATACGACTGCTGAGTCACTGAAATTTCCTTTCCCCTGTCCACAGTGCAGCTGCTTCCAACTCCTGCTTCAAAGGGATTTAGCCATCAGCCAATTCCTCTGATCGTTGGAGGGGATGGAGGAATGATCTTTGCACTGCTTGGGTTTAATTTTGGAGCAGAGGGAATCCTGCTGAACACAACATGTCACTAAGTCAGCAAGGCAACAGATGTGAATCGTCTGAGGGGGATTTTCTCTGAGCATTGTCAAAGCATGGGATTAGCCTTGCAGGCTTGTGGGACTCTGCTTACTTTGAATTTTGGTTGTGTTTCATGTTCAGACAAAACATTGGAACAAAGGCAACTCATCTGAAAGAGCTGAAGGATCATATCCCTGTTTTGATCTCAGATTACACAACTGGGCTCACTTGGTTTTCCCTTAAAACAAAAACCAACCAAGTGCTGCTCAGTTGCAATCCTTGGTCAGGATAAGAGTTGTGGGCCTGTCCTGAATTTCAATTTCTTTCTATCATATGTATTTTGATACCTTTGGCAATCTTGTCTTCTTAATGTCCTCATCTTTTCTTTCATCTTGGTAAAAAGTACATTTGCTCACTCCCTCTTCCTCCCACTGGTGCACTGAGGTAGCCCACCCACTTCGTTCACCACTGTAGGGGCCTCCTGTGTATCCCACAGTCCTGGGTAGCCTGCCAGTGGGCACCCCTTGCCCACCCAGCCCCAGTTACTCAGTCCAATGCCCCTGCATGCCCCACAGCTGCTCATGCATGGCCCCCAAACTTTCAGTGTCACTTAGGGCCCATCTACCCCAAAACTGGGCTCCACAATCACCTCTATGTGTCTGTCCTCCAGTCACTCCATTTTCTCACCCTTACATCCTGTCAGACATTAAGACATGGGACACCCTGTGATCTCGGGAGGAGGGGAGAGTGGCAGTGTGTCTGAAGAACCCCTCAGAGACAGACTCCACTTGGACTTCAGGCTGTGGATGGCACATGCAGTAATTTCCTTCATAGGTTGGTGGGCATGGGCACATCCCCCTCACCATGGGTACCCTGGCTCATAACCTTTCTGGAGCAAAAGGTAGACCCTGGCCCACAGGTACCTAAGTGCTTCAGATCATTGTCATGATGACAGCTCCTCCAGATCTTCTTGCTGAGGCTTTGGTTGCACATGTCTCCTCACCTCTTCCTCTGGATGAGGCCAAATCACTCTATCTTTCATCCTGGTCCATGCTGTCCAATCCTACCATCTGGAGGAGGAAACTCAGTGGGGAAAGGGAGTTTCTAATGACTTCTGCTCCCTCATCAGTCAAGCCTCCAAGCAATACTGTGTCCCCAGCTCCATGGATGCCTTCTAGGACAAGTGGATGATCTCAGAAGTGTTCTGCTGAGTGTCATTCACCAGCTCCTCTGCCACCCATGTCCGATCCCCCTACCCTCACTCTCCTTTTTTTGTTCATTCCAGCTATCTGTCCTCCTTGTGTTTCATTTTTCATTGTTCTCTCCCTCTCATGCACAAGGCATGACATCACCTACAGCACTTACACAGCTCTCTGTCCACTAGTATTTACCATGCTCCAAATGTCCCTTCACTTTTCTTACTAATACAAACACCCCTTTGTTGGCATTTCTTCTTGTCTTCAATAGAAAAGCTATGATAGTGTATTCAGGAAAAATATGAAAAATAATTTAAACCCACAGTGAAATTCTGTAACTGCAATAATAGATGCTTTCTCCCAAAACAAAGAAACACCCTCCAGAAACAAATATGCAGGAAAGTCTTTTGTCTTCATGCCTTTGGTTTGAACAATGACATAGACCTCTGTGTTTTGGATGATCATTTATTTTCATTTAATTCCATAAAGAAACATAACTCTTTTTAATATGACAGAACATTACATAAATGATTTTAAACATGGTGACTTTACTGAGGGCACTTTAATATGTATTTTCTTACTAAGTACAATAAAAGCTCTAGAGTCACATTATTATTTTAAAGTGGAAGCTTCACACAGTTCAGATAAAAATTTGTCATTCCCACGTTTCCTTTTCTTTCATCTTCCTTTTTTCAGTTTGATAGTTAAATATTTGAATTACTCACAAGGCAGAATACATAAAATTTATAATATAGTTTAAGACTCTATTATGAAATAAAAGAAAGTAATGACACCTATTATTACTTTGTTTTTAAAAAATATTATCCGGTATTTCATATCTGATATGTTCTTAAGTCTACAGTACCTTATAAACACTTCAAAGTTAAGATTAAGCTGTTGTTTTGTGCTTTAATAATACTTCATGTCTGATAGCACTAGAGCTTTCTAAAGTGCTACACTTAACCAGCTAGAAAAGTAAGAAAGTAAATTCCAGGAATTTCTTATCTTTTGGCCTGTTCACTTTCACTTTGTGTTACAATTATATATATATATTTGGTTTTTTTGATGCACTTGAATTACATTTGAATTCTGACTTGTTCTTCATGAAAATCTCATCTGTTCCAAGTTCCTGCATTAATGCACATCTGTCATCTTCCATTTTTGAATTTCCCATCATGATATATTGCACAAATAGGAGCTACAAAAATGTGACACAAAACTTTAGTTTGAAGGTTGCTTTTAAGAAATTCTGAAAGTAAAATTACAAAAGCATGAGTGTGGCTTGAATCCCAACACTGACTTGATTTTTGATTTTTAATTTCATTTTATGTTGATTAAGCACAAGATGAGAATTTGACACAGATTATGGAGACTAGCCTAACATAAATTTGGAAACCTATATGTTTGCAGATGGTCCTGTCTCACATATAAGCTCTTGCGTGTATCTGAAAGGTGCTCCATTAAAAATTACAGTCCGCCCAGATGGGAGGTAGATGCCAAGAGCAGACAGCAGATAACTGCAGTAAAAAAATATTAACAGAAGTATGAAAACATGAAATAATTGTCTATACAAGAGAGTACGTGGATTTGTGAGTCTGAGAAGAGGAGAGTTTGGAGAGAGCAGGGAAGAAAGAGAAGTTTCTTAATGAGGAAAGGCCATCCACAGGGCAGACCAGACAGGTCTCTGGTAATGAGGACCTCAGGCGGAGCCACCACAGGCAGGCGACAGCATTTGTCAGGCCAGGGCGGAAGCCAATCACAGATCCCACTCACACAGCAGCAGCAATGAACATAAATGCACCAGGTAGCTTTTCACAAAGCCAGAAAATAAAGCCCATAATCCCTAAGCTGATGAGCCAGGCACTCCGGAGGAAGGCAGACCTCAGACAGGACAATTGTTAATGTTTCTATTGTTTTATTACAAAAGGAAGTTCATGTGATGAAATTATACTGACAAAAACAGTTTAACCAAGGTTAGGTTATATTGCTAATTTTACCTTTCTTCCCCTTTTCCAACAACCTTTTATTAAAATCAAACACTGAGAACTAATTTGTATGTGATTCATGCAGATCCTTTATTCTTTGCCTCTGATTTTTATTCCCACACAGACAGACAGAATACTGCTCATATTGATATAATTGGAAACACTGCCATTGATTTCAGTAGGAGCAGCATCCAGCACAGCATAGGCAGGTTTCTGAGTTTCCATGGGATACCTATTGTCACTATTCACTTCCAGTATCATGCAGGCCTATTACAGGAGCACAAAGTACCATATGACAATTATAGCATTAAAGATCAGTACACTGCAATCACATCCAAATTGTCAGCCTTAGTGTAGAACAGTGTTTAAAGGGAAAACTGTTCTGTTGCAGAAAAATTCTTAAAGAATAGAAGTAGCTGGATGATTTTATCGTACAAAAACGTATGCAATGTCTGATTTTCTATAGGAGACCATCAGGAATTATCTAAATCATCGTGTTTCACTCTAGTTAGGGCTTCGTGTAGTTCAATTTCATACAATTCTTCTTTGAAGCTACCATGTGAGTTCCATAAACTCACATGGCAACAATGCTTAGCTTTCAAAGCACTTTTGTAAAACAGTTGTACAGAGTCCATTTCAAGCCATGGAAATGAATAGTTATTTTGACAACCAAGGAAGTGATGCTGAGATGCTAAGAACTACTTTCCACATCATTAACCACAGCCTTTCCCCCTTGCTAGAGCAACTGGTAAAAAAGGGCAGGCTACTTTTTTTGCCATGACAGCTTCTCAACATCTCATTTTGTAGGGTACCAATCACGAATGTCTTTTCACCTTTCAAAAAATTATTTCTGTTTGCATACTGGACCAAGCATAATATTTGACAAATTGGGGTACTATGTTAGACAACTAGATTACTGAAGTTTATCAGTTTGGAGATCAGGTATTCTAACTTTCCAAAAACTTCAGCCAGTCCAAAATGTAACCACCCTCTCAAACACAGCTCCAATGTGACACTGCCCAGCAGTTGGAGTAGGCTCCCCAGCATACTTCTTCATAATAGAAAAGGTCAGTTTAAGAGTCCTCGTGTGCTGTCTACTTTCCATGGGACCACTGGAATTATCATGACAGCTCAGGAGAGCCCTTTCCAAGCAGCAGAATCAAACCTGAAGTGCTTTATGAAGAATGAAAATCAGTCTCTGAATCTAATGACTGAAGAGCAAAATTCAAGCTTTATATTCAGACGTTTTGAACCACTGTTTGCACTCACAAATTGGCTTTGTCTGCACAAAATTAAAAGTGGGCAGGAGAGTAGACCACTACCCTCCAGTCATTTTCCAGCTGTATTATTACCTCTTTGCTTGAATTGTTTTTCAGCTCAAAAGATGTATATTGGGCTTAGAAAAACCCCCCAGACAGGATAGGTGCTCCAGGACAAATCTGCATGCTTTGCCTCATTTGTACGTAACCTGATCAGAATGACCTGCTCCATGAGCAGGCACTTGGACCTACACTGGGACCCCAAGGGCAATCCAGAGCTAAGATTGAATCCACACCTTGTACATCTATAATAAGGATGAAGCATGAGGAAAAAATATTTTGACAGCAGACTTTGGCTTGCCATTCAAGTCCTTAGAAGCTCTTTTTCTTTGGAGGAATAGGCACACTTGTCTATGAAGTGCAGCACTAGTGTCCTGGGTTGAAAGTGGTGGAGTTTTTTGGTGGCAGGGGAGGGGGCTATCGGGGCAGCCCTCTGTGAGAAGCTTCTCGAAGCTCCCCCAGCTCCAAGCCAGCTCCACTTCTGTTTGGGAAATTGAGCCAATCGGCTGCGCCTCTGCGATAACGTATTTAAGAAGGGACGTGGTGACAAGCAGTGGGACTTGTGAGGAGGAGTTGCTGCAGCTGCGTGAACACCAAGGTCAGTGGGGGAACGGAGGAAGAAAGGAGGGGGGAGGTGTGCTGGAGCAGAGACCCCCCTGTATCCTGTGGTGTGATGGCAGGGCGGCACCCCCTGCTACCCATGAAGATCTACGGTGGAGCAGACATTGATATACGGCCTGTTGCTTCTGCTTGCCTGATCAAGGTTCTGTGCCCGAAGAAGGTCGGGGTCTCATGGGATAAGGCAGCCCCGCTGCTGTAATTCAGTGCTGGGAGGATTGCAGCATGCGGGGGAGTCCCACGCCGGAGCAGCTCGGGAAGGGCTACAGCAGTGGGAGGGAATCCAGTCGGAGGAAGTTAGTGACCCATGACGGAGCAGTGTGGGGAACGCTGCGGCCCATGGGAGGAATTCATGTCGGAGAAAGTTTGTGGAGGACTGTCTCCTGTGAGAGGGGGAACCACGATGGAGCAGGAGGAACAAGTTCTGGACACTCCCCTCACTGAAGATGAGGGAAGTGGCAGCACTGACTGCACCTGCACCCCCCATTCCCTGCCCCTGTGCTGCCACTGGGGGAGGAGGTAGGGATATCGGGAGCAGAGCTGAGCCCGGGAAGAAGGGAGGGGTGGGGGGAAGGTGTTATCAAGATGTGGCAATGCTTCTCACTGTCCTACTCTGTTATGTGTTGTTAGTGTCTGTAATAAATGTATGTTCTTTTTGTTCTTCCCCTAACGAGTCTGCCTCTTGCTCGTGATCATAAAGGGGAAATTTTTCCCCATCCCAGTCCTATCTCGAACCCCAAGCCTGGCTCTCTGTTCCTTCTCATTGCCGGAGGGGAAGGGAGAGAGAGCTGCTGCATTGTGGTTGGCTGCCAACCAGGCCTAAACCACGACAACTAGATAACAATAAAGACAGACAAGGAATGCAACAGGAACCAAAGTTTCACTATGCAAGCTGCACAATGTGCTCAGCAAAACAATTGCATTATGAAAGAACTGACATGAACCAAATGCATTTTGCTATGCTTATTAATATAAGAACTTGGTTGCCAGAGGAGATCTCAGGGGATGATAAATAGGTTTCCTTCTTTTTTTATTGAGTATGGTAAAGTTAATGTTGTAGGCTTAGATGATGAACATAGGAGATCTGAATTCCATTAATTTCCTGGCTATTGTAATGGTACAAATAAACAGAATTTTCTACAGCATGGAACTAACTTGACAGAAGGGTTGAATCCACTGGGCTATGAGGGCACTGATTAAATAGATTTTGCAATATTGTTTATCTACACCTTGGCTGAAAAAGAAATGGATAGAAATTAACATTTGGTACCATTTGAAACATTAACTTTTAAAGGTCCCACAAAGTGCTGCTGTTCTTAAGGAATATAAAATAAAGACTTACAGTTATAAGGAGTTTGGGATTTATTTCAGTGAAACATTTTACATCTGAAGAAACTGACAGTTTTCTCATGGGGAAAGTATTTTTTTTTCTTTTTAACAATGATTTGGAAATGGGTGAAATTTAAACTGGCAATCTTGCAATTCAGAATTTTCATTAAGAAATTTCTATTTAGAATTACATGACATAAGACTGTAGGAACATAAGTTAATTACAATAACATATTTTTTAAATATAGAAAAATATTAATTCCCAAACTGTTTGAAACAAAATATCTAAGTTAAATTCTATTTCCTCAGGATTTTGAATTATATACAAAAATTAAAAAAAAATTGACATACTTTTTGAAGAGGTCAAATAAATATAAATTATCAAAAATATACAGAATATAAAAGCATTTTCCACCAAGCTACATTCCTTGCAGCATTTCCCAGAGCTCCTAAATGTCAGATCTCAACTCCAACATTCATTTCTGTTTAAAGACAATTCGCTTATTTATAGTATTTTTAATGATTATAAGTATGCACTAAGCAAAACCAAAACAAAAATACTGAAATGCTTGCTTACAGCAACAGTGTTTGGATATCCAGGACAGAAACCTCATCCAGACACATGTTGATGCTCTAAATTCTGAAGCACAAACTGCTATTGTCTTCTGGTACAACTATTATGGTATTCTCTGACTAAGCAACAGTTAGTGTCAGGGTTGTTATCTGACACAATGCCTCAGTGGTGTGCTGTGTCCATGTACGTTGTTGGCCTGATGGTAGAAAATGGTAGCTTGTGATGTTTGCATGGGTGACTGACTGCAGTGGTGCTGGGGCTGTTGACTTCACCTTGGAACAGCAGCACAAAATTCAAGTTGGAAGAGTGCCAACTGAACATATTTGAAAACAAATTATTTGGACTGTTCTTCAGAATTTTTATGCAAGTGAAAACCCATGAAGATTTAAGGAATCATCTAAATGTAAAAAAATAACTAATGTTTTCAATCTGGAGTTGCAAGCCTCAACATGTTGTGAACAGTTTTGAGAGCTGTGAACCATCTCTCTGTCAATAAAAGATGGAGAGTGAGAATGCAAACATTTTTCTATTCCCTGCCACCGTAATCCATTCACAAGCACAGTGCTAGCAAGGTCAGAATTCCCTCAGCCCAGTCATAAATGTATCCTGCCTTTTTCTATGATATAACTAGACGAAGAATAGTCCCATTCCTCTTGTTTACTGCAAAGTGGGACAAGAAGACTGAAGTAGTTGAGACACGAGAGGCACAAAATATTGATTTCCTTTTGTTTCCTGACTACATAGAGAGGTAAAATATTTGAGGCAGATGGGAACACTCCTGACTAACAACTTTTTAAACTGCTGTTCATATGAAGAGCAAGATAAGCAGTTGCCTGATTATGTATACCATACATTGCAAGGCTTCTTATTCAAAGATAGTAGGTTAATATCATGAAACACCTACCACTCAAATACAGATTATAATGCATTCTGCATATGCATTATGCATTTCAGTGGTATGTCAGTGAAATACAGAAATTTGAACAGAAGTGTTTGTTCATTCAACTCTGAGAAAAAATAAGCAACACTTTATTAACAATTACGAAGAGACCACATGACAAAACAAAATTGCATGCATCTTTTTCACTTATAATTTAAGTGACAGAGAAGCACATTTTCAGTATATATTTGGTCTCTTTGAATACATGGTTTATCTAGACAAACAATAATAAAGGATAATATGATGTGATTTTTATACAGTAGCATGCCTAGATCAACCTGGAATATGTATTTAATTTGTCACTGAAGACTATGAAAACATCCTATACAATTTTGCATTAGAAAATAAGTTTTGAGCTATACCTTCGAATTCAACAAAAATGGTGTCTTTCTAATAGAATCCTATAAGGAGGTAAAATATCCCATAACAGTGTTGGTTTAATTCCATAATTTTAAAGCAATCTTAATGTACCTCAACTTTAGTTTCATAAGTTCAAATTGATTTGTCCATCTAGTTCTATAGTCTTCTCTAGCACCGGTACCAACACCTAAATACTGATTGCCTTCAGACACAAAAGTAGCTGTGGCATAGAAAATGTTGTGCCATCAACAACCAGGGAACCTTCTGAAAGGTCCTTCAGAGTTTTCTCCTATATTTATTAATCAAGAAGGAAGTGTCCCACATTTCAGGATATGGGGGATAGTGGGATTTGCTTAACACATCTGGTGTGGGACAAATCTTGTGGAAAAGGGCCAAATCTAGGAATGAAGCTTCACTTCTCCACAAAAACATTTGCTTAGGAACTGAAATTTCATGTCAGTGGAGCTGAAATAATTCAGTTCTGAACAGAAAACCTTCTGTAGTGTGAAGAGTAGGAAAGCAGATAATTTGCAGGGTTGATAGGGTAACAATGTACCTCCAATTTTATGTTTAAGAGGATGAAAGAATAAAATTAATGGTACATTTCTTTGATTTTTATCAATCTCTTACCTTCTTATAGGTCTTTTTTTTTTTTCCTTCTTGAGTCCTCTTTCTGACTTTCAATGTATCATTTGTAATCACCTAAAGTCTCCTGAGAGACCCTTGCACCTATATGTACCTCATTCCATGTCTTCATTCAGAGTAGCCTAATACGTGATTCTTGCAGTCAGTATTTTCTAATAATATTAATCAAACTTTATAGACAGTAGAGACTAAAACAAATTGCTTTCAGATTATTCTTGATTCTCATTAAATTGTAAGGTGCATATTCTCTACCAGAAGTATTTGGGAACCCCACCTCCTTCCCCCCAGTATTTCGATTTTATTATCGTGGCCAGCAAATGTCAACTTCCATTCATCCACTATATCCTCTAGGTTTCTTTTCTTTAAAAATTATGTTGATACAAGAGTAGTTTGGACCTAGTGAACTATAACAGATGACAGCAGGTTCCTATTGCAGTATTCCCTAAAGTGGTTATAAATCCCACACAAAGAAAATGTTCTCTCCACAAGTCCTTGTGCTTCAGAGTAATTTCTAATAGACCCTTACTTCATTTTCACAGAAACCTTTTCTAGCCGATACTACTGGGCTTTTCTACCTCTAATGCTCTCTAAATAAGATATAATATTGACTGCATTCTTAATATGGAAAGCTTGACTTAAGTTCCCTTATGGCAGAAACAAAGGCCAGATAACAGTGAAGGAACGAATTGCTTGGGTGGGTCTAAATAGAAGCCAAAGTAGGAAGGAGAGAGATGAGGTTTAAAACAGCCCCAGGGATGCTCCCCCTTGTGAAAACTGCAACAACTCCAACCAGAGACTCCCCTTCTCCTTCCAGCGCTCTGCCCTGAGGGATGCTAAGAGCATGGGACACCTCACCTGGCCAGGTGCTCTACTTCCCATTCCTCCCCTGGCACCTGTTCTCCTGCGCCCTGCAGCTTATGCAAAGAACTTGGTGGCCTTTCTTCACCACTGGGAGATAGGAGCATACCAGTCCAGGAATGGGTGATTTGTCAACTGTCCTTTTCTTGGGGGGTATTCTTCTTCCATAATCCTACCTTTGGGATAAAGTAGGGACAAGCATGTTTATTGAAAAAACAGAATGAAAGATATTTTTCCATCTAGCAGGGTAAACCAAATGTTTTAAAGATATTTCTTATTAGACGCCATGCTGCCTGAACTCTTCTTGTCTTGAAACGATAGTCTGTTTAAATACCACTTTGCCAAATTCATTCAACACATAACAGCTATGCTTCCACTAATGAGGAATATGCATATTTCAAGGTTGAGGATACAATTAGTCTAAATTCATGCTTATTTGAAAACAGTTGACAATTAATTAGGGCTTAAGGAAATGGCTCAGATCTATTCCTGTCTCCTGAGTCTGAATTTTGCCAGGACAAACCTATCAAAGCTAGGCACAGCCTGAGCTTTTTTGCCCCACAGTTCACACAGTGTAAATGATGACTGCTGTAAGAGAATGACCCTCATAGTTTTCCATCACTGCTTTCTCTGCCCCTGTGTCCTGCTGTCCAGACATGCTGACTGGACTTCCTAGATGGACCTGGACCTGACTTTTTACTTCACCTTCTCTGATGATCACTGAATTGTTGATGGACTGCATCCCTACCACCACCCAGGTCCTTCCTGAGTGCTGTGGAACTTCCCTCTCAGAGTGTCTCTGCCTGCCTGTGATGGGGTCACCTTCGCCTACCGGGATCATCCTCCTTCCTGGAGCAGCCTTGCTTTTGCTACCCTCTGACAAATACATCTTCTGTAAGCATCTGCCCCAAAAGTACCTATTTCTTTCCACTGACTATTACTGGATTATGAGATGCATATTTTGAATGTAGATAGTTCACTGCAGATATGGGGAGGATTCACACCTACAGTAATAATTTACTACCCAACATCTCCTAGAAATTACCATGTGTGGTTTAATTAATACTAATTCTCTGGAAATTATTTCTATTTTTCATTAATTTTCTTAAAATGCAGTTGTATATCTTCATATTCTCATCTGGAGGACTATGAGATTCGTAGGGTCAGTCAGCCGGTTTTTGAATTTATGGTCTTTGATATAATACATTCATAATCTCCTTTCTTTTCTTGCAGTATTCTGTGGTTACAGCCATGGGTCTACCCAAAGGGCCCTGAGTGATACAGTGAGATACCATCTTGTGCTTTCCCATAAAACCACTTTTCAATAAACTCCCCATCCTATCCCAAGGATAGGTTAGTGCTACAACAGAAAACTTGTCCTTTCCTAGTTTTCCTTTAAACACAGATTTCTCTTTTCTATGCCCCCTTTGGTAGGAATAAAACTACTAGTATTTAGGGGTTTTTTCCTCTTTGTCTTTTGCTGATTTCTCTAAACTTCTAATGCAGCTCTTGACCTTGAATGTAGTTTACTCTGAATCAGATGTGAGTAAAATGTTCTTACTGCTGGAATTCTACTGCAGGAATTAATCATAAATTCTTTCAGGGTTTTCAAAAGAGAAAATCAAAACATTGAAACTTCAAAAGTTGATCTTCTTACTGGCAAATTCCACTTCAGCACAATTGGTTACACTGATGGTCAGAGAAGGAGGAAATATGGAAGCCATACACAAGCTTATATGTTGTTTTTTTTTTTTTTTAAAAAAAAAAGGAGTACAACAAACTCCATAGCTATAGAGACTGGGAGGAAGTGGGGAATGGTCCTTAAGTGACTGTGTAATTTATTCCTCTACTGGATCTTTCTACATCCTTATCAGGAATACCGTTCTTTTCAGGATTTATTCATACTCACTGACTATTCAGTTCTACCCAGTTTTATCACTCTTGTTTATATAGCACATTGTGTAAGAATTACAGATACTGCATGGTCCCATGGTTTGTCACACGTATTATCATGGCTGACTTAGTAGTTTCTTGTGCTTTAAATGTGATGTTCATTTTGATCAATAATAGTCCAAAATAAGCATATCTATAAGATCTGCATGATTAAGAATGCCTTAAGCTCATTCTTGTTGTCACTGATATTGTTCCTATTTACGGGTTGACAAGATTTGATCAAGGATAGGAGAGGCATCCTTTCAATATTTTATATTCTTCTATGAACTGTACAAATGAAAGTAAGTATATGTTTGTTTTATGTACATAAAACATAAGACAAGATCATATAATTGGATGGTGTATATATATATATCACTGTCACTGCAACTGAACTTCTTCTTGAAGATCTTAAACACATATGCCATGTTTAAAACATCTTGTGGTGCTACCGGATAGATAATTTGCTAATAACAAACCAAGTGCTGCTATCCTTTCTCATATAGAAACCCCATTCTCTGTATATAGGTGTCTTGAACTGACTCATGGATTTTTCTACCTCTAACATGCCTACAGTTAGGAAAATCTTCCCAGAATGAGATTAGGCTATGTAACACATCAAAACTCACACGACAAGAAAGAGTGGGAGTAAAGATAATTTTATATAGTTAGATTTAGTCGTAAATTGTAATGAGAGTTTAAGGTGTAACAAGACTTGTATTAGTAGGAATGAATTGTGTAAAAGAAGCTCTGATTATTTTATTACTAATGAAAACATTTGCAAACACAGGCTGCAGACTGCAGAAGGAAGATAATCAAAATTCTGTGATAATTCCAAATGCACTTTCTTTCAATGAGTTTACCGAGCATCACACTTCAAAATGTGTCATTTCTGTTTACAACAAATTGCTGCTAGGTTGCAAATTTGAGGAACCAGTGAATATTTATTTCGTATTATGTAAGAGGGTATTTAGCAGATGGGACTTCATGGGATGATAAGAATGTAGGTAGTCCTATCCAAGAGAAAAAAAAAAAAAAAAAAAAAAAAAACAACCCAAAACCAAAACAAAACCCACAAATTAATTACTGGGGGTTTTTTTTATTTATTAATTTTTGTTTGTTGATTTTTGGCTGTCAAGTGTTATGGTATCATTCCAGGAAGATAGCACTTTTTAAATATACAAGTTGAGAATATGAGAATAAGATGTTCTTTTAGCTGCCAGATGATAAGTTTGACTAAAAACATTCTCATAGAAACGAAAGACACTTAACTTTTCATTACATTCATATCACTAACCTGCAACGTTTACATGATTGTTAAGACAACAGAGACTACAGCAAGAAAGTAATTGGTGTCTTTGCAGACAGACAAGGAATACCAGAATTATGAGGAAGACAGATGATGCTAAGTGAGATCAGCACCAGCACTGATGTTCATTAGCTATGTTATAATCCAGCATGCATTTAAAATGTGTATCTTTTTAGAAGATCAAACAAAATTGTAAAAGACAGATCTATCTGGTAAAAGATGTTAGGTTCTTTTTGACACACATGGTTTCTTTGTTTAAGCTTGTGCTTAGATGTACTATAGAAATAAGCTGATGACACCTACTTTGAACTCTTTAAGATTTGTTACAACTGAACTGAAAGTCCCCATTACTGGGGGAAGGTAAAGATGCAGTTGCATATGGACATCAGCTCATATCTACTAGTACTACAGTATGACAGTCCAGATTACCTGCTGAGGAATAACACTTATCACCATCTCAAAGTTTATTTGTGAAACTTTCTGGCATTCAAAAAGAATTTTATGATCTCCAAATAAGACAGATATATTTTGTGCAGACAGAAGACAATAAATCTTTTTACAATACTAATTCAGGTCTAAAATTATTTTGTAGACTCAAAATAACCAGTAGGCAATGTTAACCTTTAAGTTTCTGAAAGCAAATGTCAAATCCTCTCCTATATTCTTCAGCATACAGTGAGAGAACTGGTACAATCCATCCTTCTATCTTTCTAATACAGAAAAATACTTCCATCTAACAGCGTGGAGATATTCAGGTGCTGTTGTTTTCTTCCAGGCAAACCAGAACAAAAGCCTTATAGTACTAGAAGGTGCATTGGGTTTATGTGTCCAGGTGTTGGCAGTGGAGGCGGGGGAGCTGAAGGAGTAGCTTCTGTGAGAAGAGACTATCTGCCCCCATGTTGAACAGTACCAGTTCCAGATGTCTCCAGGATGGACCCGCTGCTGGCCAAAGATGAGCTCATCAAAGATGCTGGTGGCACCTCTGTGATAACATATTTAAGAAAAGGTAAAAATGATAGGCAGCAGCTATGAGAGAGAGGAGTGACGAAATGTGAGGGAAACAACTCTGCAGACAGCAAGGTCAGTGAAGAAGAAGGGGGAGGAGGTGCTCCAGGCACCAGAACAGAAAATCCCCTGCGGCCCATGGAGAAGGTTACGGTGATGCAGCTTGTCTCCCTACAGCCCATGGAGGACAGTGGTGGAGCAGACATCCACCTGCAGACCGTGGAGGACCCCACTCTGCATCAGGTGGATACACCCTGAAGAAATCTGCGGCCCATGGAGAGGAGCCCACACAGGAGCAGAATCTTGGCAGGAACTGTGGCCTGTGGGGAATCAAAGCTGGAGCAGTCCATTCCTGAAGGACTGTATCCTGTGGAAAAGACCCCTGTTGAAGTAGATCTTGAAGAACTGTATCCTGTGGCAGGGACCCCATGCTGAAACAGGGGAAGAATGTGAGGAGGAGCAGCAGCAGAGACAAAATGTTACAGACTGACCGCAGCCCCCATCTCCTGGCCTCTTGCACCCTCGGGGAGGACACGGTAGAAGAGTCGGCAATGAAGAAATGGATTTGAGCCTGGGATGAAGGGTAGGTGGAGGGAAGGTGTTTTTAATTTTATTTTTATTTCTCACTATCCTACTATGTCATTAATTGGCAAATAAATTAATTAACCTTACCCATGTCAGGTCTGGTTTGCCTGTGACAATACCTGATGAGAAATCCCCCTTTCCTTATGTCAACACATGAGATTTTTCATCTCATTTTCTCCCTCTGTTCTCCTGAGGTGGGGGAATGAGAGAGCAGCTTGGTGGGCACCTGACAGCTAGCCAAGCATAACCCACCACGGGAGACAATTTAAATTATTTGTAAATTGATAGAGAAGAAAGACATAAATGACAGAGTTTTCTCAAATAAATATTTGAGATCTTAAAAATGTCACATGTTCAAGCTACAAAATCAAGAATCTAAAAGCTTTGTCAGAGCAATATAATTTCCTTATTTTCCAAACTAAGGAGAGTCCAAGGAAATATACATCTATATTTGAACCACTTTTAACATTTGTTTATTGACTTAACTTTGAATAAACTTAAATTTTGACCTATTTTTGAACTGATGACGAGGTGTAGTTTATCCTGACATTCTCTAAACCTAAAGAGAAGAGTAAACAATGATGCTGACCATTTCCTGCCAAGGAAAATTTCAGTGACTCAACTTTTTATCATGATAAACTATTGAGATTAAAAACTCTCTGAACTTTCACATATTCTTTTTATAGGGCTGAGATTTTCTAGAGTCTCCATACTTCATACCTATCTGTATTGGGTCTGGTTGAGATGGAGTTCATTTTCCCCATAGCAGCCCTCATAGTTCTGTGCCTTGTATCGGTAGCTAGAAAGGTGTTGATAACGCACCAGTGTTTTGGCTACCGCTGAGCAGTGCTCCACCGCATCGGGGCTGTCTCTGCAACGTCTCCCCCTCACCAGTAGGCTGGGGGCGGGCAAGATGTTGGAGGGGCCACATCCAGGAGGGCTGACCCGAACTGACCAAAGGGATATTCTATATCATATGATGTCAGCTCAGCAATAAAAGCTAAGAGGAAGAAAGTGCGAGGGGGGCATTTTTTACTATGATGTCTGTCTTCTGGAGCAACCACTATGCATACTGAAGCCCTGCTTCCTGGGAAGTGGCTGGACATCGCCTGCTGATGGGAAGGACAGAATAAATCTTTTGTTTGTCTTTTCTTCTGCACATGGCACTTGCTTCTACTTTATTCAATTTTCTTTTTCTTGACTCAAACTTTTTTTCCATCTTACTTTCTTCCCTCCCTGTCCTGCTGAGAAGGGAAGTGACAGAGTGGGTTGGTGAGCATCTGTCACCCACCCAAGGTCAGCACGCCATAATCATATATAATTTTAATGATTCCGGCAGACAGGATTAAATTACAGGGCATTAATAAAATAGTTGTATAAATCAAATGAACAGTATATTGAGTTTATGCATTGTATTCTTGTTGTTATTAACAAGAATTACATATACATATCAAAAGAAACAAAGAATACAACGGACATGTTCAACTTCAGTAACTTAAATTCAAATCCCATCATATGTACCTCTAGGGATTTATTCATTCTACCATCCCAAATGGGATTAAACATCATAAGGAAGGCCTTGCCCATTAGGAGTCTAGACAACATTCGTAAGACAGGTAGCGAACTTTAAGATGACCAAAGATAGGTGTGATGAACCCTGAACATAGCTTTAAATCTTGAACCTGTTCATATCCTACTGATAAAAACAATATAAATTAAATGTGAAAAGTTTTTTCTGCTTTCAAATTATCACTATGTACCAATATGTTCTGGTTTATTTTAGCCCTTTGAGTACAAAGCAGGATAACTGAAGTTTTGCTGAAAATGTCCAGAGAAGCAACAAATTAGAATTGAAAAATATTTTTTTTTTTTGGTTGGTTTGGTTTGGTATTTTACTGGTTTTTAAATCACATTTAAATTGCTTATTTGCTTTAGTTTCCTTCATTTACCTCTTATTGCAGATGGCAACAGAAAACAACTAGAGTCTTGTAGGCAGAGGAGAAAAATAGCCTTCTTTTGAAAAACCTCAGTCAAAAACATAATTTGAGAGAGATGTTGTTTTCACTGGAAAACAATGGGAGTGAGCATATATTAAAGATAAGTAGATTCTAAAGGACAGATTTAATATATTACCACTCCTGAACAGGAATAGGCTCATACGCATTTTTTTTTTCTCAAATTCGACAAAACTTTTTTTAGAGAATTCTGTCTTTGGTGTTAATAAGTGGCAATTAATCATGTCCATTTTTTTCCAAGCAACTCTGGTGCCCAGGAGTACTCTGATACAGATTTATTACATTCTGTGTAAATGGGAACCCTGTTTTTCAAAATGCTTATTCTGGCTTTTCCTAAAAGAGAAAGTTAATATAAGCAGCTGATTAAAGGGTTTCAGTAGTCCAAAACCTATTTTACTATTGATCATTTCTTTCATCTTTCTGAAAAATAAACACAGGCTTTTATTGCAGAACACTAGAAAAGAAAAAGTAGGATACTTCATCCGATCTGTCTGTGTAATTTAACTTAGTTGCTGCATTTAGGTGGATGTTTCCTGGAGTGCACACTTTCCAAAAGGTAAGCAGTTTACATAAGAATCTCTTTTTATTCAGTTTGATATTGTCAAGAAAAAGAAAGCCATTTTAAAATGAAAAAAAAAAAAAAAAAAAATAAAAGGCAGAACTGAAATGAACTCTTCCCAATGATTGCCAAATAGAAAATCAGGATTTCATTAATCATTGGTCATATAACTGAAAGAATTATTCTCAAGGAATGGTCAGCTGTTCAAGTTACTCCAGAGGAGGCCATGAAGATGCTCAGGGGGCTGGAGCACCTTCCTCATGAGGACAGGCTGAGAGAGTTGGAGTTGTTCAGCCTGGAGAAGAGAAGGCTCAGGGGAGACCTTATAGCAGCCTTCCAGTATTTAAAGGGGGCCTGCAGGAAAGATGGGGAAGGACTCTTTGTGAGGGAGTGTAGTGATAGGACAAAGGGTAATGGT
This sequence comes from Tyto alba, assembly GCF_018691265.1. Taxonomy (NCBI): domain Eukaryota; kingdom Metazoa; phylum Chordata; class Aves; order Strigiformes; family Tytonidae; genus Tyto; species Tyto alba. The sequence continues at coordinate 55,929,792 of NW_024881282.1, forward strand.
TTTAAACTGAAAGAGGGTAGATTTAGATTAGATATAAGGAAGAAATTCTTTACTGTCAGAGTGTTGAGACGCTAGAACAGGTTGCCCAGAGAAATTGTGGCTGCCCCCTCCCTGGAAGTGTTCAAGGCCAGGCTGGATGGGGCTTGGAGCAACCTGGTCTAGTGGAAGGTGTCCCTGCCCATGGCAGGGGGTTTGGAACTAGATGGTCTTTAAGGTCGCTTCCAATTCAAACCATTCTACGGTTCTATGATTCTAAGTCACTATCATAATAACAAAGTACAATTAGGTCTACTGTTCTTCTAAACCTGTTCAAAAACCCAATGAAAGTGATGGGAACTCTTAAATCAGATTCAGAAATCAAGAGTAAAGAGATGCTCTGGGTCTGGGGGTATTGCTCAGCACCGTGATGGATGGGACCCCTCACCATGGGAATTATGCTATTTTGGAACATGATGGATGTTACAGTGCGGGACCAAAAAACTAGAGTAGGAGAAATTGAAACACCATAATCCTCACACTTCTCCACAGTCTTCCTACTGAAATGGTTCCCACAACCTGTGACAGTCTTACAAGTGAGACTGGCTACACAGAAATGACCTGACTCCCAATCCTTCCAGGCTTATACCCTAAAGAATATAACTGTAGGAAATTTTTCTTTAGCATCAGGATGGTGAAAAGTAGACCTGAGGAGAGATGCGCTTGTTCACATCCAGCCTATCATAACTCATATGCAGAGATTTTAACACTAAGAATCACAGTGAGCTTTGATGTGAAGAGATAACCCAATGATAAAGCTGTTTTGCTGACTTTGCTTCCACGGCAAGAATGACATGGCTCCCATTCCAGCAGTGGACAACAGGCTGATAAAGACACATTTTCAGTGACTGTCCAAGAATGTTGCAGTGAATTCTCTGGTGTGGCTGTCTAATTTAGACAGATTTAGCTCAGATAGCTGTAAAAATACCTTCACTTGAAGGTGGAACACTTTTGCTCATCCTGCCTTTTTCTACTAAAAAATAATCCAAAATGAACATTACAAATCTGTTGTTGGAGTCCTTAGTTGAAGATCTTCCCAACAGAACAGAAGGGAAGCTGAGCCACAGGATTTTAGGGCTTCTCATGAATAATGTCTCAATGATACCTGCCTACGGAGGAAATTAAGTCAAATTATCTGTGGCAAGACTGGAATCAAACAATCTTGGCATTTTGACTGTGGTGCACACAATAGAAGAAAATGTATACTTCAAATAGAAAATAGAGGTAAATCATTAAGTAGTTTTCTGGGGACATCTATACATTCAAAACAAGCTGAAGGTGTTTGGCTCCATCTCTAAGTAGATACTTCTTTTAGACATAAAGTCCCATTTACTTCACTATAGCTTGAAAGACCACAGAATTAGACTGAAAAATCACACGAAAAATAAACCTCAAGTTTAGTGAGACTCCATATTAACCTCATTGTCTTGAGAATAGTCACTAGATAAGAAGTACTGTGACAATAAATCCTTAACTAATATTTTCCTAAACTATCATTAAAAAGCTTGTTATTTCTGATATTTTTCCATCTAGAGTTGTAGGTATCTGTAAACACATTCATGCATACACAGGAAAGCAGTTCACAATGAGTTAACTGGAAATGTTCCTTGGATTCTTCTGCACTGCAGGTAAATAAATGTCGTCTCCATCAGGCTAGGAAATACTGTAATTACCTGTATCTGTCAAAGGAGTATTTAATCTTGTGATTAAATGACTTAATATTTTTCAAGTGGTAAGACAAGCACCACTGTTATTTTGAGAATTGCTCAGGGCAAAACCAAAACTGTATGAAATTTGTAGTATTTTGACACACTTTTTCTCATTTAAAAAATCTCACACTTACTAAGGAACTAAATCAATGCTTTCCAGAATTTTTTCTATGCTTGTAATTGTTTTTTTTCAGATTTATAAGATCACCTGTTATTCATTCTGATACAGTGGGATGATCTGGAGAAACTGGCTACCTATAATACATGAATGTTTTTTTTATGAAATTGCAATATCATTGATGAACTCAGTATGCAGTGAGTCAACCCCAAGCTGAAAAAAAATTTGAGAAAAAAGGAAATCATTATCATTGATAGCAGAGCGGTACCAGGCCTTTTGGAATATTGGACGGGAATGCCTGATCTATCAAAAAAAAAATAAAACAATTTCGCCAACTTCATCTGCAAAGACAAGTCAATATAAACTAAGAAAAATACAAAATACAAAAGTCTGGATCAAGATGACAATAAAAAAGACAACTTGAGAGAAAAGTGGGAAACAAGTGCTCAGATATTTTGAAATAGAGAAACTCTGTTGGATCATGGGACAAAGGTCAAAGCAAGCTGGTGGAAAGATAAGGTAATAACACCTCAAATTTCTAAGGAGTTGCCATGAGGGAAGAGACCCAAAATAAATGGTTTTGAAGCCTGAATGGACACTAGTACATGCCAGGAGGAGCAGTCCACAACAGCAAAGAAAGCAGTAGGTTCTGACATGTGAATTTGCTTGTATCTCTATTTAACTATGTATATACCCCATAACACTGAAGCTCAGAAAAGTGAGATTTAAGGTACGAGAAAGACTGAAGGAATCACTTCAAAATTTAGCTCCTCAACAGTTCCAGTGACCCCCTTTTCAGTCTTCTGACTTTTGTGCAAATCATGGATCTGGAAACAAGCAGGATTATCCTTCATATTGTTTTACTTCTAAAATTGAGTGTTCTAGTCTAAGACAATCGTACAGGTTCTGGACAGTCAACAATATAGACACACAGGCATCTCTTGAATGAAACACAGCCCCTCAACATTGGCCCCATGGGTTAGGATGCAATGAGTTGACTTATGGAAGTGTCTCTCTCTCCTCATTATTTAATTAGTTACATAAGACAAGCAACTAGATAAAGTTAGATGCATACCCATTAAACAAGTTCATTTAGGTGAAGTGAATCCTAGACTGAAAGTCAGTATTTGGAATTGCTGATACTTGGAAAATTTGAAAATCCGTGGTCCTTGACGTGTGACCCAAAGCACTCTGTGACCAACAGTCTAGTGAGCAGCTAATGCATTACCTAAACTATAAACTATAAAATGTTATTACCATGGTAGCAATGATTTTTTACTTGTCCTCTGATTATATTTCTCATACATGATTCTCCTTGTCTCTCTCTTCTCATTACTGAAAAATGTATTTGAACACAGGCAAAGTTTTGGCCTTCTTACAGTCTTTCAAAATTGATTTCACACAGAGAAAATCCCTACACAAGAATGGGCAGAATTACCTGAAGTATCTATTCAGATTTGAAGTGACAGAAAGAGAGGAGAGTCCTGGCACGGGTCCATCACATAATTAAGTAATGGTCCTGCCAAAACTAAGTAGAGAGTAACTTGAATATCAGAGGCACTGACACTTTTTACATGTTTGCATATCACATTTTACAGATGTCTATTACCAGCCTTAAAGGATACACTAAATCATTCTTTCACATACTCATCAGTTTTAAAGAATGCAGAATTACAGAATTTTCTACCATGTGGACTCAGATTGCTATTACTCTATGAAACTTTGGATCATTAATTACATGTTAGCTTTAAAAAGCTGCGTTGTGACTGTCATAGAGTGAATCAGATGTCAAAGTGGTTTAAATTTGACTCAGATTCAGAAGAACTAGGTCAGTAGGCACGTGGAAAAGTTATTGCATCCAATGTGCACATATGCAGTAGACATCTGAAAGTACCTGAAATTGATTCTTCCACATCTGCCTATTTTCTTCAAACTCTCAAGAATGTTTATGGAACTGAACCTTTTTGATCTTTACAGTTCTTCTCTTTCCTTGAAGTTGTCTCAGAGGAAGGCCATTGTCCTCCAGTTATAATTAGTCTCTGGTGTACCAAAGTCTGAATTAGACTGCCCCAGTTCAAGGGAAAGAAAATGTAGGAGCAAGATATCTTAGTTGTTAGATAGTCTCTATGTAAGAAAGTCAGCAAGTCACACTTGAAGGTTCTTTCTGGACTGCTGTCTTTCCCTGGGGAGACATAAAACAGGAAATTGACTTAAACAGATGGTTGTTGTCTCTGAATTATTTAACAGCTATATCAATGAGAAGCTTCTGCTGCCATGAAAAGAAAGGGTGTGCTGGAAGCATTCCTCCTCCTCCTTCTCCTGTTAGAAGTGGCCAGGAATGGTGTCTGCTATTGGCAGCACCAAAGCTTGCAGGGGTGGAAGTGGAGGATTTAAAAGTGAAACCTGGATTCTAGAGCTACCAAAGGAGAACTGCCATTATATAAGAAATATATTTATCCTCTTCAAATGGTACTTCATCCAGATTGGTACACATCCACAGTTACTAGATAGGGTTAATGGGATAGGAAGATTTAAGGAAAAAAAAAAAAAAAAAAAATGGAAAAAAGAAAAAAAAGAAAAAAGCAGAAGAGCTATATAATATAGTCTGTAGCTTTGCAATCTACCTAAGATATACTCAGATCTAATTTTTAAAATGCTGTGAGACCACAGGTTAATTACTTTGAGCCATGAACTCTGCACTGGGATAGTTTACAGACAATATCTCAGGAGAAACACTGGAAGGCTGAATTTCTTAATTTAATCCCTGTTATTCTGAGATACAAGTGCATAACTCATTGTAATGCCTGAGTATCTTCCTACTGTCACAAGAAGGAACACTCCTTGCTGTCAGTGCCATCAGACTTGTAAAATCCTGGTCTTTCCTTGGCAGATAGAATCTTCATGTAAACTTCATGCTCAGAAGGTCCAATGTCCCTCAACCCCCCAATTTCCAACCTACTAATTTTGAAAATAAATGTGAGGCCTTGATCAGACAGAGTCAGAGAGATGGGAGCTTCTCTTTGGTCCTCCAAATGTGCTCTACTGGTCGAAGCCGTGATTTTGAGCCGATAGTGATGATCACAGCTGACAGTGGAGGGAAAAAAAAAAAAAAAAAAAAAAAAAAAAAAAAAAAAAAACAACAAGTCTCTTTGGGATAAGAACCCGTCTGTCACAGCTGGCCAGCTGCGGTGCGGTGTGGGCTCTGTCCCTGGTGCTGAAGCGCCTTGGCCCTCCCGGATGCCAGAGGGCACCCTGCCGGTTCTAGTGGTCCCCAAAATCCGCTCCAGTGGTCCCCCAAATCATCTCCTCCACACCCCACCATTCCCCATCACATGCTCCTCGTCAGTGCTGAGCAATTTATACTAGAGGGAGGGCATCTGGAATGAACTGCCCAGCTAGCTTTGCTTAGCTTGTAGTCAATCCTCGTTCCTGTTTTTGCTTTAACCAAACCACCCAAGGATCGGTCAGCCATCGGTCTGACTGCTGGTCTAAGCAGGCTGTGCTCCATGGTATCTACTTAGTAGGTCAGAGGGGAAATAATTAATTAAATTGTTAAATAGCAAAAAACAACTGTACTGCCACCCACTGGGAGGAAAAAAAAAAAAAAATGGAAAATATGTATGCAGCTGTTTGTGCTTCTGAACTTAAAAGTAGACTGGACAGAGACCTCACACAGACATAAATTATGACCAGTTCAGCAGTATCATACCTCTGCAAAGTGTCCTGGGTTGAGCGAGTGGTGGGTTTTTTTTGGTGGAAGGGGAGGGGGCTATCGGGGCGGCCCGCTGTGAGAAGCTTATCAAAGCTCCCCCAGCTCCAAGTCAGCTCCAACTTTGCTCGAAAACTGAGTCAATCAGCTGCGCCTCTGCGGTAATATATTTAAGAATGACGTGGTGACGAGCAGTGGGACTTGTGAGGAGGAGTTGCTGCAGCTGTGTGAACACCAAGATCAGTGGAGGAACGGAGGAAGAAAGGAGGGGGGAGGTGTGCCGGAGCAGAGACCCCCCTGTATCCTGTGGTGAGATGGCAGGGCACCCCCCCCCTGCCACCCATGAAGATCTACAGTGGAGCAGACATTGATTTATGGCCTGTTGCTTCTGCCTATATGATCAAGGTGCTGTGCCTGAAGAAGGCCGGGGTCTTGAGGGAAAAGGTATCCCTGCTGCTGTAATTCAGCACCGGGAGGATTGCAGCATGCGGGGGTGTCCCACACCGGAGCAGCTCGGGAAGGGCTGTAGTCGTGGGAGGGAATCCAGCCAGAGGAAGTTAGTGTCCCACGATGGAGCAGTGTGGGGAACACTGCAGCCCGTGGGAGGGACTCCTGTTGGAGAAAGCTTGTGGAGGACTGTGTCCTGTGAGAGTGGGACCACGATGGAGCAAGGGGAACAAGTTCCAGAAGCTCCCCTCCACTAAAGATGGATAAAGTGGCAGCGCTGACTGAACCCCCCATTCCCTGCCCCTGCACCACTGCAGGGAGGAGGTAGAGATATCAGGAGCAGAACTGAGCCCGGGAAGAAGGGAGGGGTGGGGAGAAGGTGTTCTCAAGATGTGACAGTGCTTCTCACTGTCCTACTTTGTTACATGTTGTTAGTGTCTGTAATAAATATAGGTTCTTTTTTTTTTTTCCCCTAACATGTCTGCCTTTTGCTTGTGACCATAAAGGGTGATTTTTTTCCCTATCCCAGTTCTATCTCGAACCCCAAGCCTGGATCTCTGTCCCTTCTTATTACTGGAAGAGAAAGGAGAGAGAGCGGCTATGTGGTGGTTGGCTGCTGATCAGGCTCAAACCATGACACAAAGGTAGAAAATTGTTTCAGTATAAAGAACGGGCACTCTATATATTTATGTTCACAAATAAGATCACCTTTAAATATTTGAAAGTTAAAACTATTTTATAATGTTTTAGTACCATTAGGTCTAAGGTAGGAAGAATTTTAAGGCACCTCTGTGCATATGTGAGAAAAACCCAGTCTGTATTGTTATATTATTATACAGCTATAAAATGTTAATTGTTGTGTAAAACTGATCTTCTGAATCAATCATGCATGGTGTAATTTCTAGATAGTGCCCAGATAAAATGAATCAGAGGTCAAAACTTTTACCCAGCTAGACAGTGGCAATTTTTCCTTGTGAAATTTGTTGCATTTGTATCAAACAGATATATAGGAATCTTCTTATTTGCTGACATTCTGCAATCTTTTGGCCTTTAAATCCTAACACAAAATGTGACTTTAAAGTTGCGGGAATATCTTGTGTCAAATACTAGAATAAGAGCTGCTCAGAAATAGAAATGAACAGACTAGAAACAGTCTCTGAGTATGGAAAGCAGAAAGAAAAAAATCTGAGTATCATTCTATTATTAATTCACCTGCCTGCAAATTAATCCAGATTACACAGTTACTCTTTTCTAATTTAAAAAAAAAAAATGAGGCTGTTTACCTTCTCACAGTAATGATTTATTATTTGTAATTAACAAATCAGTAGCAATAGAAATCTGGTGTTAAGGAAAGGAAGCACCATAAACACAGATGAACTTTTAGTACCCAATTCCTTAATGCAATGTAAAATTTGAATAGCTTTAAAGATTTCCACAAAGCACAACCCTAGTTATACACCAAAGTAATTTAGTACATTCTGAATTTCACTAAACTGACACATACTTAAGTTGTTTGGAGAATAAGGATGTATTGATGTAGCTTCTTATAATAGTCACGTTTACACTGAGGAAAAGGATACATCAGTAAATGGAAGAGGTTCTGTGTAAAAGAACTTCAGTTAGACAATAGAAATAATGCATGTGCAAACATGATCCACCAATTTTCTTAGCTATACATTTCCTTGTTAATTTGTTTTCATGTTATTTGTTAAAACAAACTGACCATAAATCCAGATGACCTGCCTTTCCAATTGACTCTAAAATTTATCATTAATGAAACCACTTTGCTTCTGTCTATTATTCTTTCATTATTGTAATTTTGTGTAAATGTTATTCATTAGATTGCAATGCCTTTCATTGCAAATCTGCCTTGGGCAGTGAATTCTTTGCTTGTTCTGTCCTAGATTATTCCATCAGTGTTACAGGACTTCAACATACTTCATTGACTCTGAAAGGAAACGATGAAACATACTAGTAGAAGTTCTATACTAACTTTTTTCTGCATCATGTGAGCAAAGACAAACCAGCCTGCTCTTGAAGTACAGTAGTCTGCAACCCACTAGAATTGTGAGCTGTCTTGAGGTTACCTAGATATTGAAAACAGAAGCCAAAGTGCCGTGGTCATGTAGCTGGTAAGCAACATTCTGCAGAAACAGTCTCAAGAGTTCTTTTGGGTGTATTGAGACTATAAACATAACTACTAGATAGGAGGTACCACTTGTTGTACAGGCACTAGGAAAGTTACTTTATTCTCCAGTTTTGATTAAGATTCACTTACAAGACCAAAATTATTTATGTAGATTTAGGCCTTAATTGTGCAAGACTGTAGGCAGCCTTTCTGCTGTCTAGCTGGAATCTCCATCAACTAGGAAAGAGGTAGGCTTACATATATCTGTAGATGTGGGTGTATGCACATGCATCTAATGATGGGCTTGAAGTTCCTGCAAATAGGATGTTTTCCCTTAGAAATAAAATTAAGTCAAGGCAAATGAAAACCAATGTGATCTTTCCTTCCCCCCCGCCCCTCCCCCCATCTTAAATATAATAATTTATAAGTCTGATCCATGGTTTTTGAGCAGGGATAGTCTCTGTAGATTAGTAGAGAATATATAGACCAAGAAACAGACACTTTTCATGTTCCAAACACTCTGAAAACAGCAAGATCTGTAGTTACTAGAAGAAGCAATAATTTCAATTTGAAGGTATCTTTTCAAGTAGAGGAGTGGCAAACATAAGCCCAAGAGTACAAATGGCCAAGAATGATGTAATTCCCTCCAAGGGTCTGACATGAATCATTCTGTTGTACCACTGATGGACTGACAGCCATCCTCCCCCACAGCCTTCAGTCTGTTTTAAGTAAGTTGCTAATACAGAAGCAAAATTCCAGAGTTCATTGAGAGCAATACATTTTTTGTGATAATATAGTAAACAACCTTAAATTTATTCAAAAACAGAAGTATTTGCCTAGTAACATCTATGTAAGTGAAAAAACAGTGGACTGTTAATTGTCTACCCCACCAAAGAAAATACGTTCAGCAGCCTGCAAAACTGTGGCAGTTATATGACACATGTACAAGCTCAGCGTGGCTGGGACTGTTGCAAACAAAAGTAGGACAATTACATATACAGAGAACTAATTTTAGACTATGGTCTGCTAGATTTACTCATATCTCCACTAGGACAGCTGCCAATACTTTGACATTGTGACAAACATAATCAAGGAAAAGCTCATACATATTCCATCGTCCTTTCTCCCACAGGCATGGGTGGGTACAGCCAGGCTAAGGGCCTAGTAAGTGAACATCTGGGGCATATTCATGTACACGTATATGGATGAATCTGAGGATTATTATATTTATATATTCAACGTACACGTGCATATACACATGCAAAAATATACCAATATACTATATTGACATTCATATATTGTCTCTTTTCCAAAGAGGAAATGGATGAAAACCAGCCCATATCAGGGCTTCTACATTTCTATTTTAGTATTTTAATTACCAAATATGCATGTCACCTTCACATACATAGATGTATATGCACATCATATATATATATACATACACGCATATGTATGTATTTATGTAAAGTGATCAGTTATAAGGGGAAAGACATGCATACACTTGATTCTGAACATAGTATCACTTTAGAGTAACAAACTATCTCATGACTCTCTAATGAAAAAGGTAACCTTATATCAGTTAATAATATTGTCACCTTCATAGTTTAATATAAAATATGAAGCTCTTACCATCATTGTCTTTTTTTAAAACATTTTAAATGCTCTCATTCTGTCAAATACATTTCTTTCAGGTATATAGTTGAAGCCAGCTTTCATGAAAATAGCCTAGTGCTTTATGTTATTTTGTGTGACAGCACCAGCTCATCATGTTCCATTTTATTTTCTTAGCTATATGACCGTGGCAGAGAAGGACATTGTCCCCAGGGGTGTCAAAATGAGCCTCTTATCCTTGCCACAGCAATTTGTGGAGCCTTCAGGAGGACAACCACTCTGCTGCCATTTATGAAGGTTTTCAGTAATGCACTGAAATGCATGTTCCACCTGTAGAGAGTTCTCTGCAGTGCTCTAAGCCTAGGTCACCTGAGGGAGGCCACCCTTCCTCCTGGAAGCTCCTAATGGATGTTTGTCACTCCAAGACAGAAAAGCAATTTGTAACAAAGTAGCACAAAGGAGAGAAATGGCTCCTTGGACCTTCTGCCTTTGTTAAACAACTAGAGCACAAGCCTTAATGTTTAAGTGTCTTTTATTAGAATTTCAGCTAATAAAAAGGGAGATTTCATAACAATATTGCCAAGCTTCCAGAAAAATGCACTGCACTTCAAAACACTCTGGTTTTGCGTGAGATTCTGGTTTTGCGTGATATTGACAGTTTGACATTCAGAGATTGATGATACGATACTCAGACTATATAACACTCGTCTGTCTCTTAGTCAGGCAATGACATCCGTGCATAAGGTTTGGTTTGTGTTTATCATCTGGATCCATTCTTAAGACCCTTCTATATGACTTAGTTAACTACGTCATTAACTTTATGTTGTCCTCACAAAAAATAGGGAAGCATTATTATCATTGTTTTACAGATAAGAAACAGAAGTAAAGAAAATTGTAAGTCATATGCCCAAGTTAGTATAGAAAATTGAGGCAGGGATATGTACAGAAACCAGAAGAGCTGAGCCCTAGGTGAGCATATCACCTGCCATCCACCCATTCTCCATCTTAATGTCTCATGCTTTGGAAAGCTGTATATCCCAGCTTCCAAGGGTCCGTAACCAGCCGCTGGAACTCACAGCCAAGGGAAAGAAAAAGTCCACAAACAAAAAAGGCAAAACAGGATCAACACTGCTCAAACACAGAAAATAATTTGTGAACTCACTGTCCCATGTTATATCATCCTTTGAGCAATAAAACTGAAGTAATGTTGCTAAGCTTGCCAATTATCACCAATAAAAGTTGGCTCCTTCAGTTTCAGCAGTGAGAGGAAAGAATCATTTGCAGTCCTAGCTTAATTATTAATTTTGAAGGGACGCTATTAATGGCCCTTTTACTCCTTGTGAAATGCATGTGGTAAGTCATACTCTTGGACCCATCCTAATAAAGAAAAATTTATTCATTTTTCTGAAGTGAGGCACATACAGATGCAAATATTTTATTTCTTTGAAAAACACTGGCAGAGCAGAGTAGAAGCTGGCTTCTAGTCTCATTACATAGAGAAGGATTCAAAAAATTCCATAGCTTCTCTCTAATTATTTCAAACTGAGACAATATAGGGGGAAAAAAAAACCTTTAAATATCTGCTCATGTTTTGCTTTGGCATGATTGCTACCAGCTTATATTTCTTTTGTTCAAATATTTGTATGATAAATCATGCTGATACAAGTGTTCATGGAAACAGATTTCCAAGTCACACACAGAAGCATTCACAGAAACAATATTCTGTCCTCCCACGTGACAAATTATTTTAGAAAGGTTCATTTATCAATCAAGTCAGAGCAAGGAAATAGCATCACGTGATTTATCTGACCTACTGCTACCAGACAATACAACTGGAGTATGAGATATTCTGAGAACCAGTCACAGGCAAATCACAGATTAAAAATTCTAATCACAAATACATTGATTTAGTAATTTCAAATAACAAATAAATCCTGAAAAACATGATCTGCTTGCAAATATCTTTTCAGTAGCAAAGTACTACATTGGTTCTGTGAATTATTCATCCAAGCCTCATAAATATGTATGTTATAACAGCAGGGTACACTAATCCATAACTTCTCCTAATAACCTGAATTAAACGTGAACTGTAAATAAAAATTTTAAGAGGTTTTGTGCTTTTGTGATCAGTAAAATTTCAAAAGCCCTTCTTCTGCATTTTAAATTTAGAAGTGCCATCAAGTCTGGGCTTGATTTGGTTCAAAGGCTTGATGAGGCTCTCAAAAGTGTAGTTGAAATATTTCCTTACATTGATTGAAGAGGAATGAGAAAAGATGGTAAATCTTTGAACACTTTCCTTTTGAGTGTTTATTTGCTGGAGTTCAGTAAGAGGGGAATACTAAAGCAAGATACATGGCAGCAAAGCTATATGGCATATGAGGGAAACATTCAAAGCGTATTGGCCACCTCCTTTTTCCATCTCTTAACTGAATATGAGTGAACTATTTGAACATTATGAACTGCTCTCCGGCATGTGTAAGCACCCCCAACATAAGAAGGACATGTGCTTGCTCAAATTGGTCCAGAGGAGGCCATGAAATGATCAGAGGGCAGAAACACTTCCTTTATGAGGACAGGCTGAGAAAGTTGGGTTTGTTCAGCCTGGAGGAGGAAAGTTGGGGAGGGACTCTTCATCAGGGAGTGTAGTGATAGGGTGAGAGGTAATGATTTTAAACTGAAAAAGGGTAAATTTAGTTTAGATATAAAGAAGAAATTCTTTAATGTGAGGGTGGTGAGACACTGGCACAGGTTGCCCAGAGAAATTGTGGCTGTCCCCTCCCTGCAAGTGTTCAAGGCCAGGTTGGACAGGGCTTTGAGCAGCCTGGTCTGGTGGAAGGTGTCCCTGCCCAGGGCAGGGGGGTTGGAACTAGATAGTCTTTAAAGTCCCTTCCAACCCAAACCATTCAATGATTCTATGTGACCTGAAATGCATGCACTCCCTTGATGGGGTACATGTGTGTATCAGGCTGTGTCACCCAATAGCTCTATGGCTTTCACCTAAAGCTGCATACATGTACACATGTTGGAGCTTTGGTTGTGATATCTCCTTGTATGACCTGTTGTATGCATGCATGTATACATGTGTGTGTGTGTGTGTGCATACATGTGTGCTGGACCTGGGTTGTGTATCTCTGTAAAGAATGCTTGCATTTTGCTGGTGTGTTGTCCAGTCACATCCAGTAAGGTAGCAGCGAGCGTGAGGTCCTTGGGAAAAATTGTCATCAGAAAATTGCCTGCCAGGGTTTTAAGGTTTGTAGTCTGACTATCCCCAAGATATCTCTAAGAAATAAAGCACCCAATGAAGTGAATTTGTTTTTTCTGCTGGCAGTCTCCAGTTTGCAGTGTGTAGATTGTGCTTGGTAACCTTGGACAAGGGAGAGGGAAATTACAGTTTTGGCAGGTAAAAACATCATATACTCCACCATAAAACCCTTTGGCTACACAATACTTAGAAATTGATCTGAAAAAAAAAAATGCCTGAGTGTTATAGATCTCCCCATCTCAGTACCTTTCTGGACAGTTTCTTCCAATCCATTATTTAAAACCTTATGCTTTAGCTTATTTTTTTATTTTCCTTTTCTACTTCTACTAGCTTAAATTTTATTACCCATATAGGTTCATTTCAGAGAGCAATCCAATTCCCTCTCAGCCAGGAAACTCCACAACTGAGAGAGAATCTAAGTTTTTGGATCAAGATGAAGGTCTGGTAATGTGAGATGCTTATGCACTATGTTTAGCCATTAGAAGGTTACTATGGTGACAGTAATTTCAAGGTGGGTTTGAGAACTGCCTAGAAGATATGCAGCTTTGGCTTATCTCTTCAGGTAAGAGTCTGCTGACAGCTATTCAACCTGATTCTTCCTAAAACTTAAAAAAATTTTCTCATTGATAAAGCACCAAACACAATTATATCAGATTCCAAATTGCTGCTGAAAGCTCTCTAAAATCACCATATCCTTTCTTTTTGTAATAATCTGTGAAAACAAAACAAGTGATTTCTAATTTCCCCCATCTCCTCATCCACAGAAAGGTGTTTTCAGATGAGAATTAAAATCTTTATGTCTAGTTTGTGTTTTGATCTGTTACAGTTTTTAGAACATTCTGGGATTTTTTTCAAAATTAAAGTGCTTTGTTAATGTAAAAAAAAAATATATAAAATCCAACCTGAAATTACAGGGAACCATGATAGCACTGCTGTAAAAGATTTAATACAACATTCTCTGACTATGAGGAAAAGAAAACAGTACTTCATGGCAAAATATCATATTCAGATATCTTTCACAGACAGAAAGCACAACAAAAATACTCAGAGCTAGACTAAATCACACATCCTTAGTTGTATACATATAATAATATGTTATGATTATGATTATGATTATGACTATTATTATTATTATTATTATTATTATTATTATTATTATTATTATTATTATTATTATTATTATTATTATTATGTTAACATATAGCCACTATTACATATTTGTTTCTATTTTCAGGACACAGTATGTCAACCAGAAGAGGGAATGCAGTTTATCAGCCCTGATGTGCAGTGTTGTGTTGACAATGTTGAGGGCACTGGTGATAAATTAAAGCAAAGGAAATGCCTCCAGATTAGGTCCATATTAGAATTTTGTCTTCATGAAGACAAGATGAAACCCTTTATCAGAGGAAAAAGAAAGGATTTATGCAGTGAGGAAGTAAATGTTACTCTGGCTTTTGAATTGGTTATCATTAACAATGGTACTAAAATTCAGCATTTTGGAATCCTCTTCTTAATATATTGTATTGCTAGTTTGAGACATCTTTTCATTGTAATTGGTATAAGTCTGAAGGCAATTAAACAGCTGTTCTTCTTTTGAGGATTTATCATTAAAATTAATGGGAAAGAGAGGTGTAACATAACACCGTTGGCTGAAATGAACATTACTTGTGGAAAGGCAGAATGTGACACTTCTGTAACTCCTTGAGTCATTCCCATTCCAAGACCCTAGAAGAAATGACGTCTTTTACTATGTGCATGAAAATAGCTGCCTCTCTATTGTACCTTTCTTAGGGCTAATGCTTGTTTGTTTCAAGATTTTGGGACACAGTGTAATTTCTAAAAGTTCAGCCAGCAAATATGGGGAAGAAAAGAGAGAATTTTCACTAAGTACAGTGAACCCTGTTCCCTCAGCCACCTGGGTGCACAAGAACTGCTCTACTGTGTCAGATAAAGGAATCATCTAGGCCCACATCCTTTTCTTAACATCAGCTAGACACAGATACTTAGGAAAAGGCACTGAGTCTTTCTCCAGTTTGGCCTTACTCTTCTTAGAAACCAGACTTTTAATATGAAGCTAATTTGTACTATTTTTCAATGCCTTAAAATGGATTTAACCTTCAGAAATATAATTAAAACTTTTTCTAGCTTTTTACAGTATCACGTTAATGTTCTATAAGAACTCTTTCTCCTGCTCCACAAAGTGAAATATGAAACAGTGTTGATTTTCTTCTGAACTTCAGTTTAGCTCTTTCTAGTCAGTTCTTTCTAGTCACCTCTTACAAGTAAAAGAGTTTTCAGGCAGATAAACACTGTGAATTCAGACCTCTCAGCTGAATAATATCCTGATGTATGAGACATTTGCCATGAAGCCATGGGGAGGGTATCTCATCAGCTGTTGGATGGCACCTGAACCCAGCATGACACACTCCAAATCATGGGATGGGCTTGAGACCCATGTGTATCATAGAATGGGTCAGGGAATGGTTCTACAACACTTGACTTCTAGTGGGTAGATACTTTCTACCAGTACCTTGTCCTGGTTATAACACAGCTCTTTTCAGTTATTCTCTTGCAAGGTCCTGCATATGGGTTGGGGCAGTCCCAAGCACAAATACAGGCTTGGCAGAGAATGGATTGAGAGCAGCCTTGAAGACAAGGACTTGGGGATGTTGGTTGATGAGAAGCTCAACATGACCCATCAATGTGTGCTTACAATCCAGAAAACCAACAGTATCCTGGGCTACATCAAAAGAAGCATGACCAGCAGGGCAAGGGAGGTGATTCTCCCCGTCTACTCCACTCTGGTGAGACCCCACATGGACTATTGCGTTCAGCTCTGAGGCCCCAAAATAAGAAGGACATGGGACCTGTTGGAGTAAGTCCAGAGGAAGGCCGTAAAGATGATCAGGGAGCTGGAGTATCTCTCCTATGAAAACAGGCTGAGAGAGTTGGGATTATACAGCCTGGAGAAGGGAAGGCTCTGGGGAGACCTTACAGAAGCCTTTGAGTACTTAAAGGGGCCTACAGGAAAACTAGAAAGGGAATTTTCTCAAGGGCATGTAGGGATAAGACAAGGGGTAATGGATTTAAACTGAAAGATGGTAATTTACATTAGATATGAGGAAGAAATTATTTACTGTAGGAGCGGTGAGACATTGGCATAGGTTGCCCAGAGAAATTGTGGCTGCCCCCTCCCTGGAAGTGTTCAAGGACAGGTTGGATGGGGCTTTGAGCAACCTGGTCTAGTGGAAGGTGTCCCTGCCTGTGGCGGCGGGGTTGGAACTATCTGGTCTTTAAAGTCCCTTCCAACCCAAACCATTCTATGGTTCTGATGTGGGACTTTCTGTGCCAGGGTCTAGCATACAGGGATGTACTGAATATGCACATCTGGTCTGTGGGATCCTGGGGAGGGACAGAGACTGTGGACTTGCATGGAAAACATGCTTTATCTGTGCACTGCTACAGGGGAGTGTTAAAGGGGGTAAATTATATTGAGTCTCACACTCAGTGTGCAAGACTTAATAGATCTGGGAATCTGCTGACAGAAGTGCTTTGTAAGAATGCAGATGAGGTATAACCCTAGCAGCTTCATGAAACCAGGGGTAGTTGTCAAAATTTTAATCGTCATATAAAAAAAAAATATACGGATGCTAAGCAAAAAATATTTCTACATACCTTTAAAATGAAAGAGGGTTTCTGAATAAAGTAGCTCTATACAGTTTGTTCTCTTCTGTCAGATCCTCTACAAAATCCCAGTACCTGGATTTTCTCTATAATGTCCTTTTCTCAAACTATTTCTGCATATAGAAAGAGCTTTTGAATAGATACGTATTATAGTGATAATGCAACTAAATATATCATCCACCCATACACTTGCAATTGGCTTTCCTCTGAAGCTGGTCTTTTCTCCATAGTTCCTGCATCAAATTAGCATCAATTAGGATGATAATGCTCAGGAAGGAAATGATCTAACAATGAAGAGATCAATTATCCTAGCAGAAAAAAAAAAATCAAACTAGTAAACTGGGAATTTTAGATGGCAATTTGATCTTTGGGACATGTGGTGTTTAGAGGAACAATGCACAAAACAGAACTTATCTTGTGGAAAGCCAATTGAATTCAGTATAACAAAGTATCAGAGGCTTCTGTCACTGAACTGTCAGAGTAATTAATTTCTGACCAATACCTGACAATAGAAAAGTGTCCTGTATAAAATATGTTTAAGAGAAAACAAGTAAAGTGATAATACACTGATATGAAAGAAAATGAGAATGACGTCATTCTCTGAGGATATAGTCTGTTTTGTTCTACAGAAATATTTCACCAGAGTCAAACATAATGATTTATTAACACACAAGAAGTACCCCTGGCAGGCATAATTAATATTTTAGTACTGCAGGCAATGGAATATGACAGTTTCACTTGTTGCTCTGACCTTTATTTTTCTTTGTACCATAATTTCCTAGAACTTCCATTTATCTGGAGAACATGCAATTAGAGAGATCCTTTTAGATAAGCCACAATCATTTCTCACATAATTTTAACACTCTTCTTTTCTAAATGAAGCTTGTTCTTCACAGTGCACACTTCAGAACAGTTCAGAGTGGTTCACTGAGAACAACAAAGACCTTAGACAAGACACATTAAAAGATACCAATTAGTAAGAGGAGAATTTTAGACTAAAGTTTTATTTTTGAACAGTTCAGTATGTCAGGGAAGACTGCATACCAAAAAGCACAGATATATCCATGGTGAGAGCAAATATCCATTTATATCTTTAAGTGAAAGAAGAAGAAACACCTGAGTGACAACTTCATTAAATTTGAATATGTTGTCTCTAACTTCTGCTGTAAAATCTTCAGGAGCAATTAATTTCCTTGCTACTGGTAGTGATAATATATCATGGAACAAGAAACAAGAGAACTGAAAACAAAACTGGCAGGGCATACTAAGTAAGGAATCTGAAGAGCTAAATCCTATTTTGATAACGTGTAGGGTTTTTTTTATCTTCTTTCTCTAATACTATTTTATAATCCTCCTTCAAAATTATAACTTATTGGAAAACAGAGATATTTTTTTCTTGTCAGGTCTGGATAATATTTTAGTTTCTCATAGAGCTGGGTGTGACAGTTTCATTGCCTCCACATAGTGATCTTCACTTTTTTCTTTGCATCCCCAAGTCTGAGGTGACTGCTGAGTTTTCTGCAATAAGAGGGTACCACATAACTGAATTTATGAGAAAAACATGACTTTAATTTGCCGACATGGCTTTTCTGGAATTCTATTTTGGGGGAACCTTATCTGGAATAGCCCAACATGTTCAGGTTCACTGCTGAACAATCTAATGCGATCTGTATTTACCTGTGAGCTGGGACCACAAAGGGGGAAAAATTTTGAGCAAGATTTACCTAAGCTTTTGCATTACACTAAGGACATGCTTCCCTTCTTCTACCCTTAGACCCAGATCACTCTTCCCTACACATCTCAGGAGCCCTCTGCAAGTTTCCTGATTTTCCCCATGACTATTCTCTCCTATCCTTTCCCTGAAGTCCTTGAGAGGGGAGCTTTCTCTCTCCTCAGATGACAAGAAGTTCCCAAAGGCAGGAGTAAACCTCTCCCTTCCAAGAGGTTCCCACCATCCCATCAAGCCACATCACAAACATCACTTACAAACTGACAACAAGCAAACACACCACACCAATGGCTACAGCACGCTAGAGCTATTTCCAAATCTATAACGAAAAGATAGCATCATTTATTTGCCTCCTCAGAGAGGCTCCAATCTGAAGTGATGATAACCTCTATTTATCAAAACTGCACCCCAAAAACTTCAAGTGTAAAACTCAGTTCGACTAGCAAAAAACTGACAGTGATGGACACTGAAGAAATTATCTCACCAGTATTAAATTTTATGAAGACAGAAGAACTGAACTCACAAGAAAAATAAGCAAGTACGATCCATGGAGGCTAACTTTAGACTGGGGAGGCAGGTCGGTAAATTCCATCTGGAGTCACCAGAGAGAGATGCACTCCTCCGGCAGATGAATCAGAGCACTTACAGTTAGGTTGCTGCTCTGAATCACTCTCTGCAGGTATTTTTCTTTATTCACAGGGAACAAGAGTCTCAGAAAACCACCTCGCCTAAGTTAAAGCAAGTGCCACTGTACTGAACAATCTGTTCAGGCCTTTCAAAACTGATAAATGGTATGCATAAACATGGAATTAAGGTGAGATTTCGTAAATCACTACAATTAACTAGAAACTTGACTCTTAATTTCAAAAGTGTATTGAAAGGCAAGGAGGGTATTACTCCTAAATCTTTCCTGGCCCATTTAAAAATGTTGTTATATTAATGTTCCCCTGAAAAAATATCACCTCAAAAAAAGTTTTGTGATTTAACTTGAAATCAATGACCATGTGTTTGTAGTCAAAGTGAGAGTAAGGTCTGAAGAAAAACCTGAGGGAAATACTTAGAACAAATATTTTCTATGTTAAATAGGGTGACTATTAACTCGGATTCTGGCACTATTGAGAGTTTACTTCTCATCACACAAAAGCAAACACAGTGAGATCCCAGAAGTTATCACCTAGCCATAAAAATTTATAGGTTGAAACTGAAATCTTGAACTGTTTATGGAAATGAACTAAATAAGCCTTTATATTTTGCACTTGCTTATTATTCTGAACATTTTTAAGTTACAGCTTCATACACAGCAGATAAGACTATCTTCCAAAGACAGAAAAGATTATTATGTAAAAAAAATCTTCTTCCATTATGTTTACACAATACAGACCTAAAGATGAATTTGTGGCCATACGTAGTATCTGAGCAGTTCAATGTGCCCAAAATATTCTCCAACAGCAGAGCAGGCACTAAAAGTGTGGAAATAGCCAGTAAAGAGTTTTACCCAAATGGTGGGTGCTTGTTTGGTCCTGTCTCCATTAATTCTCGACTAACCAGCAACAGCTGGTCATCCAGACTTGAATTCTCACCTATGTGTTAAAACTTTGCTCCAGAACACAAACCAATCTGAAAGTAAGTTGAGTAACTTGATTGCAGACTAAAACCGTAACCAGAGTGTTTCCACTGGCCTTCCAAAGCGCCTGGTATGCACATTAAAAAAGGTGTATGTGGTAAAATAGTGAATAGATTAAGTCAGAGTTGTATATTTTAGAAATAAAATATCAGCACTGTCCATTGGGGAGGAAAATAAGGATGTTAGATGCTGCAAGGAGTTCTATGCCAATAATACTCAAGACTTGCAGTGTTCACTTGTCTGATTTTCTATTAAAACTAACAGTCTCTGCTCTCAGAAGTGTGTTTAGTGGCAGTTCTGGAGAAGTAAGTAAAACTACTGTGTTATTTTCTCACTCTGTTGTAAACACCCAGGCAAACTTGGCTTCCAGATCACACTATATTGTAATCCAATTCCCTCCTGCAGTTGTGTACTGTGGACACTGCTCCAGTTTCCAGCATGAGAACAGAGGGAATGAGGAATAGGATCTGGCAGAGAAAGCTGATAAAACTGGTGGAAAAAGAACTCCTGAAATGGAAGTCTGGAAATTAAGATAACACTACCTTATTGCTAAAATTCAGGCTGAACCCTTTTAACAAAATCAGATTTATTTCCAAGATTCATTTACCATACATGTTCATATGCACCTAGTCTTATTTTAAACACCTAAACCCAAGCTGCAACATCACTTTCCAGCTGCCACCCAACCTTCGTTGACCACAGGGGAGTCTCTCAAGCTTTTTGAGAGAAGTGAATTAATTCCAGCTAATCCTGAATGGAGGGCCAGAGTCTGTTGCAGCAGAGAAAAGGCATGGTCCTTTGTGAGCACAGGAAAACACCTTTTTTGGGGGTCTGTGTGTTGGGTTTTTTTTGACACTAACCATAGTAGATTTCATAGGGGTGCATCTAGGAGATCTCAAGGTAGGCAGGTGCCTGCTCCTCACCATCACATGGGCTTTCCCTGCCTCTAGGCCTCAGCTGCAGTTTTGTGGGACCAGCTTTTGGCACATTTCAGTGTAATCTCTGTTTTGGAGGTATTTTTGAACTGAAAAGCAGGGTCTTGAGAGAAAAATAATGCATTACACAGACAAAGAAACCACATATGTTTTAGGATAACCATCTAGAGTCATCACTTCATTCCCACAAAAAACAGTGGAATTTTGTTTCGCTTGATTATATCCCTCCATTTGGGTGTTTCCTGTTAGCAGTCAGAGGTATGGTGTCAGTTCAGACTTCATCTGTACAAAATGAAAGGACATACCAGTGTGTTGGAAGCAGCATAATTCAATATTTTGACTAAACAAAAAATAATTATAAATCCCTCATTCTAGAGAACTTAGTGAACTAATTAAATTTTTCCACTTCCTAACGATTTATTAAGTTGCAGAGCTGAATCTATCTATCACACATCCATTAAACCAAAAGATGATTTATTTGCCATCTGAATGCTGCAGTTGCTCTTTGCTGAAGCAATACAGACAGGACTGAAGAAAGTAGCATATTTTCTTAGCCTTCTGTATGTCTTATTTCTTTATAAATGTAGACAGGCATTATACCTGCCTGAATATAAAAATCAAAGAACTTCTCTGGAAACACTGTCAGTGATGATTTTCTTATCATTATGGATTATAATTAGAAATCTCGCCTTATGGAAATGAATACAGAGGTTAGATATCAGTGCCAAGCCTTGGCAAAGAACCATCTGAGCTAATATGTCATTATCCTATCTTAGTCACAGGTATGGGAATTAATTTGGAACAAATTTTCATTTATGAACATTTGTACCTCAATAATTATTGTCTATTATGGCCTTGTGAGGTCTTTTATTTATTTACACTGCACCTTATCTATGTGCTGCAGGTTAGAGATTTTAACACTGTTTATTTTAAGAGTGAAATAGCACTTAAAAAATGCCATTGCCTTATGATAATTGAGTTGAATTTACTGGAGGATTATATACTATGTACTTAACTGCGAAAGCCTATGAAGTATCCAGTGAGCCATATTTTTCCATGGTAGAAATGGGAAATTTTAATTTTAAGGAAGGCTGTTTATATACACTGGCAAACTGGATTTAACTAACCATTTTGTGGTCAGACTAAGCCCAACATTTTCACTTAATTCGCTATGAAATATGTGCTATTATACCTCCTTAAGTACTGAGTAAATTTTTTTCTCTCTGAGTGTTCGTGTTTTGGAGTTACTGCATAACTTGTCTTTCTAAATGTCACAGGGGACCTTGAAAACATGTGGATAATTGAGGATTTGAATATTTGAAGGGCATTGCAATGTAATGTGTCCATTCTGGATGACATGACCTTCTTGTAGAAAACAGAATTCTGGTTGTTTGTAACATCCATACCCTAGTGCTTTTCCAATTGGTTTTCTACTGTAGAAGATCTACTTTGTGAAAACTTTCCCCCAAGAAAAATAGATTTTCTTTTTTTATTCCCTGCCTGTAGCCCAAATTAGTCTGCACATGTGAGAAGACCAGTGCTTTATCTTGGGTATTTTCCTATCTCCATCACACAGATGGAAGCCTCCAGGGTGAGTATGAAAAACTCCAGTGTGAACAACAATGGAGAAAACTTGCCTTGAAGGAAAGTTCATTCTAAAATAACTGGTCAGTGTCTCAAAACTTTTAGATGCTATCCTGGCTCCATTGTTCCTGAAATCTTGAAAATTCACCCATGTCTCATAGCAGTGACTTGTGTATGTACCACTAGACAGTTTTATGGACATGACAGCCCCAGTAAGGTTGAAATAATTTATGGAGTAATTGACTCTGTCAGATCACTTACAAAAAAGTGTAAATGAACCCAGGCATAACCCAATCTTTATCACGTGTTCCTTCACGCCTCAAAGTGTCAACTTTTACCTGCCATTTATATTCCAAAATAAACTTCTCTGCCCATGTGTCAATGTTTCTATCAAAACCAGTTCAAATTAATTTTTCAGTGAATATTTTTCTGGTGTAAAGACATGCTGCAGATTCTGCATTCTTTATAGACACTATATACTGATTCACAACATAAAACATTTTCACTCACACCTCTTTCTCTCAACCTCTGGAGAGTTAATCTGCTTTCTAGACAGAAAATACCTGACTTAGGATATGTCTTTTTCATATAGTGGCTCATATGGAAGCAATGAAAACCAGCCAAGCAAAGAGCAAGACTAAAGTGATCTGTGAAGAGGTATGAGATAATTTTAAGATCCTTAGTAGAACTGCTTATTCTGTGTCAGACTTTATACAGTTGCTGAGCATCTTCCAAACAAAATTATATTTACCAGAATCTGATGGTTACTTGGGTTATTGATGTAGTTGTTCAATAACCATCAATAACAGTTAGGGATACATCCTCTTTATAAATGACACTAAGAAATTACTAAAAATGTCCCATGGAAGATTTCTGTCCCATGATTACCCAAATATATTCAATTCATAATGTACAGCTACATTTTTCACTTGCATTAGACCATCGTAAGGGGAGAGAGTATTTGTTCCTTAACATGGAAATGCAGTTGGGCCAGGTCAACCACAGTACATTTTCAAGCTCCCTTTTACCTTTGGTTTGAAATAAATGCAGATTAAAAAAACTGGATGATTTATAGTCCAGCCGCTGATTATTACCCCTTAAATCTTCCAGCTAGAGACAAATGAAGCATGGAATGTCCAGCACTGACATTATAATATAGTAAAGACAATCTGTTAAATCATACATATATTGTAGTTAACTCTAATTTAGAATATAAATCTTTGTGACAGATGATTGTGACATCATCCTCCCCTGAGTTTCATTGCAAGTAACTGGAGCTTAAAAATAATGAAATGCTTTATATCCCAGCAACCCCTTTAAGGTCAACCAGGGGAAGTACTGGTACACTGCTGTGTGAGTCCACTATGAGCAAGTTCATCCTGGCTCAGTGCTCTGTGCCAGTAAGCCTATTTTTCACCATCTATTCAGGAGATTCCCAGAAAACTGTACGATCTTTTAACTTCCTGAGATTTTCCCTCTTTCATTCTTTCTGGCTGAAAGAATCTAAGTTGCAAATAGTTCAGTGTTTGAAAGCTTTTGGGATATATTATCTTTTCTCCATTTGATTACAATAACATAAATTCATTATGCTTTCAGTACTATGAAATAAGTACTCAAATGTCAATGTTAACGTTTATTGGCCTCTTTGAAATAAATAAAATGAGCATTCCAGAGTACAGGTGTACTTTGACTAGTAAGTGAAAGAAGAGAAGTAGTGTAAAACTCTGTACTGATTTTCTGATGAATGTAGCTAGGTAGGAAGTGTATAAATTTGTTGCCTATTGGGGAACTGTCTCTGTACACTTTGTACTTAATTTACAGCACCGTAGAAAGCATCTGAAGATTCAGACTTATATTCATATATGACTGCAATGGATTTTGCTCTTTGTCAATTTAATACCAGTATCTGATTTTACAGGATCTCTTTAAAACTATTTTTTTCTGCTTATAGCATGACTATAATTCTGATCAAGATTAAATATTAAAAAATATTTATTTCAGTCTTATAATTGAAAATATAGTGAAATACAATTTCAAGATTGCACTTAGACCCATTTAATACTACAAACATAAGCAGACTATTAGTACTTGTCAATGAAAAGAAAAAAGTCATGGCAAGTGAGAGAAAAAGAAATGCAGAACTCTCCCCTTTCAGAAGATACAGCTCATTCAAAATCAGATGATATCCAGAAATCATGGCAATACTCTTCCTTGTGAAAAACAAAGTAAAAAACAATTTTTTTTCAGCCTGCTTCAACTTCTGAGCTAGAAATAACTTTTCTTTCTGCTGCTTTAAAATATCTGTTTAAGAATTGCCAGTGTCAACACTGCAATGGAATGTTTTTATTTTGTTGAAATATTCTGACAGCTCTGACAAAAAATATTTGAATTTTTTCTCCTTGAGAAGCAAGTGTAAGTATCTGAGAGTGCAGAGACATGAGAAGTTGCTGTGGGGGAGTGACCATGTCCCTCACCTTATTCAAGTCATCTTTGCCTGTAAGAAAGATTGTGGTGGAAGACAAGTTAACTCCATCATATTAGCCATAAATGGACATAAAGGCAATTACCATGAAGTAATTAATAATATAAATTTTTTTTTTTTCCTTTTGCATCTTGCATATCAACTAAGATAGCAGGAGACACAACCATCACTGGAAGGTCTTGTGCAGGCAACAGGCATATTTTGACTTTTATTCTTCCATCAAACTGATTTAAGTTAAGAGTAACTCAGTGAAAGTGAAGGGATATGCCCTAGTGCAAGACTGACATAAATGAGAAAGTAGGCCCAAAAGTCCATTTACATTCACAAAATGTCATACAGATACAATAATAATAGGGCAAATAAGCAGGAAAAAATCTTTTCATTACAGGACTGCTTTTCATTATGTTGAGAAGCAATCACTTTCCACTGACATCACCTGGACTTCCAAATGCTCATAATTTCTGAAAAATCAGCCTTAAAACCTTTTGTTATATCTGCCCATTTTTGCAAATCTACTGCAAACAGAAAGGAAAGTGATAGATGGGTCTAGATTGCTCATAGGTGCTCAGACTTGAGCACACACATTCTTCAATCTCCCTCTTTTCCCAGGAGGGAAGGAATTTATGTACCCCATACAGTTTATCTTATTATAATGTTACTTATTAATCTCAGATAACCACTTTCTTGTCTAAAGAAACCAAAAGTAAATGTTTTTGTGGTTGGATGAAAAATGTTTCTAAAGAATAAATCTCTTGCAGGGAGTCTGCCATAACAATCTGTTTCCCAAAGATCTGAAGGCTGACAAACCAAGTGACCCAACTCTCGAAACGAGCATTTCTGCCTTTAGGACAAAAATGTGACAGTCTTTATATGGATTGAGGTAATATGCTTCAGCAGAAGGTAGCCAAAGAAAGGCAAGACTTTGTGAAGAAAACCCATGCACCTCTGTAGCACTGGATAGAAGGAAGCCAGTGTAAATTGATATAAATTCTTCTGACTGCAACCTCAATTTTGCAAGGTGATAAATTAAACGTGTAGGTGTTTAATCCCATGAGATCAAGCATACACTGAAACACACAGACACATCAAAACTCTTATGAAAGGAGGCCAAGAATGTTAAGGCCAGTTTGGAAATCTGACCTCCAAATCTCAGGTTTTCCTTTCACTTGTGATGGTATAAAACCACTGAGGACTGTGGATGAGGCAGATGTAAGTCCCACAGATGTGGTTAAACATCAGCACCTTAGACTTGACACTGCCAAATGCAAACTGGTTTCTTGATCTGTTCTTAAAGACACATTGCAAATAACCTGTCAGATCTGGATCTTCTCAAGTTGAATTTGAAGGAGAAAAATAAATTTAAAATCTTCAGTAACGTGGCTAGTTGCTCATGCATAAAAACCAAGGACAGGCACTTTAGGTTTTTTCACTAGCTCTGCTGTGCCTGGAATACTTGACCTTGTACTTAAATCCAGAACGTATTTATGCATTTATGTCTATACTCAGAAAACAGATAAGGATCACTAGCTTTTTCTAATGATGGACACGTGGTGTCCTCCATCATCCAGTTGCTGTTATAAATCCCTTTCTGAGGGATCTAATGTTCAGGGAATTTCAGCTCTCAGTAGGGTAGGATCTGTTGCACTCCTTGAGGTTGAGTATATCAAATAACACTTTCAGAGGTGTCCCCAAGGCCTTTGGGCTGGGGCAACATGTGAGAAGTGGGATACTCAGCACATAAGGCACACAGATATTTTCCTCATAAGACTGCAGCTGGAAGAAAGGCTGGAGTGTGTTTGGCCTCCAACTCAGGTGCCTACAGTTTTGCCTACACCTTGCTTTGCACGCCAAAGTCTTCTTATAAATCTAACCAGTAGCCATAAGAGGATGTCATGCACTGTTATTCTGCACAAGTGCCAACTCTTTTAGACTCAGGACTGTAGAGTGCCTAAGCAGTGAAGGAGAGCTTACCAATTTTCACCCCAGATATATTTAACATTGCAACGATTAGCAGAGTTCACTTTATGAGCTTTTATCATCCTCTGGGGTATCTTCCTGGTTCTCTGAATCTCTCTATAACTAAGTTATGTGCATCCCTGTTCTGAAGGAAAACCTCTGAACCTCATTCCACGAGAAGGATTACCCAAGCACTCAAATATCTAGGAGAGAAGTAATGAGTGTAAGTCCATGAGTAACTTCAGTATATATATGCAAATTTCTAACTTATTGCATTACAGTGAGCTGTGCAGATGGCCAAGGACATCTGAATTGGCCAACATCAGAAAGTTTAAACTGATTAAACTTTTACAGCATATTTATGTGATTAAGAAACATAAAGGTTTTAATTATGTTATTGAAAATGATCCTACTAAACTGTATCTTTACAATCAACCATGTCAGAGTGTTTTAATAAATCCACCTGAATGGTAGACTTTTTAAAACATGGATGAAAGAAACCTAGAAAGTGCAATTGTTCCTCCAGTCCTGAGACCAGCCTTGCTATATGTTCACAATTTGGAGAAAGTCAAAGAATTTCCAGAGCATATAAATATAAAATAACCCGCTGCTAGTTCAGAGACTTGAAAGCAGAAGGAAAGTATCAGACTTTAACAAGCTACCTTTCAAAACTTCAGCTCCTACAGTTTTTTTGTTGTTTTTGAAACAGAATAATGACAACTGAACATCCTTGATGCCTTATACAGTCACTTCAGCAAAGTCTATAAACATACCAGAAGGTTTTTTTCATATCGTTTTGAATTGTCTTATTTACATAGGTCCACAAGCAACTGAACTAAAAGTTATGTATATCATAAAGTCAGACATTCACAAGTTAAGGTAAGCCAAAGTTACATATAACATGTAGGAAAAACATTAATTTGACTCCAGCCTGTGCACATCTTGCTTTGTGAATGGGTTTGGGTCACTTGGAAAAAAACCCTCAGGTAATCCTGCAGCTGAAGTCTGTACCATAATATGTAGGCAAAGTAGGGCCAGGAATAAGGAGGGAAGCTGTGGCTCATTGTGTGGGCCAAGGGTACATGCTCAATAACAGGGCTGACTTTTCCTTTGCCATAGCTGATCTCACACTTCTGAGAGGTTCTTAGTACAGGTTGTTCTACAGGGACCAGTGATTTGGTTTAACAGGTGATAGCTCCACTAAATTGAAACAGAATTTCCTGGGACAAAGAAAAGACTTTTCTTTTGTTCCTTTCTGCAAATTTTCAAAGCCTTGCTGCAAACAGTGGAGATGTTAGAGCTTCTCAGAAAGAATAAAAAAAGGTCATCTGTGTCTACTACAAGGGAACATTAGAAAATCAAAAAATTTTCCTTTTATCAGTAAAGCAGAGATTTTCAGAATGATTTCAAGGCTTTTTACCTGATGGGTTGCATTTAGCATAGGATCAAGTGCAAATAGTGTCTCATAGATATTCCTTCCCATCTGCATTACTTGTTTTATCTGCTCAGTTTTACCTGCTTTCAGGCCACCCAGTTACTTATCTTTGCAAATATTATCAGTGTGCTTTTTGGGCACTGACACTTCAGATGCCCCTTCCCACATGAAACAATTTACATCATTAAAATTCCCCATGTACATATTACATATATGTATATATGTACATGTACATGTATATGCATATATGTAAATATATGTATAAACTTTAAATGTAAATGCACCATGTCTTAACACCATGAATAGTTCTATTAACTTTCTTTTCCACGCCAGCAGAAAATAAAACATTGAGCTGTTTACAGACTTAATTTGTAAATAATTTTGTGATTTATTTGGGTTTACTTAATTTGTAAATAATTTTGTAATTGTCCTGGGTTGAGTGAGTGGTGGGGTTTTTTTGGTAGCAGGGGAGGGGGCTATAGGGGTGTCCCCCTGTGAGAAGCTTATCAAAGCTCCCCCAGCTCCAAGTCAGCTCCACCTCTGCTCGAAAACTGAGCCAATCAGCTGCATCTCTGCGATAACGTATTTAAGAAGGGACGTGGTGATAAGCAGTGGGACTTGTGAGGAGGAGTTGCTGCAGCTGTGTGAACACCAAGGTCAGTGGAGGAACGGAGGAAGAAAGGAGGGGGGAGGTGTGCTGGAGCAGAGACCCCCCTGTATCCTGTGGGGAGATGGCAGGGCGGCCCCCCCTGCCACCCATGAAGATCTACAGTGGAGCAGACATTGATTTATGGCCTGTTGCTTCTGCCTATATGATCAAGGTGCTGTGCCTGAAGAAGGCCGGGGTCTTGTGGGAAAAGGTATCCCCGCTGCTGTAATTCAGTGCTGGGAGGATTGCAGCATGTGGGGGTGTCCCACGCCGGAGCAGCTCGGGAAGGGCTACAGCGGTGGGAGGGAATCCAGTCAGAGGAAGTTAGTGACCCATGACGGAGCAGTGTGGGGAACGCTGCAGCCCATGAGAGGGAATCCTGTTGAAGAAAGCTTGTGGAGAACTGTCTCCTGTGAGAAGGGGACCACGATGGAGCAGGAGGAACAAGTTCCAGAAGCTCCCCCCACCAAAGATGTAGAAATTGGCAGCGCTGACTGCACCCCCCATTCCCTGCCCCTGTGCTGCCACTGGGGGAGGAGGTAGAGATATCGGGAGCAGAACTGAGCCTGGGAAGAAGGGAGGGGTCGGGGGAAGGTGTTCTCAAGATATGGCAATGTTTCTCATTGTTCTGCTCTATTAAGTATTGTTAGTGTCTGTAATAAATGTATGGTTTTGTTTTTTTTTTCTTCCCCTAACATGTCTGCCTTTTGCTCGTGATCATAAAGGGGAAATTTTTCCCCATCCAAGTCCTATCTTGAACCCCAAGCCTGGTTCTCTGTCCCTTCTTATTTCTGGAAGAAAAAGGAGACAGAGTGGCTGCATGGTGGTTGGCTGCCAACCAGACTCAAACCACGACAGTAATTTATTTGTGTTTATCCCAAAGGAATGTACCAAAAATTCATTTTACTTACCGATTTGACATTTTTTTTTTGCTAGGTTTACTGCTCTCACTTTACAAACATGGCAGAAAATAGCAACTGTTTACCATGCAAGATATTCTGAAAAGATTAATCCACAAAATTTTGAGATTGCACTTACCTCCCTCATGGTTTGTGTCTGGGAAATCTCATGAGAAGAATGGTGAATGGATTACTCAAGGGCATATCTACAGCATACATGGTGGGATACAGCAAAGTCAGCTCTCAGGGTATAGCTTTGAAGCAATAGCCTGCGAAGAGAGTAGGATGGCTTCAGGGAGAAGCTGAGCTATGCAGGTGGAACAACATCCAGCTCATTAGCTTCTGCCTGCCAGGGCTCTGAGGAGGACTAATGAGGAAGGGTGTAGTGATGTTCTTAAGGGTGAGACAAGGGATTTCTACATTGCTCTCTGTTCAGGTGCCACAAGAGCTCTTTGAGGAATTTTACTTTTCAGACATGTTCAGAAGTAATGACTGGATTGTCCTTTTGTCTAAACCAGTAAATTTAAAGGGACTACTGCATGGTCTTTGCCAATTGGAGAGTTTCTCTACACACAGAGTTTTCTATTGATATGACAGGCTGGACCTGTATTTACATGTCTTGCTGGCATGTCTACTTCAGTTAGGTATTAAAAAAATCACACAACCCAAGCCCCAAAAAGACATGTACAAGCAAAAAGTGTTATGTAGACAAAAGTTACTAGCAAAACATTACTTTGCCTTACATAATTACTCCAGTGTAATATCTAATTTCACTAGGAAAATTGCTCTAAACTATAGAGAAGTAATATAATGACATCCAGTGGTCCTTTTCCAACTATTAATTGAATGATTCTGTGATACTATAAACTACATCTCTACTAGGATATACCAATGCCACCAAGCTCTCTTAGGTGGAGAGAGATAAATATCACTTAGGAAAAAATAGAGTTCTACGTTTATAGCTCCTTAGTGAGGACACTCTTCTGCTTGTGAAAAGAACTGCTACCACTGTAAAGCTCTTCATGTCTCCTACCTAGAGAGAAAGTTGCAACAACTGAAATCACTAAAGAAAGATGCAGATCATCAAGTTTACATTCTTATTGCAAGGCATGATCCACAGTACCCTTACAATTTCTAACAGACATCTGCCTAGATTGTTGTTTGGGTCTTCCGTGATAGCGTTCTGTTGTTTTTGAAATCAACCTACTGCCAGTGCTTCACAGTCTCTCCTGTTGGAAAGCTTTTCCTAATATCTAACAAAAAGGTCTCTTATTAAATTCCATTACTTCTCAACATAATGACATTGGAGAAGATAAGTAGCTTTTTCTCCCTTTAGAGCAGCTTTGGAATATTGAAGTCTCTATCAGATCTGTCATCAAATGTAATTTATCAAAATTCATTTCTAAACCAATGTTGTTGCATTTGTAGAAAAAATGAAACCACGTATATGTGCAGCCCAGAGCTCAATATTTAAAGATGTGAAAATTAACACTGTCAGAACCAGTGACCTGCAAATTGTAATCCATGAGCAATGGAAAAATCTGTGGATTTAAATGGCCTCTAGAAAAAGGAAACCTGTTGTCAGTAGGCTAAAAGCACTACAAAGGGGACAGTGCCTCAGTCCAAGAACTGGAAAGATTCTAAAAATCAGAAAATATTGGGAACCACTGATGTTCTATTATTCATGCTCAAATCAGGTAATTAACATCTAGTTTGTGTGTGCTTACTAAGCATTGAAGTAATAGAGCATGACTAAAGACGTACAAGAACATGGTTTTGCAAAACAAGAAGTCAATATCATTCTTTGCTGATTAAGGTTTGTTGTTTGTCATTTTAACCTATATACAGAGATTGACCTAGTGGTGATCACATACAGATGTGTTTTGGACTGAAAGACAGATTATAAAACAGGAAACATGAGTACATGAGTGGAATGGAAAAAAGAAAAACATGAAAGGGGAAGAGACAATACAGTCTTAAAAGTGTTAACCTTCTTAAAGGAGGAAAGAAGATTTAAAATAAGAAATAATTTATTAGAAATAAAGATCTAGAAAGATTATGGACATTCGAGTCAAGGAAAATCTTCCTAAATTAGGTTTATAAGAAATTACATAAAAAATAATTTTGGCTGTTTAGGAAATAACTTGGAAAAGACTTATGACTGTTTCAAACAAAAAACATCAGTACAATTGAATTTTTATAGATCATAGATACTAAGCAGATTATTAGAACCTGGACAAAACATTTTTTGTAATGAGGGAAAAATTGAAAAAATCACATAATTGAAATTTCAATAGAAATTTTTTTTTCTTTCAGGTTCTGATAAAAGCAATGGTTTATGAAGGACTTTCAACAATCCATTTTGTTGAAAAAGTAAAACCTTCTACAAAAATTAAAAAGCAATTTTTTAATTTCAGAAATTCCTTCTGTAACTATTTACTGCAATATTCTCTGTGTCTTTCTATCATTAAACATTTTTTAGACTCCTCTATCTTTTTTTTAAGGCATCTTGTGATTAGTGTAAAGTATACTGTAGTTAAAAGTCAGAATGTTAATACAGTGAATAAGAAAAAGGATCGATCTATATAATTTAGTAGGATATCCACAGAATTTATAACTAGAACCCTACAAATACTGAATTCTATAAAAAGATCCTCTCCCTCATTAGACATGGTGCACTGGGTGTTTGAAGAAAAGATATGGACTACATGAAATCTGCTTAGTTTAGGGACAAAGGCAGAAAAGGTGGGAGAGGAAAGCAGGGAGGGAATCACTAAGGCTTTTTATCGAGGATGGAAATTTTACTTCTTTCCTAAACACTCGAAAGCAAAACTGAAATTTTTCCCACTGAAATCAGTAGGACTTGACTTCTTTGGTAATCTGATCATGTTGACATGCAACAGAAAATATTTCAGTGAAACAAAGAGAAGATGAAACACATCTTAAAGATTCTGCGTTTTATAAATAAACTAACTGTCATTCTTTTTTATCCATCCCTAGCAGAGACAGCATTGTCTAGATTGTGATACTTCACATTTTAAAGAAAGGAATAACTCCAAGAGAGGATGTGAAAAAAACTCCTGAAAGGCTATGGAATTTGGAAATAATTATTTAATTTGACCCCTGCAACTTCATGAAACTATAGTTTATTTTTCTGTATTTATATTTTTCTGTATTTATATTTTCTGTATTTATATGTCTGTAGGAGGAAATATTTGCTCTGCTTGCAGTTAAGCAGGTAGAATCACTGGAAGCCTCCTCCCCAGTACCAAAATGTCAGGAAATTAACATAATATATTCAAGGGGTTGGTACAAGCACATACAGCAATTTAAAGCAGGGTTGTCAACTCAAGTTAAAGCTGCTTAAGCTGTGCTATATCTAGAGTGAAAAAATAGATTAATTTTGAAATGAAACATTGTGGTTACTGTTCAGTACAAAAAGGTTCATAACAAATGTATCACTTTTTCCACGTAGTCTTTCTGTCTGCTAGTTTGATAAGCAAGCCCCATCTACGGCTGTGGTAGGCTTTGAGAGTGCCTATAGTAGTGTTAGAAATTGCTTTTTAGGGGACCCTCCATTTGTCCCTCCTTACTGTTCTTAGATTCATGGCACAGGGTGCTCTGAGAGCACAGGAGTGGGACTTCTCCTGCACAAGATGAGGGGACATGCACCAGGAGTTACCACCCCCTGTGCTCCAGCTGCTGATGGAAACACAGTACATGGAGCCAGAATGGGGCCAGCCTGAAGGAAAAGCCCTGTGACCTTGCAAGATGGTCCCCCAAGGTCCAGCCCCAGCCATTTCCCCAGCACCTCTGCTCCTCCAGCACTGCCTGGCTCATTCGTGCAGACACAGCCTTTACCTTGCTCGGCATTTCACATTTTGTCTTTGCTTAACTCTGAGTAATTTCTTACATTAATGGAAGAAAGTGTGTAAATGTGTGTATATTCAGATATGTTTTAAAGCAGGCTTTCCTCCTTGGGTTACATTTGTGAGACAATGAAGAGGGGCTACCTAAAGTGTCCTCTATGTAGCTATGAGATCTGGGTCTGCTGAAATACACTTCCTGACAAAGTGTACATGGAAAACCCCGTATACCTAAAGATCACATTAATACTATACAAAGAGTACTTCAAAGTACTTCGGTACTTGACACAGATTAATGGAAAACTCTTAATACAGGATACAGCCTGACAAAATGCAGACTGAGGATACCTTCAGGTTTCTGTTAAGAGTTTCTGTTATAGGAGGAAATCTAATTTTCTGCAGCACAAAATCATGTTTATAGAATATGTTGTAATGAAGTAATTGCTGTATTCATTTAATTTTTCTCCACATGATTCTCTACCCATTTTCTTGGGTTAAACCTTTTTGTAGTGAGGATAATGTGAATATAACCAACGACAGCATAGAACTACTGTTGGACATACTTAGTCAAACCTCAGTTTAACAAGACTTTGCCTGATGAGAGAGAGAGAGAGAGAGAGAACCAAAGGGATCACGATCTAAGGCAGGTGGCTGTGTTTCCAGTCTCTGTTAATCTAAAATGGAGTTGTCCATCTGTGGTTCTGTATATGCATATTACAGGCTCTTCTCGGCATGAAATGAGATCTAGTTGGCTGAATCAAGTTTGCTTTTGAAGCTGGCAGTTTATGTTCATCTCAGCCTTACTACTGAGTTTTGTGAGAAGACATTTTATTTTATCAAAAAAAAAAAGCACACTTGGTTAATCTTCATTTTATGTGGTAGGTTTCCAGAAAAAAAAGAAAAAGAAATAAAATCACATGTGGTATATGAGACTTATTGCAACTTCCTTGCAAATGTTTTGCTTTTACATCAACTCATTTCAGTCTTCAATCTTGTTCATTTTTCTTTTGAAGTAGAGCATGACTTTCACTCTATGTGAATATTATTTAAACATTATGTTCAGACAGGAGGAGGATAAGTTCTGATGAATGAGAGTCAGGAAGAAAACAAATTGTTTTACTGAAGAAATTCTAATAAAAAAGAACATATTTCATATTAGATAAGAATGTAAAAGTTGCAACAGCTTTTCAACTGTGAAATTGAGATTTTCTAAGTGTATTGGAATTCTTATTATGGGAAGTTTTGAAAATAAATTTTTCTTTCTGTTTTGAAACAAAAGACATTCAAATGGTTGCAGTTTTCCAGTCCACTGAGGACTCACCACGTGTCCAGTTTTCTATGTGTCTTGGGAAGGCAATAAATAAAATATAAAAGAAATAATAAAACAGATGAAGCATACACTCTACAGTCTCATCTAGGTAGTCGTATCCCCAAAAAGGATTACTTTAACAGACAAATTAGCTGCTCTTATTTAGAATAATAATCACTACAAATAGCATCACCTGCTGAAATGTAACCTTATATAAAAGTTAAAAGAGTAAAGAAAAAACTGCTTCAGTTTTCACAGAAAATACTGAGTTTGAATCTTAAATATTCTCAGCCTATTTTATACCACTTGGATAACACACGGGGGATTTGCATTGCTAATTATCTGCACTCTTTTTACATAAGGTCACTTTTTAATACAATACAGCTGCAGAAAAGCTAGGGTATACAAAAAAAAATAATTAACACCTCTGTGTGACGTACATTTTTCACATTGCAATAATGTATTTAGATTACAATTTTACAAAACATGAAGCTCCTTTACAGAAGACTTCTGAAAAGTGAAGACAGCTTTTGCAATCAAACCAGATGCAAACTAAATTATTCATCTTTACTAAATTTTGATATTACAGCTCAGACATTTTCTGTTGTCAGAGGAAAAGATTTCTGGATGAGACACATTTACAACAGTTCCTACTAAGTAGTCAAGCTGCCTTTGATTAAGTTGGTGAAGCCGCAGAATATATATGACAGGACTGTAGGTTAACAACTCAGCCAAGGCAAAATGAGGTTTATAGTCACTTTGGAATGTAGATTTACTGATAGTTCTAGGAATCTGAATAATACGTTGGCAGCCCAGAACCTCACAGGAAATTAATTTTGTAGGAAGACGTACAAATCAATAAAAACAAAAATAAAATTATTTCCTCTTAAACTTATTTCTTGAATAGTCATCATTCATGGATGGGGACAGAGTGCGCAAAGAAAATACAGTGTAGAGGCATTACTTGCATGAGTATAGAACTGGTATACTAAAAGTAGTTCTTAATATCTGGTGGGAACGGACATAAAAACTGACCACTATGACCTCAATAAATGTAATGAATATGTAAGAAACACAACATTAAGTTGAACAAATGATTGAAAGAGAGACTGGGTTTTTGATAAATATTTGAATAACCCCAAGTTCAAGTCCAGAATTAGTAGGATGCTTTTTTGTCTAAGAACTTTGCAGGAAATTTATGGTGAAGAAAAAGGAACAGAAACTTGAATGAAAATTGTACAGACAAAACCAAAGAACTGATGCAGCTGGGTCTGTGCCACCCCTCCTCATTCTGTAGCATAGAGGTGTACATGTAAAGCCCTTTTCTTAACTTTGAACAAAACCAAAAGAATCTTCTCCATTCTCAGCTGGGACTGGTAAAATGGTAAACAGAAAAAAAATCATAGTTTTTTCTTTCTTACATCTCTTCCAACTGCAACTCAGGAGTTTTATTGTAGTAGCTTTGAGGTAGAACAATGAAGGTATGTGTAAAGCGATTTAAAGGAATGATATGAGCAAGAGATCTATGAAGCTTGAAAATAAAACTATGTATTATGTCAGTAAAACACCAGTTCTGTAGAGGGATTTGCTTCTTGAGGAATGTTATTGACCTTGTACAGGAAAGACGTAAGAGAGAAATAGCTATTTGATTCATTAGGAAAAAATTTCTTAATTTTTTTTTTTCTTTTTCTTGTTCTTTTGCTTATAACTAGACATGATGAGAACTGATTTTGTCTTGTAAGGAAATATATGGCAAGCAGTTTTGTCTCCAGATTACAAACATTTTTCTTTTTCCTTTCCCATTAAAATTCTAAACAGAAAAGCTCTATGCACTGGACTAATTCCCAGTGTCACTTCTTTCTTAAGGTGTTCAGCTGTAAGGCAGCTGACAGTCACAAGGTTTGCTGGTGATCTCTCCAACAAGAAAAGTGGGGACATTAATCAAAACATAAAGAAGTTAAAGAAGTGCTGATTTAAGCAATCCAAAAATCAAAGAGATGTCTTAGAGATTGTCTAGTTGAAACGGAATACAGTAGTTTGTCTGCATCCAAATGACCTGCCGAGGCTTCCACAAGAGCCTTCTCAAGGTGAAATATACTGTGTGATGATAACTTGACTGTCCATCTGGCATCATTCAGACCAATAAGCCTTTACCTAATAGGATATGGAAAGGTAAGAAACATGTTCGTGTTGATTATATTTGATTTATGGTCACAGAAGAAGGATACAAATGATATGACTAAGACTTTTATTATTCATACAATATCCTATATGAGCATAATGTGTAATAGGCCATCAAATAAAGGTTGATTTTAATAGAACTTGTTAATTACAAATGTCCAGAACTTCAGAAATTATTGATTTCAACAGGAGCGAGCCATTTAAACACCTCTGAACATCTGGTCTTAAATTAATGAGGGATGATGTCTTTAATTCATACTTAAGTAGAGAGCTCATTGATTGATTTGAAAATATAAAACCAGATGTATTATCAGAAAACTAAGGTGACCTCCTGTTCTTGTATAAAATCATCAGTAGTGTGAGTTAGTTTTAATGACAAAATAACTACACAATATAGCTAAAAACTTCTATTTCAAAAATACCTTGTCCTCTGAATTTACAAATTTTTAGGTAGGTTGAATCACCTTCAGAAAATCTGTGTCTCTCTCCATTGACTTTGCAGAAAACCTAGGATGACTAAACTCCTGCCTAGGTTAAATGGAGTGGGATTAGTTAGGTGGGATAAATTAGGGATTGAAAACATCACTTATCTTTGAAACTCTCTAGGGATCATGATTCAGCTGTGAGATTCTAAATAGTTTATTCCCAAACCTATTGACATGTCCTTTCACAAATATAGGTTTTTCTACCTGAAGTGTTTCTATAGCTTTTCTTTACATCATCTGTCAGTTTCATAGATTTTAGTATTGAGGGCTGAACAAGGAGTCGGGGAGGGAATGTAAATACTCCTGAAGAAACTGGGTTCAAGCCTATTAATTCATTTCACAGGTCCTGATTCAACAGACAGAAGCATTATTAGAACCACTATGAACAAATGATTAATGTAAAATCCTTAGGATCAATAGCTTTGGTTCTAAACTCAATCACACTTATTACCTTCAGAAGTTAATTCAGGGCCCAGTTTAGGGCAAGCAGCTGAATTTCAAGGAGAATCCCTTCTTGAATTTTGTTAGCTTTAGCAATAATTTAAATATACTTTTATGTCAATGTGCATGAAACCAGATTTTCCTTGCCAGCACTGCCTGCCCAAGTAGACCATTCGCACTGCGCTGATGACACACAGCCAACTTCAAGCAGACAAGACTGCCTGGAAACCTTCCTAAAGGGGCCTGACATAACTTGCCAGAAAGACAAAAGGGAATTAGGGGAAATTTATGATTATATCACCTAAAAAAGAAACTCTGATTTGCTTAAAAATGAGACTTGGGACTGCATCCAGCTTTGTCTCTTCTCGTGTCAACCCAAATGACTGAGGGCTGTGACGATGTACAATGCAGTTCTGACCTCTTCCAGGGCTAAATTACAAATTCATAAAGTCACAGATACAGGGGACTGACATTATTTCAGTGAAATGGAAGGTCAGATAGCACAGCATCAGGGTAACAGAAAGCTCTGAAAATAGGATGAAAGACTTGAACTGTCCTTTACCTTCAGGAAACAGTGAAAAGGACTTTTTCCAGCATTTCAGCTGAACAAACACATAAATGAAGAAAAACAAACTAATATAAAATAAAAATATTAACGTGTAAATAAAAGTTCTAGTAAAATAGTAGATATTGTATGACAAGCACCAGGAAAATCCATGTGCTTGATCTAAATCAAATATCAGGCAATATTTTTATTATGATATTAATATAATATAATTTAATTTGCTTTTGTAAATCTGTATGATCCTGACACATAGTGTCAAGACAACACACAGCTCTGCACTCTCAAGTTCACACACTAAATTTTCTCAGTCCTTTCTATAGCATATTTGGCAGAACTTGGGGAGCCTTGGAAACTGTCCTTTTGCAGCACAAAGTATTAGATCATGCTGATATTTTTCTTCAAAGGACAATTTTAAGGAAAACAAAGGCAAATGAGCAACACAACCTGTGCAACTACAAAACGTAAGCTCTAAAGAAGTACTAAATGTCTTGAACTATTTAGCATTAATCTTCAGCAGAGTAACAGAGAGCCCAAGTTAGTATTGTCCCCTAGAAATGTAAAAATAAATGCCCTCCAGAAGCTGAAATCCAGAAGAAAGTTTGAGACTCTCCAATGTTATTTCCTGACAATCACTTTAAGGCTTTTTCACATTTCTAGTGCTGACTCGAAATATTTTACAGCCTTGGTTTCTCTCCAGATTGTATCTCTTAATCACAACAAACTGTCACACACTGTCAGTCTCCACCAGTGGAAATGATAACGAGCAGCTTCACTTTACAAAAACACATATAACTGATTTCAGATTGATGGGGATGGCAAACAAATTTGCCCCAGCCTTTGATGAGCATATTTGTGCAGCTTGGAAATTCCATCCCAGAAGAGTAAATGTGCTCTTGTCAGTTGGAAGACAGATAGCACTAGGGCTCTCTTCTAGTAATACTGAACCAATCATGAAGCAGATGTTGATTTGCTGCCCTTCATACATTGTTCTCTAAATTCTGGGCTGCCACTAAGGCTGCAGTCTCTAATGGCCACTTCACACTTAGTAGTAGACCCTTCAGTAAAAATTGTTTCTTGGGAGCACAGTCTTACAAATGCTACATTTCCTCTTCCAAAATCCCAAATGTGTCATGTGTCCTTTGCTCTTTGATATTGCAAGAATTTTACTTTCCTTACTTTATTACTTTCTGGAATGCAAGTACGTGGCTAAAACTTCCCACCAAGTTCAAACAAATAAACAAAACCCTTATAGTTTTACTTATCTTGTTGGCATGTATTCAGGAGTCCCTGCATTGCACCTGTTCAGTTTCTGGCGAAGGGGGAGCATATGAAAGCTGACATCCAAATTACCACTCCTGCAGCAACTCAAAGTGTGCTACTCTCCTGCACAAAGGCAAAATGCTGTTTCCTATAGGAGCTCAGAGAGAAGGTTGCTGGCTATAAATTCTCTTAACTTGGGCACTATCTACCCCTTTCTACCAGCAATGCAACAGCATATGGAAATGATGCTTCATTCAGAGCAGTGGCAGTGCTAATCACGGTGTCTTCCTTCTGGTTTAAGCAACAGATGTGACCTGGGCTTCAAATATCCTTCACCTCCCTCTGAATATAAAGCTTTTATGATATTTTCCTCATAGCTGGTAAATTTAAAAGTATTTTAAAATACAGATGGCTTGCAAATCTTGGTGCTGTCCCTAGCCTCATTTGTGTAATATAGGTTATGAAAATCATAGAACCATAGAATCATCAAATGGTTTGGGTTGGAAGGGACTTTAAAGATGATCTAATTCCAACCCCCCTGCCATGGGCAGGGACACCTTCCACTACATCAGGTTGCTCAAATCCCCGTCCAACCTGGCCTTGAACACTTCCAGGAAGGGGGCAGCCACAGCTTCCCTGGGCAACATCTGCCAGTGCTTCACCACCCTGACAGTAAAGAATTTCTTCCTAACTTCTAATCTAAATCTACCTTCTTTCAATTTAAAACTGTCTCCCCTCATCTTATTCATATACTCCCTGATAAAGGGTCCCAGTCCCTCCCCATCTTTCCTGTAGCCCCCTTAAGTACTGGAAGGCTGCTATAAGGTCTCCCTGGAGCCTCCTCTTCTCCAGGCTGAACAACCCCAATTCTCTCAGCCTTTACATGGGCCCACCTCTCAAGCCTGTCATGGTCCCTCTGGATGGCATCCCTTCCCTCCAGCATGTCAACTGCACCACACAGGTTGGTGCAGTTAGAAAACTTGCTGAGGTTGCATTCTATCCCACTGTCCATGTCATTGACACAGATGTTAAACAGCACTGGTCCCAGTACCAACCCCTGTGGAACACCACTCATCACTGGTCTCCACATGGACATCAAGCTGTTGACCACAACTCTTTGAGTGTGACCATCAAGCCAATTCCTTGTGCACCAAGTGGTCCATCCATCAGATCCACGTCTCTCTAATTTAGTGAAAAGGATCTCATGTGGGACAGTGACAAATGCTTTGCACAATACAAGGTAGATGACTTCAGTTGCTCTTCCCTTATCCACCAATTCTGTAACCCTGTCATAGAAGACCAACAAATTTGTCAGGCACGATTTGCCCTTAGTGAAGTCATGTTGTCTGTCACCAACCACCTCCTTATTTTCCATGTGCCCTAACATAGTTTCCAGGAAGATCCACTCCATGATCTTGCTGAGTACAGATGTGAGACTGACTGAACCCCAAAGAGTTACAAATCCATCATGGTAATGTAGCAGAGTATAGCCATACTGCTGTTTTGGACAGAAACAAATAAATGAACCACAGAAAGAGTTGACAGGGACTTGATCATGTGGACTATAGTGGACCATATTGGAAAGGCAAAGTACCTGCACAACATGCAAGGCCAAGGTCCCTACCTGTACTCTACTTGTATCTGCCCTCCATTTAATTCTGCTTGTGAACAAAATCTTGGATTATTAAGGACTTGCTATGGAGTCAAATTGTCTTCTTAAATGCTTATAAGAGGATAAAACATTTACTATATTTTATTTTCCAGCAGATTTTTGCAACTCATTTGCAGAATTGTAAATATTCAAGTAATGACAGCTTTTTGCACTATACATAGGATAGCGAGTCTCTAATTACGTCTGTAAAAGCTAAGTGTTACAAAAATGCATTCTTCATTGGGAAAGAAACTAGATGCTTGTTCATTTGCCCACACCATGGTATAATACTACAGAGATCTCAAGCTGCTTGACTTTTCAAAGGTATATCTGAAAGAAAATAATTATATACTTTCTGCCTTTTTTGTCATGTGAAGGAAATAAAAATTGAGCTTCATACAGGGATTTGTAATTTAAGTCTTTGAATCAGTCCCAAATACATTACTTTATGAAACTTGAAAACAGAGCCATAAGTGCACAAAATTAAAGTAAATTTATAACTAAGTATAACCATAACTTTATAACTAAGTACAGTAGGTGTCATGAAAAATTCACATTCAGCACAGGGGAAGGTGGTGTAACACCTATGGGCAGTGTGGAAACTACCACAACTACCAGACACTCCTGGAGCAGCAAGTGGTGCTCAGGATGGTAAATAACAGAGAGGGTTATCATCACCCTGCTAAACTATCACAAATTACAGATATTTATAATCAATTAAACTATTAATGCAGTCACTGTATAGCAACACTCACAATGCTAGTATTGAGATCAGGATGATGTTTTCAGAGAGCTTTCCATGAAGTGGATAACTAATCCCTGCAGCCCACGTGTGAGATAATTGAAACATGTTTAATTATGGAGAAGAAAAAAGTGGTAAATACGTGTTTTTAAAGTGGCTGAGTTTTCTTGCCCAACACGCCACTGCTTGAGCCTGTTTCAAAAGATACAACCACCCGTAGTCCTTCCTGAATCCAGTGGAGGTGTTGGTCATCAACTCCTCTAAAATCAGGTGTACACACCTATACTTATGTTTTGAAATGATGGATGAAAACTAAAGAACTTGTTCCTGTTAGGGAACCCATTTGTTCTCTTACAGTGGTCTGCAAAACACCCATACAGCTTCCTGCTGCACTGTGGCCTGTTTTGGTCACTGCATGCAGGAAGCAAATGGCATTTGGAAGAAGGCGACCACTTTAGCAAATTCGATGCCATGCAGTCAGACTTCTGAGGATTTTAGGCAGCTAAACACCTTTAAAAAAACAATGTCTCATGATTTTACAGGTACCTCACAGAAAATCAGCCATCAAGTCAGGTTTAAGTCAGATATTCCTGGCTTCACAGGTTACTGACTATTCTAAATTACTAATTTAAAAGATTGACTCGAATGACAACAGTTGGACAACAATACAGCAAAGCAGTGTAGATTGGCACACTTGTCTTAATACGGGGATATCTACCACTAAATCTTCACCAGTTATGTCTACCTACTTACATACATCATCACTTAGTATCATTTGGCCTATCAAAAATTTACAAGTGGAGGGAATGTTCTCCAGATTTACTGCAAGAAGCTGAATCTGTGGCACATCAACATCTGTTAAATGAGGAGGACCTGTACAAAGAATGAAGGATCGAGAAGATATCACCACTCACAGAGGTTAGGGATCTGCTGGAAGCATATGGGTAGCCCAACTACTCCCTTGAGCATAGCCACATTGGCCTTGCCCTTGCTATTCAGAAGGCCACAGCCTGACAAGTTTGTTATTTAGTTCTTAGCTGCTCCCTTACCTCATTGTAGATGAACATTTTTAATCTACACTTCAAGACAAGCTGCTGTTATAGTTTAAGTGAACTAATACCAAACTATCAATAGCTGCAGGGAGGGCAATGTGATGTCAGTAGAAATCCTCTCCCTCTCAAACTTCCTCCAGATTTCGTCAGAGATGTATAATCCCATACCTTAAAAGCAGCAGCAGAAGCTGTGTTTGGGCATATTTCACCGATCAGTACCTCCTGTGCCCTCCATCCTGCCTTCTCTGCCACCTCAACAGGAGATTTCCTGCCCCCCTCCAGGCAGTGATGAATTTCTCCTTCCCTGAACCAGTCGTTGTTTGGAGACACACACAGCCTTCGCAGCCCTCTGAAGCAAGATGCATATTTGGACAGTGCTGCTGATTTAGTGCATAAGACCATGTGCACCTGCGGTGCTATATAAATAATAAACTTATTCCAAGTGAAGTCCTTGCCTCTCCCTCTAGTGCCTAGTTGAGCTGCACAATCTGATCTAAAAGATTAATTTCTTCCCACCAGCAGCACGTATTGGAGATATTTAAATGACAAACATGGTCTCTGTCAGGCTATTAATGGAAAGATGAAATACGGTTTTCCAGCTCTATTTCCACATTCAGCTACAACTCCAGGAAGCTTAGAAACTAAGAGAGAAGTGTAAAGGATCTACAGTATATATCCACAAAAAGAAGGGGCAGAAAAAGGAAGAGGAAAGACAAAATGTTTTCTTTCTTTGTGTTTTCATTTTCAGTATCATTTTATTTTATTCTTGTTTGATCTTTAGCTGTACATTTTAAGAGAAGCTTTCTTTAATTATATATTAATTATGGCTTATTTTTAATCTATGTATGTAATATATATCCCAATGTTTAAAGGGAAAACAAACATTTTCCTTTTGCCGGACTTTTCCTATGTAGTTGTTCTTTTATTCCATTTTGGTCACTTTTTTCTGTATTCTAGGATCATATGAGAAATGAGGGTAACTCTCTTCTGTGCCAGGGAATTCATGAGTGCTTCCAAAATTACTATTCTATGATAATTCCAAAATTGTCTTAATTTTATATGACCCTAATTTTTCATTGCTTAACTGTCGTGGAACATTTTCCAAAAACCTAAAGTAGCTATGAAAGGAAGATAGCCTGGTTGCCTAAAATCCAGTTCTTAGCTTCATCTCATTTGTTCTTTAGTTCATACAAGTACTTTTATGGTTATTATTTTTGTATTTATAATGTCACAACGTTATAAATCCTGATAAAATATAAGAATTGCTGAATTCATTCTTTAGGCCTATACCATTATGTGCTGTTTAGTTAATAATGAACTTTTTTCATAACTTGTAAGTGATGTAACTAGATT
Organism: Tyto alba; assembly: GCF_018691265.1. Taxonomy (NCBI): domain Eukaryota; kingdom Metazoa; phylum Chordata; class Aves; order Strigiformes; family Tytonidae; genus Tyto; species Tyto alba. Next base: position 55,974,694 of record NW_024881282.1, read on the forward strand.
TGTTATTGAAATTATTGAATGTTAAATATCAACTGAAATTTCAACATTGGTGATAGGTCTAAACATAACCATTTCTATATTAATATTAAACAAATTGAGAGTTTAAAGAAGAATATGCACTCCTTAAATTATCTTCTGCATGGAGAATTCTTTCTTATATGGTAAATTTTTTAACTATGGTGCCTAAAATAATTTTTTGCCCTTCATATTTATCCCTTTCCAACAAATCTATGACTTTTCTTTCAAGCCACATCACACTAACACAAAACAGCAAAGCAAAGCACAGAACTACAAACCAAACACTTTTTCTCAGCTGCTTCTTAGTAAAAATGAAATTTTATTTTTAAAGTACTTTGTATCCTTTAAAACCCTAAAATTAGTACAAAACTATATATAAAATAAAGTTTTGTTCCCAGAAAAAAAGCTTTGGGTGTCTAATGTACATGCCAAATTAAATATGAATTTGTTATCATTATCTAATCAAAACCAAGATATTTCTGTCATCTCATTATGGTTTCTACTTATAATCATTTTTAATATAGAATTTGAAAATGCTGTCTTTCTCATTCCTGTCCTTTATTAAAAGTACCTTAAATGAATGGCAATATAATTCCTTACCTAGTTCTAACTATTAAGATCTCAGAAGCAAGTAAGAAATTAGTGTACTACACAAAGTACATTCTGTACTGAGAATTATTCTCTGAGCTGTTACCTGTTTGGACATAATTTTAAAACCTGCAATCGCTGATGCCAGAAATCCATCTCAGATTGTCTATACCACTGTGTTTCCTAGTGTTTTTACAATAATTGATTTCCTTTCTATTTGCATTTACATCAAACAATAATATGCAATGCTTATTCACTGACAATAGAAAGCTGTCAACTGCTTGTTCATCTTGTAGGCAGCTTGAGAATTGAGTAGCAAAAGTGATTCACAACAGGTGGATAACCTTTTTAAATCATGTGATTTTCTTTTTTTTTAAAAAAAAGAACCGAAAAACATCTTACAGGATCCAAAATATTGTTTACGTACCTAACATCCAGCTAGATTTCTCAATTCAGAGAAGCAAACTAGAAAACCTCTACTTTGCTCTTTCAGATGCTTGAATCAATACATGTATCTGCATTTTTCAGTGAAAACTGCCTTCTGTCATTAAAGATGTGCTTTTGCACATGTCAAAAAATCTGCCTTTTAGGCTAATGAAACCTGTCTCCTGCTTAAGGTTTCGTTATTCATTATATAAGTGATTCTTAAAATTGTATCCCTGGAATGTCCCTAATTATTTGGTGTATTCTGAGTGCTGATGCTGAAGCATAGGATTCAGCAGTACTGCTCACCATCATTTATAAGAAACAGCAGGTAAGGGGTGATGTTTAATGGGCCCAGACATAAAGCAGGATTTATTTCCTCTGCCCCCAGTCAGTTTGCAGGAGACTGTCCTAATCACCCAGTTTCACATTAGACAAAGGGAGACTTTTCTAATGCTATTTGTTGCAGCTGCACCACTCTACAGACAAGGTTGCAGAGGAACCCAAAACCAGAGAGAAGGTCTCAGCAGAAACATGATTTTGTACCTTGACGAATGGTCTCTCATGCAGGAATGTCTCCTTTCCTCTCTGGTGCTTCTGCGGTTTTCCCAGTGGCTAAGATAAGCCACACGAAACCCCACAGGACACGTAGTAGAGCTTCTCATTCCTTAGTCCTGCTCTTACTCTCCCCAGTTTGCTTTGAAGAGGGGCAGAAGGTGCCTCCTGCCAGAGCACTGCCACAAACCCCAGCTTCAGTTCTGGATGGAATCTATAGGTTCAGCACTTTTCTCTGCCCCTCTAGGACTGGACTGAGATCTAATCTCTTTCTTCTCAGTTAAATGTCTCCAGCACCTCAGAAAGGGAGTAAGTTCCAGTTTGACCTCTTTCATCCATGTGTTAGGTAGAAAAGGTAATCTGGCTGTCAGCACATGGTTTCCTTGTTGTCTTTAATCAGTTAACAACCTGGTGTTGCCAGTTCACTTAACGAGAAGATGAAGTTAGTCAGTAAATCCTCTCAGTGAAGGGTTTTCAGCACCGTTCTCTTTGGTTCTTACCTTAATTTGGCACAGGTCTTGTCACTGTCCTGCCTGAAACTCAGTCAACTCAGAAAATACTGTAAATTTTACTGCAGAGCATAAAGTTTTTCTTTTAGACCTGTTCCTTTATTCAGACTTTCTGAACCACAGGCAATACATAAACCAGTATCATTATATCTCAAATCTTCAAATTATATAAATTGGAGTTGTTCCATGGAGAGTAGTATAGAAATAATGATTTCTAGTGTCTAATGCTTCATACCAGCAATTCAACCCTTTTGTAGTTGTATGGACAACTTCTGTCCTAGACAGCAATTAACCAGGACATGGGTGATGTGTACAGAGCTTTCCCCATCAAGACAAGGCAACTCTGAAATACTTCACTAGTTGGGTTAGTCAAGATATTTTATCAGTGACTCCTCACATTCAACAAAAAAATGCCACACCTAGCAGGACTTCTTACATTATAATTCTGCCATGCTCCTAATTTTGGCAACTAAGCTTCCCTGTCAGTGTTGTACTGCCAAATCAACACTACAGTTGTGTATAGGGAATTCAAACATAGGATTATACCTACATGGAAGTGGTTTCTTGTTCAGTCTTTAAAAATAGAAGCCTATTATTTGTGAAAATACAAATATTTTATTAACAGAAAATGGAAGTTCTTCTGATCCAAAACAACATAAAAAAGCATTTTGCTTGTTGAAAATTGCTAGATCAATGACCAGGTTAGAAACCTTCCCACAAAAAATTGAACAGGAAAAGTTATTTGGCAAAATTTAACAGGCTTTTTCAATAAAAGTAAAATGGATCCCAGATTAATAGGTAAAATTATTTCAGACTCCTCACCTTATGCAGTAAATACCTGGTGCTGACTTAGCTGACAGACTACTGTTGTAGTCCCCTCCTCTGCTAGCAAAAAAAAGTCCTCACTGACTCAAACCCAGGACATTTCCATTGGGAAAGGTAGAGCACAGCTTCCCTGTCCCAAGCAGAAATTCCGGCCAAGTCATTGTGTCCCCCAGGCAGAGCTGAGTGGCAACATGAAGTAACCAGCAAGGCTCCCTGTAGCTGCAGGTTCTATGTTCTATGACATTATGAGAGTCATTTAGATAATACAAATATAACTATCTCATCACTCTCCCAGAACATGCTCGTAGCTGAACGACTGAGGAACCAGTAAATTGCTTTAAGTTTTCTTTGCTGAGAGCTTATTGCTCACATGGGACTGGTTCTTCCTCTGTATTTCCAGCTGTTAAATTGCTTTCAAGGACACTTTTCCACATAAGGATTTGCTGCAGTGTCTTCAGAGGAGTTGAGGAAGGAATCTTGCTCTAGTCCAAACTATGTGAAAGCTGGAAAAACCCCATTTTAAAAGCAATTTTGTAGTTGGAAAGTCAGGAAGTACAAGTACATTCTTTACTTTTCAGTCTTTTCTGAGCATGCTTTACTACCAATCCTACCATTCAGGGCAGAAATCCACCCTCTGAAGTAAAACATCATATTTTCACTAGAAAAGAATTGGTTGATTGTGGCACCTTTGATAAGCTGTAAGGGATATACTATCTCCCAACAGCTGGTATGTGCTAAGGGTACTTTGGTAGTTGAATCCTGAGCATTCAATTACTGCAGACAGGCAACACTAAAATAGCTCTGTAAACAGCAGCTCTCTCCCAAGTCCGCAAATATCAACACAATGAATGAAAGAAAATTCCCTTTGAAATTCCAACTTCAATAAGGGAAAAAAAAAAAAAAAAAAAAAAAAAAAGCTGATACAAACATTATTTTGTAAGAAAATTAAGATTAAAGTTCAAGATGAACTTATATTTCTACTTTTTAAAAATGGCTTACACCGAAGCAAAATGCCTATCTGTGCATCTGTAAACATTAGCAAGTTTGCAGTCACCAGATGAAGATTAATCATTTGGAAAAGAAAGATGAACTATTTGGAGATTGAAATTCTCATGATTCTTTTACATAGAGTTCAATATTATTTTTTTAATGGCAAAAGTAAAGGGTAATCTACTTTAAACAGACTTTCTAAAGGGCAAATGTATCATTAGAATAAATGACTAACCACATGCACCATAAATAAGATACCTTAGTGTTATGTAAATACTGATGCTCAGCATTGCATGAGACAAGAAGGTAAGGAGGTGATGAGGTAATGCCCTCAAGCATCAGGTGTAATGGTCCTAACAATAGTCTTGTGTTCATTATGTTGATAACCATTAGTGTGAAATGCTTTGCACGAACTACACATCAGAGTAGAAAACTGAAGTGTGCAGGGGAGACAGTTTAATGCTCATCAGACAACTTTTCTCCAAGACCTGGAAGTTTCACAGGTGTCTATCACTGATTTCCCTGCCAAAGTTAGCCCTCTGAATACATTCTGACCCCAGCCTCAGACACTGTAAGAAAAGAAAAGCACATCCACTGGCCAGGCGACATGTTGTAGAAAGGACAAACCCCTGGAAAACAGTGATGCTCCTAAAGAAAGTGTTAACATTGTTAGGCCCACATCTTGGAGACAGAAATAAGAAAAAGAATTAAATATAACTTTTCTCTTTTGGTCTTGCTGCAGTAGGGAAGACTGGCCAGGACATTAGGCAGAAGATCAGTACAATAATCTATAAAAATTGTCATCAGGGGCACTTCGTTCATGCATTCAGTTACTAAATAGCTCTTTCTACTCAGCCATATGGACATTATGCTGTGTTTATGTAATTGAGGCACAACTACACAATGCTAGTGTGAGTCACCACAGTGTCCCCCATGTGTTATGAAATTCATTAGATTCTAGTCCCCAGTTATAAAACAAAATTAATGCTTCTATCTCAAACACCTACTTCAGTGTCCTTGATTTTCTCATAAGCTCACTATGAAGTATCTTTTAGATTTTGCCCCTCCAGGACAGGAACTTCAGATGCCATTTAACTGTTTGCCAGCCCTGAGAACTGCCAGAAGACATTTCAGTTTGCTAGGAAAGTTAAGCAAACCTCAGCTGTCACTGAAGGATCCTCTGACACAGGGATGTCCAGGGTGCTGGAAACTCTCCTGAAATGTTATGCCCCTTCCCGAGAGAATGCAGGCCATGATGGGTTGTGTAAGAGGCAATGGCATAGCATTAGCTTAAATTAGAAAAACCCTCATCCTTTGCAATAGGATTTCCATTGTTTTCCTCTTCCCTCTTTGTAGTTTCATAGAGCACTGAAATCAAGCACTTCCACTCTAAAATGCAGTTGCTGGTTAGATAGCATTCATATTAACCTGATGCTCACACCTAGCTTTCAATAAACTCTACAGAGTTTGTTGTAAGCAGGCAGAGATTCTGTTCTGGGGATCTGAGTGCCCTCAGCTTTTTACATCATTCTCCGGAGGGCATCAAAACTGTTGCTGAGCTTTCTGAGAGGGATTGGGACTAAGAGCATTTCAGCTGCTTTGGGAGTGGCACAAAAACCCGAGTTAATCATATTGGAAAATGTAGCACACAGGACCACCTCCAGTGGCACTGTGTCCCAATTCATACCACAAAAATTAAGGTCTATGGTGTTGACAGGGATCTCCAGATGACCAGCCTAAGAGTCTCTCAACCAAACTCAGTACCTACGCACACAATTTTATCCATCCTAGTTTAGCTGTCAGTGTTGACTGCAATCATACTCTGAAAGTTAAGCTAACCCTTTTGTTATCTTTATACACTTCTATATAAATTAGCAGGAGTTCTTCCATCTCTGATAATGATGTGTAGCTGAGATCAGTGGCCTGATTTTCATAAGTACTTGTCAGTAACTGTGAGTTATTGTTGAGGGAAATAGATGGTCAAGGAAAATCTTAGAGCAGAAGTTCAGAGTTCATGATTTAGACTTCATCCCTGGAAGAAAAAATATGGACAAGTGTTTTAGATCATCTGTTTAATTCAAAAGCCCCATATTCTGATTTAGGATGTCCACAGAGCAGCACTGTGCCAGAACTGAATCAGCATTTCTCCTTCCTCTTGCTCCCCCAGCACAAACACCTCAGCTCGTTCCCCTGCTGACTTGTAGACACGTCACTTATGCTGCTGGAAGCAGCCATGCTGAGGTTGATGCAGGACTTCATCCACAGTGACCAACTGGCAGGGACACATGGCTGCCCACCATGTATAAAGGCAGCATTTCTGCCTGCTTTTCCTAAATGAAGGCAAGGACATCCCTCTCAGTCCTTACCGAGATACTGATTTTCAATTAAAACTTAAAGGACCTTCAATATCTTAATCCTCTTTTCAAATAAGACTGCAAACATTTCATTAACTGATTCAGAAACTATTACAGGAAGGACTGAGAGACAGATGGATGACTGGACTCACAAATAGACTCTACTTTATTCTTATTTTCTTAGAAAATCAGGCTACAAATTCAACCCAGTTGCACACAAACCTTTGAGTTTCTTATCATGTCAATATTTGTTCAATGCGTACAACAGCACTCTGCAATCAGGGTGAAGCATCGTTATTCATTTACCTACCCCCATGTTTATTTAATCACCTCCTGCCACATAAAACTTAAGAAGTTTTTTATATAATGCCAAAATATGAGGAGATAGGACAGATAAAAAATAGATATATGATTTTTAGACATTTCCTCTCTGACCTTTTTGAGCAGAAGGCAAAAGTTCTACCAAATCACTCAGTACAGCTTCCATTCATCTCTTTGACATCATTTTACAGTTCTACGGAGTACATGGAGCACTTGGCAGAAGCATTTTATACGGTGTCTGCCATTGCCTGTACAGGAAGTCATTTGGGAAGGCCCTGCGAAAACTGTATTGTAATAGTGAAAGGGAGATGTAATAAAACTGTGAAAGCAGATCCTTTCCTGGTTACTAATCCATGTGAATACAAATCTAGGCTTATCTTTTCAGTAGAGAAAATCTACTTGTAAAATCAGAGCCTGAAAATGCACTGGAAATAAGCAAAGGAAACAGAAGTTAAACATCAAAATTGAGCTCTCTTGATCTGTTAGGATCAGAAAAATATGGTAAAATGTAGCCTGTGATGGAAGAGGAAAAGTCCTCTGAGGACTGCAGGCTGTGTTGGTGGGTCTCTCAGCATGGAGCACGTTGCACAGCGGTGAGCAGGGTCTCACTCTTTGCATATCTGATAAACAGCCAGCAATGTTCCAGTTGTAAGTAAATTCTCCCAGTAATGAGTGATAAATTGGATAATGGGAAATAGAAGTAATGGCCAAGCACAAAGCCTTTAGGCACTCCATCTGGTAAACAAAGTAGAGATTGATGAGCTTCATTAAATGACCAATTTTAGTTTACTCTAAATGAAAAAAAAACATGCCATAGCATGGGCCGGCAGATAGATGCACAAACAGGGGTGTGAAAGTGAGGAGCCAAATTAAAACAGTACCAACATTAATAACAAAAGAAATGTCCCGAGAGGAGTCTGGCTGTTTCCTTAATCAGCTGTATTCCTCACAGTGGGGCAGAACTGGGCAGAACGCCATTTCATTTCCTGGGTACTTTCTACATCAGAACAAAACCAGATACTTTCCAGTGCTTTTGTGAAATATCCACCTTTGGATTGAAAAGGTGAAGGTTTTGTATTATTCTCCTTCTTTCTCCCAGTCTCTGCCTCTCTCTCTCCTATTTTCAAATAAAAATTGACAACAGAATGCTGCTCAGACAAAAAAATAAAAAAAGGTGAATTTATTGTGTCCTCACGAAAAGCTTTAGCTAAGCAGCATGTTCCAGAAAAAATACATTTCTCTGAAAATGCTTCAGTCAACTCAGTTTTTCTCATCTGGTCCAAATACAAAAGAAGATGGCTTTGACTGATCCTGCTCCTAGAAGGCAGCAACAACAAAGGAGGAGCTTTTCTGCCAAGCCACCTTAGCGATGAGTAGAGGCAAGTCTCAGCCAGCCAGAAGTGGCAGCGTGGAAGTTTAGGACTTTCTCTGACATAAGAAGGGCGTGAGAAAGGAGCTGGGAGACTCCACAGAAGTCTGAGTAAAGACCCAAATCAAAAATAGGTTAGAGAAAACTGTATTTGTTAGTATAATTATGTTTTTACATATTGTGGCACAAGCTATAAATAAAGGCAAGGCAAAGAAGCTGGAACTCTGGCCATCTTATACATTTGTGTCACACTGTATTTTCACCTATACATGAGTCTAACTCAGCTAAGGCATGTGTTTCAGCTGTGAGCATTTTTCAAGAAATTCATGAGGGACTTAATTTTTGAATGATAGTTCACACTCTTTTTTTTTTCAATGGCCAAAACAAGAATGTATTTATAAGACTACACTGGGGGCCTGATGATGCAATAACTTCAGTTATTTAAATTATAGACTTTGACTCTAATGAAAGAAGAAATTATCCTTGAGTGAATAATTAAAATTAAATGATATTCTAACAGTATCTACAGGCTGTATTATCACTGAAGTGGGAGGAACATGAATTCACAAGATTGGATGGCTGCAGATCCAGCATTCAAAAATCACAGAAAAGCAAAAAGCATTACTAAGATTTACTCATGAAAGAATTCTTGTGTATTTTCAGAAAGAAAAAGAATATTTTTTCATGTTTGCTCTACGCAGACACAGCTATTCAATCATTTAAGCTGGTCACTTTGGCAGTGTCGTGGTTAGGGCCTGGTTGGCAGCCAGCCACAATGCAGCAGCTCTCTCTCCCTTCCCCTCCGGCAATAGGAAGGGACAGAGAGCCAGGCTTGGGGTTCGAGATAGGACTGGGATGGGGAAAAATTTCCCCTTTATGGTCAGGAGCAAAAGGCAGACTTGTTAGGGGAAGAAAAAAAGAACATACATTTATTACAGACACTAACAACACATAACAGAGTAGGACAGTGAGAAGCATTGCCACATCTTGAGAACACCTTCCCTCCACCCCTCCCTTCTTCCCGGGCTCAGCTCTGCTCCCGATATCTCTCCCTCCTCCCCCAGTGGCGCAGGGGCAGGGAATAGGGGGTGCAGGCAGTGCTGCCACTTCCTTCATCTTCGGTGAGGGGAGTGTCCAAAACTTGTTCCTCCTGCTCCATCGTGGTCCCCCTCTCACAGGAGACAGTCCTCCACAAACTTTCTCCGACATGAATTCCTCCCATGGGCCGCAGCGTTCCCCACACTGCTCCGTCATGGGTCACTAACTTTCTCTGACTGGATTCTCTCCCACGGCTGCAGCCCTTCCAGAGCTGCTCTGGCGTGGGACACCCCCGCATGCTGCAATCCTCCCAGCACTGAATTACAGCAGCGGGGCTACCTTTTCCCATGAGACCCCGGCCTTCTTTGGGCACAGAACCTTGATCAGGCAAGCAGAAGCAACAGGCCGTATATCAATGTCTGCTCCACTGTAGATCTTCATGGGTGGCAGGGGGGGCCACCCTGCCGTCTCCCCACAGGATACAGGGGGGTCTCTGCTCCGGCACACCTCCCCCCTCCTTTCTTCCTCCGTTCCTCCACTGACCTTGGTGTTCACGCAGCTGCAGCAACTCCTCCTCACAAGTCCCCCTGCCCGTCACCACGTCATTCTTAAATATATTACCGCAGAGGCGCAGCTGATTGACTCAGTTTTCGAGCAAAGTTGGAGCTGACTTGGAGCTGGGGGAGCTTTGAGAAGCTTCTCACAGGGAGCCGCCCCGATAGCCCCCTCCCCTGCCACCAAAAAACTCCACCACTCACTCAACACAGGACAGGCAGCTTATTTGCCAAATTGATATTTTTCTTTACAATTGCTTACCAGAATGCACTTCTGGGAAGAGGTTTTGTGAGGGGCATTTCCAGTGCTCCTGGTGTTGCTTTGGATGTAGGACTTTACGCTAACATTTCATGTCTTGTCTTTCTGCATCATCTGCTTCTATTTCTGTCTTACAGTAAAGAAAATCCCAGGGGAAAGAAAAAAAAAAAAAACCTGAATCAAACAACTTCCCAGAGCCCAGGTGGATTTTCAGCTTCTATTTTTAGAAGGCTGAAAAAAATCTCTTAATATTATTGGTGCTGGGGAACCAAGGACAAGACTATGTGTTTGTGCCTGTGGGGATAGGGTTGAGGCAATAAGGTAAAACACAGAAGACTGGCATTTTAACAGACATGTATTGACATCCCCAGAAATAGTCTTTCTTGCAAGTACAATCTTTTACACTTAAGATGCCATATGTATGGCATCTGTATGTCATCTCTCTCCGTTTCCTTTCTGTGTGCTACAGGACGCTGTGAGAATCCTCATTTTCCACAAGGGGATTGGTCCAGGCATGAAAACTCTGAGGTAGAAAAACACTGCTGTAGGTCTAACTCCATCGGAGAAACAGCTGACAAGATATAAGACACATGCTTCTCATGTGAAGGACATAAACCATTGTTTTCATAGAATTTAGAAATCTAAGGCCAGAATGTGATGGCAGTATAGGCAACATGAAGGCAGAATAATTCTTTAGTTGCCAAAACATACATAGAAAAGTCCCAATAGCATTAACAGAGTGAGGATTTTGCCCTTACATTCTTAATTCCAAATATCTTTCTATCACAATTCAGGTTGTCACGCATAACCGTAGGTGGTATAGCCAGTTAGAAACTATCCATCCTGGGGACGGGCAAGAGCATTCTGGCTGCCTGAGCACATAGGAGGACCAGTGGAGCTGAGGCTTACATCTGGATGTCTAGCGAGCCAGAGCTTCACTGATATGGTACTCAAATTGTCCCTGTTACATCCTTAGCAGTCACAGCCAGTGCTGAAATCAGGATCTTGTAGAGATGAAGTAGAGTTAAATTAATTTTTGTATTATTTTATCCAAGAAAAATAAATACATTTTAAAATAAATAACACAACCTTGCATTGTTTGAGACTTATGGCTTCATACGTCAGTGTCCTCTAATGTCCTAACAGAGAAAGCAAAGTTTGAAGTGGATAGCAAGGAGGGGAAAACCTGGCATGATGAAGAACCTGGTTCTCAAAGAGCAGCACAGTTGCTGTGGAAGTGGTGAATAGTCCCTCCACATTGGCACAATAGTGGCTTGAGGCTCTCAGCAAATGATGGGATGTGTTGGGAAATTCTCAGTACTGGGTAACAGCGTCAAGTACCTGCACAGGAGTAGCTACATATAGTCTGACAGCACTTAGACATTTAACCAGTTTGATGAGTGGGAGCCTCATTAAATTCTCACAGGAAAAATTTCTGGAAAGCTTTTAGGGCTCACAGGAAAACCCAGGTCTTGGAGAACTGTTTTTTTGTCCCAGATTTCACAGAAGGGCATTTAACTGCTCTTTCTCCTGAGGCTGTAGTTCTTCTGATAGCCAGTAATTAATATTTAAAGACATTGTCCATTATCCTGCTGAGTGCAAATAGAAGTTCCTAATAATTATTTCTATTTTATTCTTTCTAAAAGCTGATAATGTGACACACTGTATCATGAACAATTCGGGTTTGTACTACAGCTGAATTTCCTAGGAATTACTGCAGTAAAAAATGGTCTGTTTAATAATGGATAGTTCAAAATATTGAGAAACAATCTCAAGATTTCTTATTTTAATGATTATAATAATGTGACTTTGATTAGGTCCTGCAGGCACAATCTGAAATGCTATCTGAATTAATATATCCGACACTAAAAAATAATTATATATAAAGTGATCTTGGATTGATCAAGTTTACCATGCAATGGCAACTAGCTACAAAAAAGACATAATTCTGTGGTATGTAAAAAAAAAAAAAAAAAAAAAAAAAAAAGAAGAAACTAATAGCTGCTCTACAAAAGCTTTTATCTATCGACATCATGTATTTTCTCCCCCTGTCCTGCTGAGGAGGGGGAGTGACAGAGTGGCCCAGTGAGCACCCAGCAGCCAGCCAAGCTCAGTCCATGACAGCAGCATTCAGTTTGAGGCATCATGTTTGAGCAGACCATAGTGCCTGGCTAATCTAGTGGTCTTCTATGATGGCGTGACTATGTCCAGTTCTGGGATCCACAGTACAAGAAAGACATGGACCTGTTGAATTGCATCCAGTGGAGGGCCATGAAGATGATCAGGGGTCTGGAGCACCTCCCCTGTGAAGAAAGGCTGAGAGAGTTGGGGTTGTTCAGCCTGGACAAGAGAAGGCTCTGGGGAGGCCTTATAGCAGACTTTCAGTATATAAAAGGTGCTTACAAGACAGATGGGGAAAGACTTTTTCCCAAGGCCTATAATAACAAGACAATGGGAAATGGTTTGAAATTATAAGAGAAGAGGTTTAGATTGGACATAAGGAATAAACTTTTTATGCTGAGGGTGTTGAGACACTGAAATAGCTTGCCCAGAACAGCTGTGGCTGCCCCCCTCCCTGGAAGTGTTCAAGGTCAGTTTGGATGGGTCTTTGAGCAACCTGGTCTAGTGGAAGGGGGGTTGGCCTAGAGGATCTTTAAAGGTCCCTTCCAACCTAATCCTTTCTGTGATTCTATGATAGTGAAAGATAATTTCAGAATTAATTTTACCATTTCCAGGTATTCCATATTAATAGTGGACAAGATGATATTGTTATAAGCAGACGTTAATATCTATTATTAATCATTTAAAAGCAACTGTTAGTCCATATTTACCTTCTTCTTTGATGCAGGACACTCAAGTAGTACATGAAATATGGAATACAGTTTTCAAATTTAAAATTAAAAAGTGTTTTCACTGAAACAGATGGACAGAAATATCTACATGGAGTCATGGAGTAAAAAAATTATTATTTCAACAAACCAGAATAAAGTAAAGGTTATTAAAGGGGCATCAGGTGCTAAGCAAATAGAAGCAAGTTAAAGCTGTCATCTACTGTGCTGACTGATTAGCTGCATAAACCATAAGGTAAAAAGCTGAAATGTCCAAAGTAGAAGAATAAAAAGGAAGAGAAAATGACTGCAACAAATAAAAGATTAAATAAGAAATATGTAGCATGACAGTACTTTAGCTGGTCCACTGTTAACCAGCCACTATTCACTATTACTAGTGTAATTAAAAGTAACATAGTTCTTCACCTTTCCCCAGTAAAACAAGTGAATTTCCAGGTAATGTGGGAACCCTAAAATAAACACTACTAAATTGGTCCATAATTTTGAACACGGAATTTCTGAATAAAGCCTGCTTTTTATAAGCACTTCAAGAAAGTTTCAGAGCTATTTATCAATAAAATAATTGGATCTAAAAAGTCTGGATTCATACATTTAATATAATCAAGCTAGTTTGTCCTAAAAATTACAAGCTTTGAAGAGTCAAACATTTGTGTCTAGTGAGAAGCTTCTGGAATCAGTACGGGTCTAAATTTATTTTGATAAGTAGTATACGTTCACAAAAAAATAGGTTTTAAATCATAATTTGATTTCCATCACAGTGAGCTTATGCAAATTGTGGTGCACGGTAGTCAACCATAAAGACCACAGTTTAATACAATCAAGGCTTTCTTCATTTGTTACAAATTGAGACCATCTATGAATACGCTCAGTACTTCACTGTGCTTAATTTTGAGACAGAAATCAATTTTTTATTACTAACACTAATTCTGGGCTTAAGTGACAAAGTAAGTGGCAATGCTGTTGGCTGGTGAATAGGGTAGACTGTACCCTTTATGAACCTTTTCTAAAGGAGTGATTCAGAATATTCACACGATTTCCTAAGAAATCAGTTCTCTGGTTGTATCTGGGACACAAATTGTAATTCTTTACAAAAACTGAGGTCTTTTCTGGATGTGACAGTGTTCTTAATTTTCCTATGTCATCCTTCAGGTTAAGGCCCTTCTGAAAAAGCTCCTCTTTCCATTGAGAGAATTCATACCCTTCTCTCATCTCTCTGTTTGGAAGGAGAGTAATCTACCCTGACTGGAGACATCCTTATTCCTATCACAGTTGAGTCATGGTGCAGAAAACAAGTATAGAAGGTGGGCTAAGTCAGGGTGGCTTTAGAGGCATCTGGAGTTCATGAAGAAAAAATATTCTGTCAGAAAAAAAAATCCCAGTGAGTTCACACTTCAGGCTGCTCAAATAAAATCAACACCCCTTTGCCACCTATTTTGTGTCATATGTTAGAAAGGAGTTCACTCTGGTACGGAAGGCTTGCCTGAGGCAGAGCCTGGTAAATAGATCTGTGAATGGCTCTCATACGGTGTGATCCAAGGTCTCTGAATCCAAGCCAGATATGAATCTGATACAGACTCCTCAGTTTAATTCCAAATTGAAAGCAACTTTTGTTGTGGTACATTCTGGGTCCCTTTACATACCTTTTTTTAGTGGAACAAATAGAAAAGGCTTGGGTTGCCTGACAGATGGCAGTTCAAACCAGTATAATGCCTGATAATACACCTGGCCCAGAGACAGAGCTGTGCTCATGTGTTATCATTTGATGGTCCTGTTTTTCAGTTTTCCTTCCTGTGCCTACCTTCCCAAAGAGAGGTATGGTTATTCCCCCTTTTATCAGTATGTCTCCTGTACACTTGACAAGCAGCTCTGATATTCACCCTGGATGGGTCAGAGCCAGGTATCTGCTCCACTTGTAGCAAGAAACTTAAAACAAAAATACACTTTGTTCACAGTCCAGTAATATAGGTGTTTTCAAACAACAAAAGGAGGCAAGGACAAGGTGCAGCATCTGCAGTGGCAGGAGATACGCTGGAAGAGTGAACTCCACAGCTGTATTTGATGGCAGTCCTCTTGTGAGCCTCAAAGTTTGTGACAGAGGAAGCTCCTTTCCTTTCCCCACATCACTGAATATAGGCTGCAGGTATATTCCACCATTGGGGTTTTGGTTCATTTTTTTTGCCTTTTTTCAGTGAAAATTCTAGTAAAAAATTTTGACGATACCCTTGGTTTGATGCTTGTTTGTCAGAACACTTTTACACCATTTTGTAATAGAATTCACTGTCTCCACAAACGTGAGCTTTCTGTTATCACACATATTTTATCAGGACACCCTGTTGCGGAAACTCTCAAACCACTTAGCAATAAAAAAAAAAAAGCAAAATTTATTTTTATACACAATTAATCAACATTCCTCAAACATACAAACAACGTGTCCAAATGTCCATGAGAGGTGAACAAACTATCACCACACAAACTTCTGGGGTTTAACAACAACCCAAAACACCAACCAGGGATTTAGCGACAACCCAAAACACTCAATCACTCACCTAGTAAACGGTGAGGACTCTCAACATCAAGGGACATCTTAGGGCAGTGTCCCAACCCATAGGAACCCTAAGGAGTCTCCTTGGGCAGTGTCCCAACCTGTAGGAACCCCGAGTAGTCTCCTTGGGTGCCGTCCCAACCCAAGGGGAGAGTCCTTACCCGCAGCACACTGCTCCGGGCAGGTGGGACAAGCTCAAAATGTCTCCCCCTGGGACTCCGTTTATACCTGAGCCGAATCTGACCTGTGGTCAATATCAGCCCCTGATGGCCAAAGACCCCAACTACTGTAAATCCCTGAGAACAAGGGCACAGGAAAGGTTCAACAGCCAGGGAGCCACAATTTCATCGGGCGGGTGCACCTGCCACACACCCAGTATTCTTCCTAGCTCACAGCTTTGCTCCAACTTATTCCTTGATTTCGTGTCTGTGCAATTTCCTATTGCTCCAGTGTCCCTTTCTCCCAGTCTTGATTCCTAATATACTGTTCCAATTGCTTAAAATACCCTCTCAGTAGAAATGTCAGTTGCCTTCTCTACATTCAATACTTATCAAACAGACAGTGTTAATGCATTTCCAACAGAAATGCTGCACAACCTGAATTTCAAAGAAAGGCAAAAACCATTACTCCCTGTCTAAGTGCTCTTCCAGGTGGAAAGCTGCCTGCTGCTCTTCGGCCTGTCCATTGCTGATAAACAGCGGGAAGGAGCCTACCCTTCCTGCTCATGATGTCAGCACAAAATAACATCTGGCAGCACTGTGCAGTTTTTATTTTAGTTTAGTTTACTATAGGAGAAAGCACAGTTTGTAACATATTTGCTTTGTAAATTCCATTTCCATTTTAATTAGAAGGCAAGTTCCTGCAATTTCCATCATAATTACCATAATCTGCTTACAGTCAGTATGATGAGTACAGCCAGGAGAAGCAGCTCGGTTATGTTTGCTGTATCCTGGGTGGAAATGTTTAACCAGATAAGTATTGGAAACAGTTCTGCTATCACTCCTTTTGAGACAATATTCATGTAGAGGAGTTGCTTGATTGACGGTATAGAGTAGGATCTATGTAGCAGGGAAGAAAGGGTTTAAAATGTATCTATGGATATATAACAATGGTCATAAGCAGAACTCATTTTTCTGGTTTTGTTGTTTATGGAGGAGATCATACTGAGGATGCTTACGTTTTCTTGGGAAATGACTTATATGGGTAGGAACATATTATGGATTTATTCACTATTGAATTTTATGCCTGTGTAACTCAATTGAGTCCAGAGTTAGAGCGATACAGCTCAGTAAATCAGACTCTATTATTCTTAGTTACTTATATGGAGTCACAAGCTAAATTCACTGTGATATAACCAGGAATATGTGTGTGGGAGGGTGCTTTAAAGAGGATTTTCAGTGAGAGCCATCAATCTTTCTGACTGCACTTACCTCTGCTCCACAGCACACTCTGCAACCAAAGAAGAGCTTCAGAGGGTGCTTTTGTAGGGCATCCTCATCTGTCACTTCAGAGCAGAGAAGCTGCTGCAGAAAAAGTGGGAGCATTCAACACTCTCTGTCACCTATACTGGCTTTGGTCTTCATCAACATTACACAGTTTAGCTGTAAAACTGATCTGTGGGAAATTAGTGTAACAAAACTCAAGGACAAGATTGGGGAAGTGAGGGTCTGTTTCATTTTATGAAACCTCTAGGCAGGTTAATTTTATCCACTGAGGCTTATTCTCTCACACCTTCCTTTCACTCACACTCTCATGTCCATATACTCAGAAGTCCCCAAATGTGCGTGCCCAAGTGGTCTGGCCACAATTGTTGTGTGCAACAGAGAGGACAAAAGGCTCTGACTGTTGAGGCTTCATGTTTGTTCAGTTTTTCTTGACTAGTGATGACAAACCAGTTTTATTTTATATACTTTAGGAGTTACAGATGTTACAGGGCAGCCCTTTGCTTCAGAATCGCACATACTTCAGACTCCACAAGCCTTAGGCAGGGTTGCTGATTATTGTGTGCTTGACTTTGTTTGAAATACATTTTTGAAATATATATATCTTTACGGCTATTGTCTGTTTTCCCACTCGGCTGACAAGAAAAGGAATGGCATATGTGATGTTCTGTAACCCCTCTGCCCCCATCCTGTGGTCAGAAAACAGAGTCTTTCCCTAACCAGGCATCTCTGCTGCGCTCTTGGCAGAGTGCAAGCCTTCAAGGAGTGAATAAATATCGTGTTCATCAACTTGATTGACAGGGAACAGTCACTGCCAATATAGGTCAGTCTTTAAACACTCACAACAACCTTAATACTTTTTAAAAGTGTCTTCAAGTACAAAAAAACAAACAAACAAACAAACAAAAAACAAACAAACAACAAAAAAACAACCAAAATTACACAACGAAGGGTAATCTTCCCAGTAGCTCTCCATGGTGAATACGTTTGGGTCCCTGATTGATAGTGGACTTTACTTTTTAAAAAATTGATTTTTCGCTAGTGCTACAAATGTATACAACCAGAAGCAAAGAGTGTGTCAAACTTTTTTTTTTTTTAGTAATATTTTAGACAGTTTTTAATAAAATCTGAGCAAAAGTTAAATACTGAAGACAACTAAATCTGAAGTGCCATTTATGACTGTCTAATACATGTTCAAATGGTCACTTCCACTGACTGCATTTCTGGCCTTAAATTACTCCATGAATGTCTTTAAGTTTTTCAGTGCTATTTTTTTCATGTTAACTGCCATTTGCTAAAGCTAAAATTTAAGAAATGTGTTTATTAATTAAGTGGCAGTATGATTGTCACAGCCTCCTATTGCAAAAAATAAAAAATAAAAAACCATGCTAAATTGCTCTGGTTAACATTTACATAATATTTTCACTGCACTCATTTGAACAATCATGATTTGTTTGGAAACCTCTTTGTGCGTATTGAAGTGGCTAATCTGGAGTTAACCACATAGAAATTTATTGTTTAATTGAATAAAAACTGCAAGATTTTGATCCTGCAGTAATAAGAAATGTCCAAAACAGTGTTGATCACTGGACTGGCTAAATGAAAACAGCCAGGTTTTCTTACTACTTAAACTGAAGCCAGGATCCTATGATCATTGATATGGGATTTGTCTGCTACCAACACACTTAGGAAGACAAATGTGCTTTGGATTAAATAAAGGCAAAGAACCACATTTTTCTTAGTTATAAACCATATATGAATTATTTCAGACCAAATATTGCCTTCTGTTCCATAGCTTTCATAAAGGCATAAAGATGGTATTAACTGTTGGAGCCAGTCTAACAAGCTCCACATTCTGTGAGAAACATCCCCAACCACACAGGAAAGGTAATTTTAACCAATTAATGTCATAAATCTGATCCTATCACTGTATTTTAAAAGTATGTGTGGATATTATGTGTCCCTAGTGGTTAATTAATTTGATTATGAGACCTATCTTGTACACTATCTTTGACCTTGTGATGGATAGGGAGTGAGATTGGTTATACCATTATGAGAAATTAAGATATGAAGGATGTTATCATATGAGCTTTCTTACATACAAGGAAGAAAATAAATATAATATATACTCCTTTAAGAAATGTAGATAAATAGAAAAACTGAAGTTTTCAGATACTCTGCAAACATGTTTGTCTGCTGCCATAACACAGTAGAACATCCAAAATAAGCATAACTCTGGTTTTGTCTGCATCCAGAAGAGAGGTCAAGCACATACTTGGGTAAGTGCCTCAGCTAAGAGTCACTCTTGGTTCCTGATCTTCTGCAGCTCCAAGAACAGAAAGGCCTGCCTTTGCCCCAAGCTATGATTTTCTTGGAAAACAATGTGGGTAAATTCCATAATAAAAGAGACAGAGGAATACCTGCCAAGCCTTCAGTGTGATGCTCCCTCCACATGATTTATCATTCTCTCTCCTTACAGCTTAAACGTCAGGCAGTTTGCTACTGTCTAAGCCCCTGACTTGGCTAGAAACTGGAAAACATTAGCCACACCATCTGGGTCTGATACGAATGAAGCAGAAGGCAGCATTTTCAAAATGCTGGAACTCCAGCCTTCCAAGTGCTCAATCACTTGTATCTTTTCCAGTCTCATTTTGGTGAAGTAGTTTGTTTTTTGTTGGTTTTTTTTTTTTTTTTTTCCCCATAAAACCACTTATTTTTCCACAGATTAATGATATTCCACCACTAAACGCTTTTCCCACATGCATGCACCCTGGGGTATCATGTGAATCTCAAGCAAATGCGATGACAAGCGCAAGCTTGTGGGACCCTACAGAGGTCTCCGATCTACAGCTAGAGGAAAATTTCGTGACTACTTCTGAGATGCATGGAAGAGGCTAATTTGCTGAAAACAATGTTTCCCCCAAAACTCTCACTGAACTGCACACAGTTTGGCTAGAAATCTGTCACAGCTTCTGCCAGCACATCATCTCACAGATGCTGTCTGGCCTGGCTTTCCCTAGTTCCAGGGCAGTCTCACCGTGTGCCATGCCCTCATGTGGGAAAACACAAGTTTTTGCAGTTTTTGTGCCAAAACCCCATTTGCCACAGGGTTTGGGAGTCATAATATTAGAAGATCTGTGTAACAAGGTGTCTGGGAGACCCACGAACCCCAGAACAAGCTGGTTTCCCCTTCCCTCTGGAGGAAGAAATAGAAAGCTGGATACCTTTGGGGTTAAACTGGTGGGCTGCAAAACTCCTCATTTGTTGCTCCTAATATCTTCAGGCCTCCCAGATCCTGACAGCACCAATAGTGTGCCATAAAGGGCCTTCAAACTCCACACAGCAAACTCAAAGATTTTATTTTACCTATTAAAGGTTTGAATTGTCATTAATTTAAAAATACTGTCATTATGGTGATAAATAGTCATTAATTTAAAAAAACCTTCAAAATACACTTTTTTTTTTTTTTTTCAAATAGTAGGAAATATTCAGAATTTTAGAATCCCCTGAAGAACATGACCTTCTGATTACTCACTAACATGGGAACAAATGAACGATGGATCAGCACCATTCATTCTACCAGCAACATGCAGAGGAGGAAGGCAAACACCATCCCTCCTGGAGACCAGGGCTAAGCCAAGAGATATCCTGGTGATTCCATAGCCTCTATCATAAAACTACAAATAAAAGGAAAGAGATGAAGAGAGAGAAAACAAGCCTGATGGGTAAAAATATATTTTTACTTTAGTAGAAGGCTCACTGCCTGAAGCTTGAATGAAGATCAGTTTCAGTAAGAAGATATTAAAAATCTCCAAATAAATTTTTTTTCTTTTTTTAAAATAATTCTGAATGTCATTGATTTCACAATGCAAAGTTCTGATTCTTTCTGCCGTGCTCTAAACAAGTTACTCTAATACAGGGCTGGGTTTTTTTTTCACTAGAGGTTGAATTTCTGGCAAGTGTTTTGTTTCACTCTTCCCAAGGCCATATTTGTTTGCAGCAAGATAAGAATTAACTTGCAAGGTAGCAGCCCACAAACTCTGCAGATAGTGATCTTTAAATAGGATTCTGTTGAATTCATAGAGGATTAGAATAAAACACCACAAAACATTTACCTTGAAAAGCTCTAGTTTCTTATATCAGTTTCCCCAGAGTACATTTACAGTAGCTGTCACCAAAGATAGCTTGTTGCTGATGAGCCTCAAATGAGCACTTCAAGTCCATGAAACAGAAGGTGCATAAGCAATCACATTAATGCTCTCTAACCAAGATGAATAGCATAAGACAATTTTAATTTGCATACTGACAAGGGCTAAATTGCAGGGTTCACCTGTAGCAAAAATAAATCAGATGGTGATCATTGTTTTTGCTTTTCTTAAATTAACATCTGCCAAGTACACCATCAAAATTCTGGTCACCTAAAGAAAAACATATTCCAAAGCTAAATGTCATCATTACTTCAAATTGCTGTGACTTATGATACAGAAAGCAATGTTTAGTAGCCTCTAGCAAAACAGTGGCCTTTTCACAGTCATCTGCAAGAAACAGTAATAGTGTTGATAAAATATGATACGTTTTTGTAATGTCACAGGC
This sequence comes from Tyto alba, assembly GCF_018691265.1. Lineage (NCBI taxonomy): Eukaryota > Metazoa > Chordata > Aves > Strigiformes > Tytonidae > Tyto > Tyto alba. The sequence goes on from NW_024881282.1 coordinate 55,995,923, forward strand.
TTTCAAATAGTTGAAAAAAATCCCTGATAACAGATGGGATGTTTTTTGACATTAAATATGCATTTTTTTACACATGGCAGTGAATGAGAAAAGTGTTAGCTTAATAAATAGTGGTGCTCATGAGTACCAAGTAGTTTGAGTTGGCTTTTTTCTGTCAGATATTCTGGCTTTATGATATTAACACAAATTAGAAATGTCTAGTAGTTTTCACTCTGTACATTGCTGTGCATAAAGGTCTCTTATATAACGTCAGGATGTTCAGCTCTATAATATAGCACTACTGACAAAGAAACTTATATACATATTTTTTATGTGGCTGCTTCAAGGAGCTCTAAAAAAAATGCCCATGACACTTTGTGAGCTCAAGTTGTAACATCACTTCCTTTACAGAAAGGAATAGATCTCCTCTAGGTCCAAGTCCTTTACTTTCTGATAAACTTGCTCACAGCTGAAAATGTTGAAGGATGTTTTTTACAAGACTGTTTTTTTTTTTCTGGGAGGGAAACAGTTGATGGGAAAAAAAAGACTCCTTAAAATCAAAGCTTTTCACAGGAACATGCCTGTTTGAATACAAGTTCCCTCTATGAAACATTTTTCCACATCAGAGTGGAATTTCCCACAGAAATCAAAGAAATACAGCTGTCTTCCTTCTGAATTGGCTCTCTCTTGCCCCGGGGTGTGTATCACAGCTGGTTTATTTAATCTACTGAAATCTTCTTGTCTTTTTTATTATTTTCCCAGAAGAATTTGGACCTTATTGTTTCACCCTGAAATTTCAGCTTTGCATGGAGTGTCTATATCTCCAACCTCACTGCAGTTAGCAAATCATCAGAGAAATTACTGTTAAAATTCTACTGGCTGCTACTGGCTTCTGTACAGCCTTTTTTTCCTTTCACACTTTCTGACTTGTTCTTAGTTTAATCGCAATACTGTCTCTTTTCTATTCTTCAGCTCAGCCTTATGAATACCCTGAACCTCATTTCCAATTCATGTTATGCTGTAGCCACAGCCATTTCAGGCAACAATGGACTCCAGAGTGCCTAGGGAGAAAAATCAGATAATATATAAGAACATATTCGATGTTATTTTCCTAATTTGCATCAGTTCTTTGCTATTTTTTTGGACAAGCATTACTGTGATTTAATTAAAATAATTCCATGAATTTGAAGCAATTGTGCTGTTACATGATTTCATGTTGCATAATCAAAGAGCTTTGTACTGAAATCACCCACTTGATTTTAGTAGGATGAGCCCCATGGCAAAACAGAAACTGAAGTGCAACCTCCCACTTCCCTCCCCCTTCCAGAAGAAATTTAAAGAGAATTGGAAGTCCCTAGCAAAGAATTTTGGTCTGGAAAGAAGAGAGACACTGTATTACAATATGTAATTTAGTTGTTTTTATTGCAGTTTCAGCTTTCAGCTGAGAATTAATTTATAAACAAAATTTGGGGTGTTCCTTGTTATGCATTGCAGAATTTAGCTGCAATGGATATAGAAAACCTATCATGACGTAAGAAGAAACCATGTAGTGACAAACAGATGTATATGGTAAACCTTACACAGGTGTAATCATGCAATAATACAGATGAAACAGAGGCATTCAGTGAAAAGCTGCAAGGCTAAACTGGTATTTCAGCAATTAAAGTGTATACAGGTGCAAGAGAGTGGAGAATCAAGATGGTAAGCACTGCGTGTTCTGGTGAGAGCTGTAACGTTTGTTCTAACACTGTTGGTTCATGAGATACACTGTTTAGAATCAATTTCAATTTACCCTAAATCTACACATATATACCCCTGGCTGACACTTCAGCTCTTTCAAATGTGTATAGATACTATAAATGTCTTGCCTGGGTAGGTTCTTTGTAGAAATCTAAATCCAAATAGAAGCTAACAGAGGCAGAAAAGATTCAGCCTGTCTCTGGAAGGATTTTAAGCACTATTCAAGTTGCCTAATAAAAAAGCATATACAGATTTTTCTATGCCAGTCTCACAGTACATGAGCAGATACTAGGTTAATGAAGATTCATGCAGCAAATTCAAATGTATGCATCAAGAACTTCCTGTAATCAGATATTAGAAGTTATGGTTTCATTTCTTTTCCCCTTCAGCAGCAGCAGTAAGACAGAAAGAACAGGCAATTACCATATCCTTTTCTAACTGTCTCCTATAGCTACACCTGAGCCCTCACATAAACAGCATTAATCTCCTTTTTAAAATTAATGAAGACTAATGAAGGAAAATAAGCCTCCACAAGGGAAAAAAAAAAAGTTTCTTTTGTGTAAAGGTAACTCTAGTATCTATCACAAAATGCCATTCCATTGGAGAAAGCCATATAAAATAACTAACTGTAATACGAACTGATGAATGTTATCTCTTTCCAAGCAGATAAGTGAATCAAATGTTAGTTTTACTTTAAATAAGGTTATTAGTAATAAAAATGGTATGAAACTGATCTATAATCTGAGCTAAGTGAAATCAAATGATGGAAGAATAGAGGAAAAAAATTATTTAAATAAATTTTTACAGATCTATTTTATACCATATTTGGATATTATAAGGTTCAAATTCTAAAATTTAGAGAGTAGAGATGAATAAGAAGAGACGCATTTTTTCTGTGGGTATACTGAAGAAGCTGTTTTAAGAAAAAGTATGAAACTGTTATATACCAGTTATGGTATAAACCAAACTTCAGAAGTATTCAGCCAGTTGTTAGAACTTGTCCCTACAAAGGAAAGTGTCAACTAATGAGGACTCTGGAAGTTGTGTAACTTCCCTCAGATAACGTTGAGTTAGTCCTACCACATCATTGTGTATTAATATATATGAATTTATATTCATATATATGAACACACATATAATTAATTGACACATATTGATGCATATTAGCATATGTGTACACAATACATAGATGTAATTTATATTAATATACAATATGAATATGTAATATATATTCACATGTATATTTTTTATATATATATAGTCACTGACAGTCAGGACAAAATCTGCAGGTATAAATCCATTTAAATCTATTTTTAAGCTCATCTAAATCTGTTATCCCAATATCTACCATGTTATCTCTGTGCTAAACACTACACTCAAAGGCAAATGGGAAGGAGTAATTGTTGCCTGTTCATCAAGTAATCTTCATAGAATTGAATTTTTGGGGAGTATAGGGATAGCACCTCTAGCATGATATCTCATAAATCAGCTGTATGAGCACTGTGATTTGTCACTATCATTCAATGCACAACGGTTCCTTCTTTCACAGTCAGAAATCTGAACATCAAATCTGGGATCTCTAAGTGGAGCACGGGTTTACCAGATACCATTCACTCCAGACCAGTCTGCTATCTGTCTTCAAAGAGATAGCTGAATAGCTAGACAAATGAAAGATGGAAAACTGAACGCATTTGGCTTTTGGCCAGGCATAGCATAGGATTTTGTAGAAGGAATTATCACTTATACTAGAGAAGATGAGGAAAATTGTGAGATCAATAAGGAACTGGTTGAAAAGAAGATGAAAAGTGATGATAGGCAGGTACCAGACTGAATGAAACATTTTTATGAACTTAAAATTAAAAAAAACCTATGTACCTCAGGACTCCCTGGACAGCACTCTGTGTGTCATACTGGCAGAGCCAAAATCAGAGTGGTCATCATCCTGATTTCAGAGACAGAATATTTTACAGGAAGAACTGTCTGACTTCAATATTGGGGGTAGTATTAGTACAGATTTTCAAAACTTTAACTGAACTGAAGTTTCTTCCATTCTGCTGGAAATGACAGAAGATTGAGACCTAAATGTAGAAGCTGATTGTGAAATAACACTGAACCACCTATATCATGAAGCAAATTCAGTCCTACAATACATCCAGTTTGGTATTTCTACCAGAGGCAAGCAACTGCAGTCAGCGTTTTGCAAAAAATTTGTTCTGGAAATCTGTGTATGTTTCTGATTGACCACTGAAAAAAAAAAATTTAAACCTAGAAAAAAAAACAGAGCAGGGTTATGACACCAAACGAATCAAAAGAGGATCTTAAGAGGACAGCGAAAGGGTTTGACCTATTTTGTATAAGAGAAAAAAGACCAGAATAAATATTATGGGTTTTTATAAATACACTAGGAAGATACGAAATAGGAGAAAAGAACTATATGATTTAAAGGGTAATGATGGTTCAAAAAATAATAAAAAAAAAAAAAATATTATAAATCTTTAGTGTGTATCTTTAACTTTAAAAATAGTCTGCAATCATGTGAACAATGAGTTTAACAGTTACAACTTTCCAACTGGAGTACTGGGAACAAACAGATCACAACAATTTTAGGAATGATATTGTCTAATGTGTTCAGACATTTACATAAGAAGCAAACAAAAAAAAAGAAAAAAGAGGACTACACAGGGCTACTCTGAAGTAGGAATGAGATTAAGGCTATCTAGATACAACTACTTTGATTTGATTAACTGTTTTTTGGCCAATCCTGTTGGGTAAAGGAGACTCACCCAGGTGACCAGCTCAGTCAAACAGATCACAACAATTTTAGGAATGATATTGTCTAATGTGTTCAGACATTTACATAAGAAGCAAACAAAAAAAAGAAAAAAGAGGACTACACAGGGCTACTCTGAAGTAGGAATGAGATTAAGGCTATCTAGATACAACTACTTTGATTTGATTAACTGTTTTTTGGCCAATCCTGTTGGGTAAAGGAGACTCACCCAGGTGACCAGCTCAGTCAAAAGCAAAGAACATAAAGCATTCAGGCCTGGCTCCCACTCATCTTCATTTTAGGATTTACAAGCTAGGACTGCTCAGATTTGAAATCAAGTATTTCCTTTCTTAGCATTCATCACTGAAACTACTTTGCAAACTCTGTTTATCCTTTCTTACAGTTAATGTATTCCTTCTCCCAAATGCTACTGAGTCACAGCACTGTATTTCATAGGACTGGTTTCAGTCCTTCCAATATCCTGAATATAAGTTCCTGGCAGAGCATCCCAATTTCCTCACATACCGATACAAGGTTCTTCCACAGAAACAGTGCACAGAAATTTTAAGTTAATTACACGAAAAGAGTCCAGTGTTCTGAATATAAGTATCTAAAAGGTGCTTAGAGTACAGAGGTAGCATTTTGAGAAAGCACTGAGGTCCACAGTCTATCCTAGTGTGAATATTCTAGACACTGGATGAGTAGGACGAGATGCAAAATGGATGTCAGTTTTGGACCATGATCAGAAAAAAGTAAAGAACAGAAGCTATTCTAAGTATGAAACATGAAAGAAAAGACATCAGATCAGTAGAGCTGCTAAAACCAGAAAGACAAATTCTACCAAAGTATTAGAAAAAATTCCCCAGAAGCATGTGATGACGGTAAATGTGGTCATTAAGACAATACTGGAACAAAGAAACCTTGATGACCATAAAAGTATAGAGGCAGAAGCTTATTGTTTGTAATGAGAAAAATCATGGTAGAAGTAATAATCATCAGATTAAAGGCAATTTTAAAGGAAAGAGACTCTAAAGGAAAACATGCTCTCAGAATATGCTAAAGCTGCACTGGTTTAAAGTATAGAAGCTGACACTTAATGGGGCAAAAGCAAGAAATGTATCAGGACATGTCTTGGTATTCATTGACTTTTTGAAGGTAGTTGTTTCACATAGTACTATGCAAAGCTGAATAATTATATGTAGTTCCAGTCAAGTTTATTGCAAATGTAAACACTGTGTACAAATTTCTTGCAGTGCTTAAAGGACTACTGGAAAAACAAGTAAGTGGCTCAAGTCAAGGACAAACCACCACTTTTTATCCTGCTCCTAAAGCAGATATGATAAATGTTATGTGCAATGAAGAATATAACATTGATGATCTCCATGTAACTGTCTCAATCCAGGCAGATGACACCAGCATGAATTCATATGAGTGACACAGGTGCAGGACTTTGCACCTGACCTTCCTGAACTTCATAAGGTTCATACAGGCCCACTCCCCAAGCCTGTCAAAGTTCCTCTGAATGAAATCCCTTCCCTCCGGTGAATCAACTGTACCACATAGCTTGGTGCAATTTGCAAACTTGCTGAGGGTGTGCTTAATCCCACTGTCTATGTCACTGATGAAGATATTAAATAGTATTGGTCCCAGTATAGACCTTTGAGAGACACCTCTCATTACTAGTTTCCACTTGGATATTGAAATATTAACTATAACTCTTCAGACACAGCCATCCATCCGGTTCCTAATCCATCTAACAGTCCATCCACCAAACCCATTTCTCATCAACTTAGCAGTAGGAAAGATGCGAGTGATCATATCAAAGATCTTACTGAAGTCTAGATAGATTACATCGTAGCTCTTTCTTTGTCCCCTGATGCAGACATTGTGTTATTAAAGACCACCAGATTAGTCAGGTGTGATTTGTCCTTGGTAAAACCATGCTGGCTGTCTCTAATCACCTCCCTGGCTTCCATGTCTTCAAGGAGGATCCATGATCTTACCAGGCATGGAGGTGAGGCTGAATGGTCAGGGTCTTCTTTTTTACCCTTTTTAAAAAAGGGTGTGATGTTTCCCTTTTTCCTGGTCATTGGGGACTCTGCTTTACAGCCACATTTTTCCAAATATGATGGAGAATGGCTTGGTAACTACATCAGTCAATTCCCTCAGGATCCCGTGGTGCATCTTGTTGGATGCCTTGGAAATGTTTATGTTCAGGCTTCTCAGGTGGTCTTGAATCAGGTGACAATCATGCCCACAGAATGGGAGAATTAAGGTCTGTCTTGTTTTTTTCAGGGCTGTGTGAAGGCAATTTGTTGACCATATGTTGGAGACATCTGGAAATTGAGTATCTGCAATCAGTTTCAATTTTCAACAATGTATATAATAAAAAAAAATTTTAAAACGGTTATCTGCTGCTTGTTGACACTTAGCCAGGGGAGTTAGGCAACTATTTGCTACAAAAGAGTTTGAACTGAGTTCAGCTATGAATTACAGACAAGCTAAGAAAGCCAAAGCAAATGTTTACTTTGATAAAAGTTAGCAAGACAATTCTCAATAAACGAAAAGTCTTTCTGAACTAGAAGTTTATGTAACAGTCTAGATGAAATGTACCATAAATGGATTGAGTTTATTGAGTTTTTAATATATTTTAGAGTAGGAGGATTGTGCATGACAGTAAAGTTGATGGAAGAAAAAATGATGAGGGTAAATTTACTGTGTTAATGAACTTGAGCTATACCAGCAGGAATGCCTTCTACTGGCCTGTATGCTAACCAGCCCCATTCATGACACGTAGGCATTTGGCCTGGTCCGGCAGAAGCTTGAAAACAGTACTGTTATGTAAACTTCTATTACATTTTTATCATAAAATATTGTGAATGAAGTAGAAAATAGTTTTGATTATCTCTAATGATGTCTTACAATTTTCTGAGGCTTTTGGGGCTAAACTCAAATAAACTAGAGCAAAGCATGAAGCAAGCAGAAGTACAGTTCATTACTTTCAATGATCACTGTGACTCTTATACAATCACAGATTTCTCCAGTGACAGGGGAAGTCTTCTACAGAGGGGCTAGATTGTTTTATCATCTCTCTAAGGCCTAGCTGTGATTTTTAAACATACATCAGAGCCTCAATTATTTTTCTATAAATTGACATTTATTTAAAGATTCTACAATAGGAAAGAATACTCAGGAGAAATAGAGGAACAAGAAATCAAACTACATTTCCTGTTTAAGCACCTAAAAATCTGTGTTTAAACCCACAAGACAGGAGTTATTCCAAGGTGCTGCTCTCAGATTCACTGCATCTTCACCATTATAGCTCTCTTAGAGAAAGGGGGACTTCCTCCTTATTGAATGAAGTAGGAGAAGTAGGGAAGGAGGTCATATGATGTTTGCATTGAGTGGCGAGTAAAAGCAAGATTTATAAAATTTATATCTCATTTATAATGTCCCTCATGGAATTTGGACACTCAGGCATGCTTTGTGGGATTAGAAATAGATATCTTAGCACACGCAAATGAGTGGGAATATGGAAGCATACATTCAAACTGTGCTGATGGCTGTTAGTATCACATGGGAAATTATATAGTTTGAAGAAATTAGGGATGCACAGAAAAATTGAAATTTGGAAGATATCTGCTGCGTTAGACTGGAATAGGTTCAATCTGGAGAGAGATCACCTTGAGAAATCAGTTTTAGTTCTGGCATGGACCACAGGCAGTGTTGAGGTGCATATGTGCTCCCTAAATGCTATCTCCTACTGCCACTGCTGGAGTCATAACACTGGGCTAGACAGATCACTAGTTTGACTCAGTAAGGTATTGCTTCTGCTCTTACAACTGCTTCATTTTTCATTACTGGCCACAACATGAAGTTTGGAAAAGTGCTAGTGAAATCAGCCAGTAAAACAAAGCTGTCTGCTGATGCAGAGTAAGAATGGATTATCAAGCAAGAAAGATCTGGGTAACCTCAAGGACGCCAGCAACAGAAGCATCATCAAACTTATTAATACGAGAATAGAAACTCATTAATATTTTGCTAAGGATTTTTGCTTTAAACAATGGCTTCATATTGGGAAATGACAAAGTAATTTAAAGACTCAGAAGGATACAGCCATGAAAATGTAGATGTTATTATAACAGAAGCGTCTTTGATGGAAGTGGGAAGATATTAATGCCATCTTAGTTGTGATTCTCAGGAATATTTTTTGACATTCCAGACACTTATGTGCAAGAGATTCACCCAGGTTGTACTGGTTTTGAGGAAGGGCTGTTAGGATGCTCAGAGGAAGAGCACACTGATCTGAGAGGAGGCCAAAATTACCTCTAAACTTCAGTCGCAGAAGGTGGTACAGTGCTGTGTAGGAATACTGACTTTAAGCTAGCAGGCTTGGGTATTGTCAGCAGTCCAATTGCAACAATAAATAGTTCACTGTGGGCTAAATTACTGTCAAGACTGCTACCCACACTCAAGTTATCTAAATAAAAGCTGCTCACATATCTCTGCTCTTCACCCTGGTCACAACAGCAGTAACAAGAAGGATAGATATCAGGTTTTGTATGGGGATACAATTCATAATGACAAGCTAAGCACCCTAATTTGTTAGCTTGGTAAAAAACAAAACAAAACAAAAACAAGCAAATAAAACCAAAACTTAAACTGGGAGGAGATAAAATTGCTCCTAAGAAATATAAGGCAAGAATCAAGAGGGGGGTTTGCTGCTAGGAGCTATTTAACCTGTTAGGCTATCCCAGAAAAACAAATACAAGTCACTTGTCCATGAATATATTGAGCCTGGAAATTAGAAAAGGTTTCTAAATAAGCAAACAGCAAGATCCTAGAACAAGCTTTCAATCAGAACTGTGGGTCTAAAACCTAACATTTTAGAATAGAACTTGATTAGATTAAGAATAGGATTTAACTTTGAGATTTCTTACAATCACTGTAATCGAGTTTCATATACTGTTATGACTGAAAACATGTATAGATTTCATTACTGTGTAGTGCTTACTTTGTCTTTCTTTAAATGAGAAACCAAGGCCATGTTGCTAGTCTGTTCATTTCATGATTTCAAACTGGTGAACCCTCAGGATCAAGATTTTGGGTGACTGTAAATAATACATTTTCTCTTTAAAACTTTGTAAATTACATGGTACAAATGAAAATATCCAACAATTATAAATTAATTTCTCATTCAAATTCAGAGGACTAAAGAATACAAATTTGTATTAATTCCTTTCCAGCCTGCGTCTAAACATTTTATTTAAAATAATATTCTGCTGTTCTAAAGAGAAGAAAACAGAATAATTCCTTCTTATTTACTGCAAATTCGGAAAAATCATTAGGATACCTTCTCAATATCTGTCCAGATACCATTATGGCCTTAGTGTATTACAAGTGTCATTGATCAAGAAACAGAAAACTCAGTTTTCTCTTAATGTGGGAAAGCAGCTGCAGAACACAGGTGTAGAGAAAACAGACCTTATATGCGAACTGCATTATTTATTTATTTATTTATTTATATAACAATGTTCATATTTCTGGAGGAAAATTACATTTCTTGTCCCCTACTACAATCAAACTGCAGTGGAAAATTCTAGAATCAAAAAAAAAAAAAATTACTTTTTTATTTAAAGATTATTCATATATCTTCTAATAGTTATTTTCTGATACAATGTCTACAAGATGAAGGACTTTAAACTCTTTCAAATCAGCAAGTGGCTGTTGCTCTGAACAGTAGAATTGTGGAGGACACAATGCAATCATTGGAGCATATCACAAAGTATAGATCAGTACAGTCAATAAGCCAATATACTAAAACTGAAATAAATGCCAAAGATCCATCTTTAAGGTAAAGCAAGGGTATATGTATATGCATGAGTATAGATGTAACATTTCTTTCTTGCATATGTGTTAGTGACTCAGCCACAGCCTAGCAGAATGTCAGTGTGCCCTCCCCTTCCAAAAAAAAAAAAAAAGCCAACAAAAACCCAAAACCAAATAAAACCAACAAGCCAACACCAAAAAACAAAACCCAGACTAAATGAAAAAGGAAATTCAAGTGTTGTTCAGGGGAAATAAATGTGGTGGAGTCAGTTTCTGCTTTTAAACTAAAAGATCCACAAGAACTATGACCTCTTTCTGAGAGGAAATTAGATCTGCCATCTGTACTATTTTGGATTTTTTTATATGGATTATCTTTGTAAAATAAAGTCATCTGTACCATAACAGAGGATCATGTTCTCATTTACAACTAAGCTCCTTTACACTGCTTAAAAAACCCTTCCCATTCACTTTAAGATCTTTCTATGCTACCATCTAACAAATCTAACTGAGACTGAATGAGTATCAGGCTCTGTATATACATAGGGAACAGAGCTATATGAAGAGGGACCCAGACGTGTGGATTGAAGCTAAGAAAGAGCAGGAGAGCTAATCCCAAAGGTGTTAACTCTGTGATTACTGAATGAAGATCTTCAAGATAACTGGATTTTTTGTTGTTTTATTATGTTTTATTAGAAAATAAATATACAGATCTCTAATATTAGTTTATTCTTCTGGTCTCTGTGGAATGTGAACAAACATGCATTGCTGGATTTTATAAGCCCTAAAAAATAAAGTGGAAGAAAAAGTCATTAATTGAGCTAAGAAAGAAGAATAGACAGGGAGTCTGGCATTTGGGACTCAGTCTCTGCTTCTGTATCAAACATCTAGGGAACAGGAAAGTATCTTTGGATAACATTTCACAAACTAATTTGGTCTTTGAGCTGTGCATGTCATCCAGCTGAGTAAATATTATTTGCAGCCAACTGAGTAAGTCGTTACATTAGCTATAGTGAAATTGCTGATTTTGAGCACTTAAAGTGGAGAAGGTCAATAGCAACAGGAAGAATTAATAGGCATGTGGCTTTTATAAAGTTCCACAAAGTTTAGCCTCCCCTCATTTGGCAATAATACTTGGTTTGAAGCTATAATCTGCAAAGCAAGGTAATTCTTGCCTTGGGTTGCTGTGACAACCTTAACACAGCTTCTGTGAACAACCTGAAATTGTATCTAAGAATACAATATGACTGTAACTCCCAGCCAGGCTTAAGGGTACAGGGAAGAAGTGGAAGAATTAAAGGAGAGTTTGATTTTTATGAGTTTTATTCTTTGCTAAGAGAATCTAGCAGATTTCTGAACGACAAAATATAGAATTTAACTTGTTTTTGTTTTAGTTTATTGATTTTTTTGGTATTACAAGCTCAATTCCCTCATTATCCTGGAAAGTTATGTCTACATTTAATGATTAGAATATTGAACCAGTAAATTCCACAGTTTGTCCTGAAGTCTCAGCTTAGCTACAGCACAGTTTAGCTCCATTTTATGCAAAATCAATATATTTACTTCCTAAAGAAATTCAAGTTTATCAAGGAAGAGGAGTGGAACAGAGAGGAAAAACAGTGAGTCCAAATTTAACCTAAATATTTGTGCCGATCAGGAAGATGGGAAATATTCCTGAGGTATCTCTGTTCCACAGTTTAAACTTAGCCAGTGTTCACCTGAGAAGGGAAATTGCAAGAACTCATGGGATTAAAATGACTCCCCTGTAGTTACATAGCTTCCACAACAAATTGAAGAAACTCGAGGGTGTATCTGTTCATCATTAAAATTACTATTCAGTTCCAAAGCCAGAAAAATCAGAAGCAAGGACGCATCTAATATATATTCAGTGACTGTTTTTATTTAAGGATTAATACACCTAAACATCTGAGAGTCGCCCAGCATGTCAGACAAAATCCTAATAAATAAACTTATTATTAGTAATAATAACAATTCTGGCAGAAATTATACAAAGAGAAGCAATGGAGTCAGCTTCTGTGTATCATGAAGAAGCAAAAGCAGGCAGAGATTTTATTCATAAATATTCATAAAATATCTCTCTTCATAAATCACCTTTCAGAGCAACTTTGGTATTTGGAAAGTCTGTTCTTCAGAGAAACTAAACACTCAGACTTCACTTGATGAGGGCCTCATGAATTGATACTTTGAATGTAGTTAGACGCCCCCTGTTTTTTTTCATTGACATTCTTTGTTTCATTAAATTTGGTTTAAAAACAGGAGGAAAAAAATTGCAAGAATCTTCTCAAATATCCTGAACAGATCTGTTTCCCATGTTTTCATAGATCTGCCTTTCATCTCACTGTCCCTTTGCACACAGCACACATAGAAAAACACTCTGACTAAAATGGCTAAACAGTGAGATCATCATCATCAGAACTAATTTAAAAAAATCATTGCTGAAGAAAAAATAATATTAAATATTTGCACCAGAAACCTAAGCCTAAAATTACAATCCTGACCAGGAAACAGAAAACTTACCATTCATCTTGTGTCTAATAAAAGCCAGCTAATCCTCAACCAGATTCCTTACCCTTCTTCATATTGGTTTATTTTATTTCATATGGATTCAATGAATATAAAGGCAGAATCAAAATAAATCCACAAGCCCAGATATTCTCACTTATTGCACTTGCACAGTAATGTGGAATGTGTGATGTAGTCCTGGATAAATAAGGTATATTAAAAGGACTAAATGAATTAGCAAGATTAGCTTTGTTTATGAGAAACACTGTCATATATTTCATACAAAAGTGCATAGATAGTACTAGATTAATTTTGCAAGCCTATGATCTCCAGAAATCTATATTGAATCCTTTCAGTTTCCTGATGGTAATTTCCCATAATAATAGGGACTACAGATTTGCAAAAGCATTGTCATGATAATAAGCTCTATTTCAATGAATAGCAGTTTTGCTTAGGTAAAAAAAGTTCTGAAAAAAAATAGTAGGTATATTCTCAAACTATTTTCCAAATTAAAAAAAAAGGCATTCTAAAGAAAATACTTTAAATTTCCAATGTCACAGACAGCTGAAGGGAAAATTTTTAAGGGGATTATTAAAAGCATTTTTAGAAACAGTTTTGTGTTAAAGGGATTTTAATAAAAGTAAAATGTATACTTTCTTTATAAAAGCTAAATATTAAAGTTCAAAATTTTTATGGAAGAGGTAAAAAGTCCATCCTGAGAGGACAATTAAAGTTATTTAGTTTCATATGATCTTGAGATGTTCCATCAGACACCTGTTAATATAATCTCACTAGGGACCGCCTGTCATTCTCTCTGTCGTTTTTAGAAGACTGGGTATTAAGCACTCTTTTTTTCTATTTCTCCTCAAAGCTTCTGTGCTGGCTGCAGGTATGTGAGAGAGGAATCAGCAAGGAGGAAGCTGGGAGAGAAGCGACTCCTGTTTCTGCCTCATTGTGATATAAATAGTGTCCAGAGCATGGTGCTCTGCCAGTGCTAGAAGCAAAGGAAGTTTCCTCCATCTCCCCTGGTATGGAAATAATACTTTTATCTCAGTAATCTGCAGATGGTCCATTAAAATTGAGGGACCATCATCTCAGAGGAGAACGCTGTCTTCAAAGAGCAGATCTATGCAGGTCCTTGGTTCAGCAAGTTGCCTAGGCACACTCCTGGCTTAAATGCATAGGTGAACTAATTATTCTATACTATCCATCAGTGGCAGCAGTAAACATCAGCTCACACAATAGCTGACTGAGGGCTGAGATGCAGCTCTGATAACCTCTAGATTATGAATGTCGAACTGTGACCACCTGCCCTGCTGCCAATACGAAAACATTGGAAACAAAAACAATCCAGCAAACTGATAGCTTGAGGGAAAGTGGTTTGCTCTAAGTGCCTACTTATTCAGCCTATATTGTGTCTGGTTAATGTGTCATATGTGGTCTCGATCAAAAGACAGCAACATGCCATTTGCTTAGCAGAACTGTTGCCCAAGACTTGATTTTTTTTTTCTTTTATGATTTGTGGCACATGAAATGTAAAAGGAAGATTTTAGTCTTTTTACGACACTATCTGAAGCTAGAGGAACTGGCTAAAGTTGAAATGCAAAGGACATCCTACCAAGAAGATGAGTCTGAGGAATAAGTGAGTACTCCAGAAAATGTTATAAATACAAGAACAAAGCACTGTTTCTTCACCCCATCTTCAAGGAAAGTAAGATGAAAGATGACACAGTCTGAAGTCTGCATTCAGAAAATAAGGGCTGCTGTTTGGGTTAAATTCATACTTCTAATGGTAAGACAGGCACTGAGTATCTTAGCTAAGCTATTCTGAGTATTAGAAGCGTACTTACTGTTAAATATTGATGGTAGACACATTCATATGTTGTTCTTGAGCCCCTGTTTGCAATCTTATAACTGAAGCCTAATCAAAGACCTTGCTGAAATAGATCCTAACCTTGTTAAGCTGTTTCTGGAGTTATAAATTATTTCACATGAAACACAAAAAGCTGACTCCATCTTTTTGGAGCAGAAAGTCCCGATAAATTTGTATAAGCACCATCAAACATCAACCAAAGATGCTAGGACCTCTCACCTGCTGGATGTACTGCAGAGCTGGAGCACTGGGCTGCCCAAGGGCAGAAAAGTGGATGAGGATTTTCTTGGGAGGAAATACTTGCTGAGAGAAAGAGGAAAACACGTAACTTTAGGTTATAGGATTTATTATTCTCTATTTTCATTTAACTGTTTTATATATATTTCATTTTTTTCCTACTTGATGTTATACTCCTAATATATTTATTTGTAAAGGCAGATAAGTAAATACGTATTATGTAAAATAATTAAATTAGCAATAAATTACTGCTGCTATTTTAATAATCGTCAGTACAGATTCCAAAGGCAGTTTCAGAGCAGAAGTCCTGTAGCCATATTATATCACCCATGCAGACAGTCCCTATTGTTTCTCATGAAATGGTGTTTCCTAGTTCTTCTATCATCTGGTTACCAAAGCTTTTTAATTGTATCTGCTATTGAATACAAGGGAGCATGATGCTTGCATGAGTAGAAGGAAATAGATTAAAAGAAAAAGTCCTCTAAAGGCTTTAAACTATTATTCATCATTCATTTGTCTTTAACGAGAGCACCTATCTAAATCATGCATATATATAAGGTTTAGATTAATGCATATCTTATCTTGGTTTTTTTTGCTCTCACAAGCACTGCAAACATTGTAAATCATGAATAATTTTAAGCCAAAGAGTATTTCCACTGGCTTCACTTGGGCTACTCTGATGCAAATAGGCACAAGTAGATGGCATGTTTGTAGAGTTGGGAGTTGAACATGGAATTGAGTTAGAGAAATGGAAAATCACTTAGGCCTGATTAAGATTAAGGTTCAATAAGATAAAATGTTAAGTCAGAAACATTAAGTCAGAAAATGCTGGTGCATCAAATGTGAAGTTTCTTCTGTTAATGTACAAGATTTTTCAATCTGAAGCAAGGGAAGACTTTCACATGGAGAGAATAATATCACTGAAGAAAAGTTCTTTCCTGAACAGTCAGAGCACTTACATGGGCCACGAATGATTGATGCTTACCTGTCTCTTCTGTCTGGTTTAAACCAAGACACATTAGCTGGACTGACTCCCTCAGTCGAACTTGTTAGATATTTCATATACTTACAAACTTACCTACACTTATTCCGGCAGACAAACTTTACCTATAAATTCCACAATGGATTCTGGGCTACATGTGATTTCTAGGGTTTTTTTGTATATCAGTGTTTCCAGAAAATGAGCTTCTTTAGCCAGGAAAGCCAATGGCACATTGCAAGTCATAGCTTAATCATTTGATATGCCTTACCTGCCTTATTCCTGCAGTAAATACCATTTTGACTATGGTGGTCCTTCTTTCCTCTCTTGCTCAAAATATGTTCCCATATGCTATCATTTCTTGCTATAATTTGCACTTACTATCTGAGAAAATAATAAACAGCATGCCACTCTGAACTTTTCAATTAGCACAGTTGACTGTCCTTCCTGAGGAATGTTTATGGCAGGATGCAGCTCCACATCACATCTTCTCTAGCAGTAAAGCCACCTGAAGTGATTCCTCAACCCTGCCTACATCTTCTGGAGTTTGCCAACTTTTTACTGAGCTTACCCTGTTTTTGAGGCCATGACATAGAACAGACCTGTGAAGCAATTCCCTTAAAACAAATCCTCACCAAAGAAAGGATCTCCAACTCTGAGACTATGAGGCTATCATATTCTTCACACTTCAGTGATTTTATATTTAAATCAAAGAGCTGGTTCTGGGAAGAATCCTCATAAAGTCATGTAAGAAGCCCATCATTCTGCTTCAAAGATTTTTCACCATTTTATCTCTGCTTAGTGCTCTATGCACTGATAAGTATAAACTTTTAAATATATATATATACATAAAGAGTACAGTTTTATATGCATATATAGGTTTTATTTATACATCACTGCACTAAGTATGTATTAATGTGGGCTTTGGCCAATGCTTGAATCTTGATTAATTCTATTTTTTCTTTTTTTAACAGAATACCTACCTACTCCCACAAGTATCAGAGAGGAGTCAGATCAGTCTTGTTACAGAGAAACTAAACACTGCATCACTGCTTCTTATATATTAAATGGAAATCTTGGTGTTACCTGTAACAGTCCCTACTGGTCCTCTCCTTTATTATGGATAGAATTTAAGGAGATTTTCACCTCATTATTAGTTCTTAGGTCACAGTGCCATGTACTTGCATTAATTTTTAGATTTTTCACTACGCTGTTTTGGAATCTGTTTATTTTTTAAATCAGGCAAGTATGGAAATTCAACAGCAGTTGGTCCACTTCACATGAAAGCAATAGTTATGTTTTCTTATCTGGAGCAATAATTTGTTTCCTTTTTGCCTAGTATGGGATGGTAACAAATCACATTAGTAATTTTTCAGTATATTCAACATGAAAAAGAAAAATCCAGGTAATCAAATTTGGGTGTTCAACTTCATAAAGGTAGAAGACTTCAACAAGTTTCACATTTTCAACCATAACATTATAAATTGAAGCTATAAAGGCTGTTGTCGTCTCAAAGGAAACACATAAATATGACTTGTTTAGAGTCAGCATGAAATTTTTTCATTGTATTAGTCCACTGTTAATCTTTCCTGAGAGCAACAGTCACAATTACAACTAGCTTTGAATACTTAGTAGAATATGTTGAACAAGATAAATTGTTTAGTGTTGTTTGGACAAAAAGCTTATTCCATTCTCTCATGAGTAATTTACAGCAAAGTAAGTTACAGATTTTAGTAATATTGGGAGATAAATGCCTTAGCACAAAAGGGAGAATAATACATTTAATCACATTTCTATTCTTAGGAAGTAAATAAATGCAGCATATTAATTTAAGTGTTAGGTTCTACTGAATGCATTCTTAAGTATTGCCCTTTCAGTTTTACTCACAATTTATTTTTTTTCTTGTGAAAGAGAGATTAAATAACCATTTTACTTTACTGAATATTAGTAAGACAAGACCAGAAAAGTGACAAATTTCAGTGAAAACATGGATAAACAGGGGAGTCCAGAGAAGTGCAACAATAGAAATCAAAGTCTAAAAAATAGGAGAGAATGAGAGAGTTGGGGTTATTTATTATAGCAGTAGAAATCTGACTGGCTTCAAATACATGAATACTTTAAAAATTTCTCAAAATACATAAAAGTCTGTACCAAAGAATAGAGCAATTTCTTCTCCATGTTCATCTTGCATAGAAGAAGAGGTAATGATCTGAAATTGTGACATAGCAGACTTGTATTAAACATCAGAGAAAAAGCAGGAGCAGTTGGGAGCTGAAATATATCAACTAAGGTGGTCAGTGCACTTCCTAGAGGTGTCTTCAAGACCCAGTAAACATTTGTCAACAATGGTGTTGAAGTCACTGAGCCTGCTGTGAGAAAAGGACGAACAAGCTTTATGATATTCCAAGGTCTTTCAAATTTTAGTTTTTTAACTGCTTCAAGTTATCTACACAGCAAAATCTAACCAATTTGGGCTTACAAGCAATAGTAAAGACATGATGATATGGACTTTACCAAAGCTTTACTTACCAAAGCTTGTAACTTTACAGCATATGCTGTATGACCTATCTAGTCCATTTTCCAGCTGCCAGCACATGTTACCGGTGTGTCTTCTATTTTTAATAATAGTTACTGGTTTAAGACTGGACAGGTTACAATTGCTCCTCACTTTCTGAGATACAACTTGCAACTTCTGAATATGAGTATACTTGATACTACTTGCACCTTTAGAAAAACATCCTGTACAGCTGTCTGTGATAATTCTCAAGAAATCACCTCCCACAGTCAAGAACTGTCATAGTCAGTATTTCCAGCCCATTCACCTTACCCATCTCCTTACAGTTTCTAAAGTAAAAAAACCCCACAGACAATGACAGAATTACATAAAAAGAATATGTATATATTTTGATCCCTAGAGTCTCAGCTACATTTGCTTTAACAAATTTCCACTCTTCTTGTTGCCACTAGAAATAGCCTTTCATCTCACTCTGCCCTCTTCTATAGCATCTGAGTTCCCCACTTAAGCAGGGGTGATGGCACCCAACGTTGACTAGTTTAAAGGCTGCTTAATATCAGGTAGGCATACATTTAATATCTTTTTCAACCTAAATTAGGTCAAAAAAATCTCCTAGATATATGTCCTCATCTCTGTTCTAGTATTAGATTTCCAGCCTTTCTGTTGAAGCTGTGGGGTGGCAGAGCAGGAAATATGCTTCTTGATGTCAAGGGAGAGCTAAACAAAGAGAACTAATTTTTTGCTTCTGTTCAGATTAAACCAAACAAAATTTCTCTTCAAGTCCTTGAATTAAAGTACCTTAGGTACAAGAATAAGATGAAATTTAAACCGAAAAATATAGTCTCTTTTTTTCCCTCAGGATAATCTACATATTTTTAAGTGAATAAAATACAGAAGCAGTAGCAGAAGCCAAGATTAAACCCAAGGATCTACTTCTCCCAACTGGCTGTTCTAACTATTAAATTATTTCCTTTGCTCTTCAGGAATTGCAGTGTTTCTGCACAGGAGCACAAATTCAGCACTGAGGGAGTGGAGAAGTGAAAGAAGAGGAGAGGAAGAGCGCCCCTAAATCAAACCAGACTAAATCTGGCTGGAAGGTAATTCTCCTATAGGTATAGACTGAGGCCAGTGGGTCAGTGCCTTGTTTCCTCGGTGAGAGCTGTAACTAGAAGATATGAAATAAAAGAGGTAGGAAATGTTTTATCATCTCAATTAATTCTTAAAATTAATAATTAAGTCAAATCTACTTCCAGTTGTAGCATCTGTCTGAAAGACAAAGGTCCTGGATGGCAAACCTAATTAAAGAGAAAGGCTAACTCTAGTGCTTAAGCCTAAGGGAGAGGCAGAATTTACAATGCCTGTTCATTATTTCTTTTTTTCCCTAAGGAAAGCCTTGAACAAAGACATTCACTTGCCTGAAACTATCATTTTCCAAATACAAGAGGGCCACAAGGACCATTTGTCTTTTTCATGTCAATGTTTCTTAATATATCCTATAAATATTGCAGTATTTCCATGAATTAAAGTATTAAATAATAAAAAAGCAATGAAGATATTTTGTCCACTTGTCAAAAAAGAAAATATAGGGAATGAAAGGGAAGCATAATGGGAGAAAGAGTTCTGGTGTTTAAATATCAGCAAAGCCTTCAATTCTTGCTTTTAAGCTTGGATCAAGTTGCTGAAAGCACCAAATAAAGGAATAGATTATGCAGTATGTGGAGAAACTTTTAGGAAGTTCACATTTGTGGGGACAGAGACAGGCAGGAGTAGAGAGACAGGAACTGGTAAGGCTCATGTCTAACTTGTTCGTGTAGCTATCTATCATTTAATTAATAAACTGTTTAGGAATATGAAGATTATTTACTTCACTGGTTTAAATGAGACTAAATATGATCAAAATCTGGCCCTTAACAATGAAAGACTGTTTTTGAAAGTTATTTTGGAAAACATTACCAGAAGTAAATTTTCCTTGAGAAAACCCTACAATTCCCTGCAGCAATGGCAGGAGCTCTCACACGCAAGACGACAGCAGCTGCTGGGGTTTAAACCACTGCATCACTCACAGACCAGCTTTGCTCTGAGCAGTCCAAGATGTGACAGGGCTACAATTAGCCAATGGCTTTTTCACACACTGGGCTTGAACCAATGGAGGCAACAGCAGGAGTTTTCATGGAAATTATCCAGGACAAACACAGATTTCTGTTGCCATAGTAGATACAGAGCTTCCATCTTGTTAGCTGCAGACAAAGGCTGGGAAAACAAATCATGCCTGATTATAATATTTATACTCTGAGGCAAACAGAAAAAAATAACCTAATATGTTTATACACTTACAGCTAGCCTGATTTATCTTGGAGTTTGCCAGGATTTTTTTCTTTTCCATGTATCAGTTTTGGGTTTTTCCACTGAATTTCACTGCCTATGACAAGAGTTTACTAAATATACAGGAGCAAGTTATCTTTTATATTAATAGACAGTTTTCATTTTGCAATAAACTGATGAATTCTTGTAATTTAGATGAAAGCATTGAGGTTTTTAAAAAGATACAACAGACTTGGAAAGCTCACATTCTAAGGAAAATAAATGTTTCTTGTTTATACTGCTGCATCTAGATATTGAGTAATATCAACTGATGTAGTAGTTTCCTTAACGGGAAGCAAGACACTAATTATGCAGAATTTTACTGAGTCCTTTGAGGTACTACTGCCTCTAACAGAAATGCTCTAACAGGTCTGAGAGTATGTCCAGGTTACCAAGGGTTAATGCATGTTTGAAATCACTAGCTTAGCTGATGGTTTTGCTATATTGTGATGGTTTTCTGTGCCTCATCACACATACCTCGGATCTATACATAGGAAAAAAGTTAACCACAGGAAGGAACAGGGAGGTTTGCCATCCTTTCCTGACCCCAATATTTAAGTTTGGTGCAGCAAATGTGATAATTTTACCATTACTTCAGACGTGATGACTAGTGTCTCCAAACCATTCATTTAAATTGTCCTCCCACTCTCACTGCTCCTTGCTCTCCCTGTATGATGCAGAAACAAAAGAACAGAATATATGAGAGATGATATGCACAGTATTTTACTGGAACAAAAACATTACTCATCTCCTCTGGAGATCTTGGGGACTCAGAGGAAGAAGACAGTAGCTTTCATCTCTGTTCAGGTCTCATTTGAACTTTTACCCATGGTCTGGGAGGGAAGTGATGAGGTAGGTTTTACAAAGACCAATATGTATTAGAAGTGAAACCAACTTTTCCTCCTCCTGTGGAGCTGCACTTTTATGTAGTGTGCAGCTGTCTGCTTTGTCACAGGTTATTTTATAAAGACAAAGTTATTATCTATGTCAGCACAAGGTACACAAAGCACTTTTTTTCATGGCCAGGTGACGTAGTGCTTGTTGCCCCAGAGCAGTCCCACTGCTGAAGGCAGTAAAGAACAAAAGGCATGACACTAAAGGAAAATGATTTCTTTATTTTTAGCACATATTCTAAAGAGCTGTTCTGATGATGTTGTTGCCATTTACAAGAGTGGATCAAATTCATCAAGTAGCTTTAGTTCAAAAACTTTTTCAGACAGATCCAAAGATTGTCTCAATAGACAAGTAGTTAGGACGCTTGTTCAGTGTTTACAGGCTGAGTGTCTGTGCCTGAGGTCCTGGAAACCACATCTCACAGCTCTGAAGAGTGGTTTAAATGAAGAAAATTCTGAGTCTGAGTGCTCTCAGTGCATTCTAGACTGCGACCTGTTCTGTACTAGACACTGTAATCTTCACCAACACAGTGATGCTCCCTTTCTGGCCTGATGGGGAGCACAGGTAGGACACAGCACATTAATATTCAATACAGGAAGCTTTTGCATAGTTAGCCCCAGGTGAAAAATGTAAAGAGAGTAAATGCACTGAAAAAACTTCAACCTGACTTCAGACAAAGGGCTGTGAAGGGTTGAGTGCCCTTCAGAGAGTGTGATCCACCGAGCCCCTCAGTCATGGCTGAGAAGGAAGCAGTCCCTGTCCCCCAGCCCACTGGTCCCAGCCTGGGCACCCTGGCTGGGAGATACAAGGGGGGGACAGGGGCTACTGATGCTTCCCTCCAGCCCTCTCTAGACAGCACATTGTTAAACAAAAAACCTTTTTTCTTTTCCAGTCTCTGCCTCTGGACAGAAATACTTAAAAAGTTCAAACCTGTGATTTGAGCCAAATCTGTCTTCTTCCCCTCCCCCCGCCTTTGTCTAGTTTGGCTGCCAAACTGAGAAAAGCACAAATATTTACTTAGCTTTCGTTTTATGCCCTGCCATCCACTTCTGCCTGAGAAGTGTTCATACAGCAGTGTCCAATACCATCAGCACCAAGCTTTGTCATTTAGCCACCAAGGCCGAAATGCTTTCTGTTTACCCAGATAAGAATGAGTCCCAAAGTGATCCTAAAGCATCAGCAGAAACCCTTTTCTTATTTCTCCCTCACTGAAGGCATCCTCAAAGGCTTTAAAAACATCCTGGTTTCAACATGAAGTTGAAATATTTTTCTATCCATAAATTTACGGTTTACGTCACTGGAAGAAAGCAGAGGCTGACAGCAGAAGGACAATGAAGAAAACTGTTTTAGTTAAAGTATCTACAGTTTTTCTGCTTGTTTGTTTTCCTTCACTAAGGCCTGAAACAATTGAGGAGAAGAACTATATAACTAATCAGGATCCAACATTTCCAGTAAAGCCCATCTCATATTTTTCAGGAGTTCAAAGTACAAACAAAAAGAATATTGTGGAAGTTAAGAGGAAAAAAAAGAACAAGGTTCTGAGATGTTTACATGCTTAAGGACATGAAAATTCAGAGAATACCTGTAAGATCCATTAGCGAAGTAATAGAAAACAACACACTCAAAAGCTCTGAAAAGTCAATATCATACACAGTAAATGGACTGTATTCTCAAATGCCAATTTGCTAAAGTAAGATTTTACATGAATTCAGTTTCTCTGAGAACATAAAGGTTATTTCAGTACCTTCAAATACATTTTAAAATGTTAGATTCTATAAAAATATATAACATCACTTATCTTTTTTCAACATCTTCATTTTTACAAAGGTATTTTAAAAGTTTTCCCCCAAAGTTTTAAGGTTTGATTCTTCTATCTTCTGTAGGATTGAAGGATAGTATAGACACCAATGAGGCTAACAAATCATGATGGGTCAGCTGAGTTGGAGAGGACTTACCTAACCCAGAAAATTTTTACCAATTTAAAACCTTTCCCCTAATCCAAACTGGAATAAAATGGTGAAACTGACCAAAATTTAATGACTGAACCCTTCACCTCAAAAATGTGCTTTGGATTCAGTAATTTGCTTTCAGTGAAATGTTAACATTTTTTATGTTTGGTTAGTTTAGACTTTATAATGAAAAGTTCTTTCTGACATCAAAAAACTTGGAACTTGGAAAATCTCAGAGGAGAACATTTGTCAGTTTTGCATTTTTCTCAAATCTGTTTTCAAAACATGGCATTTTGTCAAGTACCACTGCCACTATCTCTCTCCTGGGATGAGGCTTTGGAAAATACTAAGAAGCTTTTAAACTCATGGAATTCATGTTATTTTACACCTGCTGAGGGTAATTCTTTTTGATCCTTCACATCTTACCTGTTAACATAAATAATTTCTTTTGCTGTTTTATCATTTTTCACCATGCATTTGCACAAGTGGACTGGTAAGAAATCCAAGTAATTTCATCATACAAGAAGTGTGAATGAGGCACATCAAAAAAGTTCTCTGGGGTCATTTTATGAATTTGTAAAAATAGCATAAATAAAAATTAAATATTAAAAAAAAAAAGATATTAAAATAAATATACAGAGTATTAGCTTTACCTATTACATGGTAAGAGAGCTGGGTCAACTGCACGGATTAATGGCTCTCTCAGCAGGAAAAACAATGTGACTCAAAAGGATTTGCCAGTTTGAAGGAAATATTACTACTTTATGATAATTCTTATAAACACAGGGAGCTGAGGAATATGTTTTCTTGAGAGAAGCATATTCATGAACCTTGTCATCAAGCCTGTTTCTGTACAGTACAAAGCAGTAAATCTTGAGAAGGGTAAAGCATAAGGATGTAATCGGTAACTTAGTGAGGCATATATACATCTATCACATAAAAGGAGTTCTGAGATTTCAGGAGTCACACCCCCTCCAAAACAAAGTTTATGTGATATGACCATAACAATTGAAACATGCACCCCTGGACTGTAGCAGCAGTAGACATTTGGAATTATTGATTTCAAGCAAATTTTGATATTATTTCATTCCAGTTGTGAGTAAATATCAGTTACTACACAGAAGACTAGATAAGGTTCAGTTACAAAAATGAGAAGCTGTAGTAGCCTTGTGGGTTGAGTAACTCAGAACTGCCCATGCTTGGAAGCCACTGTTCCCACCACAGGGGAAAGGATGGGGATATTCCTTCTCTTTTCACTCTGACATCTGGTGTGGAGGCTTTCCTTTTGCCCATCAGAGGAGCTCAAAGGGCTCAGGCAGATGCTCGCTCACAGGCAGCAGGAGTACTGGGTACAACCCCTTGCACCATTTCTGTTTCCAAATGCTTCAGTCAAAAACTAAACCTTAATGTTTGTAAAGCACTTTGAAGATCAAGATTGCCAAAGATAACCCTGTTAATTCTTTGAATTCTCCACTGGGATGTTTTAATGTACACTCTCCAGCTAATATCAATGAGCAGAGGTTGACTGATTTTCAAAAGGGAAGCAAACTTTCATCCTGAGTTTGCTCAAGCCAAGGGTAAACATTTTCACCCAGACCCCTCATTGTGTTGGTGAACTCTGTTAGTACCTCTCCAAAATTACAAATTCCAAGATTAAAGCTCAGTTTTTGTAGCACCTGACTTTTAGCCCTCCATCTCTGGTGGAAGGGCCACAGCCTTCCAGTCCTCCAAATCCCAAGACAAGTGGGTGTCTCAGAGGGGATACACAAAGCATTGTGCTGTAGAGGGAGCTGACTACCTAATAAACAGAGAAATCATCCTGAAAAGGAAGGGACAGGAGAGCGTACACATCTCTTTGGGAATTCATAACACAAATCCTGTTTTGAAGGTAGGCACTTCCTACCTCTATGTGACAATATGACTGATATAATTAATTGGGTTTTCTAAAGCCTACTCAAAAAGTAGTTGAACCTGTGGTGGAATCTGTCTGGGAGGCACTATGTTCAGGAAGGTGGTTTTCCCAGGACAAGGCTTGTCCCTTACACGTAGGTGGGCTGACCCCTCCAGTGCCCCCAGAGGTAGGAAATGTGACTGTGTGTGTACTGTGTGCAACAGCAAAAAGGAGCTTGGTACTCACCCAGAATCTGGGAGCCCCTGATTTCATTTTGCTCCTGGGGAAAGTCCAAGCCTGCCTCTTTGCAGGAGAATTCCCAATTGTATGTTATTTAGAAAACATACACTTACCACTCTTTTCTTAGAGGTCTTTTTTCCTTGTCTGGATTACTCAAAGACTTTAGACACTTCATACAAGCATGCACCTCTGTAACCTAATAACCACTAACACAAGCCTCATAACCTAGGCAGTTATGGGGGAGAGAGTCCTTAGACGCCTGTCTCACTGTTAACCTAACACTATAGTCCCTAGACTTTCCTGACCACATGTTTCATTCAAATAAACTAGACTTTACCTCTCAGCTCATCTACAATCTGGTGATGCAACACCTTCCTGTGAAAATGGCTTTGACCAGACCAGAGTCTCCTTCTTTCACACATGCTCAGAGGACATATTTAGGAGGTAGACATCCCTCCCACTAATGAAAGACTACAATGATGACCGCCCTTGCATTCTTTGTGGAGCTTAATCCGCTAGACAATCGTGAGAAGGTTTTAATCTATCAGCAGAGGGAGGGGAAAAAAGGCAGAATGATGATTTTTTTCTGAATCCCAATCAGGTTTGCTCAAAAGATACAAATTAAGTAGCTCATCATTGCCTAACTGTATCACTGTTAAGCATGAGCTGTCTGGGAAACAGCAGCGTCCAGAAGCTAAGCAACCCCCCAATGCAAACATCTCTTGTATTACATGGCACAGATGGAGGTCTGAAGGGTGGCAACTAAACCACCTTTTCCAGACCATGTCCATGTTCCTACTGTTCTTCACTGCAGTCTACTCTTCCAAATATTAACTTATTCTTCCTAGGACTGATATTTTTTTTAACTTGAATTTGGGGTTTCACATGCAATTCAGAAATGGGAGAAGAAGGTCTGCAACCTCCCATTGCAGCTTGATGGTGCTCAAAATAACATACTGTGGGAGATGGTACACAGTCTCCCAATCTTCAACAGAGATGCTTCTTGCCCTGCCTAGAGGCAGTTTAATTTTTCAAATCTGCTACATTTAATATGCTTAGAAACATTCTTGATACTGAAAAAAATTAAATTGTGCTGAGGAATAAATAACAGAGTGTTTTCTCATAGAGAGCCAAGAATGACAAAGTCACAGAGAGGATATTTTCGACATATAAGGATATGTTTTAGACACCCTTTCATAGTTGTAAGTATTATCATAAGCAGCTGAAAGATTTGCTGAGATGTCCATGCTTCCGTGCTTTTAATAACAGCATTGTAAGAAGAGATTTCTCAGTCTCTGGGTTCCGGGTTCATCATTTAGAACAGAAGATATCAGAAGACCTTGTGAATCATTGAGTGAAATACTTTTTAATAGTGCCAGTATATAATCCCAGTCTCAACAGTTTAATGAGTCTCTAATATTTTATTTAATTAATCTATTAGTAATTAAGATTCAGAGTGATTTCTCTTATTGCTCCTCAGCTGTATAAAGTCATTATATCATTCACATGTCTATTCCTCCAAGAAGTTTATGAAGCAAGTTTCAAATTTCCTAAAAAGTTGCTCATATCTTGTATACTGTTTAATTGCAAAGAGGAAATATTGATAATTAGTTAAACAAGCTCCTTGCATCTTTCCTATCCAAATTACAGGAGACAAGTATGAACTTCATTTCTAGCTAACTTAATCAGTATAATCTTAAATACTCTGAAACTTCTGTTATTGTTTTTAGTTTAAGAAGTGAAGAAGCAAATGGAAGTGAGCTCAGGACAGGGTAATTATAAATGTGGCCATCAATTTGAGAAAAAAATCAGTCATTTAGACTGCATCTACCTGCAAGTCTCTCAGAATTTAATTCTCAAACAGTCAAATAGGAATGAGAAAATGCAATGTTATTTCCCATGAAACATAAAAGAAAAAAAAAATATTAAAACATAAAAATTACTTAAATTTACAATATAACTGCAAAGACCACTGTAGGGAAATTATTCTTAACAAGGTAAGGTGACCTTAAACATTATATAGTATTTATAACCACTGTGCTCAACTATGTCTCATGTCCCATGTTTAAGAGCATTTTTCATTCATTTCCGCAGTGATGACTCAGTCTGAGCAACAACTTCATTATCTGGAGCACAGTGTCAACAGGAGAATAGGGATGGATGCAATTATAATAAAGAAATATGGATGTGTTCAGCTTAATCTAGAAAAAGACCTCCTGCTTAAATCAAGCCACTGGGTCCCCTGTGCCCTGCCTTTCTGTTAAAATGGCACAGAAACTGGGGGGCTCCCACCACTTATTTAATGGCAGAATAATCCAGTCTGGAAAATCCTAATCTGAAAACTACCAAATCTTACATAGGACCACATTATCTGAAAATCTCAAATGACAATGAGCAGTTGCTTGTCATAAACTATTTATCTAGAGTTTGTTGTATGTCTGAAGATGGTTCAACGACTATTAGTTTCTCTAGTTTCTCTATGGCATGTGGAAGTCCATGGTGTGGGTGAGTTCCCCCGAGACACTTTGATTTATATATTGATTTATATACTGAAGTTGCATTGCTACAGCTAGAAGTGTTTACATTTCCAGGAATTAAGAAACAAAAATAAGTTTAAAAAGTCAATAATTTATTTTGCTTCACTGGCAAACCACATAAGCATATTAAATAACTGAGACAAACGATCAAATTGAGTATGATTTGCAAATGAAAACATTAGAAATGAAGTAGAAGAACAGAGTATCTTGAAAAAACAGGAAGAGGAAACTATACACAAAAACCAAAATAAAAGTTTTCCCATTAAAATGAGCTTTTTTGTCTGTCTGAAATACTGAGCTTCTACACTTAATCCAGGAGCTGTTTTCCCTCTCTGGGTTGTGAATTTTGGATTATATCCATGTGGGAGCACTCTGTGGAAGTCCTGCTACCATGCACAAGATCCACAAGGGACCACAGCTCAGACACCTCTGACTGATGCAGCAGCAACTTCCTAAGGAGCTGCAAGGGGCTGATCGCAGTTACAGGTTCTCAAGTTTGCAAACAGAACAGCAGCGGCTGTGTGGGGATGGGGGTGACAGGGTTTGCTATGGCAGCCACTCCTCGGGCACAAGGTAATTTATTTCCTCCCTGAATCAATAACGTTATGTTGGTCATTTGCCCCAGTAATATAATGATGCTATTAAATTTACAGACTTTTAGGTGTTTCCCCACAAGAAGCTGGCTTGTTAGAGCTGCTCACAACAGATCATCGAGAAAACTTCTAGTAAGGGGAAATCCTCTGATGGCATGGGATTTTTAAAACACATATTTGTCTCTTTTTCTTTTCTGGCAAAGTTACTACTTGTAACAAACAAGTAGGAAGAGTGAAAGGAGGAGGAGTATCATTACAGAGAAATGCACAGACAGTGCTGTCAGTAGGATGCTTTTTCACAGAACCCCAATAGCTATTAAATATTTCCAGTAAATTTTCTCTTTAAATGATTACTCATTTTCTGAGAGGTTCAGCTCTGAAGAGTGTGATTTGAAGACAAATGTAAAATAAAAAATTACATATGGCAAAAAGCATAAGTCCTTAAAAAGATAGGCCAGGCACAAACCTTTTATTATTTTGCAGATTTTTGTAGATTGTTTATTTAATTGACCCAGGAATATTCAAAAGATCTTATAGAATACATCAGAGAAAAAAAAAAAAAAAAAAACCCAAACCTTTGGAATTGGAAACAAAATAAAGCGATAAATATGTAACTTTACATAATATAAATATTTTATGGAAAAGTTGTTGGTAGCCACCTGGGATTTATACGTACAAACTCAGTGTTTATTCACAGTTCATCCTCACTTAGATTTATATGGCCCAAGATGTTTTTCTGTAGTCAAGATTTTCTTATTGGCCCAATAACAAAAGTTATTTGAGCTTGATGAAGAGACTACTAAGACTTGGTCATCACCAACTTTAGAATACCATCTGCATCAACCATAGCATGGCTATGTAAGGATATGACAATAGGCATTGCACACACTTTCATGTTGAAAGTCAGAAACCTCGCTGGTTAGTATAAAAATGGTTATTTGCATCAAGAATTTCCCTCATTAATGATGGCTACATCTTTTTTCTCCCCTCATTTTTCAGTTAAGTCTGTTGGTAGGCTGCCATAGAGCCATAGCCAGCAGCCTAAAAACCTTATCTTTGAATGTTTTTAGCACTGGACTGACAGGGATTTTTCCCAGACTCCTAAAGACTACCAAACTATTCCAATCCTTCCCTGATCATTTTCTAGCATTTGCTGTTAGATTTGTAACTGCCTAAGAATAACTTCATGGCCAATGAAGTAATTAAAGTATCAAGCACATATCATTGTTTTATATATATAAAACTGCCTTAAGGTTTAGAGTAGCAAAATGATTGATGAAAGAAGACATGAGCCACCAGCTCTGCACCAAAGCAAGCAAGTACTTCTATTTAAAGAGCAGCACTACAGCTCTGTCTCTGGTGACAGCGCACACCATTGCGTAAGTGAAGAGCCTCATAAGAAAACATCAAGCACCAGAGGACTTCAGACCGGATGTCCAACAACAGACACTAATGTCCAACAAAATCATTATGATAATCCATCCTGATTCCTGGAACAACAGGCCATATAATGACAAAAATTAACAAGGAATTGAGTTAAGCCAAAGAGTTTTAAACAACTGCCCTCCTCTGAGGTGTTTAGGTACAGTGATGTCATATTTCAACATTGTCTCTACCAGCAGACCAGAGAGGGGAATATCTCATTAGTTCCTGCTTATGTAGTTTTGAAGTAAGATCTTCAAAAGCCTAAGAAATGTTGGCACTTAGATCTCTTTGAATGTGAAAGAGGTAGGCAGGATTTAGGCTCTTCAGAACTGTTCTCTGAGAAAAATAAAGGATTTTGAAATTTAACTGGGTCTTTTTAGGTCATTTTTTTACTTGAAGAAAGTTTTTGATATTGCTTTAATATTCAATTCAAGCTATTCTTTAAATTAACCTCATTTTAACAATACACAATTAATTTGAAAGCTTGAATATTAAATGCCTCATGTGCATCTATGCGCAATATCTCATGACTTTCAATCATGGTTATGACTGTCTTTTCCTAAGAGAAACATGTTATCTATCCTATTATCCTTTTTATATTGCTGCCCTGCAACAGCTGAACAGCTGGGGGGAATGAGGTGAGACTTCATGCAAAGCTGAATATTACAGAAGAGAAAAGTCAGTAAAATCAGAAGCCTTGATGATATTCTCCATAATCCTTATGATAAAAAAGCAATACTAATGGCAAATTTTATCAGAATGCATTTTAGATACTGCTCCAAATATGGCACAGACCACATAGACCTGTTTATGTGCACCTCCTCCTGAAAACTGGTTTTATTTGGGTTTTTTTATTGTTTTTTTGCTGCCTCCTGGGTTCATGATCCTGGCTATTTACAGACTGGCACACATGGAAAGGCCACACAAGAACCCCTAGTGCCAGGTTTTTCCTTCAGAAGTTTTGTACTGTAATGCTGATAAAACCTGACTGGTTTTTTTCTGAAATATGATGACTGGAAAGCCTGGGGTAGATCTATATCTGAAATCAAGGAGAACTTTCCAGGGCAGATAAAATACATAAAAAACTTAAAAGAGAATTTTCTCCTACAGGAGTTCCTACCGGTTCTATGTTTCAACTGACCAATCTGAGCAAGCAGTTAATAACCTGCTTGTCTGCAATGATAATTTAAAATTACTGAAGACCTTTGCTTCTGCCAGTTCCTGTTTTGCCCTCATTAAATATTGGTTTGAATACTGTCATAATTGAGGTGAAAATTGCTCATGGAGCAACAAAAAATGGAATTGTAGAACTTTGGTAAAGAGGATGGGGAACTCAACTGGGAAGGCTCAGGAAAGACTGAAAGGTCTTGGACAAAGTTAATATTCCAAGACTGGGGAAAGGACCTGGAGTAAATGGAAGGACCCTGGGCAATGTGACTGAGGACAGATATGTCCAGGCTACGGAGAAGCCTGAGACTAGAAAGGCTGAGCAGGAAGGACAAAGGAAGATGGACAACTGCTCTCCCCCCTGTCTCCTTGCAATGAGGTCTCATGCCTGGAGGAGATGAAACATACTTAGGACTTCAGCCGTGCTCTCTCCACTTGCCTGCCCTGCTCAGTGCCAGGACGATGGCAGCTGTGAGCAGTGGATGTGTCTGCTGTATTAATTTGGCAGGCTGAACACAGAACACAGCCTGGGAACAGGAGCTGCCTCCAGAGGGTAAGCTTTAATGAGAGCTGTTTGTGGAAACACCGTGTAGCCTTCCTCAGAGCCCTGCACTGGAAAAGAGCTGCAATTTATCCTTCTCTTCCCATCACAAGTGTGTCTGGCCTATCAAGTCCAGACTTGCTTTATTTTAATTTTCTTTGTTTCTGTTTAATTAAGCTTTCTGGTGCCTAAGAGGATAGTAAAAAAAATATTATTCTAATTCACATAACCACAAAACAAAACAAACCCAAATAACTTTTTAAGCAAAGCCTTCTATGCCAACACATTAACCCAGAAGTGAAAAGCAGACAAACATCATTTTCCTCAAAATTTGCAATGCCGAATCTTTCATCTAGACTACCTCTGTCATTGCATAAATAGATTCAGATCACCAAAGAGGCAAACTCAAAAATATTTTCTGTATGGTCTTGTATGAAGTTTGTTTCTGAAATGTTTACAAACTGCCTTGTCAACTTTACAACATATATAAAAGACAGAGTCAAACATGGATTACTGTCCTTGAACATGAACCAGTCCAAACTTCATGGTTCAGTCCCACATAGATCTTAGTTATCTTGATATTTGGAGACATTTGGATAAGGATGTTATTGTTATTATCATGCTGCTGCTTATTATTATTATTTCTAATAATAATAGGTGTGAAGAGTGGCTCCAAGACTTCTTAACTGTGAAACCAAGTTTAGTAGTCCAAGACTACCTTTCCTACTTGGAAAGGAGAACCAGTGGTACCCATCTCATATGGCTAAAGCAAGCTCCTTGCAGAGGGATGCTCCCCCATCAATGCAGGCAGTGCCATCACTGCTCCTTCATTACAGCTGCTGTGCTCCTGCAAGGGCTGTGAGCCCTTGGCTGAAATCATTCCCCTCCTTCCAGTTCTTTCTCAGCAGCTGCTCTACTGCCTCTTTCCCCCTCTGGATTTCTGATTGTTGTTTTCTGCTTTTCCTCCACTAGATCTCTCTCCACGTAAAAAAAGCATCAACCTTATTTCTTCTAACTAAAAACCTCTCTAAGTAAAATTTCCAGTGAGAAAAAATAAGCATTTTTTTTTTTTAAGAAAGATTATTTTGGGCTAAAATTAAAAGTGGTTTACAATTAGAAAAAGGAATACTAAACTTGACCTAATTCTTCCAGACCCATGGTATGAATCATTCTGCTCAGATGCTAGTGCTTGAGAATTTCACGCTGAAATGAAACAGAAATGAATATGCAACAAAGTATAACGAATCAACAAATGATAAACAAAAAAATCTCATTTGAAATATACATACAGTATGGACTATAATATATAATTAAACACTAAGAAATAGCAAAAAATAGCATTAAAAGTATTTCCATAGAATACTAATATATATGGCATCTACCCACAGAATGAGCCATATATAGCATCAGTGAGTAATTAATGGCCTGTATAATGAAAAAATTATCTAATCTAATGAAAAAATATCTAGTCCTCAACCCAGGACAAAAAGATCAAGACTTCCAAATTACAAACTTGTTTTGTGGAGGAAACTCACTAACTGCTCACTCAGCCAAAGTTAAAGGTTTCAGTCAGACAGCCTAGAAGAGAAGGCTGTCATCTCTTGTGAAGGTTCAAGAGTCAGGCAGAGGGACCTGAGCTGGAGAACACAAGGCATTGTATTAAAACTATCCCAAACAACAAAACCACCTGCATTTATGGTACTTACTACAATCCTTTAGACCCAGTGAGAAGATGCTCCAATAAAGCTCTTCATGAGAGTCCACTTAAAGCACATGCAGAAGTGTCTTTGTCAGACCAGACAGGATCCTCCTCACTTGACTTTGATTATCTAGAAGTGCCTTATGACCATTCCTCTGTATTATATGGGCTCCTTCTGTGTCTGAGGCACATTCTGAGAATGCTTAATCCCATCCAAAAAGACCACAGAAAGGAGTTCTT
Source organism: Tyto alba (assembly GCF_018691265.1). Classification (NCBI taxonomy): domain Eukaryota; kingdom Metazoa; phylum Chordata; class Aves; order Strigiformes; family Tytonidae; genus Tyto; species Tyto alba. The sequence goes on from NW_024881282.1 coordinate 56,029,902, forward strand.
TCTTTCTACTTACTACAGAGGGAAGCAAGAAAATTCTCATTATGATGGATACATTTAGGTAAAATCTGAAGCAAGGGAAAATCCAGTTAGATACTAGATTAAAAATAATTAAAAACAAACCACAAATCAAAACACCTTTGAAATAAGGGTGGTCACATATTGGAACAGGTGCCCAGAAATGCTGTGCAATCTCCACCCTTGGAGACATCCAAAAACAATTGAACAAAACCCTGAGCAACTTAATATATCTTCAGAGTTTGTATTGTTTTGGGAAGAGTGGCTTCAGAGGTCCTTTCCAGGCTAAACTATTCTGTGATTGCTTGAATCCTTTCTGCAGAAACAGTTATATCATTTATCTACCCACAGTTCCCCACACTCTCATGATTTTCCCTTCCTGGGTCATGCTGGTCCTCCCCACTTGCATCAAACTCTGATTAAGCTCAGAGAGGTCTGGACATGGAAGAAGACATGACAAGGTTCATCTTCTCTCCCCACCACACATATTTTTCCAGCCATAAATTTTCACCATATTATATCTTTTTTTGGATCAAAATAAGGGAAGTATATTGAATATTTTAAGCAACAGATAACATCATCTCCATCTAAATAATAACTATTGGGTATACAATTCTGGAGAGTTTTGGGGAAATGAAAACATATTAGCTGAATGTTTACTGTGCAAAACAGCTGTAACATTCAAAAACCAATAAGCAAGTGATACATTTATGAATGCATTAATTTAAAAACCAGTTATTTTCAAACACATTTGCTTGCTCACTTTGACAGAGAAATAGAAATAGGAAATCAGTGGATGCATTTCTAACAGCTTTTTTGAACCATATGTGTTTCTTAGAAACTCTTTTAAAAAACTCACTTCTCTCTGTATGGGCAGTCCTATATCATTTCTACAACCAAATACATACAATTAATGTTGAAGAATGTGGCATCACTTGGAGAACACACTGCTTGTACTCCTAATCTTTCATGTTAGTCAGGTGTAATTATCTCCAGTTAAGTTTGTATTAAGCAAAGTTTTAATATTTATTCAAAGATCCTGTGTATAAGTACTGTTAAATGTTTCTCAGCAAAGACCAAACAAAGAGAAGTGCAGTTTCAGAGTCAAACTAGCTTGAAACTGCTGTAAATTTTATGAGACCAAACAGTGAATTCATGTGAGGTGCCATGATCTCAAAGAAGTTCTGTACCACAGAGGATTTGTTACCTGCGGGAGTGCTGAAAGGGCTTGTATTAGTGTGAGTCCAAGTTGATTCAGTAGAGGTAGTTATTAAAAGCAGTGTCAATTCCTGAATCATCTGCTAAAAACTATTGCATCCAGCTCAGTTCTTGCTCTCTCTCCCTAGAGTCATGCCCCACGCTTCACTCAGGAGCATCTCCTCCATCTTCTCCCCATAACCAGGTCTCCTCTGTGACCTTGCTCCATGTCTCTCTATCAATCATCTGCATCTTTTATAGTTACAGACTGAACGAGACCCTTGGTACAAATATTCCTAAACTTTAGAAGTGTTGAAAGGACTATTATGGCAACTCCTCCAGATCAGTCAGTATGTGCAAGTCACACCTTTATACACCATTTCCAAGCACAGCAACTAAAACCCAAAGTAAGTTTAAATTAGATAACAGATCTTAAATTAAAAATTGATTAAACATTAGACTATTACAGTTCAGTTACAGGAGCAAAGAAATATTTCACTGTGCTTATGGGTAACAGTAAAAAATTCTAATAACTGATATTGAGTTTGAGAGATGATTTGATTATGTTTTCGATCTTAGTAGAACTAAACTCCATGTGAGGTATTAAATAGGCTAGGTAGAATTCCTTTAAGCATAAAAATTAATGTGAATGTATTTGGATTTCATCAGCTGAAATGCAATATTATGTCAAATATAAACTATGTTTGCTAGGCAGTACACTTATGATACTCAGCTACTGAGTCTGGCATAGCAGTTCTAATCAAATCTGGTACCGATAATACAATAGGTGAGAAATAGCCTGATGAATTGAAATGACTTCACATCACAAGTGCCCAAATTACTTCTAGCAGAATGGAATGAGATTCAGCCTACAACACCCTCTCTACAATGCTTTTTACTGTCACTCCTCTTCCTGTCATGTGGAGAGGAGAGTATCCACCAAATAACCATAACACAAGCATCCCTCTTACATGATGGGTCTGAAGTATATGTTTGGGCTTTCCATGTATTCTAGCACAAAGCTGGATAAATGTCCATCAGGTGATAGGAAACATTTTGCTCATATCACCCACAGTTTCTGGGTATGTGAAATTGCAAAGAAGGCTAGACTGCCTTTAATTCTTGCTGTAAATATCCATGTGGTGTCATCTCAGAAAAAAATTTAAGGATCACCACTCATTACATTATAGAACATTACCTTATAGTACTGGAATAATAATTTGTAAATCCACACTATCCTTGTTATTCATATAGTTATAAATGTCAACATTAAATCTGAATAGAATGTAGTTCCACATAGTTATGGGGCATTTCAACTCTAGACACAGATCATGATACATAAGGAACTAATTTAGACCTGTCCTGTAATCTGTACTTGCTAAATAATCCCCAGGCCACAGCTGTGCTACCAGCTGTTTAAAGAATAGAGCAGTCCCCAAGTTCATATACAGCTGTGATTTGTCAGAAAAAGCAGGAAAACACCAACAAATCCTTTAGGTTTGCTCTTTTTCTGAAAATACATCTACCCAAAGTTCTAAATCTGAATATCTAGAATATCTACCGAATATAAAACATGTAGAAAATAAACAAAGAAATTAAGAGCAGTGTCTAACTTTGCAAACCTCCCAAATCAAAAGGATTTTCTTGTTAGACATCCCTCATGTTAAGAAAATCAATACAGAACAGGCATGTGTTCTGCAGTGTGACGTGGTCACACCAGCAGGTCTGGCATCTAAAGTAACTTGAGGTCCTAAATCCCACTTTGGAAACACACAACTCTTTACTGCCCTTCAGGCAAACAGAGGGAATCTTAGTCAAATTGATCAGATACCACGGCAATCAAAATGAACAGTGTCAGGCTCTGTGACAACAAACCTTCATATGGAAGGATGTCAGATTCTTTAGAAGAATAATTTACTCATCAGAAATGAAGACTTTAGTCAATTAAAGTATGTGGAAGTTCCTGTTGAATGTACTGAATACCTTTGATTTTAAAACATAAAAAAATACACTGTGATCAAAAAATTCACTCTCACTTTTTTAAACTTTCAAAATTTATTTTCTGGTTATTGATTTAAAAAAGGACTACATTTAAAAGCATGTATTTCCAAAGTAGTAAACTGGTTTATTTTATGTCAAGCACAAGATAAACAAACAGACAAAATATTTTACTTCCAACAAAACTTAAAATATTTTAGCTATTCATTTTGTTCTAAACTATAGACTAGTATTTTCAAGCAGAAACAAATTGGAAAGTACTGAAATGAAGGCAAACAGGTGTTCTTTGCAAGAGGTAAATCAGCACCAGGCAAATCAGCAAGGGGATTGTGACCACAATGGGAAGAAAATGCATGGCATCAAAATTTCTTCCAGACAGACCCTGCCTGTGAGGTTCCCACAGAATCCAAGCTGTTATTGAAAACCATTTTTCTTGGCAGAACTGTAAAACACCACCTGTGCTCACCAAGGATGGGGTCAAACCCAGCTGGGTGCCAAAACTGCCATTTGCAATAGCCTTTACTAACAGTGGAAAATCATACACCACTTTTTTTTTTTTTTTTTTTTTTTAATGAAAACCAATCTCTTCATAGATTATCACCTTTAGAGTTTGGGTTTTAATTTCCCTTGCCCCATCAGCTTAGCACTTACTTACCTTCACTTTTCAGAGCTGGAGTGGCCACAGAGACCCTACAGGACACAAGGAGGCAGGAAGTGAAGCTGTGTTAGTCCTGTCCCTCCCGACAACTATCCCCATCCCTATGGACAGAACAGTGTAGTTGGTCTTGGTTTTCTTCAATTCATTTCTCTTTTGTTTTCCTATGCACTGGATCAGCACATTCTTCATTCAAAAGCAACAACAAAGTTTCAGTGGACTTTTCCATCAGGAAGGTCAGAATACAGCTCTACTAATCCATTCAGATGAACTTCAGACTCGTAGCAATTTCACCACAATTAGATCATTTTGCAGATAAAATCAGGAAGAGCTCTTGCATCATGAAGACCAGCCCTGCCCAAACCAGGCTACAGAATTTAATTTTCACTCCTGTACTGTCCCCAAACATTTGTATTGAAGGCACGTCTTCTGAAAAGCAGCTTCATTTTAACATTAATCATTGTTTTTTAGAAGGTAAAACAAAGCAAAACCTGTTTTTCTACAGGGCATAAATGCAAAGTCTCAGAGATGGTTTTGTGGGCTGAAGTTTACAAATGCAAAGCTGGTCTCTGCGAAACCAACATTTTGCCCCAAGACATGACTGTGCTGGTAGAAAATCAGTGGGTGAAAAACTGAAGGGAAAAAAAGCATTAAGGGCAATATAAATATTTTTCCAATTTAAAAAAAATGTGATTAATTCCATATTCATATTTTAGTTTCTACTGTGTTTTGTTATAAATGGTGATTTTTTTTTTTATGCCCTATACTTTACATGCAGTATTTTACAACATAGTAACAGTCAATGCATGGTTGTCAAGGACTACTGTGCCTTTGAAGTCAGGCTAATAATGAGTTCTGTGGGTCAGTGATGACCACGTGTTATTGTACAACTTTTTGGTAACAAGTATAAGCAAATAATAATTGTATATTTCTGTACGACAGCTATTGTCTCCCCTTGATGCCCTTTGGCAGTGGCTCTTTGTTCTTTGGGCTACCCTACTGACTCTGACATCAGTTTTCCCAGGAACAAGAGGGTTCAACCAAAAGACTTTACGACCATTGGATAGAAAGTGTATTCCCAAGCTGGGCTGTGGGCTGCACCACAGGCACGGCTTGCAACCCCATGCAGAGCACTCACTTCTCCTTAGCTCTGCAGAGAAGACACAGGACAAGGCTGGGGACACCACCAGCACCAGCGTTACAGTGGGTGAAGGTCAGTGGGGTGCATTGTCCCCTTCCTCCTCTCACTCCCCACCCCTAAAATCCCATGCTCCAAAGACACGAGTTGAAGAGAAGAGATTGTAACTGTACCATTAAAAATCACATTGCAATGTGTAGGTGATGCTAGGGTGAAAAATAATAATAATTCAAGCCTGAGGCAAGCACTTGACTCAGAAATTTCAGCCCATGAAATGAAGGTTTGGAAAGCATCACCAGTTAGGGATCTCTTCACAGTGGGCAGCTGATAGCTCCAGTTTCCAAGGCCAGTCCCAGCACATACATAATATTATTTCCTTCTGCTTTAAGTATCTCTTAATTATAGGAACTGAAACCCCCTTGATTCTTACATTATAAAAAAGTGTAATTAAGGACACTTGAGGGTTCCCTGTATGTTTTGCTATTCAGTAAACTTTTTCATTGCAACTGAAAGACTAAGATTGAGGTAGAGAGGCCAGCTCTCGTACTCCACATGTGTTTTCCAAACTATAATCTATGGTCAAGCATCAACACTGCACTTCAATAGGCAGAGAGTGGAAGATCAGCCCTCTGATTAGCATTTTAATTATCCTTCTATGCTGTATCATTCCACTGACTAGCAGTAGCTTCAGTAGTGGAAGAATCCTGGAAATATCTGACAATTTTCTTACATCAGGCTGTCATATTTCATAAGTGTAGGTAAAAGAATTATATAGATAGTCTATATACAAGTATACATTAAAAATTTTATATATACATGTATGTACTGTTATCCATATAATTATCTCTTTATAGTTTACTTTTGCTTCTAGGGTCTCACTGTATATAAGAATTCAGAGAGGTGAATCCTAAAGTGTTGGAAGACTGACAACAGGGATCACCATCTTTCCTGCTGAAGGCTGAACGTATAAAAGGAGTTTTCCTCTGTCACTTGTCCCCTCTTCCTTTCCCTCTCTCTCTTCCCCCCATACATATCTCCTTTCCTCCCAATTAAAAAAGGAAAAAAAAAAAAACAAACAAAAAAACCCAAGCAAACAAAAAAAAAAAAAAAACAACCAACCAAACAAAAACAACAACAAAAAAAAACACAAACAGAAAAAGAGAGAGAGAAAAATATTAGAAGATTGTATACCAATTCAATAAATTGAACTATGGGTCTAACAGAGTATGCATTGAAGCAATGAATCTCCTATTGCTTTAGGGGAGAAATCTGCAGAAGCTGGCCCTGCTAAGCCATGTGGAGGGTGTGACAGGCTTGAGTCCTTCGACAGTGCTCAGTACACCCAAAGGAAATTACAAACCCAGTGCAGGACCCAAAACCAGGTGTCCATTGTACAATCATTCAGAGGAACCAGTCTCAGCCTTGTTTAATTTTATATCAGTGAAAGTCCACCACAGCGCTCCAGAGAGAACAACATGTTCCTGGTATTTTGCTAGAACAGGGCTGATCGTGAACTATTTTGGGGCACGTTTTCCCTTGGGTAAATGCACTCTTCAGTATGTGCAATACACTTGAGAATATGCTTCAGCAGCTTGGCAAAATGAGCAGGAACAACAATTTGCTCACACATTATTGTATGTAAAACAGCTTTGTATTTGCAATTACCAGGAGAAGTGACGAGACAGTACCCAACTGGGTAAAGTGGAAGCTGCTGAGATTAATCAAGTGTTCCCATGGTAAGAACTATTCTGGAGCACATATCAGGTTTGAAAAGAAAAATGCTTTGTGTTTTATTTGTTTGTTTGTTACCATACAATATCTGGTTTCCTTCTCCTTTCTGATTTTGACAAGCGGACACTTTGAAGTATGAAAGCTTAAAAGGTCTACTTCCACTCACACAGGTACATTTAGTGTTCATAATGACAGGTTTAATTCCATAGTGAACACTAGCAAAACTGAGGAAAAATGCTTTTGACTTGTGGATGAATAGAGGAAAAAAATCCAACATAATAACTTTAAATTGTACTTTAGAAAAAGAAAAAACAGGATTCCTTTAGCTATTGTTAGCTTCAGAAAAAAAAGATTATAAGGCTTCCAAAAGAGCAGTGTTGGTCAAATGACTACTGCCATGATAACACAGACATAGTTTGTACTTTAGACTGCTGTTCCTGTAAAATTATACATAGTAATAACACAGTTTAAAATGCTACATTGTTCATAACCAACTGAAACTCTGACCTTGGCTTCAAAAGATGCCTTTTCAAACAGTTTTAATACAGCAAACAGGGGCTTACTTCAAATTCATAAATTCATTTGGAAATAGCTATAAAAATAGAGTATTTAAGTTCCAGCTAGCTAAATAGTTGAAAATGTGCCAAAAGTTGACTTTGCTCACAAGTTATTTTGATTGAAATAGTGCCTACTGGTTGAGACAGACCCAAGATCAAAACATGACAGATACCACGCACAAGTTTTTGGATTCCTAATATTTAAAATAATTACTAGTGGCTTTCCTTTAAAATACCAAATATCACAAAGATAAAAGGTTAACAGGAAAACACGTTGAGCATATGAGTGCCCAGTGAATTAGCCTGATTTTTTACAACCATGTTCAAAAGCTCTGGGCCAGGATTAGATCAGCATCAGCACAACTTCAGCACCAGATTCCTCTTGCCCTCAGTGTGGTCCTGTAACCCCAGACTAAGTAGGAACATATTTTTGAAGTGAGAAAAAGGGAAGGAGCTGTGGTGCAGGGGATACTACTGGTGTATCCCAACAGGAATGTCAGTATGGCCTGAAGTGTCATACCAAAGCTCTTAAAAATTGGATCTGCCCATTTGGTCACCACAAGAACAAAATCACTGAGACTGTGGCAAGTCAGTCCATAGAGTCCTAGTGTGTTATATCCCTTTTAGTCACTTCACTCCATGCTGTAGTCCAGGCCATCATAAAAGCCTCTTTGCTGTCCTGAGGCTTCCCATTTCCCCCAGATCATGAAAGAAAGCTCTTTATTTTTCCTTCTTGAAAATGTGCATTTGATTCATTCTAAGCAGAAGATGATCTGTGGTCTCATCAACGGTTTTCTTGAAGCTAATTTCTGGAATAAAATGAAGGTTCCTAATAGAATTAATCTCAAGAAGTTTCTTCATAAACAGAGGTTCAGTTTTTCCAAGGAAGTGTATAAGGGGGTATAAAGTTCCTTGTCAAGGGATATTCTCTCACACACCTCTTCTAGACATTTGAAGCTGGAGTAATCAACCGTATTTTATTCCCAAAACATCATATGCAATTTAGTTTTCTTATCTGTAAACTCATTCTCCAGTTTAGTGCAGAAAGAAGCACGTTAAAAACTCTGATGAAAGCCTTTATTAAGTCACCATCTCTTTATGTTTGTTGAAGCTCTGGGTTCAAAAGTTCATATGACTGAAGACTTGCTGCATATTTTCCTGCAGGCTGCAGACTCTGTTAATTTTAAGAGTAATTAGCAGATTACTGGAAGCTCAACATGTACACAAGAGGCGACTAGAGTTTATTTACCAGAATCCTTAAAAGTGACTTATTCTTGAATCAAACCCAAACAGATTCTATAAGAAACATTTTTTGTAGATGTTTATAATTTGTAGTGTGTCAATGCCTAGAAATCTCAGTTGAGGACCAAGCTTTATATATTCTCCATTGGAAGACAGCCCCTGCCTTAAGAATCTACATATTTCATTTTAAAATCAAAGTAATAAAATTATTCCCATACACTAACAATTTTAAGAACTAAAAATTTAAATAGTGAAAGATTAGCCAAATTTCCTATTATTCTTTTACTGGAAAGCACAATGTCTTCTGAATGTCAGAAATCATTCATGAGATGTTGTAACTTAGATAAGGTCTTGGCTTTTTCCCATTAATTTCAATGGTAGTTTTTCCAGACAACAGCAAATGCAGGACTTTTGTAAGTTTTGATTAGCTTAAATTGTCCAATTGCCATCTAAAACAGACATTAAATCATCTAGATACCTACAGCATCACTTAATAACATTTGTTTTTAACAGAGCATTAAAAGGCTAGGCATTTTCTACTGCTAGTCACTGCATTTCTTGAAATTGTACCTTTAGTAAAATATTAGGCTGTATTTTGCAAAGTACTGTATTTTGCTGATGACTGCCCGTTGTTTTCTACTCATCCACAAAATAATATGGAGGATGCATTTTCAAGCTTATTTTACATATTTGTGTGGATGTAGAAGCCTTGTCCACTTACCTCTATTTCTCATCATACAAAAATTTGAAGAAATTCTACAGGTGTTCTAGTTACTCTACTTAGAGCAAATAGTATCAGAAATGCATTTCTTTAAATGCATACCTGCTCAGACACCGTCAGATATGTGGAAGATAATAGAATGACCTGAATTATCAATTATCAAAAAACTTTGTCAAAATGTGGCTGTTGGGATCAGATCAACCATGTACCACAGTATAAATTAATTTTCCTCATTCTACTGTCTCTAAATTCAAGTACATAACAGTTAACTAAAAACAACAATTGTGAAAAATAAAATTTTCCAAATATTCTCCCTTATCAACTATCATAAAAATGAAGGACTGATTGAACACAAGATTTCTTCTATTTATAATCTTCTTTATCTTTCTGGATTTAGTACAGTCAGCCTACACAATGAACAGCAGTTATCGCAAAACACTTTGTACAAATATGCAAAAAAATTAGAGCAATCTAGGATGGATACAGTGAGTCTCTCACAGGTTAGTCTGAAAATAAAATCTGATCTAGGGTGCATTTGAATGCATTGGGGAAGCTTAAGTTTAAAAATAGAAAAAGAAATATGAGATGTTGAGGCAGGTAAGATGGAGACAACAATTGCAGTAATAAAGAAAGAGAATTAGGACTGTACATTCTATATAAGTAACAGCAGAAAGCAGGATTTAAAGGACAGATGAGAAAATGAGTGTCACATTTAAAGATAATATTTCAAATTAGTATGGAAGAGGCCTCCTTCCAGCAAAATGCTTAACCACATGCTTGGCTTGAAGGACATGAAGAGTTTCACTGATGACAATGAGGTAATGCCTCCTTCAGGCAGTTTTCCAGGGTTCAGCTACACACAGCCACCACTACAGTAGCAGCAGCACAGACCCCTATCTGGATAGATCGTTGCATTTACAGCTTTACCTTGGTGCCCTTTGCCTCAGTTTGGAGCATAAGGAGGGAAGCCAGTCACTTTGTACTAGCAGGGCTCAGAAGCAATCCTGCACATAGCACTGCCCATAGAGCTCAGGGGTTTTGCATGAGACAAGAACTACTCCTAACAGGCACAAAGGACAAGGCAAAAGAGTGTTCACCATATAAACATGGGTCATGCCATGACACTTGTCCACATGGACAGACAGTATGCCTTGTCCTTTCCTTTTTATTAATGTAAATGTGACCATAGCAGTACAGTGCAGAGATATCCAAATTAACTCTAAATTGCCATCTTGACTGTGGGCCTGCTCCTGCGCTACCTTCTGTAGCTTAATGAGGGGCGAAATTCTGGCACCGCAATAAGAACTTGGCATAGATATACACTGTGCACTGAGTTTATACTACGAACTTTCACCCTTCTGAGAAAGCAATTCTTCTTTGCCTGCGTAGAGCACAGCCCCACTGCATCTTAACCAGCCCTTTGACCTTCTAGAATATTGAGAGGCCTATGATTCTGCAAGTTTTAGTCCCTGTTTACTTTTGCTTTCCTGCTAATCCAGTATTTATAGTGCCTTTTACATTTCTTCCACTCAGAAACTGGATGCAGCAATTCTAAAATAGAAAGCTCAATGGCAACATTAGTGATGTTACCTCTTGCAGGGTTTATAAAGCCTGTTTTACTGTTTCACCATCTTCTCCAGACCTGCTGAAACAATGACTGTGATCCAAATGCAAGCACAGGCCTGACAGTTTCTTTGATGTTTCAATCCAGTTCTTGTGCACAAAGAGCACTATTTGAGCATTTGCAGTGATAGTAACAGCTATGCAGAAGAAAGGCTATTATCCTTGTTTTACGTAAGAATCTTGCATGATATGCCATGATTTGTTTGCAAGGAGTTTTGCCAAGTTACTAAAATATTAGAGAACTAAATTCAACTTAGTTGTTAAACGAAACAACCCCAAGGGACTCCAGATCTACTCCAGGACTGTGTTCAGCCTATCTTCCCCCCTCCCCCGAAGTGGTTATATATGCATTTTGCAAAAGCTATCTTTCATGATTTGTGCACCCCTATAATATAAAACAAGCAGATATGGCCATCAGCCAAGCAGATCAAAAGGCATACAGTCATATCTATAGGGTGACGAGCCCACACCAGCACACTTTTCCAGTTCACATCAGCTGCTTTGAATTTGGTACTACTATAACAGAATCTCAGAGCTTTTCAGTAGGAACTAACTTGTAAGAAGACCTCATCATGCATGCAGGCATACCTGCTACCACTGGCAAATTATGTTGCTTCTTCACAAGGATTACATGATTGGCTCTATTGGTTTTGTAGACTGATATTTCTTAGGAAGCTCTGTAATACGTAACTCATAAGGATTCTTTTCAGAGGTTGCTGAGGTTTTAACTGACATGCTTCTTCAAGTCACCCTTGCAACAGTACAGGATTGTTTTGTTATTAAACTCAATTTAAAGAAAACAATTTTGGTTTGATTTAACCCTGAAATGTTTTGAGAATGTCTCTTTCTTTGCATTTCTATTTAATGAGTGCATTATTTTAATTAGAAGGAAGAGATTTACTTGGACTGGCAGAAAGAAATAAATACTGTAAGTAGATACAGGCCTTTTAGACAATACTAATAAAAAAGCCCACATATCAGTTCTTAATGCATTTTTACAGACTCTCTGGTACAAAGGCAAAACCAAAGCCAATAAAGGAAACAGACAAAAAAATAATTTAAATCTTCCCCAAAATTCTTTTTTCTTCTAAATTCTCAAAAGGTGCTGACTTTCATAAGTTCTTTAAAAAATCAGAATACATTGTCTTTTTTTGTTATTTTACATAACTTTAGTTTGAGTGGACTAAGGAAGTTTAGGGAAGAGGAAGAAATCCCTTTCAGATTTCACAAAATTATTATGTTTTTCGTTCCTCCTCTTTTTTCTCACACATTTCCAAACATAAACACAGGTTTTCAGCTATGTAATTGTGTTCCTTGGAGACCAATAGCCTGGTGCTGAGCTTCCCCTTCCAGTGCTCTCACCACATCTGTGTGGCACCAAGACCAAGGGGCCATATACCAAAACCTTTGAAATTTTATGTCAGCCTGAGCTCACTGTTACTCTTACCAAATTAGACAGTCTTTCACTCTAAGGGGCCATAAACATCCTGATGAGTATTAAATGTTAGAGTGTAAGTATCAAGGGCAGCAGTCGTTCTCATCACATGCGACTTTGATGATTGTGATGTTTGTGATAATCAACAAGAGTGATCCCTTTCTGATCTTTGTTTATATAGAAGTTGCTGGGTCTTGATCTAGAGATCCTTCCCCCTGTGAAAAATCCTCTCACCCTGCCCTGGCCTCTTGATGTAGCCTCAGCTCATCCTAATTGTCAAATTAACCTCCTTTCTTCTACCACAAGACTCTTAAGAAACTTCCCAAGGGGAGGAAAAGAAGTGACACAACATGATGATCAGCAAGTTAGTCACAATATTGGGTAGGTACCATTGTTTTTTCCATTCCTGTTGCCATCAGTGGCAGGTTAGCCGTCACCTTGTTGAGTTGCGACTTGTTGAGGTCTAATTGTGCCAGTTTAGAAAGCTTGAGCTAGAGAGTACATTATCACAGGAGAACATTGACATTTTAGTTCTGTCTTCTAAATCACTGAGGTTGCAAAATAACACGTGTCCGCCCAGTCTCTGCTAGTTACAGCTCATGGCTTTTTCCTGCTGCTACCAAGAAAGTCCATTCATATGCAAGTCTTCTTGTGTTTATACAATAGCAAAACAACTTTAAACATTACATCATTTTTATCAGTTTATAATGTAAAGCTTTCCAGTTAGATTCTAATTCTTAATTTCTGGTGAACCCTGAACTTTTGTAAAGGCCTGAATAGAATTTAAGTCCTTAGTTGCTTGCTTTGCCCAGCATCTTTTCACTTCACTGCCACCAGGTGCAAGATCAGTTGAGACACTCTGATGGTATCATATTTCCAGCTATTCTTACTCAACATAGTCTTCTCACTATTATTTTTCAAAGAAGTGTGGAGTGATTTGGGAGACCATTTGTTAAGCTAGTAGATGATTGACTGTAAAAAGCCAGAGGGCCTCAGATGACTCTACTATTTTAGGCAGCCCCAAGAAACTAGTGGCTGAGCAAGCTGCCTCACTGATCCTTTCACTTTCCTCTAGCATTTTCTTCTCATGAAGTAAAACACCCCTGTTGAAGCCACCTCCACTGTGTTTTATGTTATCATAGCATATTTGCAGTGTTCCTGGAGTGCATGCAGGCAATGACCTGAGTTTAGATGATGCACAGCTCCACTCTCAGCCAAGGTGACCCAGCTGGCTGTGACTGTGTTGATAGTAGTAACAAATTCTGCTTGAAGCTCCCATAAAGCAGTAACCTTCTCAGAAACATATGGCAGAAGCTACCACTACAGAGACAGTGCATTCAGCCTAATTGCTATCAAACAGGTTTTCACCTTAAAATAATTATTCCATAGTCAGAGTGAAAGACCTAACTGTTTACAATATATTAATTCCCTCAACAGAAAAAACAAACAAACAAACAAAACAAAAACAAACAAACAAACAAGCAAACAAAAACTTTACAAGGCAAGATTGAGACAATACTATTTTCCTTCTAGGTATTTCATTAAAAGACTTTGGTTTCTCAGCAGATGAAGCAGCTCCAACAGCCCTTACCCTAAATTTATGTTTGGAAGAGAGAAAGATTCATGAGACTAGATTGTTAACAACTTCTGGTCTTTGTTTCTGGCTGTTGTAGTTCCTGTACATGACCAGAGACTAACCAGATGACAACATAGTTCTGACTTTAGAGGGACATCATTTATATCTTCCTTCTAAGTTTATTGTATGTCTAAGTCATTTTGAGAATGATTATCCTGTTTAAATATCTTCCTATCTGTTATAAACTCACATAAACATTCAGTTTAAACAAACATCTTCAAAGTGTCTCCTTACAATCAATAACAAATACAGCTGGATGTTTTGAAATTCAGCATGATGAACTGTGAAAATACAAACCAAAAATTGTTAACTGCACATTCTTATAGAGCTCCATTTTTGAGGCAGTATTTCCATCCTCTGAAATATGAACTGTTTGTACTGTAACAACTCTGGCAAAACGTGCAGTCCTTGGTGGATGACTGAATGCTGACTGATGATGATTACAAGAAGAGATTTTATTTTTCAGTCTGATAGAACAGAAGACCTCTGAAGAGGGAGGGAGTGAAGGATGGAAGGTAAGGCTAATTGTGCTTTATTTTAGCTGTCTACAATTTAAGTCTTCATCAGAACTAGTTCTCATCTGTTGTGTTCATGGAGAGTTCAGTCAGTGGATCCTGGGGAATGATTCTTCCTGCCCATAAGCAGGTGCCTACATTTGATCAGTTGGATTTCATCCTGAATGCCAGTTGACTACATGTGACCAGTGATATTTAAACTCACAACATGAATCTCCTCTTAAAATCTTTGGCACTTTTAGAGTTGATTTAAGAACAAGAAGGACCAGTGATTTTCAAGATGTAGAAAAAGTAATTGCTACTATGAAAACTTACTTAATTGCTTCTTAGAAAGCAGCATGTTTAAAGGGACATTAAATAACTACAATCTAAGTATGATTATTATCTAAGTAAGATTATTCTAGATTCACTGCATTAATAGTAGAAACCATTACCTTTAGGCATTAAGGGGGATACATCAAACATTTCTTTTTCCATGTTAAACAGCTGTCAGAAAGGATCATTTCTCATTCTTTCACCTTTTTTAAGTTCTTAGAAGAAATTTACAGGGAAAGAATGGTTGGATATAGATTTTTATGTCAGCAAAATTTATAGAATTTCTCTGACAATTGCAGAGTACAATGATGCATTAAGAAGTGTCATGATTAAACAGACGGACTTAGGACAAGTTATGTAACAGATGTTTTAGCTAGAGTACATCTGACAAGCTTCTGTCTACAAATCAGTGCTTGTTTGCAAAGCCACAAAAAAATCATGTCTTAGTATGCTAACTGACGTACAAGGCAAGAGAGTCAGATATTTAGGAAAAAATAAGATGTTTGAGTACAACTACAATTTAGAAATATAAGAGATTGAAAGTATTTTTACTCTTTGGATTCTATTAGTATCCTCAGTAAGTAACAGAAGCACATTTCAAGTCATTGTATTGAAATTTGTATTTGCAAACAACGAGGCATTGTCTCTCAACTGTTACAGAGCATTTCTCCTAAGCAGGACATGCCAGTGCACACACCTGACCTCTTGCTGGGTGGCAGCTAAGGCAATGCTGGAATGGCTCTGTCAGTCATCAATCAATTTTAAAAAGTTACCTGACCATACCTGCACTATTGCAAGTTTTCTCATGAGATTGGAGACGAAATCATCACAGCACCAGCAGAACTACTGAAATAAACATGAATATTGGAAATCTGTGAGCTCTGTATGTCTACCCCAGTTGCTGTCAAGTGGCACAAGTTAATTCTGTGAGGTATATTGTATTTATGGCCACAGATTATTACCTTTAGATTTATCACATGGCACTTCATGAGATCCAAAGCTTCTGCACCCTCCACAATCTTCTTTTGTATTTGTTCCTGTCTGCAAAAGATAAGAAGATAGCAATTTTTTTTATTTCCATGTAGAGACACACAAAACTGGAACTGTAGTACTACAGATTTGTCAGAGAAGTGATACTCAAAGTGTGCACACTGGATGTTTGGCTTACCACTGCTAGGTCATAACAGGCCCATTTCTGTCCAGTGCAGTTCCTTTTGCCTGTTTTCAAAGCCAGATGTGCAGGCAACTGGATAGATCTCATCACTGAGAAAGGTTTTGCTACAAGTACCTGGTAAATATGTTCTGTACTGTAAGCACAAATATCTTGCTCATCAGCTGATGAACATTATCAAAATGCTCCAAATCAAAAGGACAGCAGCTGTGGAACCAGGGAGACCTAAGGAGTAGTAAGAGTGAAAAAAAGAAACCATAATCATTTTTAGTCAGACCTCATTAACAAGAATTGTTAATTCTTCTTGTTTCTTGTATAGCCAGGGCAGCCACATTACTGTTAATTTTCTGCTATGCACTAATATTCAAATCCAATCAAAACAGAACTTTGCACAGGACTTGCCCTCTCATGCTGATGGAGGATTTCAGGGGCCTGAGAGAGGCATCAGAGATCTGAAGTTTAAACTTTAAACCATGTCAAGAGAGACTAAGTCACAGTTGGACCAAAAGTTTATAACTAGGGCTCAGCGCTCAATGTTAATGGACCCAGAATGGACAGCACCTATGTCATTTCTACCCAAACACCTTTTATTTAACTAGCACTTTCTCCTGAGCAAACATCAGACTGATCCTGGCACAAATTAGAGCCATCATCAACTTGCTTTGACTCGTGTCTGCTTAACATGACCCAGGAGGCTGCTCCCACCAATGCACACCCACCTTGTTTCTCCAGGAATGCCTCCTGTGCTGGATGGCAGGAAGAGGAGATCCTCACTGTGTGCTTTCTATAAACATCAGTCCCAAACTTCAGAGCCATAAATATCTTCACAGTATATCTCAACATTAAGCCACTTCTGCATCTCTTCTGTGTCCAGAGAAAGAGGAATGGACGACGACACCAAAGCTGCATTAAAGCTTGAAGTAGCAAATTGTCTTTATTTTCTCTATCAAGCTGCTACTAAGCTTCCTACCAACGAATTCAGTGGATTGTGGCTGACGTGCTGAACAAACAGTAAAATCTGGATCTAGAAAATGAAAATTGTAAATATTTATGGTTATTACACTGTGAAGGAGTAAAAGTTACTCTGCTCAGCTAGAATATGCCAGATGATAGGACCATGGCATGCCTACTTAAATAACAGTTATTTTGATAATAAATCTTGATATTAAAAAGACATCCAAAATAATTAATTTATATAAAGTTGCTAATGCCCACTATTAGATGTTGTTAAAGTGATTGGAGCAAATGGAAGCAGATGTCTGTCTGCATATGTCCAATATTAATACCCAGAATTTAGTGCCTACATCTAGTTTATTCAAAAATATATTTTTGTTTCAAATAATTACAAACTCTTTTATCGTCTGGTTTTAGCTTTCCTGAATTACAATCAGAACAAGATCTGAGTGTGTATCTGTTTTCTCAGGTTTGTTTTTCTTTTAATGTTATTATTTAGTAATTAAGCTGAGATGGTTTGAAATTAAATTTAACTAAAATTACATTAAATTGGAGCAACAATCACTAGGCAGTATGGGAAGAAAAAAAAAGTTATGCTTGTTGATTTTGCCTGAATAAACCAATTAGAGAAGCCTATTGAGATTAAGAGCAACTAAACACATCTCTGACTGGCTTTAAATGGGAGTCATGAATTTACCCTATTAGTATATATTATAGGATGGTGCAATGGGGAGTAAAACAGGGAATCATAAGCTTTGTAACATAAGTGGCATCAGAAGACAAACATTGTCTGTGGACCCCCACCTCTACAGATCATGGCAACCATCGTCATCAGTTCTTTTAACAGAAAATTAATTCCACCCCATTCACAGCTACATTATGTGTTTACAAGGAAAGAAAACATTGACTGACTTCATTTAAAGCAAGTCCCACCCTCCTCCTATTTTTAATAATTTCAACAGCAAGAAAGCATGCTCTCCTTGGTCATCAGACATACTGGACTGTATCCTTACAGAAGGCTGATCTAGATAAAAGCCTTATTTTCCCCATCTTTGCCACAGCATGCCAGATTTAGCCTCTAAATGTGCATATTTCCTTTTTAATTTCCTCATTGTTTTCTTTTTAAAGCATCTTTTAAATATTGAGCAGTGTGAAGTAATTGCCATAAAAGAGCAACTTATTACTGGGCAGTTGAAATAGGATGTTTCTGCACTATTTCAGTGCAACAAATTGCCAAACCAGCCCTGTTAGGATGAACAATTCTCCATGATTCCCTGGCGTTTGTTACAGTGAAGCTAGACTGCATTGGGAAAGTACTGACAGATTTTTAACTTCTTTTTGTACAATTAAAAGAACAGAAACAAAGTTAATGAACACCACACGATCCCCTGCACTCTCTAGAGAGCATCCTACAGAACATTCTGCAGATAACTGGTGGCCCACAGAGCACAAGTGAGGAGCTGCTGGAAGAGAGGTGATTTAGTAATGAGCCTGCTTTGCTTGCGAGTTAAATGTGCATTTCCAAGTGCATTTTGCTACCATATATTTTACATTCCATACAAAACTCACATGGGCTTTTCTGTAATTAAAGTTTCAGCACTTAAGAATACTTGTAAAATCACAGGAATTATTGTGTTTTTCACATTCTACCAACCCACAGAATCATTTCATGGTATCTTAGAAATAATGTCCAGATCATCTAAAGAGAAAGTATTTGGATGTTTCTCAAATCAGAACATTAAACTGAAAAATACAATAGGCTTTTTATAGCATTAATATTGATCTAAATATTATAAGATATAATGGTATTCAAACTGGTTTTTAATCCTTTTTTTTAATTTCCTTTTTTATTTATTAACTATTTTAGACTATACAATTTCATAATCTGATTTTCTTGTTTATAAAAATACAAAATAATATTGGTCATATTGTTGTTTAATACAGATTGAAGCATTTTTCCATACACAGTCAATCAAAGAAAGACTATGTTATGCATTTTCTGAATATGGATATAAACAGACTGGAAATTACGTGACATATTATGCAGAAGAGAAAAAAGGAACAATTAGACAGGCAGTACAGTCAGGAACTTCCAGAGTCCTGGATATAGAGCTACCATTCTCTCCGAATAGGCATTACAGTGTACGTTTGTTTGAACACTACTTTTCCAAGAACATCCTATTTTGGTAAAGAAATCACCTTTAAACTCAGAACAATTTTGGATTTTCCTATTTTCTTCTTCCTTTAAGCTCTTTTTTTTTTTTTTTTTAATAGAAAACCTGTTTACCCCAGAGTTGTTTAACCACTGCAGTGATCCATATCCAAGCAATCAAGCTTCTGCAGCTCTAAAGGTGAACTGACTGCACCAACACTGAGAAATCTGATGCTTTATGAGAGCTATTTTTTGCTTTCAGATCTACAACATGCACATTTGATAAGCATGCTCCCTTTACTATATTGTTTCTTGAATGTAAATCTTTATATATACTCTCAGGTAACACCCAGAAATAACATTCAGAAGAGCTACTGGGAGGCTGAGGCTTTATAATAAAATTGTCTGTAACTAACTCAAATACACAAAGGTCATGGGATGATTTTTAAAAGGCAAAAAGATAATCAACAAATATACATAAGAAAATGTATTTGTTGGCTATCAGATGCAGGTGAAAACACTTTCTCTTTCTTATACTTTTGTCTTGATAAATCAAAACAACAAAATATCTCAATTTCTTTTATTCTTACTTGGGTGCAGTATAACTAGTGTGGGTATTTTTATTTTATGTTATTGCTTGAAGTATCAGTCATTCTTCAATATTTATCATCACACTCATTTATATCCATATGAAAAAAAGCTTAATGTAGGATCAAGTTGTGAAATTTAAATGGGTTTCTCACAAGCGCAAAATCCAAATCTCACTAAAGAAAATGCACAGATCACAGTGAACATTGAATCAGATTCATGATGAATGACATGATGCACAGTAAGGACACTGAATTCCCTTAGGACTTAAAAATACTGTGCAGAGCAATATAGGTATGTATGTATATATGACTTTAAGACTGCAAAAATATAGTTAAATTGTTATAGCTTTATCATGATTATTTTTAGCAACATATGTTGCTAAATATGGCATGAAATCAAATTAGTCAGGTTATTCAAGCAAATGTAATTAAACCATCTACCTTTACGAAGAACTATTTTCTAATTATAAAAATCATAGAAATCAGCAACACTGAAATATTTGCTTTTAACCACAGAAAAATTAGAATGATTTACCTTCTTTCATTAAAACTTATTTTCCCATCTGTGTACTTCACTGTGTTTATGTCATGTTTATTTTAGTAGAAGAAAGATTAATTTTTTAAGCATTAGTACAACAAACAGTTTAGACTTAGAAGACCTTCCCAGGCCTTCTGTTTAAAAAAAAAGAGAGACAGTCTTTTTTAAAGACTACAGGACCTATGGGCATATCAAAATGACCTGAATAAACTTATAAAATATCAGATACATATACATATGACAGAAATTCATGCATTGAATCGAAGAGCTCATTAACAGATAAGATCTAATAAGATCTGAAAGTTGATGTAAGATACATTCAATTTTAAAATAAAGGCATTCTTAATAGTGAGAATAATTTATTAATTTATTAATAACAAAATAACTATAGTATGTTTTAAGATTTTGCATTCTTTTATTTCAGGGTGATAATATTAAATAAGGTACTATTTTAAAAGAAAAACACAGGGATCATTACTTATTTTTTACTCTCTATTTTTTATTGTTTTATTTTTAGGATGACTAAAAAAAGGATCACCTCATCTAATTTCAGCCGCCTACAAGATAGAAATCTAGTCTAGTCTCATTTCTTAGGTTCGATTTATAGTTAGCATCACCTTCAGAAGGAGATACATCTTCTCTCTTCTGAAGAAGTCATTGTTACTTGCAAACAAAGCCACTATGCAACCCTGGACCATAACATCAGTGACCGAGGTTCTGCAATCTGTGATCCTCTGCAAGAAAAATGAAGTAGTTGACATCTACCAAAGCCAAGTTTTAATTTTCTTAGATATCTGGCCATTTTGGTTTTACTCATCCATTTAGGCTTTGGTTCCCTCTCATATCTTAAGCACCAACTCCTTACAGAAGTTCAATAACATGCAAATAACTGCAAGGAGGAATGGCAGCACGGGGACATTGGCCATTGCATAGGCTCAGTGGTATCAATGGATCTCATGCTGTGAGTAATGTTTTGGGGATGTCCATGATACGTAAAAACTATTCCACATACTTAAAACACAAGCTTCCTGATCTTTCTCTTCCAGTTCAGAACAATACAACGGAACAAGGCACCAAAATTTGCCACAGTATTATAAACAGTAGCATATATTTAATAGCACTGTAATTGTCTCTTTCTTTCCTTTTAATTCACTTCTTTGAAGCTAGACCCAGTTGTCATATCTTGAGTAGTAATAAGAGAGCCAAGAATCTTCATATCTAGTCAAAACCAACTAATTAACTCCTCAGGAAAAATAACCTGTGATAAAATGTCAAAGTAAATAAAATGCCTGGAGTTTTCCAACATAAAGTTTTCACAGATAACTTTATTTGGCCGATTCAGTTTTTTATTCATAAAGTCTTTAGGATCAAATATTGCTCCAGGAAGGCTTGTGACTTACTGTAAAGAGGCTGAAAGATGAAGATGTTTGTAGTATCACAGACAATGAACCCACTGATCAGCATGAGGAAGAATATATACGAAAGAGAAATGAGTTGCAGAATACAGCATGAGGCAGCTTTTCAGATACTTTTATGATCTCTAAAGGGACAGTTTAGCATGGTAGATGTTTACTGAATGACAGAGATACAATACCTTCAAAGTAATAAGACATAAAAATTATTTCTTCACTGTCATGTAAAACAAAAAAAATTAAATTAAGCAGATAAAAATTGTGTAAATGACTGTATCAAAATAATTCAGTGACCAAGTTTTTCCTCGGAGGTGCAGAAGGGATGAAATTATTTTCACTAAATCTATGTTAAGAATGCATAGTGCTATACAGAAGTGGAAAAAAAGGTGTCACTTCCAGCTAGTTTTCTAACCAATGATTAACAGAGGTTAGGATATGCCACTATATAAGATATACTAAACATCTTCCATCAACAGATTTATTCTTTAGAAATTCCTCCTTCCAAATAGGAATCATCTGGAGCTCTTCCACTTTGGAAAGTCAAAGCAGAGTAGTAGTTAGTTATAAATCCACACCTTACCACTGACATCCTTAGCCAGGTATGCTCCAAAGTGTTGAAAATCTAGAAATACCCAATTCCATCCTCTTTCCAGCCTAAGGACAATGTAGGTTTGCTTTCTTCAAGCGTTCTGAAGTCAAACGTTTAGGTGAAAGAGGTATCTTTTCTAAAAACTTTTCTACATAGGGAGTTATTATGAAGTCATTCTTATGCTGTCAGTTGATACCTTTAGCATATAGTCATATGCTATTTTCCCTAAGTTGACAAGCTCTCACAATAAACATTACCATCCTCAATGGGAACCAGACAGTAAAATCATACAAAGATACTGTGATCTCTTAAAAAAAAAAAAAAAAAAGAAAAAAGGATTATGTATAAATTAGTAAGGATGGATTGGTTCTTTCTACTTTTTGAGAAAGGATATTTATTGAAAGATTTTGAGAAAGGATATTTATTGATATATTTCATAAGAATACTACTTAAGCTTATTTGTTTGTTTAGTTGTTCAATTATAAAGCAGACCATAAGTATTTATAGACAGACGCACTGAAAACAACCAGCTTCTGGCAG
Source organism: Tyto alba (assembly GCF_018691265.1). NCBI lineage: Eukaryota > Metazoa > Chordata > Aves > Strigiformes > Tytonidae > Tyto > Tyto alba. Next base: position 56,052,626 of record NW_024881282.1, read on the forward strand.
ACAAGATGTGATGGAACATACTGCATGAGGAGTGGTAATATTAATCTTCTCTGTTTAATACAGCAACCCAAAGAGGCCATCTGCCTGTCATTTGCAAATGTTTCATAAAACCTACTGAAACATAAATGTGGATGGCTTGTTGGAACTGTGATAAGAGCCAGGGAAAAAGTCACGTGTATTAATTATACTCATTCCTAATTGCTCATCCTTTAGGAAATAAAAAATACTGTTTCTACTAAACATGAAATAAAAATGTTTAAAAATGCAGATGGGTGTGTGGGCACAATCAGTCGCTTACAGAATGCTTGAAGAAATTAAAGTCTGACATGTGAATCCCCTATCCAATTATTTCTTCTTCTTGCTCCTGGCTTACGGTAATTTTATTAAAAAAAAAAAAAAAAAAGAAAGAAGAAAAAAATGTTACTTGATATGAATATTTCATTATTGTTAAAAGATAAAACAGGCAGAAAGACTTACAAAAAGTTATGTTTTATTAAGCAAGGCCAGCCTGATTCTTGCAGCCTGACTCATCATTTGTGCCTTATGAGGAGCAGCAAAACTAAGCACACAATACAGGTTCACAGGGATCACTAATGAAAAAGGAAGTACTCAGAAAGAAAAACAAAATCAAGACAACAGGAGGGCCAGTGTTCATGAGTCACATTAGCTCGTTGCTCCCCACAATTGTCTGCTGAACGAATTTCAGGTCTGCATAAATACAAGGAGAAACTATATAAAGATGCTTGCACTCTTAATCCCAAATGTATTATTTTTCTCTTGAACTCTGAGTCTTTGTCATTTCTATTATATTACACTTATTCTATTTTACAGGCAACTAGCTCCCTTTTAGTGAACAAGGTTGGATAATTAGCAGTACTGTCAAATTTGAGTCTACCAGGGGCTTTAATTACCATAGAGGAGGCCTAGTTTCTTTAGCAGACAACCAGGTCTGGGACACACTGTTGTGATCTAAGTCTTCTAATACTTCACTATTAGGTTCATATAATAGAAAGAAAAATGCTCCTAAACTTGATATCTCAACTGATTTCTGTTGCATTGATTTCTATTTCTTTTTTACAGTATCACAGTCCTTCCCAAGATGAATGAAAGTGGTTGAAACATTGCATAACCTGTCTTTTTACCTGTTTTCTGAAAGGGTGAATCTACATTAGGTAGCTTCTTACAGGGACAGACAAATCCTTAGCCAGCTGGTTGTGATCAGACCACTAGAAGACATACCAGAGACCAGGATGATTATAACTTCCCCTTTCTCTCCCGCTAGCGTTACTCAGCATCACTTGTGCCTGACAACCCCATTCACAGCATGTCTGGCTCAATCCCCAAAATCAGACAATTTTTCTTAATTAATTTATGGCTGTTCACAATATGTTTTCTACTATTCTGGTCTCGTCTCTCATTATCAGAAAGGGGTTTGATTGCATTTTGATCCAGAAAAGCATGTTTTACTTTAGTGTGTTACACTTGCAAATAGGACCCATTGATGGAAATAATGTTGCAGAATATTATCTGTGTGAATGACTGCATGTCACAGCAGTGGCCAAAGGCTCAGACACTGCCTGTCAACTACAATTCTGCAGTACTCTCAGACTGAGGTAAGCTATTTTAAAGGTGATTAAGAGTATGTATACATGATTATATTAGGCACTTAACATGTTCCTGCTGATCGCTGACCCGTAAATGGGTATGTGTATACTCTTAGTTAATCCAATGGCAAGGCAAAACACATTATTTCAATATGCACTAGTTTTGCTACATATGATACTTTTAAAATTGTATGAAGTACTCAAAACTACAGTCAGTCTTTGCCAAGTACAAATATCCCAAAACAAAACAGTAACCCACTTCTAAGTCACTACCCACAACGTGTTGGCTAGTTCCTTCCCAGTATAATTTAAAGATTTCCAACCTCTAAGCTCATCAGAGACAATAGATTTTATATGGAAAGTCTTTTGAACCATTCCCAGAAAGAGATTAAAAGAGATGGCCCAATCTAAGATTGAGCCATGCCATTGAAGTACAGCAGACAGTGTTTTTCAGACTGCAAGCCTTCAGGACTGGAGTACATCTTTGTCATAGTGTTGGATATCAAGAATGAAGAAGCTCCAATAACCATGCAGAATTAAATTGCTCCTGCTCTCCTGTTAATGGTGGTCTCCCTTTCTGACAGCTTTAAAGCTTTATAATGAGATAAATGTTTCTGGAAAATGTTCTGAGATGAAATTTTAACCTATTGTTCCACCTGATTCACTTCCCATGGCGTTTTCCTAGGCAAACATAAATGTAAGGTATTTTAGAGACCTTCAGGACATAGGATGATAAACTGCATAAGATTTCAAGGAAAAAAAATTGTCCTTTTGATCAAAACCAACATTCACAGCACCTATATTAGAAGCTGAGACACTGTGCATACACTGCAGGTAGTCTTTAGCATTACAAGATGAACAGTGTTGAAATGTATGCTATTTTTACTTCCAGCTCATTGAAGTCCCATTGCTATTAATAGAACTGAGCAAAATATTTCTAATGTATTGCCATTACTAGTAGACAATGAAGCCTAAATATTTATTACATACATAGCAATGTATGTAATACCTGACAAACATTGTCTAACAACTTTCCAAATTCTAAAATAAATAAATGAGAGTCTATACTAGCATGTATTCAAAATCTACATTGATGTAGACAGTGCATTAGTGTAAAATTAAGACAAGATTTTGGTTCTAAACATTAAACTTCACTATTTCTGCTCTTAACTGTGACTCTGTTAAGTAGTAAAAATGCAAAGACAGCAGATGACAAGTCCTGACTAATTTTCCCAGGAAAGATTATAAAACAAAGCAATCTGTTTTCCTTAAGGGAGAAGATTTATGTTTCAGCTAAGTATCTCATTCAATTTGAACAGCTCTTCTGAAACTTTGAATTTACCTCTGTTTCCACCCTTAATAGCATTTTCTCTTGTAAATGTAATAGAATTTCTGTCACTGTTCTCCTTCTGTTTTCCTAAAGCTTAGGGCATTGGACTCTTTTGAGGGGCCCACTGCCTTCCTTTTACACTAAAAAGGAAAAAAAAAATGTTTCTCTTGATACAAAGACACTGTCAACACAAGGACTATTTTACCTATGATCAATAATATATTAGAATATTTTTCTGACAAGATGTTTACCAGATTTTCCACCCCATTTTAGTATTGCAAAGACAGGGGAAGCAAGCTTTCAGTTTGCAGATGGATAAGAGATCAGGTTTTAGCTCATACTTTTCCCTAGTAAGGCTCTAGCTAGAACAGCTTTCATTTTCTGCTCAGCTCTGTATTTTCCCTTAAAATTTGCTTTACTACCCTACCTTTAATAGCTGTAGAGCAATAGTTACCAGGTTTCTCATAATGTATCTCACATTCCATGACTTCTCTTCTTCCTATTCCCTCTTTCATTCCTCATTCCCAGGCTCACAGGTTGGACTCCAGCCCAAACCATTTTTCTCCAAGTCAACATTAATCTTCCATAGTATGTATAAAGGGCAGGGAGACCAGGGCAGAAGAAAACCTGCAGCATTCACTATATGCTGCAGTCTTGCTCAGCTTGCCATTCAGCACGTATGTACAGAAAAGCCCAACTGCTGAAGGGGCTACTTTCTGCCTCTGGTTAAAGGAACCCTGTAGGTAGGTCTGCAGACGTTTTCTTCCCTGGATCTCCACACATCTACCACATGTAGAGTGTTTCCAAGAGGGAAAAAACAGAAGCTTTTATAAACTCAGAGAAAAGGACATAAACACTTCAAAATCATATACTATACAGTTCAGTTCACAGCACATAAATGCTCCATTGGCAAGAACATTACAGATGTTCAAGCATTTTAGTTTTGGTGTAATGGGCAATCTGAAATACTTTTTTGTTGTTCAAAATGTTTTATTTGAAATTTCAAATGTTTATAATTGTAAACAAGTGTAAACATTTCTTCAGAAAGTGGTTACAGAATCTTCTTTAATACTTCCATTCTCTTCATATAGAGCTACTGTGATTCACATTGCAGTTAGCATATAGCTTTAGCTAACTGAAAACTGTTTGCTTTTTTGGTACGTATCTATTGTTGCCCAGTTGCAAATAGCACAAAATTCCACAAGTTCAGTGGAATTGTGAATATAGTGCTGATATTTATCTATGACAAACAAGTTGAACTGTACAGTCTTTCTACTTTATGTTCAGTCAAGTCCCTCTGTTGCAGCAACTCATTCTCCCCAGTGGTTCATGAACTGCATACTGAATAATAAATCACACAAAAGAGTGCCAAGGTCTCTACTCAAGAAATTATTTACAGAGATGCTGCAGATGCAGAGGTGGCAAGAAGTCAAGCTGTGTACCTATACAGTCAGATTTTCTTGTACTATCTTTGAAGTACTCCTTTGTGCAGTCTCACTTTCGAGTTCTCTGACAATTATATCCTTGCCTTGTCTGTATTTTTTCCATACAGTTGAACACGTGCTCAAGTGTATTGAGCCAAGTCCAGCCTTATTCAACACAACCTGTCTGTCTCTGAGCTTTAGAGCTGTAGATATTTTATTCTGAATTCACTCTCCCAAACACTCACATGTCCAAAGAGACACCTGCTCACAACACCCTGCAGACTGGTTCCTGTTTTCTGACATACTTTACCTTCAATATTTCCAGTCCACCACCAGCCTACTTCCGGATTATGGTTGGCTGCATAGAACAAGTAACAAATACTCTGTGTTGTACAAGCACAGGTTTCCCTCTGTAACTAATTTCCTTCTCAATCAGCAGGTGCTGATGAGGCACTTGTTCACACTCTAGAGCACACATCCCTTGCTGCAGGCTCCACTTCAAGGCTCAGAGAATGAAATTTTGTGATATACAAGCCAATATCACAGCCTACTTTTACTCTGTACCTCTCCATCTTATTTTTCTATTGCACTGGCACTTGTCTGACTCCCAAGTAAGTCAGTTCAGCTCACTGAAAGAGTAGCCTTTGGAAGAAGCAGACTTTTTTCCCCCAGGTTAGTTTGTGGATGGTTTGGGAACCTAACCCAGCTTCCAAAGGGCTGGATGAGCACTAGAGCCAGCTGAGGGGAAGCAGCAGGGATATGCAGACAGATGGGTAAGGAAGGAGGGACACAACTGTCTCCATAAAAGCAGCTAATGGAAGTTGATGATGAGATGCCATACCTTAAGGAGCTTCTCATTGTACTCTTGCAACTTCACCTCTTTTGGAATTAAGGGAGAGGTTATAATAAAGGCTCCTTCCGCAGAGTATTTTATCTTCGTATAAGAGCAACATAGGAGCTAAGTTTTTTTCTGGAAGAGATTGTCCACCTTGCTATCTGCATGTATTACAATATTTTGTGCATACCTAAGATATAAATGATCCTCTACTGGCCTTTGGGGAAAAAAAAAAAAACTTTATATGTCTTCTGTGTACAAAAATTTAAGCAGGAATGGGCATTTCTAGTCAGATTAATATATGCAGTATTTTACCAGCAACTGGATTCAATCCATAATGCAATTTACAAAATCCATACCCTCATTTTTAGATTAACATTTGACATTAGTAAAGGCCCCTCATAGCGCACATGCCAAGAGGCGAACTTTCCAGAGATCCTATGCATCTTGCAGAATGCATCAGTCATATTACTTAGAATGAAAACTATGCTGCCTGGCCCAAGCTGCTTGACCATTATTTTGTTAGACTCCTAACAAATTAAAATTGTCAGTGTTACTAATAAACTGTAGTGTTCCTCTACTTTTATTTAAATATTTTTAGTTTTATTATAGTTTCTATTTCATAAATATGTTTAAAATTAATTTAAAATTATTATGAGCTTTATTAAGATGCAGTAAAAACTAAAATTCATTAATTAATAAATAGACATGTTTATAGCGTCAAAGAGCCATTCCCCATTTCCTGGGCTGAGGGTGGGGTTTGAATTTGGTAGAGAATCAATGGAAAAATACTTTTCATCTTTTATGTCAACTCTAGCTTCATAAAAATTATACAGTTCCATGTAACTGATTAAGGATTTGAATGACAGTAATGGAAAAAACACTAATATTTCTAATTTTTCCAACCAGCATCAATTTTCTTTTCTCTGCTTAACAAACTCACATTTGGTTTCATTTCTGGTTTCTGTTTTTCAGAATCTTTTCTCATTCTTCAGAGGGGGCTTCTATAGCACAGACAAATGTCCAGAAAGATCCCATATGGAGAATTCTCAAGCAGTTCCAGTGTAACCAGGTTAAAAAAAAAAAAAATGAAATGTGAATTTCATTTCATGAAATATCCTAATGTTCAAAAAGCATGCAAGAAAAATGAAATTATATTAGAAGAATTATTCTTATGAAAGCAATTATTAGGAAACATAGGTGAAAGAATTGAATCACCTACTTATTCTTTGTTCTGAAGCATGTTCATAACTTCCTTCTCAGTTCTTATCGTAAAACATAATCTAATTGAAGATTAATGCCATTAATCTATTTTTGTGTTATTCATATGTATATTGGAAACATTATTAATTGAATGTGATACTTGGACAATACTTGCTAGTTATTCTCTATCAATGCTCTCATATTTTATTTACTATCAAACAAACTTTAGGTGATGGCTGGATTCAATTTACTGAGAACACTGCTGAGATGTGGAAAGACCTCCAAGCAAATTGCACAGAAGGAGCTGCCAAAGTTTCAAGTTATGTAGCAGTTTCCAGAGAGGTAGATCAAGGAAGTGCTATATTCCAAATATAACATACAAAATTAAATGCCTAAAAACAGAAGAGGAAAACAGTGCTATGCCCCTAGATACTACCCATCAGTCGTATCAACCATAACGAATTGTAGTTATAGACGTAGCACACATTTGCAGGAATTTTAAAGAAAGATGGAATATATTGGCTAATTGTCTAGAACAGAAAGTGACTAAAAAGTGAAATCACTTTTTTCAGGACTTTGAATTTTTGCCCGTGAATCAGATTGTTTGGTTGAAAAGTGAAAAGTCAAGAAAGTGATTGATCTTGTATTCTTCTTTCAGTTCAGAAGTTAAAAATTAGATGGAGACCATCTATTAATTTTAAATCTTTGACAGACTTGGTCATCTCCTGAATCAGTTAAACCATTAAGTACAGCCAGTATTTCTTCCTTATGACAGAGCAATATAAGTACCTGATTATTTTTATTGCTTTTATTAAAGAAGTGAAGAAGGTTTTCTAATTCAATAGAAAGGAAATTTAGTTTGCGTGTGAGCGGATACCAGTTTCTAATCAAATGCAGCTTGCCACAACTTCCAAGATACATATTAGACACTAAGTAATGAATAAATATATTGTTTACATTTTTCTATGTTGAAAACAATTGAAAAGCATTTATAAGTACATGTAACACTGTAAAAGTTGTTCACTTTAAGGAGATTCTATCTGTTGTATGTCAAGGTGAATCTTCAAGTATAAAGGTTAAATTTAACTCTGTCATGATTCAAATGAGGTAAAATGGGAATATTAATGGAAATGCTTTTATACAGAACATTAATTGAAACTTAAATATGCAAAAAAGGTTAAAAACAAATGCATAATTTAAGTTTTCCTGATCACATATTTAAATAATGATTTATGATCAGTGAATTAAGTCACTTTGATTAAATTTGATTAACTAGCATAGGGCAAACAAAGTCTGACATGTGTATTGTGATAACAGAATTTATCACTAGATCAGATCTGAAGGTAAAACAGGCAGACTTTTCTCTGAGAATCCAAATATTGGACTGCTGTTGTGTAAACATATTAGCCACTATACTCACATTATCTTTGAATAAAAATATCGCCTTGCCAAACAAGTAAACAAATAAATTAAGTAATTAAGAAACTGCATTTTAATTTCCAGTGGCAATGCTATAGCACTGTAAAAAGACAAATTATTTATTCTTTTAGTCGTGGATTAGTCAAAATGTGCCCTACAATCTTCTGGACTTCAATGTCAGTAGGTATCAAATGCTCCAGCTTTTTGGAGATTAAACCAGTGACATCAACCATAACCTTTTTCTAATTACACAAATAATGTAAGCAGTAAAGCTCTGGATTACACTTCTTCCTAAAAGTAAGCAATCTGCTGTTCTAATTCTGGCTTGCACATAGCTTGAATCAAATTATATGCATGTTAGATATATCCAGGATAAACACACAATTTCAGAATCAAAAGAATTTATCTCAATTGCATGTTCCACTCTTTTTCAGAAAGAGTTTATCACAGGAATGTTTATTACTTTGAAGCAATTCTAGATCAATTTTTAATTAATCATAAAACATAAATAACTTTATTGTTTATTACATGCACAAGGGTTTTTCATTCCTACACAAACATACTCAACCTTGAAGCTAAATTCCTAAACAGAGATGGCTGACTGAGTCCTGTGTTGGCATAATGTATCAGAAAAGCATAATAATGGATTTTGCCATGGCTTTTCATTGGGGTCATGCTGAATTCTTAGCATCTTGGAAGGCCTTCATCTTCCACACCTATCTGTAAAATATATATATCAAAGAAACTGGAGCCAATGAGGCAAAAAGAAACAATACAAACTCATTGTAAAAAAAAAAAAAAAAAAAAAAAAAAAAGCAACAGTTACTATGGGTAGGATAATTAATACTGAAAAAAACTGTCATGGAAGTGGTGGATACTCCATTTCTTACTGTTGATAAATTGGGCCTGGATACATTGCTGGAAAACACATCTTACAAGTAGGTATTATTGGGGGAGTACATGTGTGAATCTCTCTGCCTGTTTGAATAGACAATGCAAGAAGGCTTTGCAGTCCCTTCTTTCCTTGAAGCGCATGTAGTAAAGAAATAGTTAAGCATTGAGTGTGACATAAATGATCCTGATACTGCTTCTGCCCCTTTTAAGTCAAATAGTTTGCATTTATGTCACTGTATTTCACCAGGTGTTATGTGCATGTCTGTGTTCTTGGAAATTTAGTACTGACTGATGACAATTTTGATGATGGCAAATGTTAAATTTGGGAAATTAACATTTAGTTAGTAGATACTTAGAAGGAAATCAAGTCTTTTTAAAAAAAAATGTTTACCTTACATTAAAGAGACCTGTTGTCATTTCTGTGCAAACCTCGTTTAATACATTTAGTTAAATACTCATTTCACTCCAGAACAGAGTCACCAGAGCAAAATCTACTCAGAAAGGAGATGGTACTAGGTTTTTTTCTGTATTCAGGTTTCATTTTCTGGAATCTTCACCTCTTAATACATGTAAAATGAATTAGATCGCTTTATTACCCTTCAAGTTGCATTGCAACACAGCGCATGTGGTTGAAAAAGCCATTTAGATGGTACATTTCTCACCTCACAGTAGAAGCATCTATTACACACATCTGAGGCAAAAATGGTCAGGAAAAAGGCAATAAATATGTATACTTTCAGTTTTCCCATTTACCTGAGATCACCTAGAAGGTCTACCATTATTTGTCTCTGTTCCTCAAACTTTTAATCTGTGAAATTACAATAGTCATAGGACCTATCTTCCTAAGGGTCTTGCAAATCCATGCATACATATTGACACGCAAGAGCTAGACAATATCACTGTGACACTGCTCTTCAACTAACTCTTGAGAGGAATAAATGCTGAGCTATATAAATCAAACTACACTTAAGAAAAAATGGACAATCCATGTTTTTCTCACCCTTCTATCCCAAAACGTTGGAAGGGTTCCAAAACTACACTGAATGGTCCCAAGATGTCTGGCACGAAACATGGTACCTGCAAAGAACTTTTTCCCCTCTGACTGCCCATGAAAGATAACCCAGGTATGTCACAAAAACAATTCCTTTGAGTACTCTCTGTATGACTTGGCTGTGAAGAGTTGAAGACATTTCCCCACTCAAGGGGTTTCAAGTTTGTTCACTTCAGCTTTCTCCATGTTGTTTTCCTTTCTCATTAGTAGTTGGCCCTTAAAGTGTCGTTAAATGAAAGTGGATCTTTTGCCTGAGGGGAAGGTACATCCTCCTGACTGACTTGAACCTTGCAGTACTCCAAAGGGACTTTTGTGACTTCACATAATTCTTCTGCAGGTTGGTTGGAGAACTCTCAAAGCTGGAAGAAAAGAACTTCAGTGACAGAACAAGGCAATCTAATGCCACAACCACCATCTCATCACCAGAAATGATCCATTAGTCATATCTGCAACCTTTTTGTGACCAAAGAGGTAAAGGCTTTTGGGGGTTATAAGTGCTTATAAAGCATATAAATGTCATTGTGAATTAAACATTTCAGAACAACAGTTTGCTACCACACAGTGTACTAAGCAGTTTGGAATGAGTGTACTGATCCCAAGCCAAACACAAACTCCTTAAAAGCAGAACTATATGTCCACACAAAGTCCAGTGGAGCTTCACAGCAGAGTTCAGAGTTCAGAACTGAAAGAAGGCTGCTAGAATTGTATTTAACCATAGTGGATAGTTTACTATAAAACCACCATGTCTTAAATTTAGCACTTTTAAATTACAAAGTTCATTCAACAGAGGAATTAATAGGGTTTTCTTTCTTCTGGATCTTGCAATGTTGTATTTCCCCCTGTTGTAGTAATTCCAACTTCCCTCCTTGTGATGAGCCCCCTTCTTCTGCCACAGTGCTACCCATTTCCCCCTGCAATCCCTTGCTATCCGCATCCTCCAAAACCAGCACTGGGGCTGGTTCCCAGCTTTGCTGTGATGAATTGCTGAGCAGCATTCATCTGGTAGATAATGGAACAGAGATACACAGGCACAAGGGCAGAATGAGTGCATAGCCCTTATTGCCTTAGAAAACCAGCTTAAAGATTCTATGTTAATGAAACCCACACAAGGAAATTTGTATTCATCACCTTACACTTTCAAAGAGAAGCTTAGTGAGTTTGGGTTGTTTTTTTTTGTGATTTGTTTTTGTTCATTTAGACTCTATGTAGATGTATGGGAAAATAGGCAAAAATCAAAAATACAAAAGAAGACTGCTATTTTGTACAATATCTGACAAATTACTTTGTGCTGTTGATCCCACACACCAGATGGTATACTGCCATAACCAAAACTAGTGCTGACACAATTATTGTCCATACTTGCAAATTTTAATTATTTTTGGATGAAAGACACATACACAATCTTTTTTATCTAGGAGGTTTCACCATACAACTTTGAAACAAGCAAATACTGCTAAACCAAATATTGATCTAGACATTAAAACATTCTTGATTATCTTGTATAACTGGTACAGGGACAAAACTAGCATTTCTTCCTTTTTTTCCCCCTTTTTTTTTTTTTTTTGTCTTTTGCAGTGTGGGATGATTTTTACTTTAAAAAAAAAATCATGATAACTTGCTGTGTCTTGTGTAATACTTGGGTGAATGTGAGGATAAATTATAAAGCTGATTTCCCTGAGAACCTTGAGTTCTGACAAGTTAAATCCTCAGGCTGAGTGGAGTGGCTATTAAGAGCAGATGGTGGCTCTTTTACCCGGTGATGACATGCAGAGTCAGGCTTAGTTGAACAAAAGCTTAGTTTCCAGTAAGATCTTCCCATTAGATTAGAAACACATAAACTGGGGGGAAAGAGGAAAGACAGAGGGAAAAATACATTTTGCAAAAATGAGGGGAATACAAAAGAGAGCTCTGTAACTCCAGACAGATGCTATAGGCTACCTGTACACTTCATTTTATTCAAGTGACCATCTCACAGAAAATCTCTGTCAGAAAGCTCACAAAAAGCTGCCATCCACTGCCAATATCTACACTGAAATGAACAATTTTACCCAATATTACTAATCAGCATTGAGTGATTCAGAGTTCTGCCACTCCGGAAAAAACTTACCAATCCTATCTGCCTGGGAAAGGGATCTAAGTTTTCTCAACTTGGACAAGCTGAAATGGGACATGGGAATGGGTTGCTCAGAGAGTCTGGAACTAGACAAGACCCTGAGAAACCTGATCTGACTTCAAAGTTGGCTCTGCTTTGAGCAGTGATTTTGGAACAAATGACCTTCAGCAGTTCCTTCCTATCTAAAGTATTCCATGATTCCCTGATTTTTTGATAAATCTTGTGTTTCAACAGTTTCTGATTCACACTAGTTGAGACACAATGTCAACCAGAAATAAGCTTACCTATGTTTACTTGAGTTCATAACCTTTCTCTGTGCATGTTTATGATAGTCATCAGTTACACCATTGCCTACTATTTTTTCCATTATTGTTTTGCTCTTACACCCACCTCTAAGCACTCCTCTACCATCACAGAAGGATCACCCTTCTCCCAGCCCCTTGGGCTCCAGGATTGGTTGCTATAAAACCAGAAGAGAAGGATGCCAAGTTCAGATGTCAGGTTCAAGACCCAACACAACCCCCAGCAGCAGTTTTTTCCCTTTGCTCGGTCTTACACTAGGTCATTCCCAGTACAGGCAGAGCCTTTAGGGTATTTGGCTGGTAAAAAGCAAGCAGTCTGTTTATCATTGTGAAAAATGTAATTATTCAAAAGTTTAAAAATTTGCTACTTCCCCACAAATTCCTGCAAAACAATGAGGTGCTAAAGCATTTCCAATAAAAACTCATCAGAAATGTTACCACAGGCAATACTAGTTGTCCACTTTTCCTTTTTTTCCAGGTGTAATTCAGAATGTTTCAGAAATGTCTGACTTTTCCTAATCAAACACCAGCTGAGGCGGATATGCAGTGTGGGTTATTTTTGCTCCAACTATGAAATTTTCACAAGGTTATAAGCTACCAAACCCAGAGACTTACAGTGGGAAGTAGTCAGTGACCTCAACAAAATATGGTGTTATCAGCCCTTCCAAAATTAATCCCTTGGTTTCTGCTTAAGAATTGATATGACAAACTGACAATCTAGAGCATAAGTTTACATGAGAACATAGTTGCTCTCTAACATCTAGTACCCACCAGCCATGTACTGTCAGTCCAAACCAAACTGAAATCAAGTCTGGCTAAAATAAAATTTTGATATGTCTTCATCTAAATAAAAAGTCTGAATGGGAATGCACTTCTCACAAACACTGGCTTGTCTCAGGTGATGTTAGCCGTTACAGGAGCTTTGATAAATATATTGTACATATTTTTGTCTAACATACCAAATTGTATGTTTTCTTCAAAATTGTTTCCTTCAAAAACAACTGAACTATTCCTCCACAGTTACAACAAGGTTCAGAAGAATATGAGAGAAGTAGATGGCTGCTGGAAACTCACCACCAGAGGTGAATAAGCAAGGCTTGAAAATAGGGTGAGTACTGACTGTATACTCCCAGTTTCCCAACCAAAAGATCTGTAGAAATGCAAAGATTAAATCATCCTTGCAGCTACTAACAGCACTAACCAAACTAAGGAATAAAGAGCATAGATGACCCGATAGACTCAGTAAAACTATTCATACATACTACCTGAGGACATGCTTTGATGTTTGGCTGGGTGAAAGCCATGGGTCACATCACAAAAGTCATCAGCAACAAAAGGATAAAAGAAAATGTACTGGTACTGACTGTTCAAGATGAAAAAGGTAGCAATAGCCAAAGATGAAAAAGACAAAGTTGTTCCAATATAAAAAAAAAAAAAAAACAAACTGACTCTCAAAATTTAATTCTATGAGTTAGGAAAATTCCCCTCTGCACTTCGATTGCCAAAAAAGGAACTTCTACTAAAAACAGACTCAGATTCTTACTTGCATCTTAATCTTACCATTGTCTCCACTCACACCAGCCTTCATGACATCCTACTGGATACATGAAACATGAATACAAAAATCAGCACTATCAAATCCAAAGAGAGAGATATTAATGGTTTTATGTGAGACCAAGAATAACCAGAGAAGATGCCTGAATTGTCATCTCCTTGCTGCTTCTCCCAATGTGTATGAACATAATTATTGTAGTGATGCCAGAAAAACAGGGAGCTATATTTAAACTCCAAAGAAGGTATATGGAGTTCAAAATGCTAATTACATTTACATAGAAAGGGAAGGAAACCTCATAATAACATACATATGAATTTTATTGGCTTATTTTTGTTCATTAAAAGCAGATGCTCTCTGTAGTCAAAAGAACAGGAGCTTACAGCAAGAGAAAAGCAGACTTGGCTGGTTAAAGCACAGCAGATATTTTACCTCACCATGTGTTGTTTTTCAAGCTTCTAGCAGTCAGATGTCTGCCGGAAAAACACAGTCATCTGTGAGGGCACAGGGAGCTGATCAAATAATAAAAGCTTTGTCTGATAAAAACTGATCTAGTTCTAGGGACAAAAGACCAAAACTCCTTCCACAGGTTAAAATGGCATTTTATTTCCACCACTTGGAACACAGGCTTCCTATTTAAAGTATTTTACTTAGTATTACAGAAAAAACTTTACACTGATTTTTTTTGTTTATTTGAACACAGTAGTTCATATAATAATAAACTTACAGAAAATCAGCTGAAGGCAGATCTGACATTCTTCTGAGATCAGAATTTGCTGCTTTATAAATCTCTTCCCTCTGGTTACTTACTGACATGAATGATAGAGATGTGTGTGTCCTGAGGGAAAAAAAAAAAAAAAAAAAAAAAAGTAACTTATATACCATCATGATCTTAGGTAGCCTCAGATTTTGCATTCTAAATTTGTGGTAGATCTGAAAAGCATTACAGTTAAAAATATAGTCCAAGAAAGGAAAAAATAAGATCTGTTCAAGGAACGATGATAATGATGGGATGAGTTTATCTGAATGAATAATGAATGGAGGGACGTTCATTCTGCCCTGAGTTTTTACAGCTTTTTGAATCAAGCAGGTCAGAATTATCCAATACCTTTTTAACTTCAGTAATACCTACCAATGTAACTCTGTTTAGTCTCTTATCAATTAGATCAGCCATAAATTAAGATATACTGTCTCCTAAGGGAAAGTACCTGCTGAAATCAATTATACCATATGTACATAACCATTAACACAGCTGACTACGGTTTTCCACACTTAAAAGCACAAATGGCAGATGCGATGCAAAGGATCTCCCACTTTTCCTTCTTCAGGGACTGGGCACTGTAATCCTATTCTCAGCTGTTCTGTTTCTAACGAGATGCCTCAAGTAAATGAAGTTTATGCAGACAGGCTGGCTGTCTCTGTATCTGTCTGTGTCCACAGGGACTTTGAGTTTCAGCCATACTTACAGAAGAGTGGAAGTCTCAGACATAATAGTAGACCTACAAGCTTAGTAAAAATGATCACCTGAGTAAATGAGAAGTAACAAGCAAACACTGACTGTGGGAAGAAGAACCAAGCAAGTGAACGTGAGCTTTTTAGCTTTACTAGATATTCCATCTGGACAGGACACCTAGCAGATGTTCCAGTCATATAAAAATCATCAATTGCAGCTTCTAATCAAACACAAAATGCAAAGATAAAAAAGGTTTTCTTGCTTCAGGAGCTGAAAGAACTAATTGCTTTTTCAGGACATTGAAATGAGAATAAAAATGAATCGGGAGGCAGAGAGGGTCAGTCTCTTCCATATGCTTTTCCATGCCTCCAAACATTTCTTCTATGCTTCATTTTAATGCAGGTGGTGACTAAAGCAATGCCTTGTGAAAGCTTCCAATTGCATCCATTTTTTTGTATAAGATACAAAAATGCTTTTCTGCTTTTTTTGATGGGTACTAATTTTCCAAAAAACTCTTTTCCTCCACTTTAAAATTGGTCTCAAGTTCTAGACTTGTTAAGTTTTTTCCAGCTACATTTGAAGTTCAAAGAACAAGCTGGTTTGAAATATTTTGAGATTATTCTAAATATGCTATTTTTTTTCAGCTTTCCATTTTTCAAAAAGCAAGCACTCAGATGCCATCAGCCATCCAGATACCACAGGTGTATTGGAAACAAATCCTTATTATCAGACACCATAACCTCAACTGAGTACATTGATAAGGATAAGTAACACATTAGTGAAATTTACTCTTAATGAAAATGTATTCATTTATATACAGGCATTAACTGCTATATTGAAACAGGGATACTAGCAAGTCCACAATTTGGTCTTACAATTCTTTCCAGATCATATGCCTCAATACATAGTCAAATAAAAAAAGCATAGCTATTTCAATGAGTTTTGCCCTTCATACCAGTAACAGAGCTTAAAGGGGACTCTCAGGCATCCCTTACTATGAAACTTAGCCCAGAACAGATGCTGATACTGACTTTTACCTCACCACAAGACACAAGCTAGACTGAGAGAGCATGACAGGGAATTCCAGCTTCTTCAAACACAAATAAACTTCAGAGCAAACTGTACTGAATAACATTGAGATCATTTCAACCCTGAAACCTAAGGGTCAGGAAGAAGAAGACAAAGGTTATCTGCAAAATCTGAAATGGGTCAGAGTCATGATCAGTGTGAGAGGCCACCCCTGCACTCCCACAGGCACTGGGAATAAGAACATGGTCATTATGGAGACACATTTCTGAGTTGAGCCATGCTGGTTTATGGCTGTGACAGAAAGAATGAGCAGCATACTGAACATGATTCTGCATGAACACGAAATTCTACCCTTACAGTAACCCTTGCTGATTTCAAGATGCATCGTTATAAATAATGGGCAATGTGTCCTTTTATTTCCAGCTCATATAATGTCAAAAGAAATAAGCAAGGGAGCTGCATTCACATCTAGGATCACAGTGCCAGTTCCCAACAGACTTTTCCCTTATATCCTTCTTTTTTTTTTTTTTTTTCCAAAAGTGACTAATGATAATGGATGGCTGTGCTCATCCCTGTTATTAGTTGGAGCAAAGTCAGAGCAGTTTCAGCCTGGATTAATACAGATCATAAAAACCTTTGCAAAGTAAGTGGTTTTCACCAAAGTAATATACAATTTTCTTTCTTTCCTACATAGTTTTCCTATCCTATTTGGCAACTGCTTGCTAAATGCTAGTAGTAAAATATCTGCTTTAAGAAGGACACCAGCTGGGGGGAAGGCACCAGTAATTGTTAGGAGCTTCAGTTTGATGTTTTATAAAAGGTGAAAATACAGCATTGGTTCACATATCCCAAAGAGTATTATTTCTGGTGCCTTGCAGCCATATCGCATTATCGTGAGTAGTTATATAGCTGTAACCACATTTTGCAGGAATTTGCATACAGAAAATTGTCTGTCCTTTGCAGCTGTGTAACTACACACACGCGTCCTGTCCCCCCCATGCCTCCCCTAATCCCCCACTAAGCAAACTCACAGCTCTGCTGTCCTGGGCCTAGTGTCTTCACATCAGCCTGGAGGATGCTGCAGCACCATGCTCTGGGGTTCCATACGCTGGTCACAGAACGTGGGCCCACATCGGGCACTCTGAGTCATATGAGGAGAAGGAGATGAAGAGGAAGGCTGCAAGTGGGGTCTGATCTTCTAGACAGGCTTTTTTATTACTTTTATTTTTTCTTGGTTTTTTCTATGCAATGCACCACTTCCTGTGCCCTCTCTCACTCTATGAGCCTGGACATCAGGAGCCCTCACCTGACAGAACACATTGAAGACTGACCACTCATGATCTGACATATCCAGTATGTGGGGTTTTGGAGCAGGAGAGAAAATGTGCAGAAACTCCATGAAAATTCTGAGGGGGAGCAGGAAATAAGAGCCAATTAAATGAGTCACACACTCAATATGAGACACCTCACAGAACCTCCTCTATCTCCTACCCATGCTGCATATCCAGAAAATGGGTTTGCACTAAACCTCCTGAGAAGTACAGCCACTCTAGTGCTGTATCCGTGAACAATTAAAGTCAAGACGGTGAGATCATCCATCTTCCTTTTCCTTATGCTTGATATTGCAAATCTAGAGATTATGCACAAATATTTCATATATTGCCAGAGGTTGTATTCAAGTTTTAATACAAAATCCAGTTGTATGTGCTCTAGATGTTATTTTAGAGTTACAGCAGTAACTCACTACAGCCCATTATACTGCAAAATTAATCTGATGTTCTAAAAAGCATTCCTGCTTTTATTTTGGCTATATGAGAGATATATGGTATCTCAAGAAATAAGTAATGCCTGACTGCATTCGAAAATCACCTTTTAAAGTCCAGTTCTTCGTGCAAATAAAGCTTGCTGATGGACTTTAAAAGGTGATTTTTGAATGCAGTCAGGCATTACTTATTTCTTGAGACCTAAGGTTAGGTTACCTACCTGATATCATAGAAAAGCTATTGTACTGCTTTAAAAGAGATTGCTCAAGGCTGTGACAAATTACTTTCCCAGATGTTCTTACTATTAAAGGCTAAATTCACTGAACCACTAACTTTCTGTTAATATATAACATTTTCTCAAGTGCTGCCTTTGGAATAGAAAATGAAAATAAATTATTCTCCAGTACTTAAAAATGCATTCCTTGCATATAAATGTGCTTCAAAGACCTGACTACTTCTTAGTAATGTCTCTGGGTGCGTATTTGAGATCTGCAAACTCTAAGACTTAAGGACCCTAAAAATCTACGAGGACACACAAGCTACTGACGCTTACCTCTGCTGTCTCCAAACTTTTAGATTTCAACATCCTATCAGGCTCAAAATAAGAAGGCATCTCAGAATGTTCATTTACTTTTCATAACACATATGAAACACACCTGTGGATGGTGAATACCTCATTTCAAGCTCTTTCAGTGTTTTAGAAATCATCCAGGACATAAACTGCATGTTCTGTAAGTTATACACAAACTTGACAGCACCAGCACACAGCAAGGAGACCCTTAAAGTAAATCAATTTGATTAACATAGACACTTAAGATGTATCTGCTGGTCTTTTTCCCATCTTTGATCTTAAGAAATCCTTGAGATAGCAAAGATATCAAAGAGGAGTGCAAGTGACAGCAAATCTGCCAAATTGAGGAACTGACATTTTAGGTACTAGAGAGGCATCTGAATGGAGAAAGGGCAAGAAGTCAGGGTTAGATCAATAAATATAAGTAGTAAAAAGCTTTTATCCTAAAGTATGCTCACCCATAATGAGAACTTCAACTTAGCCACTCTGACTCCCTATTCAATAGCACTTACCAGCTGGTGGCAATTCTGAGGACAGATTGAGGAAAGATGGCACTGGCAGACAGGTAATACTCCATGTCTCTTTGAACAGTCCCTCCAGACCTGCAGATCTATAAGACTGAAAATAAAAATCAATATAATATGTTTGAGTGATAAAGAGGAAGAAAAGGCAGTTCTGAATGTTTAAGAATGGGAAGCAAGAAACTGCTTGCCCAGGTAGGGAGTAATTACAATCTTCCAACAACCTACACAATGGGCTTTAAAAAATCACTCTTATTTTCTTTACTCTTAGTCTAATGAATAGTATTAATTCCTATGTGCGAGTGAAAAAGGAGCTGAGCCCTTGGAGACTGAGCAGCCTGGTGAGCAGTGTCCTGGTGGAACAGAAGAACTCAGGGATCAGCTTCAAACTGGTTTGAAAACAGAGCTGGAAAGAGCAATTACAAGTCTCAGGTGACAGTCCTGCTCATCATCTGATGTACACCAAGAGCTTTAAAACCCATGTCTGCCACTACCATCCCTGCCAGACCTGCCTTTTGTTCTCTTCATCCCCTGAAGCACTGCAGGATTTGATCCCCAGGTTCCCCAGGCAGAGCAGCAGCTATGTTCCGCTCCAGGGCATCCTGAAAGCATTAGAGCTTTGACAGGACCAAGCATTTTGCTTGTGTGTCACACCGAAGCCCAGACAGGACCCATGGACCCAATGTTCTCCACTAAGGCACTTGGTCCGCTAGATGTTGGCAAGCTGTTTAGTGTACACTTTTTTCAAAATAGTGTCAGCTCCCACTTTCTTCCAAAGCATGACTGGAGGAAGAGGAGATAACTCTTCCTCCCAGGTACTCACAAATTAGTGTTTAAGTCCTTGTGCAGCATGCTTCCCTGCCTTCCTCTGGGGGTGGAGAGTTCATGCAGTTGGAACTGCAGCCCATGTCTCCCAACTCACTGAAGTACCCTAACCGCCAGATCAGACTTACACTGAAACAGAATTAATTCAGGAACAAGAGAGGGGAATCACAAAAAGAAAAATGGCTCTCTAACCCATTTTACTGTGTGCTGTCATCTAATAGCTATAATGTATATAACAAGGCCTTAAACAGGAGACTGGAAATCCTTCTTCCTGCATAAACACTATGGCAGAAAACCCATGCCCTTGCCAGATGCAGAGTGTAAGAGAAGAGGTGAAAGATATTCCTTTCTTTCAGTACCCCGCTCATAATTAGTCCCTAGCCCAACAGTTACATTGCTTGCTCATAAAGGGACTGTAAACTCCCTGTAACCAAAGAAAATAAAGATTCTGCTTTTGAAAAAAGTCCATTAATGATCAATTTAATGATATAACTCTAATAAAATTGCTGATTTACTAAAAAGACTTCTTTTTGAAGATATTAGGGGCATTTCTGTATTTTTGGGGCCTTTTGATAGCACAAGGGAAATAATGTTATTAAAAGCCCTCCTCAAGCCCCATCAGTCTGTCTGGCACGGTACAGGACATGAAAACAAGAACTGAAAATCTTTCACTGTAATAGATAGTTTGGTAGAGGGGCAGGGAAACACAGGCAGGATCCTGATGGTTTTGGAAGAAGGAGACAGCTATCAGCAATTCTCTGCAATAAAATTCTCTACTGGTGATGCTAGAAACCTTACATTTGTACAGATTATCAAGAGAAAGGTTTCACATCCTAATTAATGTACTGACAGCTTCACACAGTTTGTGCCCATGTATGATCAACAAAGATTTTGAATAGGTACTGTTTTCACATCAGTACTATTTGGTAGAAGAAAGCTAATTACTGATTGTTCCCATCCAAATTAGACTTTTTAAAACAATATTCCTTGTAATTTAGTATGCAGCAAGTTACAGAAGCACCTTTATGTTGTGAAATAGCACAATGAATTAGATTGCATCGTGCCATGATCAAACTTGTCAATATTCAGTGGGAACAAAGAATTGCTGGGCTTACAACCAGCTGTTGCCAGACTTACAAGAACCCTGTGGTTCTGAACTCCTTTCAGACCTTTCGATGCATCCCTTGATCATGATTTCTCTGCAAAGTCTGCTTATTGGCAGATGGCCTCTGGCTGTAAGCTGAGCAGCTAATGTAAGGATCATCACAACTCCCATCAATTTCTTGAGCATTTGGGCCCTGAGATCTCCAACATAAAAAGCAAATCCCAGTCAGCATTAACGAGAAAAATGAAATGGGAAAACAAAGTTCTTATTGCCCTAAGAATTAGTCACTTCCCTGTGATTTGGAGCCTGCCTTCCCCAAATTATCACTATGTCCAGATCTCATGGCTGGAAGCTAAATACCTTGGCCACAGATGGTACTGTCACTTTGCACCTACCCATGCTCCTCGCTTACCGAGGTCTGAACAAACTGAAGTTAAAATTGTTAGTATTTTAAAACCAGTTTAGTTTAAAGAGAGTGGACAAAATATTAACAAATGGGCAGCTACTCCGTATGCTACTGCAGATATCATTTTCATTCCATAAATAGGTCTTTAAGAATTCAGGCTCAACATTTTCAGTTTTGATAGCAGGAGAATGAGACTGAAAAAGTTATTATCATCTTCCTCGGACTGTATTAGCAATGTCATCAACTTAAATTTCACCCAATATTTTGATACATCGAGGCAACTAGAAAAGTTTAATGGTTTAGTCTAAATGAAGACGAGTTTCTCTAAACAAATTAATATTCCAATAGAGGGACTGAAACCAATCAATGTGGAATAACCTGAGGATTAAAATTATTTCACTGGTGTATCATCTGAATACACGGAAATGCAGAGATTCAATACAAAAATAAGAATGATGAATAATTTTTTTATGATAAGGTAGTGCTAAAAAGTCATTGAAATCAACAGCAGTATCACCCACGTCTCACCAGACTTCAATCTGTATTCAATCACATCTTTAACAGGTACCTTGTACCATACTAAAGAATTTCAGTTTGCCTGTAGAATGAATTTTAGGACAAGACAGAACCCTTGAACATTATATGTAGCCACAAACTCTCATATTAAAAGTCACTTTGCTATGTGCCCTTGGAAGAAAAGCGTGATTTACAGCAGCTTTAATACACCAGCCCATTTGCTGAGAATTATTCTATAAATTGTATGTCTGGATGACAATAAATCCACAATTTCTGTTATTTGCTAAACTAGCCCCTGTTCGGTTTCCGTCTCTAAATGTAGGGTACTCTAAATTATGGTGGCAATGTAGTGAGAAACTTCGCTGGGGGAGGCTAAGATCAGCGTCTAACAGAGGGAAGGGTGTTCTTAGGCTTTCAGCTACAGCTTTGCCTCTTCCTGACTTGGTCACGCTTCCTCACTTCCCACAGATCCCATGGCTGAGACAAGCCGGGTACATGGCAATTAATTTTAGATAACCCCTTGTATCACTTGAGAGACTCTCTTGTTCTCATCAAAGCGCAGTTTACTACGGAGCCTCTGTGGGTTTTGATCCCTTAATTTACCGGAGGGTTGTTTTCCAGAGCTAACACGGTGCCTTTTCTTACCGTCAGCCCCTTACGACCACCCTGTGGTTCCATCTCCGCGCACGGGGAGTTTTGATGCATTTAACGGGGACCGCATGTCCTCCTGCCCCCCTCCCGAAAACCCTGCCTCCCCTCCCCGGCGGCGGCTGCAGTGCCGGGCTGCCTCCGGCCACCGCCCCGGGCGCTGAGGAGCTGCCGGGCAGGCTCGGGGCTGGTTTGCCCCGGAGGGGCTGAGCCCACCCCGGCCGGGGGAGCTTCGCCCTCTGGCTTGGCGGGGGCAGCGGGAGCGGTGAGGGAACGGAGCCGGAGGGAAGCGGGGCGGAGCAGCGGGAACTCCCCCGCCCGGGGCCGCGGCAGCCCCCCCGCCCCCGGGGAGGCGAAAGGAGGAGCGGGGGCAGGCGGTGCGCTCCTCCCCCGGGGCACCGACGGCTCCGTCCCGCTGCCGCGGAACCCCCCGGGAGAGGGTTGGGGGGAAGAGGCGTTGAGTCCGGCGGGGGGGGAGAGAAAAGGAGGGAGCAGGAGGGCGGAGGCAGGAGGGGATAAAATCCCCGGCGCCGCTGTGACCGGGAGTCTCCTGCCTTTCCTCCTCACCCGCCGCCGGTACCGGGCTTCGGGCCTCCTCTCCATCCCCGGGGAGTGTGGGGGGTGGGGGGAAAGAACGGGCGAGCACTGCCTGTGCCCACGGGGGAGCGCAGCGGAGCCGCTGCCGCGCTCTCGGCGCCCCCCCCCCCCCCCCCCAACTCTCCCCCGGCGGCGGGGCGGAGAGGAGCGGAGCGGAGGATGCGGGGCCGGGGTTGGAGGCGGAGGCGGGGCCGGCATCGCGCTCCCCGGACATGAAGCGGCCGCCGGGAGCTCCAGGTAACGCTGCCCGGTGGGGTGGCGGAGCAGACATCCCCCCTCCCTCGGTAGACGGGTTGGGGCGGGGGGGGGGGCAGGAGCCGAGGCTGAGAGGGGCCGCCGGAGCCGGGGGGCGAGGAAGACCCGGTCCCACCTCCGAAGCGGCTGTGGCCGAGCCCGCCCCGGGGAAGGCGGTCAGAGACCCCTCGGGAGGGTGAGTGGGCGAGGCGAGGGGCCGGCGAGGTGCCCGTGGGTGCCCCCGGTCCCGCTGCCGGTTTAGTCCGCCATGCTCGCCAAAACTTTGCCCTCCACCCACCCCCCGGGAGGGATCTGGGGGGCTGAAGCGGGCAGCTCCCGTCGGGAGGCTGGCAGGAACCTCCCCACGTCATAGGCAAGGGGGTTTCTCTGAAGTTTAGCCCGTCAGAGGAGCCTTTGGAGGCGGTGAGGATCCTACGCTGGGCAACTAAACTTTCGTAAGATCTGGTATTGCTTGGGGACTGGTTACTGATACTGTAACAGGCACTGCCACTTATTATTGCTTTTTTTCTTAATTATTTGCCGATCTCCTTAGCAACTGAAGTCATTTGCAAGGTTTAAGCTAGGGTGCAGCTTGATTTACAAAGTAACATGGCAAAACGATCGCACTGTTGTTTCACTGATGCATATTTCTCTTGTACTCTCCCAAGAGGGGTAAGAACTGCAGAGTGTTGACTTCACGTAGCTGGTACTGCCATAGACAGACTGCTGATGATTAGTCCAACTCAGGCTCTGTGGTACGTCACCCAGTTGCTCATCTGTGTCTCAGTTTTCTTTAAGCCAAGTGAGTTATCATGGGTGCAAAAAAAAAAAAAAAACCAAAAAAACCACAAAGAAATCTGTCTTCAGATAAATTCAATCTTTAGTGAGGGATGAGTGGGAAAAGATAGTTTCAGCTGGCTGAGGTTATTAGGACAAATTAATCTCCAATTCAGCACTGCTGAGGTCTGGCCAGGTGCTGGCCAGAGAGTCTGCTCCGTTTGCCAGACTGACCTCAGGATCAGCTTGCTGCAAAGGTGATGTAAAGCCATTTTTTCATCACTGTTAGGTCCTACGTCAAGCACAGCTTAACCTAGTTCAGAGATTTTGTCCAGTGTATCAAGACATTACCCAGATGTAGCTCACCAACAGTCACTGCTATCCGATCCATCATGTCCCTAAATCTCATGGATTACAATGGTTGGATAATCCAGATCTGCTCGGTCAGAAAAACTGAGCACAGCTGTTCAGGCAGATTTAATGCAGATAGTGCCTTTCCCACTCAAGAGTGATAAAAACAGAGTCGAGCCCGGAGACTAGAGTGAGGTGGCCACTACAGGGATATTTCCTCTGGCAGCATCCTACACACACACATAGAATGGAAGTTTATGCAGACCTTCCTTATAAGTGTAACATTTTTAAATCTTAATTATGTAGGATGCCACTAGGCTGTTTGAAATTAATGGCTGTGTCATGTACTTCAGTAGGATTCGTAACGTTAGGTTTAAAAGCATGAATAATTGTACTTGTATAATATTGTAGTTATAAATTAATTAAAACCCATTCTAACAGTCACTTTTTCTTCTGAGTTCATGAGGAAAGCTTTGTCAAATGCCATGCCAAAAAATAAGGGCTGTAAGGAAACATTGTTAACACCTGAGCCGTCACTGTTTCATTTCATGTATTATTGTATTTAATACAGCCCTGATTCATCTGATTATAGACTGATAAAAGGGGGAGATCAACTGTATGGGCATTGGAAGTCAATGAGAAGGTGCAAAGGTGCATGAGTGACTTGTGGGATGGCGAGACTGGAGGACAGTCGTCAGAGGAGAGATGGTCATGGGAGACATGACACAAGGGAAGGAGCTAGGAGATGCAGAAACAGTGTGGACTTTCTGAAGCGTGGACTGAGATTTTTCATATTTTCTAGTGTTTGAGCTCTCCAGAGGCTCAACAGTATTCCCACAGTCGTACAATGGGGTTGTGTGCAAATATTTGCATTTTCACTGTGCAGAAAGTGCCAGCCAGATGTAGGACTACTTACATCACCAATGTACAGGAAGATGTTATTCCTACTGTAAAGCATTTGTGAATACAGTTTGTTTAACACTGAAAAGACTAACGGTAATGTTTGCAAAAGCATTCAGGTAACTTGTGATCTCCAGCCCAATTCACTGCTTAAATTAAGAGATGTGCTACATAAGGATTTTTTAGCAAAGTCTCAGATGAACTGTGAGAGACAGCTTGTCGTACAGTTTCTTTGGAAGAAGCAGCAATAAGCCTGAAGGTACTTACAGGAGAAAAGAAAGCTGGTGCAGAGATTATTAATGTAGCATTAGTGGGAGAGAGAGTCCAGAGAAAGTGGAGATGAGTGTTTAGGGGATTAGTTGATCTTGCAGTGATAACTGATGGTGGGGATATTTATGGTTGCCCAGCATTCCCCTTTTCCATAATCAGCTCTAGGTAGTCATTACTTAAAAAACAAAATAAAACAAAAACAAAACAACAAAACAAACAAACAAAGGGACAAACAAAAACAACAAACTAACCAAACAAAAAACAACACCACACACACATTAGAAAGATTAACATCAAGAGCTAAATCCTCACTTTCTTTAGGAGGTGATCTGTTGTAGTTATTTGAGCTGTTCCTGACAATAGAGGATATTCCCTATATATCAGGATATATCCTGTGTTTCTTCTCAAACAGTTAAGAAGCATGTACATCACTGCTGCACAGATGATTCCTCTCAGGGAGTACTGAGTTTTTGGCAGTGAACTTAAAATATCACACTTGCCACAAACAAATGATTTATTTGAAAAAAAAAAAAAAAAAAAAAAAAAAAGTACAAAACTCCCAACCCTGCCCTTCACTTTACTATAAATCAAAAAAGCTATTTACCCAGCTCATTCAGAAATAATGGTAGAGTACTTAGCCAGAGTCTGTTGGCACATGTTAGCTAATAGTATTTAATAACAATATCTGTCTTGAGAAAATATGTAATACTGAAATTCGTAAAATAGTACTTTTCTGAGACCTGAAGTAATGTTGCTGAGATGAAACAGATTGACACTTTTTAACATAAGGCTGATTGTAAGCTTTGCTCTTCCTTGCCACTTAACATGTACACATTACCAGCCCAGAAATATTTATGCAGTCATTTTGAGTAAGTTCAAATGATCCCATAGGTTATAAATATTTATACTGAACATGCTTGGCTTTGCAGACCATCCATTGTAATCTATGCAGAAGTTTTGGGGAACACATGTTGAGGACCAATTTGCAACTCAACAGTCCTACTCTCCAAAAGGGCAAATAACCCACTGGGAATGTAAGCACTGCACTGTGAGTTGGGCATGGCAGGGAAGGTTTCTGCTTGTCAGGGTACTCATCAAATAGTCCTGTGTGTCCTGTGATATGTTTATGATAGCTATAATTTGGATTTGCCTCGTCAGGTACAGCAAGGTATCTGAAACAGTTTTTATGTGGCAAATCAATAAGCTTTGAAAATGGACAACCCAGTTTTCAGCCCTAGCAAACTTTTTTTGCTCCTTAGAACTCAAAGGTATTATGCTGGTTTACACCAGCCACTGATCTACCCTTGGGATTTAGTCGCAGACTAGCTTAGAGTTTCTGGCAAGATAGTTGTAGGTATGGACAGAAACAAACATGCAAGGCTATTTAGTATATTATACTTGGTAATCCTTCCAAAACTGATCATTGACCTAGTATGTCCCACTTGGAGTTTCTCCAGGATTGCAGTTATATTCAACATAGGAGCTGATTTTTGAAAGAGCCATTTATCTTTTTGCAAGTGCAGTTACATTAAAAATTAGGCTGCATAGGTTGCAGAATCAGGCATTCAAATATTAGTTAGAAAGGCAACCTATACAGCAGCAGTTCGTCTCCCGTTTTGTGAATGCTTTATAATTCAGTCTTCACACACATGATTTTACGGTATATGGTTTTCAGATATCTTGCTTCATGCAATAGACTAACTAAATGAGAATTTATTAAATTATGTTTTCTTCTGTCAATGTGTTTCCATTTTGCCTTATATACTGCATGCCATACAAATGCACACTGAGGTACCAAGTTAATTTCTGATGGTCATTTCTATAATGTTTTGTAGGTCTCACCCCCTAGAAGAACTTGTGTCTATTAACTGTTGCCATAGAGTAGCTAGCTAGCAAAAACAACCAAGTTAGGTGCTTAGGACTGCTTAAAAAAAATTCTCCTCTGGGTTCATAATTTTCCACTGAAAACCCCATGCAGTTAGATACTTCAGTAGGATCTAAAAGCCTAGAAGACTTTATGAATCTTGATACTAACATTCATTCACACCAATCCATTTATTTTTACAGTATTTTTATAGTTAAGATCATGTTGCTGCATCCCTTTTATAGTCAGGGAAGCAAGGAGTACCCTTACAGTCAGAAGTGTCAGCTAGTCATAGCATTTTGACTCTTATCTCAGCACTTCTTCAGATCGGTCTTTCCCAAATTTAATGCACAGAGCTTCTCTATTTTCTAAAAGTCAAGCTGGCAACTGTAATACATTCATTATTTTGTAACAGTCACCAGTTCACATAATTTTCCTGATCTCACAGGAATTCTGTGGAAGAAGCTAGGATATGCTCCAGTTCCTAGGTAAAGGTGTTTACTGAACTCTTGGTGTAATCACCCTTCCTTTTCCCTATTCTTCCTCAGAACCAGTGCACAGTGTGAGGAAAGGTTTTTGGGGGGGGGGGAAAAAAAATCGTGTAACTAAAGACTGTATATAAAATCTACAATCTCACAGAAAACCTTAATTGTGACACTTTAATTTTTGAGCACTTGACTTGGCAGTCTTGCCACTCTTAATACAGTTTTTGGGAATGCAAACATTTAAAGCCAATATATATTTAAATTCTTGTGAAAGGTGAATTCTCCCATCCTGCTGCCTTCATATTTCTTCTTTTAATGGGTCATTACAAGGTCTGGCTCTTTAGATTCGTAGCACATCCTTTTCCACTTGACTTGAGAGTAGATTTGTCAGCAAAAGACAGCAGCCTGCCATATTGACAGCGGGTTAGAGAGGAGGGGAATAAGGAATTGAGGAGGGAGTATAAATTAGTGCATTTCACATATATTAATTAATTGCACAGATAATCTTGGATTCATAAGTAGCAGATGCAAATTCTCCAGAGAAGTGCATTCAAAGGTTCATCTCCTGAAACTCCTGCTTCTCTTCTGCTTAACTCTCTTCTTGCCCTTTATACCCTCCCCATCTGCTTTTCCAGTCTTGTATGCCTTAACTGACTTCTGAATCCTCAAACTACATCTTCCTCAGTTGCTTCATTAATAACGATGATAATGCTCCATTAGTATCACCCTTGCCTGCTTTTGCCCTTCTTTCCCTATGCATCTCTTACCCTCCTTTTCTGTCTCTCCCCTTTTTTGGCTGCTTTTCTGTCCTGCTGTCCTCTACACTTTAGGTCTTGATTTTCATGGTTTTTTTACTCAAGACTCATCCTTCTTTCATCCATCTGGCAGCATCAGAGAATACAACTTCTCCTTTTATTCTGCTTCTTTCCATCTGAGGTTACTTCTTTCTCCTCCCGGTTGCCCCCAGGCAGCCTCACAACTCCCGGCCATAGCTGCGCTTAGCAGCCCAGAGCAGACATTGCGGGGTTTGTCCTGCTCAGAGGCTGTTCCAACGGGTGGGTGAGATAGAGGAAATGAGTATGAGGTTAATATGTGGGAGCTGAATACTGCATTTGAGCTGTGAAGGGATGGGGATAATCAGTGCATATGGATTCACCCGGGAATTTACTGACAAACTCTTAACAGGTATCCAGGGAGAGCAAGAGTGAACTGAAATGTTCATTACTCTGCTAAGTATGTGCACATTTTCTTAGGAGATAGCAAAAAGCATATCCCTTGGCACAGAATCAGTACCCTGCCAAATGTCACGTCCCTGCTTCAAACTATAGTGACACTAAAATATTCTCAGAAAAGAGTATGGTTGGAATTGTTCTTACCATTTAAGTAGGAGCAAAATATTTTTTTCCTTTACTAAGTTTTGAGAAATGGCTGGCTCATGCTTACTGAAAGTTTCCCAAAACTTGAACCTGAGGTAGACGCCTGGCATAGATTTCTTCCTCAGCAGTTATTTTGGCAAAGGTAGAAGTAGCAGAATACAAAATATTCCAATCTTGAATAACTTTAAAAATGGGATGTTGCTACCTGAACTATCAGTTACTGAATTAAAAAAAAAAAAAAAAAAAAAAAAGGGGAAAAAAAAAATATCATATGACATTTAAAGCTCAATAGTCTGAGAAAGTTCTTTGCTTAAAAAAGATTGGGAGGAAACACATATTGTAACTGCTCCCCACTAGACAAGAAAATAACTTTTGGATGAAGCTTTTTCTTGCCTGTACCAGGAGTTTTCTATATGGGTTGGTCTGGAAACAGGTAGGGGACACCGTTGTCCAGTCATGTTCCACACAGGAACATTTCTGATTTATTTTTTTAATGAACTGTCAGAAATTGCATTCCTTGGTCCAAGACTGAAGAATAGCTGCATTGTTTTGAAGAGAAAAAATATACCTGTCGTGTGAATATTTACACAAGTGCAGAATTCCATGTTTACATAAAACCAATGTTAAGCTTACATCACTTAAGAAAAACCAGATTTTATAACCATATGAAACATTAAGGATTAATTACCAGTATTTTTCAAAAGGCATGCACAAGAAATCAGGCAGGGTGTGAATCGTAAATGTTAACGTGCTGTACCTCTGTATCCCTCTTTTGACAGCAATTAGTGCAAAGCTAACTGCACATATAATCTGTGTCAAGGAGCACTGGGAGACAGCTAAGAGCCAGTGACAATGTCTTTAATCTGGCGGACAATTCGTACCCGACTTGGAGTTTTTATGAACTGCAAAGGACTGGCATGCCTCTTGGTCTTCACAGTGAGCGTTTGTGGCAGTGCCTCGGGGATGTGTCCAACAGCCTGCATCTGTGCCAGTGATATCATAAGCTGCACCAATAAGAACCTTTCTCGAGTGCCAGGAAATCTTTATAAATGTATGAAAAGGCTGGATCTGAGTTATAACAGAATTGGGTTTCTGGAGCCTGAATGGGTCCCAGCGCTGTTTGAGAAACTGAACACTTTAATCGTCAATCATAATAGCATTAGCAGCATTATCACTGGAAGCTTTTCCACAACCCCGAACCTGAAGTACCTAGACTTGTCATCCAACAGCCTGAAGACACTGAGCAGCCCCGTGTTTCAGGAACTAAGGGCACTAGAGGTTCTCCTGCTGTACAACAATCAGATAACACAGATAGAGTCTTCAGCCTTCGGAGGATTGTACAAATTGCAGAAACTATACCTAAGCTATAACTTGCTCTCACATTTCCCACTGGACTTGTACACTGGAAAATATAAACTGACAGACCTCGTGCTGCTGGATATTTCCTTTAATCACATCCAGTCAATGCCTATTCAGCGCCTGAGTTCAGTGCCGGCCAAACATCTTAGTGGAATTTATCTTCATGGCAACCCATTTCATTGTGACTGTGTGCTGTACTCCATGCTAACCTTCTGGTATCAAAGGCACTTCAGCTCGGTGGTGGACTTCAAAAATGAGTACACCTGTTTTCTGCGATCAGACCCACGAGGTTACAATAAACTGCCTTTATTACAGGACAACTTTCTGAATTGCTCTGAAAGCACCGTCAACAGCTCTTTCCAAGCCTTTGGGTTTATTCACGATGCCCAGGTTGGTGACAGGCTGATTGTACACTGTGACAGCAGAATCAGCGATGCAGGCACACACTTTGTTTGGGTTAGTCCGGATAATAGATTGCTGGAGCCAGACAGGGAGACTGACAACTTTAAGGTGTTTCGTAACGGCAGCCTGGAGATAACAGATGCCCAGCTAGAGGACTCAGGGCTGTATTCCTGCATCGCAATAAATAAAAAAATACTATTAAATGAAACCATAGAGGTTAGAATAAACGTTAGCAATTTCACAGTGAACAGGTCTCATGCTCATGAAGCATTTAATACAGCTTTTACCACCCTTGCTGCCTGCGTAGCCAGTATTGTTTTAGTACTGCTGTATCTCTATCTGACCCCCTGTCCATGCCAATGTAAGGCAAAAAGGAGGAAGAAGAAGCTGAACCAAAGCAGTGCCCACTCATCCATACTGAATTCCACACCATCGCAAGAGCTGCCAGCTGATGAGAAGAAGGTTAGCACTGGTAAACGGGTGGTTTTCCTGGAACCCGTGCACGAACCAAAACACAGTCAGAATGGGAAAGTAAAACTGTTCCCTAATGACAATATCATTGCTGAGAGTATCTTAAAAACTACTCGAACAAAATCTGACTCCGATTCTGTCAACTCCGTGTTTTCAGATACACCTTTCATGCCATCCACTTAGTTTGCTGCCTGTGTTTGTATCATGCAGTTACATTTCTGAATACCTCTTTTGCTTGTAGCAACCACCAGGAAAAACAAATAAAAAGAGTTAAAATGTTTTAAAAAAAAAGTATCTGTTGTCAATCCTTGAACTGTGTTTCCTCTCTCTGACTGCAGGGCCAGGCAACGGTGATATCTTATTCGGGAAAAGCAAACAACATGGCATTAATGTGAATGTCTTCAGTGTACGCTTAGCCTTGGCTTTTACTCTCTGGTCCATACACAGCAATTTCTCATGCATGTTTAGAGGTGTGTTCAGTACATATGGCTGATTCTTCAGAGGCAGAGGCTGACCCCTATAAAACACTCTCAGTCATGCTGATAACTCAGCTCTTCTGCAGTGAGTACAGAAGCAAACTCAGATGGCTACTGAGAAAAATGTCCAGACCTCCTGCAATTCCTTTCACAGGCTCATAAAAATCTTTACAGTAAAATCAGTAGGGGGAAAAAATCATGAGTTTTCTTGGACTGATCAGAACAAAAAGATTAGATTTGCCACCAGGATGTGTAGCAGCACTGGATAAATGTTTATGGCCTTTAACTGATAATGTCTTTGCCAATAATTTCTTTAAAACTTTAAATGGGGGGCATTGTACTCATTCAAATCTTATTGGATTACCCATGAGAAGTAAAGTGGTTGTATTTGTTTATACATATCGACATGTAATGAAAACAGGAAAAAGTTAACATGTTACCTTTGCAATTGCCTTAGTCAAGGAATTAAAGTTGTCAGTCATGAGGACTCAGACTAAGTAGCAGTATCTCATTAAGCTACAATAACTGGATTGATTGTAATCAGTTATCTCTGCTGCTTGCTGTACACTTGGCATCACATGTGGTCAATGAGTCTCACACCATCAACAGGGCTTGAGCTTCATTTTAGGTGGGGGTGGCTTCTCTTCAAAGGTAATTTAATGAAATAAGGGGACTATTTCAATTAATCCTTTCAGTGGCACACGATTCCAGCATGTGCTTATAAAATTTACTTCCTAGAGATTTTTCTTAAAAGAATAAATACAGTATTTGGACAGCCTCATGAGAAATATAAGTCTTTATGCAATGTGAATACAGAAAGCACAGCTTTTCTCTAGCGTTGGCCCTTGTCTCATGTGTACTGTTTCCTTTCTTGCCCAAATATATCACTGTCAATGTTTATGAGCCTGTCAAGACTGGCCTGGACTGGTCATGCAACATAGGTTGCATGAAATGTGTTATTGTAATGACCATACTGTTCTATTTGCTATTTCTTTTTCTGTTATATTTGCCCTTTTTTTTAAAAAAAAAAAAAAAAAAGCTTACTTACATTAGGATTGGGCTGGACTTTGACAATCTTCCTCACATTGATTACTACCAACTTCAAAGGAGTTCTGAAAGGAATTACAGCTTACCAAAAAAGAGCAATTGGAGCATGTCTGTCTTGTTCTATCTTTGGGGAATATACTGAAAGGGTAAAAGATAAACAAAATCGGAATCAAAGGGCTACATGGTATGGCAACTCTAATTTACTTTTGAGAGGCTTAGTGTAACAGCCACTTACCATTTTTTGTCATTTCTTTTGAGAGGCATGTCATCATGCTAAAGCTTATATCTGGCTGAACCAAAGCTATCAACAATTGATTTGCTACGGAGAAATCCTGATGTAACTAATTGTTTGAAAGCAAGCTATCTGGAAAACAGATTAGATCAGGAAACAGTGTCACTGTGATGTGCACAAACTACATGGAATTAGAAAACTGCTAGAGATTTTAATTCCCTTATTCAGGGAAACAGAAGATGGCAAATCTTTTTCTGGGCAGAAGATAATCAATATTTAGGAGAGAAAGATGACCATGAGTTTGGGTCTTTTATTTGTACATTTATATGTGTAAATTTAAAAATGGCTTCTGCTATCAAGCAGGTTAGTATCCTTTCATAAAACTCTTTCCCTCTTTTGTCTGTATACATGCATTAAACCAACATCCATGAGGTATGAGGAGAAAACAGTGACTGTCTTTGCTAAAATCAGCGATATTGTTGGGTCATCTGTCAGTGAGACAAAGACTTAACACTGCCTCCTTCTCAAAGATTTTTTTCACTGAAAAGATTCAGTTAAGCTGCATGATCTGATGCTGTGCCACGTGTGTGGTGGGTGGGTGTCCTCCATGTTGTGCAAGGAGACGATCAGTGACCTGGGGCCAAGGGACTGAAACAGTGGTGAGGCAGAGTGGGAAACGGAGAGGCAAATACTCCCATGGGAAGTTGTTCAGATCAGTTACAACTCTGGGCAGATATGCTCTGTTGTCATACATGAGGTTAATTGACCCAGATTTCAGTGTTTATACAAGAGCGCTGATGGTCAGTTCCAAATTGGTCTGAAAAATAAAACAGGCTGTTGTCAGTGTGGGTGGGAGGCAGATGTACACACCTCCTTAGCAGCTACAGCTGAGCTGGTGCACCCTGCTGCTGGTCACAGCGCGAGGCAGTGGCACCGTGCCACAGCGAACTCGCCGTGCATTTTAAATCCGCATGGTAGTCCTCAATTTAAAAGGTAGAGACCCTGCAGCCTTCCTTCCGTGGGACTGCTGTCCTGCAGCAAGAGCGTGGGGATGTGTGGGATCAGAGTAATCCTGCCAGGTGACTAGAGAAGCTGAGTGTTGATCTAAACAGCAGATATTTGCTGCGACTATTAACTGTCTGTATTTTACTGACTGTTTCAAAGTGCTCACAGTTGTAACTGTGATTATGAATAAGGTGGTAAAACCAATGCTTTTGAAAGAGCCATTGGTTTGTTTGCTGCTTCTTTCCATTAGCACAGCTTCGTGAGTTCAGTAGGTGCAGCTTTAATAAAGATTTGAAAAGTCTTTACTGAATATTTATCATATAGCGCCAACACCATAAATCTGCAGTCCCAGCCCTCTCCTTGGAAGACTGTGGAAAGCCAATGCAGCTCAGTTGTCCCTCCCTTCCCACCTCAGTGCAAGCCCAGAGGCACTGACATCCAGCTCCAAAGCCATGAAGCACCCTGGGTGCTCACACGGGCAAGAGGGACTTCACAGATGCCACACCAGCATCTCCAGTGTGGTCTGCTCTCCCTCCTAGCAAGTCTTCATCAGCAGGCCTCTCCTACCACCGTGTCATCCCTGTCAGCCTATGTCCTGGATTTCCCATTACTGTTTCCAGCATCTACCAAAGAGCTGAATGATATTTTTAATTCAGAGTGATCTCAGTTCTGCAAGGTGTTGAGTGCTCTGGCTCCAGTCCAGCCACACTCTTAAGATGGGTTTGCAGTAAGGCAGAGGTACAAACCCACTGGCAAGAAGTCTCTGGTTGGGCATGGAGTCACTCACTGCCCCTGCAAGATGCTGAGAATGAGATATTCCTCATACAGCTCAGGTAATCCCATGTGAGTTTTGCTTGTCTTTCCAGTGCCTGAGACTGCGCCACAAAAGGTCATAGGCAGAGCTCTAAACTGTAGCTGAATA
The DNA here is from genome assembly GCF_018691265.1 of Tyto alba. Taxonomy (NCBI): domain Eukaryota; kingdom Metazoa; phylum Chordata; class Aves; order Strigiformes; family Tytonidae; genus Tyto; species Tyto alba. The sequence continues at coordinate 56,087,958 of NW_024881282.1, forward strand.
CTGTGTCTTTTTAGTGGGGCTCCCTTGAACCTTGGTCCTCCACCACTTTAACAGTGTTGAACAGCTTTTCTCTTACTCAAGGACCTGTTACATCAGTTTCAGCTGCCTCACATATCAAAACTAAGGCTAATGGCTGCAGACAGCTCTGGGAGGTCATGTCCTTGCCTCTGTGTGTTTCCAGTACTGCATATGCCTGCAAGGCATAAGCTTTTGTGGAGTGTGTTGGAAACCAGTCGTGTGAGGCCAGCATGAAACCTCTCTGGACAGTCCTGAGTGTAACAATAGCAACTGCACAACTGCATTGTCCCCGTATTACCCACCTGTAGTGGCAGATGAGAGAGAAGGCTGCTAGTCACCTCTCCTGACCTCTACAAGCTTAAGTATCTGACTACAACCCCCTCACTAAAGGTAAACACATACAGTGGCTGACTGACCCTCAAGCATGCTGAGTGGCTGCCAACAAAGCTGGAGGCTGAGGGTGAACTGAAGTGCTTCCTGATACCAGCCCTTAATCTGCAGCTGGTTAGGACAGCCAGTGCCACATCCTTTTAGCCCTGATGCTTACCCTCCACTTGTTACGCAAATAGTGCTCTGGGTTAGTAATGTACCTATCTCCTTAGCATTGCTGCTTCGAAAAGTCAGATTTCTGAGGACTGTTAATGACCGTGTCGAAGGACTAATGGATTATACAGCTCGTTCTTCTGAAGCAACAAAACCCTAAGGTCAAGTTGTGATTAAACCATACGTTTTCATTTAGGATAGTGCAAAATTATTTCTTCCTACTAGAGTAAAATAACCTCCTTCAAGTGCCTTTATACCTTGACTGCAGCATTTTCCTAATTGCCTCCCATGTCTCTGAACTGGGTGAGAATAAACCAGCCTTTATGGGCCAAAGCACGCTATTTTAGTCATCTCTGAAGTAATGCAGAAGTGACAGTCCCCTGTGGACTACAGCCGCTGGCCATCCCACCCAGCACATACTTCTGCTCTCTTCATGGAGGCTGAGCCATCACCATCTGGCCCTGGCAGCTTCAGGGACTGTTTCCAGCCTCTTCCTTCGTAGTTCTCTGTGTCAAGACTGGCTTCCTGAAATTGGTTTCTGGGTGTACTGCAAAGTTGCTGGAAGGGGTCATTTTAATTGATTAATTAAATTAGATACTTCCAAATGTGTTCTAAACGATGAGAGCTGGCATTGGTAAGTAGTAGCTTTTGAGAAGACAGGATACACATTTCATTTACAGATTGAGCAATGTAGATTTTAGTGACTTTCTTTCTGCTTTTTCTGGTAAATAGCACTTGAATCATTATATATATATAGGGAGAAAAAGAGCACATATTTAACAATTTTTTTCCTCTGTTTCTTTTATGTCTTTCCATTTGTCCAGTAAGGCTCAGATGTGGATAAGAATAGAAATTTGAGGTTGAGGGGGATAAGGGCAAGAAATAATTTCAGCCAAAGTTCACTTGATATTTTAAAAGAAGGGTAATATCTGAGCTCTCACCTTCAGTAGGTACATGATAAATATAATAATTAAAAAAATTGTAGTCTTATTACCTAAATACAGATTTCATGGGTATTTTGGAGCATTTGGCTGTTAACAGTGTTCTGACAGTAATACAAGTATGAAAATGATCCATACAAACTCAAAATATAAGAGGATCGCTATTTGTTTTAGAAAAAGAGCTGTCCCAAACCTGCTGAAGAGGTCATGTCATAGGTTAAAGGACCATACCTCTGTTTCTTACTTAACAGAAAGCTCTAATTTTAATATTAAGGAACTGAACAGATGAAGCAGAGAAAATATTTTTTTTTTTAATTACTGGTTTATGCTCTGATTATGTTAAGTGGATTTTTTTCCTTATATAAATCTATTTTCCTTTCCTTTGCAGAATAGCTTAATTAACTAGAATAATATCTTCTCATTTAGTTCTCCTAATGAAGTCTACATTCAGTAGGGGAGGAGAGGAGGGTCAAGAATCAGTCTGATGACACCTAAATATCAGGAAAAGTTGGCTGTGAATGAAGTGTTTCCTTTGATCAAACATGAGATTATCCAGGCAGAGACCTGTAGGTTGTTTTAATTTAACTGAAATTTTCTGTCTCGGAATAACTCAAGATAGAATATTTTAAGCTTTTTATTTTTGAAAGGAGAAAGACTATTTGTTATTCTATTGTATCAACTTAACTAAATTGATTTAAAAACTATCACTAATGTGAAATAACTCTCTTAGCATACAGCAACTCTGGTATACAAGGAGGCTGTCCAGTCTGTGTGAATATTTCTGATGACAGTCCAGGATCAACTGTAAGTATTTCTTCAGCAAGCCTGTGACAAAATGCATCGCACAGACCTTTCCTAGGCAAGCGGGAAGATGTTTTCTTCAATCAGATTAGCTCGATCAACAAACTCAGTTGAAACCCTTATTTAGCCCTTACCACAGATCACCTTTTGAATTCAGTGCCTTTATTTGCACTTTTGAACTATGCATGGAGCTTCATAAACTGCTACAGCATACATCCCTGATAGGGATGTCAGGAGAGGGGAAGAGTTGTGGGGATGAATGAACATGTTTGCTCGAGAGCTGACTAATACAGTACACTGCCAGTTTCTCTCTTCAAGGGTTAATGGCCCTAAACCCAAAATGCTCAAGGGACACCCTCTCCAGAGTGGGTGGAGGCTCAAATATCTGCTCCTGACACAGAGCACAGAGCCTCACCAAATGCAAACATTTCCCTTTGCATAAGACAAAATGTCCTTTCACAGAAACAAAAGAATTTCTAGCACTTTCCCTGGTAAGTGAGGTGCTGTCAGCAAGAATATACCACAAAATAAATTAGCTCTGATAAGCACTGCAGTTGCCTGGAGCAGCTCAATTAGCCTTTTGCACTTGGAGCAGAGGGTTTTATAGCACTAGAGCCTCAGAGCAGGCTACATCTGACTTTTGTCCTCTTTGCTCTTTTTACCTGGCACTAGAATCACTGAAAACCACTCGTTTTGTCATATTTTTTACCAGAGTATTCAGAACAAACAAAATCTTGAGACTTTCCTCAGGCAGTCTACTGTTGCCTAAACGTTGGTGGAGGGGAAACAAAGATTTTCTCCTCTGTTTTAGTTCCAGAACTGAGATTCTTTCTGATTTAAGCCACGGAGGGAACAGTGTTGGTATGGTGTTACTACTGCTACTAACATGCTCAGATATGTCAGTCAAGTCTGGATCCTGTTGAAGGAGATGTTTTACAAAAAAGCAAAGGTATACTTGCTTCTCTGACCTTGTTTTTTAAAGCAGAAAATAATATACTTGAGCTATTGCCCGAAATCTTTTCAAACCCTAATTTTTAAACTGACATTCATGAGGGCAAGTGAATGACATTTGTAATTGCAATCCAATCAGTAATTTTTTAATGTGGGAATAAGAGAACTTTCCCTTGATTTTATTTCCTCTTCTTTGTTTTTTGTCCATATATTAAAAAGATAGTTGATCTATTTTTCAATGCATGTGTTTCCCCTCCCCAGTTTATTTTCAAGCACTGATAATCACTGCATACAATTTAAGCAAAATGATCATGTTGCAGTGAATGGTCTCTATGATCCATATGTTCTGTAGTGATAAGCTGATTTGTTGAGTATGCTGTCCTGTATATCATTTGACATTTAAAAAATATATTTAAACATGTTGCTATTATTGCTGCTACATTTATGGTATATAATTTTCTTAAAATTTCCTTCCAATTTCAGAAAAAAAAATACAGTAAAGTTTAGAAATCACTGCATTTACTAAAAGCAGTAATTTTTGTCATGTAATGTTTTTGGTTTTTAGCAGTCTCACCTATTAATTCACATCAAATGCAGAATCAATCTGACTTTCAACAGCACCTGCTTCATATCAGATGTAAAAACAGGCTTCTTCACCTAACAAAGAAAACACTTTTTTTATCAATAAAAACACTTTACCCCATATCCACAAAGTCTGACAAATAATTTGATCCTATGCAGAGTCTGTGTCTGGTTTAACAAATATTACAGGTGTGTAGAAGCTACATTCTCAACATTTAGTCCCCAAGATTTTTATTATAGGGTTAGCAATGTGTCTGTTGGCATTATCATTTTACATTAAAGAAAATGAATTCTCATTGGTGCTCCATCTGCAAAATTGCTGTTGCAAAGTGCTGTTTGCTGTATTCAGACTGCTTGTGATGAATTCCCAGCTCAATCATGTGCCTGTCATCTTGTGTAAATGCCTGAGAGTGATAAGAATTCACATGGCCTGCTCTGCAGCACGGCCAGACCCTGCTCCTTTTATACTCAGCAGGGAGAAATTGTTGGAAAGCACGCCAGAAGAATCAACGTGCTGTGTACTTGGCACATTCATGGTGATTTATAATTGCTTCATAATAAAGAAATGCAATAGAAGGAAGTTTTTGAATTCTCATCATCATGATGCACAAAAAGTTTATAAAGCTACCCTGTCATTACTATGCCATTTTCATATTCTTCAAAAGTATAAGTAAACCTCTCTCTATCCAGCATATACAATGATATCACATTTAGGCCAGTACAAAATACCACACTCTCTGGGAATAACTCAGAGCTATGGGTATATTTCCCATAGCTGTCCTACAGATCTTGCTCAGTAAGTCATAACTCGCAAAATTTATGTTCATCTACAACAAAGAATCACGGACTACACTAGTTTTCATTATCAGTGCGGCTATGTCCCCTGCTGTATTATGCAGGGTGCATTTCACAGTGATGACATGTGTGAGGGGGACCCTTTTTCTTATCTAAACTGTTCAAAAGGTCTGGGGCTCAGAGGCGGTGCTGTTTTCTTGCCACCCAGAAGCAATGAGCTTCTCTTGTGGAGAGTACAGACTGCAATTTGTTAAAAATAGAAACATTGTAAAGGGAAATTTTTGCCAGGAGAAAGATACTACCCTTGGAGTTAAAGGTGAGAAAATAACATACAGGAGTCAGATGTCAAAACTGAAAAACAAAAGCAGTACCTGAACCTTGGTAGGGGCTCAGGTCTTTGAAAATTTATTACATATTCATACTGTCTTAATGATTTCCTCCTGTGTAGAGAACTGTTGTTTCATTAATGCAGATGCAGATCTTTCATCCCAGAAATGAGAAGACCTTATCACAGACAGAAAAGAAGTACTTTCATGTTATCTTTAATTGCCATCGTGTCATGAGTTCAGGATGCTTTGCTCATAGGAGGTAAACAATGGTAATGTTAATCCACGGTCTCCCTAAAAGGGAGTGGGTGATTGGACTGATTTGTAAGGGTGTCACAGGACTAGTGACCTGTATTTTTCCTTAAGTTTTTGTGCCTTTGATCAGATCTCTTACTATCTCCAAGCCATCACTTGTAAAAATAAATAACATTCAGGAGACATGCTGAAATCTTGTCATTGAAGTAGGAGTGCTTGGGATTTTTATTTTTCTTCTACAGAAAATCAAGTAATTAATTTAATTGTGCCCTGAAGACAGAATGTAACATTTTGTTCTTTAAAGATATATTCACTAAAGGGTGTGACATTGCAACAGTGTATGTGTGCTGCTGTCAGCTTTGCCAATTAATATTGCACCCTTGTAGTGGGAGGAGAAGAACTGATACATGTGCGTGTACATCTATGGAAACTAAATATAAAAGATGATGATTGCTCTATATGGTTCCCTAAACAGCCAGTGTTGGAACTCATTCTCATGGCATACCTCTTCTGGCTGCTAACTGTGTCCAGACAGACCAAGAGCAACAGTCACCAGAACAGAAGGATGCCACAATTTCAGGTATTCCAATACATTGATATAAAGAAAAAAACCTTATCTTTCTGATAAGAAATGTTTCTCTTTTCCAAAGCTTGTGAGAGAATTTTGACCAGGCTTGTAGGACTTTAAAAAGGATCTTCATGTATGTGTAGGAAGCTGTAAGCTACAATTTCTGACTATTGATAACCACTGCAGAAACACTCTGTAATAGTATTTTGATAATACCTACTTTAAGATCTGACTCTGAGCATTTTTGTGGAGCTTGATTCATCAATAGCTGCAAAACATTTTGATTTTTTTGTGACAGGAAGCACTATAGTGGCTCATATTATACTAGGATCTTTCCACACCGTGGATGCTTTTTGAATGTCTTTCTGCAGCACAGTAAATGTGCACTGTACTTCAAGGAGAAGATACTTTCACAGGTAGGTACTTATCAGTATACGATGTCTGTGTTTTCAAATAAATGATGACATTACTTGCTATGACTATACCATTTTCACACAAGTACTCCCAGACTGTATGCTGCTGCCATCTGCTTAGGTTAAAGAGAAATATTTTCCTCCAGAGGATGCTTTAGAGCTTCAGAAAGCCTTTCGCTCTGCACTGACCACACAGGAAAAACAGGGAGACTAATGTCATTGAACATACATTAGCCTATGGGAATACTGCCATAATGGACCACCTGAGTCTAACTTTCTGAATCCTTTCAAAAGGCCATGCTCTCTGCAGTGGCAAATGCTCTTCTGTAACATCCATGCTGAAAGACTCTCCAAAACCCAACATACAAAGCCAACCCTTGAGATCTTCCTGCATGCTGTAGTAACCACAAAGAAGCCTCACCTGATCAGTGAAGATTGGATGCCAATGACCTTTCCAGGCTGTCAGCAATGATGATTTTGGCTGTAAGGATTCAAAGCTTCTCATTCCTGAGAAAGAGTTGTCATCACTGACTGCTCCATGGAGTAGTACTGGCATATTAATGACATTAATCTACTGACTCAACTTGAGTTCAGGCTTTGCTTTCTGCCAACTCCGCTTCCTTCTGTGAATAATAGCAGAATCTGGAAGTTTTGTGGGGTTTTGTTTGTTTGGTTGGTTGGTTTTTTTTTTTTGTTTTTGTTTTTTTTTTTTTTATTTACATCTTGTTTTTCTTTAAGTTCTACATGAATTAATGAACATAAGCCAGACTTAACTGCCCTGCACAAGTACAACCTCTTTTTCCTTTATCTCTTCTCTGTATCTTGTGGACATTGCTCATGGCCAGGCTGAAGTTGTGATGTGCTCCCAGCAAGAGGTCCATGGAGGATCCAAGAGGTCCAAGGAGACCTTTTTACCCCTGAGGAGTCTCTGTGAAGGTGAATAGTTTGGAAATATCCAGGAAAGTTCTGACAACATAGGACACATCACTCTCAATCTATGCCAAAGTCTGAGACTGTCTTTTGGTATTCAAAGCAAGGGTTCTTGAATGTTTCAAAAATCCTCTGAGGCTGTCAGTAATCTTTATATGAACAATATATATAAATATACTGTGTCTGTGAGCAATTTTAATTTTGGCAGCTGAAGCACAAAGCCACTGTAGTTTTCTATCGTTGTTTCCAATTTAAGAATATCAGTAACAAACCCCTTCAATTTAGTTACCCACAAACCAGCAATCATATCATCAGTGAATCTGTTAAAGCTAGATGAGAATTGAGCTAAATTTTAGAAGGGACAATGAGAGAAGCCTAGAGATCAGTAAAAAGAAGTGTGACTTGAGTCCCTGAAGTAAGTAATCTAAGGAACAGAACATATCAGGAAAGGTAGGAATTGGTGATAGAAGCTACATCAAATGCACAACGATAAATTTACAGGAGATAACAAAAAATTGGGAGCGAAGTGCATTACAACAGCACCAAGACCTTCCTAAGAACCTAAAATGGAATGGAGTAATGCAAAAAGTAGAAATAAGGAACATAATTAGATATAAGTTTAAAAGGAATTGAGAAAGTTCAGATGATTAAGGAGTTACCACTATTTTGAAACATGAAGGCAGCAAAAATATGCAAGATACAATAAGTACTTGAGAAGCAAAATAAGGGCAAAGTAAAGGTTCACTGCTTGACAGGTAATGCACAGAGTAGTGAAGTGTTCGCTGTCTTCACACAAAAAGATTAATTTCTGCTCAGATACTTAACCACATAAAATTTAATGTTAAAATAGGAGCATAGCCAGAATAAGAAGAAATTAAGTTTAAAAATGTCTGAATAAGCTAAGTGTAATTGAAGCCATCAGGGCATGATGACATTCAGCTTCACTTGTTTAAAGGAATAGGAAGAAATCTCTAAAATACTCACTGTTATCTTTGAAAACTCACAGAAGAACATGGGCAGGTCTCAGATAATGCAAGAAAAACAAATACAATACTTACCTTTTAAAAAACAAACAGGGAAGTATAGATGTAACACCAATTCATGGAATTATTCTGGAACAAGTGGTTAGATAACAAATTTATAAGTGCCTGGAGCATACTAAGATGATAAAAACAGCTGACAGATTTGACAAGAACAAATTGTATTGACCCTGTTCACTGCTGACAAGTTAACTGGCCTTGGCTGGAAAATATGAACAGCTTTTTGGCTACCTGAACAGTAAAACAATAGGAGAGACTATTGACTGATGCTGCTGAATCTTGTTTTTTTGCTAGAGGATTTTTAAAAACAATTTAGGAACATACCTTCTGGGAATGGTGTAGGCATCTTTGATCTTTCTTCAGTGTAGGGTGTTGGACTAGAGGAGCTGCAAGTGTGTTCCAACCCTATAGTTTTATGTAGGCAATATTTGTTTAGGTCCCCCTAGCCTTGCCCCATGACTTATGTTGCATGTTTCCTGCTCTGGATGCAGGTTACTGAAGATTGTCTGGGACTGCATGTAAAGTCTTTTATTCAAAAGTGACCTGAAATTGAAATGGTCCATGTGTGCTTCATTTTCCGTTGAAAATTTTAGCAGAAACCAAGCAGATTTTTTGGTTTGGCTTGGTTTTGTTCCTTAGGTTCATATAAATGGTACTTCTGAAATCTGCCCTATTCCAACAGTACCTCTGGAATACATATCATATGTAGGATGGTGAACTAATTAGTTGGGGGACAAACTGTGGTCATGCCATCATAGAATTGAATGCAATTTTGTCCTGGAACCATCTCACACTGAATACTAGCAAGTTCGGAAAATGTTGGGCCATGATATTACTTGTGAAGAAGCTCCACTAACAGTGTCATTTGTGTTCACTTTTCAAGTATTTCCAAGTCACTGGACCAAGATATTGCATTAGATGTGAATGATGATCATTTGAGATGAATCTTCCTCTGTTTCATAGTTTCTACCAGTGCAGTCAGGTTTAACTCAGCCTTGGTGTACAGAGATGGGAAAAATTCTCAGACATTCTTGGGACCTCTAGTAAAGCTGAAGTTTGCTTTGCAGTGAACACAGCCCAGCATGATCAGTGTGATTGCTGGCAGGATTTTGTATTACTCAGCAGGAGGAAATTATAGTCTGGACTGGACTTAATGAGAAAGAGCTGATTCCCCATTCAAAATGTGGGCCTGTCACCATAGAGTGCCCCAAAATGGAAATTAATTATTCCTTCTTAACCTCCCCCCACCAAATTTATGTGAATGTAACAGGTTTCCAACGACAATGTTGTCTTTGAAAGACAGACTTGCCTTCACTGTGTATGATTCATCTCATTTGACTGTCTAATATTCAGCAGTGAAACTATTAGGTATTTTTTCAGGTACTAAAATACTTCATCCCCAAATACTAGGCAATCCTTTCACATTTCTAATAGCACTTCCACTAAAAGGAGACATTAATTTGTTGGGTGAGCAAGTAGTTATCTCCTTACCACTTCTGCCTGGACGTTTTTGGGATCCAACCTCTTTAGGAAAAATGGAGGACACTATATAATAGAATTATAGAATGGATTGGAAGAGATCTTAAGGATCATCTAGTTCCAACCCCACTGCCATGGGCAGGGACACCTTCCACTACACCAGATTGCTCAAAGCCCCGTCCAACCTGGCCTTGAACACTTCCAGGGAGGGGGCAGCCATAGATTCTCTGGTCAGCCTGTTCTAGCGTCTCACCACCCTCACAGGAAAGAATTTCTTTCTTAGATCTAATCTAAATCTACCCTCTTTCCTTTGAAAACCGTCATCCCTCACCCTATTACTACACTCCCTGATAGAGTCCCTCCCCACCTTTCCTGTAGACCGCCTTTAAGTACTGGAAGGCTGCTATAAGGTCTCCCCAGAGCTTTCCATTCTCCAGGCTGAAAAAAAAACAACTCTCAGCCTGTCCTCATAAGGGAGGTGCTTCAGCCCTCTGATCATCTTTGTGGCCTCCTCTGGACTTGCACAAGCAGGTCCATGTCTTTCTTATGTTGGGGGCCTCAGAGCTGGACACAACACTGCAGGTGGGGTCTCACAAGAGCAGAGGGGGAGAATCCCCTCCCTCGACCTGCTGTCCACACTTCTCTTGATGCAGCCCAGGATACGGTTGGCTTTCCAGGCTGTGAGCACACCTTGCCGGCTCAGAGTCAGTTTTCCATCCACTAGTACCCCTAGCTCCTTCTTTGCAGGGCTGCTCTCAATCCACTCATTGCTCAACCAGTATTTGTGCTTGGGATTGACCCAAATGTTTGCGCAAGCCCACCTCTCAAGCCTGTCACAGTCACTGTGGATGGCATCCCTTCTCTCCAGCTTGTTGACCACACCACACAGGTTGGTGTCATTGGCAAACTTGCTGAGGGTGCACTCAATCCCACTGTCCATGTCACTGACATGTTAAACAGCACCTGTCCCAATACTGACCCATAAGGAACGCCACTTGTCACTGGTCTCCACTTGGACATCAAGCCATTGATGACTCTGAAAGTGATCATCCAGCCAATTCTTTGTGCACCGAGTGGTCCATCCATCAGATCCACATCTCTCCAATTTAGAGACAAGGATGTCGTGTGGGACAGTGTGAAATGCTTTGCACAAGTCCAGGTAGAGGACATCAGTTGCTCTTCCTTTGTCCACCAATGTTGTAGCCCTGTTATAGAAGGCCACCAAAATAGTCAGGCACAATTTGCCTTTAGTGAAGCCATGTTGGCTGTCACCAATCACCTCCTTATTTTCCATATGCCCTAACATAGTTTCTAGGAGGATCTGCTCCATGATCTTGTTGGGCACAGAGGTGAGACTGACTGGCCTGTAGTTCTCCAGGTCTGCCTTTTTTTTCTTTTTAAAAATGGGGGTTATGTTCCCCCTTTTCCAGTCAGTGGGAACTTCATCAGACTGCTACAACTTCTCAATTAGAATGGACAGTGGTTTAGCCACTTCATTCACCAGATCCCTCAGGACCTGCAAATGAATCTCATCAGGACCCATGGACTTGTGCACTTTCAGGTTCCTTGGATGGTCTTGAACTTGGTCTTCTCCTACAGTGGACAGTTCATTCTCCCAGTCACCACCTTTGACTTCTGCAATTTGGGCAGTTTGGCTGGAACATTTGCTGCTGAAGAATGAGATAAAAATATTGTTGAGTACCTCAGCCTTCTCCGTATCCTGTGTATCCAGGTCTCCTGTTTCTTTCTGGAGAGGGCCCACATTTTTCCTAGTCTTCCTTTATCACCAACATACCTATAGAAACTTTTCTTATTGCCCTTGAAATCCTTGTCCAGATTTAATTCTATCAGGGCTTTGGCCTTCCTAACCTGATCCCTGGCTGCTTGGACAGTTTCTCTGTATTCCTCCCAGGCTATTTGTCCTTGCTGCCACCCTCTGTAGGCTTCCTTTTCATGTTTGAGCTTGTCCAAGAGCTCCTTGTTCATCTATGTAGGCCTTCTGGTGTTCTTACCTGACTTCTTGTTTATTGGGATGCATCACTCCTGAGCTTAAAGGAGGTGGTCAATGAATGTTAACCAGCTTTCTTGGGCCCCTCTTCCCTCCAAGGCTTTATCCTATGTTACTCTACCAAGCATATCCCTGAAAAGGCCCAAGTCTGCTCTCCTGAAGTCCAGAGTAACGAACTTGCTGTGCACCCTCCTCACTGCCCTAAGTATCTTGAACTCTACCATTTCATGGTCACTGCAATCAGGACTGCCCTTGACCTTCACATTCCCCACCAGCCCCTCCGTGTTGGTTAGAACAAGGTCTAGCATAGCACGTCATGTCATTGACTCCTCTATCGCTCGGAGAAGGAAGTTATCATCAATTCATTCTGGGAACCTCCTGGATTGCTTACTCCCTGCTGTGTTGTCCCTCCAACAGATATCGGGGTGCTTGAAGTCCCTCATGAGGACAAGGGTTTATGAATGTGAAGCTGTTCCTATCTGTCTATAGAAGTCCTCATCCACTTGGTCTTCCTGGTTGGGTGGCCTGTAGCAGACCTTCACTATAATATCTCCTGTACTTGCCTTTGTTTTAATCCTGAACCAAAAGCTCTCAGTCAGCTTCTCATCCATCCCCAGGCAGAGCTCCATGCTCCCCAGCTGGTCACTGACACAGAGAACAACACCACCTCCTCATCCTCCCTGATTGCTCTTCCTAAAGAGCCTTACTTAGTGGCATATATAAGCATTCAGATCTATCGAAAGTATGTTTTGCTGATTATCATTTAACAAAAACAGAGTTATAGTCTGAACAGGCTTGTGATGTTAAACACATGTGAAAACTCAATCTGTCTGTTGTATTTTATTAAAATAATGAGAACGTATTAAGAGCTAATTGCCACATTTCATTTTGAAGTGGGAGCTCTTAAAGAATAAGAGATACATACTAGCCTTATATAGAATTAGGGCTTGATTTTTCTCTTTTAGATGGTTGCATCAGAAGAAATTTTTATACATAATAAAATGATAATAAACTAGATTAAGAGCAGAATTAGGGGGCACAGTACAATCAGTAATCTTTTGAGATCCTGACAGCAAAGCAACAATGAGATGGAGCTTTGCAAAACTAGTAATATACTTCTTAATTTTTACCCCAAGTATGAACTCTGGATAGGAAATTTTGGATTTCCCACGTTATATATATATTCTATTATACTGAAGTGTTCAGGACACATTCAGTCATCAGAAGCATGAAACTGGGCTCCTAAATAATTTATTTTATGTACTTGATGGAATAATAAAAAAAAAAAAAAAAAAAAAAAAAAAAAGAAAGACACAGTTATCAGCATTCAGCTGAACAATGTCTTCTTATGTAACATGATGTTTTCCATCCTTTACATTACAGACACTCGGCATCTGTGACACTCTGAGATACCTTTGCAGAAAACTGCGTAGGAGAATGGTAGATGATAAAGTCAACTCTGGAGACTACATAACAGTGACAGCTAAATGGACTGTATTTTTGTCTAGGTTTCTCTTTTGTCCCGTACTCGAACTGTAATTGTATTTGAAGCAAGGAATGAACCTTTATCCTGAGACTGTCCTGTATCTTGTGATTATCTGCGTGTCTTCAGGCAAAGTCACTGAGTTCATCTGTGCCTTGATTTCCCACAGATAAAACACAGAGAATATAATTGAGCTGATTCACAGTGGCACCATGGATATAAAAAATTACTCAGGGCTGTCAGAAGCCTGGGAACTGTGACTGGTCTGGGGCCACCAGCTTTGAAAGTGTACACGTGTCCTCAGCTTGATCCATTGTGACTCATCCAGGACCAAAGTGGGACCCAGCCTCAGTGTTTTCTGTCAGCCCCTGGAAGCGTGTACCCTGCTCCTTGTCTTCCTATTTCAAGTATAAAAACAGTGATCCAGTAGAGCTGCTTCCTGGTGTCAGGTAGATGGCTGGAAATTTCTGCTATGAACAATTTCTGGATTTTCTCTACATTTAGTAAAGAAATAAAATTATTTTTAAAATACTCAGTTTTACCAGTCTCTCTTGAGAATATGACACTATTGCAGAAAAGGTCAACAGTTTCCTCAAGTTAAATATGATGCCAGACTCAATTACCATTTGCATCAGTAAAGTCGAATAAATTAATTTCAGTGCACACAGGTGTAACTGGGATCAGACTCCAGCCTTTCGTAAGTAATCCATGTTCCTGTGGCTGAAAGTCACCTACGTTTATGCACATTGGATACATCTTTCAGGCAGAGAACTCATCCTGTGAGAGATGTTTTGGTTCACTGAGCAGCGTTTCACAAAATATTACAACTGCCTCTTGTATTTTGCAGATGTAATTTCCATTCTATTATCTTTTCTCCTACACATTATTCTGAAAGAGTTACACAAGGAGAAGAAGCTCATCAGCAGCCTGCCACAATGAAAACTATTTTTGATTAATGTACTTTGTGCATTGATTAACTTCCCTGTGGAGTCTTCAAATCCATGTCATCTTTCTGAACACTAGATTTTGCCTTTACCTCTCTAAGGTAGCCAAGATGTTTAAAAACTAATGTAAGCTGACAACTTCATATTAGTTACACATCTGAAGAGTCTCAAGCAGATAAGCTCGTCCTCCCCAAGTCAGTTGTGAATTAGGCTTGCTAATTGAGTTGAATCTGCCTGATTTAGGTACTAGTGTCTTAATAACCAAGGACAAATGATGGCTAGAGTGAGAGACTTTGAGTCATATCATGGCAAAAAAAAATTTCATCAAAGCCACCTGCTATCATTGTATTTCTTCAAGCCTGAATCTTTATATAATAAGAAAACACGTTTTAGAGCCAGAGTCTATATTCTACTCTGTCAAATGACTGTCAGAGCTCTTGCTGTGAGCTGGAAGATAGGATCACCAGGGCAGACTGTGGCTCTTCAGTGCCCAGAAAGAGACCGGGCACATCCCTCTCCCAACAGCCATCAAGAGAAGACATGGAGGAGGGGACCAGGAGGCCAGGGAGAGAAACCGGTTGGGGGAAAGAAGTAGAAGGGGGAAAATGAGTGAGAGCAACAGACAAAGAAATCAAGAATAAAGCTACCATGATGTGAGGAGAAGCAATGTATAAACATAAGCCTGAGAGGTCAGAAAAAGTGCTCAGAGAGGGCATTGCTTAGGTCTGAGCTAGGCTGTCTCCAGGCCACAGGGAACGCCACAGAAACTGTTTGAGGTGCCTGAAAACCTGCTGGAGCTTGAGTCTTGTTCTGCTGCACTGGTTCACTCATCACGCCAGAGTCCAAAAAAACATTCTTGTGTTGTCTGGCTGCATTCTGCATGAATTTAAATAGTTATTGTAATTTATTTTGGTTTAAGAACACATTATTGTGATAATTTAAAAAAACTTTTGAAAATATATAATACTACATAATAGGAAATACAGATTTCATGCTACATTGTTATACACAAGCTTTGAACATACAGCAAATTGAAATGAAAATAAACAAACTCAAAAATCTGTATTTCTGTATAGCCAGCAGAAAATATTTTTATACTATCATGACAGTTTTAATGTTGATTTGTTTGGGGTTTTTTTCTGCTAGAATTTATTCACTTTTTGATATTCTTGGGAAAGATCTGTTCCTTGGAACATTTCCAAAAGAAAATTATTCTCTAGAAAACTCTTCAGCCACCTTTATTAAAGTTAGCCTCCTGTAACTTCAGTCAAAACTTAACAGCTAAAATAAAATACATTCTCAAAGGAATAAGTCTGAAACTATGAGGGATATGGGTTAGAAATTAAATGCTTAATAATGATTTCATCTGTAACTGATATATTTCCACAATGAAAGGAAAAGCTGAAAAAAAGACCCATGTATGGGAAGAAGATGAGGGAAGGCAAATAAATAAACAAAAAGAAACATTTTAGGGCAATTATTTTGTATAAAGTAGATATTTGAATTACCATATTGAGTTATGTGAACATTTTTGTTGTTCATAGTCGGAAGGCTTTAGTGAATAAAATAGAAACAGGACATAAAAATAGAAGATCTCTAGAAGTGCTAGTATGGAACAGAAATGGAAGCAGATGCCCAGAGTTTGTATGTACAACTCCATGTGTAACATGTTCTAGTTTTAAGGACAGATGTTAGCTATATATTTCCATATGAGCACCTATGACATTTGAGTATTTGAGGCCTCCTTAAAAAATATGGGCTTAAAACATTGAAATCTCTTCTTCTTGTCATGGGCTGTTTATTCTCATACCCCACTCTGGAAAACAAAAATACTTGACAAGACCAGGTATTTCAAGCACAAGCAACAGTAATGGACAATTGGCTTCTGGCCTGGAGCTGAAGAACAAGGTTGCATCTGTCTGCCACCAGGTACGTAGACAATTCCCTAGCAATACCCATGCACCTTTAGTAGAACAATCTGGGATAGAGCATGCCAAACTAGTCTCTTTATTCTTTCTTTAAAAACATACCACATTTCTTCTAAGATTCTGAAGACATCCCTGAAATGGAGAAACTTTTCAGTGTTCCATTTACATTATTTTCTCCCTCTGAAAACAAACTTCCAGTAAACAATATACCCCGTTTGTGAAGATACAGACTGAGATTTCAGGAAGGGCTGAGTTACAAGTATGAAAACCTAGAGTAACAGCTGCACAGTCAGTGATGTTGCTTTAGATTCAGGCTGGTTCAGCTGAGATCAGATTCCAGGCAAATCGATGTCTACATGTACAGAAAATGTAGGTCTCCTTCCAAAGAGTTGCCATTGCACATAAAAGGAATGTGTGAACGTGAGGCTAGTTCTGCAGGATTCCTCTGTGGCATAGTGTCAGGCATTCAAACAGTTAATTTGTGACTATTTTCTGTGGCTGTACTGTGACTCGCAAGGCAAAAATCAACCATTTTCTTTGAAAATCCAGAAGGAAAAAACACATGTGACACGTTAGAGATTATATGGTTTACAAAATACTCTTCTCTAAGCCACATCTCTGTGATTTCAGATAAGGTAAAATTTTACAGGTCAAGTATTACTCTTCCAAAAAGTGTCTATCTTATGTGTCTTTAGATCTGGGACTTAAAAAGAAATCCGTTTAGCTTAGTCCCTCAAAAAAATTATCTTTCCAAATAATGTAGGCCATGTGCACAGGATGGAAAACCATGGGTTGGAACGCAGTTATCTGGAAAGGATTTGAGAGTCATGGGAGAAAATTACTTGTGCTGAGGTCCCAAAGCAATGTGCTAACATGATCCTTACAATTTCAAATGGAAATACCAAGCAGGAGCAGGAGAGTATGTTACTTTGAGGGAAGAGTGTCCACTTCTGGCACCCATTTATTGAGAGAAGTGTTAAGAAACTCACAGGAGTTCAATGCAGAATAACGTAACAAACTAGAGAAGAAGGGGAATGAAGGGGAAAAAAATTTTTAAGGTCTGATTCCAGCAGCTTAGTATGTTTAACCTAATGAAGTAAAGGTCAGGAATGTCATGAGCATACTTCAGGTAAGAATTTATTCCTCCTGATCTTAACTGATCCAGTGTCATCTAGTGTAAGACACCTCTTCCAGACCCCCTCTGTAACTGATGGGAAGGGAAAGTATCATCACCTCCAGGATGCTTTTCCTCCAACATTAAGTAAATATCCCAAACATCTTGGATAAATCATTACCTGTCTCCATGGGCTACTGGGGGAAACAATGATTTATTCAGATTAGCCACCTGATTCTGAGACAAGTGAATTAAGAAGAGATAAATCCCCACGTGCACTGCATGGGAACAAAGCTATGCAATAGCTCACTGGAACAGGACAACGTTTAACAAGATCTATCAGCTAAAAGTTGAAGCTAGACTAATTCAGGTTATAAATAAAGCAAATAGTTTTAAAAACAGTATAAACATATTTAACAGCTGGATTGATTTACTAGAAAATGCAATAGATCCTTCATGACTGATCATTTTAAAAACAGGATTTGTTGTTCTTTTCCATAAAATCCTTTAGCTCTACCGAATTAATTTCAGAAAAGTCCTGCATTTCTCACTAGTTTAGTAGTGAGATTCAGTTGTCCTAAGTTAGGGAGCTAAAAATATATCATTTACAAATAAACTTGGCACATCAGGCTGAGATGCTTTTCTTACTCACAAAAGATAAGCACCGCCAGAGGGTGATAGATCTAATCCTAAATACAGGGCAGAGAAATTGTTTACCAGAGGCACCTTGTTTTTTCCATTGTTTCTAAAGGGTGCACTGGGCAATTCACATTGACATAGGACATTTAATTTCTATCCAAGTGAGATGATTCTCACACTAGATGGTTTCTCCTGACACTCATGAAGCTCTGAACAAAGTGATGGGCAATGCTTTCACATCCAGTCAAAGTTTGCACATATTTCTTCTCACTAATGCAGATCTTGACATAAAACACTAAATAATTCCCTCAATTTTCCCTGAGCATATCATTGTCTTCCAGTGCTTTTATATTTATAGGCTATTAAAATATAATTCTGTTCAGTTACATGACCATGTAGGAACAGCAATGTTTTATTCATTGATTTGATTTCAGTGCCCATTCTAAGCAACATTTACTTATTTCCACTTATTTTTATGGAAAAATTAAAAACTAAGCTATTCCAAGTTTTATACTGTAGATAGTCCAGCAAAGAAGGGTAAGCAGAACTTATTTATAAATGTATCCTCGGCTGAGGGAGTTCGTCTGAAGAATCATTAAGCCTTGGTCATAATAGCATGAGGACAAAATAATGGTTATGTCTTCCCAACCCACCATTAGAAAAGCATTTGTTCCACTTCTACCCTGAATAATTTGAGAATAAAAAAACTTAGAGACAATGCTATCCCTGTCCTAGTCGTTGTCCTCTATTGTGCAGCCCTTTGTTCAGAGGGAATCTGAAACGTCATTGCTCAGTTATATCTCATGTTAATGCTGTGAGACAAAATTTCCCTCTTCATTATCCATGTGTTTAAAGGTATGTTTCACAGGCATGTTTTTGAAGACATGAAACAGCCTCAAAACACTGTTTTGTACAAAAAGGGTGTTGACAGCAGATGTTTCTTCCAACTCTTGACTAATAACAATATGGCTTTTTCTGAAGTCTCCAAATAGCCCTTCAACTTCATTAAATGCAAAAGTGGTTTCAGAGTTCTCCTTGCAGGCTTTGGGCTCATACAATGAAGCAGTCCCAAAGGTGAATGTGACAAACTGCAAATTCCCCCCCTCACCATGAGCACCACTCTGTCTTTCCTACAGACATCCTCAGAAAGAAGGATTGTGTTTTGCAGAGAGAAGAAGCACAGTCTGTGCAGCAGAACCACATTTATCCCTCTGCCAAAGTGCTTTATGCATCTGCAGTGCTAGGGCCAGATTTGCCTCTGCATGCCAATTTTTCAAAAGAAAAGCCTCATCATTCCAGATTAGTGGTGGAATATGTTTCAGCAAATCAGCCAGATTATCAGATCAGATACATTTCCATCTGTACTGGATCTGGACAAAAACCTTTAAAAAGTCTCACTTCACAAAAACTTTTGTGACAAATTATAACATCTATTCACCATGAGACAAGAAACTCTAAATATGGGGAGAAATGTGTAAGAGCTGCTCTGTTATGAGCTTTGTTAAAGTGCTACTGACACACACAGCTCTTTACAGAGAAACTTTCACTGTAAGTACGTAGTCAAATGTACACTAAGCAAATCATGAGAGAAGTCAGCCTGTGAGCAGATCACCACAAAAGCCAAGGGCACCATGTCTTCAGAGCCATGGGTTGCTTGCGCTTTATGGGACAACTGACAACAACAAGGACACAGAAAGTGACCCTGCTGGACCCAGTCCTTGATGGGGGCATGTGACAGGTTCCAAAATGAAGAAACTGAGCAATAGGGAAGCAAGGAAACACCCCCACAGCGAGATTCAGGAGATAACCATAGCCATCTCTTTGGCTGATGTCTACATCTGAGCTGGTTACTTAAATTTCCTTTACAGATGGTGAACAGAAGCACTTGTCTGATACAGGTCATATATTATGTGCCCTACATGGCTCTGCTGACCACAAAGTGCATCCCTGTGACTAGCTTGGAAGTAAAAATCTGCACTACAGAGATCTACCCTTCTGTGAAACCTGTCCCAGAGAAAATGTCTAACACTGCAATGACACCAGGGGACAAAACTACCTACGGGAGAAATATCAGCCCCCTCTTCTATTCTTTCTGTAAGATTGTGTCTGAATCAGGCTGTAAGTCCTCTTCAGACATGGAATAGAAGGTTTAATCCTGTTGCCACAGGACATAGCTCCTTGGTTTGAGGCTTGTCCACGGTAACAGCCTTTGTCACTGAACTTTGATGGGGTACATTCACTCATAATTGTATAGTACTAGAGAGAAGGGTTCACACTAAAAACCACAGATGTTCATCACAAAATATGGTTTCACCAATTACAATGTATTACAGAAATACACAAGGTCTTCAGATTGTAGAGAAGCCTCGGTATCTCAGAGCTGCTGAAGGGCAGTTCTTGTGGTGAAGAATCTTCCAAACTGTAGGTAGAGTCCTGGAAGCCTCAGTTCTTGCCTAAACTTGACATTTCTGCTACTTCTTTTTTCATTCTTTTGGCTGAAAGCAGGCAGCTGACAAAAATGTCAGTTCCTTTCAGTTGCTGCCAGAGTCTGGGGAAATACATGCTGTGTGGAAATGCTTTACTGCTCTCTAAATTACAACAATAACAATTATACCAGTTTTGTTATTTGTGAAAAAAAAAAAAAAAAAGAGGAAAACCTGTTTTATTCTATATCCATCAAGAGCAAGATCTGAAGGGATCGAACCTCCTAGAATCAAGAAATCCCAAATCTGGGTTATCTCCAAGATGAATATATCTGAAACAATCCTCCAGAAGAATAGAATCAAATGAGGAGGAATAATGGGTTATTGCTGCAAGAAGCCATTTCCATAAGCAGTATGTAACTTGCTCTTAAACAAGTACTATAAAATTTGTGGTGTCTTCCTTTCAAGGAAACTAACAGCCAGAAAACTATTTCATGCTTTTAAGTGAAATTCATATGTTAGGAAATTCTTTTCAACTTAGTGGACCAACAATCTCGATTTTAATTTGACTTAGATTCTTTATCCTAGCTTCAAGTAAGAAAAGACTCATCAGTTTTCCACTGTAAACTATTGATATTGGCTGCATTGGCATAATGTGTACTACAGCTCTGGCTAGCCTTTGTGTAAAATGTCATACGTATCTTCCCTGCCAGCACTGAGTTTGGCAGAGAAGCAGAATGTGCAAAGGATGAAGCGGGCAGGTACTGAAAGTCTGCCACTGTGTCAGTATTTCTGAGTCTCTTCCATTTGCAACCCCTCTTGGGCTGCAATCCAATTTTAGAAGCACATAGTTCCTACAACCCAGCCTCTGGCTATTCTGTTAGTTTAAAAAAGAAAAAAATCCTTGAAAACAGAAAAGTTAACAAAGTTGACCAGAAATTTCTATAGGTAGAGATAAACAGCAGCAGAAAGGTGACAAATACAGCAGGTATCTTCATTATCTGAAAGACTATCACCCTCAGGGCACCATAACAAAAGAGTATAGAGGGCCCAGCATACCCACTGAAGAAAGCCAGTGGACCTTCCTTTATGAGATAGTGCAGATCCTTCTGACTTCAGGAGAAAGCCTCCTAATTGCTGGAGAGAAGTACTCAACCCATCTTTCCTCATCTGCTTCTCTGGAGGAAACAGCAGTTCATCTCCAGCACCCTCAAAGACTGGCAGAGGAGCAGCTGGGAGCACAACCCATGGCCTGATGAGCTGCCCAGCAGCTTCCTCACATGCCCTCCAGGAGACTCTTACCAACATTTGGGGTTGCCATCTAGATGGACCACAAATCTGGATTTAGAAATAACTACTGGTTAGCATTTGGAAGGAAACACTGACTTCTATTCTGGGTTTATTATGGGGATACGATTATTTTCTTTTCTAGTTATTTCTGCATCTCACACTTCTTGTGGCCTCTATAGACATGTTTTCCGGCTATGCAATACCATCAGTAGGCAGGGTTACCCCCCTCATTTTACTTGCTTTATCGGTTAGTTCTAGCACAGATGGAAAGCCAGCAATGTCACAGGATTTGCATAAGGCTTGCTCTTCAAGCTTAGCTTCTAATAGAATAACAAAATGACTGACATACAAGAACTGATTAGAGGGAACATGGAAATATAGCCACCAAATGCACAGACAGGCGCTGCAATTTGATAGAGGCCAAAAGTCATGGTGCGGTGCAGTGCTGAGTTTGTATGATTCACATCTAATTCAATGACATCCCTTACCCATAGGCAAGTCAGAATCCTGACACAAGAATTTCCTGTCATTTCTTTCTCTTCCCCACAATAATCTCCAAGAGCTATTTTATACTCCAGCTACACTGGGGACCATGCTTTTAAATAGCTTTTAAATAGCCTTCCCATTCTCAAAGCAAAGATTTTCATCGCCTTCCCATGCTGTGAACTGAAGCCATGGAAATGCCACCCTTCTCATGTTCTCAGCACCTCCTGCTTGTCTAACTATAAAGACAGGAAGGAATACCTTGGGCTTGTTGATTCTTTTTCCAACGCTCAACCAAAAAAACAGTCACTAAGCAAAAGTAACCAGCAACATACCTTCTTGATGCACAGAGCATATTGCTGATCTAGTGCTGGTGAAATTTTGTTTCCTAGGAGCTAAGCAACTCTGTTTTTACACCAGAATTTTCTAAGTGTCATTTTTTAATAGCTTTTGAATAACTCACAAATATTCACTCAATCAAGCTATTAGATTCTGAAATCAGAAAATTAGTATTTTATCTATGTAGTACTAAATTTTGAGAGCTGTTTAAACAAGAATTTCTAATTTCACTGTACCTAGAAACATCTGCCATTGTGCCATGGCCAGTAATATGCTCTGACTACCTTATCTCATTTGCAGCAACCTAATATTCATGAAACAAAAAGCAGGAAAACAGAAAATATTTTAAAGTCTTCTTGGGTTCCACATCAGCATTTTCCTGTTTCTTCCAGTCACTGTTAATTGACCATTCCTCAGTTCTCAAGAAAAGCCCATGACTTTTCGCTTACATTGATCCCCCTTTTTTTCATTAAATGTGTTTCAGGTATAACACCTGAAATTTAGACACCACAGCCAGATTCAAATAGCCTAATTTCCATGCATCTTAACCCTGCTTCTACTGTATCCTGCTGACCACACAAGATGGGCAAAGAACAATATCCGTGCATAGGGACAGAAGAGATGTTTGGGTTTTGTGAATGTGAACCCCAGTGTAAATATTGATGCAGGATGAGACACTGTGAAGAGGTAAGTTAATGACACACTTGAGCTGATTCCTCAGGATTGATTCCTTCATTATTTAATATTATTGTTATCTCAGTGACTCAAATGTCATTCCTGTTAGTATTGGCTGTTACTAACTTGCTGTTGCCTTATCTCATGATCTACTTTGCTACAGTACTGAGACATAGATTTGCCACATCTAATTTATGTGTTCATCATCCAATCTAAGATACTCAGGTAGGCTTTTCCATAACTAGTAAACTATCTAAACTATGTATCTAAGTATCTTCGAAAAACTTTCTCTGTGAAGGTGTCTGTCTTTCCCCTCATATGAAGGCAGCTAAATGGCTATCTTTGTTAGTCTAGTTCCCCTGTGTGTTCCTAATTTAGCTTTGACAGCTAGAGTTAGGCAAGACAGATACCATACTAAAACATTAAATTGCCTTTTAGTCTTATATTCAGTGATCTGTTATAAATAGAACATGTAATATAAGTTCTTCACAATTTTCTTCTAAAACTAATTATTCTCAGCCATGAGTTGCTTGGGTAATTCATACCTCAGCATTGGTCTTTCAGAGATGTGCCACCTGAGTAAAGCAATGCAAATGAAGAATCACGTGTCAGATTCAGAAACATATTCTGTGATGCTAAGACAAAGACACCAAAAATACATATTAACCAATTTTTCACAGGAAAGCCAAGTGAAAATATAGAGCAAACAGCTGTTCGCAAAAGTGGCTCCGAAAGGTATGCCCACCATTAGTCTAATTAGCCACATTCCTCCTCATTCAGCTCCTCTCACCAATAACATGAATTCATACTATGATTATGCAAGAAAAGGTTTCACAGTATATTTATTTCTAAAGTCCTTTTATTGCAAGGATTTATTTTCTTTTGGCTAGTGTTCCCAGTTTCATCACTGAGTAGGATACAGGGTATTTGTAGCTATGTAGGTCACAAGGATCCCTGTTAGATCTCTTTTGTACTAACCCTCCAACATAAAAGGGATGAAGAGCACACCAAACCAGTGTCTGGCCAAAGCTCAGTTCACTTTTCCAGCCCCGGTCTTCACTCTAGACAACTAAGGGGACACTTGAGTCAACAAGCAACACACACAGGCCACCTGCAAACGCAGCACTTCTAGAAAAATGTTGCCACACCCTGGGTTCCTAAAAGCCACCATAGTGTGGCACAAGAGGAAAACAAGAGAGATTGAGCTCATCAATGCTCTCTGTAACAGGGGAAAATGTGGTACATTCTGTACCCAGGGATTCCACGTCAGAAGGGTCTGGTTCATGTTGGAGACAGCTGGGATGGAGATGGAGATACACCCAACAACTCAAGTAAAGAGACTATTCAGAAGGGTTCCCCTTAGGTACTACATCATCATTGTTCTGCACAACTAATATTTCCCCCAAGTAATTAATAAGCATTAATTTGTAATATATATAACATGTTATTTCTATTATAATAATCAACTGTATTAATAATTAAACTTTACTGGCATTCCTATTTAATGCAAATAGTACAGGAAAGACTACTCAGTTGAGATTTTTGCATGCCTGGGGAGTTCTACCCAGGACAACTTTACCACTAGCTTGGCTCAAACTGAGTATGAATGCAATTATTTTTAAAAAATAATCATTGAGTTACTTGAAGGGACATAGCTGTAAAAACAGATTAAGGCAGTTCTGCGTCTAGAACACATGGTGTGACTTGGTCATCTGTTTTTTGTGCAATACCTTACCCTGCATTATAAATACATAACTCCTGTTGCAAATAGCAGAATTAAACAAGATCTTTGTAGCAGCTGGACCATGGAAAGGTCAAGCATGTGTGCAGTGGGTCTTACTGAAAGATCACAAGAGATGCAAATACGAATCACCTTTAGCGTGGTCCACACCATTTCTCCCTTTGGAAAATGAGCACTAAGTCCCTCTGGCCAAACCTCTCCTGCTCCACCCTGAGTGCAGAGGGAGCAGGACGAGTGGTCAGTGCATTTCACTTGTGGCTTTCCCCATAGGACAGAGTTCTAAGAGGTGTCTCCTGCCAGGACAGGCTGTGGGGAGGGTAGCACAGCACAGCCAGGTCATATTGAGTCCGCAGATCCATTACAGGAGTAGCCAGTGTATCTTTCTTAATCCTTTTCTGCTTTTCTGTATATATTTCTACTGCTTACTTTTTAATTAGAAATGTGCATGCTACCTACATTCCCTGAGCTCTGAAAGACATATACCTTCA
This sequence comes from Tyto alba, assembly GCF_018691265.1. Lineage (NCBI taxonomy): Eukaryota > Metazoa > Chordata > Aves > Strigiformes > Tytonidae > Tyto > Tyto alba. The sequence continues at coordinate 56,113,155 of NW_024881282.1, forward strand.
TACACATTAATATGGAAAGATAGGGAGTTTACACTTGTTGTACTTTACCTCATCCTCTGCAGTTATTCATGCCTCAGATTAAATCTTCTAGAATCTAACACATGGGTTTGACAAGAAATACACACAGGTAATTACTTCAGGATTCAGTTCATTGCTGTTCATTGACCGTATTTTTTCAAATATGCAGGAATGTCCCAAGCACTGCACATCAGTGTATAAATAATAAAAGATAAAATCTAAATAATTTTTTAAAACAATCTAAATATTATTAATATTAATGAATTCCAGGAAATTTAATTTTGCTGTTAAACTTCAGTACCTTACCTTTTAAATCTGCTTATTACTTTTAACAACTGAGTGCTTTAGGATGGGAGCTATAGGATTCCCTGGCCAACAGACTACTGAAGTCAGACCTTTCACTCTATTTAAAGAAAAGTACCTGAAATTAATGATAAATTATTTGAGGGCCACCACATGCCACAGTCACAGCTGGTCCCCAGGCATGTCCTGAGGCACCAACTCAGAGTAGCCATAGCTCAGGGCTGCTTTTCCCAGGAATTTCTCCCAGCAAATCCATGCTAACTCTACAGTCAGGCATCACCTTCTGCCTCCTGTTCATTCTGGTGAAACGACCACTTGCTGCACCAAATTTATTGTCCCTCTTGCCTGGTTATCATCACATCCCCAGCTCTGCCAGAGCAGTTCATGTGAAGCACTTCTTATTCCAGGAATTTCTTAATCCACTTTGCTCCAGGAGTGGTCTTTCCGGCCATGTCAAACCACCCTTTAGAAATGCTGAAGCTCAGTGAAGCTGAGCAAGGAACACACATGCAATGAACATGTCAGGCAGCTGCATCGTCAAACAACACAGCTCCATGGTGATGGGATTTCCCGTCAAAAGCCCAGAGTGGAAAAGGGTAACATCTAGGAAGGTCTTCTGTTACTGTCAGCACTCTTTTCAAAGCATCTTTCATGTTTGTTTTACTGGAAATACTTGATGAGAGAAAATGCCTTTGAAAGCAGCTGATGCTTTCTGGTCTATTTAATCCTTCTCAGTGTTCTGTCTATTTAATCCTGCTCAGTGCTGTTTCTACTAAGCCAATTGTTTGTGCACCTATTTGAAGATTAAGCTCTATATGAATAATTGTGAACTGACTTACTTTTTAAGGTAGACAGAATTAAAGAAAATATCTATATATATATTCCACAATAATATATGTAAACTAAACTAGAATGGTTTCATTGAATAACAGAAAGTTATAGAAATAGACAAAAAAATCAGCCCAACCTGTTAATTAAAGAACTTGACCAATAAAACAAGAAGGCAAAAAATCACATTTGTATAACTTTTTTTTTTTTTAATTTCAAGAAGTAACAGGGTTACAATAGATAAATTTAACATATTTCCAATGAGAACATTTTCCAAACTAGCTGTTGACCTATTCCCTAAAGCAGGGTGCTTAAGAGATTGGAAGAAAAAGGCTTTTTTCTCTAAAAATATAGTGAAGTGTTTCTAGACTCCTCCAAGGCTGGAGGTTGGGCAGAAGACAGCTGAACTGGAGGTGATCCTTCGACCTTCCCTCCCAAAAATCTCCCAATGCCTCTGTCGTGTCCTTCCTGTCCCTGCACCTTCAGCCGCACACACAGGAGCAGTAGTGAGCACCAGGGGTGGACCTGAGCCACGGCTCTGCACCTCGGTTTCATCCCATTACCCACCGATGGCAGAAGAGCCATTCGTCCTTATGGTCCACAACAAACACGCAGCTACCACACGTGGCTCACGAGTCAGCTGGACATGGATTTTAATTTCATTGCACTAGATGGACACTCAAGCTATTTCTATGAGCTCTCTTCAGCAGCAGAGACAGCTACCCCACATGCAATCACAGATAGACAAATTTTTTATTGAATAAGGCCCTTGAAGATAAACAACTTTGCTATTAGTGCAGTGCAATGAAAATAAAATCGATGGCAGATGGTTGCCAATGTGTCTTGTTCAGACACTTCAGATAAACACAGGAAATGACAGAGAAACACAAATATAAAACAAAAATTGGTGGAAAGGAATGAGGTTGTGGATTTGACACTTCCTTAGAATCCTTTAACCATGGGAAAGACAAGGTAGTTGGAAATTTATCCATTTCTACTTCCTCCACTCTAAAAATTTTGTTTAAATGTATACAGCAACCTTTACATAAAAAATAAAAACCTTGACTAAAGTAAAAACTTTCAACATAGAATTCTAGAAACATGAAGAAAAAGTATCACATAATATGCCTCTTTCACAGAAAAAGAAATAATAAAGAAAAGTCTATTGTTATTGTAAGAGTTTATTATTGTCACTTAAACCCCTAAGGATGTGTTTTTGAGTCATGTTGCCCAACTGGACATATATTTTCAGCAACAGACCTGAAATTAGAGCAGAATGGAAAAGTAACTATTTTTGCAAGCATGTCACACAAAGACTAGCTCCACTGAAGGACAGCAACTTTTATTGATTTATTTTATATTTAATAAAAAGCAAAATCCACTTACCTTTGTTAATAAGGAGATCATAAAAGACAAAAATATGTTATTTAATATTTATGTTTGTGCCTATGCACGCTTAAGTGCTGATCTTATTTCAGCATTTTACCATCAGCTGTCTCAGTATTCCAGCAAGTCATGGTCAGCCCAGCCAAAACCTGCCTGTGATAGGAATTGCAAGGTGTTCCAAGCTAACAGCATGCTGTGTAACAACATATTTTATCAGTTTTAAAATGGCTTTTTTTCCAATTTCACAGTAAGTTGCCTCATTCTTCTACTATAGAGTTGAATAGAGGTGCTATTCTTGTACCACTCATTACATAATTTTATCAAATCTCATCTTTAAACTAGATTGGTCCTACTCTTTTAGGAATCTACCACCTTCATTTTCAGCTTTAGTTGCATCTGTCAAACACATTTCTAGATATTGCTCAAAGATCTCTTAGAACAGCTTTTCTTCCTGTAACTCCAGCTTCCAGCACCAAAAAGAGGAAAAGCACATTCCTTCATTTCCCTCTTCATCACCCCTCCTACCCTTGGAGGGGGGAAATCCCATCAAAATATCCTAGTTACTCCACTGATTTACATTTTTATGAGGACAGAATAAGACTTAGAGGGAAACTCCTTCCCCACAGAGGGGAAATCCCGTAGGGATGCTATCAGACATCACAACCCACTTCTAGCTTCAGACCCCACCCCACCATGGAAAAAGATGGGGCAAGACAAGGATTTATTGTCAAGAGATAAGCCAGAAATCTGTGGCAAGTGATATGTTTGATTGTGTGTCAATGATAAAAAATCAATTATAATGTTAAAACAATGAAGGAATGAGAATGCAAGGCAGATAAATAGGAGTATGAAAAAGAAAAGACCCATATTGTGAAAAGTAAAAAAAAAAAAAAAAAAAAGAAAATTAGAGAGAACTGCTCATTTCTCACAAAGCACTGTGCATTCTTACTCTTTCATTATAATCTCTTCAGGTGATATAGTCCCCCAGACCACCTTCATAGCTATGTGCTCTGCCTTGCAGCTACCAGTTGTCTGAGAACTCAACTTGGGGAACATCAGAACAGGGTCAATGCCACTATTTACTGAAAGAGGATCTCTGCTGGTTGAGTTTCTACTCCATAGTTGAATAAAGGACAGGAGTGCCTGCAAGTCTCCACTACACCAAAAGGTACCAGTGCAATTCCCCAAACCAGGATGGTGTTCCAGATGGAGGAAAACAGTTGAAAAAAAATATGTATCTTTTAGAAAGAGGTTTTTTAATTTTTTTTTTCCCATAAAACTTTGGGGATTTCTTTTCCTCTCCCAGTGTTGCCCCAAATCCTGCAAAAGCCAGGAAAAGATGACTGATACGCTCCTTCCTCTCCCAGTGATGTTTTCCTTATCTCAGGGGATTTTATTTTGTTGGGGTTTTTTACCACTACTAAAACAAATGAGTCAAGCTAAGACAAAACTTCAAAATAAAATTGCTAACCACCTTGTTAGGGAAAGTTAGCAATTACTGGTAAAAACTTCTCTTTTTATTTTTTTTTTCTCCAAATAAGACAGCACTGTTTACGTTACAGCTGTATCGGTGAATCATTACTACTCCCCTTTATTTATGTTATCTTTGAAATCAGTGTGACTGTTTTTTTCTACCACCCACTTGATTACTAGCATGATTTATGCTGAAATTTTCTGTGCCTTTCCCCCTTCTCAGTTATGAGTTTGAGCGTAGCCTTTTATTCTTCATGATCATATGAAGTGCTACCACCTAACATGAACAGCTAAGAAAATAACATATTTTACATTTTTAATTCATTAACAACAACAAAATGTAGTATTTCCTAGCCAGCTTAAAAACTGAAACTTTTGAAAATGTTGCAGAATCAAGGGATTGAATTATATCTATCTGAACAGGATTTTTTCCTTTTTTTAAAAAGAAACATCATAAACTAATGTGCATTCAGTGCTGTCCATTTAAAACAACACAGTGATTTTGATGAAATCAAAGAAAATAAAAATCATTTCAGTTTGGAAAGTGGAGCGTTTTACTTTGAAAAATGTTGACATTAACCATTGTGACAAATGGTTTTGATTACTGTTTCAAAAGCTCATAAAATATCTCAGTGTGTTTTTAGTTTCCTTTTTTCCCCAAGCCATTTTGCTACATTTTTCACCCAAAACATGCCCGATTACTCTGTTTCTATCTTCTTATCCATACAAATGTTTATTTTTCCAGACCTATTGGTTGCTGATCTCTTTTAGCTCCTGGCTGTTGACAGAAGCAGAGAGTAGATATGGATGCTAAATAAAAAGTGTGGACTCAATAAGCTTGTTGAAAAAACTAATTAGAATTGTTTTCTAACCTTCACCCAGCACTGTTTTTTGTAAGGCAGTGAAAAAACAAATCAAATTTAAGCTGATGTTAGTCCCAAATACGTTTTTATGTTAGAACACTGATATCATCAGTTCCTTCAAGTGAGGTGACAGTGGTTTGAAAAACCCATGGTCTGTGACAGAAGTTTTTTGTTTTTCTTTTCTAGGAGAAACATTTTTCCCCAATGCCTCATTCTTCAAGCTAACCAAAAATTATATTATGATTTTTTTCTGAAGTTATAAATGTACAACAATTGATATTCTACCAGACAGAACTTTAAAGTCCATAAGTCTTAAATATAGCTCAAACCCTTTACCTTTCTCAAATAATTTTCACTCTGTTGGACTATCACATATATTTGTCTTTTGCTTTCCTAGGTGATCTTGCATCTATATTGTCAAATGTCATAATGATGGGTCAGAGCAGACACTAAGTTCTACTTAAAACTTGGCCTTCCTGCCATGAAACCTGTCCTGCTGTTGTACCCACAAACATCTATAGGTGCAGCTTATCTGCTTGCTATCCTGAGAAATGCAGACTTTTCAAACTGCTATAGGAGCCTGTTTCAAGAAACACTCAGAGACACCATTTTCTAAGGAGCTTGGGAATAACCCTGTAACCTCCACATAGCAAGACTGGAAGGTGATTTCAAAGATCACAGCAAAACATAATCAAGGACACCTTAAAAAGGTCTGTAAAAGCAAATGCCTGAATTAGAACACTTTTTTTTTTTTCTAATTCTACACCTGGTTACAACAGCAATATCCTATTATAATCAATGGAGTTTAACAGAAGAATTAGACTACAGCATTTTGAATAAAATAGTGCATACTTCAGTAATATGTGAGAGAGATCGAAAGCATCAGTACATTTCTGAACACATAAATGTGTGCTCTACTTTTAACAGACTACACTTTACATTTAAATTATTTTATTCACTTCACTACTTTGGGCCTGATTCATCTTTTGTCTGTTTTTATTCAATGAGATCACTTGAATAAAAATACAGATTCAATGACACTGAAAAGTACTGTGAATTTCTATTCATTTTGCAGAATTTTGATGTCAGAACATACCTTATCTTACTTCTCAAGGTGTTTTCAAAGTGAAATGACTGAGAACAAACTCTTGCTAAGGCTTTAATAAGAGCACACTCTTGTTCCTTGTTACTCCCCATAGCAGCAACTTTTTCATTATTGCAAATTCTTTCCGGTTTTCTTGGTTTATTGTCTATAACCCTATTATCTTTACAGAAGCTACAGATTTCATTAACTCAGTATATAAGACTTATTTCTTCTTATTTTTTTAAGTTGTCTATGTGTAAATATTACTGTCCCTGGGGGAGTGTGGAATTGCTTGTGTTGAATTTAGTGCATCCATAACTCCTTCAGCTTTGTATTGGAGAAATTACAGAAGTAAAATTCATCTTTCAAGGCCTTTACTGCCTGATCGAGCTGGGAAGAAAGGGCATGGGATGGGGGGAATCCTCCTCATATAATTTTTCCTCTGATCACTTTTCTCTTTTTCTTGTATTTTTCCATTTGCTTTCTCCTACTTTCTTCAGGCAGCTGATGGTTCTTGGAGGCAAAGGTTCACCTGGTGCTCTGAGGTAGCAAAGAAAATGCCTCAAGTGCTTGACTAGTGCAGTTTCTTCTCCCATCAGGGCTGAGAAGGGGATGACTTTGGTGACTTTGGGAATCTATGGTGCTCCATGGCCCTGGTTCACCTCATCACATCCTCCAGGCGAGTGCATTTCAGTCATGCCACAGCGGCTGAGGGAGGAGGTCTCCCCTGAGCTCTGGGAGTGGGGATGAGTGCCTGGAGCAAGAGGCAGCTCTCCCCATGCTCCCAGTGTAACTAAGGGAGGGAGACAGGTGTCAAAGCATCTCAGTTGGGAGCCTGCAGTGAACAGCTGTCCCAAGGCTCAGGTACCACCTGAGAGCCCAGGGACACCAGGGGCTGGACATCCATCACTAGTCTTCCCTGGTGGAGAACACTGTTTCATTTGGATATTTATGTGTTTTGACCTAACCACTGCTTTTATTCTTGATATAACATTCCAAAAGCCTCTAAGTGAGTTTGCCAGCTCATTTGCTTCAATACATGACACATGTAACACCAGGGACTGCTTTTAAGAGTCAGTCTGACAGCACTGGGTTGTTCATTTGGTAGTACTTAGACTAGGCAGATAACCTACAGGCATGCTGCACTCCTTGGATGCAAAGTTCCCAGTGATTTTTTTCTGCATCTTTAGTGAGAAAAGGTCGAAGGAATTGGAGAGTTTGTTCAGCCATGAGAAGACAAGACTGAAGAGGGAATGGCAGTAATCTTGCAAAATGTGCAAGACTATGGGGAGGGAAAGTGAATAAACTCTGCTTGGTGACCACTGTGGCGAGAAGACACATTAATGAGATTCTACGGCCAACTGTTGCTGAAGTTTCACTTAGATATCAGGAAAATCTTTCTAATAATAAGGATCATTAACCACAGGAAATGTTGCCAGGAACAATTTAGGTACAGTTAACTCTGACTAGGTACAAAGAGACAGACTACACAACCTCTGAAGATCCTATTTTAATATTAATTCATTTGGACTAGGCTTTACGGCTTTTAATATACAGGGGTTCAGACTGGGTGTCTGTTCTGTACAGTCTGGTCTTTGGCTCTATTTAACTGTGGAAATAAAAGAAATCTGTCTCTCGGTCTGTAATTCAACATAAAACCTGTTTCAAAACCTCCTGCCTGCACATTAACTACAGCAGCACCAAGGCTGCTCAGCCAGAGCCTGTCCTGGCTCTTGTTGAATTGCAGAAACAGTGGCAGAAGCACAAGAGGGCTGAGGCTTGAGATGGTCTAGTGCAACCCCTCTGCTCAAGCAGGGTTCACCTAGAGCAGACTGCCCAGGTTATGTGTCCAGACAGCTTTGGAATATCTCCAAGCATGGATCTCCACAACATTTCTGGGCAGCCTATGACAGTGTGCAACCACCATCCCAGTAGAAAGGTGTTTTCTTGTGTTCAGAGGGAACCTCCTGTGTATCAGTTTGTGCCCACTGCCTCTAGTCCTGTCACTGGTCACCTCTGAGATTACTATTCTTTACTCTTGCCTATCTTCTTTACTCTTGCCCGTCACATATTTATACACACTGATAAGATTTCCCTGGAGCCATCTCATCTTTAGGCTTAACAGTCTCAGCTCTCCCCGTCCCTCCTGTGTCAGATGTTCCCATCCCTTCATGCTCCTTTGCTGGAATTGGCTCCAGGGTGTCCCTATCTCTCTTGTACTTGGGAGCCCAGCACTGGACCCAGTACTCCAGATGTGCCTCATCAGTGCTGGAAATAGTGGCAATGAGAGAAATATTCAAAAGAAATGTGAAGTGGATCTGAAGTTCAAGGAGAGACTAATTTGTAAGAGGCTGCCACAAATGTCCTGCTTACTGCATAGGATCAATCAACAAGATTTAGCTGTGATGATATCATGTTTCTAAAGATACCTTTCACCAGCTGAATATATTATCATTCATTAGCCTGAAGGAGAGTGAGATAAACTTAACTGCTATTTCAGAAAACTTTCTCTTTTCTAGAATGCAACTTTTTTAACTGATTTTTTTTTTTTTTTATGAAGGCTTATTATTTTTTTCTAAAATTCCAAGGGACATTATGAAAAAACCCAACTTAACAGACACCCATTACCTGAAGGGAAATCTTGCTTCTCATCCAATATTGAATGAAGCATATAGTCAGCCACTAAATTGCAGTATCTTGCCCAGTGATATTTTATATTGTATATAATACCTCACTGCAGGAACACCATCATCTTTTCCGTCTCATTAACGCACTAGATATCCACAGAGATTTTTTGGGAGTTTGTAAACCACTTACAATTGAAATGACAAAATGAGTTCCTAAATGATGAGAGCTGGTTGCAAAAGTATACATAACAGTTCCTAAAGAATAGAAAGAGGATCCCAAAAGTGCATAGAATCTCACATCAAGCAAGTCCTTTAGACAATCCCTTTTTTAAATTAGACAGGAATGTTTAATTTTTCTCTCAAGGGTAAAACATTTTTCATGCTGTCAACTAAACTTATGAGCTATAAAAATAATAGATATTCTGTCATTCTTTCTGGCTATGCCCCAAGACACAGGGGTTTTAAGAAGAAAGGTACTTGGAATTAAGCCACATGTTTGGTATGGACATCCCTCGAGACCCAAAATAAACTTATGAGAGAAATCTAGAAGGAATTAAAATACTATAGATCATTTTATAGTTCCATTTACGCCCTCTTAAAAAAAAAAAAAAAAAGTTCTGAATTACTGCTAATTCAAACCACTCCTTAACAAGAAAGCTTTATTATTTTGAGAAAAGAACATTCACCCATAAAACAAATAAAACATCTGCAGTAAGCAACTAACTAAGAAAGCAGACAGTGGATTAAGCTACTCCCTGTAGAGTGACAGTGTATTTTAAATGATTTACCAGAGATCTCTTTCTCCATCCCTCCATTCTCCTCTTGTGTCACCCTCCTTGCATGCTCTGTGTCCCAGCTCAGGCAGCTGAGCAGAGCACACTCATCATTCCTGGAGGGATGCTGGCAGATGGGGTTGAGAAGGATCCCATGAGGCAACCCACAAAGATGCTCAGGACATGGAAGCGTGTTACCCTTGACCCAAAACCCTCTAGAGAGGCTTTCCTCGGGCAGTGGTTTGGCTACACCTGCCCACACAGTTCCTCCACAGATCCCATAGCTGCAGAAGGGTAATGTGCTCCTGCATCTCCAAAGAGTCCCAGGCTGGGAAAGGGACCTCCTTTGGAATTACTGAACTCTACCCAATCGTTCCTGGGAGCTACAGTTTCTCTCAAGCCCCCGTTTGTGTTGGCAGCTGCCTGCTGTGTGTGCTTTTCTCTCCCAAGTGCTCAGCTGCTACATAGCACAGAGACTGTACTTGGCAATTTAGCACAAACAAATGTGAGATTTGCATAACCACACCAACAGGGCAGGTGGGGTTCACCTTGCCAAAAACTAGGTATATATAATATATGGCCCATGTAGTCAGCTAGAGTTCTTTGTAATTAAAGGAGAGGAACGCATACTTCAGATATGAGCTACATAATGTGTTTTAGTGATTTACATGAAGATGAAGTGCATAATTTCTTAGAAGAGCCTTTTTTTTCTTTTACTTACCACAGAAGGAGTCCAGGTGACTAAGTCAGATGCTAAAAAGTTATCTGAGATTAATCTCATTTACTCTATTTTGCTGGAGAGTTAACAAGTCTTTGTATACAATAAACATAGTGGCTACTCATATATACATTAATGTCTTCCATATCATTACCAATGAGGAATGGATTTGCTTAAAAAGAACAGGGGGGGGACGCTCATTCTTTATCATTCATTCATCCATTACCACTAATCACAATCACTAGCCTGGCAGCCATACATTTGTCTGAAACATTATTTCTTACACAAATGTGTAATTTGTTTCTGGAAAGGCAAAATTAACCCTGAGGGAAAACACATAGCTTATGCCTCATTTGTATCCAGTGACAGCCCTCAAAAAGACAGGGTTGTGTAAGCACAGTGTGTTAAGTGGATAACAGAGGTCACTTTGAACAGAAACTCTTTACTCTGGGATGAAAGGGCCACTGGTATTATGCAGGTCAGTTCAAGCAAATGCCAGTAGATCCAGTCTACACTGCAGTATGTTTCTTTACATGTCACAAGCAAAGTATTTTAGGAAGGTTTCTGGCAATTTTAGCATTTTTTACTGGAACCCATTTTGCCCTCTTTAGATTGTGGAGTCAGCTGCTCTAACTATCATCCATCAAATGATACAGGTTTCAGAAAAAGCCATAAAACTCACAGTGACATTTTTGTATTTCAGTGCCCAACATTTCAGACGCTTCCAGGACAGGGATAAGTGAATTGTTGATCCCAGCGACATACTCTCTTTTCATATGATCCAGCTTTCAGTTTCATTCCTGAAAGGGCTACCAAAAAATTAACATAATTTTACACCTCTCTATCTAAACGTCTCAGACTGAGACTATAGCATGTGAGACGACAGACTTATTTAATAAAGAGGTTGGGAAAATAAACGGGGAGAGGAAGAAAAAGGAAAATTTTCTGGAGTTATTTTTAAACTTTGAAAGTTTCTGAACATGCTCAAAGGTCTGGGTGTTACTCGTGACTGCAAGGAGATAGAGCACAAGAAAGTGATCTTCTGACTGGATGACCAAAGGTGCAGAAGTTCTCTGCCCAGACACATCCACAAAGGTAGAGCAGAACAAAGTACCCAGCCACCATGTTCAGCTTTACAAGGAGAAAGAAACATTGTTTTAAAGGACCCTTGTCTTGTTTCTTAATCTGCCCATACCACACACTCAACAGCAAGGGGAACTGAGCTACTTCACCCCTCCTCAACCAAAAGACAAGCTATGGAAGTAAGGCTTGAAGGCTTAACATAGAGCAAAAGTCTTCAAAAGGAGTGGTATGAAATTAGAATCTTCTTGTGCACACACAGGGAGTCTACCACATATGTGTCTGACTCGATAGAAACAGAAAGGGCATGGATTAAATGCCGGCACTGCTGAAGAGATACCACCCCCACTGAACTCCAGAAAGCCATGCTCTTCCCTAGGGGGTGGAAGTCACTCGGTGATGCTACTCTTCAAGATACTTCTTCCTCACATCCTTATTTTCTTGTGATTGCATTCACTCTACACTTTTAATTTGTAATAGCAGAACCAGAAAGTGCAAGAATTCTGGAAACAAAACGTTCAAATTTGTTTATAATCTTTTCAAAAATGCCAATTTGCCAAGTCTATCCGTTAAGGTGGACTTCAGGGCCCTCTAGTGGCTTGGGAGAGGGGACATTATGAAAGAGGAATGACAAACCTTTCAAAAACTCAGCAACATTTCCTACCACTTTTGAATAAAAACACGAAGAGTAAGCAGACTTCCTTCACCACTTCCAGTAGAATCAAAAGTTTTCATTAGCCCGTGTCCCTGCTTCACTCTTCCACTCAACTTTTCTTCTGTGAACTAGGACTAAACTGAACATTTCACATTGCCATCATTTCTCTAGACAAAGGCCAACTGTGGTCCCAACATAAATCCTGAACTTCTCCCATAAAGCAAAAAGGCATTCCCAGGCTGTCACAGATATGTCAAGTCTGTAAATTGTACGACCTGTCAAAGCTTGTGCACCAAAAGTGGGACACAAAATTGGCTTCCATCTTATTCTGATTATGTGCAGTGACTTTTTTACAGGGTATTCATTTATAGCACCGGTTTTCTAGTTCCTATCTTATTCTATAACTCCAACACCTGGGAAACAGGTCAGTGGGCACCTTAAACCTCTTACTGCCACACATAAAGATGTTCCAGCTTGTGAATGGGGCCATAAGGCTGCACGACAGTAAGGGAAGCAGCACTCTTTACCACCTCAGCCCTGGAGGGATGCTGCAGCAGGCCAGCACTGTGTCCCCCCGCACGTCACATGGGCTGAAGTCTGTCTCAGGATTTGTAAAAAAGGCTGCAGCTGAACCACAAAACCATATTCAGCAGTAAAGTAAGACGTTGCTCAAGTGTTTTCTCTTCAAAATGCCATGCTGTTTTGCAAGAAATTTAGATAGCTGACTGTTCCTCATTTTGGAAACCGGATTAAAGATTTCTGAAATCTCTTTAAACACCTGAAACTGTTGTAAAACAGTAAGAATAAGACTTAAAAATACCCAGTGAGCCTGAGATAGTTCCCACAGAGGTAATTTCATTATTGTTAACCCAAAATGTTTGAAATTTGGGGTAAATGTCTTCCACTGCATAATCATAAGATTTTTGTTAAGATCTTGACAGTACAGGAAAGGTAGTATGAGTTTCTTTTTACCTAACTTCTGGTCTTCAACCTTCAGTGTGGCATTTTCTGTGTAAAATTGTCTTTATATACCAGCTAGAAACCTATTTTTATATAAAATTTGAGATTTTCACACACTTCTTAGAGCACCAGAGAAAAGCAGCTTCTACAGAGGACTTTAAATAAAATCACACTTGGCAGCAAAGTAATTTACTGCTGCTGCCTTACATATAAACATCTATTGCAGATAATATCAGGGTTTTTTTTAATCAAGGAAAATTTCATGCCATATAATTGTCCAGTTTCATAAGAGATTTTAGAGAATACACAGGCTGAGAGAGAGAAGAAAGGTCATGTCTGTGCTGCAGCTTAGGTTATGGGCTGTACCTGGGCTGTTTTCAGCAAGTTTGACAGGACTGAGAGGCAGGTACTTGAGGAGACACCAAAAGCCCTATTGTGGTCACTGCAAAGGGGAAGGGTTAGGTACGAACACAGAAATATCTTCAGCTGACCAGTGCTGAGACTGTTCAGTAATCATTATAGACTCTTGAGAACCAAAGATTTGTTAGACATGACCCCATTTAAAGTTGATGCCCTCTCTTGTAAAAGCCTGATTTCATGACTTGGTGATGATGCAGAGAGGATGCTGACTTTAGCAAGCTGCAGATGACAGCAGACAGTACATCTATACAACACAACAGCATGTCAAGCAAAGATACCTCACCCCTGGAAGCAGCCTAGATGCATGAGCACATTGTTTTATTGTGTTAAGTAGCAAAGAGGAGACCAGCACTTCAGTAGGACAGCAATACTGACTCTGGTAACACCTATGCTGAGCATGTCATCATGCTGGTCCTCACACCCGAAGTGTGAATCGGCAGCTCAGGTCTCCCACTGGAATAAAACAACTGTTTCTTTAAATGTATCCCCTGTTCAAAATCTAGTTTCCTTCCTATCTTTTTTTTTTTTTTTTTTAAACTTGTCTTTGCTGATTTCACACCAATTATCACATTTACACAGATAATAAAGCATAACAGCTCGTCCAGACTTGAAAGTTAAAGCAGATTTATGCTATGAATTTGCACCACCAGAATAGCTATTTCTGAGTAATTTCCTGTATAGACAGGCCCAGTGCTTTTAGACACTACAGGGAGCAATCCCCAAATCTCTCTTGAGCATCATCTCAGACTGCAGTTAAACCAACTCAGCCTACCTCCTGTGGGCACTTGGGGAAAGAATCTCCAAGTGCCTCAATCTCCTTTCTTGAATGAGACAAGGCTGGGTGGCCAGACCGCTGAAAGTACCTGAAATATTGGCTGGAAGTCTCAGGGCTGAGGTTCTCCAGTGCCTTCAGTGCCAATGGTAGTTTCTCCACCTCTTACCACACTCCTCTCCAGAGGAAAACCTGAACAGAGCAGAAGATGTAATCTTACATATCTTGTATTTGGCCTACAATCTGAATGCACTTTTCCTCCCACATGTTGTCATACTGAATTAACAGTTCGTCTGTAAGTCCATTTTCCCTTGTACTCTGGTTAAACATTGTTCCTTCCTAAATGACCAAGATGAAATAAAATGTACCACCAAGAGCCCAAAAGGATCAAATTAGTGGAGAGTGGATTAAATGTGCAACATTTTCCATTTCTCTAACACTCACAGGGGAAGAAATGAATCTGTGGAATATTAGGAAATGTTGCTCTAATTGACATCTCAAACTGCTGGTGACATTTTCTTTTGAAGTCATCCATTAAATCACAACGTGCCTGGTCAGTACATGTAGCAATGTATTGTTATTGTCATAGTGCTTCAAGTACTGCATCCAGAATATGCTACAAGTAAAATTACTTCATCTGCTTACAATCTTATTCTGTGTTGTTTCATATTTTTCATAAGACCCTATTTTCCTTTGTTTCACAAAAAAAAAAAAAAAAAAAAAAAGATGCTGTGGTAATTATTCTAATTGGAGACCTACAAATGCTACGGTTTTATTTTGCACTTCTCAAAGTTGATCCTGGCATTTAAAACTAAAACTATTCAGGTTCTAAATAAAAGTAAAGGCAAAATCTAGTAAGTAGGAGAAATGATTACTAGATAATTGGTATATTTTTTAGTAATGTCAACTCTGTGTTTGAATTTCTGGTTCAGAGCCCATTGAAGTAAATGGAAATTCTTCCTTTGACTTTTAGTTTCTTTTCTCTTCTTCAGAGTCCTTGCCCAAAATATCTAGTAATATTCATTGTCAGAGAGAATATATATGGTCAGTGGTCCAGTGTTTTTAAATATTCTTTTGTTTCTAAAAGTAAAATCATCTGTATTCTGCTAAACTTACTACATAGCTTCTCTGGATGTGGTTTTCTAGTAGCTTCCAAGCTTCAGCACATATGCAGCACTCTGCTGGAAAACTTAGCCCAAAGTGCACTTGCAATGGAAACACAAGAATGTTAAGGGAATACAATGGAAAATAACTCAAAAATGCATTCATGTGCTACTGTGCACTCTTTGGACTAGCATATCTGCAACACCGGGTGAATGTCTGTCAACTTCACCTCAGTAAGAAGTTACTGATTATACATGAAGCGTGGAGAGGGACTATATGAGGAACTAAAGATGAAAAAGACCTCGGTAGAATGAAACAACTGTGAGAGCTTTTTTTAGAAATAATTTAACAGAAACATTGTCATTGTTTGAGCCTGGTCAGCAGCCAACCACCACGCAGCCACTCTCTCTCCCTTCTCTTCCGGCAATAAGAAGGGACAGAGAGCCAGGCTTGGGGTTCAGGATATGACTGGGATGGGGAAAAATCACCCTTTATGGGCACAAGCAAAAGGCAGACTCATTAAGGGAAGAAAAAAAAAAAACAACATACATTTATTACAGACACTAACAACACATAACAGAGTAGGACAGTGAGAAGCATTGCCACATCTTGAGATCACCTTCCCCCCACCCCTCTCTTCTTCCCGGGCTCAGCTCTGCTCCCGATATCTCTACCTCCTCCCCCAGTGGCGCAGGGGCAAGGAATGGGGGGTGCAGTCAGTGCTGCCACTTCATCCATCTATGGTGGGGGGAGCTTCTGAAACTTGTTCCCCAATGCTCCATCATGGTCCCCCTCTCACAGGAGACAGTCCTTCACAAACTTTCTTCTACATGAGTCCCTCCCATGGGCTGCAGCCCTTCCTGAGCTGCTCCAGCGTGGGACTCCCCCGCATGCTGCAATCCTCCCAGCGCTAAACTACAGCAGCAGGGCTACCTTTTCCCACAAGATCCCAGCTTTCTTCAGACACAGCACCTTGATCAATAAGGCAGAAACCACAGGCCATAAATCAATGTCTGCTCCACCGTAGACCTTCATGGGTGGCAGGGGGGGCCTCCCTGCTGTCTCACCACAGGATACAGGGGGGTCTCTGCTCCACCACACCACACCACACCACACCACACCACACCACACCACACCACACCACACCACACCACACCACACCACACCACACCACACCACACCACACCACACCACACCACACCACACCACACCACACCACACCACACCACACCACACCACACCACACCACACCACACCACACCACACCACACCACACCACACCACACCACACCACACCACACCACACCACACCACACCACACCACACCTCCCCCTTCTTCCTCCATTCCTCCCCTGACCTTGGTGTTCACACAGCTGCTGCAACTAGTCCTCACAAGTCCCACTGCTCATCACCATGTCTCTTCTTAAATACATTATCGCAGAGGCAAAGCTGATTGGCTCAGTTTCCAAACAGAGGTGGAGCTGACTTGGAGCTGGGGGAGCTTCCAGAAGCATCTCAAAGGAGCCGCCCCTATAGCTCACTCCCCTGACATCAAAAAAAAACCCCACCACTCACTCAACCCAGGACAAACATTAAAAATAATCAAGTCAGAAACTAAACCAGAATTTCCTGCTTGCTTTTATTTATAATATAAAGACTTGGGGATCCCCAGTGAAAAGCTACAATTTACAATGGACAAAGATAAATATTTTTATTTCTTTATGCATTATTTAATGCTAGAATTCTTTGTCAAAGGACTATAGCTGCCTTAGCAGATTGGGGCAGGAAGTGGGGAAAGATTTAGCTAATGGTTCTGGTAAAGAGAAGTTTCCAAGATACTTCTGAAAGGTTGTTAACAAAGGGATATAAGTCCTTATGTCTCAGGATATGAAGCAACCACTATTTTTGTTAGAAAGAATAGCTACCTTAATGGAAAGTTTTTTCTCTATTACCCAGTGACATGCTTCTTCCTATAAATGATGTGGCATGAGCTGGCACCAGGACCAGAATTTTGGTGGAGATGGCCATGCTGGGATCTTCTAATAAGGAATGATGACACCTACACCTTCAGGGACTTAGGTCCTCACATAAGTGCAAGGTAAGCCTGAGTGTGTATCTTCACATTGCCTGTCTAAAATAAGGAGATAGGAACCTGAAGCACAAAGACTAACTTGTCCAAAACCATCAGAATACCTTTTGCAGTGGGTTGAAAGGCTGTCTAACAGCTCAGGTCCTCAGGGCCCAGCCTCCTGGTTCATATGTGTCCAATTCACTGAACGGAGGCCAAGCTGAACGTCAGTGTGCTCCGCAGGAGGCCTTACACTCCAACAGTCATCCAGACCGGGGACCTCTATATCACTTCTTTGTCTACACATCCATGTTTCCTTTCTGTGTCACCAGGCAAGTTCAGCAAGCACACCTTCACCCAGGAATTGGGAAGCCCAGTCACATCCCCTGAGAAACAGGTCTGTATCGCTTACAACAGAGAGTTGTTTTCACATGTACAATACAGCTGATACACTGGATTTACATGCTGAATTTGGAATACGGGGGAACAGGACCTTTCGTCTTTCTTAAAGCAGTCCTGGAGCAGGAATCTGGCCTGGGCTTCTCAACTGCTATGCTAATATCTCTGTTGTTGAAATATCTGTTTCCCACTGTTTCTTAAATAAGTGGCTGTCCTCATCACGGAAATAGTTTTACCAAAATGAACATGCAGCACTACAAACACTTAAGAACTGTGAATTCAAGCTGTGTTTCTCTTGTGGTTACATTTTCTTTACTCAGTGAAAAGATTTGTTTTCTTTCCACGTCTAGGTAACTAATTTGGTTTACTGTTCCTTTATTCTGCACTGCTTCCACAAAAACACAACTAGAAGCCTCTCCTGGGATAATATTTTCCTCCCTTTGGTCACCTGTCAATCACCCTAAGACTTAGGCTTGTCTTCCAAACCCTCATAAATAAGCCACAAGCATAGTAAGGTGAAAAGAAAATAACTTGGTCTGTGTTTAAAAAGCACTTACTGATATACCCTGCCCAGTGGTGTTTCAGCTCAGCTTTCTCTTTCCTATCATTTCTCCATCTTGTGGTGTTTTCCTGACAGCTGTCTAGGAACTATATGACTGACAATTCAAGAATAGAAACTTTTGAAGATTTGTGAGAAATAGGAAATGTCTTATTGCAGACACAGGGATTTTAAATCATTTCCGCAGAGTTAAGAAAAAAACTTGAAATATAGACACATGCACGCACAAGCATAATTTAAAAATTTTGAACAAGCAACTTTTATGTTTTGTGCCAGGAATGTAGACTGGAACAGAGAGATTACAAACTTGAATGTGTGACTAAAAATATACATACAGATGGGAGGGTATTAGAATCCATGTTGCTTATTTCAGAACAGATGGAGACTATGCTGTAATACAACTAATATTTTGGGAAAATACTAAACTGTGTAACTCCCAAATTAAAGTGTAAGTACAACAAAGCAGGCAGTATTTTTTGTGTCAGTAATCAGATGCTTTCAGAGGCAATATGTTGGGGTTTTTTTTTAATTAAAAAAAAAAAAAAAAGGCAGCTGAACTACATAAACAGTTCTGTTTCTTTCTCACAGGTGTTGAAACTTTGGCAAAACAAGGACCTTAATCACCAGTTCACTCCTTGTAATTAATAAGATAGTCTAATCTACTTTTTCCTTTCCAAACCACTGTTTCATGACTCAGAGCTTTCCTATTAACATTACAGGGTGATTTTAGGGCACTCAGACTGATATTATGTTGCCATGGAAAAAAGTCACAAATAATTATTTGGCTGAATGTCAGGAATAACTTCCTGGTAATGAACTCTTTGCTGATTATAAGGTAATTCCTCATTGGAAGAAGTGGGAACAGCATCTCTTGGGACTAATTTGTTACGAGGCTAAGAAATAAATGATGTACTACATTACTGCAGCAGTTGCAATTTCTAACTGAGCTTCAGTGCAGAGTGCTGTAGAAGTATTTGAACTCTCTAAAGATTTTATAATGAGTTCTGAAAGAAACCAAGCTATAGCAGAATGAAGAGCACAGATTTGTTTTGGCTTAAATCAACGTAAAAGCCTCTTGGAGCCAAGGCCAACAATTTAAACTGGGAGGGTTCTGGTGGTTGTCACCCGGGGGCAAAAGTGTCTGTCTTCTTAGGAAGAGTATCTCAGATTTACAAACTACCTAAAGCAACTGAATATAATGGTAAAGTCTGACAAAATTAGTGGAGCATTTTCAAGGCTTCTCTCAAATAAAGGAACTGATGTGATTTCTGTTTTCTTCCACCATCTCTCCCTTCAGCCAGGTGACTCCAACCATCTGTGTGATTACATCTTTTCTCTCCTGCCAATATCAGTATCTGAGATAAGGTTAGAAGACACAGCCCATATGACTTCTTTGCTTTCTGTCCTCCTGTTTTTCTCCCTCTGTAAAAGAGACAGAGATGTAGTCAGTATTTCTGTAGTGATTCCAGAATTTTGGTGTCACAACATAAGCAGTTGGTAGGGTGATGTGCTCTGTCAAAACTTACAGTATTTGACTTGTATTCAGTCAGCTCATGGAGTAATGCAAGCAGCTCAGAAAGATCCTCCAGATCTGATGTACTGTGTCCTGCTGCAAGATGAGAAAGAAAGTACAAAGATGATGACAGACAGAATTCGGGACAGACATACTGAATTTGACAGCTCTCTGGCCATTTTTAACTGAGATAAGATAGTTAACGATTACTAAATGTCGTGGTTTGGGCCTGGTTGGCAGCCAACCACAATGCAGCAGCTCTCTCTCCCTTCCCCTCCATCAATGAGAAGGGACAGAGAGCCAGGCTTGGGGTCCGAGATAGGACTGGGATGGGGAGAAAATTCCCCTTTATGGTCATGAGCAAAAGGCAGACTTGTGAGGGGAAGAAAAAAAAGAACATACATTTATTACAGACACTAACAACACTCATGGACAGTGAGAAGCATTGCCACATCTTGAGATCACCTTCCCCCCACCCCTCTCTTCTTCCCGGGCTCAGCTCTGCTCCCGATATCTCTACCTCCTCCCCCAGTGGCGCAGGGGCAGGGAATGGGGGGTGCAGTCATCGCTGCCACTTCCTTCATCTTCGGTGAGGGGAGTGTCTGGAACTTGTTCCTCCTGCTCCATCGTGATCCCCCTCTCACAGGACACAGTCCTCCACAAACTTTCTCCAACATTAATTCCTCCCATGGGCCACAGCGTTCCCCACACTGCTCCGTCATGGGTCACTAACTTCCTCCGACTGGATTCCCTCCCATGGCTGCAGCCCTTCCCGAGCTGCTCCGGCGTGGGACTCCCCCGCATGCTGCAATCCTCCCAGCACTGAATTACAGCAGCGGGGATACCTCTTCCCATGAGACCCCGGCCTTCTTCGGGCACAGTACCTTGATCATGCAAGCAGAAGCCACAGGCCGTATATCAATGTCTGCTCCACCGTAGATCTTCATGGGTGGCAGGGGGTGCCGCCCTGCCATCACACCACAGGATACAGGGGGGTCTCTGCTCCGGCACACCTTCCCCCTCCTTTCTTCCTCCGTTCCTCCACTGACCTTGGTGTTCAGGCAGCTGCAGCAACTCCTCCTCACAAGTCCAACTGCCCATCACCACGTTTCTTCTTAAATACGTTATCGCAGAAGCGCAGCCGATTGGCTCAATTTCCCAAACAGAAGTGGAGCTGGCTTGTAGCTGGGGGAGCTTTGAGAAGCTTCTCACAGGGGGCCACCCCGATAGCTCCCTCCCCTGCCACCAAAAAACTCCACCACTCACTCAACCCAGGACACTAAAATACATTATAAAGATAATTTTTATGAAAGTTTTTTGATTAGCATACACTAGCTTGACATTGAATACATTTACAATATTTTAAGTTTTGTAATATACAGGCTTTAGAGTTTATATAATTTTCTACTTTATTTTCCATTTAAATTTTTGCCTCTGCAGACTGATAAACTGAAAACGATAGTAGGTTTGGTTGCTGTTGTAGTTAGTAGAAACTTTGTTTTCCCCTTGTGGGTAATGCAGGACAGCCCATGCAGGTTCACTCCATTACTAAATCAACCAACAGGTATTTAGTACCACAAAGGTTGATTGATTTAGTAATGGAGTAAACCTGCATGGACTGAGTTTCTAAGAAAACCTCTTAAGTCTTCCTTTCCACTGGCTTGAAATTAAACCAAATCCAAGACAGCAGTCAAGTCAACCCACGGAAGAGGGACTATTCACACATTTTCTGAGTTTGATAGGGTGGGACCCAGTCGCTTTTTATCAATCTGTCTGCTGCTATTTCTAAACTCAGGTAAATACCTTGCCAAATGGAGCTTTGAGAGCAGAGCTGGAAAAACAGATCTCCATATCCCTACTCCAAGACTAAGTGGTAAGATCCCGCAAATCTCCAAAGGAAACAAAAAGGAAAATGCCATTGACCCATTCTCATTTTAATAAGAAGCTTGATGACCTCCTGGAATATCACTGCATACACATTTCTACACATTTACTACATAAGGAGGCCAATATATTGATTCCTATTTGTTGAGAGAGATGTTTATGCCACATACAGCAGCTGCATTTGCTACCGCTTCTTGCTGTCACCAGCTCTTCTAGCTGTGTTTTGTCAGGATCTTGCCAAAAGGATCTACTCTAGATTTTAACAACGCTTACTCTCTTATTAGCACTGTGTCTTGTAAATTAAGATATTCCTGATGGTGCTATGTCAGTGCCACAAGGAAAGACTTTATCCATAACTACATTCCTTCTATTACTTCCAGGAAGAAATCATGCCTATGTTGAAAACTGCTTTTTTTCTTTTCTTTTATATAATATTTTGTGCAGTGTACTTACCATGGCTGTTTTCTCTGCAGGAACTTCCAAGTACCCAAGAAATAATTTGGACTGAAAAATACCAAAGGTGTTAATGCAAGGTCTGCAAGCCAGTGTTGTCAGCTCTGCAATTAAGTGTACTACAGTACATGTCAGCCAAAGTTGTATCTACTTTGCCTGTATCATTATCAAAAAAATTTAAAGTGTCAGCAATATTTCTGGAAGATTCTTTTCCTTCAGGGTGGTTCAGGCTCCTCAAAAATGGTCCTTATTCTGCTGTTTACACTGTCACTTGCCATTCTGAACTTTCTCACTACCATTTAATTGCCCTTTTTAAAAGCACACGGAAACTAGCAAGGCAGTCCATTTTGCATAAAAACCTGCAGAATAAATGAACTGCCCATATAAATTGAGTTTACCACAGAATTGAAATTTTCTTCATCACATTATAGTGCCTCTTTCCCAAAATGGTTCTTCCAGCTTCTTTATTTTCCACCCTGCTCCTTAGTGAGTACTTGATACAACAGGTCAGTTTCATACAATAGATCACAGGTATTTTGCACCCCTTTCCATTCACAGACTCAGTTCTACTATTTGTGAAGTCAGTCTCCTGTTCCAGCCACTGCTGCAGTCAGGGTGAGAAAATTAAGTTCTGCAGCTGATGAAAAGGGTTGTTTGCCCTCTTGGATACAAAGACATAAAACAAGTGCTTCTCCCCAGTTTTCCTTTCCCAGATGAATTCCACAACTGAGACTTTTCTCAAAGCTAAATTTTCCAAAAACAAGTCTCTTTTATTCTTTCTTGTCATTTGTTCCTTCTTTATTTAAATCAGAAATGACTGGCTGATCAAAATTGCTTGAAGTCCTTAGTGGCCTGTGTGGCTAAGCACGCTGTCAGCACAGCTATTGAAACTCCAGGGACTTTAAATTCACTGATGACAAAGTCATCAGACAGTGACTGGCTGGCTGCGTTGGGACTATGAGCTTTATGTAACAGTAGTTTTTCTCTTCCCAGCAACCAGTAAATAGTACCCAAGTGATTACTATCTGCAGCAATAATCCATGTACTTATCATATTTAAAGGAATAAAGAGTATGGGAGTTATTACATAAAGGAAAAATATTTTTTGCTACATTCTTATGCTAGAGTGAAACAAACCCGAGACATTATGTACAAGGGTCATTCATGTCCTAAAATGCTTTTTAACCACTTTCTCAACACCTGTAACTGCTGGTTATGCCCCAATCCAGCCCTCCTCCCTGGACATTTGAACCTTCTTCAGACAGAGCTGTTGAGGCTCTTGGCTGGGATGAGGTTCCTGTCCCACAGCAGCTCAGTGGGGAGGTGATGAGCTGTCCCTCAGCAGCACTCCTGGGCTTTGCAGGGAAATAGTATTTTCCCTTTGCAGTGTTGCCTCCAGCAGTCTAGGGATCAGTGCATTATGAGGTGACTGCCATGACCCTGGCAGCCCACCTGCACTGTCCAAAGAAGTTTGTGAAATCATGAGAACCAGAAGGTTTTATGAAACAGACTGAACAAACATCTGCCAGAAGCTCTTGAGGTTTTATTGGTCCTCCCTCGATGTGCCTGCTCACTGAAGGCCCATTGTCATATAGACAATGCACTCTGAAGTGCCATTCAGGTTCCGATTTTTGAGATTTCCCAATACTTGTATAAAAATAGATACTTTTGTTCACACAGCCTCACAAAAGACCAAGGTAATACTAAAAGTAGTAAGGCCTAAGGTGGTGAGCAGCAACTGAATCTATACAGCAGTTTTCCCGTGGAGTCCAAAAGTTGTCCACACACTGAGCCAGCCTCTGCTCCTGGAGAACCAAGTGCAAAGGCTGGGAATTAATGATCACTGAGCAGTGAGTAATGAACTGTCTTCCACTAACAGATTACTAAAATCAACTAGCATAAAAATTAATTTATGGTTGTGTTCTGGAGGCATCTTTCCCCTGAAATTGTGAAATATGATGTAAAAATAGTTTTTTTTGGTATGCCACTAGATGGCAAACTAGCAGTGTGATACACATCAGACTTCCTATCACAGAAATCTCTGATTAGGCATATTGTAAAAAACACAGGCGATCTGTATGCAAATAAACAGAGGCTTGATGTGGTGCATGCTCATAGGGAACAAAGAATACTTCAACTTTCATGTTTCAAATTAATTTGTGATGTTTTAAGGCTGGACAATACAGATCTTGTTGGAATCACGAAAGATTTCTAGGGCAAATGTTTCACACGGTCTTTGCTTTCCCTTTTGCTTGCCTACAGCTATGTGCCTACAGCTCCCTCACCTGGGGCTGGGCAGAGCTGAATGTCAGACAACGTTGTAGTGGCTTCAGCTGGAAATAAGTGGGGGAGTTTGAACAAGACTATCACCGGCCCCTTGAAGACGGACTGCAACGCCAGACAGAGATGTGTGGAAGTGTTTGAGGAGTGCAGTCAGGATCTTTCCAGTGTATATATTTTGTAGGGGCCTCATCATTAACATAAGCACAAAGATCTTCTAGCAGCCAGAACAGCAGTCAGTCAGAATAAACTTTCATCCTTTAGATAACATTATGAATATACAAATATTTATTTCAAATCTAACAGCCCCCGGAGCAGTGAAACTGCGAGGAAGCTACAAGTGAAAAGCCATTATTTAACGTGTCATTTCCTCTCTGCTGTACACCAGCAACCAGAGCTGCTGGAGAGTCATTGAAATTGGCTTTTTCATCCCTGAAGAGGATTTTTTACAGTGAACCCAGGAATATGTCTTCTCTGTACCTCTGGCCAGGACCAAGGAATGGCAGGCCTGGAGGCACATCTGCCCCACATGCCTTTGGGAGCAGGGGCAGCTATGGGGACAAGCATGACAAGTTTCACAGGCTGCTTCCTGCTGCTGCAACCACTTTCCTGGAGAGATCTGCAGGGGCAGGGCAATTAGAAAAAGTCCACTAAAGAGAGGGGAAAGGCACCAAAATGTCTCCCAAGAGCTCCCAGTCATTTCCCCCATTGCTAAAATGGAGTCAGCTAAGGGTGTAATTGCTAACAGTTGTTTTTCCAGTTCAGAAACTCTCTTAAGTTACAGAATAAGCACTGGAAATGCAGAATGCTCCATAACCCTACTAAAATGTATGGAAAATTGGGAAGAGAGAATGTACTCACTCAAGCCAAAATGCAACCACATAGTGACTCAAGGACCAAACAGAAGTGTACACTGGGAGAGAAGAAAGTCACTTGACTTGTTTGTACATATTTAGTCCCTTACATTTGGTTTATATCAGAAGATGACGATGGAATCAGGTATTTCCTTGGACACAAGTGAGAATCTGCAAAGTATGGACAGAGGAGAATTTCATTCCTGTGTACCAGAGTCAAAACCCAGAAAGCATCCATCTTGTCACAGCTCCCAGCCTGCTTTGTCTATAACGAGCAAACCCAAACACTTCCTGAGCTCTCTCAGGACCATAGCTACGAACAAATCCCTTTTGGGCTCTCTGCCTGATACAAGTTCACAGACACAGCAGTTAATCCCCAACTCTTATTTTAGTTACAAGATCCTGCAGGAACCCCAATGCCCACATGTCTCTGCATCTGTCCAAACTTTTGTACAGTGCTGTTTTTAGGGACTGATTTCCATTATTTCAGCTGTTACCAAACACACATTGAATCAAGACCTCCTTTTGCAGGACAGGGTTTGAGCAGGCTTCCTGTTTTGGACGAAATAGTCCTACCCCCATCATTCAGGAATTGCCCTATGGCTCTCTTCATAATAACAAAATTATAAAATATGGTATTATTGTTGTTGATATTATTATTATTACTCATCTTGGAAGTGCTTATTTCTGTTTTCTTTTTATTCACATCTGGAGGATCAAGGGAAAATAGACATGTACACAAGTTTTGGGGTATGCGCCTCTTTTAAAAAAATAAAATGTATTGCAGTGTTTGGACTGCAAAAAAGCTACTCAGAAGTGAGTCACAGAATTTGCTTGTGATGCATTTTTTGTGTTTAGCCAGTGTATTTAAGTCTTAATACATCAAGACTATGTCTTACACTGTTGAATAAATGTTTTTTTATGAACTAGGCCTCTATTTTGTTTAATCAGTACCTAAAGAGTTGAGTTATGCAGGTATCGAAGGCTGTTGGGGGCAGCTTTCACTGCCTATTTTACCTAAGCTTGAGCTCTGGAAGGCTGAGAGGGCTGGAGGTACATGGGGTGATGGGCAGAGGTTAGGGAGACAATGCGGTGGTCCACCTCCACCTCCAGTCAGCAGAAGCAGTAGTTGCAGCAATCTTTGCTCTCTCCATTTTGCACCTTTTCTCAGCCCTCTGTTTTGCTCCTGTCCCTTTCTTTTCAGTAATAGAAGCATCTTAGGGCCTGCCAGGCTCCCATGCCTCACCTCTGAGGCAGTAAAATCATTGGTTCACATCTTTTTGGAGAGCACTCAAGCTGACTTAAGTTGTCACATACACACAAATAGCAGACTACATTAACTGAGATTCAGCTGTGTTTCTGAAAGCGATGTGATTATAGCAGCTTTAAAAGACAGGACAGTCTGTAATTAGCAGAGGGGTTTTCCTGGTAATTTTACATTAACCTTTAGTTGAATGTTACTCAAGCCATCACAATGTTATTTTTATGGTCCTCTACCAAAGTGTGCCTCTGTAGGATTGCAAACCTGTCTTGGTCAGTGGAAAATTCCATGTCCTTGCATAAATCCTACAAGTGCCTTGCTTTGGTCGAGTGCCACCCTGTGCTGTGCCTGGTAAGGTTTTGCAAACAAAGGCCTTGCTGACTGGAAGGAACCCAGCCCCGTCAGTAACATTTTCAGTCATTCTTTCCCTGTGCAATGAACGAAGAATGAAAAATACAGCTATTCACAGAAGTAGTTTTGTCAGCTAGTAATGATCCAAGCACTAATGTAACACAGTTTGTCACATGATATGTCCTGTATATTGTTATTTTCCATAGTGTTTATTTGTGTCTCTGTTTTCCAAGCACAGAACTATATATAATGTTAAACAGAGCTCTAGACATGTACGGAGAAAACAATTAAGCTGGATAAATATGTAAACATTCCTCATAAAAATCCAATGAAAAGATTAGCTGCACAAATACACAAAAGTTCATGAGAGGTAGTCTGGCACCACAGATTCTTCCTTTGCTCATTTAATCTGATTAATTTCTTTCCATATAACTGTAGTCTGTACTGCTGTAACTTAGCTTAGTTCTAGTAAAAATTTCATGAGTGCAGTTATGACAACACACTAAGACCTCAGAACAAGCTGAATGGATAAGGTATGAGAAAAGTTATTTTTATTAAAAATAAAATTATAAGAAATAAAACTTTGTCAAGTTTTGCCTCCTTTTCATTCAGAATTCTTAAAATTATGATCCTGATGCAAATCTGTGAGTAAGGAAAAGAAATATCAACTGAAATAGTCCTGTAAGCTCCTGAGAGTAAAAGTAACCCTTGGTTACCTCAGGTCACCAAGCTTTGGGGATATTCTCTGATTCTCTGATTCATCTTGGCCTACTAGATAAATGGACATATGTCTTCTTTTCTCCCAGCTTATTTTTGCGTTCAGACCAAAATCTTGGGGCAGCAGATTAGTCTGCTGCAGTCCTCTAGGTTGTGCTCCTGGGAGGACTTCCAGGTGCCACCATACCCCTGTGATAGCTGTATCAAAGTAAAAAGGGAGTTTCTCCATAATGTTCATTCCAGCATCATTCTGTTGCTGTTTTTCTTTCTTTTACAAATGCACACATTTGTGAAGACTCCTACTCTAGGTGTGTAACACGGTCCTGCTTCAAGCCCAGATGACCCAGTCCAAGCACCCAGAGCTGAGTACACAGATTCAAATGCTGACAAAGGAGGGAAGATGGGCAGCTGCCCACCAAACTGGGCTTTCCTCTGAAAACTAGGATACAGGAATTGCGCAAAGTGATGCACCTGGTCACTTACCTGCTTTGTTTCTCAGCACAACTGAAGGACTTGTCACACAGTCACTTGGTCCAAGGATATGAATTCCAATTTCAATGAACAGATTTCAGTAGTGACAGTATTTCTCCTCTGCTAATTTTTGTTTCTCCACTGATTCATTCCTGGCATACCATCAACTTTTTCTTCAACTGAACAGATTCTTTAATTATATTTCCCTCTTTCAGTAATATTATTCATCTATTTTTTATCCTGCAATGTGAAGTCTTCCTGGATGAGTTTAAATTATAAATCATTTTTATTTTCTCCATTCTATGCTTAACATCTTTCAAAGTAACAGAAATATGGTAATGAAGGGAGTAGTATCTTCATCTCTCATAGCAAGGTATGCTGAATTTAAAAAAGAACCTGATAACTTCTGAGTGGAAATTAGATCACCTAATATCAGACCTGGAAGTTAGGTGTCTAAATTCATGTTATACTTATTGGGGAGAACTGATCACTTCTGGGCGACAACTCTACTTTCCTATATTGAACTGCTACAGTAAGGTTAGATGAATTGCATCCTAGAAGTACTTAATTGTGTTTTAATCACTACAAAAGGAATATGGAAGAGTAGTTCACTCACAGCCATCTTCATCATGGGAATCCGAAATTGATTAATATGAAACCCATGCTGAATGTCCTAACTTCCAGAAACTTCAGGAACCCACCTACTCCTGAAGTATGAGAAAACTTAAAATCTAATACAAAAAACTCAGGTTATTCATCAGCTTTTCAAAATATTTTTGTTACTAACAAGTCACAAACTCATAGTCTTCTGCTTCAAACCTATGATGAGTTCAGCACATGAAAGCTGGCAGTTCTCATTCCTCCTGTGTAGTCACACTCCTTGAGATGGAAAGGACCTCAGACTGTTCCACTTTCTGAGACAAAAAAGTCTGTTCTGTGCTATGACTACATGGCACAGGAGTGGAAATCTTGGGTTTTCTGTGGCACGCTGTGGCACGCCTGGGACATGGGATGACAGCTTCCATATGGAGAACTTTTTATATCCTACCTTTCTGCAAACTGACTGGATATGTACAACAATGATCTCTGTGGTTAATTTTGGCTTCAGAGGAAAACCGTTCCAGAGACAACAGGAGTTTGACTTCTACAGAGACCAAGTCAAAAATTTCTAAATTGCAGTCCCTTCTAGGGCCCTAACTTGGTCTTGCCCAGACCATGGATGTAGGGTCAGGAGAGGCTGAAGGTGGTTTCTCACCTCTGTGGAAAAAGGTCTTTGAAACGGGAGTACTCTTTGTTCAGTTTATCAGCACTGAGTCTACCAAACCAGAGCCCCAGACTTCTGTAGCCCTGAACTCAGCTGTTGTCTAGGGCAAAAGAGCAGCAGAGTGAGCTGTCATCAACAGCTGTGAACATAACCAGTCTGAGCAGTAACTTCTTCCCTAAATTTTCCATCTCTAAAGAAATGGTATCCACTAGGCTGAACCATAAGGGACCGCTTCTTGCATTTCCAGAAGGCTGAACAATTTTGGAAGGGTTTTGGTGAACGTTGTTTATTTCTCACCACTGCACTTAATCAGATCCTTTTTAAAAGTTAAAAAGATCCCAAATCAGCTGAAGATTAGATAAGATAACTAGATATAGTACCTTCATTTCTCATGAACGCTTTCTCAGAAGAAGAACAAACTTGAATCCACAGCACTTAGATTAAAATCTGAAAACTTCCAAGGCAAATACAAATTAGTCTGTGGTGTGGCTGAGCTTCCACAGGACATCTGACTGTCCCAAATTATCTGTTTAATGTTCTTACAGAATTTGGTAGGGCAGTTTATCTTTATTGTCTGTCTTTATATGAAAATAGTAAATCTTCACCCAAAGCTACATCACAGAAAGCCTTCAAAAGACCATGATGTTTGAAGAATTTCTATACAATACTTTAGGATATACAGTTACATCAAGATCCATTGCAGGACTGGAGACATGATGTTGTGGCGTCCTTTATTTTCCATGTCTACAAAAGTTTTATTGTAATTGTAAAGGGCATTGGACTTCATGGTTTATATATACCATGCATAAATAACATCAAGGCAAGAAAAGGGCAACCATGGGATAAATTTGGGCTTGACAGAACAACAGGAAAATTAATTTCAGATAAGCCTAACTGATAATAATAAATCTTCACATAAGGTTCATATGAGGCCTTTTCTTGTCTTTCCCTTCATCTTTTCCAGAAGCAAGAAAATACCATGTTCTAACTCTCCTAGCACTTCCTGGAGTAAGTGGAGTTCTAACATAAATGTCTAGCTCTTTTCTGTGATCAGTTTTTGGTTTTCTTTTTACTTCAAAGTGGTGTGGGAGGCGTCACACAGCACTACAGCTTCACATGAAGTTGTTTACATAAAAAAACTTTTTAGTTAGTTTATCACTGAGGAAATTTGCATCAAGATCATAAAATAAAAGTCATTATTCTACTTAATAACCACAAGGATACAAACCCCATCTTCTCCAATGATGTGTTTTACTTCTGGCCAAAAGGATTAAAAACCTTTTCCTATAGGTCCTAGTTGTTCAAGCCATACCCAAGATCATTAAAATGTTACAGCTTTATTTAAAATACAGCATCACTACTCTTTCTGGTTAATATTCAAAATACAATTACCATTTGATAAGACTACAAAAGACACAGTAACAGTACTCTTTAAATTTTTTTCAAACCTTCTAACAGATCATCATCAGGTGGTAAATCTGCTTGTGTTGCCAAAATACTGAATTTCACTGCTAAAACAGGTGCTTTGAAATAAGTCATGGGAACTCTTGTTGCCTGTAGAAAGAAATGTGTATTTGATTGTCAGTAGATTTACAAATACAGTTACTGACATCCTCTTTAACATATCACACAACCCTCATACACTTGTGGTGGCTCTCCACCTTTTTGTTTGGTGTTATGTTGTCCATGTGCAAACACACCTGACTCTTTACATTTGAGCAAGAACATGCTCAGACAACTCTGTTTTGTCTCCTTGTCCTGCTCCAAGGTCAGAGCCCTGAACTCAGTCTTACAGCAAATTGCAGTTTCAGTGCCAAAGCTCCTGGCTGCCTTGGAGCATGGGGAAGCCAAAACCACAACTGTCTTTGTCTGCTCACACCAACGTAGCTGTAGCCTCATCTGTAGCAGGACTTCCAAAAGCAAATTCATATGGAAAATACATTTATCAAAAACTATCTGTAAAAGCAAAACTTGAGTGATTGTTTTTCCCCAGAATATTTCTTATTCAGAATTATTATCTTCAATGTTTACTAAAAATAAAGATTAAGATTTGGTGTGCCTCATGAGATATTTAATATTAGTATCTTTCTCGATAACATAGTTTTTCAACAAAGTCAAAACTTACTACTGAAAATGTTAGTGAGAAAATATTATTAGATTTTGTTATATTTTTGAAGATTTTTTTACAGTTTTAAGAAAGAAAGAAAAGTATTTTTTTCAACAGA
Organism: Tyto alba; assembly: GCF_018691265.1. Lineage (NCBI taxonomy): Eukaryota > Metazoa > Chordata > Aves > Strigiformes > Tytonidae > Tyto > Tyto alba. The sequence continues at coordinate 56,144,517 of NW_024881282.1, forward strand.
AGGAAATCATAATTGTGGTGCTCTTCATTAAAGGAACAAAATCCAGAAAGCATAGCAAAAACTGAGTAGGGATCAACTTTAAACGTCCTTAGATACCACTGACTAAGAAATTAGTTAAAACAGTCATTTCAGGTTTCATACTGAGCCTTATTTACAGACCAGCCCTTGCTAGGAAATATCAAAATTTTCCCAGTTTTTCCACTTTTGCTTCCAATCGCATGTTTATGTGTGTGGTCATTGTTGGCACACCTTATGGCAGGTATTGCACACCTCCTGATGGGCCATAGAAGTAGGCAGGAATCGTCAGGGCCTCAGAAGCAGCAGAGCAAGAAACGTGGCCATGGGAAGGAGGGTTGCACAGTCTTTGTGTAGACTCCCAGTGTTGGAAGCATCACCAGCACAGCTGCCAAGTTGTAGCTGCCCACACAAGCACATGTTAAATGGATCCTTATCTCTCCATTCTACCACGAACAATTATTTGTTTTCTCTTTATCTGTATTTTTATCTCCACCCTAGGACTCATTCAGCTCTTTTACAAAAACAATCCTTGGACAGGGTTCAGATTCAAGCTTTTCTCTTCTTTTTCCAGACAAAGCCTTTTTCATAATTGTGCAGGCATTACACAAGATTCCTTTTTTTTATAAATTTTCACTCCAGTCAAATCTCTTTGTATGGTATAATTAGACAGCATCTGCACTTAGACAAACTCTTAAAGTCCCTAGCACACAAAAGTGAGAGCAGGATGCTACCATCACTTATGGACAATCAGACCACAATTTTACCTTAGGTCTTGATGCCATCCAAATTAGATAAATAGTTTTAGATAAATAACGAAAATTGGCCTGGATCTGCTGAGTAAGACGTGCAGTCCCAAGTAAAAGAAGGTAAGCAGAGATTAACCATTTCTAGTTTAGATCATCCAAAGTTTACACATTTTAACTGCCCACCTCTGTATAGTGGGCAACTGAGTTCAGTCCATCATATGTCATTACATTCCTGGTTTGGGGTTTGATACAGAATGGACTAGTAAGCATCCACATTGAATTTACTTGATGTTGCTGCATTTTCTCTTTCGAGATGGAACCTCTCAGAAACCTGAGAGTAACAAGGGGTACAAAAACACCTAAAATGCATCATTATAACAATGATGTGTCCCAGCACTAGGCCCTTTCCCTGATCATGTACCCTAGTGCATATTATAATGGCAGCAGCAGGAACAGAAAACATCAGAAGAGCCCAAAAACTATCTCTGTGCTCCTGTGTGAGCCCCTATTATGGGGCTGTTATTCTAGTGCTCAGCCTACAACACTTGCATAGCAACCAATGTATTAGTGAAATGTAACACTCAGGAAATAAAGTTTTTGAAACATCATTTTTTTTCTTTTTTTTTTTTTTCTTTTTTGGGTAGGAAACCATATATTTTACTATCACATGAAAGACAGCAGTCTGCTGCTTTTTTGGTTTTGTTTTTTTAAAGCAGCGGGTTTTCTAATGGCTTTGCACAAGTACAAACTAGGGTATTCACATGCTTCTGAGAATATTCTTGTTCTTTTCTAAGTCACTTGTTTATTAAATGGCCTAGGAATGTCTCAGATGTATTGAAGTTCAAAAGACAGAGAAAGATTAGAAAAAGCAACAGTTCGTCAAACTGAGTTTTCAGTTCATGTAAAATCCTTTACTATAATTTTAGCAATTTAAATTAAGACATTTTGAAAAAATAACAATTTCTTCATTGTCAAAATCAGCTCATTCATATGGTCAAAAGCTCCTCCGACGAGGTGATACCATGTCTCTTCCTGCAGTTGTTAAATTAAGGTCACAAGGAACTGTTGTATATATTGAAAATAACAACTTCTCTTTGATAAAAGCCCTGTTTCCCAGAAAACACTCCAGTCATGAAGGTAACAATAGATGAGGAGTCCACCACTTCCTATGGTACGTCGATACCTATAGTCATCAACAATATAAATATGTTTCTGCTATTTCAGGTTCTTACTGGGTACAGGGAGAAACTTTTTCTCTATGAGGACAGAATTGGAACAGGTTGCCCAGGGCAGCTGTGCTCTCCATCCTCGCCGGCTTTCAAGACCTGACTGGAAAAAGTCCTGAGCAACCTGGTCTGAGATCAGAGGTGATGCTCCTTTGAGTAGGAGGTTGAACTAGTGACCTCCTGAGGACCCTTCCAGTCTGAATTATCACGTGATCTTACATCACTATAAACCCAACATTAATTTGCCTGTATCTAATTTCCAGGCACTAGTCTTAATTAGTCCTTTGTGGTCTACCAGGCTTAGCTCTGTTAAATTATATCTCCTTAGAGTGCGCACTCCCTGGACACCAAGGAATGAGAAAGCAAGACATGACAGATCACTTAGTTTACCTGCTGTGAGACTGGGGCACAAGGCTCTGGCAATTCCAGCCTCCGAGGAGTTTCCCACTCCTGGATCTGCAGCAGGAGATCTCCAGGATCCCAAGCTGCCTGTTGGTGAGCTTTGGGAAAAGCTCTCATCTGCATCATGGAACAGCCCAGAGTCACAGACCTTGTCCCTTCCTCATCCCCTACCAGGCAGAGTAGCAGAAATACTTTTGACTAAAAAAACACACCACAACTTCCAGACTGCCCCTATGCCCAACTGCAAGCAACTAATTACAGAATTATTTTATTATATTGTTTCACTATTAAAGAAGACCAGATATCAAAGCTAACTCACACACAGAATTAAGAAAAAGTGACTCTTCAAGGCATGATAGACAGTCATGTTAATACATTATGTGCTTTCCTATTATAATAGAAATGGTAAGTTCTGAAATTGGGATGGTAGAGTTGTTTCGCACATGTAATGAAATAATATATGCTTCAGATCATTTTGTTAAACATTACAACAGAATTCTAAATGAGGGTTTTTTTTCAATTAGGAAGATAAAAAAAATCATAGTAGCAAAAGGGAAAAAACCATGAGAATATTTAATATGTTCTCTTTTATCTGTAACAGACATTTTTTACTGTTTTGGAGCCAGCAATTAGTCTAAGTAAATTAAATCAAGTGTCTCATAGGATTTTTAAGAAGTCAGGAAGGTTAGAAAGAGATTAATAAGTCTAGACAAAATATCTCTGTTTAATGTGGTTATTCATGCCACCTATGAAGGATGTGATTTGTGGTGACCAAGCTCTGTAATTATTTTAGCATGATACAGAGCATCATTTGAATGAAAGAATTCAGTCATTTGAACTTCAGGGTGTATAATAGTCCCTCTCATAGTGGAAGTGTGTTTAATGCATTGAAATTAGTCTGAAGAGAGAAATCGTCACAGTTCCCATTTTTTTTCTGTAGATTCTTTTTAGGCCTGGACATTCTCCCAAGATATTCAGGAAGCTCCACCCAGGAAATGGGAGAAAAATATGGTTACACTTAAAATACAAACTGTAGTCGATGCTTTCAACTACTTTGATTACTACTGTGTTAACTCCTCTATTTCCTGATAACAGTTCAGTAGAGCATTTCATGCAGCTATTACAAGGCACAGATTTTCAATATAAAGTTTTACATCTCAGTCATGGAGAAGCAAAAAGTAGAAACTGCTGTACAACATCCAGGATGAGATCAGAAGTGCCATAAAAACAGGAAGCTGATATATCTTTGCCAGAATATATGGCTCAAAATCTGATCAGAAAAAAGCATGAGTTAAATAAATATGAACAAGAATTTATTCATCTGCTTGTTCCCAACCCATTTCAGCGGCTTGATCCATCATTTCAAAAGAAACACCATCATTATTTTGGAAATATTGTAACCCTTCGGTGAGATTATAGGCTCAAGATCATAGTCCCAGATAACAACACAGTGCTTATCTGATTGGATCTTTCAAAAAGCAGTGAGTGTCTCCTATGCTAGAATGACAGTCCTTCTTCCTGTTCTTCACTTGTAGGTTTACAAGATACATCTCACAATACAACATGAAAAAGATTTGAGGGAGAAGAGCTGGAATATGGTTATCATATGGAGACAATGCTCTTAGTCTTTCATCATCTCTTCAAATGCTTTGCAGGGTAGAGCGGACAAACTAGATATCATATAGAAAATACTGATTCTCCTCAAACCAGACAGAAAATATACCCATTTTTGCTTTTAGCCAGTGAGTTACTGTGGGTATCCCTGACAAGCTTTGTGCTTCATACAGTGCTATAATGCTACATCACTGACACTATAATGCAAATGGCAAATAATAACAGAAGAAAGAGTAGGTACTATGGGCATGCCATCCAATCATCAAACCCTAAATCAATAATTTGCCCCTAAATGGTAAATTTAAGAGATCACTATAGAAAACAGGAAAATAATCTTCACAATGTAGTGAATAAGAACATGTTTTGGCCACATGCTAATTCCTAATGGGTTGGACTTCTAGATAAAATATAAACCGCAAAAAGCTTATTATAACAGGAACAAGAATGGTATGTCTCATTTCCTTTTTTATTTCTGATTGTCAACTTAAGAATTTCCTCGTTTTCTAGAACTGAAGGCTATAGCATTTCTTGATAACTTTCTCCTGGTACATGTATAACACTTTGTCATTGTTTGACTTGCTTATCAAAGAGTTTTCACTGTGGTTGTTTAAAATCTTACTTCTGTCTATCTCATCAGTATTGTCAGGACAGGAGAGATAGCTTTGGCAGCAATCTTAATAAACAAGACAGAAGAGACATCAAAAAAGGTTTATTCACAGGGCTTTGCCATTACTCAAACTCCTTTCAAAAGGCAGTAAATGTTGCCCTGTAGTAGATTTACTCTAGAGTCTTGCTGAGTACCACACATGGCAAAGTACTTACAATAAGTAAGGTGACAAATAGGAGGCAGCATCTTACCTGAATTATATGGAGTCTCACCATTACATTCAGATTTTATAATTTTTGTAAAATGCATATTAAGTGCTGATCTTGAACATGCCCCTTTTTATTCAGACATGACTGCCTCATCTGAAAATCTGTACAAAGCTCCACAGTTATAGTCACAAGACCCAGAACCCAACTTTGACCTCCCTTGCCTCCCATCACTATCACAAAAGGATAGACAAATTTTACGGGTCACAGAAAAACAAAACCAAGAGCTCAGCAAAAGTCCAGGAACACAGCAAAATAATGTACAGTTTCAGCACCAGTTTTAACGCCATGCTGTGGTTAATGTTCTCCAGTTCAGACCACAGGCTTCCAGGGCACTGAGCAAAAAGCGAGAAACTGAAAATTCACCTGCAAATGTGGCTACTTAAAATAATCAAAACTTCAAGAGAAATTTTCTTGCCAATATATTTTGAGATCCTCTGGATGAAACTAAGGAGCATTCACAGAACATGAAAGTTATGCAGGATGTTCCAGAAAATCATCACTTCTTTTCTTAAAAAAAAAAAAAATAAAAACAAAGTCTGTAGTTTTACACATGGGAAATCAAAGCTGTGCAGAGTAGAAGGGTGAAAGATTTTGAACTTGAAATTCAGCACAGGGTTTGTGCATCAAAAAAAAGAATATTGCACATATGCAGTGTAAAAATTGATATTCAAGTAGCTTGTGCCCCAACATTAAGGAACTGGTTAACACTGATAATAAGATGCTAAGGCTATGAGGGAATTAAGATGACAGAGATCGTTATTTTTGTAACTTAGACCAATGACCCAGTAGGCTAGAACCACCGATGAACAAACTGTGTTAGCACATGACTCTACTCTTCCTAGTGACTCCAAGTGCTCTGCCATTGTGGTGATCAGTGCAAAGCCTGCATGAGTACTAATCTCTTGTGTGGTCCTCAGCCTTATCCTACTCCAAACTGGGAACAAGGCAGTGGACAAGGCAGGAACAAGATGATCTCTTTTCATTGATTCAGGAGTGCCTGAAGATACACAGCAGAGCAGTGGCTCTCAGTGAGCTTCTGCAGCCATTTCCTCCTCAAACTGCTGTGTGATGAGCCTTCCAGTAAAATTAAGGATATAGCAAGTCAACCTGTTCAGAGTATAGGATATAGCTATTTGGTCTCATACTTCACGTCTTTATTACAGCCAGTGCAGAAACACTTTTCTTGCCCAGCTGTATGAACTAAGTTCTACCTCCTTGTATTTAAATCATATGAATTCTCTTAAACCAGTACGGCTTCTGAGTCATCTTACACCCCAATTGTACTCAAAGGAGAGAGTAGGCAAGCAAACATAGACTGATTCATTATTCAGATTTGAGGAATGTCTACATTAGAGTGACATACAAAATGCTTAACCCTGATAACTGTTATTTACTTTCCTCACTCTCACCAACCATGTGAGCAGGAATAAAATTCAAATGCTAATTCTCAGCTCATATGAGTCATGATTTCTTACAATATTCAAAGGGGTTTTTTTCTTCCTTGTCCCTTTGGCACACCAGTACAAAAACAGCTGCTTGGAAGGAAAAGGGAAGAAGAGCATTTGAAAATATTTGCTGGAAAAGGCTTGTTCTTCAAATTTGAATGGAAAAGCTAATTTTCATGGTTAAATTACCTAAATCTACTAACACATAAGTCTTACTGTCAAAAATAATGCAGAGGGAAGGGGACTCCAATTATCTTTTCTTTAGCAACCCTGCTCTTGAAAACCCTAATTTTAGTTAACAGAAAAAACCCTTCTTACTTTAACCACCCTTCCTAAGCTAAATATAGTTCTCTCCAACAGATTTATTTTATTGTTCCACACCCTCATTTTCCCAGCTCAGAACTTAAAATCTGATACCTTTATTCACAGTGAATGGCCTTAAGTATTCATACCTATTTCAATGAGCCTTCAAGAAGAAACCTATATGCCAACTAAGGTTTCTAAAACTGGCCATGCATGGAAAATTCTTGTGTGAAACTAACTCATTAAGCTGGATCTCATCATGTATCAACTAGACTGTCAATTCATTTCTGGTTTTATAGATGTTTTCCAGTTGTGTCATACCTACCCTTTAAACACTGATTCAGAGTTCCAGCTCAAAATGAAGTTCACAGATACAAACTAAGAACTTCATCTAGATGGCATTTATTTTCAGTATGGAGGTTTGTCTGAAAAGCAGAGGATTGGGGAAAACACATTATTTAAAATTGTGTGGTCTAAATTAAAAATATAAAAAATCTATTTCAGGCTCTGAAACATAAGAAAGAGTCATATTCATTATCTGAAAATAACCCTTAGAAATTTCAAAGGCAAGAAAACAAGTGTCTATGTATCTTTAGTGGGTGCATTGTAAGCTTCCTATTGGACTGAAAGATCTGGGGAGATTAGGTGTTGGTACTGTACTTTTACATGTTTCAACAAGTTCATTTTAGTCAACTAGGTTATATCTATATTTGTAGTTAAAGTTGACCTTGTAGTTGCACCAAGCCTATGACCACAAGCTTTCTCTGTTTTAATCCCAGGATTTGTGCTCAAACACACATGTATCTTAACACTAAAATTTCCACCAAGCTCCCAAGAACAAAGTGCACTTCTTCCATTTACCTCTTACTCAGTGTTTTTTGCAGGATATCTTGAAGTTACTAAGTGCCCAAACTTAGCAGAGAAATTCATCCAGAGGCAAACCTTTAGTTCTCTATTTTTGCCTTTCAGATTGTCCCCTTTCATTTTTCCACTCAATTATTAGAGAGAAAATTCATCATGTTGTCATTTTTGCTGGTAAAAGAATTTTAGTATTTGGCCAATTTTGCATAAAACTTCACTCCTTTTACTAAACTGTTTTTGGAAGAGATTTCCATTTTCATTTATAAAGCATCTTCACTCCTTCTAGACCTAATCAATTTCTCAAGATGTTTAGAATATTTTTTCAGATAGGGAAATTTTGAATGTGTTCAGTTTGCATCTATGGTTCCAAAAGTGCCTTACAATTTTAGTTCTGCATGACCTTTTTTCTCTGAACTGATCAGAAGAAAATCAAAGTCAAGACAATTTTCACAGCCAGTAGCAAATAGATTGTCAGAATAGCTGTTTGACCTCAGAATTTTGCACTTTTGCACCAAAAAATTGTGGCGGTCTTGGGTAATAACCTGGGATGGTGAACAATTTTGCTGTCTCACTTCACAAAAGCAGAGTATGAGAGTCATGGTATCACAGCATCATGATATTCAGAAGTCTTTACAGCTACTCCGAAGCAAAATTTTCAGTGTCATGGCTCAAGGTAAATAATTCTTTGGCAAAATATTCTGGCTAATTTTGTTTGGTGCACATCCATGTCAGCTGAGAGAAAGAAAACACTTCAACAAGTGGGTCAAGCATTAGCTTAGAACAAATTATGGATGTGCTCTGAAAAATTGCACTTAAAACCTCTTATACAAACGGTAAATCCTTCAGGTTTTTCTGGGTGTGTAGCAGCCAATAGACTACATGTGGTTCAACAGCTGCTTCCTTTGACCTGCCAAAATCTTTCCTGTTGTCATGCTAAAAAAAAACCTAGTACTTTGTATTTACAATTTTAATTAGTGAGGAAACTAAAAGTAATGGATTATCAGAACTAAAACCACAAAATATTAAACACTTGTCCTGGGTTTGAGTGAGCGGTGGGAGTTTTGGTAGCAGGGGAGGGGGATGCAGCAGTGGTCCCCTGTGAGAATCTTCTCGAAGCTCCCCCAGCTCCAAGTTGGACCCACTTCTGCATCAAGGCTGAGCAAATCAGCCTCACCTCTGTGATAATGTATTTAAGAAGGGACCTGGGAGGAGGAGTTGAAGTTGTGAGGAGGAATTGTGATAGCTGCATGAACACCAAGGTCAGTGGAAGAATGGAGGAGGAAAGGGAAGGAGGTGCTCCTGTGGTGAGACAATAGGGTGTCCCCCTCTGCCACCCATAGAGGTCCACCAGTGGGGCAGACACCAGCATGCCATCTCAGGCATCTTTGTGCCTGAAGGAGTCTTGGACCCTGTGGGAAGAACCAGCCTCCGCTGTTGCAGTTCAGCACTGGGAAGATTGCAACATGCAGGGGTGTCCCATGCCAGAGCATCTCAGGAAGGGCTGCATCCTGTGGGAAGGACTCAAGTTGGAGAAAGTTAGTGGAGTACTGTCTCCTGTGAGAGGAGGACCACGATGGAGCAGGGGGAAGAAGTTCCAGAAGTTCCCCTCTCCCTCTGAGATGGAATAAGCAGCTGAACTGACCGTACCCCCTATTCCCAGCCCCCTGCACCACTGCGGGGGAGAAGGTAGAGATATCAGGAGCAAAGCTGAGTCTGGGAAGAAGGGGGAAGGTGTTATAAAGATGTGGTAATGTTTCTCACTGTCTTACCCTGTCTGTTAAATGTTGTTGTTAGTGTCTGTATTAAATTTATGTTCTTTTTTTCTTCCCATATCAAGTCTGTCTCTTGCCTGTGACCATAATTGGTGAGACACACCTCCCTGTCCTTATCTCAAATCCCAAGTTTTTGCTTATTTTCTCCTTCCCAGCACTGGGAGGGTACAGGGGGTGAACAACTGCGTGGTGCTCAGTTGCCCTCTGAGCTTCAACCATGACAGCACTTTTTAGAAATATTTGCAAATACTGTAGACAGTCTCTAGTTCTGAAAAGTCCAATGACACCTCCAAAGGAAAAGGACCCTGATTCTTGTTAATTGTTGGGAAGATTAAAATTGGAAAACAACATTGCTGTCACAAGCCATGTCCACCAAAGAGGACAAAGAAAATCCAGAGCACCAACACAACAGGAAAGAGAGAAAGAAATCATATATTGTGTCAGAAAATCACAGTGAATTGTCTTCACTTTATGTTGTGTAACTTCTGCTCCACTCCTCACTTCCCATCAATAAGACAGTGTTCTGATTTACATTCTCCATATATCATCTTTATTAATAAATTCTTTTTTAAGTAATCATTAATTAGAGATTACTCATGTTTGCATAAGATCTCTTGAATGAATCTTGATAATTTCTCCTTCCTTGCAAATGCCATAACTTAGAAAAAGTTTGATTACTTGCTTCATATATATTTTTTGTTCACAATTAGAAATTTGTCTCAATGTAAAATTTAAGTCTGAAATGTAACATGACAGCACGTCCCATCCTACCTTAAGTAACCACGAGAGACCATGGTTTCTTAATTTAAAATGATTTACAGATGTGGATATACTTCATCTGGAAGCTGTCATAACTGTGCAGATTAGGCTGACAATGCTTCATTATCAGAAGCATCAATCTTTCAACTAAGCCAAAACAAAACTGCAGACTTAATCTTAATTAAGAACTAACTAAAAATTTGCTTTAATTTTTGAAACTTTTTAAAATGCGGCAAATTAAAAACTCAGCATTTGTTCAAATATTTCTACTCCATTTAAGACTTACTTATGAAAGACAGAAAATAAAAACCTTTATTAAAAGCTTATATAAAGTTTTGTTTCTGAAATTCAACTTATTCCTTTCAGATATCTATTTTCAGATTTCAGGGATGTTTTGAACCATTCTAATAAGAAAAGAGTAAAACTTAATTTAAAAAGTACATAGGTTAAAAAGAGAAAGGAAAAAAATATCAGATTAATTTTCTGCTATTATAACATTTAATGGTATTTAGATATTCCCTAACTCCAGAAATTATGTCTCACAAAAATATATATTTTAAAGGGATAGTGAGAACAAAATAGAAACACAAATGCAAAAACCATTCTGCAGTCCTAAATAATTCTTGAAGAGTACAAAGTAACTAATTTCTTACTCATATTGTCTTGTTGGAATGCAAGGTCTTCTTCCAAGAGTAAATTGTCATTTACAGAGCAAAACCTGATGGTTAAACTGTGTGTTAGATATCAGCACACAATCTCATTTCATTACAGCTCCCCATAGAAAACAATCAAGTTTTTCAGCATTCCAGTGAGAGTTTTTAAGCAGACAGGGCCATTAACTTATGGGACAACAGAAAAAAAAGTCAAAACCTACACATACAAAAGACCTTTCATGAAGCAAACATAAACTAATCTACTGATTCTGTGTCTAGTTTAGAACAGTGCTAAAGCAAATTCTGACAAAAATCCATATTGAGAACTTCTGTTTTATTGTGGAAAATTTCATAGAACATCATCAGTGCATCATATCTCATCTGGATAAAACCAATGATCTCTGACCTTTCCTGTCAGTCTGACTTGGTTCACCTTCTCCCTGTCTGTCTGATTAGCCGTTTCACAAGGACAATAAAAAAGGAAATACACAGAGTTTAACTACATTAAAATACCATGTCATATTGAATTTAGGGATGGAAAATATATTTAATATTATGGAACAGTCTATAACTTTTTAGAATCAAAGTGGTTCAAAAAATGTGTTAATATAAAGTCAATATCTATATTCAAAAAGCGGAAGTGTACATAATGTTCAAAAGTTGTTTTCTCAAGAAGGTCTTCTGAAGTGATTTAGGTGCATGCAGTCATTTAGTAAAAATCTGATAAGGACCTTGAAAATCTTCCCTTAACATTTTGTATGCAGAATTTGAACAATATTTCTTTATTCACTCTTCCTTAGGTTGGCTTTCTTAACCTCTGTAGTCTTCTCCTTGCTTTACGAGGGCTTTGGAATAGGAGAAGCTATACTCCTTCGCTCTCTGGCCTGACATACATGAAGTCAGACAAGATAATATTCAGGCCTAAGAGTCCTAGGAACCAGGCCCTTCTCTGTAATATTCTCCCATATAATTCTGAATTTGCAGAACTCATTGTCGACTGTCAGTAGAGACCAAGGCAAAATTTCAAACTCAACCTTGCACATCCTCAGCATTTCTCTGCCTCTTTACCTCTCTTTCCTCTGAGGAAATTTCTAGGGAGAACAAGATGTGATTGACATTTTAATAGCTGTCTTTTGCTGTAACATTTTTTTGGGGAAGTAACAGAAATTGTAGTGACTGGTATGAACTAATAACGGCTGGAACGCAAGCCACTGACTTCAGCTGGGGAATCTACATTTTATTCTGATACCATTGATGATAAGAGATTAACTTTCCTATAGCACTGTCTAGAAATAGTCCATGACTTCCTACTGCCAAATCCTTAAACTAAAGTGTAAAAAAAATCACAAAACGAGTGAGATAACCTCTCCTCAGGCAAATGGCACACATTAACCTCAATGAGGTTTTGCACAGTTAGGCCAACAGAGAGGGAGGTGCAGGTTTTCTTACTAAATTTTTAATAGCTCCATGGTATGGCTGATGCATGCAGTCTTTAAAGGCCTGTGGTTTCCATGGGTTTTATAGTTTTATTGTTAAAGGTTCAAATCATGCCCAACCCCAGATTTGGTAAACATTCATGAAAATGAGCGTGGAGGGTATGAGTATAGCCTCCAGGATCTTCAGGTCTCCTTGATTCCAGCAACACGTTTATCCTACTTAAGGAGGTTTCTGTCTTTTTGGATTTAATATTTCATCTCCTTCACAGGAGATGAGCAAAGATTTCCTTTATTCTGACTTATTTTATCATGTCTTTGATTGTTGTATGTCTTGTAATTAAACAAATCAATTGTAACAGCCATAGCATTTAATGAATCTTCTCAGGACTTTGAAATTTCTACAATGTATTGATTTTTATGAATGACTGTCCTCAAACCATCTCCCTCCACATTCTTAACTACTCTGATAACAGGAAAGTCTGAACAAGGTGATTTCTGGGAAATATTTAAGATCAACTGCACTTTATAACTATATTGCAGAAGCAGTCCAGTGACACAGTTCTGTAAATATTTCTTGTGATTAAATTTCCTTTTTCCCTGCCCACCATATTTTGTGTTTATTATAATTATTATTTAAGATATTTGCCAAAAATATAAATATTATTGCTTATAATTTTTACACTAAGTATTTCCACATCCCTTAAATCACGCTGGAAGAATTCTTAATGCCTTTCTGAGAAACCATAAATTGTACAGTGGTGGTTTATGATGTGACTAATGGGGCACAGCTGTTTCAGGTGATACAGCAGAACAAAAAACTTTTAAGAAAATAATAATAAAAAAAAAAAATCAATCCCCCCTTTCAATGGTGATCCTTATTTTAATACTCTAGGAGGTAATGAAACTCCTCTAATATCAAGACTCTAAAATCTTCTTAACATATTCTAAATTTTTTCTCAGTGATTAATTTCTTAAAGTAAGATAACAGCACAGTGAATATGTTGGCACTGTCTAAAATCGTTAGTGTGGTAATTTGCCCTGGCCCAGCTACAGATAACATTTATAGTCAGAAAAGAAGTGAAAACACAGAAAAGTGAAGGGGAGGCCATGCTGCAGCAGCAGCAGCACCAGCAGCAGCCTCGACACCCTGGGAGGAGGAGCGGGGCGTGGGAGGTGAGGAAGAGCCCCCGTGTTGGATCCACACAGCTCCTGGAGGCTGCAGCAGTGTTGAAGAGGTGGCCCTGCTGTGCTGTGTGGGAATGCTGTGGCAGAAGTCAGCAGGAGAAGCTGTGTCTCCCACAAGAGAACAAAGCATTTATGTATGTAAAGCTCAAACACAAAAAGAAATTGAAACCACAGTTTGGGAATGCTCCAAGATGAAAGAGTCAACTTTACCATTTGGAAGGGGGCTAAGTCCCAACGATAAAATCCTCAGGCTCTAAAAAATAACATCTGGACTTGTCAAAAATTTCTTATTTTCTATCCAAGAGAACACAAAAATAGGCCCAAGGCAGAAAAAAAAAAAAAAAAAAAAAAAAAAAAAGAGAGAGAAAAAATCTCAATCTCAAAATCAGACTGCAAGAGCAGATGTTCCACAATAAACTCTGCAAGTCAAGACAAAGAGATGTTGGAAGATGATGCAAGAATTGGAATGAATTATCAGGTTTACAAGAGACTGCAGATACCATTTCAACATGCAGAGCATGGAAAAGAAGATGGGAACAGTAAGACTGCAGAAATTTCCCTAAAATCAGAGTCTAACAAACAAGAGCTGCAAGCAGAAATAGCAGATGTATGTGTCAATGCACTGAAAGCAAATGAACCATATATTCATTTAACATGTTCAAGGCAGCATAGCACAAGGACCAGTCATTTTAACACTGAAAAATCAGTGAAACATTCAGATCTTAAGTGTGATTCATTGGAATGCCATAGAAAATGAAAGCACCACATAATTGGCTTAGAGTGGATCAGAAGTTCTCATTTCCACCAAAGGCAAGAGATGGAGAAGAGGACGGGACTAACCAGGCTAAGAAAGAGTTTCTAATGTCTTGTAAAGGGCAGTGAAAATCTCACTAGAGTAGAGCTGCAAAAGACTGTCTATGTCTCCAAGAAAGTGTCTCTCACACTGAAACTATAAGGCAAGCTGCAGAGATTATTGCTTTGGGATATCACATCATGGAGGAAAAGAGGAGGGAGATTTATACTGTCTTAAATGAATTGCCATCCAAAAGCAACCACCTTGCTGACCAAATAAAGAACTTAAGGCCCATGAGTACTCTGCTTTATAGCTAAGGTAACTGCCCTGGGTATCCCAAAAAGTTGAATGCCCACAGTATCTTCCCCCATCTTTCATGGATATCCAGGATAATTAGCTGCTATGGCAAAGGCAGCTCCATCATCTTTTTAAAAGAAGGCATCTGCAGCTTCATAGAGCATTGAGTCCATTCTAGGCAATTTCTTTTGATGCATTTTGAGAACTGCAGCAGGACTGATCATGTCAAAAACAGAGGCAGAGGAGTGCCTACTTTCTGGCTCCTGATTGAGCTCTAGATTTGATTTAGATGTAAAATTGTTCAGATCATTCAGGAAGATGATTTAGAAATGTGCAAATGTATTATTCTAGGCCATCCAGACAAAATGTGAGGTGCTTTCAGAAATTACTCACGCCAAGAAGTCAAGCAGCAACTGAGCAGTGTCATCACACATTTTGGACAAAAGCACCTAAATTCTGCCTACTCAATTACTGGAATTAGGCATGATAAAATACTCAAAAAGGGAACATTTTCAGCTTTCAACAAAGACAGAAATGCTGGGACAGATGATCAACATCCGTGGTTTTACCATGCCTGATGCATCAGCATGGGTCTGATGGGTGGGTTAAGAAAATAATAGATCATACTTGTTTTCAGTCAGCACCTCCTTTGGGAGACACTGTCTGCATCTCAAATAGCAAATGCAGTCTGTGAAAAATCCTGAGCCCAGTATCTATTTCCCTGCTGTTAAGACTGAAGACCTGTGGGAAACCAAGCTATGGAAGGCTGAGAGGAAAATGTTGACTTTCCTGTTCTCAATTTGATACACGAGGTCAGAACAAAGGTGGGAAGTGCACCCAGACCAAAGGTCTTCAAAGATCTCCCACATCCAACTGCTTCAACATAGTCACTGTGTCTCAGACCATGGTCTGAGTTGGCTCAGCTCCAGGTGTTTCACCCAAAACCACAAGATTCCTCTGTATTTATATTTTAAACAGCTCAGTGTGCTAAAGTTTACATTTTTATTTGACTATGTATTTATATAACAAAAAGCGTGACAGATGGCTTAGAACAACTTGGGGAAAAGCCCAGCCTGATGGGTTAATACTAAATAAACAAAAAGTTAAGTTTAGACAGATAAAAGAGGAGAGGAAAGGTTGATAGAGGAAGATATGCAAAGAGGGGTTGTCTGTTCCAGGAGCACTGGAAGGAAAAAGGTTTCCTTGGAATGGTGAAGTACACCCAGGAAAATACACCTCATTGTGCTGCCTCAGTCAACAACCTGTAAGTGCTATAGGACAGAAATGTATGAAGAGCAGGGGGTGGAAGTGATGGCCAAACACCTGAGATGCATTGCAGACACTAACAAGAGCTGAACATCAATGCATTCACCCAGAAAAGGCGAGCCTGCTTGAGTCAAGTGTATAGAGATCTTGTGTATTACAGGAAGCATAATCACAAGACAGGCTCATGATGAGAGTAACAAGTCATACAGCTCTTAGGCTGGAGCTGGCTCATGTCCTGATGGTCTAGAACTTGAGCACACTGCATTGGCAGCATCCTGCAATACAGCACTTAGCTATCATAGGCAGTGCCAGCATTTCTTTTTAAGCAAAACAGACCTAAAGTGCATAACAATATGATGTTAGTAAAATATTATCCTCATTTTAAACATGGACTGTAGATGTCACTGTGCTATAGGAAGACATGCATTAGCAGTGATTATCCAGTGCGGAAATATTAGGACAGCAGTTTATACAATCTATCCATCTGCATTTCCAGACTAGATTTTCCAGGCTAGACTGCAGAGGGGCTCTCTCCATTCCTCCCATGGAAACAGGGCCACTGCCCAGCTGAGACTGCAAAAGCCATGAAGCCAGTAGGAGGGCAAATCATATGGAAGCTGACTTCAGACACACTGCAGGGTCTGGGAGACCAGCCTCCCTTTCGGCAGCTTTAGGGATGTTGCTGTTTAATATGGAAAGCTCTCAACTAAAACAGGTTGCTGCTGCGTACTTAATGAGCATATATACTATAAAAACTGTACTCTTCTGGGTGCCTCAAAGATTTTACTGTCCAAGCAGTCTGATTTCTCCTGACTCTGATCCCAAAAAGGTCAAGAAAGAAAAGATGTATTTTTGATCTGAAGGACAGGTAGATTTAGGGTAAGTCTTCTCTTCAGTCAGATTGATATATGACTGCAACACAGATTCTCATCCATTCTGGTGCCAGCAGCCATGCCACAACAAGCCTTTGGGGTACAGCAGCCCGCAAGATTTCCAGTCTGGCCTGGAGTTTATGGTCCAGCACTTTAACTGCTTTCAGCACCAAAATGAAAGCTGCCCCAGGTCTGCCTACAGGCCCTGCAATCACAGTTTTCAGCAGAGACAGCCCTGCTGACTCATTTGAAGTTGCATACCAAGTCTTATTTGGGATATTTGACACGGGCAGGCCTGAGCAATGGAAAGGCAGCATGTTCAGCAGCTCAATTACTACCAGCAAGGATTGTCTATGCCCTCCATAACAGTAAGTTGTCTTGGCTGAAATCCACTTCCCTGGCAATAGTAGCATGTAGACACAACACTGCTGTTAGGCGGCATATCCAGCTAACTGATGGAAATTGTCCTAGTAGAAACCACATGGAACAAGGTAGGCAACAAACAGTGCAACTAAAAATATGGTGCACTGTGGCCTGGGGTAACAAGCAAGCATCCAGATTTCAGTTGTCAGGGAGAGGGCACACAGCAACTCTTCAAGTCAGCACCACTGTGATCCTATGTGGTATATCTCTGGTGTTGCTAGCAGCTGTGGGACAGTTTGCAGCTGCTTGAAACTTGTACTCATGACTGACACATTCTGTTGATGTACTATTGTTCTGGAGTGAATATTCAGGCAACACAGGATGACCAGCCCATGCCTGAGTAACTTGGCATGTATTTTTTGACCCATGCTGGCACACAGACCCCACCCTCATTTTCCTCTGGAGTTGTGCTGTGTTGGGAAAACACGATGCAGTGGAATTTCTCTCATCATAGATCTTTTTAACACCGTTTGCTTCTCCCTCATCCGTGTGGACTACAGATGCTTTATTCCCTGACGTTCTTAGTATCATGCAGTGCATCCAGGGCAATGTCTACAACAGCTGGACCAATTTCTGCTGCTTTCTAGTTCCCAGTAACAGCTGAGATGATAGGCTGAGTCTGTCTGTATTTACTTCATGACAGGAAAGCACACATCAGGATGGAGAGTGAACCTTAACTAGACATGGTGGGTAGCGGAGCTGTCTCAAATGTACACTGCGCTGCAGTCCTTGGACAGAGGGTCCCAGTGATGAACTATGAAGAGGGGAAAAGAGAGGATGACGCAATGGTAGTTGATGCTGGACTGGCTTTTCTCTGGAAACTGGTTCAGCTGCATGCTGAACTCTTGTTCAAGAGCATAGTGTGATAAGATTTGGATTCTCAGTCCAATTCTTCTGTTCTGGATACTAATTTGGAAAAACATATCTTAATTTCCATTTGTACCAGTGTGACACAACAATGAGACTTAAGGGTCAGAATCTTATTTGTCCTAAATCAGCTTGGCTGACATATCAGTCTTGACCCACATTGGCTTTTACCTACTTAGCTTCTGATCATGGTGCCAGCCCAACTGCAGCAGACCGAAACTCAGAAGAAAACACTACAACATAAACTGACTAAACAAGCCCTACCAGCTTGCTGCTGCTACTCAGCCTGGTTCCAATTAACGTTATACCTATGCTAGGGTGCTGCAGTCATTCCTGTGGCTTCTATTTCGATGTCGTGGTAGTGCAAGCTAAAGGTATTATTATGTTAGGCCTGGTATCAACCTCCTTTTATGGTCATTGTGTTTGGTGCTAAAGTTAAATATGGAGATGTGTAGACATCTATACTATAGATTTTGTCAGCGACAAGGGGAAAAAGGGATGAAAAGGGACATTTCTATGGAAATAGAGACTTCTGGACAATATTTTCCAGACAATTCTACATGTAGTTCTGCATCCCTTTTTTAATATCACTGTCTGGACTGGTGGTAAACTTGGATTGTTCATTAACTACAGTTTTCTGTCCTGCTATTGACCTGCTGTAGTGTAACTGCAGCAGTGCATGTGTGGTCTCCAGAGAGTCCCTCTGTGGGGAAAAAAAGATCACAGAAGTGTCTCCCATCCATCTTGATTGTAATTGTGAGCAGAAGGCTGCTCAAAGTCACATAGTCTGGGTTTGTTTCCACTGACTCATGGCTGCCTCTGGGAACTCTGAGTAAATGCAGCTGCTGAGCAGTCTTTTAAGCTGTTTGGTTGCAGGTTGATCATAATTGCTATCACAGAGCCAAGGGATGCAGAGCTTTTATGCAGAGTTCATATACAATATGTTTAGTAGCCCAGGGGGGAGATTTCTGCCCAGTGATTCTCTCTGCACATCTGCTCACTTACCTCCTTTTTCCATACCTATTCTTATTACTAAGCCCTATTTCTCCTGAAAAAAAAAAGAAATGAGGGAATCTCAGCAACACCACAGAACCAGGTCACTCTTTGACACTGTGTCATTCCAGGAGGGAGGAAAAAGAAGAATCAAATCTGTAATTCTCCTCTTTGTTTGTTTGTTTGCTCAGTTGTACCTGTAAGAATCAAAGTCAGAGCAATTGTTGATCCCAGATTCAGCAGTGCTATGGAACCAGATAGCTCCATGTTGATAACAATGTTAGGTGGGCTAGTGCTATTACCTTTCTTCTGAAGCCTCACATGGTGTCAGACACTCCTCCATCCTTCTGGGACAGAACTAAGGGATCATTCCTCTAACACAATATCTGCATCTTTGCCACTGGTAAGATATTTGCTATGAAATACCTATGTAAACCAAAACACAAATGGGTGTTGGGAGGGAGAACTCTTTGCACTGTCATTTTTGTTTCCTGTATTATTACAAAGTTAATTCATTTTTTTTTAATTTTTACTAATTTTGTATTAAACATTGTGGATATAAAAGATGAACATATGCAAGCCATTTTATTCTAGTATTGGCTTCATTTTTTGAAAGAAAACTTGCCTCTGTGACCCTGCAATCACTGTAAAATTTAATTGACATATAACTAAAGTACTGCCTCTTGGTCATATGCTGTCATTATACAACCCTTAATTCACTTGTAGGGATCTTTTAACTGCATTGACTAATCCAGCAGAGATTACAAGCTAAAATTCAAATAAAAAAATTTGAAGGCACTTCATGCCAGAAGTATGCAGTAGAAAGGGCATAAAGAATGTTCTTAGCCCCATAATTATTGAAATTCCTTTTGTATTTTCAGAGAAAATTCTGCCCTAGAAAACCCCACCACAGAGGAGCAGTTCTGCATGCTCAGAAATATGGCATGTGACCATAGCAGTCTTAGCTGCACGTGCAAATGGGTGCCAGAGCACAGTCCACAGCAAAGACAATGTTTCCACCCACAAGACATTAACTGGTGTGTGAGCATTACTCTGTTTGCATCAAGTCACTGTGGAGCACTTCAGCTCACAACTGGGGAAAATGAGATGGGATTTTCAGTAGGTTTTCTAGTTTCAACCATTGATTGGAAGAGGATCCAAGGAGTTTTGAGCTTCCCACTGTATCATTAGCAAAATAAATTTAAGACATGAAGAGGGCTTGGATCATCCCCAAAAACATCACCTTGGGATTGCATAGAGAGCAGAACAGGGCTTGGCAGAACTGCTGAGGAAAGGGGCAGACCATTTGTTTGCTGGGTCAGACCCAAACCTCCAGCTCTATGATGTTGCAGCCTGTCAGGTAAAATGAGACAGAAGACCATGACTATGACATGATATCTAAAGTATATATGAAAAACTGGAAAAAATTAACTTAGATAAAAATAATGTATCACTCAAATGTTAGTCCTTTTGGACACAGAGTGAATTACTGCGTTAGTTATACATTCCTGTGAGTTGATGGACACCAGCTTGTGAGCCAGGCACAAGTGCTTGAGTATGGAGTTGGGGCTCCTGAGGTGCTTCAGAACCTCAGTGACCTTTGTTGAACTGCAGTAGCACAGAAGGTTGCATACATCCATCTTACTAACATTATAAATGGCTGAACAATTTTAATGTTGCCTTTCCCTCTAGTAAAACAGTCAGATTTAGAGCCACAAGGATAAACTTGACCTCTTCTTTCACACACTAGTAACTAAAGAGATGATCTCCAGGGGGCTCCTTCCTAGCACTTGTCTTTTTAAGCCCTGCCATGTGTAAGAGTTTGTTGTAGGCTTAAAGGAATCAAAGTGTAATGTGTGATGTCTTCCACCAGTCCCTGGTAATAATGCCAAGAAACTTAACAATTCTTTTCTCAACCTGAAGCCTGAAAAATAAATTACTCTAAATTGTCTGTACTGTATGTGCTTAATATTAGAAAAAGAGCACTTATAAAATGGCATTCAGCTGTGAGTTCCTTATATTTTCCTTCAGAAACCCTAATTCTCCAAAGTCATATTTGGTGGCAATTTTGTTCCTTAAATATCAATTTGGAATGGAAGTCCATCAGCTGCATCATCTCACAGTCTGATCAAGGCTGCTTCAAGCATGAGGCACATGAGATTTAAATGATATAGGTTATGCACAAAACATTACCAAAAGGTGCAGCAGTATCAGCTCATTACAAGATCATTCAGCTTCAATACAGATTTTCTAGAAGTACATCATAACAGGAAACTAATGGTTATTATTGCTGGATTGACAGCAGAAAAGTATTAATAGACAAACCACAGCCTCTAAATACCTGTAGAATACAGAGTGCTAATAACCAAAAAGTGTCGAGTTACTTAAGATTCAGTAAGGTTCATTAATGCTTGGACATAGATGAGTTATTTCACCTTTAGTAATTCTTCTAGTTGGTTCTTCCATTACAAACCCTAGGGTCTATACCCATAAAATGTTGAAAGTCTTCATCTCCCAGGACTAGAATGGCTTTGGTCTCTAACAAGAAGAGGACACAAATCCTGGCAGATTACACATCATGGTGATCACGGAGCTTTCCTGGGGACACTCAGGCTTCACAGACAAGGTCTACATGCAGACGTCAGGAGAAACTGCATGCAGCAGTTTGAAAGAGCTGTCTCCTGGGACAGCAAGAGAGGTCAAGTCAGCAAACCTGCCTTGCAGTCACCTGGCAAGCAGACTGAAGATGAGGGAAGTATCAGATGCAGCCTCTTCAGACTGCTGGACATGGACCATCTTGTCTTTTCTATATCACCTCTTTATAGAGGGATAAGTGGCAGCAGGGAGCCACCAGACCTGGGGTCCTTCCCATGGAGGTCGGTGCTCCCAGCACAACACTGTCAGGGTACCCAACAGAGGGCAGAGGGACAGCATCACCCCACAGGACACGATGGAAATAAGTTATATCAGACTGTGCTCAGGAACAGGTTGTGATTTCAACAGGTTTTTTGACTGAAGTAGGTCAATCTGGTTTTGACTGAAAGCAGGAACTATGACATTTCTTTCAAAAACTGAGCAGATGTTGCTCATTAAAGTGTGCAGGGCACAGCTGCTTCTCCTATTTATACAAAAATTCAGTAATTAGACTTTACAGCTACTATATAAGAGACCTCATTCAGTTGTCTTCTCCCCTTTGGGGGATTTTAGTCTCCTCTGTGCCACTTTTATGGAGGCTGCAAAACTTGAAGGCTTAGCTATATAGGTTGTTATTGCTTTTAAAATGAGAATGCAACATGGACAGGTTAATGGCTGATTTTTCTTGAAGCCAACAGGAGCTGACAGTCCCAATCACAGGACCTCTCACTCTGTCATCCAACCCCAGCCTCTGGAAGGAAAACAGCTTAGATGGAAATTATGTTGCTTCAGAAAATCAGTTTTCTATTAAAAGTCTAGTTTTCTTTTAATCAAATATAAAACTTCTATGGTCTTCACAAGTCATTATAAATTGGATAACCAGCAGATAACATGCAACTCAACCAAGCAGAAATGGCTTCTGTCATCACTAGACTAAACAGGTATGACAACAGAGAAAGTGGATAGAGGGACTACCTCCACTGGCTAAGCCAATACAACTACATAATGTGAACATGGGCTGAGGTGAGAACATCTCATCTCTGGAGATTTCTCCACTTGTGCATGGTCATCCTTTCTTCACAGCACAAGTTCTCCAGTCCCTAACCAGCTTGGAGCTCCTCCACTGAACTCACCCTAGCTTACTGAGGTCCTTGTGCTGGGTCAAAGCGGGGAAGAACTGGATCCAGTATTCTGGATGTGGTCTGATAACTCACCATCTACCAGCTGTGCCCCTGTTTGTGCAGCCCAGGAAGCTGCTGGCCATCCTTGCCTCCAAGGCACACAGACGTCCCATGCTCAGCTGCTCACCAGGGCCCCACGAGAGCTGCTCCCCAGCCGGTCTCCCCCCAGCCTGGGCTGCTGCAGGGGTGCTTCCTTCCCAGGGTAAGCACTGAGCTTTTCTCCTTTGGTATAATGTCCATTGTAACTGTCCACTAGATAAATGATTGAAACATACAACCATGAATGACAGGACCAGATTGAGAGTTTTGTCTGAATGACTTTACAGTGACATCCTTTTTTCCCTACATTTTTATGAATAACAGTATAAACCCACTGAACTATTCCAGGTTTATTAGAAATAACTAGCAGAAATCTATTTCTATATCTATAAACACTGATTAATTTCTCTGTACATACATATAACTTCATAACAGACCTCAATTTCATTGAAGCATCACATAAGCTATGCTGTTGGCATGCCAGTGTGTGTTGCTTTCCCCTTTGTCATACCTAACTAATGTATCAGTGATGAAAGAACCCCTTGGCCTCCCAAAGGTGGTGCAGGAAGAGCCCTTCTCCAAGACTTTGTCATTGCAGTCTTATTTTCCATGTAAGAGCATAATACAGGTTTAGAAATTGAAGTCCATTTTTCACTGTCTTCTACTAACCTCTGCAAGATCTTCTTAAATCCTGGCTATGTTTTTCCGGAGCTAGGTGATGTGGATTCTATATCTCTTCATAGAGCAGCATGGTCTCAGACACAACTTCCTGCAGGGTGGTGATCACAGCCAGCATGAGTTCAGTCTTTTTCCTGGACAAATGAGAAAAAAAAAAAAAAAAAGTGACCAAACTTTTCAACAATGTTAACTAAACTCAGGCCTCACAGACATCTCACTAAAATCCCTTTGAAAGCGTAACATAGGCAAAGGTGTCTCCAGCAAATTCTGCTTGACATCAGCTGGAAGCCAAGGTGATGAACATTACTGAACATTGCTAGCTAGTATGTCTTATATGACACTTGGAAAGAGATAAGTTATTATGTGAGAGGAAGGTGAAATATTTAAAATTCTGCTCAGAGTGAGTCTCCATCTTGTCTGGTATGTGGTATCAGAGATGTCAGTTTAAGCAAAGCTAATTAAAAGGAAAGCAGTTACACAATGTTTCTTTCACAAGAACACCTCCCTTTCTAGTAGTTTCAAGTTTAGGAACTTGCTTAGATGGAGTTTACATTTGGATCCAGATACATAACTGGCAATGATGAGCTTCTTAGTCATGAATTTGTCATTATTAAGTCATTTATGTTCACTGTTTCTGTAGCTTCATTTGAATGAGTGCCACAATTTAACTATGCTTTAAATATGTGAAAAAATATTCACTCATAGCATTAGTACAGAAACCCACCGTCCACAACAAAATTAAAATAAAACTTGTCCTTAAAACATAAGCATAAAATTATTCTGTAATGATATTGTTAATATTTTCCTCCTTTTTATGGTGTGGATAACTGTCTGTGTTTTACAATGCCAAAAATGGAAAAGGTGACAGTAAGTGTATAATTTCTTTCTGGTAGCTCCCTTTTATGCTTGATACAGCACGCTAGCATGTTTGTATCTTTCTAGTTGGAAAGCATCCATTATGAGAGGCACCCAGATGGAAGAGGGGCTTGTAGTCAACTCACCAGCGGCTGTGGGCAGCTGATGGCCAAGCAGGGGAGTAACCTGCTGCAAAAGCAGCAAAGACCCTGGCAGGTCATCACCCACTGAAGACACAGCCCCAAGCTGAAGCTGCTGAATTGCTCCTATAAAAGCATCACCACACAAAAAGCACCTGACTTGTTTCCATATCTGGCTTAGATCTCAAAGCAATTTGGCTGCTTTTATGTGCCACAGACTCTGATAAACATCCTGCAGAAGCTCAGCCAGATCCCACTTCCCCACCCCATGGGCTTATCAGTGAACTCTCACCAGTTCCTTATCTTTTCTGCTACAAGCAGCTGACCTGCCTCACAAGGATGCTCAGGGACAACCCGGCAGGAGGTGATTCAGCGCAGGGTGGGCATATCCACATGATCTCATCCGGGTGACACCCAGCACCCAGGGCTGCCCACAGCAGTGACCCCTCGCAGCTCATGGTGTGGGGCACCGTCGTGCAGGGACACCCCACAGCTCTGTCTGAGCTCTGCTGTCTGCTGTGGAGGAGTGCCCACCGTGCCCCATCTGGACTGGATCTTTGGAAACACTCAAGCCTCTCTCTCACACACACACACACACACACACACACACACACACAGAGGCTGGATTTAAACATTTCCATTAAGCAGGACATCCCCATTCCCCATACAGCAAGAAGCTGGCTCTAAATGCTCCTGTCAGAAAGGTCATGCTCAAATCATTCGAAAAAGCTGGAGACAGAAATTTTATTCTTAACACTTGAGCCTTCTGTCACTGACTTCTGGCATGGGCTTTGGCTTGTTCCGTAGACCTCAGCTGGACCTGAAGAATCAAGTCAAATCTGGAAAAAATATGTTTCAGAAATGGTAAGACTGTAAAATGGCCATTTCTGGCAGTTTTTGAGCTCAAGATTGTATAGTTTAACATATTTCTAAGTAGTGACAGTGAAAAACTTGTCTTTTGAAGACATGTAATTTGCTTGAAATAAGCAAAATACTGATTTATAAAATAAACTGATGGATTAGAACAGCCAATTTTTAGTTCCGGCACTGATTCAAGCACAGTCTGTGAAGATTTCTCGATTTCACACAATCCAGACTGCAGACAGAACTTTTAGTTTGCTGAGCCCTGCTCTTTTTCTGGGTTTGCAACATGTGTGGTTTATTGTTATTTCAAATGTTTTTTGTTAAATATTGAGAATACTGAGATAGAATTTTCTTCCCATTGTCACATGACACATAATGGTTAAATGTCCTAAAAGGAATGTGTACATACTGTAAGCAATCCAAATGAGGTCAGCAACAGAAGTAGGAGTGAGTGTGAAAAATACATACATAAAAAATTCATTAGCACTTATGCTAATTAAATTATTGCACTAGTAAGAATGAAAAGCAAGCCAAGAAGAACTGATCAGAAGAACCAATGATTTGTTACCACTCTTATTTTCTAGAGTCCTTCTGTTAAACATTCGCATGAAAAGAAAGTGATCATAACTTCAGTAACCATTTTTGTATGAGACCATAAACTCCTGCATCAATTAAAGAAAATAAGTTGATTTTTCTTAGGGATGGACCTTGGTGCCAAGTGCAGCAAGGGTCTGGGCATGTTCTTGTGTTCATCAATCTATGTGCACCTCTCATTTTCCTGGTATTGGCAGATTCCATAGGTAGCACAGGGCTCTGCCATGCATTCAGAAGTGGTTAATTACCTGGCACAGATCTGGAAGATGGCTCAGCACTTTATCTGGGGACTCAGCAGAGCTGGGTGTAGGAGTCTGGTACACAAACCAGCTCATTGTCAGCATTATACAGCCCGGGCACATCCTGATGTTTTGTGGTCTTCAACTGATAAAGGCTTCTGAGCTTGTCTTTGACATAGATTAATATTGCCACCATTTCAAGAGTAAGGCATAGAGGCAAGGGATGGGCTTTGGTTGAAATGAAGCTGGTGGCTGAGATAAGATCAGAACAGGGATTCTCTGAGGGAGTGGTGCTCCTTTTCACCATTTCAGAAGCATTTTCAGTTCTAAGGACAGCTCTAGGCTGGACCTAGCCAGGCTCTCCTTCTTCACTCATTATTTGAGTCTTACATCACTGCTTGAGCATATTATTGAAACTGTAATGCCAGAAGAAGATTTATAAAATAAGGCTCTGTATTTTCATATTCTTTATGTTTCTGGATGGGAGGAAAGATAATGAAAGTGCCAGACACAGACATATTATTCAGCAAAGTGACTGCTACATCACAGAGACCTATGCCAGGGTTTGTGAACCACAATGGGAATAAGTGGATGTAGATCCACTTACTCTGTGTTTCCTTAGCATGCTTGGTTACCATCCCAGACCATTGCTATTCCACAGGACATAGCAATAATAGTTGTCCTACAAGTCTACCTGTCTGTATGCAAAAAAAGTTTTTATTTTAAGGATTGCAGGACTGATCCTGTGGAAACCACAAGCCTATTTGGTTTCTCTCATAAGTAGTGCCAGAGAGCAGGAAGCAACTGAGCATATCTCAGTAGAAAACAAGATGGCCAACTCATCTCTAATGATCAAGCATACCTTGTCTCTAGATAAGACAGGGTTTCCTCATAAGATCACTGGGAGCTTGTGAAAAGTCTAGTAACAAATGTGGGTACTTTTCAATAACATTTTGACAAAAGAGCAAGTAGGGCAGAAACACCACTAGCTGCTTTGTGAAATATTTATTTATTTTTGTGGTAAATGGCTTCAAATCTCAAAACTAGCTTTATCAATAAAGTTTTCTTCTGTATTCAGTGCAGTAATTTATTTCATCCTTTAACAACTTGAATCCTTTAGCTTTAGTTCATGTGTCATATGTTTTAGTTTTAATGAGTGTTTAGGTGAATAGATTTGGAATTCTCCATTCACATGGTATTAAGAGCACCTCCTCACCTTTTGTGACTAAGGATTTTGAGACTGTTGTTTGTGCTCAATTTTTAATGGCCGTATCCCAATCTGAAGAAGCCTACTGGCAATTTTCAAATAGCTGGTCACAATGGTCACATCCTAAATTTTCAAAAGTCCACAGAAATCCTATTACCCTCACACAAGTAATCAGAGTGTTCTTCACACCCATACATGTGGTAACAATGTTTTTGGTGTAAACAAGTTCCCTGACAACAGATAAGTACAAAATAGATTTATGTCTTTGCTCTGAACTCAGATCGTTAGGACATTACTAGCACAACAGTTTACAACTGTTACCCCTCCCAGTGTGGCCAAAGCAATTCTATTGGAAGCTTTGCTGTGAATAACAGTGATTTAGCAGTAGATAACCAAGTTATTTTTAGTTTGGTGCTAAATATGGAAGTTATAACCTACTTGGTGTTCCAGGCTGAGCAGACAAAATGGTTAAATGTTTTATTATCCAAATCAAAACTAGGAGATTTCTCTTTAGCACCGTTTACTTTTGGTTTTCCAATGCGAAAATGAAACAATCTTAATTTCCAATAGATTTGGATGAGTTTGGTTGTTTCATTTTCTATGTGCCACGTAGACTTGAATCTATCATAGCACAAATATAGGTGTCTAATATCCTTTTCTCAGTTTTATAAGACTAATTACCTCTTTAGGCTGTAATGTGGTCAATCGTATCTTCTTCGGACTTTTTGCTTATAATAATTTATTACATATGATTAAGCTTTGTAAAGAAATAATTTGTAATTGAATTGGCATAACAGAAACTAAGTGTAAAAAAACTTGGCAAAGTGCCCATTTTAGTATATTAATTCTGCCAAGTGACTTGATTATAAGATTGAACTGGATTTGAAAGATTAGAGAGATTTGGCTTAGAAGGACATGAAGGTTAGTTCCATACAGATTTTCATCTGCTTAAAGGGAGTCAGTATCTGAGATTTTGTCTGTACTTTTCCGAAGAACTCTTTCTATAATTTTCTTCTGTGTGGAAAAGGGTGTCAAAATTAAAAAATTAAATAAAAATAGCCGAAGATTTATTTCTATTAGCTTTGGATGCTGAAATTGATCCACGGGGTCCCAAGGTTTATTAACTCAGAAGCTTAGGTGTCAGGGCCTGCCAGATAACTGATCAGGTGACCTACATGCTGCAAGAGCGTACGCAGACTGATCAGGTTTAAATGTTTTTATTTTATGCTGCAGACTGTAGGCAGAGGAACATCGTAAAATTAAATCAAAGGGATCAGTGAGAGCTGCCTTGTTGCTTCTTTCACTGATTTTGCAGAAACTTTCTGCGTGTTTTAACTTCAAATCAGTCTGGACAAACAGTCAAAAATAGAAGTGACTGCCCACAGAAAGAACTAGGAAAAGCAGACAAACACAATCCTGATGAAATCAGCAGCCTTCTCAGGCCATCAAGTTTGTCTGTTTGATGGATGATCAAGCCCCGTTTGCAGCTTCTAATGCCTGTTTCATATTATCATTCATCAAAGGCCTTGTCAAATTCAAATGTATCTGCAATTTTGTTAAAACAGATTAAGAAAATCACTTTGTGTGTTTGCTTGTTTTGAGCCACACTATTATAAGGTATTACATGAACCCTATTAAAAATGCCTTGCTGTTATTCCATGATTGCATCTTTATATGCCTGCAGTTTTTTCTCTGCTCTTGTGGCACCCAGGTTAAACATTTCTATAATAAGCCCAAAGCAATGCGTGAAAGCAAAGAACCAGAGCTATCAGCCCAGTGCACCCAAAAATACAACTGAGATGGATGAGACCTCTTCAGTCAAAGATTTTGAGACAGAAATTGTGGAAAGCCATTTCACCATGGCATTTGATGTCCAGATACTGCCTAAGGTGAAGATTTTGTTTGACTCTTCTGGCAACATGAGCCTGTTAAATGAGCCTGGAAATTCATGCTTGTTTTCAGGTCTTCTGAAGGCATGTGGCTGGAAGGAGACCTCCAACCAAGGTTGCTATTCTATGAAAGCTTCATGCTCTGCACAGTGTGAAAGAAAACTGACACTTCCCTTTAACAATCAAAATCCTGTTAGGATGGCAAGAATCATCCCCGTGTCTTGAAACTAGGAGTAAGTTACTGTAATTGCTTTGTAAGACATTGTTATCTTGCAGAAAGAGGGCTAGGTTCTCTGTCTTTCACTTTCTCCTGCCCTTCTTTGGCTCTAATTAGAGCAATGCTTTAAGTAGGTATCACCCAGCAGAAACATCTCCTTGTAACGTGGCTGGCAATTCAGTAAATCTGGATGTTCGGGGCAGAGAATAAAAGTCAGGAGTACTGGGAGCTGCTGGATAATCAGTCTCTGCCCCCTTTCAGATGCTGCATAATGATCCTGCCAGAAAGATGAGCCAGGTGTGTGCGGGAAGGAGAAACCTGAACTACCACAGTCAATGGCCTGAGGTTCAGAGGTGTGGAAAGGAGCCCACGCAGCAGCTGTGTTTTCCCTCCAGGAGCCTTGGAGAACCCTGGCCCTTTCTGCCAGCCCCACGTCCTGGCATGACCCAACTCAGGGCTCGCAGCCATCACACAGCCTGGTTCCCACTGGGCAAAGCAGGGCAAGTTTAGTACGTTAGCTCTCATTTCTCTGTCCAGCTGACTGGACCCAATGCCAAACAGACTGGAGAGAACATCTATATGTACACCCTGGAGTGAGTTGGACTGGCGGACATGAATCAGGAGTTCCCTTCTCCCAGATATGGCAAAAGGGCTGGAAACTCCCACAAGAGAGAAAAAACACGGCCAACAGGGCAGTAACATTGTAAAGCTCCTTTGCCAGACCTGCTAGAGCCATCGATATTGTTTTATAACTAGCTTTCTTGTCTCTGAAAAGATATTCAGTAAACAAGGGTTGTGGATATGTTCCAGCTGTGGCCTTGATCCCAGGTGTTACCTCTGCACAGACCTCCTTGAGGTTTTCTTAGATGAAGCATGACTAAACTTCTGGATGGTACAAATTACCCAACTACTACAGGGCAAAGGGCAGGACAAGGGCAATGGACAGAGCAAAAGGTTTGTTTCCTTTGGGTTTCTAGCACCGAGAAGGTACAAGGTCAAAGTATTTTACCACCTTCTTCTAACATGTACTGAATTTACAGAAGAAAGGCCACAAAAAAGGTGACTTACAAGTAGAATTTAATGGTCCACATTTTGGTCATGGAGAGATTTTGCAACTGTAATAAATCTTAAAACAGATTAATGTATCTGCTGTTCTAGATGGAGCACAGTTGTAGGAAAAGGTACAAAATCTTTTATTCATAAGTCTAGCAAGACTGGGAACTCAATCCAATTGACTGTGCTGACCTACTTTTCATGAATACCTGATCTCACAAAGCCGTGCTGGTTGTCTCAAAACTGATAGTACAACAGGTGAACATGCCTTCCTGGCCACTTCAGAGTAGTGAGCTCCAGTGTTTTCTTTGTGTTTTATTTTAATTCATTGCAGTGATAGAATGATTTTTCTTTTATTTTTAGTATCTCTTTTTGGTCAGACTTGCTGGCTTAGTACTTGCTGAATGTAAAAAGCTTTTAACATGAAGCATTAAAATATTGTTGCTGTCTTTCTTGCAGCCTGGAATTGTAGCTAGATTATCATCACTACAAATAATTTACAAAATAGACATGCTAGTTTATTCTATTATAAAACTATGTCCTGTCCATGATATACTCTTTCTGTGGCAGATTTCACCTATTGCAATTCAATATCCTGAAGTGGAAATTTCCAATCAATTAAGTCTTTTTAATATTAAATTATGGATACTTAAATTACTGCCACTTATTTGAAACCTCTTACAAAACAGACTTTGATATTCTACAGACCTTTGTATAAAAGATGAAACTGAATTTGGCATCCCTCTCCATTTTTCTTTTCCTTCTTCTAGGTAATAGGTTTTTTCTGTATGTTTATTCCTCACTGAAACATAGCAGTGTCCTTTTTTTCTTTTTTTTTTTTTTTTTTTTTTTTAAGAACAGCATGCTGCGTGTTACTTGCGCTAATGAATTGGCATTTATAAAGCAGAATGTATACCGTATCTAAGACGACTACTGTGAAAATGCCTGAGTTGCTGCACTCTCTAAATAGAGCACAATTATGGCATACGGTTGGAGTGCTTTTATCTGTACTGCCACTGCTGGAAATTTAACTGTGTATGTGACCTGAATATTTAGAGCTCAATGGAAAATTCCATAAATGTAGTGTAGCTTCAGAGCACCTAACAGCTGTTACAAATATTATACCGATTATACACCATTGCCAAATGATACATATGAACCCCTCACCCATCCTGGATGTATTGTCACTTGTATCGATGCAATATTTTAAAAGCCCCTTTGAAAAATGCAATAACTTTATGTGCTGGGTAGCTTGCATAATAATTCAGTGGTAGTTTTTCCTGTCTGTATATTCATACTGCTCCCTGGCTGTGTGCAGTTAATGTTCAAACCTGAAAAGACAGGAAGAAACTATATCATAAATAGACCATACTTACTGTTTGCTTTTGTTTGCTTAGTTTGATATACATGCTAAAAGCCACTACCTTACTGAACAAACACAAAAAGAGAGGGAGCAGCTCTTCACACTCTTAGAATGTTTCTTATTATAGTGGAACAGAGCAGAAGTGTAATATATCCCTGGATGCTCCCTTTCACTCTAACTTTTGACGGGACTACACTAACACCCCAGAGCATCGTTGTACTGTGAACTCCAGAAACAACAAATAAGAGAGTTTATAAGAGCAAAAGAGAGTTTGTAATGCATTATGTTTAAAAAAGCACAGTAGTTTAACCAAGATTACACAAGCTGCAGGTTGGCTTCTTATCTAATAACTCTTCTTGCCTCCTATTTAAAGTTTGGATTCTCCTGCTTTACACTGTTGGAACGAGTTAAAAGACCCTTCACTGTAGAGAGGAGAAAAGTTCTAAATGTGGTGCACCCAGCTGCTCTTGACAACCTGCTGCTGTAGCCCTGCACCAGCTGTGTAACGGGACAGAGAAGGCGAGGAAGCATTAGTTGACATCCACCTGGGTGCCTGGCCCAACCTCAGTAACACAGAGGTACCAAAATTCACATAGAAGTAATGGTAGTCTAGCTACCTAAAACCAAGTTCTGTGTTGCAAAGTAATTTCTCTGTGGTGAGGACCCAGAAAGGTTACAAATTCCAATCCTTTGCCTACAGCTGATCAGGACCAACACTGTCCACATCAGTCCTGATAGTGATATTCTAGCTTTGTTTCACGGTCTTCTACAGGTGTCACCATCTCTCAAGGCCATCTGTCCCAGCATTCCCTTGTTCTTGCCCTTCTAAAATGTTTTTTTACACCTAATGTTTAACTTGAATCTTTCTTGCTGCAGTACATGCCCATCACTACTTGTCCTAAAGCAGCAGAAACAGAGAACAGATTGTTCCCTTCCTCACTGCAATGCTGCTTCTGCATGTCGCTCCTCACACTAACCCCCTTGTTAGTATTAATAAGAATCATTTCGATCTATGCAATGGCAAGAAGAGGACATTTCATGTAAGGGTCTGTCAGTAAAAACAGGAGACAGAGAAAGAGAACTATCCAACTGTCCAAATCCGGGTAATGGCAATCTGCCTCTGACAAATTACACAGCAGTCAGCATATTGGGACATGTAGAGGTAGAGCTAAGATTGATCCTTGCTCCCATGAAGATGTTGCAACTCATAAGGTTTCCCACAAGGAAACAGTCCTTGAGCACTCCTCAGCATCAGGAACATGATTATAGGAGACCCTTCTGAGGCTTAGCCTTAGGGAAGTCATTTATGCAGGCCAGATTTATTACAAGTACTTGCAAGTGAACACTTCTAGGAAGATCTGTTTCAATCAAATCCTGTTAAACTAATATGAATTTAAGGCAAACTAATGTTTACATTAGGTGATGAAAATTATTTTATTTATTGGTTCACTGTTTTGTATTGTGGCCACCTCAGATTACAATATGATTGCATCAGATAATCACACAATTGAACCCTCCACTCTATTTTCCCTATCCCTGTCTTCTTTTGAATAATGAAGAGGCATCAGAGCAGGTTAATGTCATTGACTATCTTTGTTCTTGTAATACTTTGCATCTTCTCCAGGTGTCCACCAAATTCTCTAACTGACCACAAATATCAAGTCCTATTTCAAGGATCAGAGTTATGACAAAGGTAGCTCTTAGAGGGCACCATGCCTCACAGACATGTCAAAATAATGTAGTCAAATCCAAGTGCCTTGTGGAGAACTGGTAATTCAGCCAAAGGTGAATTTGACCCCAGAAATGTTATTTGGCAGAAGATATAAAGTTTCTGAGTGCTAAATGAGAAAAATGTTTGGGGATATGGCAGGAGATATTTAACCAAAAGGATTTTGGGGGAAAAAAAAAAAATCACTGTTTTTTAGTATAACAAATGTTCTCTAGCACCGAAGATACAAAATAGCTCTGATCCGCCTCATGATCTCAGTAGCTTTCTCTGTTCTGTGAAGTGAATTACACAATGTCATTAAAACTAAAGCAACCCGTGCAACCTGCTGAAGCTGCACATAATTAAAATGCAATGGAAATGCCTTCATGCAGAAACTTACTTATTGTCATCCCCCTTTCAGGAGAGAACAGAATGTTCATGTACTGACAGAGAGAAGCAATCACCTCCTGCACAGAGGGAATGTTGCTGGTGGAGCAGGGACAGAGAGCAAGGCAAGGATCTGCTTCTTCCCATTACTCACACCAGCCCTAGGGTGCCATAGGAAAGGAGCCCACATGCACCGTGGTCATACACACCCAGAGAAACCTTCAGTTGCATCAGCAAAGCTTGTAACTCCATGCCCAACAGTTCACTAGGTACATACATGCCTCTCAAGGAGGCCCATGGGCAGCTGGAATACTGTCCAGCCCTCCCGTTGTCTCAGGGATGTAGAAAATCCTGGGCCAGGTCCCAGCATGGGATTTGGAAGGAAGCATTGTGCCAGCCCTAGATTTGGGTTAATGAAAACCTCAATGACTTCTGAGAGATTATTTGTACTCACTGGGAATGTAATTTAAAGGCCCAGATCTCTTCCAGTCCAAAACAATTAGTGTCATCTGTCACCTACTTATTTCTAATTTACAGTACTAATGTCACCTCTCACAGAACTTAGGTGAGTTTTCTAAATTTCATTATTATTACCTTTACATAATAATAACAATTTTGAGACTAACTGTACTTGTTAACTTAATTCCTAAGCAAAAAAGTTATATATTGTCAGTGAGAGGCATATTATTGTCTTTTTATTGTAAATTAATAGCTATACTCTCTTGAGATATTGAATACAAATCCTACTCTTATAGTGTAAAACATGTTAGAATTCATAGGCTTTCCTGGGATCAATATTTTGGCTTTACCTTGCATTTAGGACATAATTTTTTTCAATGTTGCACCTTGCTGATATCCTTTCTCCTGAGGCAACCCTACTGACATCATCCAAAGTCACTGGAAGTCATTGAAGAATCACAGAATCATACATAGAATGGTTTGGGTTGGAAGAGACCTTAAAGATCATCTAGTTCCAACCCCCCTGCCATGGGCAGGGACACCTTCCACCAGACCAGGTTGCTCAAAGCCCCGTCCAACCTGGCCTGGAACCCTTCCAGGGAGGGGGCAGCCACAGCTTCTCTGGGCAACCTGTGCCAATGTCTCATCACTCTTATAGTAAAGAATTCCTTCCTTATATCTAATATAAATATATGTTCTTTTAGTTTAAAACCATTAATAAAATCAAAACCAGAGACTGCAGAAACCTGACCCTCAACAATAACATCTTTAGTTAGCATTATCCTTCACGAAGGCTGGAGCACTGTTTTGCTAATTCTCCCAGTTTAATTATAAATCTCTTAAAAGCCCAGATCCTGGATTCATGGGACTAGGAATGAAGCATTTTACGAGGAAAAAAAAAAATACAGGATTAATGTTTGTGGAGAAAAGTTTGGAAAAGGGAAACTATGGTGGACTGAAATTCCACGGCACAGATAAAAATTATTCAAATTTTATTTTAAAGCCTTTCTGTTTTTAAAAACAACCTGAAAATTTTGCATGTCTCTGAATCATCACAGGTAACAAATCCTAAAACTGGGAATATTTGTGTGCTTAGTTCCAATGAGTTGTAAAGGGAATGCAATTGACAGCCACCATGGTTGTATTTGGATCAGTACATGGGTCACTTCATTTAAGTGAAGGATTTGCTTTCATGTGAGAGTGGAAACAACAAGTGTTGTGGTGTATTGCTCTAATGGGATAAATCTGGAATTTTTACAGAACCACCCGTACTTATCTCCTCCCTGATGACCTCATATATAATGATGACCTCATCACAAAGAAAATCTTATTATCTAAAACTGCCTTATCCCACCAATTGTTTGAGGTGAGGTTAGAAGGGAGGATAACTGGCAAGAGCAGGAGGAGTCAAGGCATCCTGGCAATACAAGTCACAGTACATACTGTTGACCGAGCCCAGCAATGACTATGTGGCCATGACAGCTGTTTAATAACCTCAATGAAAGGAGATGGTGTTTCCCAGCAGTTCTTTCTTGCAGGTGACAGTGACACTGAGTGATGACACCTGGCTAGGTGACACAGAGTGATACTCATGCTTGCGGCCAGTCTGGCAGCTGACATTTCTTGGACTGGTGCTGCTGGGTGCAACTCAGACCAAGCAAAGAGGATGAGGACTTAGTGCTTTTGCACTGTTGTCATAACCCATTCACCCTGTAATAGCAGCCAGCTATGCCAGCTATGGATTAGGACCCAGCATTTTAGGGGTCCTGTAGAAATGGTAACAGAGAAGTGATCCCTGCACTAAGGAACTTCCAGGCTAAATATCCATCTTGTATGTAGTCAGCTTAACTCCTTAAGCCACCTATCTCAAGCCCTTTCCCACCTAAAAGCACTGACAGTCAGTTAAAAGGATAAAAATTCAGTTTCGTCTTTGTTGTCAGCTCCTTATTTCATGTCTCGAATCCCATATGAATAGTTATTGACCCATGGTGGTTTTACTGTACCTTGTGATTTTTATTAATGTTACCTTGTGTGAAATAAAACATGGAATTGAGACAGAAAAAAAACAGGCAGAAATTATCTGTCCTGTGTTTCATGTATATGGTAAGAATAAACAGCAGATGTCAGCACTAATCCAGAACTTGAAATGTTCACATGGAATTTCATCAGACCTCACTCTACTGTCCTCAAAATGCATATGCTCAGACTCTGAAGAAACTCTTTAAAATCTCTGCTTGGAAACAAAAATATATTTCTATTTAAAGAATCTCAGCAAATTTTGAGTATCACTTCTACATGCTGAGTACTAGCTAGCAAGGGAGCACATCTGTATGGCTAGTTTTTTTGCCTTATCCTTGTACTAAAAGACCACCAGACCCATGCACTTCCCTAAAAATTAAAATGATTTTTTAAAAGTGGCTTGAGAAGAAATAGTAGTTTGGAAAAGGGCAAGTGCAAAGGTTTGGGAGAGACCTGATGAGCAATAAGTAGGTCTGAAGCTGAAGGACAGAGGGGAACCAGAGGGCTCTTGGTGCAGTCGACAGTCTGGGGCTGCGTCTCAACCTTGCTTTGGGGTAGAACAGTATAGGGTGAGTGAGTGAAATGGGTGTAAGAACATGGCTTCTGCAGCCAGGGGTAGAACTAGACTCCATATCTGCTGAATAAAATCTACAAAGCACTGAAGATTTCCTGGAAATAAAACATAATTTAGCGGTACAAGTACACACAAGCCCTGTGCATCTGCATGCTGAACTACATGAAGATGCAGAAATAGAACAGCATCATCCCTCCTTGGTCACCACCACTTTGAAGTCAATAGATGTTGGATTCCTTCGGGAGGACATGCAGCATACATTAATACACTGCATCCCAAGTCCTGGAAAAATTTCTAGCTCTTGAAAAGAAAGGCCAAAAAGAAAATCTTAAAATGTGCCACAATTTGCAAGGACATTTCCTACCAGCACAAAGCACAGTGAAATTCCTCAGGGTTTTGACCACTGTCATGGTTACTAGAGATACATGAACATGTTACCTGTGTTAGAGCCCAAGATTGCTCTTCCCAATATCTGTGGTGAGATCTCTCAAATCCTGCAGCAATCTGATGTCTGCAGCAAATAATCCCTGATAAGGCCGCTCCAAACAAGAATCTTTCAACTAGGATTTCTCCCAAAATAGGAGCAATTTTTATACCAACATGTGAAAATATGTGGGTTTATTCTGTTGAGTGTTTTTTTTTCTAGTTTTCTGAAGCATTTTCCATCAAAAACAACAAATTGCAGTCTTAATGGCTATATTATCTACAACTATAGCTTGTTCTCCAAGGATCACATGTTCCTTAACTGATACTGAATGAAAGAAGACAAGAAGTACACCCAGGGTCAATTATAAAAGTAAAAATAGCTTGTCTATTTAAAATCGTATTAGTTCTGGTTACAAAACCAAACCAACATCCGTTTACATTATGAACTTAACAGACTCAGATAGCTCCTCCTGAGCTGAGATCTAAGTCTCAGCCTGAACAAACTGGCAAGATGCCCAGAGCCACCTTCAGTTTTTAGCAAACACCACCACCAGATTACATCCAATTGCCTCCCTTGTCATTCCACAATCTTTGCTCCCTGAACTCCTTTGCTATATGCTATTTTCGCAAAAAATAAGTAGGCTGTTTTATTAACTAGTAAAACAATTTACTTTGATTCATCTTCTCTGACCAGAAGAACATAAGAGGTCATCAATCTTAACTTCCCTGTCAGCACGGAGATGTCAAACCAGAATTAAGTGGTGGAAAAATTGTTGAGGGATAAAGTGGAAAAAACAAGACAAACAGAATGAAAGGTGGTGAATTCTCTTTCTCAAAAGAAGGGATAAGAGATACTGTTGAGCTGCCTTGCTGCTACTTGATGCTCTGTCAGGTTAGAAACTTCATTTTTCATGCAGAATTAGAGACATTATGATACCTGAGAAGAGTTGCAGGCTTTTCACGAATTCAGAGAAAAAATAGAAAAGTAAATAAATTCTCCTGTGAATTAACAGTGCTTTGATTTCCACTTCTTATAATAAAAAAGAAAATCACCCTTTGCACTGTACATCTGAAATTAGCTGCATCATCTTTCCTTTGCAGGGTACTCCAGTGTGGGATTGCAGTCCTCTCCTGCCTTCACCTGTGAACGGCTCTCCCCAAGGTGTCTTCTCTCATCCTAAGTGATGACTGGCTCTTTTCCAAACAGAAGCACAAAAGACTGAATTTTCTATCTGTTGCAAGACTTTCTTCATGCACACCAGATGCTTTTGTGCATAACCCTGAGGGATAGGATGAGCTCTATATCACACTCTAAAGATGAGGAAATTCCAGTGGCACCATAAAATGAAATCACACAATCTGTCTACCATAAATAACCCGCATCTAGACTTTAGACATAAAAAGTATTATCAAAAACACTTCAGCTGTATTACTGTATTACTGCTCCAGCAATGACAGAATGAGAGCTGGATTGAAGCATATTGTCTCTATAACTGGTGCAATTCTCTACTCTTCGAAATCCCCACCAGCCAGAAGAAACTTTCAGTAGCTGATGGGTGACCTTTCACTTAGTTCAGTGTCAGGCAAGGTTAACTCCAAACTGAATACAACATAACATCCTGACAACACGTACACAAAGATGAGCTTTATGTCAGACTGAAACTTTTGTAAATACTAACAATTGAGTAAAAAAAAAAAGAATTTTAGCTACTGAACATATCTAGGAATCTGGGAACCACTGAGGACAGCAGAACAAATGCATAGTCTGTAGAAGGTACCGTCTTGCAGCATATCTTGATATCCAAAGACATTTCTTTTCCCCATCCATCAGTAGCTTTTCTACCCTATCTGGACAAGACTTCATCCAACCCTTTCTCATCAGAGATTTATCTCATTCAAACACTGGGGGAACAAATAATCTGTATCATCTGTCAATTGCAGGGGGGGAGGCTTATTATCAAAGTAGTGACGGCTTTGTGTCCCAAGTCAGTTTGGCCTCTCCAGCCATTTCACATGAAGACAAGCAGCAGTCAGAAGCTAGACCCTGCAGAAACCTTGCAGAGCACTTCCTCCTGATGGCCCTTCCTCCAAGACCTCCCAGGGAGGAGAGGACACACCTTCCTGTGCAACCAATGCCCACAGGAACCTTAAAATGAAGGGACTCCAAAGTCTATCTGACAGCAGAAAGCTGCTGACAGCTCTCAAATAATTAATATAAGTGAATATAAATACGAAAACATTATCTCAAAGAAATGATACAAGGGAATCACCGAATTTATTGAAGGTGAAATTTTATTAGATCTCAATTTATGCTTGCTTACTGAAATTGTTGTGGGCTACTAAAAAGTACTTATTGGTATACAGTAGACACAGATATACACAAGTGTTCTGGCTAAGGTCTAAAGGGAACTTTCAATAAACAGAGTTTATGAATGTAGAGATCTAATTTGTGTGCAAACAAGTAATTTTCCCTCTATACCCAAGGTCATTCATGAAATGCCGAGTAAATTAGGAGTGGGTGGTTCTCTCAGCAATACTGTTATACCCTTTCTTAAAAGGATCTTCTGATCATTCAGTAGCTCCTTTGTGTGCCTTTTATTCTTATCTGTGATCCCATCTGTCACAAGACCCTCCACATCCTTAAATATTACCTCTTTTCTGACCATTCTAGTCTAAAAGCAGATAAAATATTTGTGTCACATAAATACATGCCACATGGCAGAGTGAGACTGAATATGAGAATGCAGGCATGTGCAGTCACATAAAGACATGACTTCATACTGAAAAAGATGCAACCTCCATCCTTTTGCAAGGATACTATAACTTCTTGCTTGTCACTTTACATGAGTAGTTTATCAGAAAGACACTGACAGGATTGTGCCAACCAGCATTTTTGGATATGAACACAGACATATTTTTGGATTTTCATGACATTTATCTGGTTTTAAATATCAATAGTGGAATGTATTCTAACAGAAGGGTCCTTAAGCAGACTTCTCAGAAAAGCAGAATTCAGCTTATTCATTCATTCAGAGACATGAAGTGTTAAAGAGAATCACGCTTTCTGTCTAGTAAAGACTTTTATCATATTACAGTCTTTGTCACAGTATTATCACTTATACTTCTTTTTAGTAGCAGATTTCTGCAAAGCCATGAGCAGTTCTTTAATGTTTTGTTTTATCCTTACTAGCTGCCCACTTGTTCAATGCGTTATCTAAAGAAAGATTGATTCATTTCCTCCCAACTACTGCTATGAAAAGATTCAGGATAGTACCTGAGAGCCTCGTACACATTCAAGAATTTATTTTCACATCCTCTCTGTGAGAAAGCAGCTATTATTGTCCTTATCTTTGTACTTGGAGAAATAATGCATTGAAGGACTGAAATCAGATTTACTCTAAATGCCTATTTAGGTGCCTATTTTAAGAAAATTAGGGTATGAACATTACAGCTCCTGCTTTAAGCACTGCTTTTGCAGTAATCCCAATTCAAGCACTTGGGATACAGATTCCAGGTCCCTCTTGTGTCCCCGCTATTTATTCCTCTCTTCGTGGGCCAGTGAAAAGACATCCTTTGCTGCAAGATGTCACTGTTTCAACAAATCTTATAGAATCATAGAATCATAGAAGCATCTAGGTTGGAAAAGAGCTTTAAGTTCATTGATCTTAAAGTTCTTGTTCAGATCCTTTCTGGCCTTCCACTCCTTTTGCAATGATTTATATCCAGTCATCAGAACAGCCTTTGGTCAGTAGGGCATTGGAGTTTGGACTGATCACAGATCAGTGGACAGCCAGCTAAGTAGGGATCTGAACTCAAACTTCTCACTCCTTGCAGAGTCATTATACCAAAAGAAGCCAACATCATGTCTGTCAATACTTGCACTTAATTTTGAAAGAAGCTTGGTTTTGTCAGACAGGGTAAGTTTGACAAGTTACTTAACAGAGGCCCACTTAATTTCTGGACCACAAATGCTCTTGGAAAGGGGTAGGTGCTAAATTATTCTGCAGAGAAAATTATGGGAAATCCCAGGATGTCATTATGGGCATCTATATGGACATCCAGAGATCCAAACCACACAGAAGGCTCCTACTGAATTTGGGTGCCTCTAAGGTTGGATGTAGAATCTGAACCATGTCCTGCATGTAGATTCCCACTTTTCTGTCTTACATCCTTAACTGGACTTAATCATACAGCATGAGACATATTCATAGTGCTTTTAAATCTGTTCCCCCTGAATTTGGATATGTTTATTTGTTTATTTAAATATCAAAGCATTTAAAGATATCTTCCTTGTCATTATTTTATTAAGCAATACCTTGAACTTTAATAGCATCTTCAATGCAAATGTCATGTGAATGGAAACTACAGAATCAGTCTCATGGGAAATTCCAGAATTATTTATGTTGCAAATAAAAATAAGCTGTTAAAGTATTAAAAATGAGCATTGATTCAGTTCAGAAACAGAAAAAGCTTTGTTGAATTGATTCAGAAATTAATCATAAAACAAAACAAAAAAAAAAAAACAACCTTGGAAATTATAGTTTGAAAACCTGATGCTACCCTTTCCTGGCCAGTCCATATGTTTTGTGACTCTCCCACATCTATGTGACTCCTGTGACACTCTGTGCAGCTTGGTTAGAACAGAGTATCTCC
Source organism: Tyto alba (assembly GCF_018691265.1). Classification (NCBI taxonomy): domain Eukaryota; kingdom Metazoa; phylum Chordata; class Aves; order Strigiformes; family Tytonidae; genus Tyto; species Tyto alba. The sequence continues at coordinate 56,186,503 of NW_024881282.1, forward strand.
TACTTCTTTTGAAAAGGAGCTGAGCTTTAGATCAGGAGCTTCAGCTGCCACACACAACTAAAATCCATCAAAGAAAACTCCCAGCACTAGTATAACAAGTAGAATTATTCTGTCCCAGGTTTCTCAGTGGAAACACTTTAATTTACTCTTTTCAATAAGGAAAAAAATCAGTGGGAAAAGAACACATGTTTTGCTAAGAAATCATTTTGTCAAAAAAATTTGCAGACACTTTTAATTATGAGCATCAGTGAACTCTATACAAGTCAAAAGTTTTGTAATCAGAACAGACTATTATGCTTATCGCTTTTACCTCTGACACATGATCAAATCACCCAGTAATTCCTACCTTGAAATCAGCTATATATAGGTAGCTGGAGTGAGTGGTTTAAGAAGCCTACATCACTCTTCTGAACATGGGATGTTCTTGGTCCAACCCAGCTTGCATTAGTCACCTACTTTGAGCTCCTGCTTTGTGAGCAAAGGTGGCCTATGTGCTCTCTTTAAGGAGAGGGACCCTAGACCTGAAACACCCTGTGGAAATATCCACATTATTGGCCACCGAAGGAGCCTTTGGGCACCAAATTTCACATCTCAGCTGATCAATCAGAGTTAGGAGTAGTAAATCTGAGTGTAAGTGAATTTATCACACACTTAGTAACCTGTTAACATTTTCTTATGGTCTTAATAACCACTTTACAAACACCAATAAAATTTTTTACATTTTCCATACAGAGAAATTGAGGAGTGGGACTCTTGGTGGAAGTCATCTAATAAACAGGGTTAGAACACAGTACCTTGCTCTCGAGATTAACCATCTTTCTTTTGTCTAAGTATTTCTAATGTACTTCCTACCCAGTGCATTTTAATGTGCTTATTACTTACCTCATTTTCTGCTGACTTCTCCATTCTTTAATCCACCTACTTCAGTCTAGCTCTATTCCACTCAGTTGTATTTCTGCCTACTGCTGCACATTTTATGATGTATCTTTTTTTTTATTATTATTTGTAATAATCCTCTCCTTGGGTGTCCCCTTCTCAATACCTCAAAGAGGTATCTTCCTCCCAGCTTCTCTTTTTCCCCTCCATCCTGTTATTCCCTGTTTTGTTCCATTTATTCACATATATATTCTAGGACATCTTTGTGCAGGCCATCTTCCTGGCCATCTTTGGGGCCTTTCTAGCACAGCAAGATTAGCTGAGATTGTTTCAGCAGAGGCAGTTGTGAGGCCAGGACAAGCCCTTCACACCTCGCAAACTGCTTGTTTGCTCATCCATGTATAGCAGGAGCTGTTTTATTCCCAGGAGCTGTCAGAAGATCTATCTTTCACACAGGACTAGTGTCCCCTGTAAAATTCAATCTAAAGCCACAGGTGGTGCTCTGACAGCAGATCTCAGAGGCAATCAGCTGCAATAGCTGCAACCTTGGATGCTTAACCACTCCTGAAACATAACAATCACTTTTTCACCCAGAGATCTCTGCAGAGAACCAGGTTATGGTATCCCCCTTCACCATCCCTGATGGGACCACTGTCCCTGTACTGTTATACATCAACAGCAAAACCAGAAAATCATAGTATACTGCTTAGCTTATCAGGTAGACCTACCTCATCCCAGATGTTAACATGTCCAAGTTTTCCTTCCTACTTCTTACAAATGCATATTTCTGGTTCTTATAGAAATATAATACTCTCCTGATACAAGACCACTCATCCATACCATGCCTGGGTCCGATCCAGCACACCTAAATTCTGCTGAAGACACAAGGCCAACACCACTGAGGGATTTAGATGAAAATCCATTCTGGCTTGGCCAGAAATCCTACTCATCTCTGCCATCTCCTACTTATGCACCAAAACATCCAGAGAGGGATTAACAGCTCTCAAGCCCTTCCCCATGAGCCCAATGTCCCTATCACAACACACCATCCCTTTTTTTTTCACAACAGTAGCCAGTGTCACCATTTTCCCAAAAAGTGTGAAACAAACTGTGAACACCTTCAAGGTTACCTCCAGGTCTCCTCCATACACTGACCAAGCTGGAGAAGAGTCTGTGGCTGAGAGCCCTCCCCTGCTCCTGCCATGCATTCAGCTGAGGCCATAGGGCTGATGTACATGCTCAATGTCCCCCTGTCCCTGTGTGCTGAGGCTGTTCCTCACAAGGGTGGAGGTGGGCTCACAGTTCTCATCTCATTGCCATTTACTTGCCTTGGGACTTGGCAGACAGCCACAACACCACAACCAGCTGGTCTTTTGTAATTATCAACACACCGACTTTCTGTTTTTCGTTTTCTTTTATACATGATGGCCACAAAATTAGCCCATAGCCTCATAAATGCTGTTAGATGTTGTAACTTTGCTACTGTGTTACTCCTGATATGACTTCTGATTCTTCTATCACATTCTGTTGAAACAGGAAAAACTATCCCCCAGTTACTGCTGCAGCAGAAATCTATCCCATGCCAACAATGTAGTTAGTACTTTAGTATGGAGGAAATTAAACATTAAAAAAAAATATATATATTGTAAGATAGAGAAAACAAGAATGTTTAGCATATCTGTCTCCCCAAAAATAACAGCAACATGTATATTTTATATATAGTCAGGATATAAACCAGATCTCAAGGGGACGCTTTCCAGCTGGGCTCATGCTTTGCATGACTGATGATTTTAATATTTTGATGCTTCTAATTTTACAACCCTTTTTGTTTGTTTTAAGACATTCAGGAGGGGGGATTTGTACCCATTTAAAAACACTTTGAAAAGCAAGAATACTGGCCTAGAAATTCTTGGAAAGAACTCAGCTGTGCCATGTAGAAAGGAATAGCTTTGATATCTTTGAGGAAGTGTTCCTGCTGAGCTGGTATTTTACAGTTTGTTTCTGTCCAAACTGAACAGCTCATGCTGATTCATTAAGAAAGGAAATGTCTGTTCTTTGCCAGATCACACTTGACTATGCCAAGCTAGTTTAGCCGGGCACCACCAGTTCCTGTACATGGTATGTGCATAACCTCTCCAACATGGTCACATATTAAAGCCAGTGACAAAGAAATATTGGGAATGGTTTTGCCTTTAAGAAGGATGACTTCAGTGTATGGAAACACTTGCTAGAGTTGTACCAAATTCTAAAGATTTTCAGCAATGAAAACTTAATTCAAAACTATTTTTGATTAAGCAATGTAAAAAATATCTATTACTGCATCAAAATTGCAATGTGTGTTTTGGCCAGATGAAAAATTGTCTTTGTGCTAAATGAAGACTACTACTAATGTGAAACTCCTGGCTCCTTTTTCTTTGTTTTGTAACACCTCTGACTGTCATATTCCCTCTTCAGTATGTTCACCAGCAGCTCCCGACCACTGCGTACAAGAGCTTCTATTCCATTTAAGAGTTTCCACCTCTTCCTTCCCTTAACACACATTAGATTTTCCTGATTTGTAAAAATCCTTGTACTGTAGACGCAAGAAGTGATAAACAGCATCTCCACCTAACAACTGTGTTTCTTAACTTAAAATTTACCATAAGGGACAAAATTTCCTGCTGGCTGCCCTTCAGGCTACATTTGACATTTCCTTTATTTAAAACAATAGCTCATTTTCTAATTGTTTTACTAAACCAATGGTTTTAGTATTATTTTAAAAATGGAATGTAAGCATGTCTATAAAGGAAAGGGAACCTTTTCTCTCTGAGAAAATCACTGATGTTACAGAAGAATTACAAAATACCTTGGTCTTTAAAAGATGTATCTTTCAGGAATTAAAAGTGAGAGTAAGATCACCAGTTGGAGCAATGGGGAACATACAGAGAGACACAGGATCCCCTCCAAGTGAGCTAGAGCCCCAGAGCTGCACTGGGCAACGTTTCGGGGGGGCTGCTGTCTGCAGTAAGGGGCTGCCTTCCTGCTGCATTAACTATTCCTGATAGTGAATCTGTCCTCTTTCTTGCTGCCTTTGAGCTGTTTAAACTAACACCTTTTACCTCACCATTGGAGTGGGCTAACAACCTTTTGGAGGAAAATATTGAGTGCTGAAAATTATCTGATAGTTTAAACTAGGAAGTGTTAAAACCTCATTGGTATAAAAACATGGTAGGAAAACTGGACATTCATGTTGACCTACACCATTTACACCAAACTGACTTTTGACTTTTTATATGGTTTACCCAGGAGGCTCTCATTAAATCATCTGAGTTCACTACATGTCTTTTTTTTGCACCTCTGGAATTATAACTGTTCCTATGTAAGCAAGCTGGATAACACTGCATATGAGAGGGTGCAGAAGTCCATGTTCAGTTTCTTCCTAGAGCAAGGAAACAAGCCATTGCAATAGATCAGACATATCTGAAATTAAATTTCTGTCTGATCTCCCAACACTAGAGAGCTTTTCTTGGTCCAGTGTTTGCTTGCAAAATTATGTTAAATTATCCTCTTAAATGTGTGCATAAGATAGATGCATGCTTCAGTATCTTGGTGATACGGGACTGCTTGACGTAGGGACGAGGTGATATTTAGCCAAGCATTAGAGACATGTGAGGAACTGATGTCTGCCTCTAAACCTATGATTTACCATGGCAAACAGGGGCAAAAATGACACATGACTGTGTAGTTCAGCACAAAATTAAATCTGTGTGGGTGCATTTAATGGACTTTGCTCAAGATTGATAATCTATTAGTTGGGGCCACGCAGCTCCTGCTGGACTCATGGCATGAGCAGAGCAAGGGAACATCTGACTGCACAAGACCACTTAGACACATACTCACATTTATTGTTCTGCCTGTGAAGAAGTCATTGGTTTCCTAACAAGGCAAAGTGCAAGGTCCTGCACATGGGTTGGGGCAATCCTAAGCACAAATGAAGGCTGGGTGATGAGTGGATGAAGAGCAGCCCTGTAGAGAAGGACCTGGTGATATTAGTGAATGGAAAACTGACTGTGAGCCAGCAATGTGTGTTCACAGCTCAGAATGCTAACCATATGCTGGTCTGCATCAAGAGAAGTGTGGCCAGCAAGTCAAGGGAGGGGATTCTCCCCCTCTACTCTGTTCTCATGAGACCCCACCTGGAGTACTATGTCCAGTTCTGGGGCCTCCAACATAAGACAGATATGAACCTGCTCAAACAGGTCTAGAGGAGGCCATGAAGATAATCAGGGGGCTGTAGCACCTCCCTCATGAGGACAATCTGAGAGAGTTGTTCAGCCTGGAGAAGAGAAGGCTCTGGGGAGACATTACAGCAACCTTACAGTACTTAAAGGAGGCTACAGGAAAGATGGGGAGGGACTGTTTAACAGGGAGTGTAGTGATAGGATGAGGGGTAGCGATTTTAAACTGAAAGAGGGTAGATTTAGATTAGATATTAGGAAGAAATTTTTCACTATGAAGGTGCTGAGATACCGGCACAGGTTGCTCAGAGAAGCTGTGGCTGCCCCCACCCTGGAAGGGTTCAAGGCCAGGCTGGATGGGGCTTTGAGCACCCTGGTCTGGTGGAAGGGGTCCCTGCCCAGGGCAGGGAGGGCAGAACTAGATGATCTTTAAAGTCTCTTCCAATCCAAACCATTCTATGATTCTATGATCCATAACTTACATTAATAAAAATCTGCAAAATATTTCCTTTATATGAACAAAGGAAGCTCTATAAGCTCATCTAGCCAGAGGGCTAAACATACTTACCAAATTATTATCTTCTCCATCAGGCTATACAGATTTTCTAAAAATAAGTTAATTGTGAATTCTGGAAGTTGAAGAATTTATTTGAGCCACAAAAGGTAGTGGATTTAACTGGCTAAAGAAATAAGTATAATAAAAGACAGCTTTGACAAAGAGCAAGTCACTTTTTGAGGGATAAAACCTGAAAATTTGAAATAGCTGATATAATTTAAAACCAGACGGGACAAGATGCTTAAAAATCATATTTAACTCTTTCTACTTCATGACTCCAAGGTGCTGCTAAATTGAATAGGTAGATGGCAGCCAAAGTAATAACAGGTATTTTCCCTTGTTCTCTCCTTAGATATATATATATACATACATATATATACAGAGAGAGAGAGAGGAATAGTGATGATCCATGAGAATGGAATATGAATCAAAGAATTGCTGGGTATTTACTTTTCTATTTTACTCTCTAAGGCCCTGAGTTCTCCTAAGAATCAAGTGATCCCTGCTTTGTTCCTTGAGATATCAAGAAATTTTCATTAAAATTAAATTGAATAGAAATTAAGGATGAATGATGTTTAACTGATGAGTAAAATCATATTTAGCTCTTAAACACTAACTGGTTACAAAGCAGGATCTAGATGATATGTTAAGTAATTTCAAGTACTTAAAATGCAAGCAACACACATAACCCCTCAATGGAGATACATATCTATTTGCTACAGCTCCTTCTTCCTGTGGGCATGCCCATACCCACACTCCTTACATCCAGGTAAAGAAGTCCAAAAGATAAAAGAAAAGAAAACTAATGCTCATCCATGTATATGCTAGTGAACATGCGGGCAGATTCTGAAAGAACAATGCGCTTATTTCCTCAGCAGAAAATGTTTGGTACCTGGCACTTTCAAACCTGATAGTATGATTCTATTATACAGGTACTAAAAAAAAGTAAATTCCTCTTTTATATAATTTTGGAATAAATGGTCTTATAACACACACCAACATTTTGCAACAGTTAAGTCACAGCCATTAGTTCCCCGATGAACTAGGTTACCAGGTGTCCATCTTGATTTTCATGAGGTCTTCATATTTATATTTTTCTGGCACTTAACAATATCAGGTCTTGAAATGCTGCCTCTGATGCCTTATCTGCTCTGAAGTCAATAGCCTGCATTGTCTTACTCAGTTTTCTTTCCTTTTGCAACAAGATCAGGTGGCTAAGGTTTAAGATCTTTTGTAGGTACCTTTCAACCATCCTATGTTTCTATGATTCTATGGTTCTATGATTTATTTATAGCAACATCCACATGCAGAAGATTTTAGACACTTTTTATGGTAAAGAATAAAGAAATAGCTTTGTTTCTAATGAAACAAAAAAAAAATATGTGGAAACACTTTATAAGTTTCAACTCTTTAATCAGTATTAGAAATCTGCTTATACCTGGCTGAAATTTTATTTATGTGATTGCAATTGATATTTTTTCTGCAATTTCAGATGTCAAAAAAATGCAGTTTTTCAAATAACCAGTAATAAAATTGGATCCTAAAAATAGTGGTGAAAAATATTTTTTTAACTACAAACATAATAAGTTATAGAACACTAATAAACTACACATAAATTAATTTCACCAAATACATTGCAAACGATAAAGATTTGGAATAGCTCTGCAAAGAAATAAATCTATCTTGGATAAAATTTTGCACATGTAGAGTCAGGTTTTAGGTAATTTTTCTTTTTCTTATGAAACTTACAATGTAGCACCTTAGTGTAATGACAAATTGGAACTTCCTTGAAACATCCTCAGTTCCTTTGATGTCAGCCTGAAATTTCTTTTACAGATACAGTATATTCTTAAGGCTACTTGGATATATTTTTAAAGATGATATTATTTGTACTATGCCGTGCCCTTGATTCAAGGAAGTTGTGACCAAATATGTATTTACATGTTTTCCCAAAGAGATATTTTTGAAATGCAAACAAAAATCTGAACTCCACATATAAATTGAATGTTTATTTTTTTTCAAACTCAGTACCTAAGTGGGCTTTTTCAGCTCCAAAATCCTGAAGGTTCCTTTAGCTGAAATAATTAGGAATAATTATATTTTAACTATGCTTTAAATATTTTAATTTCTTCCCACTCTGAATAGCATCATTTAAACATCAACAAGTAAAATAGGTCATCTCATATTTCACAATAAAATAAAGCCTGAATAACCATAGTCAAGGTAACTGTTGCTGATTAATTTAACAGATGTGTCTCTGGATTTTAAAATTCAGTATCAGTCACTAATTGCAACAAAATTTTTATGATCCCTTTGGTCAATAGCTATGAGTTAATGACAAACACAACGAAGGGCAGGTATTCAAGTCAATGAGGTCATGTCCTTTATTTCTGAAGCTGTTTGCATTTTGTTCTTTAGCAAGCCAAGGCATATTGATTGCAATGAAGTGTTGTGCTAGGCTGAACTCAGAAAAAGCATACCTAGAAACACTGTTAAATTATCAATAAATAGGCTCCTTTTTTTCCATCCCTCGGAAACATGACAATCCAGCTTGTTAGTACTTTCCGCATATTTTCCAGGTGTGGTCTGTGGTCATTCAGTCTGACTAGATGTTTGAATTGTGTTGTATCATTTCATTCTGAGGTTATTTAATCCTTCTTTGACACTGGTATAACACTTTGGCCAATTTTGAAAGAAATTATTTTTTTCAAAATAAAAAGTTGCAATATTTAGCTTTTGAAAGTTTCTAAATAAATGCTGCAGTATTTTACAAATCCTTAGGGTATTTTTAGGCTCAAAATGTTTGCCAAAGTGGACCTCAACTTATGATTACTTTCAGCCCATCTCATATGCTTTTTTCTAATCTTGCTGGATCAAATACTGATCTATCTGTGGATTCAGAGGAGGACTACAAGCTCTTTAAGAACTATAGGCTGCTTTCCAGAAGTGAAAACAGCTAAAACGCCACTCCGGTGGTTACATTTAACTTTTTATTCTCCTATGCTTTATCTTTCATGTCATATTTCCAGAGATGCCCATGACAGGGAATAACATGGACAAGCCACATTGTTGAAAATTGAGTTTTGAAAAGAAAAAAATGAAAAGCATACCAAACAGATAAAGAATTTGGGCTCTTTGTTTTCTTATATTCTTTATGAATTGCATTTCAGGCAGAACTAGCCAGTCCCAGCCCCCACTAACATCAGGCTGTCCAATACTTCTCTCTATTGACCTGTGACGTACGTGCCTTATAATCTCATCCAGTTTTACTGGGTCTGGGTTCTTCCATCATGGATAATAAGTTAAGGAAAACATTTTATATGTCTATGTATAATTTTTATGGTGCAAATGCTAATGAGTGATCAATATTAAGTAAAAATATGATTTTTGTTATATCTTTACAGATTTTAAAATAAAATCTTAAGCTTTGACAGTGGCCTTCCTGAGGTGGAGGAATTACCTTCCAGAGCTGACCAAACAAAAACCTCTGAAAAAATATTACTGGACACAGGAACAGAAAACAGGGAAAGATCATTAAAGATTATGCACACTTGTAAAAGTGACGTGAAGTAAGAATCCACTGGGAGTCTTGATTCTTGCTTTTCTGTATTCTTTGAGTGCTTGAATGCACAGCCTTAAACTTCTGTTAAGGGAGGCCTGTGTGTGCAAGTTGACATGGATATTCCAGTATTGATTAGAAAATCATCTTTAAATACAGATCAAGAACATAAGGCTGCAACATGAGCTCACAAAATATCAACAGTAAGTAAATTATGTAAAAGTGATATGAGCAAAACAAACAATGTAGTTCTGCTCATTTAATCACCTTAGTTTCAGAGAGACTTAATTGTGAAATTGGTTCTGCAAAACAAAATTTTCACTAGAAATTAGCATTAAACATATACAGAAAAATATAGCTTAGGTGAAATATGGTACATCAAGTCTTTTCCTGGAAAAAAAGCAACTTATATTGAGTCCAGCCATTAATTATCCCAATAATATACAAAGCATGACAAATAATTTCACTGTTAATCACAAAGTCCTGCAGAGACTGCATTCTACTTCATGAAGAAATGCTTTTAACTTGAAGTGTTTAGTAGTACTGCACTTACCCTAAATATAACTCAACTCAAATTTAGTTCTTGCTTAGACTTTGTAACACTGTGTTTGAAATACAGCTAGCTTATTAACAGGTAAAATAGGAACCTGTTAATATAGGAACATATATATATGAAGAGGGATAATGCTCTGATAACGTTATGAACTTCCTGCAATTCATTCTGATTCTTTCTCTAATCACCTCTAGTACCTGCCAGTGACAGTATGATGGTGACACAGTGAATCTTTGCCTAAGCTGAAATAGAAATGTTAGTCTGGATTTTACATCATGATTTCTTCCTGAGTTTCTAACTGTTTTGAAAGTCTAATTTAAAGATAGATATATATAAGTGTGTGTGTGTAATAAGACATTGTAAATGGCAGGATAGGTAGCTGAGGCAAATGAGAAAAGTAGACATATCCTGTTTATGTTTTTCATACTGAATTCTTTCCAGAGCATTTGCAATTTATTTGCAAAGTTTGCAAAACTTTTAGGGGGTTGAAGCGAGGGCTACGTAGTTGAATTGGGCCACCAGAATCTGAGAAATTTTTTTCAGTAACACTGCCTAGTCCTCCTCTAATTTATTTCCCATAATCATACAGAAAGGTAGAACTCCTTTGTTCACTTTAGATTATTATTTTCTGGAAGATCACTATAATTTCCCTCCCTTGATTTACAGCACCAATAACCTTGTAATTTGTCTTATGGCTTCCCACCTTCTCTTTCAGGTAAGTATTAGTGATAGAGATTTTAACAGAGGTGGAGTAAACCTGCCTCCCCACGCCAGGGTCACCCCAGCAGCAGCTCACTCACTGGCTAGCACATCTCCCATGAACATACTAGTGCATTTCAAAGGTCACAAAGCTTGCCTTTAAATGGTAAAAAACCTTCTCAGACCTCCAGCTCAGACCACTTTAGGTGCTTGGCCCAGTCTTCTGGTAATATATGAAGGGGAGTTTGCTGGCTGTGGACCTTTGGCGAGGGCTGCCTGAGACATTCAGGAGTCTGAGTGTTGACACAGGGTGGTATCTTGCTATCTTATTAGCATGTCTGTCCTTTAATAACATTTTATATTACTTCTCAAATGAGTCTCAAGTTCAGGACAGGTCACATCTTGTTTAATACACACTGAAACTAGAATAAATTAACACAGATGCTTCTTACGCTATTCTATACTAAGATTAAGATCTGCTTTTAAAATACAGTCATCAGTCTTTTGATACGATATTGTTCCAGACCATTTAATCTGTATAGTTCCTTCAGAAAACAATATTTCTGAATGCTTAACAAAACATTCCTGGACTAAGAAGTCATTCCATATTTCACCCTTCCAGTCTCAGAAATCAACAGTGCTTCTTGCATGTGTGTTTTATTTTGTTTGGCTCGTTGTTTCCCTTAGTTTAGAGATCAAAAAGCAAATCTGTACTATAAAAATAAGCCCTGTGTGTGTCGAAAGGAAGAAAGGGGAAGAGGATGGGGAACATTTCATCATATATGGGTTGTATCTAGCAACTTTATTGACAGTGTGCTTCAGATGCTTTGCATTAAAACTTAATATAAAGAATGCTGAATAAGTGCCAAAATCAACAACATAGTTGGATAAATGGTATCACTGAACCAAAGTTGTGATTTATTCTGACATGAAATTGCTTTCCTGCAATTAAATGTTCATTATTCTACCCTAAGACATAAGTAAACACTGATCATAAGAATTAAAATTATAACAATGGTTTGTATAAATTCTATGATCAATTTTTATTCTCCTAGTTCTATGCTTCTAACAGCCATTATATAGTCATATTAGTATTGATAATTGCCACAGGCATAGATTAATACTCTATTTTTGTCTTAGTATCAGCCTGAACTCACATACATCCTGACTGTCTTTCACAATCTGCTCCACTATTTTCTTATTGCATGTTTTTTCTTGTTGTGTCTTCCCATCTCTCTTCCTTTGTCCACTAAGTCATGCTACCCTCTTGCTTGTCCTGTAACTAACATATATTTTTACAGAGGAAAACACAGGTGAGCTGAAAGGTAGGACTGTGGAAGGAGAGAGGGAGCTAAGGCACTCCTGAAAAAAAAAAAAAAGACACGTTGATTTTTCCAAAAGCAGGGGTAATGACATAGGTGCTGGAATACATTGGCTTGGAACACTGCAACAATTTCTTATCTACTTTTGCTGTATTACCACACATCAGTACCCTCAAAATTTTTTCCTCTTTCTAAAAATTTCCATTTGGTCTCTGACTGAAGGTGAAATGTCCTGGGAGGTTTCAACAAAAGAAAGTGGTAGATTTTTATGTGGACTGAACGCAAAGAAGCCATGATTTCCCAAAAATAAATTAATTTTAAAGTGCCAAAAGAATTAAACTCTTTCTGTTGGCTTATTTTTCTGTGATTTTGTACTTTAAAGATAGAAATCAACATAAAAGAAAACCTGGAAATACTACTTAACTGAGCAAAGTGTAATTGATATTTACCCAATTAAGAAATCAAAAGGCAGAAAATGCCAAAGGTTGCAAGCATAACCTTAATTCAATGAATATTTATTCCAGCCATAGTTATTGGTTATTTGGTCAAAATAAACGATGGTGTTCCCTACCCCATGTTTACTGAGCTAACTGCACAGCTCAAGCAGAAGCCACATGGGACAACCATTCAGAAATGGTCCCCTCCCATTGCACTGCCTGGAGCAGTAGACCATGTTTGCCCACGAGACAGGTTAACATTTTATGTACTAGTATGCTAGTCTCTTACTGAAGTAACAGAATATAGAGCTTTATGGAATTTGAGAGAGAGAAAATAAAGAATTGAATATAGAATATTGGACTTTACCTGCTCTTTTCTAACTGTTAACCATCACAATGTGGGTTTTAGTAGGCATTATCACAATGTTCACATGTGCAGGTGCAATCCTTCCTAAAAATGTTCTTCAGTGTGGAAAGACCACTCCACAAGTCTCAGCATCTGTTTGATGCAGTTTTCTGTATGCGATATGTATTCATACTGATTAAAAACATTTGCATCTTCTAGAATATTTAACCATGAAATAAAGAACAACAATTGTTTGTTTATTGCCTGTCTTCCCAAAGTGCATTTCACCTATGTGACAGACATAGTGTTTTAATTGCCGGATCAAGAGCTAAGAATTCAAGAAGTGCCATAATCATTTTGTCCATGTCTTTTAATCTGTTGTCCTACATATTCTCAGGTATGCAATAGTATGCATTATTTAATGAAATGAGCACACGCTCATTTGTCCAGATGTACATTTGCAAATAAAGAATGCAAAATATTTAATTATTATGCAGAACCCAATTAATTTCTGAATGCAATTTGTCTGCATAGTTGTTGGGTTTTTTTAAAGTTGGTGTAGTTAATTATGGTAATCCAGTAACATTACCTTGTCTTCACTATGATATAAAAAGCAATAAGATTCTCATGTTAAAATAATTTATTTTTTTTTTTCTCCTTCGGAATATATGTGGTTTGTACTAGATCACAACTGGATATTTGCAAGTCTCAGTTAATTTGTCTCATTGGTGGCCTTGGGCAGAAAAAAGGGATTTAACCAAGTGATTTAACATTATCTAAGCAAAAAATAAGTAACCATGTTCATATTATTCTTATGAGCACTTCAGTTAACCCCAGTGAGACTACTAATCTGAATCAAATAAATAGGATTAAGCTTTCTGATAACTAGCTAGTTTGTGTGTTGTCAGAATGGATGGCCACATAGTTTGAATATTAAAAATTTATCTAAGGACAGAATTTTGATTCTGAGGATCATCCTTCTAATTTAAATGACTGACAACTCATAAAATGCAAAGGTTGATCATGATAATGTAATCTAGAAGTTCATCCAATTCAAAAAAGACATTTTTCTGTTAACCAGTCTATGAATTTCAGCACTTTGACCCAAGGAATGTCTTTTGATTACACTTGAACAGCACCTAACATGCAGGGCTGTAACCCCAAGACACTCAGTGGCAGTAGTTTTGCCATTAATCACAGAAGGAGATAATTTGCAATTGAACCAACTGGAGCAGTAAGACCTAGGACAGGGTTACAACAGAATTCAATAAACCCTGAAAATTCAAAACTAAACTGAGACTTTGTCCTTTATTCATCAGATATCAGAAGTTCTTGCAACAGATCTTACATAACGTGCAGCCAGATGCTGTAATACATAAACAAATTTTATTGAGTTAAGAGGAAAAAGGAATTGATGTCTTAACTGTGAATGTCTTTACTTCCATGTGTTTGGTTTTATTCCTAAAAAAGAATTATCTTTTTGTTGGTGGTTGGTGGAAAAGCAGAGCTTTACAGAAGTTCAGTGTCACACATACATATTCTACCACGTGCAGATGTTTACTCCTCAAGCAGAAACAAGTGCAAATTCAAATTGCTGTGATTATTAAAATGAAGTCTCAACCACATATTTGCAGAAGTAGTCTACAAAATTGCATTAAAAAAAAAAAAAAATGAGTCCATCATACTGACGAAAGCAAGCACAAGACCCTTCTTCTAGAAGAAATTCTGTATAAATCTCCGGTTTGTTGGGAAGCTATTTTAATCTGCTTTTGTAATTATCATATTTTTTTCTTAGTCTACATGTCACTGCATATCCAGTGAGTTGAATTACATGTAAGATGAAAAATCAGGTTCCACTAAATTTCTGTTTCCTTAAATCCAGGGAGGCAGAGCAGAGAGTCACATTTCACAGGGGACATGTCAACAGAAGGGACTGTAAATGCCAGTGCACATTGCCCATGCCTCCGTTTCTTCGCCTGTTAAATCTGTCCTGTTAGAAAGTGCAAATAATTCTTCAGCTTTTCTTCTTGATGTTCATCAGGGTCTCCAAAAGGATTGCTGCAGCACTAGATGACAAGCTCAGTGCTGGCAGAGGGGTTGGTGGCACATGGGCTGTCAGGGCACAGCCACCAGCAGAGGAGGGCACTGCTGGACATCTGACAATCCAGGCATCAGCAGCTCACCATGAACTTTACGTGGTCATTTTCCTGCCTTTTACACATTTCCCTAGGAAGCAACAGAACCTTAGCCAACTATTTCCCAGAGTTTGAATTTGGGATTTTGTGGTCCACAGCCTGAAAGAACTCCAGGGGCAGCAGTCTTTGATATACATCATTACCTTTTCTCTAACTTCTTTAATAAATGAGAAATAAAACACGGTGAATTACAAGATTAAGCAGCTGAACGTGGGTTCTGCCAAGAGTGCTGAGACCCACTGCAGCCCAGGAAGGGGGTTTCACATGTGCCTTTGGATACAATCCTGTCTTTTCCTGGCCTCTCCTGTTACCATTTTCCTAAGAGAGTTTCTCTCACATACCAGGTGCTCCAGTTCTCTTCACTGACAGCAGAAGTACTTGCAGCTTCTGAAAACTACTAGAGCAGTCCCTGTTTGCATCTTTTTTGACTGCTACAGGACATTGCGCCCTCCCTGCTCTGCCCACATATCTCTAACCTGTGTAAACTCCTGTCCTTGCAAGGAGGGAGACCTTCTCCCGTGATGGGCTCCATGGAAGAAGCACACTAGACCCCTTTGTTTGAGTGCATGTGGGTGCCTGAGCCCCACAGGGATGCCCAGCCAAAGGAAGCTGGGCACCCCAGAGTTAAGTCTTTATGCTGTCTCCCAAAGGATTGTATATCCATCAGACTCTCACCACAAAGATATATTTGCTAACTATGACATGGAAGACTGATGTTCAAAAACACAAATAATGGAAGGTTTTATTGCTAAGTGCAATAAACTGGCTAAATGTTCACATTTGACCAGGACTGAGAAAAAATAATTAGGAAACTGCCTTCACTAGATTTCATCTAATGCCCCACCAATACAGAAGCAGAAGGGTGAGAATACATCCCTGATAGCGCAACTGTTTGCAGAGCTGTGTTGGGACCTGGCTGTAAAGAGATGAGTCTGGAGACCTCCACAAAAATCCACTCCACCCAACACACAGAACAGCCCCAGTACCAACACAAGCGTAGAGGTGCAAACAATTACAAGGGGGCAGCAACACCCTAATCCAGCACCGCCACCAGGGAAAAATGCTGTGCAACCACAGCTAGAAACACCTAAGCTTGATTGATCTACGAGCTGAGCTGGAAAGACCAAAGGGGAGAAGTGAGGGAAGGTTGCAGAGGAACACCAAGCAATAAGACATCCCACCCCAGTTCTGCTATGGGCATTTGTTTCAAACAACAGCTGTTTTCTATAAAGCTGACTTGAAAATTGGTATCTTCCTACTTCTGAGAGAATTTGTTCATTTCATCTTTTTATTGGCAAAATAACTGTTATTGCTTTTCATTTCTGCCAGCCCTGCAGAGCCACCTCAGTGCTGGGGAGGTGAACCAGAGTCTATTTTGGCAGAAAGCAGAAAGATCACAGCTTGATCTCTGATCCCAGGGTGAATTTTCAGTGCTGGCAGTCAAGGAAGTCATGGTTTTATTTGTAAATTAAAAGAGAGGTCAAGAGGAAAGTCATTGGGGAAAAAAAAAATGAAAAAAGAAAATATGGAACCCCACCATGTCATTTATAGTCTCTTTATAGATGAGAGCACAGTTTATGTAATGTAATTTGAGTTATAAATAATATTATTGTTTGTTTCAGCCAAAAAGCTGTAGCTCATTTAATTAAGGAATGGATGTGTTTGTTTACTTTATTGTACAATACATCTGTAGTGATAATATACGGAAAAGTTACTGCAGTGGCAAGGAAAAAGATAGTAAAAGAACTTATGCAAAGTATTTCCAACAAGAAAAAACCCAAGGATTATAGGGTCTCTTTGTTCCTTTAAATTAAATAGCTCAAAAAACAAATTGTAAAGAAAAAGAAATAAGGGAAGAAATGTGAATTGGCAGATTTTACTTTGGATTGCAATGTTAAAAAGGGATCATTTGTACCAATAAATTTGGGAGAGAGGCTTAGTCATTTCCTAAATCTGTTCAAAACCCAGGGCATCCCATTCCCTTGGTTGGCGTGTGGTGCATGCTCAGCAGTAAGCCATTCAATATTATATTAATCTTTAATGCTTACTTATTTCAAGCACCATTGATGAGGAATTACTATGTGATGTCAAACAGAAATGTTCACTGCAGAAAAGAAACATTCTTTTTCAAATATTGAAAAAGAAAACACCATGCAAAAACACAGATATAGCAAAATATATGTCACACTGTCCAGAAATCTGAGATGGCAACAGTGGAAGATTTGTGGTACTTCCCTGAGCCACATAAATGCTGACATTTAATTTTTACAAAGCTGATGTATTTTTTTTTTTTTTTCACAGAAAGAAAATAAGAAATTAGGCTCTAAGAAAAATAAAATATTAAACACTATAAAATAATAATTTATAATGTCAGATTGCAATTCATGATACAGATAATTTCCATCAAGAGTACCACAGGTGGAGGAAAAGTAAAGAAATAGATCCTTGTGATACAAGGGAATATGATTTGATTTTTAACGAACGGATCCACCCAGTGAATATCTACAGCAACATGTATAGCAGGATGTCACAGGCTATTTCTATGGCTCCCTAATGTGGCTGCCATTTTGTGTGGGGAAGAGGCAGGGGATGGGAAACTGACAGGGATCTCCCCCTCAGATCCAGAGACCAAAGTCCAAGCTCTGGTCTGTACTGGTGCCAAAGGCCATTTTCAATAAATCCAGTTATAAATAGAAACTCACTTGCTGAAGCAAGGGACTCAAAGACAGATGAATGTGATGCTGGCCACATCACACACCTCGCTGTCATTAGTTGCAGAAAATGGTATATTTTGGTCATGCTTGTTTGGAAAGCCACATAGGCAGCTGTTTGACTCATTTTGATACAGGTTGTTGAGGGCTTAGTGACCTGGATTTACATTATCAGGGACAAGTGATGTTACACATACATCCCTGTGATAGCTAATCACAAGGTTCTTAAGCTAATATAAGAAAATTAAAGCCAAGGTGGCTAGGCTATTTCCATTGCTTAAACTAAAGTAAATCTATAAACATAGGTCTCAAGAAGTAATCTAGATTGCTATTGTTTTACAATAAGTTTTGACCAATTTATTATTTCGGTCATCTGAGGACCACAACCAGCAATTCCTCATTTTGGGAGCTGGGAAACTTGTGGCAGAGGTACATTGGATCAATCTGCCAGGCAAAACCCAAGTCCAACTGGTAAACCTGAAAAGAAAACAAAGGGCACCCTCTCAAAAAAAAACAAAAAAAAACCCAAACCACCACCAACAACAACAAAAAAAGAAACAACAAACAAACAAACAAACAAACAAACAAACAAAAAACCACAAAATAAAAATAAATTAAAAAAAAAAAAAAAAAACAGACACCCAGAACTACAGAGATATCATTGCTTAGGAAAGAGGGCTAGTGATGTCAGAAAGCCACGGCACAACTCACCCTCTGAAAAACTGCCGCCCCAGGGTCACAATATGCTGAGCAAACAGGCAGTCAAAACTGAGCACAGCAACCACCTTAAAGAATCTTTTGAATGATAATGAAGATGTAAATTGTCACACAACTTCTGAGGCAGGCACTCTTCAGCAGGGTTTCCCTTCTCACCAGATCAGCAGCTTGTTTTGCACCGATGGGCAGTTATGGCAAGGGAATGAAAATCAGAGATTAAATACAGCTCCTGGCATTGCACGTCTGCGAGGGGGCCACCCATCCTGGTGTCCTGGGATCTTAGCTTTGTCTCCCCACCCAGGGAGAGGGCACCCATGCTGGGGGCATGGAGCCAGGGTGGGGGCTTCACCCAGCAGCACTCTGGCCCAAAGACAGGAAAGGTGCCCATGAACCCCGCCGCAGCCAGGTTTACCGGAGACCAGGACGTACCACCAGTGCACAGCCATGGCAGCAACCACCCCTTCTGTCGCTGTGCATCATCCCTTAACCCATAGATAAATAACCCGCCCTGAAAGCAAAGAAATAGGGAACCAGTGGCGAAACAGTGATGTAATAAAAATAAATTACATCTGAGTTGGATGAACTTCATCAGTAGATTTCTATATCAGATTTTTAAACATCTTCAGTGAAGAAACATGTTAGTAAGAAAAAACCCACTTCCTTTTGATGAAATGGAGACATGCTGATTGATGATGAGGTTTTGGGGCTTATTAAAATATCTTGAGGCTTTAACTGAATCTCTGTCTCTGCTACCAAAAATATTCACAATATATTTGAGGTTTTTACATTTCTGTACCAGAGAGAAGACCTTACTGAACCATCTAATTTTGGAATAGCATGAATTCTCAGGACCAATGAAGGGAGCATGCCAAGGTAATAAATGGTTCACTGCTTAGCAAAGAGGAAGAATGTGGGGACTCCAGCATGACAGCAGAGACTTTATACAATACAGCAGGAGTTTTAACCTTTTAACTTGATTGGAGTTGGCAATATTTGAGACCCTGTGAGAGGTACCTAAGAAAAACAAGGCTTTTATCAGTAGGATCAAATTCATTGGAGAGAATCCTTACTAATTCAAAATTCATTAGAACTCTGTAAATTTAAACTAGTTGAAAGCTGTTGTTATAATAAGCCAGTAATATGTGTGGTCAAATTAGGTAAAACAGAAGAAATAAAACTCATTAATATAACTTCTAGAAGAAACAGTGCAGTTTAAAACAAGAAAAAGCAAAGCATAACATAAAGATTGCCACAGTAGTAAGGATGGTCAACACGTATTTATTTTTATTCTAAAAGTTGCTGATTATTTCTGCTACGAAATATGCAAAACCTTACTTGTCCTGAAGGATGAATAAAAAAATTGTGCACATTATAGTACTCTCATCTGTGCTAATTGAACTTTTGTACTCAGCATCCCACTAGCTTAGATTTCCACAATCATTCTAAACATAAACTTCTCTATTTTTGACAAGTCTTTGGGGTCTATATACACATTTTTTAATCATATAGTTCAGCAGAATTGCTATGAAAACCTATAAGGACAATATGACACACCCCCGGATTGACCGGTTTGAGGCTGAGGAAGACCTGTAAGGTATAACATTAATCAAGCAAGTTCAGATCCTTAGTGAAAGAATGTTCCAAATAACACTGAATAGATTAATGTGATCATACATTTGGGGAGGTATATAGTGTTTATAGTGTAAAAATACCCTCTGAAAGATTTATAACCAAATCCCGTTCATTGGCTGGAGCCGCTCTAACATTTAAGGGCAGGGAGGGCAGTAGATGAGTCACCTGTGGCCCGAAACAGTGTGGCAGAATGGACATCACTCTTTGCAGGTCAAAAACCAGCAAAAGACAAACTTACAACAGCAGAGGAGTTTGTACACTTGAATAACATTTCATCAAACTGCACCTATTTAATACATCTTTGGCATATTTCCCTCTGTCTTTGGGTATTAATTGCAGGCTACATAACACGCATTTATCAAAAGATGAGTGATAACAGCTTGGTTCCTGTTAAAGGCACAGAGTGAATGGGACTGCTGCCACAATAGCAGGTGGGACAAGCTTGAGGAGAGAGGGAAAAGGGAAAGGAAGTGTTGAAATCTGCTCAGGGCTTTGGTACGTTGACATCCTCCATCAACAAGGTGAATATAAATTTTAGCCATGCAGAGGTTATTGAAGCTATATTTCTTGACATCGTGCTTTTCTGTTCTCCAAATTCAGCCGTATAGGTCTGAAAATTCACACAAGTCTGTGAGTTTTCAGGGTTTTGTATATCAAAGGAGAAATTGCACTATTTGAGCATGAAAGACAATGTGCATTCAAAGACAGAAATTTCAGCAATTTCACAACAATACCATTTTAATCCGGACCTGTGTCTGCTGGTATGTATTTCTCAGTGAATGTGAGGACAGTGTAACTAAGGCCATACTGCTAGTCTTACTCCTGCTAATTCACTCTACCTCACTTCTGACAAACCAAAAACCCTAGAGAATAAATTCTCTGAGCCTGTTCCAAACAAATCTTTTCATGTCTTCTCTATTTAGGAAGATCCCAATTACTTTAAAGCACATCCATACGTTTTGAAGATATAAAAAATAGGTTATACTGCTTACTAGGACTCCTTCTAATAATTATTATAGAACATAGAAATTCTGAATTTTAATAGCTGTATAAATTCTTCTAATATCTCTCTATTTATATGAATGCCATTGGAGCTGTTTCTGAGCACTACAGTAGTTGTTTGATTTCACATTCTCTTTCTGGCAAAAACACAGGTGTTTTCATAATTCGCAGTTGACATTTTAGCATATTAATTTTTTTCATACAGATCAGGATTTTTAACTCTTCATACCTGAGACATGTATAATATTTCTAACACATAATTTAGAACACTAAATGGAAGGATATCAGTCTAGAATACATCTGAACAATAACTGTTAGATCTTATAATTTCTCCTGCTCTGCTAAATTTCAGCATTTCAGAGAAATTCCATATATTGAAGATACCTGAATATTTTGCAGTAACTTCTTCTTTTCTCTCCTTATTAGTCCCAAGAACATGGATTTCATTCACTTATTGTTTTGTTCAGGTGGATGCATTCTTCATGTGATTTATTCTGCTGAAGCTTGGAAGGCTTGAAATATGATTAAAATGCAAATTAGAGTGGTAGGTGAACCCTTACAGTTCCCCTAAGATTAAAAATAATGCTTGTCATTGTTTTAAAAAAAGAACAATATTAAATTATGCTATTTTAACATAGTTGTGGACATAGGTCTGTTGGTCTAGCCCAAGATTCAGTGTCCATTCTCTCATATAAGCAGATAGCTATTAGAGTATGGCAAAGTCTTCTAAAGAGAAGCACCTCTCTGTTGTCCTGACGTTGATGTTGCAGGAAAGGTGCTCTTGAGGTATAAAAAAACTACCAAGTGTTGATCGTGTTTTCTGCAAAGTGCCAAGCTTTCTGCTGTGAAGCATAGCAAGTAATTGTTATTGATGATTATACTGGATAACACTTCAGAACGTTAGCAGTCGGCTGATTCTGTGGCAATCACATAATTATATTAAGTTTTGTTATTTTTGTGATATTCTATATAGGAAATCTATAGGTTCAAAGCCCCACTGTTTCCATCGACAATGAACATTCAGGTGCATTACTGCTCATCTTAGTATACTGGCTCTAGACAACCACAAACGTATATATCAGTTTGCATCCAGGTGAGCCACTATTTTGAAGAGCACCTAGTGTAATCTCTTCCTTTCTTCAGAAAATAGTGGAGGTCTTAAAATATCTAATTAACTGACATACCAGGTAGTTTCTCAGTCCAGGACGGCCTGGAGGAGCAAGAAAAGACAACAGTATTGCACACTAGCAAATTAGTAGAACTAGCAGCCTTGTCTCCAACTCTTCCTCCTCCAGACAGTCCCAATGGAATAGATATGGAGAGGAGGGAAGCTTGTAGCCCTGGAGTTGTGCACAGTTCCAGTGTTGCTCATGTGATGTTCCGGTGCTCAATCTACAGCACATAACCAATAGATTAAAGACTTTGGAATGTATCTCCCAAGAAAGTTGGTTAGCAGTGATGAAAGAACCTACTGACACAACTTTATGTGGAAAAACAGAATACTGGTTGTCTTCTTTATCAGCCTTCTCAGGTAATGTGAGGAAAATGGGTGTTTCCCCTTTACAAATGAGATCTGGGAAGAGGCAATAAAGTTGCTTAATATCAAGAAAAGACCAAAGCAGATATGATCATTTAAATCTTCCAGGAGTAAATTCTGCCATGAATTGTTGGGTAAAGTATAAGAATGATCCAGCAGCAAAAGCTTGATTACAGGAGGCACAGGAGCCACTGGACATAATCGGAAACTTGCTTTAGGCACTGCATAAGTGATTTAAAGTTGATGCATATAAACAGGCAACCTGCCAATGATTTTTGGTCAAGCTGGAGTCAATGGTACATCAACCCAAAAGCTATTTATTAAGATATAATTAATACTGGATATATTAAGGATCAGGCCTCCAAAGGAAACATGATAAAATTAAATTCAACACAGAAAATGCTGATATGAATCATAACATAAGGACTGAAAGGATGAAAACACTTACATAAAAAAACAAGCAGTAGCTTCATAAATACAATGACATTCTGTTCATGCAAAAGAAGGAAAGCCAACCTGAATAAAGATAAATTGAAGTGATACACATTAGCTGGTAAAATTAGCTGGTAAAAATCAAGATGAACACTAAGAGCAGTGGACTACAAGACTGTTCAGAAGAAAACCTTCTAACCTTAACTATATTCACATAATTCTACTGAATATCTAGTGGTGAACAGTAGTATTTTTATGAGACTTCAGGCTATCAGCAGGGGGAGGCCCAAAAAGGACAGGTGAATCTCCCAGATCAGTAGGGAGTGTAAGGACTCACAATGACATTTTAGAGGAGTTCAACAATGTGTTTGTCATTATTTTTTCCACAGTGAGTTGGGGAATTATCTAAACATACATTTTGAGGCAATAATCATGAGACAATGAAAATAAAGTCCAGTAATAAATCAATAATTTTCATCACATCAAGTTATGCTCTTTTTTGATCTACTGTATGGCAAAGTATTTTTAAAACACAATTTGGAATTGATAGATGTTTACCTAATATTCATGTGTATTTCTTCAGAAACATTTGCCGTATCTTAGAAGCAGCATATCTGCAATGTGATGCAGGGGTTGCTATGGTGAGTTCACATCCCTTATTTAATGCTGTACCTGAGTAAATACACATTGTAACAATCTCTGTTAGAGGTGCTATTAGTAAAGTTATGTCAGCATTTCTATCAAAAATACTTGTTCTCCTGTTGTAACTTGGCCAAAAGACAAAGAAAACTATTCCTAAACCAAATTCACAAAAGTCTTTGCACTCTCCTAGTGTATTTTTTGCACAGCTCTGATCACTTTCTGAAGTCCTCTGTTGTAAAAATCAACTAAAAAATCACTGGATTTGTTTCTACTATTTAGCACCTAGTGACTTTTATGACAGTTATGGGACTTTTAATTTAGAAAAACCTTAGAAATATGTGGGCATTAGTTTTCATTTCACTGTTTCAGTCAGTGCCAGTGGGCACTCAGTCATTAATTGCATTACTTGTTTTACAGTCCTTCTGTACTGTCAGAGTGGCATAAAGACACTTTTGTGTAAAGGAAAACCAGGTCCCTAGTTCATGTATTTAATGGCTCAGTTTAACTAAATGGCATCAGAAATTTAACTTGTACACTCCAGTACATTCTTTTTGAGCAATTGTTTGAGACACTCTCCAGGATAACACATAAGAAAGGAGTGCATTGCTGAAAGTAATCAAATACGTTTATCTTTTTGCACCTATTTATTTTTCTAATCATTTACTTCGAAAAAGAGTAAGTAACTTTCTGAGGATATTTTTCTGTATGAGCTCCCTTGTGTATGTCAATATAGCTCTTGCATTATGTATTTGCATAAATTTGTAAGTTGACCTGATTAAATGTTTTTCTTCCATGAATTTTTTTTTTTTTTAACTAAAATAACTTTTGTAGGAAATGCCTATATTTGGAAAAATGCCTTATACCAGATAATAATATTTTTGAAACAAAACTGCTACAAGAGGATTTCTAAATACATATATTCTTACTCACATTTATGCATTTTAAGAACCTGGGTGGAAAAGTCAAAATTTACAGTAAAAAAATAAACAACATTTTCCAACTTGCCCATAAGGTCTGATTATTATACTGGGACTTGCATATGTGCTTGCATGTTGACCTTGTGAAGACTATACTTTTAAGTGGAACAGTTTCTTCTGTGCTTCATGTCATCCAGTAAGAGTGGATACTCATTACTGAATTGGCTGAACAGTGAGGCTGAACAAATATATCTTTCCCGTAAGTCAGGAAGAACACGGTTGGATGGAGAAACTCAAACAGGCCATAAATGTACATCACTACCTGGTAATAAGAAGGGAAGGCTGTTTTTTGAGAATTTACTCCCATAGTCAGAAAGAGAGAGATGCAATGTGTTTCAGATGTTGCCCTGATATAAACTATAGAAGCTGGGGCTTTATACAGCATAAATCAAAGTCCTTCATGTTAAATGGAGTCATAGAGATCCTTGAAATAATTTTGATGGTGTTTTGGGGTGTGACTCCAGTTTTTAAGTGCTACAGTATTTGGATGTTACTGCCTAACTTGTTGCTCAGTTTCTGCAGCACCACATGATAGGACAGCACTAAAAGATGAGAAATAGATCATGCACTTTCAACCTTCTGCTGTAAGGCCTTCTTTCCAAACACAAGCCAGTATCTGACATTGAAGTATTAGGGTCAAAACTGCAACACTAAAACTTTTAGAAAATACTGTCCAGTGATATAAACAAAGGAATGATAGAACATAATGAATTCTACATGTCTTGTGGCACCTACCTATGAGTAGAATATGAATAAAGCACCAGCCTATTCACTTTTCAAAAGAATTATCACCATGAAGGACGAGTAATTAATCTTTTTTTTTTTCCATTAGCATCCTACATTAATATTTTCCATACCAGTTTTCTTCAGTCGTAATCATCAATGTATGAAGAAATCCTCCTAAGACAGAGAGATAGCATATTCTTTCTTTCTCTTCCTATATCTTTCCTTCATTTGTGCATAAAAAAGCTGGAGTGAGGAGGATTGGAAGGAGAGGGCTAAGTTCTACATTTAATGGTCTTCATTGGAAAACAGTTTTCAGACCCCAAGGGTGAATACCCATCTAATAACAGTAGGGTAAAGCATGGCAGCTCTGTCAATCTCATTCACAATAAGACACAAACGAGTTTTTCAAATAAGTGCATTCCAGAAAGTAGCATCTGAGTTATCTTGAAAAAAGTAGCAGAAAATAGTGTGATACAGCAGGGAAACGTGCTAAGAGCAACCTCCCACCATCCCTTGGGAAGTCAGTGTCTACATGCTGAAACAGTTGACACTTCTCTGGTTTCCTTAATGACAGTACTAACAAGAATGCATTCAAAGAGATGACAAGCGTATAGATTAAAAGAGCTACAAGATATGGAAAGGATCCTGGTCCCTACTTAAAAAGTTGTACCAGTTTGATACAATATTTTGTATGTACTACTTTTTTAAGGCACAATGGATTGTTTTGAAGCTAACTATACATTTTCATTGCTTTTGTTTGGTGATAAATCCAGCACTTCTTAGTGGAGTTCATCAGTGGCTAAGACTTCTTGTTATTACCTTCCTTATTCTTTACCTTCTTTACCCTCTATATTCTTTATAGAAAACTTATCAGGTAAATTTGGAAATATGATCTTATGTGTTACATCTTTAGCAAAAGCCTTAAAGACCACCGATGACACACAGATTCCAGATCTTGAAAGTCATGCAACAGTAACTCTTGGTACATAATTTGACATGATTTTAGTCTGTTACTGTAAACTATTAGTATTATAAAGCAAAAATTCAGCACCACAGTATGATAATTTTCATCATTAAAAAAAATCAATAGTATTATCCAAGTGTCTAAAGTTCAGAGAAGGAAAAGAGTCATCATCTTGTCAATATTTTGAATTTCACTTTCAAATCATGAAAGGCACAGCCTTGTGTAAAATATCAAATGCTAGAACATATCATAGCGAAAGGGTTCAGAGTTTAAAGGAAGTAATAAAAAAATTAAGAATTATATTATTAAGAAGTTATGTTCTCACCATCAAGGAGGGGTATGTGGGGAATGTGAAGTTCAAGGGCAGTCTTGGCTGCAGTGGCCATTAAATGAAGTACAAGATCTTAGGGCAGCGAGGAGGGTGCACAGCAAGCTCACTACCCTGGACTTCAGGAAAGCAGACTTTGGTCTCTTCAGGGATCTGCCTGACAGAGTAGAATGGGATAAAGCCCTGGAGGGAAGAGGGGCCCAAGAAAGCTGGTTAATATTCAAGGATCACCTTCTCCAAGCACAGGAGTGATACATCTCAACAAAGAGGAAGTCAAATAAGAACACCAGGAGGCCTACATGGATGAACAAGGAGCTCCTGGACACGCTCAAACATGAAAAGGAACCCTATAGAGGGTGGCAGCAAGGACTTGTAACCTGGGAGGAATACAGAGAAACTGTCCAAGCAGCCAGGGATCAGGTTAGGAAGGCCAAAGCCCTGATAGAATTAAATCTGGCCAGGGACACAATGGGCAACAACAAAAACTTCTATGGGTATGTTGGTGATAAAAGGAAGAGTAGGAAAAATGTGGGCCCTGTCTGGAAGGAAATGGGAGACCCGGTTACCTGGGATATGGAGAAAGCTAAGGTACTCGACAACGTTTTGCAACATTCTTCACTGGCAAGTGCTTCAGCCACAGTGCCCAAGACACAGAAGGTAAAGGCAGGGACTGGGGGAATGAAGAACTGTCCACTGTAGGAGAAGACCAGGTTCAAGAATGTCTAAGGTACCTGAAAGTTCACAAGTCCATGGGACCTGATGAGATGCAGCCACAGGTCGTGAGGTAACTGGCAGATGAAATGGATAAACCACTGTCCATCATAATTGAAAAGTCTTGGCAGTCTGGTGAAGTTCCTGCTGGCTGGAAAAGGGGAAACATAACCCCTATCTTTAAAAATGGTAAAAAGGAAGACCCAGGGAACTACAGGCCAGTCAGTCTCACCTCTGCGCCTGACATGGAGCAGATCCTCCTCGAAGCTATGCTAAGAAACATGAAAATTAAGGAGGTGATTGGTGACAGCCAACATGGCTTCACTAAGGGCAAATTGTGCCTGACAAATTTGGTGGACTTCTACAATGGGATTACAGCATTGGTGGATAAGGGAAGAGCAACTAACATCATCTACCTGGACTTGTGTAAAGCATTTGTTACTGTCCCACAAAACATCCTTGTCTCTAAATTGGAGAGGCATAGATTTTATGGATGGACCACTCAGTGAATAAATAATTGGCTGAATGATCACACTCAAATAATTGCAGTCAACAGCTTGGTGTCCAAGTGGAGAGTAGGGATGAGTGACATTCCTCAGGTGTCAGTATTGGGACCAGTGCTGTTTAACATCTTTGTCGGTGACATGGACAGTGGAATTGAGTTCACTCTCAACATGTTTGCTGATAACACCAAGCTGTGTGGTGCAGTTGACACACTGGCAGGAAGAGATGCCATCCAGAAGGACCTTGACTGGTTTGAGATGTGGGCCCGTGAAACCTCCTGAAGTTCAACAAGGCCAAGTGCCAGGTCCTGCACATGGGTCAAGGCAGTCCCAAGCACAACTACAGGCTGGGCGATGAGTGGATCGAGAGCAGCCCTGCGGAGAAGGAGTTGGGGATATTAGCGGATGGAAAACTGACTGTGAGCCAGCAATGTGTGCTCACAGCCCAGAAAGCCAACTGTGTCCTGGGCTGCATCAAGAGAAGTGTGACCAGCAGGTTGAGGGAGGAAATTCTCCCCATCTACTCCGCTCTCCTGGGGCTCTAGCTGGAGCACTGTGTCCAGCTCTGAGGCCCCCAACATAAGGACATGGATCTGCTCAAGCGAGACCAGAGGAAGCCCACAAAGATGATCAGGGGGCTGTAGCACTTCCCCTATGAGGATACGCTGAGAGATTTGGGGTTTTTTAAGCCTGGAGAGTAGAAGGCTCTGGGGAGGCATTACAGCAGCCTTACAGTACTTAAAGGAGGCTACAGGAAAGATGGGGAGGGACTGTTTAACAGGGAGTGTAGTGATAAGACGAGGGGTAACAATTTTAAACTGAAAGAGGGTAGATTTAGATTAGATATTAGGAAGAAATTTTTCACTATGAAGGTGCTGAGATACCGGCACAAGTTGCTCAGAGAAGCTGTGGCTGCCCCCACCCTGGAAGTGTTCAAGGCCAGGTTGGACGGGGCTTTGAGCAACCTGGTCTGGTGGAAGGGGTCCCTGCCCAGGGCAGGGGGATTGTAACTAGATGATCTTTAAAGTCTCTTCCAATCCAAACCATTCTATGTTTCTATGATTCTATGATTCTATGAAATACATTAAGAAAGTTTAGGAATATTACATTAAGGTCAGATGTCCAATTAAAGGACGAGCACTCATGCAGCATTTTAGTCATTCAAAACATTCTACAAACACTGACTTATTTTCATAAAATCATTGTGAAACAGGGAAGGAATTATCACACTTTTTTTCTTATCAGAACTGAATATTAGGACTTGAAAAACGTATCATATGTGAGTGACCACTGATGAGTTTTGCAAATAGTAGTCGTCAAGATTACCATCTAGTCTTGATGATTCATGTGATGATTTGGATTTCATAACCACCATAGACAGTTTCTCTATACACTATTATAAATGTTAGAATTAGCCCATTTTGCTTCAAGGTAAAATTTTCTTCAAAGTAAAAAGAAATTTCATAACATTGCAACAAAATGTATAACATCTTCCTGTTTTTCTATCTATTTAAGACCTTAGTTTACAGAACACTTAATTCCTAATATATCTCATTTAGTCCTTTTATTCTTTAATTTAACCAGCAATTAATTCTGAAAATTTAAAAGTCATATTTCAGAAATTAATGTTAAAGACATTGCAGAGGAGAAAAGACAAAGTAAGTTAACAAGAATCAGAAAATTCCACTATGAAACCAAAGGTTGAAATTTAAGGAACAAACCTTTACTCCTCAACCCCATCACAAGTCTTGTTAGGAATCATGGTTTTACCCTTCTGCTTTTAAACCAGATTAGTGGGTAATGTTCTGATTATTGAAATTGAGAGAAGTAAAATTGCTGGATGTTGCAGGAATATGGTTTTGTAGTATTTTTCCTTTTGACAGTGAAAAAATAGGTGATGATAACATTACTCAGACAGATCTTTCTTTGCCAGTGATCAGAATTTAGCCTGGATTAGTGTCTCAGGATTCAGTCCATGTTTCTACTTTATGGTTTATTGCCTACAGACACCAATGCAAGTGAATACACAAAGCAAACAGTAGGTAGTTGATGGACATTTTTAGTTTTGTTTGAAATAGGTGTCAGAACTCTGACACAATTTAAAAGCATGACTCATCTTGTACTTTTTCTTGTTTTATTATTGAAAACATCATTCCTGTTCTGAGAAAGTTTGGTTTTGTGGCACTCAGCATACTGTTAAATTAGCTCAGATCTTCCTTCATGCAAGAGTGAAGTGGTCACATGCATAAATGCTGCCCGTGGGATTAGAAGGGACATTGGATCAAGTCCTTTCTGAAAATTTACATTGATGGCCAATGGTGGAGAAGACAAGTGATACCACCTCAGCCATGGTCTATTGATGACCTACCTTTTGTCACTCCTGATTCCTTTCTTTATTTGGAGCTAGAAATTTTACAAAAAAAGCTCCAAGAGAGGAGCACTTTGAGAAATTTCTTCCCCTAATTAAAGTTAGGTGTTGACAGGCTGAAGGGATTCCCATCCAGACATTGGCAGAAGAATGGCTAAAACAGAGCCCAGAAAGGAAGTGTAAAGTGTGACTGGCTCAGGAGACACAAACTTTCCCCTCTAGGTCAAAGCATTGACCTTAGCCCAGAACAGGGGCAATAGGAAAATCTCTGTTATCACCGTTGCTGTTCAGGATGCTGTGTGAAATTTAGTGATAGCTAATCCAGCTGCACATATCATAAAACTCTTGTTATCATTCTCAGTTGTTTACAGATTAATGTAAATCAGAACCAGATCTGAAATGTCAAATATCTTGAATTGCACTGATATTTTCTATACAGCAATTCTTGTTTCCCTCTTCCCAAAGTGGTGAAGCTAAAGTAGCCAGACCTTTTATATCAAGCCAAATATGGACAAGAAGGAGCTCTATACACAAACACTTCTAGAAATAGAAGTATATTCATTTTCAGATAGAAATGTCACTGAGCTGTACACATCGACATTGCATCTGTATAGGAATATGGAAATTTCCCACCTCCATATTTAAATAGGACTATAGAAACTAAATTTCTCACTTATAGAACTACTTGCAATAACAAAAATAATTTTATCTTCTGAGTCTTGTTTTGCTGGAATGGAGGTGGGGAGAACTCCAGTTCAGTTCATGTTTAAATAGTGTCTTTGAGAAAGGATTCAGAAGCAAACATGCACTGTTGCACTGGGCAGCTGCTCTTGCGGATTTCCACTTAAACAAACATCTATTGCAAGGTATGTCTCGTAATGAGGTTGTTTTCTCTAGACTTTTTCTAGGGTCATGGTCATCACCTGGGAATTGTGGTTTTCAGACTTACGAAATTACTTATCGATATTTGTGCAAAATTACACAATAGTATAATAAACAATGGTGTATGAATGTGCAGCACATAAAAGTAAAATGTTAATTTCTTGTCAGAGTTGCTGATTTCCAGATTTTACTTCAAACTGTACCTAGCAGAGTTGAGTAAGTGACAAAACTTATAACATGTTAAATAGTTTGAAACATTCAGAAAAATAAAAAGACATGGAAACTAATGGTGACAAAATGTGATTATAAATACAGCTCTGTTTTAGCAATACTTGCATATGTAATTTCTTTCAACAGTCAAAAGCAAAGAAGCATGAGACTTTGCAGGAATGGTAACTGCTCCTTGCAGTGTGCTCGCAGACTTCCCTGACAGGTTCATTGAGTCTGCGGAGCCAGGAAAAAGCATATACTAATAGGATTTGATTAAAAGAAATACTAATTACATATTGGAAGTCAAGAACCATTTTTTCTTTAATACTTAATTTTTTAAAGAAAAAAAGCTAATATACTAACAGATTTTTATCATGAAGTATCATTTTAACCAGTATGGTAAATATTTTTGTTTTCAGCTTCAGAAAGGCAAAACTCTCCATTTTGGACTTCTTTTCTGAGTGCTTTTACAACTGTACAGAGTTACAACAGGATCTCAGCTATTGCCAAGATTCTGTACTCACTTCTGAGTCAGGTGCTCAAACGGCAGTGAAGTGTCTGGCTTCGTTTGTCTCTGATTTTTAGCAGCTGTGTTTGAATTGAGAGCTTGATTGACAATTATCTCACCTTGATTACCTAGGCTATGAAAAGATTATTTTGTGATAAAGTTACTTTTTTATCCCCCTTTTTTGACATTAGCTCTTACTTGTTTCTGAACAGCCACAGCTACAATTTTCAAAATTAAGTCAAAAACATTAGGTGGTTGTGGCTGGCATGACACTTCAATGTCTAGTAATGTTACTTCTTGGATTTGCCTATGTTGATGAAGCTTTAGCATGGATAAAATTCATAATCAGTTCTCCTCCAAGAGTTCTACTGAGCAAGGATTGTGATAAACTCTGTTAATTTAGGATTAAAGAGAGAATGAAAAGCCAGCAATAAAGGCTCTTTGATAGCAGTGGGGAATGAGTAATGGAAAATGTTCTTGCTGAGGACTAATCAGAGTGTAATTGCTAAAAGAACCAATCTTTCATTAATTGGAAAGGCAGTAAACTCAATCACTCACAGTGCCAAAATATTGCAGTTCAGTTGAAGAATTTTATTGAACTAATTGATTTAATTGTTTTAAGTAATGCTGCTATAAAAGTCATTATTAAGAAAAATTATTCTTAATATAATTTTCTGAAACATAAAAACTTTTTATGAGGCAAGTGATTTTCATTTCAAAAAAATATGAGACAATGATTTTGATTTGAAAGAGCAACTTGACTAGGTTATATTTCATTATAAATTATCAATACTTGATTTTGGATGTCATCACGGGTAATGTGAAGCACTTTGTAAGTGAAGGGTACTTTAGCTATGTTTAGACTAGCTTAAACATTTCTGATAACATTTTCTCGGAGTCATAAAATTGGTTTTATCTTATCTGCGTAATCTGGATAGGATTCCCTGGACCAGGGAATTCTGGCTCCTGCTTTTGCACACCCACCCTCCACTCCTTTTTAGCCCCAAGGGATCATTGTAGAGTGCTGTAGGTTACTCGCTAGCTCCACAATCAGTTTAAACTGGAATAAGCAGTCCTGGCTTACCTTCCAGTCCTCTCTCTGTCTGATTACTGCCATTTGCATCTCTCTTCCTTCTGCCAGATGTTCACGCAGCCACATGGTGAGTGGGAACAGGGCAACGCTCTTTGTTAAAACTAGCCTCCTTTTTTTTTTTTTTTTTTTTTTTTTTTTTTTTTTTTTCCTCCCATATGTATTTATGACTATTTGCAGTCACTGGGGAAGCAACGAGAGTGAAAACAGTGATTGGGTCAGTGGGAAGTTGGCACTGCCTCTTTTAGCATCAACATTTGCTTATGTTGACTTAAGGGAGTTGTGGGACTATAGTGTTAGCATCGCTCCTCTGGGATTCATACCCAGCCAGGGTCTGTGAAGCAAGAAGCAGGAGCCCAGATACGTCAGCCACTAGTTCCCTTCTTTTCCCAACAATGTTTGGACTGATTGAAAAACCTGTCTCATTGGCACCGGTTCTGATGCAATATCTCTTAAATCCAAAAGCAGAGGATGACTGCTGTATGTAACCCTATATGAACTGCAAGTGCAGCGTCCTGGACACGTCCATGTAATCTTTCTGGGTCTGTGACAGTGACAATAAATATTGACATCACTGCAAATCCAAGCAAAATGTTTGGGAGGTTTTCATGCCACAGTGAACCTTTAGTGTGTTTCTAGCAACATCCCATTGGTTATCAAATCACAGACAATCCTGATAGTGCAAGATTTGTAGGGGAAGGTAATGTAATTCATTAGATCCAATGGCAGAACTCAGGAGAGAACATTCACTTTTCAGATGCCAGGTCCAAAAAGTAGAGCTTGTTAGTCAGTCTTTCAAATATTGTCCGCAATCAATGAGATATCAGTGGTGAATGTGTTCCTGTAAGGTGACTTTCTTTGATTGCTATTTGTGTTCAGAAAGGCTTTTGGCAGATTTCTTGTCATCAAGCTGTGGAGTCAGTGTGGCTCAGGGGTCCAAAAGGCTCAGTTAAGTGCCTGGAAAGCCTCTTGGCCAAGGTTCTGCACAAATTCATTGCAGCTGCAACATGAAAATAGGGTTGTCATTACCGTTGCTTTATCACTGTTATTTTTAGCTATTACATATGTCTCCTGCGGCTTCTCTTGATCAAATGCCGTTATACTAACAACCACAGAGACTGGCAGTACATGACCATTTCTAACTCACATTTTTACGGAAAGAATAGAGCTTAAAACTCAGGAAATCTCACAAATTAGGACAGGAATTCATGAAGGCATCTTCCCCATGGAGTGCCTCTCAGGATTAGGTGTGGTACTGAGAGGTGGAGGACATTCTGCTGGGTCAGATATGGGCTACCGTCACGTGAGGCTGTTGAACTCAGTGGATCAATGGCTTGATCAGAGAGGGCAAAACCTTGCAGAATTTTCACAGTTTAGTCAGAGCAAAAGTATGTTTTGGACAAGGTAGCAGGAGGGATATAAAAACATGACAGTGTAATAAACATGTTTCAGCTAGTATAATAAACACAATTTGGAGCCTCCAGAGGTGAGCCAGATTTCTCTTTTAAATGAGGAAAAATGCACAACCAGGCATTGTCTCATATGACAAATGAAAATAATGAGCAATAACAATAACATGAATCATTGTTATAAGTCATCTGGTAACTTTTTTAATTTTTTGAGCAACTAATAAAACATTACAAAAAGTCACTACTATGGGGTAAGGAACACTATCAAGTATGTGGAACTGACAGAGACAAAACTTTTCTAGATAGGAAGTTTCAACAGAAAAAAGTAAAAACAAGAATGTTTCACACAGAGTATGTTTTTGATCTTTTTAACCCTTTTTGCATCTTGTATTTTTATGTGGCTTTTCTATATCGTTCATTCATTAAATAGCTGATAAATGTCAGCCAGTTTTCCTTGAGCACATGCATGTTTCCTTGCTGCTTAGCCTTTAATATACTTACTCCTGTTATGACCAAGTGAAATAGGGATATGCTACATCCCCAGTTTTGCAGATGGAGGACTGGAAAGCAGAGAGAGGATTAGGTATGCTAAGGACATCAGGACATCTTATTCTGAGCTGCTATGAGTTTGTCTACAAGGTGTCTTTTGGCAGACACGCACTGACACTGCCTATGCTCAAAGTCAGTCCAATCCACGGAACCTTTAGGAGCACAGCAGGGAACTGAAGCTTTGTTAGGCTGCTATGTCCCATACCAGTAGGTGTATGCTTGGTGTATTTTGAACAGATTGGGCAGTATGAACAGTGAAGAAGCTTTGGATTTTTAGAGCCTGAGCTGCCCACATCCTGAGCTGCTGAGCCCTACCTGGGTGAGGGTCACACCAGACAGGGCTCTGTGTGCCTTGGGGACCTCCCCAGGAAAAGTGGCAATGCCTAACACACTGGTGTGGGTTCTGAGTGCCACTCTGGTGCCTAAGCTCTTCAAGAATGTAGCCTTAGAGTTGAGTTCAATATGGCAGGAAAAGTCTGCAGAAGAAGGAATTCAGTTTTATGCTCTGGACTAACTGCAGGGCACCTGGGGAGGGCAGGACTGTGTGCACAGCGCTGCCATCTCACTGCCAGAAAGAGGTAACAGGCTCAC
This sequence comes from Tyto alba, assembly GCF_018691265.1. Classification (NCBI taxonomy): domain Eukaryota; kingdom Metazoa; phylum Chordata; class Aves; order Strigiformes; family Tytonidae; genus Tyto; species Tyto alba. Next base: position 56,221,752 of record NW_024881282.1, read on the forward strand.
ACTCTACTGGACCAGGAATGTATTGGTTTCACCTCTTTTTCATTCATTTTAATAAATGGGAAATCCTTGTAAGCTGTCAACACCCATAGGTCTCCAAAGGCATGCTTTTCCCCTCATGTAAATATAAACCTTTTTAAGAGTAGTACCTCATCCTGACTCCTAAAGAGCTGACTCTGGTCTCAGAGTCTAAGTAACGTGTTAAGTGCTGCGAAGTATTATACACTGCTCAGACAGCACAAATAACAGTATGCGTCTCCCGCAGAGTCTGCTAATGAAAGGAAAAGCTGCTGTTTTCACAGGCTGATTTTAATCGCATCTAGTTTATGTGAACACATTGTTATTTTTATAAACTGAAATGCAGTCACACGACCCTAATGATTAGTGATGAAATTAAGTTATCAGTGTATTTTTTCACATGTTTTATAATAACTTGTTGATTCTTAATGTAACAATGACTGAAATACAAATAGCCAAATCATGGATAACACAAACATGGTCAAGGACAGACTGGACAAATGTCTGTTAGGAAGAGCTTGCCCACTTGTTCCATCTGGGTCAGTGGTCTGATAAAAGTGGTGCCCTATGCCCTTGCCTGACTCTTTTCCTTAGCTCACTATGGGAGCTACAACTATGCTTGTGCTCTCCGTCAGGAAGCATCCAGGTGTTGCTAACTCTACTGTGGATAAACCGTGTTCTCTGCCCTTCTGCCTCCAAGGAGAGTCAGCCTCTCTCTTCTCCATATCCCTATTAGGTTGTTGTAGATAGCACTAATATGTCTCTTTAGCCTTCTTTTCTACAGGCTGACCAAGTTCAGTTCCCTCAGCCTCTCTTTGTATGTCTTGCATTCCACCACTGTCATGCTCTACTCCTTCTTGGGGTGGGAGGGACAGCCAAAACTCAAAAGTGCCTGATGGAGGGGAGTAATCTCTTCCCTGCCTTTGACCTTCTGGCTACACCCTAGCTAATAAAATCCAGATGGTCTCATGGGAACCCTTTCTTCCTTCATGAAGCCCTTCACTCCATGATCCTGAGGTGAAAAGTAGTGGTGGCCAGCTCTTATGTCCCAACTCGTCATGCAGGCACATATGGAGGCATTTGAGAGCTGTATACTACTGAACAAATATAGTCTTCTCTGGTCGACTAGACATGAACAAAAATGTATGTATGTGTTCCCTATTAAATGATGAATGATAAGGTCTGTGCAACCTGTGTGACTAGAAATGTATATATCTCATGGTAGATAACTGTGGACACATGTCATGGTAGACACATGTCTGATCATGCAATGGGGCAGGCATTGGGCACCAGGGAAGAGGGAGCTACAAGCAGGCTAGCTTAGTGAGTAATCCTGCTGGAAACCCGACTTACATCTGAAGGGCCTCCATGAGAGGTGGCAGCAGAGGTGGGGACCACCTGGATGAAATGTTCTGGTAGGTTGGATCTGAGCTGGACTGTTTCTGATGAATTGTTCGGGATGCAGGGATCATTGCAGCTGCTGCAAAAACTAGCTTTCTCAAATGAGGATGGAGACCAAAATATCAAACTAGGTTTAACTCCTTTTCACCCAGCAGATCTGGACCTGCAAGTTTTCCACATCTCAAAAGAAGAAAAGGTCTCAAAAACATGACTAATGTGCAGCTCTGGATGCTCCCAGGACCCCTGAGTCTCAACACTACTCACTGTCCACATCACAGGTGTCAAACCAAGGGTACACTTGAGAGCCTGAAATCACTCACTCACATTTGAGCAGAACATGGTAGCAGCTATGAAAAAACACACTCAGATAGCTGAAAGGGAAGTTCTCTACACTTAGCAAATGGCACAGTGTAAAGAGATTGGGTAAACTGCAATATATAGCTCCAAATGATCAGGGATGTTAAGATTTCTTATATATGTCAGTGTGGAAAGGGGCTAAGCTAAAGTGATCTAACACCTCAATATTCCTCAGTGAGCTATTATATTTAAAAAACATATACAACCATAGTATTATATTGCAAGTTATATGGCAGTAGCTATTCTCTACCTAGTGAATTCATCATTCCTCTGCCCTGCAGCTTTGTTTGCTCAGTCTGGTTTCATGTAGAGCATGGACAATATGTTCTTTCTAGCACACGTGAGCAGTTTCAGAGAAAACAATAGACACAGGCTTGCAGTCAAAATCTCCAGGTAGCCACTGCCTTCACTCAGGCAAGGCTTGAAGCCAGGAAAACTTGACAGTGCAAGATGTTCCCAAATGTGTACTGAAAATAAGGGAGAGGGGGAATTGGCACCATTGAGGTAATCTTTTTTTTATGTGAGGGTGTGGAACAACAGAAGTCCTGGGGTAAAAATCTAGAGAAGATGTTTTTGTCCATTCCTGACAACATTCAAATAGAAAGTAGGCAAAACAAATTTTGCATGGTAAGTCCTTCTTCTAAATGGTATAAATAACACACATACCCTTCCCAAAGCTCAGACTCATACCATCAACCTTTAAGAACCTGACTGAAGTGTATAAAAGAAGCTGGCTGGTGACCATAAGCCCCTTCTAGGTGGGCTGAATCATTTTCTGAGATGTTCCTGTCTCCCTCCATTGAAACTATACAGATCCTAAGGCAAATTTTCTCCTTTCTTAGTCATTGCAGTGAAGTGCCTCTTGTTAGGTGTTATGCAGCTGAACCTCTCTGTCTTCCCCTTCTTCTTAAAATATTGGGCAACAATAAATACTTACAGTCTGCACTGGCAAGAATCATTACAATAGGGAGATGTGGTAATGTCACAAAGAAAATATCCTGTGTCACCTGTAATGAAACTTAGTAGTATAAACACACTCAGTCAAAAAGCACAGTGGTAAAGCAATTAATATATTGTAAATTATAGACCTGATTCTGAAGCTTGTGTTTATTATAAGGATTCCTATTTCTTAAAATGAATCACTTGAGTTTTATTTAATATTCTATTTTAGCTCTTCCTCAATTCACTGTAGCCAGCTGCAAATGCAGATTTTCATACTTGCCCTGTGAAGCTCATTATTGCCAGAGAGTCTGGAATAAACTTGGGAACAAGAAGAAATTATGGCTTTGGAATGGAAAAACAGGATGTTGCAGCCTCTTTTCAGAACATACAGGTTATTCTGCTACAGAGAATTTAATATATTTACCGACTATACTCATTTTTGTTGTGCAAAATTTGTGAATATTAATATTTTTAAAGAGCACTTTGAGCTCTTTTGTGGATAGTTATGTATTTACAGTGTATATGTGAAGACAAAAAGATTTCTAAAGCCAAAACCTGCTACTCTCTCCAGCAAATCTCCTCAAGAAATCAATGGACTATTGAATTCCTCACTAAGAATTTTTTTTAACTTTCTCCTGATGCATGGAGTGCTGTTTGCCCAACGTCTGGCCACATCTCACCTAATCGCATTCCTGCCATCAGCAGTTTTGAGTGCATCTTTAATATCTTTGTGTTCCTGCTTGTGGCACTAAGCAGTTTCACAGACTCATCAGAACACTGGTTGGAAGGGTCCAGCCACCTCCACAAAGCCAGGCTGCAACAAACACCAGATCAGTTCAGATATGGCTTTGACTTGCAAAGTCTAAAAAACCTTCAAGGATGGTGACTCTGCAGCCTCTGCTCCCTGAGCAACCTGTTCCCGAGTTGCACTGCCATTCCCCTCATATCCAGCCTGAACCTCCCATGTTCTGGTACGTGGCTCTTGCCCGATGTCTGGGCTGTCTGGCACTACTGAGTCTGGCTCTGACACCTTTGTAACTACCCTTCAAATAGGTATAATTTGCTCTCATGCTCCCCCTTAGCTGCCCTCTGCCAGCTTAAACAAACCCTGCTATCCCAACATTTTCTATTCTGAAAAAATCCAAATGTTTTAGTCCAGCTGAAGTCATGTGGCTCCTTGGATATGCAGGATCTGGGTGATCTGGTTGAGATGCAAGAGATGACATTACCCATCTTGGCCTTAAACTGTAAAAAACTGTGAACTAAAAAACTTTTTTTTTTTGGATGTATATTTCTAAGGATAAACCATAGCAAGAGTCAGTTAATACTGAAATTACTCCTGCAAAAAGCATCCTAACCATTTTAAAGTGTGGATTTGGACCTGTGTGTAGGTGTGTGTAGCATCATGTGCTTTGAATGCAGCTGGTTTATCATCACCATGATTACTTTGACTTCTAGTGTACTGGTGAACAGCAGACAGACACAACAAAATAGCAAAATACACTTTTCTTTCCTCTACAGACTTGTTGCCTCAGCTGCAATGATGATGAGTACAGAGTGAAAACTAAAATCAGAGCTCCAACAAAATATCCAGCAACTTCAGAAGATAGTAATAGTACTTGAGTAAGAAGCAAACACAGACATCAGACATAAGGCTCTTGTACCAAGAGGAAGGTAATATGAGTTAGAGAGCAGCAGTTACTTCAAAATAAGCATACTACCATCTTTTTTTTTTTTTTTTTTTTTTTTTTTTTTTCAGTTTGTAGGCAGGAGCAGGATTTCCTGTTTGTGGAAAACAGGAAAATGTTAACAAAACATTTAACACAATTTTGCCCTCTAAAAAACAAGACCAAAATGCAGGGGATAAAAAATGTACTTAGTATTTTAGTAAAATCATCTCCTGAACCTTCAGTACCAACCTTATTTCACCCTAGAAATCCCTTTCACCAACCTAGGCTTCAGGCATAACAAAGTAAGCAGTAATAGGGACAGCAGCACAGCCCTGATCTGCTTTGCCTAAGCCCAAATCCTAGAGGCTGACCACCGCAGCCCAAGTGTGTGGGGCAGTGGCAGGCAGCAGAGCTTCCCCCCACTGATGGACTTCCCCTCATCAGTGCCCCAGTGCTCCCCATGTTTGGGGGACCTGAAGTACCAAGCTCTGGGCCAGCACCTCCAGTTCACACAGCTAGACCAGCTCATTTGTTCTTTGCCTCAGATGAGGGTGTTGAGCAATGGCTGGTAGGTTTTGCTTCCCAAAGAGCATTATAGTGTTCAGAAAATGGGACCTGTTGACATGGTGAATGTGGGAGGTTGTGACTGGAGCTCAGGGACCACTGAGCCCTTTTTAATGGCACTGTCACCACCACCAGCTCCGGTTCCTGTCTAAAACCTCTGCTCTGGAAACACCTTTCTAGTTACATTGTTTAGGGAGGCATCCACTGTGCAGGAAATGTGTCCTCAGTCCTCGGATCTGCCCCATCTGGAAAATTCTCCTGTAAATGACGGCAGGTATTACTGCATCACATGTTGTCTCTACGAGATGGTAGCTAGCCAAAAGGCACTAGAATAGGAAAGTAAAGTATAACATCTATCATAGTTCTAGCTGCAGTCGACCTGGTTTCCTCAGAGAAAGGGTAAACAGGGGTCTGGGCACTGCAGGAGAAACACTCCCTGGTGAGATGCAGGGTGGTCCATAGGCACCAATGTAACTATCAGAGCTTACATTATGATCCCACAAATTAACAGAGAAAGAAGAGATTTATTTAGCAGCTTTTGGAGGGGGGGTGGTTGGTCAAAAGTAGTAAACTTGGCCCTTCTTTGAATGTAAGAGAAGTTACTCTGGCTGCAGAATGTCTGTGGCAGAGATGCGGCTCACAGAAAGCTAGTGTCAGCTATGGACAGGCATGAGTGTGATGAATATATCACAAGGTTGTGTTTTCTTTTGTTCACTGTTTCCAACATTATAATCAAGAATTTAATCCTAGTCTTTGCCAGAAAACAAGAAAATATATTTTCTTTAAACGCTTGCATGATCTCAAATAATCCTAGCAAATACAAAGTTTTCTTTAGAAATAGGAAAATCAAATACATCCATGATGAAGACAAGATAGAAAGTGCTCTGCAGTCCTAGGGTTACAGTGTGTCTCCCTTCAGTCTGAAGGTTGGATAACCAACATTTGCTCTGCTTGAGAGAAGTCTTCCCTGGTGAAAATTAAGCAGTGCTTTCTAGTTGGGAAGAGGCAGAAGGAACTGGAAGTGTCAAGAAACCTCATGTTAATACAGCTGGCTCATCCTCTGCAGACAAAATTGCCTCCAAGCATGTGGATGGCACCTGCCAGCCCCACCTGCCCGTATACCTTATGCTGCCTGGCACCTTTGGGGCATCAGGTGCTGGGCAGGAGCACTGCTGAGCACCATCGGTCCCAATGACTCCATCCCTTCACACTCTGAGGAAAGACCCACCCAAGTACCCTGATACAGCTATAGAGAGAATTGTGCCATGCTGCTTAGGCTCAATGGGTATCAGACATAGACATCGACATCTGTGGTATTTGAAAAGGAAGTGAACTCTAATCTTGATTATAATTTTTTTAATCAGGTTCAAGATATGTATCAGAAGAGATTTTCACAGCTGTTGCTGATTTGTTAGTACATCTGTCCCCAAATCCCCCTGCTGTTTGCTTTATGGTTTACAATCTTATTTTCATTTGTTTAAAGAAATGTTTTCCTCTCCCCTGGCATTACATGAGACATCCACATGAACGACAGCACAGTGAGGAAACTGCCTACACCCACAGTCCTGTCAAGTGTGCAAAGCAAACAGGCACAAACGGAGCAGGACTGCCTTCTCCAGCCTCTCCTGTAGCTCTGCTCCTCTCACCCAAGCAATGGCATAGAACAGCTGGGTGCCAAACTGCACCTGAGAACTGTTTTAATTCATTAAGGACACTTATTCTTTGTCATACACTTTAGAGGGAGAGACTGTTTCCCTCATTAGACCAGCTGATGCAATGAAAAATATTGGCAGCTTTCAGACTTAAAGTCCTTTCGACCAATCTGAGACTAAAAATGTGTTCATTTTCCTAACTATGAGATAGCTTTAAAGCAAGATAGGACCTCTAGCTCTGAACCTTGCACCTCTTAATCTTTGGACTGTACTACTTTTGGCATCATATGGCATAACAGGCCTTACGATCACTTGCATATTCATGGGAATGCAGAACTGAGAGAGACAGAGCTTATTTTTGTTAAACTATTTGTCTGAGTCTATATTGGAACTTGGATTTTTTTGGAGGGGAGGAATCATGAAACGGCACAGCACAGCCGGTGCCGGCAGCAAGCAGGCAGAAGCCCCAGTCATGGTGGAATGGGGTTGGGTTCCCACAGGTTTTCACCCAGACTGAGCCAAGGCAGTCTGAAGTTCTCCACAGGGAACTCTAAGCATTAAAAATTACATCCCCTCACTTGCTTTCCTGCCTTCACAGTCAGGCCAGTCTGAGGGCTTTAATCACAAAGCCTACATGGGAGGGAGGGCTGGAGGGTTGTTTAGGTTTTTTAATTATGGTCATTGCGTAATTGGATAAAAGGTTGTAAATTCTACACAGGCAGATGACAGGTAATGAAATAGTTCTCCACAGGTCTATATTGCCATTAAATGAATAACATTTGTCACTTGCCATATAACTCCACAACTGCAATTACAGTAAATATTTCAACTGGGAAACTAAGGCACAGGTCAACCAGCCTATTTGAAAGCACACATTTCCAATCAAGTCCTGCCATGCACACCTCACTGCAATTGCAAGGTGTAGCTCTGTAGTTGCAGAGATAAGAGCAGTGTGGGACCCCTTAGTTATTTCTCTCAGATCCTATTTTCCAGGCTTATTACTATTGTGTTACTGCAAGATTAATGCACGAGCATCATTCAGAAATCAAGACTATCAAATCAAAGCATGATCAAGACTGGGTAAAACATTCTGCAGATATGCATTTTGTAATAGCGCTAGGCTCAGAGAGCAAATAGCTCTTGTAACTGAGATGTTTGCCCTCAGTGTGCTCCAATAAACTGATTTACTTTTCTTTTTTTTACCCTTTTTTTAAAAAGAGCTGACGCAAGTTTGTCAAAGGGAGTTGTTGGGGTGTAGCAGCTGTTGATTGGTTCATCTGATACACTCCCATTTGTCTTTAAATCACTGTCCAACTGCTCTAGGTTGCACATGAGCAAACTTTTCATTACAGGTGCAATTCCTAAAAGATACAACCTGCTTGGCAAACGAGGAAGAGAACCTGCTTGACTCAGAGGTAAACCTGAAGCTCGTTTTCTTTTCAATATTTGATCAATATATTTTAGATACTGGACACATTTTTAAAAATTGAGAATTAGACATGTATTAATCTGTAAATATACATGTAATATGAAGGATGGGCTCTTTAAGATTTACTGACATAGCAATTTACCTTGGCAAATATCTTTGGTATTTCTTCGGGAATTAAATTTAGTCTTTTTTTTTTTTTTTTGTAGAGCAAATCAAAACCAAAGCAATAGAGAAGCAGCAAAAGGTGTTTAAAACTGACCAGGCAAATAAGAAATGAATGCTTGCTTTCCTTTGAAGCTCTTAGCTAATTTATGAGAATTGATTTTTAAGACTCTTGATTTACTTAGATAACATTTCTGTAAATAAATGAATTTGTGAAAGGAGGCTTTGCATTTTAATTGTTTATTTCGGTGACAATACTTACTTCATTTTGAAATAGCTGTGCAGACAATAATATTATAAAGTCAGTGTCATGAAGATGAAGAATCTGGCAAAATCTGCTAAATCAGATACCATGGTGGAGCTTACAAATCTTCATACTGCAAAACCGATGCAAACGTTGATCATATCTGTGACCTGGCATTATCTGCCAGATCGTTGTCCATTCACTCAATGACCTAACTGCAGACTGAACAGAAATCAATAATGTTGTGAAATCAGATGCCAAAAATTTCATCATTTTCTAATCACTGCTGAAAACCATTACTTAATAAATGATGTATAACAGTACCCTATACTTGAAGAGAAAAATAGTTCTATAGGGATAAATAACTTCCCTCTAATAATAGGTGGATCTCTTTTGCAACCAGTATTTCCATTTTAATGCCATAGTTTAAGAAAAATCTCTTCTGTTCATCCAAATGCCACAGGAGGCAGCAAAACCATTGCTGCATTGAAGCCAAGTTTAAGGAACACTGTAGAGCTAAGAGATTTTTCATGTATGTAAACGAAAGGGGAAAACATCAATTTTAACTAAAGGGAAGGAGAAAGAAACAGAGAGCTTTTTGGTTACTTCTAAACTTACAAAATTCCTCTGCAGGGAAAGGAAGCTGGGCAAGTCGTGATGGGTTTGGAGGCCTAAAACTGGGTTTAAGAACCAAATTCAAAACTCTGAAGCAGAAAGCATTAAATCCCAGGGAAGCTAAAGCAGATGAACTTTGGTGTTTCTCCTCCAATATCATGGGCTAATAATCTTCTGGCAGGGCCCAGGCCTGCCTGACCTTGGTGGTTGTGCTCTGTCACACCATCACTGCCCCGGTGCCTGGCCATCACCCAGGAGCAGCCGTCCAGCTAGCACGAACCCCTCCAGGGGTGCAACGGAGCACCCATCTACCAGCCCTGGAAGTGGGCTTGTGCATGGTACAGTGTGCAGCTGTAGCCAGTGTTTTATTCTAAACAGAGCCAGCTAGTGCATCCCCCTTTTTCTAAATAACATCTCGCAGGTCAAGCAGCAACCCAAGAGGTGCAGGACTACCCCATTCCCTCTTCAGATAAAGGGGTGGCAGCCCTTTCCCTCTTGTTACTCATGGGGAGCACGTGCTACCAGTACCTCAATATCTTCCCAGACCCTTCAGTACCTGCAACATTGGGAAGACATGGATTTCCACCAATTAAGGACCAGCTCTGCCGAGTTCTGTTGAAGTTCATAGGCATCATTTGTTGTAATTACTATTATTAGTTTTTGCAGGATTCAAACCTAATACCAAGCCTGTTTCATGGGTCTCATCCTGCCCACATTTATGCCAATGGCTTTCAGCTTATGGCTTGCAGACCCCTTGAGCTCTACTAACTGCTCCCTCTAAAGTGACAACTGCAAGAAGCCAGGTTCTCAACAGATTTAATTGTGCCACCTGAGGCTTTGCACCTCCATCAGAAGACTTTTAGGAATTCACAGATTTAAAAAAAAAAAAAAAAAAAAAAAAAAAACAGAAAAAAAAATAAAATCACTGCTTTATGTAGTAATTCCACAGCCTCTTGAGATAATGCCCATAAATCAGATTACTTGTGTAAATGTTTGACAGCACAATGTCCAGATGATTCTTATTCTGTAACATGTATTTCCAGTCAATTTTTGCTCCCCTTTTCAAATTGTGTTTGCTGTGCTGCACAGACTTTCATCCTCAGCCTAATCTCTGTGTAATTTAACTCATGGCAACTTTTCTGCTTACTTTTCCTCTGTTTCCCAACTCTTTGATGATCTGTATTTTTTGGACTGCCACTTCTGGAAAAGATGCTTCTCCAACAAGTCTTAAGCAGTGCACACAGAGGGGATTTTACCCTTTACCAGAACAGGACTAAACACAGTCATATTTGTCTGCCTGACTTTTATATCACAGATTTAAAATAAGCATCAGGAATTGGAAGGATTTTATTTTTCAGACAAGGCAATGTCTGCATTTGAAGACAGATCTGTGAATGAAACCACAGTCGGGAGGGCTCCATTGGGGTTTTTTTATTATTATCTTTTTGTCTCCTGGAGTTATTCATATCCCAAGTGGGCAGAACCCCCCGGCCGCTGGAATGCAAGTACCGGCAGCTCTGCCCTGGTGCCCGAGTCACTTGTCCCCTCACACACACTCCCTGTGCGGCAGCTGAAAGGAGCAAACACAACCACTCTCTCTCGTAGGAAATGCACTGTGATATTGTTTTTCCTTTTCAGTTGGCTGGTCTGGGTGAATGTTTTTAGTAAGAAGCAAGGAAGCTGACTTCAATTTCTGTCACAGGGTCAGTTTTAACCTCCAGGATTGGTATATAAAATTTACGTTTACATTTTAAGCACACGCACTCTAATATTTTGCTACTACAAATACATTTGTAGAATTTCTTAAGAACAACATGTGATCATTAGCAGAGGATAGTGAAGGTCTGGTCATTAATCAAGGACCTATACATTCATAAATGTGAAATCAGGAAAAAATCTATCAAATAATTGCGTGTTTAGTGTCACAAAGAACCAGACAGGGAAATTATTTGTTGCAGTATCTGATACTGTTACTAGACAGTGCTGGGCTGTGTTTAGCATGTGATATTTATGAAAAATGTAATGGATCCAGCCAGTGTGCCTGATTGCAAGGTAGCAGGTAGAGTGCCAGGAATCTGCAATTCTGGTCCCAGGTGTGCCAGCAACATGATATCTGGTCCGTACTTGCTCCCTTCACCCGTGTGCTCCTTTGCCTCCTCAGCTATGAAATGAAAATATAAAATGCATCAAGGAATATCTTTGGGAAGGTGTTTTCCTCTTTAATCTGGGAATGAGCAAATGAATGTAAATGTGTATCTGCAGATGAGACTGTAACATAAAGCTGCTGATAACCCTGGAGGTGAAGGTCTCTCTGAACTCTGGTTTGTACAGTTTTCTTTGATCCATACAGAAAAGAGTTGAGCATTTATTCATATAATTTATAAAATACAGTAATTTTTCAGAGATGCTCACCTCTGTCAAATCCCAGTGAAAGGGCCAAATCTTCAAAACATTTAGATCTGTGACATTAGTCTTACAACAAATGATTCAAAGCACTGAGTGTTTCCCTTATGTTTTGAAGCAGTGGTAGGAAAACCCTGATATACTCATTTCATTTCTAACAGCAAGAACGCCCACATCACCACCTCCCAGAAATTCAAAAACAGCAGTTCAAGAAATTCTTTTCTGCTGGCTTTGTAATTTTGCCAGTTGCTGGACATCCATTGTGCGTCTGTTGGCCCCTGAACTTTTCACCATTTGAAGGAAGACAGAAGGGCCAAGTGCTGGCATAGAAAGGGGCATTATGCTTGCCCAGAATTTTCCCAGTCTGCAACAGTTTCCCTTCTTAATGCTATTACAAAGAACAAACACAAACCCAACGATTCACACTGCTTTATCCAATTTGGGGAAAACGCTAATGAGTTCTGTTGTGTTTTGTTTGCAGAACAGAGTGTTCTGGCAGTCCCGCATGGTAGAGAGGACCCGCAAGCAAACGGCGGGTGCTGTTTACCCTGAAGAAGCGAGTGTGTGTGCTGGAAAGCGCTGACCGCTCTAATGGATCGCATGGAGCTGCAAAAAGTCAACATCGAACTTGATGATCAGAGCAACAGTGGGGAAAGCCTTGAAGACAACTACACAGAGCTGGTTGATTCAGAAAAGGCTGCAATTAGGAGGTAAGCATTTAAATGGGAAGGCTGTTCTGTTAAAGCTAGAAAGCAGTAATCACAAACCAAGCTCCACTAATGGCATCTGGGACTCAAAACATTTCCTAGGTAATGCATTGAATTTAGTGCACTGTTTAGCTAGCATTTCCCTGCAGCACCAACCCCACCTTCTCTGCGGCCTGGGGGACAGTGTGCCCAGCACAGCAGGGACAGCCTGGGTCCCCCCTTGCCGACCACCACCGCCTGGAATGACCTCTGCAGGCTCCCAGCCCCAAGCACCCGCTTGGCAACTTCCAGACTCTCCAGTCAGATAGGACACACCTCAGTGAATACGGTCTCGGGGCAGTGCAACCTGAGAGTGCTGAGAGGGGGAACGCTTTCCAGGGCAAGGTATGGAGGGCAGCAGCTCACTGCTCCCATGGGGAGCCCACCCTCAGGCATTTCCAGCAGGAGCCACCATAGCACCAGCACCTGGGTGGCCTGAGAAAGACATCTCAAAACCAGTTACCAGCCTCCAGCTCTCAGCTTGCTGACCCCCCACCCTCCCAGGCATTTATCTCCAACAGGGCAGTTGCAAGGCGCTCAGTTCCTCAGATCTGAAGTACGTGCTCAGCTTTAGCACATTGCTGGCAGTAAGGAATTGTTACTTTCCAACATCTGCAATCAGATATAATTTGAAGATCACTGGGTTTAAAACTAAATTCCAGGGCGAGGCAAAGCAAAGATCTATTAAACATGCCATTGGACATGAGAATCTTACAGGAGAAAAGGGGGGGGGGGGTCAGTTCTGAAGGATTTTTAAATATTCATTGCCATGTCAAAGGAAAGCTTTCACTGAGAAAAGGCACTACTTGAACATAATGCATATATCAAGCCTTATCTAATACTTTCTTATTTTCCATCATGTTCAGTCCATTTGCTAGTGATGATGCAGAAAGTCAGAAGTTCCTTACAAATGGATATCTGGGTAAAAAGAAATTGGAAGAATATAATGAAGAATATGTAAGTTTTATTCATTTTTAAGAGTAATTACAAAGTAAATCTTATTGACATGAATCTTTTTCAAAAAGTCTCAGTAAACAAAGTTACTCTGGAGCTTGATCAGCATAACCTTGGCTGTGGAAGAATAAACACATTTTCTAACAGTGCAGCAAACCCTTTCTGTTGTCTTGCAAGTAAAACTGCGTCTTTCCTTCAGAAATAATCAGAAAAATTTCTCAGATCACACTTAGACTTTAGTAGCACCTATGTCATCTTACTCAAGATGTTCAGCCAGGATAGGTCTGCACCCATTTTTCTGACAGGAGATTTAGTATGGGCAAAATTTGTTGTTCCTATGTCAAGGTAGAGCTGGGCTTTAGTGTACACGTGCTTTTATTGTTTGTTTCCAGAGTCAGTGTAAATTAATTCACATCCAGTTGCATTGCTTTAAGGAAAGGACATTCATGTTTAGCTTTACAATGCTGAACATTACACCCTCAGTACACCTCCAACTCTTTAGACAACTCCACGTGCAAGTGGAAGCACAACACCGGTTCCTGGGGGGGTGCGTGTGGGTACCTCTCTTTTCAGGATTTAACTTTATTCAAAATTTTCATGAACTTGGTGCAAAGAAAGGCATTATTTCATTGGTCATGTTACACATTTTATTAGGATTGATCAAATAGAACCAAAAACTATTATTTATGATTGAAAGTTAAAATTAAGAGCCATATTCCTCCCCTTTTTTTCCTACTTGGTGGCAGATGTAACTCCCTCATACACCATCCCCTCTCTCTTAGTTTTTTGTTCTTTTCCATTCTCCTGGGCCAAGTCCAAGCCAAACAAGGCTTCCTTCTTTTCTCCCCCAGACACGCTTTTAGTTCCTCAAAGAAAGAAGTACATCCTACTTGGAGAAAAATTCAATAACCAGTGGGATTAATTTTTTTAAATCATCTGAATTTTTTTATGTGCATAATTGGGAAATATGTTTAGATAACAGCATGTATTTCTATAGAGGCTGGCCAACACAGTCACTTGTGGCTATGTCACCTCAGTTGCCTGTCGGGGACGTAGCCCTCCTCCCTGCTGAGACATGGGGAGAGTGAGAAAAACCAAACACCTACCAGCACAGCTGGCTTCAGGGGTAAAAGAGACTCCATATGGTGGCAAGCACCTGTGAGTTCAGGAACCATGACAAAGCTCCACCTCTAAGGGTTAAGGGAGCAATATAGGAAAAAACAGCAAAGACAGTAATTAGTCTGTTGTTCACAGTAAAATGCAAACTGCCATTTTCTCTTCTTACTCCCAACAGCACCGAGGGAGAGCTTCCTTTGGGATGTCCTCATTCAACCTCAGCAATGCCATTATGGGCAGTGGCATCTTAGGGCTCTCCTATGCCATGGCCAACACAGGAATTATCCTTTTCATGTAAGTACATAGAAAGAAAAACAAATAGAATATAAGTAGTGAGCTAAAGTTTTTGTGGCTAGAGAGGTACGTTAAGCTTGTTTTTTTAGCTGAAAAGTTTTGTAAGATCATCTGTAATGACAACATTTTAGCTGCGCCGCAAGGAACCATCCACTGCTGACAAACTACTTTTTTTTATTTTAGCCCTATTTTGTATCAGGAACACAACTGTGAATTGATACTGTGCAGTCAAAAACCAGAGGGGAAGAACAGTATACTGATCCTAAAATAATAACAGCAGTCTTGTTGGTTCAGTATACAAATTCAACAAGGGAAATAAATCACCCATAAAGTATATATTTACATCATCCCAGCTATCTAATCACTATGTAGAAATGAAAGAAGAATATTCACTATAAGTCTGAAATAGCAACATGCTTTGAATGCAAAGGCATTCATAGATTTATTCAGATTTAATGTTGCTCCCTCAGGTCTATTTGTACTCAATGTGCACAGATGACAACAATGGTATGTGGCTGACATACAGTATCTATACAAAATGGGTTTTGATCGACAGTAACAGATAGCCATGTAAGTTTTTTAATCTATGGTTAACCTTGTAAAATGAGACAGACTGTACAAAAAAAAAATTGGTTTTCTTTTTTCAATAACTGCTTTTAATTTTAACTGAAGTCTTAATTTTAATCCCTCATGAGCCTGGAATAAAGCATGGCAGTACTGTATGACAATAGGCCATTATTTTTACATTACTGAAATCTAACAAGCCTTTAAATCAGGTTGCATGACTATCTTTATACAGCTTCTTTCTTCTGGAGAATGTGTAACTATGACAGCAACAGCATTTGAAATGCTACATGTAGCTTACAGTTGCTAAGAAGCACCTCCTATGTTGCCAGTAGAAATTTTAACTGAAAATTAATTGTAGATGTAAATGCTGTCCTGGATAAGTACTTTCCAGCACCTGCACTCAAATGGTGTAGATCTAGTATTTGCAGATACAAAAGTGGAACCCGGGTCTAAAAGTGACGGCATTAGGGTTTGAAAAATGTAGGATTTTTTTTTTTTTCCAGTTTTCCTTGAGTACTTGTACTAACTAGTACGGTCATAAATTATCATTGGAAAGAAAATTGATACATCAAGCCTCACTAGAGGAAAAAAAAATAACACCTTTGTTGTATCTTTATTTTTAAGGCTCTGTTTATTCACAGAGGTGGCTAAAAAAATCTAGTATGAGCCTAGTGACATTAGCTTTGTTAGTGGTACTAAAGCAGGGAGTAATGTTAAAGCAACCCTATGGAGTCTTAAAGAGCAAAGACAAAGAACGTCTCCACCCTTTTCTGTCCTGCTTCCATACTTTCTGCATGAGAACATCCTCCCTTCTGGTAGAGGAAGGGGTTTTATTTAAAAGTATAAAACTGTGTGGGGATATCGTTACCCCCATGGCATGCATCCACTTGATGGAGGTTCCTCTGTTTTCACAGATCATGATGTTAGTCTTAGCAGGACAGAAAAATCCCATCTACTAAATGGAACCTGCTGGACATTTATTCTAATTTAGATGATGATGGCAGCATTGTCTAAATTATTGTAATTTACTGTTCCCTTGTTGCCCAAGTGCTCTCATGCTGGAAGATGTTCCACAGGTTGAAGGCAAAAGGAGGGCTCCCAAAACTCAAAAGCTATCAAGAAGTGCCCATTACATTCTGGTCTCCCGTGGGGGAGGCTTGCAATGTCACAGAGCATGCGCCAGATCATCACTTCTGCTGCCTGGCATGATTTAACAAGTGCAACCAGGACGGCTTTGGTTTACCACACCTCATGTGCCAGGACATGGAGACCATGTCTCTGAATAGCAGCTGCATGGGTGCCCGTGATTAAGAAGGATGCCATCTTGGCAGGAAACACTGTGACCTCAGACATGATCCCACCTTCCCAAATTACATGAGCCCACGGCATAAGAGACAACCCTGCTCACATGAAGTCTGTAGCATTGTCTGTCTCTTGGAAAAAGAAACTTCAGAGAAAATTGTGATGGTCTGCTGGCCATCATCTGGCCCAGGGGCCTATGTCTCCTCTTAGACTGTAACTCATTTATGAACTTGGCTGTCAGTGTCTCCTGTAGGTATACCAAACCATGTCTTCAGTGGAGTGGAAGGTGTACGCACAATCTCCTGTTCAGCCATGGCATAAGGCACATCTGTATTTCCTAGCTCTATCATGTTATCATCACATCCCTTATGCACCAATACTTGAGCAGGTTGATGACAAGACAGTTACAATAATAAGATATGCTGCACACGGTGTTGTGCCCTGAAAATGTCATACAAAGCTACATTTTTCACTAGCAGTTCACAAGAGGCAGATAGCTGAAATCACATAGCATGCAAATGTTGTGTGGAAGGAACATGGCAGTAATCAGAATTAATGAATTCAGGCACCAGTATCTGCAAGCAGACTAGGCTAGAAGAGTACACTGAAAATGCTCCAATAGCAGGTTTTCCAGTGTCATGCTGTGCTTTAGCATTATGTAATTTTTCTAAAAGCAAAAACTAGCATCTCAAGCTAAACTCCACAACTTCACAGTGGCATGGCAGAAGTCAAAAGTGGTGACTAGCCAGGAGCTGGCAGTGAAGGTGTCACAATCATGGTCTGGGTTTCTTTTTTTATAGTTCTGAGTAAGGAGAAAGATTAAAACAAGAGACCAATAAGCAGATAAGAGACCAAAGACCTGAATCTTGCATAGAAGTGTGTTTACTTTAGTAGGATCTTGTTAAGATGTAAGGTTCAGTACTTGTGGAATAACACAGAATTGGCACTTATCTGGACTTCAACAAGCCTTGAGGGGCTCTTGGAGTGTATAAGGTGCAAATTCACTCACAAGTAAGCTACACCTGACACTTATCTCTGCATTTAGCACTGGGAGACCAAAGCACAAACTTGTTGAAAACTATCTACACATTGAACTTCATGAGACTGAGCAAACTTACGTTCATATCAACTGAGTGTCTCTGAGTGTCTCTGATGTCCTGCTTGGGATTCTGATTTCTGCTTTGCCTTTCAGAATTTTGTTGCTCAGCGTAGCAATACTGTCACTCTACTCGGTCCACCTCTTACTGAAGATATCAAAAGAAGGAGGTATGAGGATCAGGCTGTGACTGACTAAAAGTCCCTACTGCATGCATGTATTTTGCAGTTCATCAATTGTGTTCAATGCAGTGGCCCATGTTTCTTTTGTTTGGTTGGGTTTTTTTCAGGATCACTAATATATGAAAAACTGGGAGAAAAGGCATTTGGCTGGCCTGGGAAATGTGGTGTTTTCATTTCAGTTACAATGCAGAACATTGGAGGTAAGGGGCAGAAGTTTTTTAACTTCCAATGTGTTTCTACAGAACACAAGTGTTTTCTCTGTCTGGCTAAATGGCATCAGAAAGGAGTCAGGTACAGTATACACTATATTGTATCAAGGAAGGACAGGAGGAATTAATCTTGCTTTGTTTCAGCTAGCTGACACTTCAGTGTCTGGTGAAAGCTAGTTACCTAGGATCTCTTCTTGACCAGTGAAGAGCCTTCAATGATGTCTAAAATGGCTTGTCTGACTGTCCTCAAGGAGTTGTCCATTTCTCTTCATTGAGTACAGCTCAGACTAGACATCATCTGCTTCAATTTAGAAAGATTAAGCCGACCTAAAGAGAACAGCATACGGTTCTGACTTCTACACAAAAGAAAGGCTCTTCAGTAGTTCATTTTTCCAGATGTATTCTCTCCTTGAAATGACAGTTGGGTTGTGATCTCTCTAAGATGTTGAGTGTTTAAGAGTGATTGTTGTAAGTATTCATCCACAAAGATACTTCCTGTGAAATACTTACCAAGAAACCTCCATCCTCTCAAGAGATTGTTTACTTACCGATGCAAGTAGTAGGGGTTTGTTCATGCAACAAAGCTTATTTCCTTTTACTACCCTGAAAGAATCCTTTCAGGAGACTAGAGAACACCATATCTAAAAACTCAGGGGAGTTTGTAATTTTTTCCAGATTTCTTAAGGAGAGGTAGTTGAAATATAAATGACATGCATCATTGGTCAATAAAATGTATGTAGATTTTTTTGTGATTTTGGAAATTGGTATGTTTTGCAAATCTCCATCAACAGATCATTACTGTCCTTTTAGAGCAACTTTGCTACCCAGACAGAGGTGGTTCACATCTCTCTACTGCAAGAGGTCCTATTCTTTGGTCTTCCTTTCCTCCCTCAAGCATAGATATCAAATGTGGTTGAATTCAAGAAGGAAGTGTGCTTCCCTATTAGGGAGGAGTAACCGTTCCTCTAGTTCTCTTGTCTAGACTGATCTATAAGTCTCCAGCGAACTCTCTGTGGCCAACATAAAGTAACTGCAAAAAAAGCCTGCCTTCTGGCAGTACATTTAAATGAGATGTATAGACATCCACCCTTTCATCAGGAATCTTGACAACTAGGGTTTAGATTTTTTTAATATATGGAGTAAAGTATTGGAAGAAAGAAGCTGAAAATAGAAGGGATAAGGCAGATGAAGAGATTTAGAGGCAATAATAACTAAAGTTACTACAGAATGTGGATGGACAGTGTCCACTAGAAAAAACAACATTTACAACAGAAAAGCAAAAGGAAAATTTAAGAGTATAAATTTCATCAGAACAGTGATTTGAGCATGTGGTTTATTCAGTAATAACTTTATTGTATTCTAATACTGAATGCTAGATGTTGTTCAGGACATGTTCATAACATTATCAAGGGAACATGCCATCTATTTCATCGTACTGTCATGTGAACAAAACTGATTCTCTATTTTAGCAAAAACTAGTTTCCCAAAACAATATGTTTTTCATGCAGCAATCTTTTTTTTTTTTTTTAAATATTTTTGTTGGAACTACGTTGATTTCTCTGAAGGTGTTTGTTTGCTTTTTTCAGCAATGTCAAGCTACCTCTTTATTATTAAATATGAACTTCCTGAAGTGATCAGAGCATTTATGAAACTTGAGGAGAGTTCTGGGTAGGTACTTTTGCCTAACTTGAACCTCAGATGAAAATTTTTCACTTTGATGTCAGTGATAATGATTTCTATTTTTTATTCCTCCCCTTTAGAGAATGGTACCTAAATGGGAACTACCTCGTCATACTCGTAACAGTTGGGATTATTCTTCCCCTCTCCCTTCTAAAGAGTTTAGGTAAGCTTAATGCCCCACTTAACCTTATTTCTTATTTCTATTAGGATTGTGAATTTATATGTAGCTGAACAGTTGTTTGTTTTGTTTTTTTTTCTTGCTTCACAGGTTATCTTGGTTATACAAGTGGTTTTTCGCTGACCTGTATGGTTTTCTTTGTCAGTGTGGTAGGTGACTGGGAATTGTCTCTAAGCGAATACATAGCCTGTAAACTGTGCAACCCTGTTACATTTCTTACCATGACAATTTAATGTGGATGTTAGAATAGCACCTGAAAGTGAATCAAATCAACAAGCCTATTGCTGAATGAAGCCAGAATAAAAAAGATCAACCTAAAAAACAACACTTGATAATAAAAACTAAAGCAAGGCAACAGCAGACACAGAGCAACAGTAAATACTTGCAGGAAAAGCAGAAGTGGTAGCACTTGGTTTCTTGCTCCCTCTCTTTCCCCTCTCTCTTCTGTGTGCCTGTGTATATTTCTGTCGGCATACCCCAGATGTAAGTATAATCTCCTATAGTGATACTCTTCTGATGACATTTTCTACTCTTTTATAGGTAATCTTCAAGAAATCCCAAATACCCTGTCCTCTCCCCATCATGGACCATGGGGCTGAAAACTGGACTGCTATCAACAACACAGTGCCTATGCACTTGGTCATGTTACCAAATGAGTCTTTCAGTTATGATGTGAATTTCATGATGGACAACACAGCTGGGCACTTTCCAGGCCTCGAGGAGCCAAAAGATACCTCCTCCAAAAGTGGTGTAGAATATGAAGCACACAGTGACAGTAGTGACATGTGTCAGCCAAAATACTTTGTGTTCAACTCACGGGTAAGGGAGATTCTGTAGAATTTGTCTTTAGCCATTAGTACCACAGCTAAACTGCTGCCTGCCAAAAGTCAGAGATACAACAGTGACCATTGTTACTAATGGGAGCTTTATTTTACAGACTGCCTATGCAATACCCATCCTGGCATTTGCATTCGTATGCCACCCTGAGGTGCTACCAATATACAGTGAACTGAAAGAGTAAGGTTCTTAAATTTTGTCCCATACTTCCAGTTAACCACAGCTAGAGATCACTTTCTACATGTTCTGCCTTGATTGCTGGTGTGTAGACACTCATCTGCTAATGATTTATTGCTTTCCATAGTAAGAAGATACTGGCTTTGCTTTGACCTAATAGTCAGATATTGGTGATAGAGAACCACTGTACAGATAGTTGCATTCATCTATATTTACTTAGGAAAGGAGGAATCTGGACAGTCCTTCGAATGATGTGAAGTATACTGGGGAACTTCATTGCACTGACACAGATAATTCTGGTTTCTAATAATATCTTAATGAGTTCTGTGTCTGGGTCAGCTGCTGCTTACTCTTAAGCTTTCTTTGGATGGCATTGGTTTGGGTGTCTTACATAGATTCTTCGCCCAGCCTATTTTGCTTATCAAATATCAAAAATCAAATACACTTGCTTAAATCAGCACAGAGTTGACAGTTGGGAAGGGCTAAGAAAATGCATTTCTTCATCAGCAAGAATTACATTACAGGAGGTTGTGCTGCAAAACTCAAAGAGGCCAAGACCCATTACCTCCTATTTCAGCAGGTTTAACCTCAGAAGAAATAAAAATTCTCAGATGACTTGAGAACAGATTTCCAGATCCTATAAGCTGAAGATTTTCTTACACCAAATATTTAACCAAAGGATTTCTAAAGAAAGGATTTGACCTGCAGGAGGTTCTTAAACCTGCAGAACAGCCCTAGGTAGATATAAGGGTATGTTCATATAGAGCTGACTGACAGCTCCTGTCTATTATTATTACCAGACCTGTAATTTTAGCCACTACATTTTTTATTTAAAATACGCCATTTGAGATTGATAGCATATAAATAATGATACACAAATAACATGGTACATTTATATGTATTCACTAAGTAAGCGGTAGAAATGGAGTTTCAACACACTTTTATAAGTCTGTGCTGTTCTGCACAGAGATGTGAAGCTTCAAGTAAAGAGCTCTGTATAACAAATATAGTGGCTATGAATTTACTAACCAGTGAGGGGATATCAGTAGAGATATAACTTTTCAGAGTACTTCTTGTACAAATAGCACTGTTACTCTCTTTTTCTCCTACTTCAGTCGTTCCCGAAAGCGGATGCAGAATGTCTCAAATATCTCCATCACTGGCATGCTTGTCATGTATCTTCTGGCTGCCCTCTTTGGATACCTTACCTTCTACGGTATGTCAAAGCCCTGTTCTCTGCAGAATTTTCCCTCATTTTAAAGCAGGTGAGATGGTTCTATCACACTGAGGCTCAAGTGTTCATGTATTTTCTGTGGGCCTGAAACCAGGTGTGTTATTCAAACATAATATGTGGTGTGTAACCTCCTGAATAAGCAGTGAGACTTATCCAGCTGTCAGTCCACAAGCTCTTCACCCATGAGAGACTCAGAGGCACCTACTAGGAGAATCAGTTGTGTATCTCTTTGTTTTGTGAACTCAGACAAGAAGCTGCTGTAAACTTGGCTCTTGGCAAAGGGCAAGAGTGACCATGCTAAAAATACTCAAGTGCTCAACAATTTTACATGACACTATTAAGCGCTACCCACCCTGGCTCTGACACCACTAATTCAGCTTCACCTATGCTGAAAAACAGGTGCAAATCATTCTAGTGTGAAAAAAAATATGGATGAGCTAGACTAACCGGTAGACAAACAAAGTAGCCCCTGTATTAGCACACAGTTTTATGCAAACACCACCTCTTTTTACCTCGTTAGTTCCTCCGTTACAGCAGAGAAGTGAATGACACAGCACAATCTGCTCTCTATCAGCGGGGCACCCAGGCTCTGTCTGAGAGCTGGGACTCCTGGGTGGAGGTCGGAGGGAGCTGTTCCCAGTTCAGTGAGTTGTTTCCTATTTCATATCAGAGCAATTATTTTTACCTCATGTTCCACATCCACTTAATGACTCTGAGAAAGTCATTTGAGATACTGGAGTGCAAAGCATCACCTCAGAGCTGTACTACCCTCATCATCTCTGAATGATGGACTTGTATCAGTCATGCTGGGAAAATTCCTTTCATGCCTAGCCCATAACATGTATCTGATGACAGCAGCTGAGCCAAAGCTAATCTTATCTAGTTGCAGTATAAAGATCCATTTGCATGTGTAGATATTGCTTAAGGGATTTAATTCCTTTCTGTTTCCTTTTTGTAGGAGAAGTTGAAGATGAACTACTTCATACATACACTAAAGTGTACACCTTCGACACACTCTTGCTGTCAGTTCGCCTGGCAGTGCTGGTGGCTGTAACCCTGACCGTGCCCCTTGTCCTTTTTCCTGTAAGTAACACAGCTGCTGAAGCTGAGATCAGGGCTAGCCCACATACACTGACTGTATGTACTCAGCACAGACAGACTTTAACATTGAAGAAAAATAAGCCTGATTTTTTATTTAGAATTTTATTTAGTCTGTCTACTCCTATGCAGTTCGACCAGAGGAAGGGCCTTAGGTAGTTAGGGTTGCAAAATTTGTAAGACTGGAGTAAATCAGTCTTTATAAATAAATCAGTAATAAATCAGGAACAACTGCCCTGTCTCTCTCTTTCTCTGTACTATATTTATCAGAGCAGCAGTGTAAGTACCATAGACTTGGGGGTATACTGAAACCACTTATGAGATTTCCTAATACAGATGTAGGCACCTGCTACGGCATCCAAACTCAGACAGATATGTGCAGCTCAGGTCACGCTCTGTACAGGACTGTCAGACCTGGATGCCGAGGTAGAAGGGCAGAGGCTCCGTGCACATCTTGCATGCTTGAGTCTGCAGACAAGGGAGGAAACTAAATACCAGAAAACAGAGGCAGTCAAAACTCAGCCACATAATCAGATGTCTGAGCAAAGTTTGGAGCTCCTAGGTGCCATTCACAGGATAAAATGCAACATCCAAGTTGCAGGAAGAGAAAGACCCAGCTAAACAAACCGCTCTGCAGAGGGACTGACCCTCCTCATGGATCAATCCCCAGTGAAAGAACAGAACTCCAGGCTCCTGAATGTAGAGGACTGTCCCTTGTGCCTTCCCTGGGCTGTTACGCAGCAGGGGAGAAAATAGTTGATCCTGGTCTTTAAGTTTTGGGAAGCTGCTGTGCAATTTGTATGGCATGTACAAGCCCAGCATCATGCTGCCGTTGGGCTCTCAGCAATCCACATCCCACCATAGTGTTCCCATCTGATGAGAGCAGTAATCCTGGGGTCCTGTTGATCTGTTGTCCTGGATGCAAACACAGGCACTGTGTAGGCACTGTTTCCAGGCTTGCTGACAAATACCTAAGAGCACTGATCACCATTCAATGCTGTCTACAAAAAAAAAAAAAAAAAAAAAAATGGTTCCAGTATAAGGCACACAGAGTGATCAGTACATGTAGCTTAGAGAGCTCTGGTTCTCTGCCTTAAATATCATGTTTAATCCAGTGACTACATGCTTAAATTAGTCTTAAATATTTGAACCCTCTTCATGGGAAAAAAAGCTAAGGGCATTGCAGAAGCATCTCTATATATCAGATGTAGCATTCTACATCTTTAGCTTTCTGTATAATCATTTTATATCTGAATAGTGTCCAAAGGTTTAGTAGTTACATACCACAGCACTAATTGCTCTATTAAAAGAACTCCCGCAAAAATATCATTTGCTTGTAAGCCAGCATATGAAGAAATTTTATACAGCCTATCAGGACAGCCAGCTCAGCAGATCTAATTACTCCAAATAAGCAGCATAGTTGTATCAACTACTTTTTTATGAACTACCACATTTGTATTTCTTAAATTAGTCAGAATTTATTCTTTTTCTTTTAAAAAAGGAAATTACTACATTGTTAAAAAAAAATATTAAATATCTATTTATATACCATTAGTGACTATAAAACTTTAGTTTGATAGCTTCATCTTAAGGACTATGTCACAGCAGGAATAATGTACAAGATGCTGACAATAAGTTAACAGGAATGCACGCAGCAGTTCTTTGGTGGAATAAAGCTATTTTACACCAACTCAGGGGCTGAACAAATTTTTTGCAGTCACACTCACTCTTCCTAATATTGACTCACATCAACCTGGAAAACATAAAATGCAAAATTAATGCTGTGTCTTCAAATGATGGGATCCAAGTCTGACAGAACACCTTACATTTATTGAATTGTCAAATTCAACCAGAAGCAGTTGTCTGTTACATTAAAACAACCAAACAGAAGTGAGGTTTGAGCCTTTTTCAGTGTAAAAACATTTTTGTTCAACTTCTACATTTCAAATCTTTTAAGTTAATCATGGTACTTCATTGTAACACTATCTCCAGCCACCAAAGGGATTTGCTCTTGACCTTTTTCCTACTAACCATCTTTGCTCATGAAAAAGCAAAAAAACCTCTTTCTGTATTGTGTGAGAAAGTCAGCAGAGCAAAAATGATCCTCTGCAATAGCTTTTAGGATTACAATTTCCAAGTGGTATTGAAAAATATACTTTTATTTTGAGAGAGATATATATGTATATGTTCATGTGCATATTTAATGAAAGTAAAACAACGGCTTGCTCTTTCTCTCACAAAAGTAAATGACAGAAATCCTGGGGGATTTTCAGAGGGATTAGGTTCAGGAATACACCAACTCATATTTCACCCATGAATTTTTTGCCTGCTGATTAGTATTCATAGCGGGGGTTTCTTTGTTGGTTTTTTTTTTTTTTTTTTTTGCTGATATGAGCATCTTTCAGTTGAATAGATTTCATGTCCCTGATTTTACACCCTATTTACCTGACTTTCTTCTACACTGCAAATATTTGAGTTTCTGCATTAAACTGTGCATCCAGTTCTTAAAAACCTATATCACAGTGAGATTACATTAAGGGAATCAAAGACAGAAAACACATTTCTTCAGTCAGAATTTCTCACAAAAAAAGTAACAAGCATAGTTCATTTTAAAAAGTGAAAAGCAAAGATAAATTAATTGCTGTTTTACTTTCCCTGCTGGTTTTCATCTAACAGATCCGTTCATCTATCAGTGCACTGCTGTTTCCCAAAAGGCCATTCAGCTGGATAAGACATTTCCTGATTGCAGCAGTAATTCTTGCTTTTAATGACCTGCTTGTAATTTTTGTCCCAACTATTAAAGATATCTTCGGATTTATTGGTAGGTTTCATAAATACTTTTTGTTTACTTTGTTAATCCTTTCCACAATGTCTTTACATTCATGGGCTGAATTACAGTCTCAGTTTGGGTCTTGCAGTAGAGTAATATAAACACGGATTAAAGTTAAAAGAGAAATAAAAATTCCCAAACAGCTGACAAAAAGTTAAATGCTACCCAACTTTGTAGCTACCTTGTATGAGGCACAAGGAATCAATAATTCCAGTATAAAAACTGGTAAGGAATTTCCACCTTGACAAAAAGGGCATTTAGTGCATGTGGAGTAGAGGGAAATCAACTTTGGTTTTCAAGTGTCTGTAGCCTGGAAAAAATGTATTGACTTCCAAATTGTGATGTTAGAAAAAGGAGAAATGTGTCACATTTCTTTTGGCATTCACAGTTCTCTCCCTACCTCTTTTTTTTGGTCAGTTTTGACTTCTGACCAACAAGGCCCATGAAAAGCCTCCATGCTCTGAGCTGTTTGAGGACTCGGGGATGCAGATGCCTTTGAGAAAGACACCTCCATGGGGTTTTTGCTTTTTTCATATATTTTGTAATTAATACAGGCAGCTGGTTTTCCCCTCTCTGCCTTTTACACCTGGGCTCTGCTGAAAGGAGAAGAGTGGGCACTTCCAGGGTACAGGTCATCCACTGTCTTTTCTACACCTGCTTTCCAGGGTCATCACACCCTGGGCGTCCCTGTTTGTCCTTGCTTCACCAGCTCACATGCAGATGTCTGTGTCACAGGCAGCCACACTGGTCTGAACAAGCCCTCTCAGTAACGAGTGCCTCTTTGGGCCCCAAGCACTCAAATAAGTGTTCGGACATCTACAGCTCTGCACAACTGCTGTCTTGGAAGAGGAACTACCGCCTCACACGTTCTCTTTTGCAGGCGCACCGCATTGCTTGTGTCAGATGGCACAGTAGACAGTTCTACATTCTCTTCCAGGTGCCTCTTCTGCCACAATGCTGATTTTCATCCTACCTGCTGCCTTCTACCTGCGGCTTGTTGAGAAGGAGCCCCTGAGGTCTCCCCAGAAGATTGGGGTAAGGGAGCTGGCAGCAATTTCAAAAGGAAGGATGGGAGGGTGTGTGCTTTCTGCTGGTCACAACTACTCAGACCTTTGACTTGCAACATCTGGCAGTTGTTTGTAAATGGTAGTGTCTCACTCAAAATTCAGGCGGGGCAATGGGATTCACCTTAGCGTGGAGAGCCAGGCTTCACAAGCCAAAGCCTTTAGTGCCTTGGTACTGATACACAACAGTAAGTGTCTAGGTCAAAGTGTGTCTTAAATCACTAGACTAAGGCATCTATTTAATCCAGTCTAAGATCTAGTTAACACCTGCACTTTCATAAATAACACCAAGACAGCGTATAAGAAACTGTTGATTCATGCTAGAAGGTCATCTGTGGATTAACAAGAAGATCTGAAGTCGAGGTTAAGAAGGAAGTTGTACTGCAGAGATAATTAAGTTAGTGAGTTGCCCACTAAGATAGGTCCATACACCTACAGGACACATGTATGAAGGTGTATCATTTATACACAGCATGTGTTTATATGTCATGCTGGACCGGTTCAGCTGTACCTTTCATCCCAAACATCAATAGCTATCTGAACATTTAACAGTATCACCAAGGAGATGTCCTTTGAAAATTTAATCAGAAAAGTTATTGATGAAATATATATGCAGGTACATAATGTAAATATATGTACATATATACATCTATATACAAGTTCACAAAAAAATGGAAGCTCAACCAATACATACTGCAAGTATAAAAGAAAAGGTTTGTTATCATAAAATTACTTCTGCAGATGCCTTTTTGAGCTGTTATTATAGAGAGATTGTGAATATTTGTTCATGTCTCTCTGTTCATTCTTCATGTTGCTGTGTGTTAGGCACATCTAGAATTTCACACCCTACACTGAGATCACATACAATATTCATCTTTGTGTTGTGAGGCAGAATATTGTTAAGTGTGGACAGATCACAGTAAATTAAAGCCCCACTAAGCAAAGGGCGACTATAAGCATCTGAATCACTTCAATATATACAGAAATGCCGTCAGAGAAGAGAGATGGGCTTACTTGTCTGTCTAATAGGGATGAAAAGGATTATCTCTGAAGCTGTTCTTGATATCAGTGACAATGGTCATTCATTGAAAATTGGTCAGTTTTTAAAGAAAAAACCTGTTCCTCTGTTACTTTTTATATTATTGTTCATAGTAACAAAGTGGTGTTTTTTCACATCTAGTCTTGTAAAGCCTGGTTCTTTTGGACTGAAATTCATACAGGACTAACGTTGATTAATGTAGCCCTGTATGACATTACTTGGGCTTTAGTCACAGAGAATGACCCAAACTCAGGCCCTGGGTGTTACATAAATGTAATTCCAGTCTGCTCAGTCACTTGCATTATTAATAAAATTTCATTTTCCAATTGCAGGCTCTAATTTTTCTCATAGTTGGCATAATCTTCATGATTGTGAGTATGACTCTTATTGTAATGGACTGGATTTACAATCCCCCAAGTTCCAGACATCACTAACCTGTGGAGACAAGCAAGTGCTTTTTATACCATAAATATTTGTATTGTGTGCTCCGAAGGACACTTAAATGGGACTGTTATTCCTACCTAGTAACTGCAGTATTTTGAAGACAGTTTCTGGTAAGGTCACTAGAACCCAATGGAGTCTACATCATCCTTTTCACTAAGGATCGCTATTTATGCATTAGGAACCTGAGCTTAGCATTTCTGGCCAGGTGAAATGAAATGTGTGATGTGGATGCTTTCTATTTTCAAAACTAAAATAACTGTGTACATAGTCCTCAAAAATAGCTTGGTGTCACCCTTCTCAACCTCTCCCATCATGCTAATAACCACAGTTCCTAGAGCCCTGGAAAGGTAATGGCCTGAACATCAGCTAGTGCCTTGTTTTCTGTCTGAAGCTCCTGGGAGCGGCTGCCCAGCTCCAAGAGAAAGGGTACAGTTTCTGTAGGGGATCTGAAAGGTGACTGCTCCCTACCAACATGTCTATCAGAAAGATGATGGCTTTGACAAGCTAGTGGACAAAACTGAGCATGAGATTTGTTCCCCAAATTCATCTCCCTTGGCAGGTGATGGCTGTTGTACAAAATAAAGCTCTCTAGCACAGATCACAGGCATGTGCTTGAAGAACAGTTGAGTATTCACATTTCGTTGTTAAAGATGCCTGTGCTGGAAACGTCAGGCATTTCTGCGGTGGGTTTTTTTTGGTTTTCTTTACTTTTTTAATTCTTGTGTGAGCTTGCATCACTGAACAAGTTGTATCCTCCATAGAAACTTGTCTTCCATTCTCACGGGAATTTAAGGAGACCACAAGGTGTGCCAAAGCACCCTATCCAGTATTGTTCTGTACTTGTATATTTGATAAATGTTCAGTGCAGGAAACTGTAATTTGCTATATATAAAAATATATGTATTTATGTATCATAATTTTTTGTTTTCCTCCAGTTATAAAAATGTTACCCTGTGGTAAATGATTTTTGAAATTTTTTTATGTGTCACTCTGGTTTCATAGCCACACACTTAATACTGTTTTGAAGAAAACATATTGGATTGGTGGGTTTGTAAAAGGTTCATTTTTATTCAGCAGTGTTTGAAATATACCTGTAGCAAGCCCTAACGGTTACCTGTGTAAAAACACATTCAGATGTTTACTACTTATGTTACAATAAATTGCAAGATGTTTTCCTCTTGAGAATTTTTAATACATGCCTCAAAGATCTGTATTACCACTGTATACCATAAACTTAGGTAACTTGCTCAGTTGCTGTACCTTAGCTTGTCTATGCATATGCTTGCATTCAACAACATATATAATTAAGGTATGCAAAGGAAAAGACATTACTGACAATCTCAAGTGTATCGTTATGCAGCTGTGCAAGACAGGAAAAAAAAAAAAAACAAACTTAAGTTCCATGTTATATGGATGCTTAATTAACACTCACTACCCTCCAGACTGTGATTTTGGCTGTGTTTTGGAGTACCCACTACATATGCTCTCTGTACACACCAGGGAAAAATAGTCAGAGAAGTCTCGTTAACTCCATAACAGAGGGAATGAGTGGGAAGGTGCAACTGTTGGTTTTAACACACTTACACAAATCCAGGCTCATGTAATTGGAGTTTTCATTTTCCAACTTAGCAATCTGTGAGTACACACTTGTGAGCTCAGAAAGCCATAAAACACAGAAAAATTGTCTCTGCTCACTCCTCAGCTTTGCATTAAATTCTCTGTCTGTGTGTATGTATACAAGTGTATGAATATTTACAGGTAAACAAGAAAAGCCTATCAAATATATATTTCATGTCAACCGCTATCTTTCTGATCAGTATTTTATGCTCACTTGAGTACTGTATCCTCAATAGACTGGGTCATGCTTCCTCATCAATGCTAAGTCTGGCTTTGCATTTTTTAAAGGAAAAGGTGCCAATAATCTTTTGCTCTATTTTAAGCAGACTAATTCAAATAAGGCTGCATTATTACTGGAGACACCTTTAACACGGACTAGAGTTAATAGTAACACACCCACACACCTCTCTGTGACAATTACTGAGAGCTACATGTATGGAAAAACTGAACTATAACTGCATCTTTGCTTCAGAGCAAAAGCACATATAGCGACTGCAGCTGCATGTACAGATTTAGGAATTCATGTAGCCCACCGAAAATACAGACAACCTCAAGAAAAGTAAAAGAAAAGCTATGGAACAATGGCATAACTCACTTCCTTTTCACAGCACAAAACTGTCAGTGTTCAAAATAGAGGAAGAGAGCCTGTAACGTCCATTTTTCAAGTCAAAATACGTTGGTCACAGCGATACGCATCTGCTGTGCATACTGGGAGTAAGGGTAGTATTGCACACTAACTTATTAGCACTGCTGGGAGTGGTGGATGTTGGAGTTTCTTGTTCATTTTGTAATGTTGACAGTAGGCCTTGTGAGGAGTTTTATTACAAAACCATCCATGGATGTATAATAAATACATTTTTCAAAGACTGTAGATCTTTTTTTTCTTCTGTTTTAGGCTAGCAGGGAAAGGAATTTTTTATAAAATCAAGCAGAGTCAAGCTGTTGGCCTTAACACAAGCATCACTAAAACTGCGTTCCCTTTTAAGAGAGAAAGTTGTGTATCCATGTATCTGCAGATGAACAAGATGGCAGCCCCTTCATATAATAAACCTTTTGCATACCCTGTTTTGTATCTATTCATGGAGCTGCATAGACATCACTGGGTAGAGAATGGCTGGTGTTAAAAGTGAGGTTATCTCCAAGATACTGAATGCCTCGTTCTTTGGAGCGTGGGATTAACCGGGATACACAGTATAGCAGCTAAGTATAGTCACTATTAGGAGCGCACACCAGATGGTACCACTCTGTATAAATATTTCCTATCATTGCAGCTGTAGGTTTTCCTGCTGTTACATATTTGTCTGGTGTATAATCGCAGCCCAAAATATACTGGTCTACACGCCACTCCAGAACTGATGAGCTCATGTGAGAACCACGCTGGCAGACCCAGCCAGCCGGCATTTGCAACTGACCACTAATGAGGGAGGCACTGCAGACCCAGACGCTTCCTTAACACCTGCAACGCAGACATCCTCCCCAATTTCCTCCTTCCCTTGTGGTTAGGTATCCTTAATTCCCTGCATCATCTCCTTTGCTCTGCCTTGGTGGTTCTTGAGTTATAAATTTCTTGTGGCGAGAGGTCATTTTAATTAAACAAAATTGTGGAAAGTGAATGAGGGAAGTTAAAGAAAAGGAAAAGGTACATCTTCAAGGATGAAAAAGAAAGCAATGAAAATGTATTAGAAACGTTAGCAGTCGTAGAAGTGTGTCATTAAATGGACATGACAAGAATGCCAGAAGTGATATAAAAAAAAAAAAAAAAAAAAAAAAGAGAAGTAATGAATAAATATTTCAGCTCTGGATTTGGAAAGAGGCAGAAACAGGGACACTCATTAGAAGGCAAAGTCCTCTCTAGTCCATAAATAATCAAAGATGATGTTAAACAACATCTATCTGAAAGAAGGGCAGCAGGCCTTGATAAGTCACAAAGTAGCTAGCTCTGGTGTTAATTTTCAGTAAACAGTGGAGTGCCTGGCTAGTTCTCAATGGCTGACATCATAGTAATTACAGATAGCAATTACTCACTAAGACGTCTAGTTGGTACTATAGGTGGAAAATTTTCTTCATTTTACTTCAAATTTCAATGGAAGTTTTACTGAAAATGTGCTATTGCAACAAAGTTCTGGTAGAGCCCAGGCAGACCCAAGAGGAAACCTGTCTGGTTTGCCATTAACCTGCTTGACAAAGTGCTGGGGGCTCCCCGGGGTTACAGCCTCTGGCCTCCACCTCCCCTGGAAGCTGGATGACCCAGGAGGAGGGTCTTCTCTAGGGCCAGCCCACTGGCACCCACCCCAGGTGCTTTGGCTGGGGGTCCAGGGTGAGCTCAGGGCTGCAGAGTTTCCTCCTGTGCAGCCTGACCTCAGTGCTGAGGTGGCAATCCTGTCAATATTTCCATGGTATATTGTGCTGTCCAGTAGAATCCTGAAAAAAAGACCAAAAAAAAAAAAAACACCTGAAGAATGTTTTTGGTTAATTAAAACATCACTTACTGCAAACACTTAAAAGCTTGTGCCAAACCTGGGTGATAAAGACCGTTTTCTTAAGTGCATGGGAGATATGAATCTGGAAAGGATCTCAAGTAACCTCCTATTCCACACCTGGGCTAGATAACAGTCTTAGGTTAGTGTTTGCAGGCAGCAGCACTGGCTCCAGCTGCTCGCTTCAGACATTTAGTAAAGTCCAGGGGAAAAAAAGTAAAAATTGCTCTGCTAATTGTTCTCACAATCACTGAAGCCTGCAAAGAGTTACTGTTTCCAGTTATGCAGGAGAAAACACTGATACCTCAGCACCCTCTGGACCCTGAGTTGCTGGGGGGCGTTCACAGTGCTGCAGAGCTGCTGCCTTCATCAGCAAAGTGTAACACTGAAAGGAGTTATGTCATGTGGAGCCTAAGTCCCCCTGCCCACCTGGTCAGCCGAGTTCTAAACCCAATGCACCACATAATGATAAATAGCTTTGGAAATCAAGACACTGTCTTAATTTTGCTACATAAAATGAGATGCAGACCTTGTTCTGTTACTAACAATGAAACAGAAGGTGTTTATCACCCAGCAGAAGCCAAACTAAACATGAAAGGACACTCACTTGGCCACAGCTCTCCAGGACACTTTGAAGTGGATGTTTCAAGTTCCACACGCTTAAATGGAAAGTGTTCACAGCATTCATTCACCTTTACATACAGTATGCACCTCTCCTGGAACATTTATCTTACAGCCTGGAAAAGTTAGCCTGTCCTCAGTAACAGATTGTCTACACATAAATTATTACCTAGCTTTTTATGCTCAAAGGATCGTCTGTACCTCTTCTCATGGGGAAGCTCACTGATGGCCGGAAGCAATGTCTACATGCCATCAGCGTCAGCCTCCTTTTCCCTCCCTGACTGAGGTGAAACTTCTGCCTTTTCACCACAAAGCATCTGACACTTCCCACCCTTTCTTTCCGAGATGGCTGAGTTCAGATTTTACACAAACAGTTCAAGCAATTGATCCAGATCCCAGATTGCCATGGTCAAACTAACCCAACAAACAGCTTCATGTGCTTCACGTAAATACAAGCTCACACTAGGATCGACATTTCTCCTTTGAATCCCCACCTTTTTCATTTTCTATTAACCATATTCCCCTCAATCACTGAATAATATGAACTGACCAATGTAAGGGTACAAGCAATAAAATGTGAACCACAGGAGAAGAGGGCTTGCAGGGCATGCTGAGCATTGCCTTCTGGCACCATTGTACCAGACACATTTTATCTTCTTTAATTGGCAACCAGGGAGACAGGCAACTTTTTTGCCCTGTTGGACACAAAAAAAAACCCTGAGTTGTACAAGCAAGCATTTGAAGACAGTAACAGGCCACCCTGAATGTCCATGCCTACCCACCTGTCTCAGAAGGCTGTGCCACACACTCCAGCCTCAGAGGCAGCTCAAAAGAACAGCTTTCTCTGGGAGCTTCAACTACAAATTGCTTGTTGTAGTCCAGATTCCCCTCCCAAAACTAAAAATAGCTTTTCTGCAAACTTGTTTGGGGAGAAAAACAGCAAAGAACAGTGAAATGAAAAAAAACTTCTGAGTTTTTAAACATTATTACTGAGTGACTGGGGAGGAGATGGGAGACAATCACTTTGAGCCTCTGCAATACAACGTTCAGCATATGTGAAGAAGACCTGTGGTGTTTGTGCTCCCAGTTTCCATGTGCTGAGATTTCATCTGAACACTAGAAACTACTCCATCATTTTCTTTGATTCTTATATTCTGTCTATCTTCATCCTTTGATATTTGCTAGGGTCCACACTGGAGGTCTATGCTGATTACTACAGCTATCTAAACATTGTATTTTAAAAATCATCAGGGATTAAAAAATCACTAGTTATATCTGTCCCCCTAAGGAACAAGGAAGAAAAATTTTTATTTGCTCTGGTAAATTTACCAGTACATTCATGTTGGTATATAGCCATGCTGGTGAACAGAAGACAAGGGACAAACGTTCACCAGAATGACAGGTTCCACCAGCTGATCCTCACTTCAGATGGAAGATATGAAAACCTTTCTCTTTCAGTTGGAGTGTAGAAGGTGAGGAACTAGGAAAATACTAACTTTTCTTCAACATCTGCTTAAATATCACTCGTGTGCTGTGCTCTCCTCATTCCTGAACACAAAAGTATTTTGCTTATGACAGTTCTCATGGAAGGAGATGACCTGGAGAGTGCCGATGTGCAAATGAATTCACCAGAAAGATTGCTGCCACTTTGGGGAGACATGGAATCTGTGATGGATAATACACTAACATATATCACTATAGCAACACTCACACTAATACACATTTGCACAAAAGTCCAAGCCCCAAGGGACTCATTTGAGCCTTCATGAAAAGTTTCAGCTCACCAATGAGAGAGCAGGAGCAATCCCGTGAGCTGGAGACAGCCAACACACCATATATTGTGTGAATTACTAGTCACTTGGGACTGAAACAAGTGACGGGAAACAGTTTCTGAGAAATCCAGCATCTGACTGAAACCATCCAGAACTAACTAAATAACAAACATATTCATAAAAATCCAGGCCTTCCTATTACTATGCACAGAGATCAGTAAATATGGAGTTTACCACTTGCTCTGAAGAGTTAGACCATCTCTGCTAAGGTATTCAGACTTAATACACCATATGCCTAGTACAAGCTGGCATGAAGTTACTCTAGCAAAAACAAGTAGAAAAATTCACACACACCCGAAGATAAGTGGCAACCAAATCACAAGAAGGAACATATTAAATATGTTCCTGAAATAATTTCCCTTCTGTTTTAAGGTTCCCTATATATTATCTTTTAATGGAAGAAAATTATGCAAGCACTAATACAGGTTAACTCTAAGCATGTGCTTTATTCTGTCACATCTGCCACCCCTGTATAAAATATCAGTTACAGCATAATCCTCTGGGCTTTTTTTCTGGGGTGTCTGATATTTATTGAAATCATAAACACAAAATATGACGTCAAGCACCTGACATACTGAACAAAATGTGCAACATTTCTAGCTTCAGACTTAAAATCACCTCATATTTACATTTATCCTGTACATAGAGAATTGAGGTGAATATCAAACAATACATTTGTATTCAGTTTCCACTGAACTACTGATAATATTGTGTCCTTTGACAGCATTCTGCTCAGTTACTTGCAAAGTTCAAATAGATTTTAATCTCAATGAGGTAAAGTCCCAATCAGAAACCAGAAATGTAAAGTAGCAGTAGAAGCAGTAGTAGTAGCAGTAGTAGTAGTAGTAGTAGCAGTAGTAGTAGTAGTAATAGTAATAGTAGTAGCTGAAATTTTGTCCCATCTTCAAAAAGCGTATTTGGCAGCTGCCCTCTGTCACATCTGTCCATAGTTACATCCTTATCAAAAGATAGGCAGAAGGAAGGCAGGGGCTCAACCTGACAGCAGAAAGCTCATGAATCCAGTCCTGAGATTTATACAATATAAGGAATAATATTTTGCATTTTATTTTTCAGTGTCTTTCATTGCACCGATGAGCCTCAGCCTAAGACAACCAGCCCATGTGGGTGGCTATTTTAAACATTGTTGGACAAAACTACATATCATAGAGGTCATAGTGTTGGAGGAAGTTGTAGTCATGTGCACAGAGTATTGCTGACACAAGGCAAGATGTCTTTGTTTATTAGGCACTGATTAGATCTTTTTTTTGTGTTAAATGTCCTTTCCTAATTGGCACTGCTCACTGGCATGCCTCCACATGAACTATTAGCCCCAGCAACAGCCTTTATCCAAAGGAATCAGAAACAGCCAGGCACTTGCCCCAACTGGTGTCTGTGGACAATCCCACTGGCCTAGAGAAAGCATCCAGGCACATATCTCTGACAGGAGTTTTCAGTATTAGCAATAAAATATAAACTGCTAGCAGTCAGACATTAGATCTTTCCACAAGAGGGGAGAGAAGTGAACCTAGCCACAGCAGGCACGGCTGCTCGCTGGCCATCAGGATCACCCAGCCCAGCCTTGCACCCAGCAGTGCCCAGACAACCTGTCCGGAGCTCGCTGGAGCAGCTTGAACCCGGAAAGGGCTGACTGTGCTCTGAAACTATGGACGAGCACTCACATGTCCCTCCCAGTGGGTCTGCTGCAGGGGCTGCAGTTCCAGCAAAGGGCAAGAACATTGCAGAGGGCAAGTGATATTTCAAACGCAGAAGCCCTTTCTCCAGTGAACACATGCCCGTCCATCATCATGTGCACGGTCACTGAAGGCAGCCGCCAAATACCTTTTAACTTTCAGGTTATGAGTAAATTCAGTGCTAAAACAAATTGGCTGATACCTGTTCTCTGACCTGATCTGTCTATTGTAACCAACAGAACTGCTTATGCTTGCATTTGATTCCCTGTAGGAGGAAAGAAAACTTCTCTTTGACATTTCTGGCAATGTCAAATAGCTCTGCACTCAGTAACATACAATGTGCACAAGAGAAATGAGCATTTTGGAATGATCTCCACTTTGCTGTTTCCTGATTGCTCATGCCTGTGTTAAGAGTGTAACAAGTTCTTGAGTTCCTGCAGAGCATGACATACTAATCCTCACAGCTACCACAAACAAGCTGAGGAGGAATTTTTGCTGTACCCACTCCTGTCACTTAAAGCATCACCTTGAAACTGATTGAATAAGAGCCTGTAATAGTGACAGATCATACACAGTCACTGCTGCTCTATGCCACCTTGCAGAGAGTAGTAGGTGCTGTCTGTCCAACCATTTGACTCATGTTTTGAGGAAGACACCAAGAGCTGCTGCATCCAGGATAATTTCACATAATTTCTGAGGCATCAGGCAGTCATCAGAGGTGGATGGCAGAAACAAAGCTGACTTTAAAATGACAAATTTCCCACAATAGAAGGAGAAAAAAAAAAAAAAAAAAAAGAAGTTTTCCCAATTATATCTGAGAAAATGCCAGGCCAGTCCCTAGGCTAATATACCACTGACCTGGGAGGGAGCAGGGAGCAGGTGTGTCTATCTTGACTCTATAGGGAGAAGACAGCTTTTGTATGACTGCTTTCAAGAAGGGGAAAAAAAAAACAAACAAACAAAAAAAAAAACCAAAAAAAACAACAAACAAAACAAAAAAACAACAAACAAACAAAAAAAACCTTTAGTTGGAATTTATAGGTAGGAAAAAAACATGGATATGCTGGTCCATAAGTTCAAAATTTGTATCAGTATAGTTTTAAACACTGCTGCCTTGAGTAGCAAGAAAGATAACAGAGCATGGAAGCAATCACATTCAAGTGAACTAAAATCCTGTCTTTGACTTCACCAGGAAAATGGCAGCACTGAATTGGCTGATAAAAACAAAACAAAACAAAAAAAAATTGCAAATGGCACTGAATTGTTAAGGAACCAGGGTTAAACTCATCACAGTAACTATATTACTAGGAGAAAATTATTCAAAAACAAATCAGGATCATCTCATTAGTCCCACAGGAGAGAGGATTCACTCAGGCACCACTGAGACCTGCTAGCTGCATCCTAGGGTAAGTTTGTATGAGATACTAATTGCCATGCAGATGCGGCAGCAGAAAAAGGGATCCCTGAGCAGTTCACCCCCCTGAATGCTTATCTGGGGCGCCAGACCAGTGCTGCAGCCCATGCTTCTGGGGCTCACGCTGATGCCACACCTGGGAAGGTGAAGCCACATAAGGTGAGATCATGCTGGGGAGCAGAGTGGCTCTGTGACCAGGCTTACCCTCAGCAGCACCATCCGTTCAAGCCTGCTCTCCATTACCAGCCAGCAGATTATCTCCTGTGCAGATAACACCTCCCAGGACAGAAATACCAAAGCTGGCTCTACTCAGGGCAGCGTGGCTATGGCTACACTAGCACAGAAAATGTGTATGAGCAGTAACATATAGCTCACGACCACACAGACAAATTTGCTTCCACCTCGGAGCAAGATGGCCATGACCATACTGCCTTCAGCCCGTGCTCTCCAAACTGTCTCTGTCCACCTTGGCCTGCAGGACAGTTAATCAGCACAGGGAAAAATCATACCAAGGAGTGTGTGAACAAGTACGGGCCACTCTCCAAGTCTATACTCTGGCCCTAATATTTTTAGTACGGCCAAGGTACCTAAATCAGGTTCATTTAGGTCAGGCACAGCTCTGCTCGCACTGAGCCAGCTGGAAACAGCACATCTGCAGCCCTGGAGCACAGCATCAGGAGCTGGTAAACCTAAGCTGGCTCCATACCTCCGCACCCAGCTCTCTCCCGTGCCAGGACCTCAGGATCGATGTCTCTGATCCCACCTGAGCTGGCTTCCAGCACCCACACAACAGCACACGTGAGCTGGGAGGCCCTTCCCCAACCAGTGCACCTGGCAGTGTGATGCATAAAATCAAACTGGATTTGTGTGGAGCCACCTTGGGAAGCCATAAGACCTGTATTACTCAGGTCTTCCAGCCCCACTTTTCCTTGGACTTAACAGCAGTAAGGAAACAAGAAAAAGCTCAGGCTACAGACTGTCATCCAATAAAGCACTTATAACAGCACAAACAAAACTTTAATTTGCACTTTTACCTTTCAGTGCAGGGTTTTTGTCTGGTGCAGTTTCTTTGTCCTTCATATACATATTAGATTATGTAGGGCCTGATCCTGAAGCTTTTATGCGTTCACTTATTTTGAGTGTCTGCTCCTGCAAGAAGGTGCAGCACACATGTACCTGCAGAACTAAAGTCTATGTGACTGTTTACATCTCATTGCTTGTATAATATTGGTTATCTGTTTGTACTTATGCCTTATTTCCCTGGCAAAACATTTCCAAGCCAAAGGAAATGAAACAATACTTCCCTCTACTGGAAGACCCAGGAATTCTGGAAATTAATGTGAAGCATTACATTTTTCTGAGCTACATTTGCTAGGCCGAGAAGACAGACCACAGCAGCAGGAGATGAAGAAGAAGACAGAGAGGTGTTAGAATTTTTTTTGTTTGATTCTTAGCCCTGGATTAAGCCATTGGGGAGCTCCCACATAACTCATTCTTTTTCCTCCAAGTTTTAGTCAGTGTGTTGTGTTTATTATTTTAATTATCAATGAACCTCTGAAAACCCTCATGACACTCAGGCTATATGCTGAGATTTTTTAAGTCTCACTGTGTGTTTAATTTTCTGAATCTGTTGCATTGTTATTAGGCAGATTTTCTCAAACTGCAATTACATGGCTTATTCCAGGACTCCAATGAGAGTTTTGGAAAAAAAATCAACCACCACCAATGAACATCTTTGAAACTCCCACTGGGGGTATGAATCAATGGCTAGCCGGGTGAAGGCTCAAGGGTATATGGAAAATTTTGCTTGTGGTTTATAGATCTTGTTGAGAAGGCTGTTCCACAGGGCTGGAAAGGGTGATTCCCACTGGAGTCATGGGAGCCCTGATATTTCCAGCTTTTTTTATAAATCAGGATCACATAAAGCAAGGTCAAGCACCAGCTGTCCCATTCCTCATTTCCAGGCATCATCTACTGGCAGCTGTCCATAAGCTTTTCTATAGATAGATTTCTACTGGTTGTGGAGGCTACAGGGAAATTTGATAATTGGGGAAATTTCTACCAAGTAATTCCCAGATACCTCTGTTCCCAGTTTTGTCTCTAGTTGTCTCCCAATCTCTCATGGGGTTCTGCAGAATAATCACATTACCTTCCATACTTCTGATCACTCATAATTTACTTCTGTAATGAAATTAGGCCCACAAAAGTAAGACTGATCAACAGGCTTAATATCTACAAATATATCTTCATATGAAATCCAAAGTGTCCTGAACTGCTCTTTAACTAATGAAGTATCATTATCTAGCACCTCTTTAACAGATGAGGTAACAGATGAGGTATTTTAGCCGCTAGTAAATGTTACCATTTCTGGGCTGAAACACAGAACTACACATCAACAAAACTACAGGCAGGAAAACATCCACAAAACAGGTTTTTCAAGTGAAAACAAAAAGAATTATAGGTAAGATCCCCATGGTCAGATCCTGAGACCATCTTTGGTATGCATCCAGCTCTTACTGAAGGAAAGCTTTTACTGACTCAGTAGTAGTTGCTCAAGGATGGCGGCTCTAATCCAGGGCTCACATTTTGCCAGGGCTCTGGAATTAACACCTGCTGCTTTAGAAAAGTGCCATGGCATCCCTTGGGGGCTAAAAGAGGTCAGACTGCCCTCCCCTGCCTTCTAAGATCTACTTGAATCACTGTATGAGCAAGCTGGTTATAGAAAAAACAAAAGGTAATAACACAACTTGATTCATGGGTTTGACATGCTCAGCTGAGGATCCTTCCCACCCCCACCCCCCTCCTTTTTTGTTCAGTTAGTCAGTTCCTCTGTTTCACAAGGCATGTCAGATACTGTGTTTCTTTCCTGTGTCCAGGAACATACTTGCCCAAAGTCTGAAAAGGAAAGAAAATGTACTGTTGCTAAAAATGACCATATCGTCACTTCAGGCAGGTCATGAGCTCTTTACGCCAGCAGCTAAGCAGTCATGCTCAGCTAGCTCCATTCGATGAAATCAGGTTGCATGTATGAGTAACTACTTATTCAGTCTCATATAGAATTCAAAAACTGGTAATTTAAAGTCAGAATCAGAAATTAGAAGACCAGAGAAGGTCACAAGGCCTAAGTCACACTGTAGGAAAGAACTTTGTGTTCTTAAGTATTAAGCAGTGGGACCTTAAGACTTGGCATCTTGCATCGAACAGAAAAAAAGGGTCTTTTCTTGTAGGAAAACAGCACACCAACCTCCCAGAAACAACATAGCTGGAAAGAATAGAGCTGGAGAGATTTCCTTTTAGGGCAAATCTCTCAGCCATTCACTGATTTATTATTAACATTTGTACTGTTGCTGTGCTAAAAGGCTCTGGCTATCTTGGGCTCCACTAGGATAAGTACCACACTGATGAATTTGTCTGCAGCTCGAGGCTCAAGTTCAGCCTGTCACCCAAAGCCCAAGATCATTAATACTTCACCCAACTAAAAGGTGACCCACTGGTCCTTTAAGCCAGGAGACTGGGGCAGAGAAGAAGAGATTCCCAGGTGAGGGCTGTCCCTACAAGTAGCATGGTCACTGCAAGCTCAACAGCTTTCATTCTGAAATTGGGACCAAATCTGAGAAAAATAAGTGAAAGCCTCTCTGCAGACTTTCATATCTGATTCTTCAGAGCTGTATGCCTTGTTGCTGTATACAGAGGTCCACCATTCTCCATGTATAAGTAGGCATTTGCAGAATGAGGGGACATTTCAACCAGCTTTATGAGATACTCCTGAGTGAAGCAGCAATTGCTTTTAAAAAGCCTGATAACAGCCCACCGCATCTGTCACATTGTTCTCACACTGGCTTTGCTCACTGTGGGTAACAAAGTTGTAAATTCAACCTTTGCAACACATGGGGCTTTTTTTTTTTTTTTTTGATTTGGTGAATGTTGCCTCCATATTGAACTTGTTCAGTCATGTTCCTCAGATGCTTGGACTGATACATCCCCAGTGTGACTGGAAAAAAGTTGTACATCCTCTCCACAGTACCACATATGACTAGCCTGCCTGGTTTGGCCATGTTTTACCCCCCAAAAGGCACAATCTGATGTAAGAAAGTCCTAGTGCTGACTTTGCTTGGCCAGTTGGTTCCTCTGGCTGCAAATACCTGGCAGAGTCCTGAGGGAAAGCATGTCCCTACTGTACCACGACTCCCTATCGCCTCTGCTGCACCCTGCAGTTGTGCTGCACCTTGTCAGTGGTCAGTCTTGCAGAAAGCCATGTGAGCACACACTGTTCCTCACTACATTTGTATCTGGCTGGGCAGCTGGGGATTATTCTTTCAGGCTGGAGTGCAGTAGGAATCATGGCTTATAGCAGCTGGCAACTGCTAAAATAAACCTTTTTCTGTCCGTGTACTTGAAAGGAAAGATGTAGGGTCCCGGGACTTCACGGAGAAGCTGCAGCACCTGGGGGATAGTTAGCAGTATGTTTCAGGGGTGCTGAGCTTCAGACTTACAGGTGTTTCAGGGTAACACAAAACAGTCATGGAGAGGCTAATCCTAGATGACTTCGTTTTGTAGTTTTGCCTCTGCATAACTACAACCGATGAGTGCTGTAAGAACAGGATTTTGTGGATATACACAAACAATAAGTATGTTTTAAAAAGAGTTAAAGAAAGCAAAGATCAA
The DNA here is from genome assembly GCF_018691265.1 of Tyto alba. Lineage (NCBI taxonomy): Eukaryota > Metazoa > Chordata > Aves > Strigiformes > Tytonidae > Tyto > Tyto alba. Next base: position 56,264,570 of record NW_024881282.1, read on the forward strand.
GCGAATACCATGTGGAATACTCATAACATCCGTGAAATCATTAATTGGGTGCTTTAAGGCCCATTGCCCTTTAGTGACACCCATTTTTTCTGTTTCCTGGCTCCCAGGCCATGAAAGGTTGGTCATTCCAGAGCAGGCTTTTGCTAAACAGTCTTCAAACAGCATGTAATTGCCAAGACATCCCTTTTAGATTTTACATGTCCTTGTGAATTATTAGACTTCACTGCACAAAGGAGCCTAAGAAGAGCCTTTGAAGATAATACCCCACAGCCCCTGTTTGCCAAGTCTCTAACGACACCGTCTCAGGAGGAGTCCCTTGCCAAAGAGTCTCCTTTTCCTGATGCAGCAATATGGCACAACACATCAACTTTTTCATTTCCTTGACGTGGGTACTAGATGCCACATACTGCCAAGGGCCACAGGACCTGCTCATCCCCATCCAAGGTCTGAAACCCAGAACCCCAGAGAAGTTCTCTGGGGGCAAACACAGGGGTCATATCATCAACAGCACCATGACTGTCCTTCCAATATTCTATTTCAAGGTGGTATGCCCTTCTGAAATAACATGCCCTAGGCAGCCACATGACATCAAACATGAAGCAGTTGCAACAAGAAATTCTGAGGCAGATGCTACCCAAGATAAATATTCAGTGTAGCTCATTGAAATGGTCATTCTCTATGTTACTTGTTTCCTTTCTCACCTGTCTTAAATAGAACGTTCAACCCAAGGAATCATTTATTCTCCTTAGCCTTTTTTACAGGGGCTGTTTTCTATACCTTCAGGAGTTTCTCTTCTGCTCACCTCTGGTCTCCATCTAATTTGTCTGCATTTTCTATTCCAGATCTTGCTCATATGCTCCAGGATCACATGTGCACCCTTTAACATAGTGGAGTAAGCCTTATACTGCAAGTCCACAGGCTGGGAGAATAGGTAAGCAGTCTATCTCAATGCTCAAGTTAATTTACAGCATGCAGAGAGGAAGGGCAAAGCCTTTCTGTGTTTCCTACTCTGTCTGCATATGGTTGTCTGCTATTTGGTTTGTGCCACATTATAACGCCCAGATCCCTTATTTTTTTGCTTTGTTGCTGCATAAACACTTGTACCTTTTTGGCAATTCTGCATTTGATTTTGCCTCACTAGACACAGAATTTTTTACTCATCATGAAATCAATCAGATTAAGTTTAATAATGATATTTCCCCAATTGATTTCATTTGGAATTCTCCCACTCTTCACAGTAATGCCCATCCATTTTAGATTGCTTAGGCCTTGTGTTTCTCCACTACCTCATGATAAAATTCATCAGCCCCTGCTGAGACAACTAATTTATCAAAATATTTGCTTTTCTACTCCATGTGCTAAGCCCCTCATGGGTTAAATTGTGTCAGAACCAGAAGACTGGAAAAAAACAACACATGGAATATTTCAGCCCCTTCTTATCCTTTACAGACTGGTCAAAGGGAGAAAATCAGGTGTTGTTTTGACACACAGGAAGTATTGCTTCCTAGGACAAGGAAAAGTTTTCAGACATGGTGAAAACGTTTTAGATTTGGAGATTTTAAGCCTGGATAATCCAGCTACATAAGTGTAGATAAACTAGGAACACAGGTACTCTGGTGGGTCTGTTACAGCTCACTAGTCTTCCTCATTAAGAAATTAACCTACATGCTTCTTTCTCTACTTCAGATGTGTTTCTAGAATTTTCATGTCATCTCTAAACTGTCACTCATTTTCTCCTTAAAATTCTGTTTCCCCTCTTCTGCCATCCTAACTGATATATTTTAAGGCTAAGGACTGCTATCCATGAGAGCACAGACCAGAAGGCTCCCTGAATTCCTGTTGGGAAAAAAAAATCAAGCCCTGAGGTAAGGACTTCTAGTGCTGGAGAATCTACCACTGCCATAAGCAAGCAGTTCCAAGGATGCCTGCATTATGGCAGATAAGTAAATGGTACCTTGATGCAAGTGTTCCGCAATGCAACAGCAGTATCAGGAGGAGAGCCCAGCCACCTCACTGCCCCAGCGTCCACCTCTCTCTTCAACACTACCACCTCTGAAAATCTAGTCCTTTCCAATGTGCTGCTTTGGCTGTACCTCTACATTTGAAACTGAACACAACCTACCAAACACTATTGATTGAAACATTATGTTATCATATTACTTTCAATAGCACTCTACTCCAACCCAAAATAGCATTTGCCTTTGGTCCTCTGTACCAGATGTTTTCACTGAGCCATCCACAATGACATCTGATTTCCTGAGTGACTACAAATTATTTCCAACTCAAATTACTCTTCCCACATGCATATGCAGTATTTAATATGCTATTGTATCATTGTGTTGGATGGCTTAGTTTGGTCCCTCTGACTAGTGACTCACACAGTATTTTTATTAACCTAGATAAACCCTTATTTGCAAGATTTATGTCTGATCTTCTTCACTCCCTCTTCCACCAGCTTAAGGAGAAGACAAATTTTTTAAAATGTCAGTCAAGACAGATCCACGTGTTATCACGTCAGCTCCTGTTTTCTAACTGGTTATGTGATCAGTCTTGACCTTTATCCACTTGCTTACTGAATAGCTGATTGTGGGGACTTTTTTCAAAACACCTATTCAGAGGAAGGCATATGCACTATCACTACATCAGCTTGTCTAAGAAGAAAGGTGACACCACACTAGTAGAATAGTGTAGAAGTTTTCCATTTCTTCCTGGCTAGCAAACTGTTGTTCATCTCCTCTGGAGTACAGAAAAAAAAAGAGGTGGTTGGAAGGATAAAACAAGAAAGGACTATTTAAGTTGTCTTACATAATAACTGTTTAGAGCAAAAACACATAAACTTTTTAGATAGTCTGAAGCAAAAGAACACATCAAATGAAAACCATGGTTCATCAGTACTATTTGTGGGAGGATGCCTCAGCTCAGTGAGAATTTTTCACATAGACCTCACTGGAAAGATTCTCAGCAGCTTTTGTATTCCGATCCAACAAAAGGATTTGGGCACATAAAAGTAGGATCTAGACACTTCAGTCACATAACACATTTCTTCACGTCTCTGCTGAGCTTTCACCTATCCTGCCACACGCAAAATGAGGGGGAGTGAGAGCTGGCCAGAGAACTGCTGCTCCACAGGCTGGTCCCCTGCAAGACTCTGGGGACAGCTTTGCTGGCACGGAGACAAGGGCCAGGTGGGGTGATACAAGCAGCAGATGGTGGAGAAGCGTGAGGGCATAAAGACATGCTGGAAGTCACAGCCTGCAGTTCCACAAATCATATTATCTTTTATCTATTTTCACTGCTCAGAGTGGACTGATAGGATAAAGATCTTCGTGTTAGCCTGGGTTCCCATGGAAATTAAGATTATGCAATTTCTCTTTCTGTCTCTGGCAGCTCTTCCTGCTGTTTTCTGGACCAATTTTGGGCCCGTTTTGGTGCCATCTAATAGAACCTCGTAGCCCTCAAGAAATTAACGTTTCTAAAAGCTGCATGAAAATCATTATCTAGAGAGAGAAGAGATCAAAATCAGGGCCTTCACCAAGGGAAAAGTTGCAAATTGAGCCTCCTTTCTCTGGCCTGTTTGGCCATTTGGCCATATCTCCAGACAGACACAAAATATCTTGCCTCTTGCCCAGCCAGCAGTTAGGGCAAAGGGCAGGGTGCTATAGATAGGTTTAAGAAACATGGTGGGAAAAAGGAAAGATTGCCAAGAGCTATTAAGAGCATTATTTCTGCAGACATAGAAGAACAGCCCAGCTCAGTTAGCACAGAGGCAGCTGCTCCCAGCTCCCCTGGGCTTCCACATCCAGCAGGAACTAGGAACATCTGAGGCAAAATACTTCTGATCAGACAAAACCTCCAGCTGAGCCCTAAACCCATCTCACTGCCTTCTCCCAGTGTAAGCCCTGGCTTTTCCACCCATTCCTGGAGCATGGGTAACATGGTAGACACCATCTGAACCAGCTCCAGGCTTTTAGCCACAAGGGTAAAGTTGAGTTTTGCCATGCTGTGTTTGAGGGGTTGGGAAGTGGCCATTCCTGCCATGGGAGAAAGAGGAGGGGATGGCGTGGGGCAGAAGAGCCAGGCTGTCCACTTCTACAGCCCACTGTGACAGGGTGGTGATGGGATGACGAGACACAAGGTCAACATCTATCCTAACTCATCCCTAAGTGGTAGAAAACAGCAAACCTGGTTTTTCAGGGCTGAGGCTTGATCCAAGCAGGTGACGAGACCAGAGGTGTTTTACCTTCCTAGTGATCTGCTGTCCTCAGCTGGTGCTGGCCTCACCTGGGTATAGAGCCAGGCTTGGGTTTCTCCCAGAAGACAGCAGCTGCTGCTTCCCTTCTGGCTGGATGCCAAGAGCAGACTTTAACTTATAAGCCCTTAAACCCGTTTTCTGAAGTAGTTCCACTTTGCAAGGAAACTCCACTGAGATGATAGAAGGGAAGATGTTCTCGGTGAACTTTGTAGCTTCTCAACACTTAGCAAGGCAAAGGGAAGGTCTGGGCTCCTGTATGACCTCCAAGAACCAGCTCTGCATTTTATCCAAACAGAAAAAGAAAAAAATATGTTGGAGATGTTCAAAATCAGTTTGATGCAAAACACTGTGCAAAGAGAAGTAGAAATAAAGTAGTTTTGCAGTCTCGATTTCTCCCAATACACTGAATAAAGCCATTCAACCACTGTCATCTGAAAAGCCTCAGACATTTTGATGAGTTTTCCTTGCCCCCTTCAGGTACAGCAAAAGGAGGAGGGGAAAAAAAAAAAAGCTTTTCTACATCTGTTTAAAGAAAACACTAGATAGTGCTTAATTTCACATTTTTGGGAGAATGATTACAGCCAAAGGTTTAATATGCGTTTCTGGAACATAGAAAGATATTCTGAGGGGGGTTGTAGCCACTAAAATGATGTGTTCTGGTATGGATAAAAACTCCATTATCTAAGAAGCTGAATCATTATTCCTCAGTGGTAGTGTTATGACATATTTTTAATTGGGAGCTTGTGTTGATAACAACTAAAAGTGCATCATCTTTTCCAGGAAGCTAGCCTAATGCAGAGTTCCATTTGATCTTCTGATTTCTCTATCGACTCTGTGCTGCATGCCAAAATAACAAGTCATGCCTTCATGTCACCGCTAGAAATGAGCTTAGCCAGAGTTCATCTCCAGACAGAAAACATACCCAGAGTCTGAAGGGATTTGAAATCACTAAATCATAGGCAACATTCAGAAGTATTTGGGAGGATGGGAATAGAAGGGGGGGTGGGGGGGCAGGGGGAGAAGAAGAGCAAGAAATTGGAACAGAGCTTAGAAAAGGAGATCAATGAAAGCACTTTAAAAGCAGTTTAGCTATGATACTTTAAGTAATCAAAGGCTACTGAACGTGACAAGAATTTGGGCCAATATGCTGAAAACATCCAGAAGGAGTGTGAGATTCCCAGCGCTCATGGGGTAGAGATTTTAGGGCCAGCCCGTTAGAGCTCCTGAGCACCGCTGCTGCCGCTGTGCGATGCACCGGGCTCCCGGCCAGCCGCAGGGATGGAGAGGGCTCCACCTCGCTATCACAGCTTAGCTTTTTTATCTTCCACCCAAGTGAAGCTGGAAATTTTACTCCGAGGTATCTGTCTTGGTCATTCACAACGAACAGCCTTGAAAAATTTTGGACAGTTTGCTCACCTGTAAGAATATCTTGACGTATTGCAATAACAACGCTCTCCAGAAGCCTCTTTGACGTGTCTAACACCAAAGGCCGAAGCAGATGGCGGTGACACTATGACTTGGCTAACAAATATAGGTGCTACACTTTATACCCGTGGCTTGAATGACACATGCAATAGCCCTTCTCCCCCAGGCTATTGACTTCAAGGCCACATTCTGCTGATTCTCCTGAAGCCAGGAAGAAAGGGGTCCCCATTTCCCACTGCTACCGTGCCTGTGCCGCAGGTTTGCCACTAGAGGACACTGATTCAACATGAGACCTTGCTGGAGGGGCTGGACCGGGGGTGCTGCTGGGGAAGGGACAGGGGGGCTCTGTGGGCCCACACCGCTGCTTTCTCCCACTTAAGAAAACCCTGGGAAAGCTGGAAACTGGATGGGGGATGTTCTCAGCTGCACCAGCAGTGGTTTGCCACTCTAGCCTATGACTCTTAGATGTTTTCCATCCCTTTGGGATTCTTTCATTTTATATTTGGGGTGCATTTTTTATGCCATGGGAGAGGAAAACTGGGAAATCAATGTTATTTTGCATTGTGCAAAGCTCGATGTGTTTGTTTATGACAGGCTCTTTACTAGGGAGCCCATTCAAAAGGAATTGTGAAAGAAACCAAACAGGAAAGGGTGGAACAATGATCTTGATAAGAAGCATCACAGGCAATGCTCAAACACAATAGTTAGATTTACAGCCTGGAAGATGTGACGGCTCTACCCCAACCCCAGTGAAACTCTTGTTTTTCTAAGGCTGTAGATCCGGAGATCAAAGGGTAAAGATCAAGTCTGCAGAAGGAACAGGGGGAAAAGGGCTGCAAAAGCTCTTTTAGGCTCATGGGGATGGCAGAGGCATGAAGTCTTCCCTAGGCAAGTTGTGACTTGGTCTCCAAGAGGACAACATCTCATCGACTTGTACAAAATCTCATCTACTCATGGGCATGAGGGGAATGCTGAGTACAGAATGACACCATGTAAATATGTTTCTGCTGTTTTAAATCAATGTCTCAGAAGTCCAAATACTTCGGACACATAAGTCATTTTTCTCTATGAAGATCTTTAACAGTAGGCAGCAACCTATATCTGGCATGCTCCCAGGAGGGACTAGCTACCTCTCCACAGTTGTTGGACTGTGATGGGTATCACCTTTCATGAGTGAGGAGCTCGATCCAGGGAACTTCTTGGGGGTGGCCAGCTGGAGGGGGCTGCAGCATATGCCAGCACCAGCATAAGGGTGTATCAGAAGCAGGGCTCATTCCTGGTATAGGCAGAACAGGCAGCAGACTACTTGAGGAGAGCAAAATGGACTGGGCTCCCTTGTCACTTGGCCTCTCTCAGAATAGCTAGTGTAGTTGCTGATGCCAAGTGAAAGTCCAGAAGGTGAGTTAGTAGCTATCTCAACGAGTCACGATTCTCCAGTGGGAGAGATCCCAGCTTCTCCTCCACTTTCCAAGATCCTCTTCATGAAGCTGCCACCCTGATGCACCTTTCCCAATAGCCCACCCTCCCCCACGCAGAAACCACCTAGCTCTGGTCTGCAAGGGATAGGTGCCCTCAAGGGTGGCCTGAACCCAGCTCCAAGCCAAGCTTTGGCAAGACACCTGAAGAGGACCCTGCTGACACCCATCACCAAAATTAAATCATCATGTGAATGACACCAAGGCACCACCACCGCCTCTGAGAGAGGAGAATAAAAAGATTCTACATCAAAAGCATGACACAGGCCCTGTGCCAGTGGAAAGGGACAAGTATGTGTGCCTGTAAGAGGGAACAGCCACCGCATCATGGTGCAGGTGTGGTGGCAGTGCTACCAATGGGAGGGGGCACCTTTTACACCCCAATATTTGGAAACCCACACTAAGTTTGTGGGAGGATTCATAGCACTGTGGTGGGCACAGACTGCCTCAGAGCTGATTTTGGAAATAGAACGTCCTTTATGACACTTCTGTGCCTTTTTCTTCTTTGAACAAATACATTAGGACAGAGCTAATTCCTGTTCTTCACCATTAAGCATAGTACAGCAGTCTTTGCACCAAATATTGCTAGTGGTAAACATCTTCAGCTACTAAAACCTGCAATAAGGAAGGAAAGGGCAGTAGGATCATGGAAACAAGACTGTTCTTTGAAGCAGTTACCCACAGCCTCTCTCATGGTGGCTGGGAGTTAAGGTAAACAGAGAACAGGAGAATAGAAGAAGAAATTTATTATTTTTTATATTTTTTTAATCCTGACAAATATTAACCTTTATTCAGTTACTGTATTTTCCATGCCACTAGACAACACACTGTCACTGCAGAAGCTGAAGGAGACCTTCCTCCAAATTCCCTATTTTCCAGCAAGTAGGACAAGCTCACAGAAGGGGAACAGGTCCAATTCAGAGGAGGGTTGCAAACCATCATCTCAGGAAGCATCCCAGCCAGGAAACTATAGGATGCTTGATAGGAGAGGAAAGAAAAAAGTTTGAGTCCACCAGTTACCCACTAAGACCTTGGCTTCTTTTTTGAATTTTTCTATGTAGCAGATTTTGTTTATTTCTGAAACATCAATCCAAACCATTCAGACAATTCTGAGTGGTTCTTCCTTGCTCTGGTCATACACACTTTTGCCAAGCTTGTCAAACTGTAAGAAATAAGTTTCTGGAAAACTTGCCCGTGTCAAAATCCTCACAGCCACCAAGAGGCAAAAATACAGCTCTAAATCACAGCATGAGACAGGAAGGGCTGCACATCCTTGTCACGCACAGCCAAAATCAAGAGCCTGGAAGGAGTCTAGATAAATCCCATGTTCACATAACTCATACTTTCTTTCACCTCTTCAGCCCCATCCCTCAGGATTGTATCAAGATGGACTGCCACTAGGTTATCCAAGCTCTGCATTACTCAGTTCTGTGTGGGTGCACTCCCACCTCACCCACCCCTCACCCCTGCTCTCTGGCCCAAATGTCCAGGGGAGCTCAAGGTGGAGCCTCTCGCATATCTCAAGTCTCACTCCAGCAACTGTAATTACATCTAATGCTTGTTTAACTTCTGGGATTGCCTGAAAGAGTTATATTTAGGAGAAAAATCTAAAAAGTTGCCCCTTTGACTTGTGCTCTCAGGAAGTTCCTGGCTCCTGCAAGTCTCCCTGTACCAAAGCTAACTATTAAGCTCTTGTTATTGCAGCCCATTTCAGTAACAACAGTTGCCCAGCAAGCATTACAGTCAGACTGCACAAACCTTTTGGAATTCACATTAACATATAAAGGACATTTTGCTCTATCAAAAACACTTTCACTTCTTAATTTTCTGCTGTTATTCACATACCTGAAACAGGGTAAAAGGCAGACAAAAATAAGTTTCACAGCTTCCAAAAGGTAACAGTTGTATCAAATATATCAAATATCTTCCTACAAGCACATGTGTACACATTTTTTAGTATTCATTTCTGGTTTATATTAAAAAAAAAAAAAACAATGAATTGAAATTAGGACACCTGCTGGTACTCACCCTCTACCTAATATCAATTATTGCAAACACATAACAGAAAAGCAAACACAGGCAGTTTCAAATAGCACTAGTATTTATTATCGTATTCCAACTCTTGTTTAAATGTATGCTAGCTGGAACAGGCTATTTTGATGGAAAAACATTAATTTTATGTTCTGATTTCATTTTTGTTACAGAAGATAGAGATGTACAAGACTTCAAAGACTTACAAATTGAACAGTTTTACAACGCTGCAGTACAATTACAATCTCAGTTACATGCATATTCAGAAGCAACAAGCAGCAGATTTTAAGAGCTTTCAGAAGTATACAGTTAGGGGATGAGCTTTTGTAATCAAAAACACCAGCTTGAAATTATAAGGATTATTCATTCACTGCTTGTCCCAGAATTCATGCTAATGAAAAGAGCTGTGAAAATCCCTGCCCCAGATGATTTATAGCCAAGCTTTCAGACAGGAACACCAGACATGTTATTTGGGTATATGTTAAAGATAGTATAAAAGCAAATTTTTAAAGTATAATTTATATATTTAATATAACAAAAATATTATTTTTTAAAATTACCTTTTGTGGAAGTATGTTGTGGAGAACAGACTTGAATTATGGTTCTGGTTACAAATAAGTAACCCAACCATTTAATTCTGAACCCCATGCAGTGAGCTATGTTTCTAACTGGGTTGCACCATTTGGAAACACCAGTGGGCTGGAGAATAACAGGCTCCAGCTGGTGTTGTTTGTTATAGCTCCAAAAGCAAAGAACCAGAGAACAACCTGGAAGAGCTGAACTTTAGGTGTTTAATACCTTCTCAAACATGCCAAAAGATTTAAATGCACAAAATAAGCATTCTTTTTTTTTTCTTTTTTATTCCAAGGGGAACTCACATGTAGAAATAATAGCTATCTATGGCTGTGCCATTCCGCTACTGGCTGCACCATGAATTCAGCCACCAGCCATGCTTTCGTTCCCCCTTCTCAAATAATTTTGCAAATTTTTTTTCTAACAACAGCTCCAATAACTTTTCAAGAACTCCAAGGTTACAGCCATTCTGATGCCCAAGGAAGCCTCACTCATCTGGAGACAGGCTCAGTCCTAGCAGTATCTTTTAAGGAGGTCCACAGATGTGTACCAGCTTGCAGCTGAGTTCAGTGTAACTTCAAGAGTACAAGTCTGGAGCCCATCTTACTATGGAAGAGCAGCGTATGCCCGGTCTGATATCTGTAAACATCTGAGCAGATTATACACCTCCTAACCTTGTGTTAACCAACATGCTCTAGTAATATGGTACAGGCCATGTACATCCAAAACCCTGCTTCTGCAGTCTCTGCCACAAGCCTTTTTCCTTCGGGGAGTAAGTTCGGGGTGGCTGCAGAAAGCAGGGCCTCCTGGTGCTGATGTTCTGCAGAAGGTGTCCAGCAGGACATGAGCCCACCCTCCGGCACTGAGCTGTGAGACCGATGGCAGCTATCCAGGAGCATCCTGGACCAAAGGGAGCTGGGTCGGGCTGCGGGAGAGCAGCAGCAGCAAGGATCTGAGCAGGGGAAAGAGAGGGCAGTGGCTTGTTAGCTAACGAACTAATGACAACTGATGACAGAGGACAGGCTGGCAGCCCAGGCTGGGGCTGCTCAGCATGTGGTTTGAACCAATGGGCTCTGCAGAAAAAACGTATCCAGAAGCAGACGCGGATGGCTGGGAAATGATCCTGGCCACATCCAAACCCAACACTGTGGCTCACCAGCCTCACTTTTTTTTCGAAATCTCTTCACATTGAATGTGAAACTTGATTGGAGGTGTTTCAAATCCATACATATATTTTCTCATTTAGTCCCTGTCTGTGGCATGTGGCCTGGTTGCTTAAGAGGGCATGTTAAATAGTATAGCATTAAGTGGCTCTACCTCTAACTCTCTAACAGCACAGGTGTCTCCTGTTCTCAGACTGCTGTGAAACGTTATCTTTCACCAAGTGCTTAATAAAAATGTGCTTTATCTTGACATCAGTGTTTGTGGTGTGAGCACGTCCTCCATCCTGACATTAGCAGGTGACAGTGCAGCTACCAGACATGTCTACGCTGAATGATCTCTTCAAGATCTACTGCAACTCCAATGAGGTTTGGGGCTTGAAAGGGCTTAAACCCTCTGCAGCAGCCAGAAATCATAATTCAGAGGTGAGTGAAAACACAGCTATCTAATTGCAGACTGTTTATATTTTCTCTAAACCAGCAAAACTAAATTTTATAAGATGCAGTGGGATGGGTCAGCTGCAGATACACATTGGGAGGTTCCAGGGTGAAGGTATGCAGCAGCTCTCCAAATAAAACTGTGGTTCAAAGCACATCTGCAGTGAGACAGGCAGTCTATCAAGAAATGCCTGGGCCTTAGGCCTAAAAAGACAAGATGGGCAGTGAAATCCCTAAGGCCTTTTAAACTATTTTTTAAAATTACAGATTAAACAGAGAAAGAATTTTAAGCAGGCTTTTAAACCATTTATTTAAACAGTGTAAACCTTCTGGATATAACCATCATCAAGATGCAGAGGCCTGCATGCAACTTAAAAAGATGATGGGGAAGAGAATTATTGTGGGGTTTTCACCAGAAAGAGTAGAAGGGGAAAAAAAAAAAAAAAAAAAAAAACAAACCAAAACAAAACACACACAAAAAAAAAAAAAACACACACACAAAAAAACCCAACAACAACAACAACAAAAAACCCAAACTCCTAGTTAATGACAAAAGAGTTAAGTGCAAATGTGACAAACTTTCACTGTGTTGATCAAGCTACTGCTGAGGATGGAAGGAGATGGACCGAGAGTATCTCAACTCCTGGCTCACAGGGCATCTGCTGACTGGAGGACAACCCAGTGAGACACCACCTTCCAGGTCTCAGCTGCTAGACAGCAGCAAGCCATCTGCCCTCTGCATCCCACCTCCACAGCACGCCGCTGCTGCTCTGTGCTAGAGGTTGCCATCTCACAGTTGACAGGCTGGTCACAACCTGCTGCATAACTGTCTAGAGGGAAGGACTGCAGGAATTGTGATGAGCATCCACCAGCACTAATTTCATGAGAAGCATGGCTATATTTGGAAGAGGACATCTGTAAACAGCCAGCTCCCCACACAAATACCTGTTTAGAAGGATAGGCAGCAGGGACAACGCTGTGTTGGGCACATGGTAGCCACCAAAGCAAAAGATCCAAAGAATGACATGGGGGAAAATGCACTCAATGTTTTTAGCAATGTTTTCAACCTTAAGTATTAATTCCCTGCCTCTGGGCAGCTGGTAAATGGGTTCTTTCAGACCCTTTACAAGCAGTCCTTGGAGTTTGGTATCATTTCAGTGGCTTCTGATAAGGAATTCAGCAACCATCAGGTCACTGGTTGAGTGAATCTAAGAATGGCAATACATTTTCCAAGGGTTTTCGAAGTCACTGTCAACTGTATGTGGGGAAATCTGACAACATTCAAGAGATGAGTCAGAGAAGAGACATCCTGCTTCATTATGCACAAAACATAACACCCTTGAACTCATGTCTCATCCTCGGACCCTTCTCCTGTGACACTTAATCCTGTGAGAATAACTGAAACCTTTGAAAAGGCTATTGGGTTTAAAGCCAATAGGACGGTGTTTTAAAATCTTCTGCAGTGCCTATAAATGTTGTCACAAGATATGTTTGTTATAAGATAACTCTCTGGGAGACCATCCAAAGACAACCTTTGGTTCTTACCATGTTAAAGGCATCCCCTTCATATTTTTTTTTTCAATTTCCAAGCCAGCTAGCTTGTACCCTTCAGTTTTGTTTCTACAGCACTGGAAAGGGCTCTGCATCCACACAAAGCTCTCGAATACCTCATCTTTCTGTCTTGGTTAACAACCAAGAACATACTACATTTATTCTCCCCATTTCAAACTGCCACAACAGAAACCCTGATACCACTTGTTTGGGCCAAATGGGGGTAATTTAGGGAAGGCATCTTGTCTGACTTGAGAAAAATGCCACACAAATGCTATGGTTTTGATAAACACAGACCAGTTCCTTAAAGGTACATAGAAGTATTCCATGGGCCAAATGCCAGCACTGAGACTCTTCTTGTTGCCACACGCACCACAGTGGCTGTGATTGTGAATACACAAAGCACTGAGGAGCTGGCAGACATCCTTCTTGTCTGAAGGAAGCTCTCCCCTTCCACATGTCCACAAGCCCAAAGCACTTCCAGAAACACCATGAGGGATCTCAGGAATCCAGGAACATATCCAGTGGTGCTGGTTACAGGCAGTTTTGGGATGGGAAGACACTGTTCCTCCGCCTTCAGTTGCTCAGTGGGAGAGTCCTGTCAGAGTATTTGACACCCTCATTGAGACAGCTGTTTTGATGGAAGTCTGGGAATCTTCATCTGCTTTGCCATATTCATGACTTCACATTGGTTTAGTTATAGAGTTCCCTTTTCTGAAAAAAAAGAAAAAAATTCTGGTAACATCAATGATCAAGTGTTTTTCCATGAGGCTGTGCACGCTTTCACCTGGCCAAACTCATGACAATGGCATCCCTCACATCAAAAACTTCTGGATTTGCCAACAGCTGTATAATCATTTACAAAATAGCATTACTCTTGAAACTCTTACCTAGGAGACTGTAATGCTGCTGGCATCCCTCAGGTTCACACACCTCCAGTGCCGGTGTTGAGCAAGGAAACAAGCTCTTCTTAAGGCTTCTCATCCTTCTCTGAAGTTCACCCCCTTACCTGTGAATTCTGCATCCTCTTCTTCCTTTCCAACACTCATTGGTGAATATTTGTATCACTGCTGTGTGTGCTATGAACTAAATGTAGCTACACTGGTCTCATAGTCTAAAGCATTTTTTCAGCCTTAAATTGTCCACTAGACATGTCACATTTCTTCATGTATTCAGAAGCCATTCTTTATCATCAAGGCTTTTTTTTTTACAAAGAGACTCAACATCCATTGTAAAATAGTCAAGGAAATCATTTCCATCCTGGGTCACTAGGGCTCAGTTACCTGAAAACAGCACATATCATGACAGCAATCACATGCTTACACAGGCTTGGCTCAAATAAGACTGTCACTGGAAATGGCATCTTTTTCAATGCTTCAGTAGTTATACACAGCAGAATAAAAATCACATAATTCAAGGCACTGAGGATATTCTCAGCCAGTTAAATAAATTATTCTAAGGTACCCACCCAAAACATTTCATTTGCTAGAGCTGCACGTTCCTGCTTATCAGCACATACTGTCCCAACAGCAGCCTCTAAGCTCATTTCACTGTGGCTACAGTAATGTAGCTGACCTTTCCCCAGACAAGAAACATCTTAATTTCTTTGACACATCTCCCATCCTGGCTGGGAAGTCTTCAGACATTTTTTCCTTGGACTCCCACAACAGCCAACTGATTGATCAGTTCTCACCCATATCGTTAGATCACCACCTGCAAAAGCTGTTTGTCTGCTTTTCATGAATGTAAATAAAGAAATAATTCTCCACACACAGTTTTCATGGCTATCAGAGATGGCTCTCCTAAGATAGCATTTATTTTGCTCACAACTTCAGCTTTCCATTTTTAACATTATACAGAGCTCCAATTTTTTAATCGCTGCACCCTTATTTCACAATTTTTTTACAATCAAAGGTTTTGCTGCAGAGTTGCTCTCCTGCACTTATGTCTCTTGGAGTATGGAAATTCACTTCCCTTTATGATATATCCTCTAAACAGCTTTGACTCCCCAATAAAAGCAATGTCACCATAGAGTTATTGGCTTCCTGAAGACAGTTTTCCCAAGAACCACTTATGCAGCCTGTATATGATGCAAATGTTCTGAAAACCTAACCATTTTTAACAGGAGTACCAACACAACTCCTCATAGCTCCATAAGGCATACCAGGCATCTACTTTTTGCTGCAGGAGAGGACACTCCTCCAGTGGCAGACTTCAGCTCCTGTATTTTTTCTTATACTAATGCTTTGGAAGTACAAATCGCTTCCTTTTAGGCTCCATCTTCTGAGACCATCCTGTTGTGTTGGACACCAAAGAACTGAGCCATGTTGTCTTTTAGGAAAGCAAATGTATTCAGTGTTTTAAGTCTTGGTGGGTCTGAGGAGAAGTCACACTCCCTCACCCCTGGAAGCACTGCCTGCAGGTTTTGGCAGTGCTGGTGACAGCCCTGTGAAGCTGTGTTGAAGCTTTCAGAAGGACTGCTCTCCCTTAATTAAGAAAACAGTGTTATTCTGGCTCAATATCAAACATCACCTTCTAGATTTCATGAAGAGCTGAACTCGTATCAAAACATGATGAGATTTGCTTGGGTTTGGGTTTTTTTTTTTTTTTGGATCAGAAAGAATCTGCGAGTAATGAAGCCTGGCAAGCCACAGATGAACAGTTAGAATGTATGCTAGTTATTACTTACTATAATTGTAGTAATTATTAATTACCTGACATTCTGCCGTGCCAGAGAACATCCTTTTTCTGACAGTCTCTTCCCCTTTGAGCTTATTAATGACTCCTGCCAACAAACCTCTCCTGTTTTGTCCCTGTTGTATATGAGAGTCCCTTCATATCAAGTAGTCTTGTAAAATGTTTTAATAAATCCTGTAATTACTTTGGAGAAAATCTTCAGAGCATATAAAATGCTTTCCAAAAGCATGTTTCAATTTATAAATTCACAGTGACCAGCCTCACAGTTTCAAAACCCCCACTGATCCTAAGCCAGGGGTTTCCTCCTTTCCCTGTCTTCAGCACAGACAGAAAACCTCTGTCTTATTTTATGTGCATGCATCTCTGCACACCATGAGCACCAAGCTCTACACCCAGTGGGATAACAAGCCAAGTAGAGGAAGGGGGTCTCTCAGTCCCAGTTTTATGCTCCCCGTAGGGTCCATATGCCTCATGCAGGCAGGATCAGTCCCCCTGGCACATTGGCAGGCAGGTCTGCAGGACACTGCCCCGCTGCACCTCCCACACCAGGTCCTCTACTCTCAGTCAGACAGACTCTGGTAGTTGGAAGGATGGAGAAACGTCTACAGACCCTTGCAAAAATTCCTTCACCCCAACAAGCTGTAGATAGAGCACTCATACACGTATTTTACTCACACTCGTGACATTCACATCTGAGATAAAATGGATAACAAGGGCAATAAAACCAGCTTTTTAAAATAGAGCAATGTAGTACACACAAACAAACACATACTTTTCATGTCCGATTGAAAAAAAACAAAAAAAAAAAATCCCTGTCATGCAGTGAAGACATGCTAGGATGTGACTTTTCTCTCTTTTCACTCAGTCATCCTCAAAAGCTTTGGCTTGACTAACAAGAATAATAGCAGTAATGAGCATTACTTCCTAACCACTAAACTAAGCTATGCTTACCTAAACAAAAACAGACATGTTTTAAAATAAGACTCTGTAACTGTATTAAACAAATGCATGCTTAAAGAGAAATTTTACATTCATTTGATAAATTCCAGTGGGAAATCATCCCATCCTCAGTAGATCTATCACCCTGCAATAGAAACAGGAGTTATTGCTTGAAAAACATCCGGAAATAAAATAAAATAATAATTAAAAAAAAAACAAAAAAAAAAAAAAAAAAACAAACCACCCCAACAGAAAAAGCAAGGTATGTATGTAGAAATGGGGTCAAGAAAGAAGCACCTATGTATTTTGCAGCCCATCAACAGTTTTGCCCAGGATACTGTCTGACATAAATTCAAAGGGCATCTTTAATGCCAGCAGCTGTCTCAAGAGGAGCCGTTCTCCACCCAGCCACTGCTCCAGTCAAGCTTCACCATCTGTAGCGGGCATGTTTTGAACATCTTGTCTTTACCCAACACACAACTGATTGGAAGAAATGACACGCTCAGCCCGCTCCAAGCACAACTTCTCATCTGTGAACTAGAGAGTCTATTTTAAGGGCGTGGGCTTTTCATTTTTAATGTTGTGATGGAAAAGAGCATCTGAAGACCTTCTTACAGAGGCACACGACGGGCCCCCCACACACTCCGGGCTGGTCCCACTTCCAGGGAACCAGGCCCTGGCCACACAGATCCACCTCAGTGCCTGAATTCCAGATCTGAAAATATGTCTTCTGTTAAAATATGCTAAGTTGGAGAAACACAACACATATCACCATTTCTTCTACTGTCAGTATAGCAAACACCACTTTAAAAACACCTAGACACTTCACACACCAGAGCATTTTTTTTTTATGGCAAATTTGTATTGATTTTTAAGATTTGATCAGCATTGATGCTCTCCAAAACTTGTCAACTCAGAGCCAGGTATTCTTTAAGCAGGTTGTCATTTTCTATTGTAGCACAGGAGCTGCATTTTTCACAATGTGCATAATTAGGGCCTCCCTGAAGTCGGGAAGGGCTCTTCAGATCAGTCCAGTCAAAGCAGATAAATTAGTGCATCCCAGGTCAGGTTCAAGGAGTCCAGAGACAGCACCATTATTCCCAGCCACGTGTCAGGGAGCAGCTTTTATCTAGCTTTTGTCTAAAGTGTAAGAGGCTGCTTGGCTTTAACCAGCCTACTTAGTTGAACTGCATAGTTTCTTTATGTAAAGTCTAAAGACTTTGCATCATATTAGACACTTTGGCAGACACTACAGCTCCTTTGCTCTGTAACAGCTTTCTTTTATCCAGGACACAATAGCAGAGCTCCCTCAAGCTTAATTTATTTAATAGATACATAAAGGGCACCTCTCTCCCTTCAACCACCCTCTTTCTTTAGGCTCATGAAACCTTGAAACAACAGCCCTGTCACAAGCAGATGTCCCTGGCTGAGGCTTTGTTCTCCATCAGAGGGACATGCTGTCTCCGTGTTGCCTATGGGCACCAGCCTCACTGAAGCACAGCAGAGCAATTGCTGTAGAGCCCACAGGGGGACCACAACCTCTCCAGTCCCTCCAGCTAAATTCTGCAGGGAACACAATGCAGGTTGCCACGACCTCGCCAGGATCTCGTACCAGCACACTGTTCGTAGAAAAAGTGCAGGGAATTAAAGAGCAAACTCGCTTGATGAATGTGTTTCTCATGTTACTGTCTCCATTTTTAATCCCTGTAGTGAAGTAGCAGTCAACTCTCTGTCACGGGTGGAAGCAGGGGATTTGGACACCTTTCTTCTGGCTGCAGAGCAAAGCTCTCTGCATCACAAGGAAGATTTAGACCAAAAACAAAAAAAACCTCATTCACTCTCTGGTGGCATTGTCATCATTCATGAGGAATCCTAATTTTAGCTGATTCCCAAACATTACAGTTTGTTTCAGTTCTGTTTTCCCTGAACACTAATAGTGGAGAAAAAATGGAAACAAAAAGTTGGAGGCTGCTCTCAGTTTCCCTTTTGGAGTCTAAAATCAAAAAAATACAAAAAAAAAAAAATAGTACCAGGGCCCTGGGGAGAGGCGAAGGGCAGGATGATGTGCTTGGCAGCACCCTGCACAGGGGGCGATGCCCCTCCCAGAGTACTCTATGTGCTGACAGTCCCTGTGACGCCAGGGATGCCGTGGCCAGCGTGGGGAGGCAGCTCGCAGGAACACAGCATCTGTTTCCATTTAGGTCCCTGAAATGCATAAACTGCAATCTGGCATCTCACTGCTGGCTTTAAAATTATGCTGGGGTAGCAGGGTGAAAGGGGAGAGATGTGATGAAAAAGCAGCATCGTGTTTATTAAAATATATCTCTAACATTCAGACATGCTTTCAGTCGCCGGGTTCGTTTTTGCTTTTCCTCTTCTCTGTGTTGGGTTTTTGTGTCGGTACACAAGCCGATGGCACAAGCTGAGTCCTGGAAAGTGAGAGGCTGCCTCCCAGAAACCACGGTGGGGTCTGGGAGGCTCCTCGCTGCCCAGCCCTGCTGCTGGTGGATAGAGGTAGACCGCAGCCTCCTCCATCTGGGGAGCTCCCTCCCCAGCTCTGGCGCAGCATGTCTCACGTGTGAGGCAAAGGCCATCATCTGCAGCCTACTCAGAAAAAGCATGATAAGGAAAACCTAAGGGTAAATATTATTATCCCAGTAAAATACAGCTTGAGATATGACACTGCGAGTTACCACTCTGCCAGTGCACTCGAACATGCCAGGGAAGGTAAGCACCGCGCTTCCTCAGAACATCACTGGTGGCCCCAGGCAGCCCCATCGGCAGCACAGCCAGCTGTGACCAGATGCAGATATTTCACATGGAGACAAGAAACTGGGGAAGTTCAGCCACTGCCGACCACTTTTTCCAGTGCTAGTAGCAGCTGAGGTGACGTGTTTTGGAAGAGCGAGTGGCTCTCAAGGTAGAGCCCACAAATGGCACTGGGCAGCAGCTCAGGGAGATCCCACACGGGGCTGGGCACTGCCTCAGGGCTTGGGGGGCTCCAGCACACAGCAAGGTGCCCAGCCCCAAGGGAGAGATGCCCCATGAGTGTAGTGAAAGCATTTGGAGCACAGGAGTCACAGAAGCACTGGCCTAGGGAAAATACCTGTAACTGAAGCTTTTTGAAAAAGCCTGTGTCCATCACAAGGCAAGAAGGTGCTGCTTTGAAACCTCTTCAGCAGCCAAAACTTCCTCTCTCAAAAAGAAGGGGAGAAGGGCCCCACGCCTATCAGTGCTTGGCAGATTAAATGATTCACTCGGGACCTGGCAGATGCTCCTCCTGTTGCAAAGGAGGCAGGGCAGTGCTCCAGCCCCTGTGGCAGTCCCTCGTGCTGCCATCCCAAAAGCCCCCCAGGCCCCGCAGATGCTTCCAGCACCTCTGGGGACACATTCAGCTGCCCACCACCAGCTGCCAGCCAAGGCGCTGGCCCTGTGGCCAGGGAATGTGCCAACCACTCCTTGCTCCTGCATCCAAAATTCAGTTTTGCACATTCCTCCCAGCCTGCCCTGACCCTCAGAGGCTCAGCTGTGCTGTGCCATGCTGTAACCACCATGGTTTGTCTCTGCCATGTGCCTCTACTAACACACGACTACACCGAGCAGCTCAGGTTTGACTCAGCTACTCAGGCACTTACCTCTCAATTAAAACACAGGTGAAGGACAGAGCTGTGCTCCAACTTTTTACATAATAGCCCAGCAGTTAGAGCACCACTCTCCTCAGATGGTGGGAAACTTCTGCCTGAGGCTATGTCGCTCAGCTATAACCATTTTTCTTCAGAGGTAATTGCCGACAGGAGAAGTATGCCACTCCTCCCATTGCTGCTCTTCAGTTTTGCACAAGTTTTGTAAAGGCAGTGGTCTTCTCATCTACCCGGTCTCTCAGGCACAGTGAAGGATGATGCTTTTCCCCCTCGCTCCTGACCCCACAGGTTTGTTTGTAGCCCGGTGATTCGGGACTCACAAGAAGGAGTTGGCTTGAGGATCTTCTCAGACAGACAAGAGACCCAAATCCCTGCCTTACCCGCCCTGAGCAGGTCTCCAGGAATGGAGCTACTGGAGAATAATGATGGCAACCAGCCATTTTAATATAAGAAAAACCTCCTCTGCAAACACTCAATTCCCTTCCTATCCTAGGAATAGAGCCCAGGATGACTAGCCAAGACGTTGGCCTCCACAGCTAGGGAGATAAGTGCCAGCATTTGATGCTGAACCATGCACAGTCTTGGCTGGGAGAAGCACCTTGCAGCAAGTCACCCAGCCATCGCAGCATCACTGGCATGTGCTGCACTGCCACCAAACTTAAAGCATCTCTGTGCAATTGCTAGTAAAAACTAGAGCA
Source organism: Tyto alba (assembly GCF_018691265.1). Taxonomy (NCBI): domain Eukaryota; kingdom Metazoa; phylum Chordata; class Aves; order Strigiformes; family Tytonidae; genus Tyto; species Tyto alba. Next base: position 56,285,450 of record NW_024881282.1, read on the forward strand.
CTTCTAAACCCGCAGGTGTGGTGGCAGTTTTCAATGAAACACAGTGTTCAGGCAGGATTTAGGCACCTTTGTGGCTCTGGGTGTCATTATCTAGAAGTCAGACTCAAAGTGCAGAAGAGTGAGAGCTGCATTAGCATGATGATGTGCCCGAGCTTATAATCAGAGTATGTCTGCCCCAGCATGGTACCACACTAAGGCAGCCCCAGCACCAGGCCGGCTCACAACCAGCCGTCCTGGGGAGCAGCACTTGCCCTGGCTCCCTGGCTTCTCGCCCCTCCACCAGTGGCACAGCAGCCACCCCTCACGTTCTCTCCTGTGGCTCTGCAGCTCTGTGCAATGCTCAGAAGCCCTCCCCCTCCTCCAGTCCTCTTCACACCCCTTGGAAACATGATTCACAGCCTGTTGTAGGGGAACAGACCAGAGCATATGGGCGGACACTGTAATGAGTGTTTTCTCCTTTACATTTCAGATCATTCCCCAAGATGAGGCTAAGTCCAGTGTTTTTAACATGGCTATGCCACCGTCAACATGGACCAGGAATAAGCTGAGATGAAACCGTGCTTTCATCTGGGGAAGCAGAGCCTCTCTGCAACCCCAACTACTCCGTGCAGCTACCAGCTTGTCGCAGAGTCACTTCATTCCCTGTCCAAACATGGACAATTTCATTGCATGACAGCACAAGCCACAAACACAAAACTACCACTACAATAGGTCTCACTTTCTCACGTACTGTGTCTGCACAGCCCTATCTACTCTGCCATTGCCAGAGGCAACAAGACTAGGACAAGGGGCTATACAACAGTGAAAACAAGCCAAAACATCAAGGAGCAGATGAATGGCTACAGCCTACCACTGCTCAGGTTCACATTTTCATTGGCTTGGCATGCTCTTTAATGTCATGTAAAGCTGAGTTAACTGAGGCATGAGGCTGCTGATACTATTCTGGCTGCTGTTACAAGGGTACAAGCCAAGAAAGCAACCTTCCTGGGGAAGAGCAGCAGGATTGTCATGCTAGGAAACAAACTGATGCTTCTGAACCACAAAACTGCTTGGTTCCTATTTAATTTCTCCAGAAGGTCAATGAGCTAAAATAGTTGGCAATGAAATCAACCACTTGACTTCCGAAACCATTGTGACCCAGCCACCGGGCAGCGGCACTTATGCCTGCTATATTAGATACCCTAGGTATCTGTGGTTTGTAAGCATCAAGCTTTTTTGCTTTAACCATGAGTGTTTGCTGAACAGCACAGCCAGCTGACGCACAGCTGGATCACCCCTCCTACTGCCAGTTCAAATGCAGGTCTCACCCTCAGCCTCAGTCCCTCTGCACCCCTCACATTCATCAGCCTGCATCTGACGGACGCAAACAGGGTCAGCTGCACGTGGGAGCCAACACATGCTCCCAGCCGCTACAGCCAAGGGTGAGGGCAGCAAAGCTTTGCTGGGTGGCTATTTAAAAAAAAAAAGAAAACTGCTTCATGTACCTGTGTAAAAGCTCCATCATAAACAGAACCCTGCCAATAGGAGCAAGCTGGAGCAGCTGCTGCAGCATCCGGCTGCACTGGGAGAGTTACACTGCTCTGATTATGCTGACACAGTCAGAGCAACAAACTCCTCCCTGCACCAAGGGCTTATCTAGAAAAGGTGCTTACGGGGATTAGGACTTCATTCCTGTTGTTAAAGACAGACAAGCTCTGCCCTTGACTTCAGTGGTTTGGGTGGTCACGCCAGGCCAAGGACAGGCTGGGGGGGGTTGGACTGTGACCCTCAACACAAAATCAATGGTGCTCACATAGTTAGTGCCACTGTGCAAATCAGTGGCTTGTGAAATGCAGGGACAGGTCTTTTAAAATTAAAAGACATCATAACAAGAGATATAGACTCTGTCTTCCAGCAGGTCTTAAATAAATCTGAAAAGTTAACGTTTTATAACAAGCACAGAATTTGTAGATTTGTAAGTACATGTTAAAATTGCCCTAAGAATCGTATATATCATATATAAATACATTAAATATATTGATAGAAATACAATAGAGTCAAACTTATCAAGGGAATGCAAAGATTTCCACCCCTGCTGCTGCTGTTACATTTATAGTTTTGTTTTCAGTAGCTGGTAACCTTCCAGAGGAACTGAGTCAGGAAGGTAGCTTCTTTGGGGGAAAACTTGTGCAAAGAGCTGACTAAAAAGGCAACCATACAATGTAGTCAGTGACAGACACAGATTAATTCCCTGTCAATCTTTTTTACTCTGACAAGTGGAGATCAGATCTGTCAGCAGCTATTTTTAATAAGTATGGGGCCATGAAGGACTCACTACAAAGTGTTTATACGCTTTCATTTACCAATACTTAATATTCCCCGTATCAAATTCTGGGGTGATGTAAACTTCTGTGCTTTGTGGAGACAATCATCATATGTAGACAACTCCTACAAGTAGGAGTTAAATGTTTTACCAAAGCCAGAGGTCCCAATTAATGTGTTTTGTGTAAAACTAGGAAGCAGCTGGTTTGGGTTTCATAAAGATTACCACAACAAAGTTGCAATGGAAGAGGCAAGCAGAGACACACATCCAATCTGAGCACCCTTTAGCCCGATCACAGCACACACTGTTCCCAAGACAGGCCTGTCCAGAAACCAAACTTGGCAGCTGCTATGTCAAGTGTCAAGGAAGGGATTGTGCACACGATGTAACCTAATCAGAGGCTGAAATAAGCTACATTATATAGAACTCACATATGTTGCTGTTAATCTACCTGAAGTACAAAAATAAACTTGCAAAATTGACAACCAGACTTATATTAGCCTTTCCTGACCCTTATATTTAATAAGGGGTTTGCATGCCCCTGAAGTCATGCAGCTATGACTGCAGTGGGGAGATGGCCCCCAGCTGGGTAGAGGGCCGTGAGCCTTCAGGAGTCCTCCTCAGTGCAATGGCCAATAAATTGTTCAGAATCAAGATGCTCAAGCCAAATTCTTCTTTTCTCCCTTTTCAGCTAGTCAGCAGTGCCAGTTGTGTAGAATTCCTTTTCCACACCAACCGGGAATTTCATTAATGCATCATGAGTGACTGGTCTGCAGAGATGTGCATAAGTGCTTTCTGTACCACCCTCCCTTCGAGCTTTGGGTCCAATGAGCTGGACAGGAGCCGAAGAGATGGAAGAAGATGTGGTCACATCACAGCAGTTTTTAACTGGTGTCCACATCCTCCAGACATTGCAGGTAAGGAGAGTATGCAGGATGATTTGTTATACTGAGTTATAACCAGCTTTCTAAATATCTGTCACCAAACAGACCTTGCCCACAGAAAAGAACTTGATCCACTGTGTGCATAAAAATGTGCATGGACTTGCAGAAGATGCGATTAGATTATAACTTTAACTAACACAAATATTAGTCAAGGAGTTTTTAAGAGATAAAAAAGCCCATGAAGTTGCTACATCTAATTATGCATGTTGTCAGAAGTGGGGTACATGCAGAACAGACTTGGGTACAAGTACCACTAAAGACCCAGTAGTGCAAAAACTCTGAAACTGCTATTTTTTCTCTGCTTAACTTTAAAAAGTCTCACTCTCATTGCCTAGAATTTCAGGTGGTTTTCTTGGATTACAGAAGGAGGATTTGCCTTCATGGTATTGGCTCATAGGCAATCTTTTGTCTAGAGAGCTCACCAAGAGGGATTATTTACACTAATCCCAAGGTGGAACCTTTGAATTGTCCTGTGTAGAAAAGAAAATGAGTATCTGTACTTCGTGGAGTGGAGAACAGACACGCAACCTTAAACAGTAGAATTCTTGATAACCTAGCAAATTGCAAGGTAAGATTGAATCCCCCGGTTATCTGGAGAGGTACCTGGGCCTCCTCAGTTTGTTTTAGGGGAGACTCAAGGAGCACACCATTGGATGTCTCGCCCATTCAGCTTACAATAGGTGAAAAAAGTATTTCATCGGGCTGGGGCACGGCTCTCTGCTCTCAGGAGGGCTCAATGCTCATTCCCAGCCACACACAGGGGCACCGCTGTGGCAGGGATCTTTCTGGAAGAGCACAGCTGAGGTTCAAAGTGTCACCAAAAAAATCCTGAATGCACTGATTGTTAGCACTCAGGACCTTATTCAAATCAGCACTTAAAAAGAACAAAACAAACAAACAAAAAAAAACGATGCAGTTCTGTCTAAACAGAAGAGGCAGTGTCTGAGGAGCTGGCCAGGTAGTTTGCTGTGAGCAGGCAAAGCAGGCAGCGGGGAATGGTGGCCTGGAGAGGGCTGTGAGGAAGATCCAGGTTTTGGAGATCCCTTGGGCCTGTGCTTCCTTGGGCTGTCAGCGGGCAGGCTCACTCCCTGGGGTGACAGTATAGAGGATATAAACACCCCATACTAAAGCATTAGTGTGGTAATGGCTTTTGAAAACAGTGATTAGGCAAAATTACTTTTTTTTCTCCCTTCTTAACAGAAAATGGGATACTAGTGTTACAACTTTCATAACTGCTTTTCTTCCCCACAGCAGCAGTTCATCCTTAGAAAAATCAAAAAAAAATCAACGTTCAGTAGTTTTGACCACAGAAAAAATTGTCAGTTGACAGAAAAAGGACAAAAATTCCAAGTTTTTCCTTAACAAGGCCTTCCTCCCCACCACCTCTCCCACCAACAGTGGAAATTACTGGCTCTGATTTGAACAGCTTATGAAAATCACACAGGCTGTGGCAACAAACACATCCTGAGGTTTACATCGCTGCCTGCGTGAGGCCGGTGTGGCTGAATCAGCTTTCCAGGGGACGGGCCGCAGCCAGCCCCTGCGCGCACTCTTGGAGGAAGCACAGCCCCAGCCTGGCTCCCCTTCCCTGGGGAAGGACGGTGGCAGCCTGAACGATGAGCTCCCAACCTCCTCCACCACATCCAGGAGTCCCCTGAAAGGTCCTTTTCAGGCACAGGAGTCAGAGCACGATTTAATTCAGTTATATGGTGGGAGAGTTAATTCCAGTGCTGGTCCCTGCATTGTTGTAACGCTATAGACACTTTTTTTTCTTGCTGAGGAGCCAGATTCTCCATGAAGCTCCATCCTGACCTCCCCTCTCACCTGCAGAGTAAGGGGAAAACAGGAGTCTTTCAGAATAGAGGAATGGGACTTGGCAACAAAAAGAAAACAAACACCAAGAAAATGCAGGCCTACCAACCTCCAGAGTGAAATAGCATTAATGACTTAAATATCCTTCATGACATAGATTTGTTCCTCTAACTTAGAACTAACAAAACAAGACAACTAAAGATTAATATAAGACTTTGGCTTGCCAATCTATCATTTACCCATGCAATTGCTCTCTCCAAACTTCAGGCTATAGGAAAGCAGTTCGGCTTTTAAAGACATATTGATATTACACTGCAGTGACACATAATAATTAAGGTGCCTTCCCCTCACCCCACACAAATCATTCGGTGAAATAATATCTGAGACATTGGTCCCACGTGAAAAATGTAATTACATGCCTCTATTTTTATCCTCATGTTTGAACACCCCTGTGCCAGCAGCCCCTCTCTAGGAAGCCGCTGTGGCTGCTCCACCACTGCTGGTTATTACCCTGGAATCTCCAAAGGCCTCTCAAAGCACACGTGGATGGCAGAGCAGCCAAGTGCTGACAGTACCAAGGAAGAGCAAAGGACAAGGTGAAAGGACAAGACAGGCACTACTTGTCCCTGCTGCAGAGGGTCTTTCACTCCAGCCACTTCACGGCTAGGCTTCTTAATCTGTGGTTTCAAGCAACAGAGTCTGAGCAGATGATCTTTAGCTCTCAGGGCAAGGCACTAAGCTTTATATCATCTGTTAAGGGAGGACTTGGACCAGGGAGAGCCAGCCTTGTCTAAGCTGTAGTAGAAGGAAGGCTATGGCAGGCTACAACCACATCACCTGGCACAGCAGGATATACTGCACCAGTTGGCCCTTGTGGGAGAGCAAATCCCCCAATAAGTCTGTATATGTTCATAATATCCTTCCACACAAGCCACGCCACGGCAGAAGAGCCAGCCTCCAAAAGACCCTACCCCATGCTGGGACACAAACTGCATGAGCAGCGAGAGTCAGTGCAGCTCACAGTTTCTTGTAGATGCTCCCTGAAAAGCAATTTCTCAGGGTCTCTCAATACAAAACAAGTTGGTGTAACTTTGGGTGACTTCCCTGAATCTACCCGGTCAGCTGGCCCCACTCCTCCTTGCACAAGACGCTGGATGTCAGTCAGCCACGGCCTCACGTACAGGTTGGGAACATGAATTACATTTGCAGGGCAATGGCAAAAGGGGAGTTATGGGAAAAGCAAATTGGCATAAGTATAAACACACCACTGAGAGAAAGAGTTTCCCCAGGGTCATAGATACATATTGCAATGGTTTGGGACATGTAATTTCCTTGCAACATAATATTTAATTGTATCACATTAACATTCCTGTGCTGCAGTAAAAAGTGCTATTGTAGCATGTTTTGACATGAGCTCTAGGTTTTGGCCAAGAGCCGGTTTTCACTGTTAGTGCCATGATGTGGCTGCTTGCAGTAACTACATTTCATATATTCCTTGCTCAGAAAGAGGAATTCAAGCCCTTTTGTTTCAAAACAAAAAGCTTCTGAAATGCAGGCTGCAGCCTGGGACCAAGGAAATTCACCTTCCTGACAGTATGAGGGAGCAGAACTCTTTCCCTCCCCTACCCCTGTTGCTTATGAGGTTAAAGTGTTAACATCTGAGCTGGCAGAGATGGCAGTGGCAGGAGGAAGGAGGGGGCCCAGGGCAGTGACAGACCTGGGAAATCTTTCTGATGAACTACACAGCTGTTGCGCTGATGCTGGTTCTTCTTTTGTTGTTTTTCCTGCTAGTTAAAGCGTTTCTTAAGAAAGTTGTTTATGTAAAAACAAAAGAAATGAGAGTGCTAAGCGAAATCACTGAGGCAGTGCTGCAGATGACTCCACTTATATAGTCATCCAACTTCACAGGGAAGACCCGAGGGTCTGGGGTCTGGATGCTCTTGTAGACGAGCAGCAGGAACATAGAGAGTGGCTCATCTCTTAAACACGTGGTGGAAGCGGGATCATCTGGGGCAGGGAGCACAGGCACATCCTCCCCTGCACTCTCCTTGACTTCAGGGCCATCTCTCTGTTCCTTGTCAGCCATCGTTACAATCTCATTTCTTTAGCTCAAGCTGTGCAATGCAGAGAGCCGACAGCCCCAGCCTGGCCAACCATTCTAAAAAAGATCATATCTGCAAGTGCTTTCCTTCAGCTTCGTGAGGCTTTGCTCTCCTTCAGGTATCCCTTGCAAGGCACCATGCTGAAATGCAGTAAGAAAGGTGAAAGCACGAGCAGGCTCTGCTTCCCCAGCACATTCCTACCACACTCCCCCCGTGCTCCCAGTCCCTGAAGCCTGGCAAACCCGGGGCGCTCAGCCCACAGAAGCTGCTGGAGGAAGGAAGCCCTGGTCCACTGCAAGGAAGGGGTGACCAAAACACAGGAGAGAGCTCCCCTCTGCCCATCCGTGGCTCATTTACGATTGGAAATTTGCTGACATGCCGTCCACGCAGAACATGGGGCGGAAGTAGAAGAGCTCACTCCCAAAATCTGGGCAGCATCCAAGTTGAGGCGAGGACAAATGTCATTGACCTTTATAGTATTCCAAGAACTAAAATCCCTCAGCTCCCTTCTTCTCACTGGAGAAATGGCCCAGAACCTGTTCTCTTTCCAGTCTTCCCCCAGGGGAAAAAAAAACATCAATCTCAATGTAAGTGCATTTGTTCTACATGTTCCTTATTTTATATTTTACGAACCAATGCCAACTTTCAGTCATTGAATCCAGACACTCGTGTTAACAATGGACGATCACATTTTCCATCTGAATGTTTTCCCACAAGCACGAGCATTAACTCAGAATACTCTTTTTACAAGTAATAATGTTGTAACATATAGTAAGATGAAATATTTAGCTGGTGCAGATGAAACTGCTTTGCTGGAACCAACGGAGCCACATCAGTTTACACCACCAGAGGCCTTGGTCCACAGCTCTTTCCCCACTCCTGGGCAGCCAGGATGCTGTGTTTGGGCAAGTAGGATTTATGGCCATTTTAAATAGAAGCAACTTTATCATGCACGTCGGTAAACTGCTGTGCTGTAGGACTGCAGGCAGCTGAGTACTTTTCCACTCTTTTTAGCTATCGCTACCAGAAATCATGGGTTAGTCGATAACCACATTCCTCCGAGATGAGTTTGCCAGCGCACTGAAGGAGATCTGTTCACACTGGGAGGCATTGTTTCCCAGGCTATTCCAAACAATACAGAAAACACTGTGTTCTCATTTGAGTACTATGAAGAAAGAGCTCAGTGGATGGGCTTTTAAAGAACTAGAATATGCAATTCTATAAACTATATTCTTTAAATAAAGAAAAACCCTCTATGTCATGCAGAACTAAATCATGATTCGCTCATGGACTGCATCCAGAATCAGAAATATGGATGAGCTTTGGCTGGGCTTTCTAAGCAACAGAAAGAAATACTTCATTCCAAGCAGAAGAGACAAAGAGGAAAAATAAATAAATAACTAAAAATAATAATTAAAAAAAAAAAAGCAGAGATTACACTAACATTTGAGGCCACTTCATTCTCATTAGCAAAACATAATGACAAATTCATTGAAATTGAGCAGGACCAAGATATTTGGGATAAGACCTTGCCCTGAGTCAACTCTTGCCTCAGTGACCTTGCCCCTGCGTCAACACAGAGCACGGAGATGTTAATCCATCCATACTGCACTGGATCAGTTTTGCCAACCAGGTCAGAGGTAGTATTTCAGACACTAACTTGCTATTGATGCTTTAAATAGCAGCAGATTGTATATGCCCCCACATAGAACTTGCTGTGAGGAGCAACACAAATACACATTGGTTTTGAGGTGGCCCTGCAAACCAGCAATGTCCTGGGGGAAAGTGAAGTAGGCAGGCTCACCTGTTTGTCATTCCAAGCCAGACAGTAAGAAATGGGTAGACTCCTCATTGCCCAAATTAGAAATGAATGGGCTACATTTATGTGCTTTTTTCCCTCAATTATACCATTGCTCCAACAAGGGACCTCAGTCTTCGGATATCTTTCCTATCATTCAGGGTCACTTAGAGCATGTACTTGGTTTTGCATCACCTGTTCTCACCTCCCTACTTACCTACAGAATCTAACAGATTTCTTTTAGCTTTAAAGGCAGCTGGATCAGGACACAAAAAAAAAGAGCAGTAATTTTCCCAGTAAGAGTTCAGCACAGTCCAACAATGAAACAAGCTTTTAATGAGGTACAGCAGAAAGAACATGTGAAACAGATAATCATTTTCCATAGTGGAAGCTTGAACTATTTCACCTACATGACTTAAATCCTCCAGAAACAGGAGGATTTAAAACCACAGCTACATTTCTGTCCTCTTATCCCCTTCCCTTCCCCACCCTTACAGGCAAGCAGCCCCAGAGAAGTCCATAGGAGGTGAACAGACAGATTGTCTTCACTGCACTGCAGTGAGCTTCGCTGCCTGGCATAATTTGGCTTATCATGTTCCTGTTGTTCTTGCGGGAATCTGTGTCCGAAAGAGCAATTCCAAACTGAGATTTCTGCATCACAGCCGCGGCCAAGGAAAGTCTCCAGGCTGGACCATGGCCAAACTTAATGCTGCAGCTTTAAAGGGACAATTTCAGTTCAGGTTTAGGTTTTTTTTTTTTGTTTTTAAATCTAGTATATTTTGCATTGCACAACTATATGAACCCACATTCGTACCACACTAAAAGGACAAAGGACAGGAAAACAGTGGAGAAGAAAAAGAAACCTAGCAGTAAAATAGCAGTTCTGTTTTGACAGATCTAAAAGTCCCTTGAACATTCCTCCTTATATGTTTTTTGCAACAGAACCAGGTCTGAGAACAGACTGTAGCATTAATATCAATCAAAATGATAGCTGCTGGGGCCCAAATCACAAACAGACACAAGCAGGAGTAAATACTGACCAGCAGTTACAGCACTGTTGCTTTTACTTCCAGATTCACAGTGTTTCTCCAGATCTCAGGTAGTGTCATTCACAAGTGACAAGAGAAGCAGTGAGGGAGAATGTATGTCTTAAGAGGAGAAAATCTGAGATACAGCAGTTATCTAGAGTAAGGAGCATTGTAAGTTTTCAAACAGAGGTTATTGCTCTAAACTCACCAAAGACTTCAACTGGCTTTTGGTTGGGCCCTATGCCAGGAATAAGCAGAAATACTCAATAAATTCCTACAACATGTCAGTCTAAATTTTATATAAAGTGTTGTGAGTATTCTTTTAAAAACAAAAAACAAACCACAGAAGAGCAGAAGAACAATAAATATTCTGCCTAAAAAAAAAAGGATTTACATTTTTCTGTGAGGCTTATTCAAGGTGAAAAGACTAGAAACGTTGGAAAAAGTTCAGAGAGATAGTAGATTGATCAAAGCACTCAGGTAGAATAAGAAACTGAAGGATCTGAGTTATTGCTGCTTAAAGAAAAAATGGCTGCTGGGGAGGAGCTAGAAGAGGAAAAAAAAAAAAAAAAAAGAGAGACCTTTCTTGCATTGTGAGCCTGAAAGGGTCCCAGTGCATCACTTATAATTCATTCACCTTACACTTCTGGGCAAAAATACTATTCCTGATGAAATACGGGAGTTAAACACCTCTCCTCAAAGCCAGGGTAGGGTCCTTCCAGTGCCATTGGAGCTGCCATCAGGCAGCTACTGGCAGCAAGGCTGGTGCTTCCAGCCTGGGCCACTCACCGTGGTGCACCATGCAGAATCCCTGACCCCCACTACACAGGATGGGTTTTGGGAGATGAGCTGTCACGAATCTGGCCACAACACTGGGAGATGTTTTCCTCCAGTCCTCTGCTCCACCCTGATGCCACAGGCTGCTGCCCAGGAGCAGTGCAGATCATGCGCTGCAGCCATGCCAGCCCAAAATGCAGCGTCCTGACCCCAGCTGCAAAGGAACTGTTGTGTGCCTGAGGGAGAAGCATACTTTAACCCGTTTTAGCTGCTTGTCAAGCAAACATGAGTCAGATCCCTAACATACCAACAGATATTAAATGGCATCCAGAGCTTGCTAGAGACTGGGACTTCTGCTTCTCATCAGAGTTGAGCCAAGTAGAGCTGAGCGGTTGCCAGAAGTGAAAGTCCCTGTCCTACCTCTTACACTGGCTCAGTTACTCATACAGTTTGCAAATATGGGAGTTAAACCCTAAGAAAATTGAAATCACTTAGGTTTTGTTGTGGTTCTGATAGTTTTCTGAGCATTCAGCTTCCTGAAGATGTCCAAATGAGCAAGGGAATCAGTGGGAGCATGCAGCCAGCAGAAAAGTCACCTTATCAGCACAGTCTCGTGATCGGTTTTCTGGTGGTTGTTTACCTAAACCAGCAAAAAGAAGGGTTACCAATATAGCTGGCCACATAAGCACTAATGCCAGTACAGGGGAGACTGGGAAAACTGCAGGTGGGAGCAGGGAACAGAACCACAGCCTTTGTGGAAAAATAGCACTTACACCAGACCTTGAGGCTGCCACCACATAGCAATCCCTAAGGTGACCTTGGTCAGTAGCTCAGGAGGTGAGGAAATCCAGGCATCTCCAGAAAGGGAGAAAACAAAACAAAAAAACGTGTTTACTCCTGCTTATACTGGGGAACTATTCCATACAATACTTCCCTTAGGAACCCAGGAGTGGCCAGCACTGCCAACAGCGCAGCTCTTCACGTGTCATTGGCCACTGAAATGGCAGGGGTGAACCAAGACGAGGAAGCACAGGCTGAGCTGGAAGCCCCACGGCTGAGCTCAAGATGACAGCTGTGCCTGTGGTCTGCGCAGGGGCCAGGGGAGCACAAACCTGCCAGGCACTCGCCCAGTGTTGCAGGTGGTACACGAGCTTTTCAGCATGCAAAAGCCAGGCAAAATCACTGCAGCTCATTTTCACACAATCTCATGATAGCCTTGGTGGAACAACACCACAGTAGATAAAAAGCTTAGAAATTTGTCGTATTGAAGGTCATAGCAAAAGCTAATCTGAATCAACATCTTTAGGTGATAAGGGACTCTGTTCAGAGGATCAAAGTCTCTTCATTTCCTCTTTCCACCACTAACAGATTCATCTGGTACTTTGCAGTCATGCAGGTGGCTTGACAATGATGAAATATTCATCCCAGCTGACATACAGTTGGAATAAGAAAAATATACTGGCAATCACTGCATAACCTAGACTTATTTATAATGCAAACAAAGATCCTGTTTTCCTTCTTAATCTATACTAAAACTGGAGCCGAGACTAAGGAAGTCTAGTAACTAATGAATTTAAACTACAGGGGAGGGAAAAAGACTTTAAACAGAATTCATATTTTGAAGTCCGAATGATATGATATCTCTAAAACACAGTTTGTGGGTTTGTTTTTTTTTTTTTTTAATTATGCTTTGATTTATGTCCAGCCAAACACATTAGGTCCAGGTTTTGGGCCTGGAGAGCTTACAGGAGTCTAAACCAAAAAGCCAGAGCACCTCACTAATAGAGGAGCAGCTGAATTGCCCAGGCAGGTCTTGACAGCACCAGTCAAAGAGAGGGAGGGGGCAGGACATCCTTTATTAGCAACCTTGGAGGATGCTAACCTCATTAACCATCAGCATTGCACTGACTGAACCGCAAATGCACATTCCCTGCACACCCACGCAGGCTCTCAGAACTAGCACATGGTTGGGAGCTGGATTGCCATGAAACGCAGGCTGGACAGGTACGGTGGCAGGAGGGAAACCTTCCACCTAAACACTGCTGCCTTCCAACAGATGTGGCTCCTTCTCCAAATTTAAAAAGCAGTCTTTAAGTTCTCATAACTTATCAGGAAAAAGACCCCTTAAGGGCAATGTAAGTATTAATTTTAGCTAGAAAACTTCCCCTTAATCTTGGCTGATGCACACGGGGCCATGGTGGTGACTGGCACCTGTAGGGAATTTCTGCCCGGGAAGAAGGGAAAAGGTTGTTTTCATGGAGTAAATCCCACATCCTAGACTGATCTTGTCAGTAACTTGTTGAATGGCTCTAGGGAGTCAGATAGATTTTGGAACCAATTTTTTTAAAGTGCAAATGTTTGTCTGTTATTAAAAAAAGAAGAGTTAAATATTTTCAAGCACCTGTAATGGTTTGATAACTCTCCAGAAACTACCCCCTCGTTCCTAGATTGAAAATAAAAACCAGACCCAAAAGATAGCTTTTGCTGCAGTTGAGTGTTGAGCACTTACTTTCCTAGCCCACATTAACCCTGGCCCAGGAGGGTGTTTTCTGATGCTCCCCTATATAAGGAGTCAAAAAAGTCTCATGCATAGAGAAAAAGAAACTCTGGGGTCCCCAGACTATTGCACTATTTGCTGTTTGAATGGTAAAAGGTCTCTCTAGAGGGACTGGCACAAATTAAAAATATGCTTCCTATTGAGTTGAATGTAACTTTTTTGTATTAAATTAGAGTCCTCTCACTCATCAACTTTCAACTCAACCAAAAGCACACTTTGGTTTTCAGTTTCTCCCTTCATCTTATATCATCATACCTCTGGTTACTCATAGTGAATCCACTCTTGCACGCTAGTAGGTTTGGGGTGATTCTTTTTTTTTTTTAATGATAGTCTGATGTACTGCATTGTATGAGGCTAGAACTGCCAAGCTAACCCCAGTACCTCCAGAGAAAACAGAGATGGAAAGGACTTTCCAAGCCCCTACTTTTGGTCCTTTCTGCTTTGCAACTAACTACAGCACATGAATATAGACTGGGCCTTGGCAACTATCCATTCATTATTAACAAATTAACAGCTTCGTAATTCCCCCTTTTCTTTTGTTCTGTGTGCACAGACATGCACACACACATGCGCGCCTGGCAACATGGTCTTTTTTCATCTTGACAAATCCTTCCTCCTGCTAGCCCGTTTTCAACAGCACAATGGGGGGTCAACCAGGAAAGCTTCGCAAGGCCTATCAAACAGATTTGCTTAACTTGTTTCCAGTTCAGTCCAGATCTTCGTGAGGAAATATAAAACAGCCGTGGAAAACAACATCTTTCTTCCACAAGACCTCTAGCCCACTACTGTCAACTGGAAGTGAGTACCAGTCTGGGCGCTCCAGAGAGCACGGTTGCTTTCTGGAAAGATCTCCGTGTTAGGGCAGACTCACTCCCCGGCCCACCAGAGTTGCAGCCGTTTTTCCCCCTCGCAGAAGCGGCACCGAGCACCCCGATACGGGAGTAAGGCCAGGCCAGGCTCATCCCAGCCACTCGGGGACACTGGCCTGGCTTTTCCTGCCGCTTCCCGGGCTGGCGCTGCTTCAGAGGCCGCCTGCAGCCATTGTGAGGCACAGACAGGGCCCCGGCCTGACTCCCCTTGCAAGGCCATCTGAGGGAAGGGATTGTTTTATTTATGAGACGGGAGGAAAAAATAAAGTTCCCATGTTGTTTTTAATTCGGGGCGAAGAGGAAGAAGAGAGTTCTCTTATTTTGGTAGCTAAAGCATGTTCACCACAAGTTGCTTTCAAATGGAGGAAAGGAAACGTGGAGGCTGGGCATCAGACACACCTGAATTTCAGGCAGGGCTCTCTCCTGGAGGTGGGAGACCCTCATCCAAAGCATCCCAGTGAAATGCAGCAATTGGAGCAGGGGCTCCCACGTCCCACAGAGTGCCGTAACCCCGGGGCCGTCAGGCGAAGGCAGCATGCTGGCATGGGAGGCCCCGCGTCCTCCATCTTGTGAATCTGCCCTTCCTTTCTGTGGCGTCTCATGCAATTCAATAAGGCGCTTTGTTTCAGGGGAAAAACAAAATGTTTGCTTGACCCAAAATGAACTTCAAGGTTTTAAATTCACCAATAAGCCAATGTTTTTTTGCGTGAATGCCTCTAATTTATTTTCACATTTATGTGTTGACAGCCAAACAAAAAAATAAGCATTCACACAATGAAGTTCTGTCTTCCACTTGTTTTTCACATGAATGAGATTACATTTTCTAGTCACTGGTCCCAGAAAACTTTTCTAGATTATATTTTAAAATTAATTAGAAATGCTCGGGAGAAGAGTTAAGATTATACTAAGCATGGATAAGTTTTACTTAGCAACTTTGTCACTTGGAGAAGGCTTAATACTATTTATTTTATTTATCTGCTACATTTAGCTGGACAGATTCCATATTCTATTACAGTTCAGAAGTAATATATTTCACCCTGTACTAAGAATTCCCAGTTAATTATTACAATCAAACATGTTTGTTTAAAACCAAGCATATACCAAAAATCATGATGTAGAGCTTATTTCCTTAAGAATCAATGTCATTTTATTCTGAATTTCCATAAGAGAAAATACTATTTTAAAATGCAAACTTGTAGATACAATGGAAAATGAATTCCATTCAGATGATGCAATTAACCCCCAGTATAAATAATCTGTGGTGTATATTGTAATATGATAATGTGAAAGTCCAAAAGAACTCATTCCCAGACCACATCAGAAAATCTACTGAGTCAACAACTGCAGCCGACAATAACAGCACGAGTTAAAGGAGCAGAGCTTTAAAGCAGGTTAATTCAAACTGTACAGCATTTAAAATGTCACTGACAGGATTAAATATGACCATTCACACTCAGGCGCTACGTGAATTCACTCAGAAAAGGTTTGGTACATAAGATATGCGTGTGAAGTAACAACTAGCTCAACTTGCTATGTCAAATTACCGCACGTGGCAGATGGTTCCTGCCTCTGTTTTGCATTATCACCACCAGTTTTTAAACCATTTAAAAGGAAAATCATTTGCTTAATCCACTTGCTTAAAATTTGTTTAAATTACATTGAGCAAACACATCTGAAGCTCACTTTCTTGCCTAAAGATTCTCTGTGCACATAGGATGTGGCTATGGAACAGATGTAAGGAACTCAAATGAAAAAAAGAGCATTATTATAGCAATAAACATGTTGTTTCAACTGTTCTCTTAGATCAAAAAAAACAGCATTTCAGTGGGATGTAAGTGACTTAACTATATATGTAGAAACAGTGCAAGAACCATATGGTAATAATTACTAGAAGTGCATAGTTCACTTTTTCTTGACAAGAGCCACATGGCTTTTTTTAATCTATTGTATCACATATATGATGTAACAGTATATCAATGCAAATCAAACAAACACAAAGCAGCTTTCCAGCTGAGGCTCCAGACACACAGAAGTCAAGCAGCTCCAACTTCTGGGTCTCATTCCCAGCTCAGCCCTTGACACTCATATTTTCTCTTTCTAGCCACGATGTTAAAAATGCATGGTTTCAATCACCAGAGAAAGGAGAGAAACCACCACCACATTTATTATGAATTCCAACACCACAGCAAAACTGAACACAGGAAAAAATTATCTCCCTCCAGAAGCCACCCGGAGTGATCATCCTGGGAAGGAGTTACTTATTAGTCCTTAGCGAATACAGAGGTGCCCCTCTTCCACAGACACACCTTCACCATGCAGCTTAATGTAATATCAACCTGCCACTTGGCCCACAGCCTAAGGCTATGCCAGGGAAACAAAACAAAATTAATCAGAAGTCCCAGCTACTAAGCAAAGGTATATGGCACTACATGGAAAAAGCAGCCAAGATAAAACTGCTGCAGGCCAATCCTGCTAATAATTTCCAAGGTGCTTTAGAAACTCTTTACATCAATGTTCTTGATTTCTTTTTGAGACATGCAATATCTAAAGGCCTTAAGAAAAGTGTCATGGCCCCATGACACAACATATTCATCTGGTATGAGTTCATGATGCTGGATCATGGGGATCATGCAGAGAGGATCCTGACAGCTTAACCAGGTGCCATGAGCCAGAATGGACCTCTGAGAAAGGTGCTCAGGGGATAATCCAAAACTTTGTATCACAGCATCCCAAAGAGGAATGAGGTATCTGGGACTCGCCTTCACCCAAGGCCAATGGGTACAAGGCCCTGCTCCGCTTCTATCTGCTGCCACAACAATCCCAGCATCAGGCAATCTAAGTAAAATGCCTGTTTGCAGACTGTTTGCTACTTCTGGCATACTCTGGTTTTGTTTTTCCTTTCAGAATCTTATTTTCTGGGCACACAGCTGAGCCCTGGGCCTTTAGCCAGCCCAACCACTCTCTGCTCTGCTGTCAACCTGCAACCCAAAACACTGGGTTTGTCCCACCTTGACAACTTTGGCTACCAGGAGGCTTCACACTACTCCTTGCAGCAGGAACCTACTGCTCCAGGCACCACCCCTGGCCCTGCCGCCTCTGCCGCCCACCAGCATCATCTCTGCACCCACCACATGCTGCTGTACGTTGTCTGCCGTGAAGAGCAGGGCCTGCCCGAAGAGCTGAGCACCTTGATGGAGCTACACAGCCTCCAATACGGGTGTGATTAGGTGCAGATTCAGACCCTTGTTTCACTGCTCATGATGAAAGTGAAAGGGAGCTGGGTGAGGTGTCTACTCTGGGGCAGTTGGGAATACCTTCAAGAGGCTGTTGCATGGGGCCACAGCACAGCTGGCTCTGTAAGGAAGGGAACTATCAAAAAAACCACCTCCATAGGGCAGTATTGCTCCTATCCCATGGTATATAGGGCATGAAGCAGTCGCCTTGATGCCACGCAAGCCTGAACACTTTGCGGCTTGTGCCAGCCAGTGATGGTTGTCGCATTACCTTGCTGTCTTGGCAGTGATCATTCAAAACACAATTGCAGACTACACCTGTCTGACTCAAGCCTGTACCACCAGTTGTATTGCATTGCACAGAACCAATTATAATAATCCAAATTAATCTTAATTAATAGGGGAAGCTGTGGCAGCATCATAAAAAGTAAAAAGTATTCTTCACATTTGAGGTTTGGATTTTGCAGAATTCACAGATCTTAATTTCATAACTATACATTAAGGTCAAACCAGCAAAGAGATTAAGTTACTCTAGTTTCTACTTCAATTAACAGAAAAAAGGCTCCCATCATTGTCCCATCAAATCACTTGACTTTATAAATCACATACAAGTAAGATGGACATTTATAAATCCAGAAAAATTAATCAAGTCTTTCTCATTCTGTTATGTCTACAAAGTTTAGATGTGGCAGGAAAGTGGGCTAATTTAAAATTATCATTTGGGTCAGCATATCTATTTACAGTGTTCAATTACATGATCATATCATCTTGCACAGCCTTCTTTATATTGGCAAGCTATAAAAGAGCTTCTTCAAATGGAACCATTGTTCTACTGCATACTCTAAGAATAGCATAGACTATATATAAGGCCTCAGCTCCAGGGCTGTGCAGAGGACCTGCCTTGATAAATTCAGAAGTTTCCTATTGCATCAAAGTTCCTTCCTCCTTTCTCTTCCCAGTCGCTCTTGCCCAAATATACCAGACTGTATTTGGGCCCAGCAGCTCCACCCCCACTCCCACATAGCTTAGGTACTGATCTTCTGTCTTTTCTTTCCTATGACAGACAACTGCATTTTATTATTTCCAGATTTGAAAGGCTGCTCTTTTTTTTAACCATATTTAGCCTAGCCTGTCACACAGTAACAGAACTAGGTGTTATTTCCAGGTCAGTATTTTCACTTGCTTGCTAAGAGATTCTGACAGAAAGCTTCCCAGAGCCACTACCCAGCTTTGGACCTCTCTTCTGTTTGTCAATGGGTGATGGTTTATCCATAACAGAGCAGTAGTACTTCAGTCCCAAGTCTATCATTGTAAAATCATTGGGAAGTCTACGAGAAAACTCATTTTAGGATACTTTATACTTTCTCACAGAAGTAAAAATATTGCGGTCAATAGTATAAAGGTCTTTAAAGCAGCTACAAAGTTTTGTTTTGCTTTTAGCTGGTGAAAGGAGAGAAGAAAAAATAATAATAATAATAATAATTAAAAAAAAAAAAAGAGCAGCTTCTTATTTTATGGCTGTTTACAGAAATTGTAAGAACATCAGTGTCGGTGATGTTTGATAATGCATATATGGAGGGTGGGTAACAAAAAATAAAGCATGAACTGGCAGAAAAAAAATCCTAGGTTTAAACCAAGGAGATAACAGAGGAAACAAAAAGTTATAAAAGGAGCAGCAACTCCTTTTTACTGCTGTCAGAGATTTTCAAAATCCTCCCAATCAGGGTCTCGGTGAAGGAAAATGGAAAAGCATAGCTTATGCAGCTCAGACAGCCTCCCAGGGAGTCCCAAGGGCATGCTGACCTCCAGAGACAGGAGATGCTTTTGCAGGTCTGCTTTTCTCTCTGCCTGCAAAGGCCGGTGCTTAAACCCCAAACAAAGAAACTGTGGGATCAACACCACCTGTGCAAAGCTTTTGGTATCTGTAAGGGTTTGCTAGTGTTTCTCAAAAGCCTCCTAAAGAAATTAAATGTAAGAGGGAGCACAGTGCAATTCCCAAATATCACTGGAGGCAACATCAGATGAGCACTTATCCTCAAGGTCCAGAAACGGCTGACAGACACCCGGGAAATCAACCCAGGGAGTCACCAGGAGGCTAGATTTCATCACAGCGAGTGATCAAAAGTTATGTGAGAGTATTTTTTCATATTTGTAGATGTTTTCAAAACTATGCAGACTGTTTCCATGCAATTTCTTTTAATGTAACTCACTCTGCATCCCAAACACGCAGACCAGGAATGCAGCAGTCTGGCACACGCTGCTCATGAGAGGGAAGAGCACCCAGCTGCTATTTATACATGTTATACACTACTATCCACTCTCTCTTAGCAAGTGACTTCAGACTGTGGCATGGACAAATACTTGAGGGACAGACTCTCATTTTATTTCAGTTTTAGAAATCACATCAACATGCTCACTGAAGAAACAGCTCCTAGAAAAGCTGCATGTAAGCTTATAGAGCTACATTTTAAAACCATGTTAGTTTTGGCTTGTCTCTGGTCCCTCTGGAGTTATTCTGGCCAGCACTCTCAGTTTCTGAGAATCTCACAGATAGTGTTTCAACAGGGAGATTTCTTCAAGCATACACTCTGATGCATTATGGGGACATTTCTGGCATCTTTAAAGAACCTGACTTCTCTGGGACTGGAGAAACCATGAAAGATACAGAAAAATATGAGCAGTGTAGCTATATTTCAGTAGATCCCACTTCAAGTCCCACCGAGTTGTGTGAAATTCTTACATCAGATCAAAGAGGATCTTCTGAATAAATAAATGGTGCCAACTTGGCTGATAGAGCAGAGAGCATTTAAAAATATAAAATAAGACAAAATGCTTTCACTAATAGCTACAGTGCTTATCAAATTTATCTGGGCATTCCTTTTTCATATACTTGAAAATTCTACATTGATGAATAATATTAGAGTATTATTTAAACAAACACACTGTCTCTGTCCTCAAATAGTGCCAGTCTTCTGTGTAGCAGACAGTGCTAAGAAGCAAGGTCCAAGAACATCTAAGAAAGCTGAAAGGAAAAGGGACAAGAAAAGAGTACTCCAGATACTGCTTCAGCTGAGGTCTCTGAAGCAAGTAATGAAATGCTTAGCAAATGCGAAGTAAAACCTGGCCTTCAGAAAGGAGGTCACCTTGGTTTTAGAGTGCACTGAAGGACTTGGGTTATTCATCTGAGAAGTATGTTTTGTCTTTGTTATTAGCAGCACCCCTGGATTATTTGACCATTCCATTGACTTCTGCCAGGATTTGATTTACAGTTACTGTACTACGCTATATGCAAAATATAACATGCAAACATGTTGCCTGGCAAAGCTACAATATAGGTGAGTAGCATCTGTTCCACTTGGGTGAAAGAGTCACTGAGCAGCAGGAATAAATAATTTGCTGAGAGCTGCAAGCCAAATCTGTGGCAGAGCCAAGCCTAGAAGCCAGACATTCATCATTCCTAAGGAAAAAAGCTTTATGATGGTGGCTACTTGCTGATTTCAAGGAAAGAAGAGAGGTACAATAAAATCCTTTTCATTAAAACTAAGTGCAATGTGTACTTTGATTATTCAACTACAAAGGTATCACCAATACAAAATGCACCGAGCAGCTTGGCACACTGAAATGTAACAAGCAATAAATAGTGATACGAGACATGATTACACTAAATCATCCGGATAATGTGATAGATCCCATAATTCGTCATCAAACCCCAAATAAAATGCAAAGCTGACTTTGTTACTTAGACCTGTAATATCAGCAGTAAGTGCTCACTGCTGATAGAGGGAAGGTACCACTCCCTGAGTATGGCAGCACAAGCTGTCCTCTGGATATACCTGTACACTGAAATGGCCTCACTCTGCTCTCACGAGCACCCTGTGTAAATCCAGGAGGGGTCCATTTGGATTCTTAATGTTTCTGGCCAGTTTACGGTAGCTTAAGTGAATCTTTAACATGGGTGGGTGAACAGTATAGCATCTACATTTACTTCACAATAAGAACTAATTTTATACCTTCAAACAGCAGAGAGAATTTTGTTTGATAGAGCACTTTATGAAAATGGCTTACCGTTATCATTTTATAGAGATAAACAAAAAGTGAAATGCAATTTAAAAAAAAAAAAAAAAAAAAAAAAAAGGAAAAGAAAAAGAAAAAGAAAACATAATACTAAGACCAAGGCTGAATTTAAGAAAATATAGGGGAAGTTAAAAAAATCAATTTGAAGGATAAAGCCTTTACATGAAAGGCTAAAAGAAATACAGCATATAAATCATGGGAAAAAAAGGTCCAGAAGAGGCCTGAGAACTCAGGTAATACATCCTTGTGCTTTGAGGACTGACTGCACATGATTTCTGACAAATATTTCTCAAACGTGTTTTTAAAAGCTTCAGCATCAATCTTCATCATCTTCAGGCAACCACTTTCCACATTTCACTGTCCTTTCCCTGAGAAAGTATTTCCTAATACATTTTTCTGCTGAAACTTCTTGCCTAAACTTTTCTTTAAAAACGTAAGCCCATTAATTCTTGTCCTAGCAACAGTGGATGTGTAACGATGCCACACTGCCTTTGGTTCTGCAGTAGCCTTTTACTTGTTTGAAGATTATCACCATGTTTTCCTTCACTCCTCAGAGAAAAGTAAACAGCTTGATTTCCCTGCCTTCCCTCATATTTTGAGTATACCTCTGATCATTCCCATGACCTAGGAAACAGTGATGTCCAGCTGATCTCTGTATTATTTTATTTCAAGTGTTTAGCATTGCACGCACTGCTCCAGCAGAGAGTTCAAAGGAAGGATCTGACGTACTCCCCTTCTTGGCCCTGCTCCCATTACAACACTGCTTTTCCCCCCAGCAGCTAGACACAGGTTCTTACTGGGCATCTTACCTTTTAACTCACCCAACAAGAGAACCTTTCCAATGAAAAACACCACCTCCCCCTGCTGCTGATCACTGCTTCCAAGGAGGGATTAATGGTTGTGGCCATCCTGCGCTACAGGGATTTGAAGGCTTTATCAGTGCAGGAGCTCATTCACTAAACCACTAACTCCCCACACAACTATCGGTGTAGCTGAGAGATTTTAAGCTTTGATCAGGGAATTTTCATGCGCTGGAATTCACAGGGATATAAACACATTCAGATCTGGCTGATCGCCTTCTGCTTAAAAACACTAAGGGTGCAGCCTTCAACCTGCAGCGTGGGACAGTGCAGCTGAACTGCTCCAGGCAGGGTCAGGGGCCTCACCACATATAGGCCCCATGCTGACCTGCCAGCTATGCTGCACAGACCAAGTTGCTCAGCCCTGCTGATGGTACAGCACATGTACATCTCCCACTTCTCCAGGTTTTGTCCGTGCAGTTCTCCCTTTTTGCACTCCTTTTGACTACCCAATTAACCAAGGAAAAGGATCACTAACATGCATGCACAGTGTAAGAAGTGCCTATGTCACTGAAATTAAGTGACCATCCACACACTAAATAATATATATATATTAATAGAAAAAAAATAAAAAGGAAAGGATAAATATTTTCCATATACAAGGCAAATTGAGAAACCTTCCCTGTAGCTGTGGAGGAACAGCTTATGAGCACTTGGTGTATCACCTGAGTGCAGATAGATGATTTTTTTATACAGGATGAAGGTTTCACATTTAAAAAGTGGCTCATCACTCTTTACTGCATCTCTCTACAAGTAGCTGAATTGTGTTTCTGGTTTTGTTACAAGCAAAGGTACCAGTTCAGAAATACTTTCTATATTAGATCTCTCATAAAACCAGAAGAAAGAACTGCTCCTACTACTGTGCAAACCAGTAAACCCTGTCAGTCTTCAGACATGCAAAGCTTCCAAGGAATCCACCTCATAGAGATGGTAAGGTCTGGGTCTATGCTACAACCATTATCTCAGCCTTTACAGAAAGGCAACCTCACCACATAACATTAGAGAACCAAAAGCAAATATACTTCACTGACAGTATTCCCTCGCTCTTTCTTCTAACAATCATCACTGTTAAAACACTTAGCCACTGTCATGGAGTTTTTATTTCCAGAGCACTTTACAGATATTAGCAAAGGTGGTAGAAGCGGAGATAAGGAAGAAATGCAAAGCAGATTTGCAGAAGTGAGGAGAGCTCCCTCTCAGAGGCTTTTCATCTATCATATGATACTTTCTGGTTAAGTGATCACCTCTGATTTGTTGAATCAGAGTCTTAATCATGTACTTGGCACCAAGCAAAGGAACTACCAGCAATACTAACAGGGTTATCCAGGATTGGGGGTGGAAGTCCCCGTTGTTTAAAGCAAGAGTTAGACAGTATTACCACATGATCCCCTCACTCAGACTCTTTGAATTGTTATGAAAACATTTTTAAAGCAATATTTGCCACAGGGTAGTCACTCGTTATATCTGTCTTACCCCTCTGCTTTTCATCTGTGAGCACCTCATTACCAGTGGATAATACTGATGCTGTAATACCACTTTCCCTTGGGAACAAAATAATAATCATCTGTGTCATTCGAGAAGGATCCTGCTTGGGCCTTTATGTGCAGGAATGCACAGCTATAAAGCATGCCTAACAAAAACCTTTGATTTTGTTCTGTTCTCTGTTCAAGAAGTACAGGTACAATGTGTGATCATTTGTTTCTAGTAAGGGGTTTTAAATACTCTTTTGTCTGCCCAAAGAGCAAATTCATCTGCCCATTAAGACAGAAAATGAAGTAAAGAAGCCAGGAAATGCAACAACAGTGCTGTTGCTATTAATATTTTTATATTTGTCCGTAGACTATGATAAGTATTTCTTTCATTAGATTCATGATTTGGCTCTGTATATTCTTCTCCCTAGAATATCACTTACTAAGGACTCATGCTGTAATAGGTTTTATCACAAAATGACCTGTTCAAACCAGATCAAGAAGTCAAGGATAGGGTGAAAAAGAGCACAGAAGGAAAGACTGCAAGTGCCAGCAAATGTGCCAAAAATCTTTGTACACAACGTACTGGTCTGTATTTTAGGAGAATTTCTCAAATAAATATTTCAGATTTGGGCTTGACAGATGATATCATTAGTGGAAAGGAGGAGATAAAGCATGGCTAAGATTTACAGAGGTAAATGATGAGGCCAAATCCTGTTTAGGGAACTTCAATTCTGTTTTCTTTGCCTGAAACACAGCTGTCCCTCAATCTCCCTAAAGCAGACCCTTGTGTATTGCATTTTTCAGCTGTGGAAGACTGAAGTTAAATTCTCCCCACTCTTGCCAGTTATTATCAAAATTTCTGTCAAGAAAATCTAGACAAAAGAATAATGCCTTTGCAAAAGCCCAGCCTTGGGGCTTCTTGCAGGCTGCAGGTTTCACAGCCGTGTTGCAAGTTCCCCATCAGCAGGATGAAACATCACTCAGTTCCAAATCCAACCGAGCACCTCCATTGCTCCACATCTGTTTTTTTAGGAAGCAATCTCCACTCCAAATCTTAAAATTGTTCTGGGTTTGCTTTGTTTTGCTTTTGAGATCAATGAACTTCAGAGAAATATTAAGGTAACCTCCAAATACTAACACAACCTAAACTTATATTCAAAAAGGGGGTGCTCTTCCACAGGAAAAAGGGATGTTTCATGCTGTTCCCTGTCCCGGCTCCATTTCCGAAAACTTACACAAAACAGCCTCCAAAGGACAGTGTCCAGCACATCCAAGCCCTGCCTCCAGACAAGAGAGTGAAGGCCACCCCCTTGAGCCAAGTGGAGGATAATGGCAGTGTGGAACAATCTGAACCAAAGGTATTTTTAAACTTTATCATCAGGGGAGTTAAAACACAGTACTTAATGCTAGCTGTTGTCAAGATTAACTATAGTATCGTGGGAAAAAAGGACTAAAGTCACATAATAATTACATGCACTTTGATGTTTATTAAGAACAGCTACTCTTGTAAAATTATAATGCTGCATTCACAGATTAGAGTTTAAATTGTCAGCACTTTTGTTGTAATAGTTATTGAGATTAGTCATTTTGTTAATGAAACATACAATTGGATTATGCTTTTTAAAAATGCCTTATGTACAGACCTTTTAACTTACAAGCATATGACTGAGTCGATGTTATATTTAAGCATTAAATCTATCTGCAACGATGACCCACACTCTTACATACAGGGGTGTATGTGCACACACATTTTATCTTTTGACAGATAAATGTACTGTTTTTATGTAAGGCTGTATGTTTCCAGGAGGTGAAAATCCCACTTTACTTGGAAATGACAGCAAGCAGTAAACAAGAAGTTACTTCTCCATGGCCAGGCTGGGCAAATTTGCAGATAGTGACTTATATTGTGTGTGTACGAGAGAGAAAACAAAGAGGGAGATGCACAAAGAAAAAGCATCCTTCCATAAATTCTCATCAATACAAAGATACATCTAGACAAGGGGGAAAAAATAACCATTCCTTCAGTTTGCTTCTCCTGAACCAGAAGCTACAGTGACTAGGTAACTTAGTTGTGCTCAGTACATACTAACCCCTGCTGCCATCATAGATGGGTGTTTTCCAAGCCTTTGAATATTCATTACACAACATCCTGGAGAGGCAGCAATTGTTGTTATTATTCTTTTCTGGATGGAGACTGAAGCAGAGCAAAAGAAAGGGCCTAATCTGAATGAATAAATAAATAAGTAGGCACTTAGAGCAATTTAGAAGAAATTTGAGTGTGCAAGTTCAAGCAAGTGATCCATAAGATCTCCACCCAGCTGCCTAAGCTGTGGGGTGTCCAAATTCTCATCAGTCAAATGAGGCTCAGGCTCTTGTGCATTTTCTGAGCACCTCCGAACTCTGCCTGTAGACTGGGTTAAGCCTAGCCAAAACCACAGCAACTGTGAGCACAGAACAGGATACCAAGTTCAATCACCTTCCCCATTCTTGCCACATACAGACCCATCACTCTCACCTATCACCTCCTGCCTTAAAAATTGGACTACTGAGAAGAGAAAGTCAGAGATGAATTCTCACTTTGGACCAGGGCTGCTGTATAGAAAGGAGAAATACAATATTCAGAGCAAGTATAAGTCCAAAGAAGAAGACAGCAGTCCAGTAAAGAGTCCTAGGTTCATGCTCCTGTGCCCTGTTCTGGTTAATACAAGATGTATAAATACAAGAACTTGTATCTGAGATGAACAGTTAGATACACTGCTCTGGATTGTTCTCCAGAGCTATCTTTTTTAAGCTGGGTTCAGGTATCTACATCAACATCTGCTTGGAGCACCGTCACAACATTTAGAAAATTAATGAACAGGAATGCATCGCTAAAGTTAGCTCTGGTGAGGTAGATGGAAGAAACAGAAGGGTGACTAACATCTATGCAGTTCCCAGTCTGAATTTCACAGCTGTTAAGAAAATCGTATTCTGCAAGGTAGCCAGAGATGCAGGGTAGCGCAGGATTACAATTAATTTTACTGTTTTGTAGACAATCCTGGCAAGAAAAAGCTAAAGTTTTCTAATCATTACAGCCAAAATTTTTCAGTTTTCTGAAAAATGGTCCTAGAAACTGACAAAAGGGGGATTTTAGTTTTGGCTTTCACACTTGTTCACTATTAATTAATGGCATCTTTATCGGTCACTTTAGTGGAGCAGGAAGTCAGGCATCAAATCTGATTACATATCCAGCCTGGAATTAATTCCTCTGCAAGTCACAATAGAGAGACCAATGGGGTAACACAAAGTAAATTGTCTGTCATACCTCACCCATCACAGTGGAAATTTTATTGTTTAGAGCTGCCAGTTTGTAAGCACCACATTCAGGATACATCTTCATTTAAAAAAAAATCCCAGTCCCAAAGGTCATCCAGCTGCAACAGCTATACCAACAGATGAGCACTGTTTACATTCCTCCAGCAGAATGAAATAATACAAGAATGTCAAAAATTTAGCCAAATCTGCTGAAGAAAATTCTCTCCTTTACAAAACATCTGAATTCTGAGCAATGGGATTTTCCACAACTGTAGAGTGCCATTTTCCAATTTCCGCACTTTCAAGTGATCTATTGGCTGGTCTTGCACAACTATAAACACAGCAGTAAGTTTTTTAAATGACATCCTTTTAGCCAGATACTTTGTTAATCTCCTATTCAGTTTCCTGGGCAGTAACTCTGAAGAATAATAGTTGAGTTGGAAAAGTACTTCGTTTTGACCTGAAAGACTTGTGATTCTTTTCCAACTGAATGAAGAGAGCAAGTACAGTAGTTTTCTCACAATACAGTACCCTGCTTTTAAAACACACACACACACACCATTTTCCCCTTTACCCTCATCTTTTCAGCTTGTACTTCAAAAGAATGTTCATATTATTATACAATGTGTTGATATTCTGGTTTAAATCATAAATGTTTAGGAACAAAGAGTACCAGAAAGACTGATAGTCCAAAAGGCAACAATTAATTTCAATTTGTGATACAGCTTCAATACAAGCATTTCTATATGAGGCATTTCTTCGGTTTTCTTCTTTCTTTCTTTTTTTATGAGATAATATTAAAAGCTGGCAAAACAGAACAATGAACAATTATTTATTTAGATTAATAAAATGTTATGCAAGAGGCAAATTCTGCCCTTGCTGCTTTGACTTCAGTGGAAGTCAGATCTAGCATCTGATGTACATCCTATGATCTGAGCACAAGAGTGCAAAAATTGAAATACACGATCCAAAACAGTATTAAGGACTGCTTATCCCACATCACAGATTAATATCTACCAGCCTACACAAGAACATTTAAATCTAAATTCCTAAATGGAGATCAGATGGTACAGAAGATTACAAATATAATATGGGTCATTTCATCTGTAGTTTACTGTTTTAAATACAGTCCGAGTATAGAACAAAAAAGTCATTAGCAGCAGACATCTGCTGGTAGACAAATGAGCTGATCTCAATCCAGCTTTTCCTGGAGACACAGATAAATTGGGACAGAGGAGAGATGAGGAAGAGCAGTGGCAGGAGAAGCACCAGAAAATGTACATAGCTAGAAAACCTCCAGCCTCTCTGAGAGAAGTCTAACACTGCCCCATCTCTTGATCCTTAGTGGGCCCACCAGAAGTTGACAGGCAAAACACCACAGGAATGACAGCAGCACTTTACAGGGAATTTCAGTCTCCAACCTCCTAAGTGTTTTTTTACAAGCAAGTCTATCTTTAGAAAAGGATTTGAAAGTTACATAATAAATAGCTTTCCTATATTAGAAGAAAGCCAGAAATTATTCTGTTTAAGTGCACATGTTGTTTCACAAGAAGACAGGCTTTCAGACACTTCGTCAGGATTGTCATCACATATCATGGCATGGATTTACATTTAAAGGTGGAAAGGAAGGATTTTTCTCTGTAAATCTGGGCTCTGCCATAAATAGACATGACTTAGGTGAGAGCCAGATTTCAACTTTCATTGCTAGGCCAGCAAGCTACAGGCAAGAACAAAAGACGTGACGTGTTGGTGAAGACAGATATTCCTCGAGAAAGTCAGAATTAATCAGTGCTTCTTAAGAGAGCTTCTTTCCTGGGAAAGTGGATGAACACTTTCAGGCTTCACTGACAATGAAGTAATGCACACACATACATGAAGATACAGCAATACACCACTAGAAGCAATAGATCTCACTGAGAGCTAATACCATGAATCCTAAAAACAAAAAAAAAGTCTATGGAGGAATGAGGTGCTCCTATTATAAGCTCTTTTCCTTTCTTCCACTTATGTATTTTTAAATATTCATTAAAAGATTACTAGGTTGTTAGATTATCTTCAAATCTCAGTGATTATGCAAAGAGCACAATATATAGTTAATTTGCAAAGTATTCACTTTGCTTTACCCAGATAATAGCATCCAGGTAATCGAAGCCAGACAGCATCGCTGTAAAGTCCATGCAGAACCAAACGTAGAGAGAACAAGAATAGAAAAGAGTTAACATCAGCCAATAGCAAGCCACTGTTTCTATTTTAGGAATAATTATTTGAACTAAAAATTCAGGTGATTTCTGAAATGTGAAAACATCTGTTCAAGAACCTCAGTATAAATTAAGTCATCCCAATATATACAAAGAATTCATAAAATTACTCCACAAATAAACCAAATACTCTTTATTGGTTACAAATATTTAGGCAGTTCCTTTCCAATTCTTAAACACAGAAAACAGATCCAGAGCTTGGAGAAGTTACAAATACGTTTCAGGTTCCTTAAAATATTGCTGTTAGGGAGAGGATGCAGGAATATTATGACTGAAAAATTAGCATTTATTATTCAGTCTTAATTAGAATTTAGGCTGATTAAATGCATACAGGTAAGTAACATGTAAACTAAATGAGATAATCAAAAGTCATGCATAACAGATTTTTATTGCTATATTCTTCATCCCTCCAGTTTAATGAACTGTTGGCCATGTTCCACAGAGGTGCAGAGGTTCTTCAGGGACACAGCACAGGATACTGACATTTCTTATTAAATAATGTGATCAACTTCTGGGGATATTTTTAAAGTAATAAAAAACACCATTATTTTTGTACCTGAGACAAGTTGGAAGAATGAACTATTCCTCTGTTCCAGCCCAAGGGAAAGCATTAGATATAATACATGTTGTGGTGGGTACTGTTACATTTTGTTACAAGCTAAATCAAGTTTAAAACCACTGTTTAGACAATAGTTCAGTTGTCTTAATCAGGCTTTTTCCTTTTAAAGGAGATCTCATTCTATTTTCTGTTTGTTTGTTCCTTTGCTACAACAGTAAACACTTGAGTCTCAATTCAGAGCACTCCTCTTAGTAATGTTATGAACTATAAACAAAGTTAATGTTATACAAAATTTGTCAGATAGGAAGACTCAGTTGTTACAATAGGCTTTGCCTACCATATACTTTGCTTGTTTGCATCAAAAGGAATTGATACTTTTAGGTCCTTATTTTCTTTTTGCTGAACTGCTACATTCCTTAAGACTTACCATTGCAAGATTTTTAAGGGTGAAACAGCACAATTTGGGGATTGATGGCAAGACTGACTGCCCAATTCATGTTTAATTTTCATTTCTTTCTCTAATTATCCTCAGATGAAATGCACCAGTCACTATTGTCAGCTTGTTTGGGCTGTTCTGTCAACAGCTGATCTAGCAGAGAAAGAGCAGAAATGAGGAGCATGAGGAGACTGGACCCACTGCCTGTTCTACAGGAAACCACTTGCATATGTGGATTTTAACCTTTTTTTGCCTTCTGATCATCAGCTTTTTCTGCACAAACTATTGGCACATTCTGTTTCTTGAAGACATCTGCAGAGTATAGCCACAAGGCAGGTTAGAGAGGCTGTAATGGTTTGAACTCAGAGGGCAACTGAGCACCATGCAGCTGCTCACTCTCTCGTTTCCCCACAGCGCTATGAAGGAGAAAATAAGCAAAGGCTCACGAATCTAGATAAGGACAGGAAGCAATAAATCACTCATTATGGTCATGAGCAAAAGACAGACTTGTTAGGGGAAGAAAAAAAAAAAGAACATAAATTTAATACAGACACTAACAACAACAACACTTAACAGACAGAGTAGGACAGTGAGAAGCATTAGCACATCTTGAAAACACCTTCCCCCCACCCCTCCCTTCTTCCCGGGCTCAGCTCTGCTCCCAATATCTCTACCTCCTCCCCTCAGAAGCACAGGGGTCAGGGAATGGGGGGTGCCGTCAGCACTGACACTTCTTCCATCTTCAGGGGGGAGAAACTCCTAGAACTTCTTGCCCCTGCTCCATCGTGGTCCCCCTCTCACAGGAGACAGCCCTCCACAACTTTACTCCAACTGGAGTCCTGCCCATGGGCTGTAGCCTTTCCCGAGCTGCTCTGGTGTGGGACACCCCCACATGTTGCAATCCTTGCAGCACTGAACTACAACAGCAGGCCTGCTTTTTCCCACAGGGTCCCAGACTCCTTCAGATAGAGTCACCTGAGATGATGTGGGGCCTCCCCACAGATTGTATGTCAGTATCTGCTCCACCTCTACGGTGGCATGGGGGGCTGCCCTGCCATCTCACCACAAGATAAAAGGGGGTCTCTGCTCCAGCACACCTCCCCCTTTTTCCTCCTCCTTTCCTCCACTAACCTTAGTGTTCATGCAGATGTCACAACTCCTCTTCACAACTCCAACTTCTCCTCCTAGGTCCCTTCTTAAATATACTATCGCAGAGGTGCAGCTGGTTGGCTCGGCCTTGATGCAGCGGTGGGTCTGACTTGGAGCTGGAGGAGCTTCAAGAAGCTTCTCACAGGGGGCCACTGCTGTATCCCCCTTTGCTGCTACCAAAAACCACACCACTCACTCAAACTCGAGACAGAGGCTGGGACACTGCCACCCCTGAAGGAGCAGTCTGGGGAGTAGTAGGGGCGGGTTTGGGAATGTGCCTCCCCAGAAAGGGACAGTGCCCTTCTCCTACCCCTCTCCCCTCTGCCTGCATGGACCCGTAAACTCCCTTTGTTCCAGCACTGGTACTTGTGGTGGGCCAGACCTGGCCTGGCAGAAATAAAACCCGAGAGACGTAACTATTATCAGTATAAAAAGGATGAAAACAGAAGCCAAAACAAAGTGTGAGGGGGGAGTGCAAGGACCATGGCTCTTGGCGAGCTCAGCCTTGATTTTGCCTTAAACCTCATCCTTGGGTGGAATAGACCAAGAATGCATCTGGGACGTAACCACAAGTAGGAGAGAGCACAGCCTTGGCCGGGATGCAGCAGTCATTTTGCCGTGTGCCTCCATAAATGGGTCACAGAGACTGCCAGCTCTGGCTGCCAGACTCTACCAGCCTGGCCGAACCCAGAGCGGGGAACATGGCCGAGAAGCAGCCCAATACAAGTGGGGAGTTTATCTGACTAGAGTTTAAGTTATTAATACCAACAGAGTCTTTGTCCCATCGAAGCTGTGCTTTATAACCAGCTATGCCGCTCCTGTTGGACAGTAACGTCTCGCTCAGCGCTGGATGGGCGCTGCTCCCAAATAACTCGACTCCAGTTTCACATTCCTCACCTCCGCATTCGCGCTGCCCGGTGGTTTATTTTACAGATTCCCTGGCCTCAAGAGGCTGCTATCATGTTCCTCTGCCCCAGCCACAGCCCTGCCTCCCTGTCCCCTCTTAATAGGGTCTTTGTCAGCTGCCACGTAAGGGTCAGCGGTGGCACCTGGGAGCACCTCTTGCCTGCAGACCTGCTGCCAGCCTCCCCAGGCCCTCCTCCAAAAGCCACCAGCCCTGATCTGCTCTACACAGGGCCCTCAGTGATAGGAAAAACAAAACTCGAGACATCGCGCAAGATCAACAAAGCAAAGCCCTGGCTCCTTTCTTCACCTACAGTGTGGTTTTGCCACAGTCTTGCACATTCTCAGTAGGAAATTAATCCTCCAGAACAACACAGCTCATTCCTTCAGGCCAGTCTGGCTGGAGCAGAATTCAGAGTCTTCACTTTAATCCTAGATCATGTGCCCACTTCTGTTAAAAATATATACTATTTCAGTTAATGTCACAAAACTGCAAATCCAAGATTACACTGAATTAATCCCTTAAAATGGTTTACTGTGACCAAACTAAATCACAGGCACAATGTGAAAGTGACAGTTATTTCTTAAGCCCTTTCCCAGTTGTATCTTAATTATAGGGCAGGTAAATGAGAAAGGCAGCTCTGCCAACAGGCGTTTCCAAAAGATGACACTTTCTATCCAGCAATTACTGCAACGAGGCCCTAATCCTCCATTAGCACTACCACAGGCTCCCGGGGATGTGAATCAATAACAGGAGACCTGGGTTGATCCTGGGCTGAATTCTGAGCTGCTCCCAGAGCTAGAGACAATGCACAGGATTTTGCCAGAGCAGCACACACACAGATTGCTATTGCCGCTCACTCAAAACACCCTGTGAGGGTGCACGGCCACCTGGTTCACTAATTACTTCTTGTGAAAGCAGGTCACACGTCGGGACACAAATCTCTAGAGGAACAAAAGCAACAGCCGAGTACAATAGGGTTGAACTCATTGTGAATAGACACCTAATAGGTAAATATTTGTGTACCTGTACCTTTCTTAAGGGCTGTATTCAGCTTGCTCTTCAAAGAGAGGGTTGAAAGAGCACTGGCTACCCTCTATTTATTCCCGTTAGAGACTACTATTACCCCTTTGGGCCAGAGTCTTTAGCTAATGTTCAGATTGCTTTTGTTGAGGAAACTGAAGATTGAACTGTGTATAAACAGAGTAGCAATTCTGTTTATTTACTGAAAATGGGCATTAAATTGTATTTCTCTTAATACAATCATCAAACAGTAAGAAGGAATTTCTTTGCTCTTTATTCCAAGCCTTTTATTCACCAGCCAGCACTTTACCCAAAAAGCATGACCTTTTTTCTTGTTATTTCTTTTCTTCTCTCAGGGCCCCATTACTGAAGCTCATTCGACCATTCTTGGCTTTCTCCAGTGGTCTCTGCCTGCTTTAGTGGTAACCCTGCTGCACTGCCTACACGCTGTTTTATCCAGCCCACACCCAGACATACCCTATTGCTCACTTTTAGCCCTTTCTGAAACCATTGCAGTGATACAGCTCATGTCCCAGATGACCTCTGATGTATTGTGTCATGGCCACCAGCCTCTACTATTTCAGGTTTTTTACATTTGTTCTAAGGCAAAGGTGGCTTTTACCATCTTCAGCTTCCAGGAGGCTTCAGACAGCTTCCACTCCAATGACATGCTCATTTCTACAAGGACTCTGGAGTACTCTGTATACCCCAGGTCACTGCAACAATCAGACTGCGTCAGTCTCCCTGCACGGCACAACTGGTAAACCCCACAGTCCCATATGGAAAACATCTGTTTCCACCATTTTTACTCTAAAGTCCAATTCCCAGAGGTGTAAATAAGGCACAGAAGGAGCAAAGGAAAAAGATGTGTGGTTGCCCGTTCCCCTCTGACAGGTATCACATCACAGAGAGAAGCTCCTACTTGTGCCTGCACATGCTGTGTGACAGTCACACAAAATGAGTTGTGGCTGTGGCCAACTGAAGACGGGGACAGACAACATGACTCCTAGTTCCTGTGTGCTGTTTCATCTTTCCTCCTCCTACATGGGAAAAGAGAAGCCACAGAACTTGCAGAGGATGCTCCTGCCCCTGTGGCGCTGTGGAGGAAGGGACTCTTGGGTACTTTGGTCCCTTGGCTTCCCAAAGATCCCATAACTGGAATGGCCTCTCCATGGCATCATCTGACAGTTACTGATACTAGACAATGTCAGTATCTTACTGTAAGACTGCTCCAAGACTGTAAAGACTACATTATCAAGAAAATAAGGGATAAGAAACCAAATCCTTTTTAGAACAGCTTGACCATGTTTCAAGAGGCTTTAATCAAACTCATATGGCATGCAGTTTACTTGTAGATCTTTACTGCAGTAAAAAAGCCTGAGAGGTAAGAGTTAATGCTGGCTTTCTTCCATCCTGAAGGGAGATCTTCATTCAACCTCACTCCTCAGAAGCTACACCAATAAATTATGTTTCTTATGAAGCCTGCACAAAACCCTCCTCTCAGCAGAATCAAAATGACACATTTTTGTAGATGGAAGGAAAAGGAAAATGAAAACACTAGATTTGTTAACACACAACCAGATCTCTACTCCAGCTAGTTCATTATCCCCAAGTAGTACCACCAGCAAGTATGTTAAGGAAAAAAGATACACAAGAGTGATATAAAGATTTTTCTTCCCATTGAAGTTATCCTAACCATTAAAAACTGTAAGTTACTTCTCAGCCTGTGTTTTTTACAGCACTCCTTGATACCATTTCTGAGGACACCTCTATATGGCAGCTGTCTACCTGATCTTTCACATGAATTGTTGAATCCTGCTATCCATTATTTTCTAAAGCACATAGTGGCAATGAGCTCCACTCTTTAATCACATATTATAAGGAAAAGTTGCTGCTTGACTATCCATCCTAAATTCAGCTACCTGGAAACTAAATAACTTATGATTAAAGGAAGTACAAGTATTCTTGCTCATCCTTGCTCAACATATTGCTTCTTTTAGGGCAACATACAGGTGGATTTTCATCAACTAAAGCTGTTCATTACAGATATATTTCACACTGTATTTGTTTCATTTTACACTTTGTTTTGTGCTTTTTCAGGATGTAGCATATCTGTTCAGACCCTGAAGCAGGTAGTGTGGAAAGCATATCTAACGAAGGCAGAATTTCAGTCATATTCCTGAGAAACTGTGAAACAAAGTGCCATGCCTTGATAGCTTCTGTTATTGTTTGGACTTGATTTGAAAATGAAGTTAGCAATCTTTTGATCATATATACTGTAAATCATTATTGTACAGCCATAAATAATATTTCCTGCCTTAGGAAAAATCATGGGCTATTTTCCAGATGCATTGTAGCACAATGGGCATGGCATCAAAAGACAAGATCAATGAGTACAGAAAAAATATATATTTCTTTTTTTTTTTTTGAGAAGTTAAATTACTTGACAAATTTGCATGGGAATCATAATACATATATAAGTTAAGATTTTAATACAGAAGAAGTGGCTGACACACTTCACAGGAATTTGTCCCTTTAACAGATGCACTATCAAATATGTGAAATATCCCAATTTTGTCAGAAAAGAATGGGCTAAATCCTCATCTCAGTTACTGACTGGCTTCAGTTCCCATGGGATGGAATTTGGTGCGGTGAATTTAACAGGAAACAATAGACCAAACAACCTCATCGCCTGTAAAAATTAAACACTGTATTTTCATAACTTGGGAGTTATGTAAGGAATATCTCAGAGGCAAACAGTTATAAGAGCTCCACACTCAAGCAAGCACACTTTGAAGGATAAGGCCAAATGATAATTGCCTCCAGAACTTGGGAAGTATGGAGATCTCAAATAATTACAATCCCCAGAGCATGTTAGTCAGTTTGGAAGTTGTTTAATGCAATTTGGAGAGAAGATGTGGGGGGAGAAGGACCAGGGGAGGGAGGAGACCTTTGCTCAGCCAAGTTTAATCATTCTTGCTCTATGTGCACATGCTTGTCCTTAACTAGCTAAGCACCTTGTTCTCCTGAAAGTCCCAAAGCACATAGGTAGTCAACATATACCCATACCACTCCCATGCACAAGGTGAAGTATACCCCAGCATTTTCAGGAGCAGAAACCCAGTACCAAACACTTCCAACATCACTGGATTGGCTGTTTTTCCGTCAGTAAAAATATGTACGCTTTGGTCATGCAGGACAGTGGGAATCGCATACACACCCTTCTGTGTGTATGTTGGCTAACAGACACGTCAGCCCAGGGTGCTATATCCTATTTTTAAACTACGTCTTTTTAAATTTAATAAAATACGCATATTTTTTAAAAAAATATTAAAACATCCATCCAGCTGAGAGAGCAGATCTCATGGCTGGTGAGGAATGGGAACAGAAGAGAGAGAGAGAGAGAAAGAAAAGTTCTTAAGAGCTCAGTCTTCATCTTTGTCTTGCTTGTTAATTCTTCCCAGAAAATGCAGATACTAGGTGTGTGGCTTTTGGGGCACCCTGTGGTCTGCTTCATGTTTTCCCCATGTTCAGAGCTAGCTAGCTCATGACTGGAAAGTGATAGTGGAAGAAAACTTTAAAGAAGTCAGATTTTGAATGAGGATTTGAAGAATGCAAGGAGCAATATGGAATGACTGGAAGAGGGCTGTAGAAATTAGGAAGAGAAAACAGTGGGAAGAAAGTCTCTGCCTGCAAGCCATGTGTCCTAACAGAGGCAGATTTGTAGTGCAAGAGAGTCACTGCTTGAGGACCCAGCAACCACACCAGGTGCATTTCAGGATTTATTTTAGATGATCTCTAGCCTGGCCTTGTGTCCCATTAGGTGTGTTCCTCCAGAATATCAACAGGATTCACTTCATGCAAAAGGAATTCAGTCGAGCTGTGTACTCCAAGACTTGCAGCTCAATTCAAAGCACAACAAGTGGTGATGTTGGGAAGGCTTTCTTCAAAAAGCATTCCTGATCCAAGCTGTGTGGACACACCTTCGGAAACAGAACATTGCCAAGGTAGGGTAACCAGGCAAAAAGGTCTCTTTTGGAATTTTGAACAGAGAACAAGCCTTTGAATTCTGTATGGGCATAAATAAGAAACTCATGCAGACCATCCAATCAATTCAGAAGAAATAACAGTTTATTCTAACCAACCATACTACACAACGGAGACCAGAGGAAGGGTGTGTTTCCATACTCTCCTACCAACTAGGAGCAAAAGAACAACCCTGCCACACCCTGTCTCACCATCAGGTATGCAGACCATCCTCTCACTGTTCCTATACCCCCATACACTCTTGATGTGAGGGTTCTTCTGAAGGTTACCATGGCTATTTACATATGGTTTTGCTTTGGTCTCACAGACCTTATATCACAGCACTTTAGATGCATTTACAACCCAAATAAAGGTACAAGTCTTCAGTGCAGGGACTACATAAGCCTCTAGGACTGAGTCTTAGCACTGAACAGCTTTTCTGTATGCTTGTGAGATGCACTGCATACAGGCTCTGCTCCAATTTGGGAGACATACAATTGTCACATTTCCCCAGAAATACCCATTCAAGCAGGAAAAAAATCACTGAGCTGACTGTGTCTTGTCAGTTAAACTAATGCAAGAAGTCACTTGAAGTATTACCCAGGGAAGTAGTCCATCTTCTTGTGTTGCTCTCTACAGGGCTGGCACCGCAGTAGAATCAGGTTTTTTGCTAGACTGTTTCACCCGTCTTTTTAAACATAGACTTTCTGAACCCCAATCTTGGTGAGAGAAGCCTGCTATTTCCAAGTCTTGCTCTATTGTGGCCCTTTGACACATGTTGGGGAGATGGAGCCAGGGTCCATCTCAGCAACAGAGCACCACTGCTGGACTTCCGTAAGACCAGGGGCAAGTGGGAATATCAGACAGTAAGGAGAGAGTTACAAAAATGGAACAAAATGGAAGATAAGCCCTCTGCTTCCTCCCTGCATTCATCCTGTAATCAATGTGGGAAGTATGACAGGTGAATATAGGCTGTCTCTGGAGGGCATCATCAATGCCACACTCATGGTCCACGTGAAAGAGTAAAGCCCCTGCTCAGAAGCAGCCAGAGAGTGCCTGCTGGGACAGGCAGGACCCCGTGTGTCTTCCAGGCTCAAAGAGTCAAGCACAGGCAAATGCTCAGGAGAGACCAAAATGACAGCAATTTATATCCTCAAGGCCATTTTTGAAGAGCAATGTAGATATCTACATAATATCTAATTAATATAAGTAAGCTTTAAGAGTAAATAACTACATAATAATTAATTTCCTGAAAGAGATGTAGCCTCTGTTTCTCTTCCTACTTAATTCACTTGTCTATCTGCTTTTCTGCTTGTGCTTAGCAACAAAAGATTAATCCTCAACTCCAATATACCAATGGGTATTTCCCATTAGCTTTCAGGGAACTTGTGATCTCCCTGACTTTATCAAAGGAAGAAAGCATAAAGATATAAGTAACAAGTAAAGATATTATTTAACCATAAAGCCAGACTATTTACTAATGTAAATAGTTGTTGTGCTACAGATACAAATTGTTCCAGAATTATTGCGATGGTTTCCGAGAAACCCCACTCCATCCACGACAATCAACAGAGGTGCAGAAATTCAGTTCATATTTGTGATCACAAGCTTGAAACAAAAATAACACAAGCTGCAACACGCAAACAGGCATGTCCAACTCAGAGCATTACATTAGAGTGCTCGTCCCACATACACAGCAAAGTGACAGTCAGTTATCACCCTGCAGTGTCAAGCCACGAAGCGTCTAAGGTGCGGTTCTTCCAGAATGAACATGAACAAAGTAGTGAACATATATAGTGGCAGGATCCTCCTTGGCT
Source organism: Tyto alba (assembly GCF_018691265.1). NCBI lineage: Eukaryota > Metazoa > Chordata > Aves > Strigiformes > Tytonidae > Tyto > Tyto alba. Next base: position 56,324,744 of record NW_024881282.1, read on the forward strand.
ACCAAACACCATTCTGTTCCAAAGCACATGATATTTTTTTCCCCCAACCTGCAGGCTCATTCATCACTGTATTATTCAAGTTTCATACTGTTATAACTCTGTTAACACCAGGTCCATAGAAACTCTGATTGCCTGCTGATAGTGGAAGAAAGCACATATCTTTCCAGTAACATAAAACCAAGTTTTATTCCATAATTTCTTTCAAAACAAGCTGTTTCACTGCATTCAAGTACATGACAGTTCTGTAAATTAAGGGCCGCTTGGCAGCACAGTTCTAGAAAAGTTAAATAAAATACATTATGAAAAGTCAAAACTTGACTATACAAAGCAGCTATTTTTATTTTTTTTCATCTCTTCCTTCTACATTATTTAACTCATGTTTTTTTGACAGACCTGTAGCTGTTGTACACTTCTTATAAAACCAACATAACAGGGAGAGGGGAAAAAAAAAAAAAGGAAGAATAAAAAAAGATCAATTTCTTTATTAGACTATTTATTTGACATTTTAGTCCAGGATATCATCCTACCACACTCAAGAAGAATACACAGTAATACCCATCAATTTTAAAATCAATAAAAGAAGAGTTATCTTGTGAGCTTGCATTTAGCTTTTTCAGCTGAAAGCAACAAACGAATAGCTAAAAACAGCTGAATCCAGGAGAATGTAAATAAGAGATCCTTGCCAAATCTTTCCTGGTTACCAAATGCTCTACCAAGTTTAAAGATCCCGTTGCGATACCTTTGTACTTTATTTATAAGGCCTTGAGTAAGCCACTCCCTTTCCACATTTGTTTGAGTTTATGCCTGTATTCCCATGATTACTGCAGAACAAATCTAGGTGAAAGGTTGTTCTTGTTTCACACCAACATTCATCTCAATTTTTCTCCCTTTCCTGATGATATATTTTTAAACCATCAGCTGAAGTCTTAGAAGAAATTCAACGAAAATATTTGAAGTTCTGTTGAAGTTGTTTTTTCTTCAGAAACAAGGCACCTTTCACAAAGCATTTTAACTGCACAGTGGGTCTCAAAGACCTCATTCTAAGGAGCTTTTGTGAAGTTTCCAAAGGAGGAAAAACTCTTCCTGCTTTTCTCATTTCTCCAGTGGACTGAGAACTCTTTGAAACAGAGTAAAGAGATCAACTATTTGGATATCTTTTCTCTTCATCAGTGATATCTGTGCAGTACTGGATGCACTCCCAAAGTCCTGCCTGAACATATTCCAGGCTGAGTTGTGCAGGACTTAGGAGGGGTTCTCTGAACATTGTCTCTCCCCTGCACCTCCTCTGGGAAAGCATAAATGCGTTCCCAGGGCGTTACACAACTTTGCCGCAGGTAAAGCATGAGATACCGAGTGGGAACGGTAATTAGAAAAAATTCGAAACTGAGTGACCTTCCCTTAGTGCTAACATGCCACATAGTACTAGCTTTGTCCTGACATGTGAGGCACTTCTATATCTAATCCAGGAATCGCTTTACATTTCATGAATCTACATGCAGTGTGAGTCAGATATAAACAGAGTTGCCCAACCCTTTAAAAAATTCCATTACACTTACTCTTCCTGCCAATTCAAGTGAAAGTTTTAGGCAGAGCAGGTGACCCACAACTCACTAACTTTTTTTTCCTCTGATGTGAGAGGCTGGGATGAGACAGTGGGTAACTGTGGACACAAAGATATCACCAGGCACATTTTCTCAGCCTAGTCTTGCTGAGAGCTCTTATCAGGTCTCTGACACACTCTAGTCTCTGGTCAGCACGGTCCTCTTCAGGTGCCAGTCTCACTGAACCTTCCCAAGAATGCCTTTCAGGTGTCATCCTGTGCCTTGCACTCATGGTAGAGGGCTGACCAGAAAGCTACAGAGCTCAGGATCTTCCCTTAATGGATCATACTTCTCCAACACATACCCATGCTAGAGCTGTGTGGCTTACAACATAATAGGAATTCCCTATAATCATCAAGTCTACTTTCTTTTTTCTCTCTTACAAGTCTCATTATATTTCCTGTCCACACCAGAGCTCCACTGAAATGAAATGAAGTTATTTGATAAGCACTCCCTCTTTTACAACAGAAAAAGGAGCTGTGGGGGGATCTACAGATACAGCCTTGCAGGTACCTCACAGGCTCACAGACAAAAAGTTGAGAGAAAACAAGAACATTTTGTTTGCAGGAGAAAAAGTGCATTGTTTTCAAGTTCTTAGTACTGAACAGTAAAAGTTGTTTATGTTCACTTACCCTTTACTGCACAAGGAGCTGGCACAAAGGGTAACCATGGGTTTCTCACCAGAACTTGAGGGAAGACTGGCTGATGCATACCAGACTTAAAATTAATCAAGTTCAGAAAAATTAAACTAAACAAATTTAATTTAAAAGTTAAATGCTTTTTAGAAAAATAGACTCATAGGGTTAGAAAAATACATCTTTGCCCTCCACCTAGTTCCTTCCTGAAATGCTTGCTAGTTGATTACTGTCCTCCCCCCCCAATATAAAACAAAATAAGAAATCTTTATCTCAACCTCACTTCAGTGACTCACACCAAAAGCATACCCTTTTACTTCCCTGAACTTCTGAGGAATTTAGAAGTGCAATCCTCAAAGCCCCAAGGGAAGTTTGGCATTTCATAATAGCCCAGGAGCCCCACCTGAGGTATGAAGAATGCTTTGAAACTTGCCTGTGATTAATTAATTAACATATTGGCACCTAACTAGCTTTTTAACACTCCGCCTAATGTTTTAGTTTAGAGTTGCCCGTGCCTGTCACAGAGACTATGTGGATTGATGCCATTCTCTTGTAAAGAATAATACATTTTACATCTAAGTAAACATAACAATGTAACATAGATACAGCAACTTGAATTAAGGATTAATTACAATGATTCGTAGTGCTTAAAGAGTAGGCAGTTTACAAAGGGAGGAAGCAATTACTTTTAAATACAGGGTTTTTTTGCTTCAACGTTTCTGAACAGTTGCATCATTCTTACTCCTGACAACAAAGTCAAAATCAGCATGTTAGAAAACAGCCCTACAGATGCAAGTCACAGCTCTGCCCTTACGTCTGCTCTCCCCATGTAAGGCTGGAGCCCTCCATGCCTGGGTGTGTGCCCTAACCTGCACCCAGTGGGCACCGATGGCAGGGAGCAGAGAGGTGATGGATAATTAACCCAGAAGCCTCATGCTCCATGTTTCCTAGTGGATGACATGATTCAGGCAATCCTGAGAATTAGGCCCTGCACGCTCTTTCCTATCAGCTGAGGAATTCAACTGGGTCATTGAATACGTAGAAAAAGATGTTTGCTCAAAAAGGGTGAGTTATATTAAAACTTCATTGAAGTGTTAACTAAATTACTTGGTTAACCAGGGTATTTTGGAATATTTTTGGTTGTTTAGGTAAGCATGAAACCCACACTACCATAATAACAAAGCACAACCAAAATACTTACACAAACACAAATCCCCTTTCTCCCCTTCCAGCTACTAGACTAACTAACTTGTTTGTTACATGTGAGAGAATCTTAGGCGAGGACTAAATCAAAGGAAGGAGTTTTGCATTTAGCCCTGAGAGTAAGGAGGTTCATGGCCTTCTATACATCTTGTGAGAGCACATTTCACCGCACAGCTATTACTCTGGGGAAAGGTGTCCCCTGTGCTCATGGCTTCCCCACACCAGTTAACAGCTTTATTATTGTAGGGGGACTGAGAGCAGAGGAGGGTTTCATTAAAAGCGGTTCTAGCACAACTGCTAGTAGGTATCCCAGGCAGGATTTCTGGGTTTCTTTCCATCAGCTTGGAAGAGCAGGGTCAGTCTGCAGGTGGTGGCTCTGACTGCTATCACCATCTGCCACCTCTGGCTCCTGGAAGAGGAGCCTGTGCAGAACTGAGAGTGGCTGTCCCTTTTCTGTCTTTTCTAACTTGTATACTGGTCTTTGCTTTGGTTTGACTATAGACAGCAAACCTCCTGAAAGTCCAGAAAGCACTACAAAGGTGTATACTGAATTTGGAGGTGGTTTGTGAATATCCCACAGATCAGCGGAAAGCTCATTTGTATCTAGTTTCCTAATTTAAAACATGGAAGAAAGTAGTAAGCACCACAGGATTTCTCTTTGGAAATGGTGTGAAGTCTAGGTCTTATAATTGTGTTCATCAAAGGAGTCTGCTTTTCTAGTGATGAGAGATGTAAGATAAACAACAAAACTGGATCAGTGTTCACAAATAAAACCATGAGACAAAAAATTCTGATGGAAAACAAGCAAGTGAGGTTCAATTTAGAAAAAAATGTATACAGGAAATAATAACCCTAAACCCTCTGAGAAACAGTAGCCTTACTAGAAAAGACTAAGTTGATACTGAATGTCAAAATGTTCATAAGCCTAAAAATGTATAATTCAGTACTGTTGGTACAGAACTAGGATATGCTGATCGTTCGTATATGACTTTATCTACAGCTCTGGATACCTCAATACCAGAATGACAGCCACAAATTGGAAGAAATTCAGAAAAGAGCAACAGTGGAGATAAATGAACTACAGTGACTAATATATGTTGAGAGAGTAAAGAGGATAACACATAGCCTAAGAGTAAAATTAAAAAATTGTAACTCTTACAAAATATTTGAAAAGTGTGAACAGCAAGGAATTAAACTGTTTAGATCGCCACACTAAGAAATAAGAATAGTGGAAGTAAGAATAGTAACTTATCCTACCCACTGTATTACTAAAGAAATATAAACACCATGTACTGGGTAGTTTCATTTGGATGTAGAAATTAGGAACCAGATTTGTTTCAAATCTGTTGTTGCTATGTTTGTTTTCCATTTTTTTTGCACACTAGTGTAATTTGTTTTCTCTTGAATAACATCACCACAGTATACTGAATTGCTTCCCCAAAAGATTTTGCTCTCTCTCCCTAAATATACATATAGGATAGCCAACAAACGGGAATGGAATTTTTCTTACTGCTGATTGAGAATCTGTCATTTCCACTTTTCCCACATTTCCAAACTGTGTATTCTAGGAGTTACCATGTTTCCAGCAACAAAAGCACTACAACCAGAGCCAACATCACGGGTGCTTGAGACTCTGGCATATCCTACAGTGGTGAGCCTTGACCTGGCATTTCATCATGAACCATGCGAACAACCCTATGCCATTGCAGGTGGTCAGGTTTTGCTCATGATTACATGTCTGTTGCTACGCTTGAAGGTACATCTGTAACCAGAGCCCCATTGCCTTGACAGGATCATAATTCACAGGCTAATCAAAAATAGCGGATGATAGCATTTGTTGTTCAAGGGAAGGAAATAGCCTTTGAAGGGCATTTCCACCCATCGGATTTCATTATGCAACACTGAAATACATCTTTCTGAGCATCTGGAGATTTCACATCCTGCACCTTTGTAAAGCTCAAACTTCACTTTCCCAAAGCGATGATGGGTGAGAAAAAGCTATCAGGTATAAATTTCAGAATCTGCTTTTCTCCTCCTCCTTTAAAATTTTCACAGTGGATGGTACAGCTGAGTCAACAAGACTCAGCTGACTCAAACTCTCTAGTATGATCATATTTTTATTAGACACTTTTCATAACTTTTATTCTCACTACATGGTACAAAACATCACATTTTGAACAAGAATCAGCTGCATAAAATGTTACATTGATCATTTAGAATTCTCACTTCAGAAAAGGTTAGAGGAAAAATTTGAAGAAAAATAATATTCAGAGCTGAGGTGAAATCTATAATATTCAAACCATGCTAATCACAAGTTGCATATACTAATTATATATTTGCATAGAAATCTAGTCATAAGGGATCATTGAAATACCAATTCACACTGTACATTGTCGATTTCCTTCTTAAAAAAAGTACCAAAGACCAATTTTTATTTCTGTCAAATATCTGGATAACAAAGGCAGTGAGAAATTCTAGGCTCAATTATTCTTCTTCCACATAGCTTCCCTTGACAAAAGTTAATCTAATACCATTATATTACCTGTTAATTATAGTTTAAATCCTGCATAAACTCAGCTTTATGATGAAATTTTGTAGTTCTTATTTGAGAAAAACTACTTTTGAAACCAAGAGGAATGTTGACAAATCAGAACTGCAAACTGCAGTCCTGCACAGTTACAAGCTACGCAGTTGTTTGTTTGTATATAATTAGTCCAAAATCTAAACAAAGAGCACTGATTTAGAAAGAAAATGTGTCCCAAATGAGTCAAAGACTTGAGGCTTGCTTATTTTTCACCTCTCAGATTATTCTGTAAATTCAGCTGTGGATGACAACTAGAAAAGCTGCCACATTTTCTCAGTTGCTTGGTGGTTGTAAGTGCTGTAGCTTTGTCACTGCTGGAGAGTTGGCCACAACCAGAAACTGCCCCTGCAACTGGCAGCAATTTGTGCACTTGCTCAGGTAGAAGTAAACCATCCACAAAGTAACTCTGGTCTCCTCTGGAGCCTGGGCACAAAACTAGTGACCCTCCCACTGCCTCTGCCCAGGCTCCGCTTCTCCCATGGCAAAACCTCAAGGGAGCGAGCCTCAATTCACTGGAGGCTATGGCAAGGCTTGCTGTGATTTCATACCCTATGACTATGTCACACCCTGGCTTCAGACACTCGAATTATCAACCCGATGTTTTCCATCACATCATCAGCAATTAAAAAGGGAAGCTAGAGACTTAAAAATGAAGTGGCATATGGAACAAGACACCAGGAGAAGTTTGATCCTCTGTGCATGCATCCACCTCAGCATCCTATCCCTTTTGTTACGGGGACACCCAGCACTTTGCAGCTGAGAATATTTTGGTGGTATAAAAAGACAGATTTGTACACAGCCAGTTCTGATAGGGTTGACCTGTTGAGTTGTCCATGTCTTACCAGCAAAAGTATTAATCACTTAGTGGGGGGTGTTAACCCCACAGCAAGGAAATACAGCTATGCTGATACTCTACGCACACCAAGGCAGGTCATACATTGCGTGAGACTGGGTTCTGTTCTGTCCAATAATCTGACATTCGTAATAGAGAAAGAACCCATTAGGAATTAATGTACTGCACATAGAAATGTCTGCTTGCATTCCTCTTTCACAGACATGTGTTTGGCGCCTGGGGTATTAACTTTCAGACTTTGTTTCTTTTTACTGCATATTCGTCTGCGGTACTGTTGCCTGCAAATGGGGTGCAGTAGAAAAACAAGCTGTGTTGCCTTTGCCCTTTCCCAGTTCTCTCAGATTAAAAGGTACTTCATTCATAAGATCATAAGCAATCTTAATAATTTCTTATATGAGATGCCATAATCTAATGAGAGTTTATTTTCAGTTTTGGTCAGAACTATAACCCATATTAAGTTTCTATTTATAAGTAACAGGGGGGGTTTTAATGCTCCAGTAGCAATAAAATAAGCAGCATTGTAATGAAGTGTCTCTGGAAAACAAGATGAAAATAAAAAATGCTTAGACACAAAACTAAAAGCAAATCATTGTTGTTTAATAAACATACAGTTGCTTCCAAAAATATTACATCCTCATCTGGTTCAGAGCTATATTGTAGGCTATTTTGATTAGGCTTCTTGCATAAATAAAAAACAACTCTTATTTTGCAGACACAAGAATGAAAAATATATTCAGCAGGATGTTACTCACAAACCACCCAAAAGATAGTTTTGACCATAATGCAAAGAAATCAATCTGACCAATGAACTCTACAATTTACATTCTGAAAACTCTCTGTTCTATGAAATAGAATTTGCTAAATTTCTTCAGAACTAATGTATTTCTCACTTCATATACAAACATACCGTAAAGTTCAATCCAATAAAAACCATTTTTCAATATAGCTGAGAATATGTTTTGATTATATATCTTTCCCTGTGTTCCAGTGTGGTTTTGGTAGTTCTACTCCTTTATCCTTATTTTGGAAGAATAACCATGGAGGTTTCTATTTTGACACTAGCAGGTTACAATGCTCAAGTCAGACATTAAGAGTTATATAACTTTGTAAGTCCCTGTTCATTTTTTGATGTTCGTAAAACAGTAGCTAACAACAAGCATTAGTACCTATGTATAATGCATATTATATTCATGTGTATAATGTATTCAGTATTAAGCAAAAAATAATTTCAATAGCAGGATGTAACTGCTTATACATTATTAAATAAAGGAAGTTGGAAAGAACATTTATGTGAATACACTCCAGAAAAGAGTAAATGGCAGGACAATACTTGGGGCAGAAGTCATTTCACCATCTTCTAACACAACAGCAACTGTGTGTTCACATATGCACAGCTCCTCAGTGCAGGAAGGCTGAGATTAAAAGCTCCTGTGTATGAATACATGTGGACAATGATGTTAACACTAGTCAATCAGAAGGGGATAAAGAGGCAATGGCTCAAAAAAAAAGGAAGTGATTTTTGTTAGCAGCATTATCCTCATGTATTCACTAACACCAGAACTTTTAAGGCTTTGAGAGCAGAATTCCTTATTCTGTACAATGGTCAAAAAAAGGCTCACATAGACCATAATAAACAAGCACTCTCACACAGTGAAGTGGTTACAGTATTTACCTTCCTGAGATGGATGTTACTGGAAATTATGTATAATTGGAAAAACACTTATTTTCCCTTACATTAAATACAAGTAGTTTTTTATTATTATCATTTTTTGATAATTGTTTAGAGCTACTTTTATGTATCTCTGAATTTCTATCTTAAGATCCGCTGTCGGGAATCCATTCTAGATGGAATTTCATCATGATATTTCAAAAAAAGAAAAAGTTTCCGTGGCATTTTCACAGCTCTAGCTGGTGCTATAACATGCCAGTAGCCGTTGATCAGCTGGTTGCTAGGAACCAGAGTAGCACCTGCTATTCTGCTTATAGAAAGGTATATTGACATGGATGCTATGTAGTTAATTTAGTGATGTTTTTATTTAATTTTTCAACATCAGTTCTACTCATTTCAAACATCTGTACAGAACAGGGTGTTGTTATTGTACAGGTAAAAGTGCGTGGTTAGCAAAGTCTTTCTTCATTTGTAAAGAAAACCTCATCTAAACACTCTTATTTACAACTCATTATGTTTGCAAACTGAAATAGGCAAATTCAGAGACAAACGTTCATGCTCCTCCCTTCTTAGTTTACCCCAGGGAGAAATGAGCCCCTTCTTTTCTATCTCACCACAAATTTTAGCCCCTATTCCTTTGCATACACAGAAGGGGGAGCTCCCATGTGGGATTATACTCCTTGAACTGTCTCCCTGACATCACCATTGCCACTTTCGCTCCTGATCCCAAGTGGGCAGAGAAGCGACATCCCAGTGAAGGGACACAATATCCTTCCACATGCACTGGAGCCTCCTCAGAGAAATTAGCAACATTACATTCATGTAATGCACTTGATTACACAAGTCTAGAGATGTGTCCCGTCTGAAAAGTTTCCTTTGACAGCCACCACATGAGACCTCAGTGGGCAAGGGGACCAGCACCCATGCAGCTCCAACCTCTCTCTTGACCCTCCCTGAGGACCCTCCCAGCCAAAAGTCAAAGTGACTTGCTCTGGCTGGGACAGCTCTGCATCATGAAACCATTAAATCATTAATCACATTAAATCATTACGTCTCTTCTTCTGAAAAAGATGATGGTGAATTCTCCATCCCTTCCTTGCTTTTGCCCACAACAACAGGTGAGCAAAGCCCCAAAACAAGAAAACTTGACACATCTTTTCATTAATATTACTTCAGTACACTTTTATCCTAATTAGCTCATAGTTACATTACAGATACTTGTCCAGAAACTTGTTTTGTTTCACTAGATAACAATGAGAAGAAATTTCACAACAAACACACAGCTGAATCTTCTGTTAGATGTGGGTATAACTCCCACCCTTAATGTTCTATTAATGCATTTCTAAACTGAATATCTCTATTCCAGTTAATTTCCAATTTTAGTCATTTAGATTTTAAACCAGCTGTCCCCAAGTAAGGATGTGAAAGCTGACTTACTTCCTCTTCAAATGAAAACCAGACAGCCCTTTCTGTTCACAGAGAAATAATATGACTCACCCATTACTTTGTAAAACTACTCTATGGAAAGCAATAAGATCTGGAGATACTTAGAAGGAAAGAAAAGTCAGTGAAAGAAAGATTATTTGCACCAGCTCCATGAAGCTTCCTCTTCGGTAACTTCCTCTATGTTCCCTGTATTCCTTGGTTTGTTTTTTTTTTTTTTTGCAGGAGGAGAGTAGGAAGCATAAGAACAGGGATCACAACTTTTCCAAAATATTTGAATAATGGAAAGAAAAGAAAAGCTTTGGTGGCCAGTTATGATACTGGAATGCTAGACAACAGATGTCACTTCAGGGTTCTGTCAGACTTTCTGAATGACCTTGCCGTAAGTAAATCAAAATCCCTCTGGGCCCCAAGTCCATACATTAATCAGGGATAAAAGTAATACCATCTTTGTGAACCCATAGAGATAGTTCCTTAGTATAATAGTTCTCTCCTAGTAAGTCCACATCAGGCACCTAGGACATTATGGACCTCTTATCTGGGTTGACACTGCTGTATGATGTAGGCAACTATGATGATGCAATAGGTGCTCAACAACTTTCTGCACAATACAGTAAAACCTAATGCAGACCCAATTAACTTTGTGCACTTAATTAGTCACAAAAAAAATAATGTCTGAGCATACCTAATCTGCCTGTGTTCATATACCCACTTCAGGTGGGCAACTGCTTGTGGAAGAAAGAAATACTGATGTATAAGGAGGCTAAGAAATCATTTCTCATGAGATCTGGGATGCCAGCCAGAGGGACCTGGACAAGCTTGAGAAGTGGGTCCATGCGAACTTCATGAGGTTCAGCAAGGCCAAGTGCAGGGTCCTGCACATGGATCAGGGCAACCTCTGATATCAATACAGGCTGGGGGATGAAGGGATTGAGAGCAGCCCTGCAGAGGACTCGGGGGTATTAGTGGATGGAAAACTGACTATGAGCCAGCAATGTGCCATCGCAGCTCAAAAAGCCAACCGTATCCTGGGCTGCATCAAGAAAAGTGTGGCCAGCAGGTCAATGGAGGGGATTCTGTCCCTCTACTCTGCTCTCATGAGGCCTCACCTACAGTACTCTGTCCAGCTCTGGAGTCCTCAGTACAGGGAGGACATGGACCTGTTGGAGAGGGTCCAGAGGAGAGCCACAAAAATGATCAGAGGGCTGAAGCACCTCTCCTATGAGGACAAGCTGAGAGAGTTGGGGTTGTTCAGCCTGGAGAAGACTCCAGGGAGACCTTATTGCATCCTTTCAGTACCTAAAGGGGGCTTATAAGACAGGGACAGACTTTTTAGTAGGGCCTGTTGCAATAGGACAAGGGTTAATTCAGGCTAGATATAAAGAGGAAATTTTTTACGATGAGGGTGGTGAAGCACAGGAACAGATTGCCCAGAGAAGTTGTAGATGTCCCATCCCTGGAAGTGTTCAAGGCCAGGTTGAATGGGGCTTTGAGCAACCTGATTTAGTTAAAGGTGCTCCTGCTCATTGCAAAGGAGTTGGACTAGATGACCTTTAAATGTTCCTTCCAACCCAAACTATTCTACGATTCTATGATTCTGTCTTTCCTGCTGCCTAATTCTGTATGCACCTACATCTTTGTCAGCAGAGTTCTTCAGTACACTGTTACCAGCTCTGTGACCCATGTCCTGTGATACCTACAGTGCCATTGTGCATGCTTCCTAGTCCTGCATGGCACATGAACACACTCCCTACACTTATAGGAGCAAGCACTGGACAAAGTGTTGCAGCAGCTGCTATTTCATTTAGAGGAGGAAAAGTCCTGTTACGCAATAGCTTAGCAATTACATAAGATAAGGACAACCTGTCCCCAGATCCCAAGAGAGTGCAAACCCACCCTTGCCATCTCTCAGAGACGGCGTGAAGCAGGAGGCAAGGCCACGCTGCAGTAAAGGTGTTCCTGAAGCAGTCACACTGCACATGGGATAAGTGATGATGCTCTAATTTGAGAGTGAGAAAAAGCTATGTGAGTCGCCAGTTGAAGGGTCACACTGGCCGGGAAGTGTTCACAAACCTGCCCCAGGTACAATAATATGAAAAACAGCTTTGTGTCATCCATGGTAGAAGAGCAGGTGAAGCAAATCTCAAGTACTCGCATATACTCACACACATGCATGTATATAAATGTGTCCTAAGAAAAATGAATCACTACACATCATTTTTTAGACTAAAAGTGAAAGTACTTAACTCTAAGGAAGACTCCTGACTGGAAGAAGGCTCCATCTACAGTCTAGATTTAGCTTCAAAGCTGAGTAAAGAAACGGGGCTCAGAACATACTTCATAATAAAGAAAAACTGGGAAAGAGCAGGGATGGATGGCCAGAGGTCTGCAATACCTTCCACATAAGGAAACCATCAAATAATTCAGGACTCTATAGTCTGAGAAACAGATGACTGAGGGATGTGGAAGAAGTGTGTAAAACTGTAAGTGTCATGGAGAGAGTAATCTGGCACCAATTTTGTACTGCATTGACCAATTCAAGAGTAAGGGACATCAAATGAAGCCCCAAATAAAAATTCAAACTGAACTAAAAGGTGTAGTTTTCATTAAATGTGTGGAATTCCTTTCAAGGAACACCAAAGATGCTAAAAATTGATATGGGCTTAAGCAGCAAACAGATCACCTTTTCCTATATTCTTCCCTAGGCATCCACTTAAGATTACCAGTAGTTTGGAGGTAGGAATATATTTTCATTCAGGAAAAAGAACAACAACAGCCTCCCACATCTCAAATTTTACAGTCAAGTTCACTGGATCTTGGAAAACTCCAGGAGTCATCCTACCTGAAGTGCTAGTGATGAGAGTCACGCTCAGAAACCACCTTTGTGTGATCAGAATTCCTCCCTGTCAGATAGGTATCACAGACAGCCTGATGGGCTGGGTGAATCCTTGTTCTGACCCAGCACAGCCATTCTTATGTTCACCCAACCCCGTGGTATCTGTTGATTATGAGAGTCTACTGGTATTGACTATCAGTATGAACTTGTTTCAGGATCTAACTCCACACACAACCCTGCTTTGGCATCCACTCATTAGGTATTGCTTGACTAGAAGATATATTGACATTGCAGGTTTGAGTGCTGCAAGCCTTTGCTTCTATTTTAAGCTAACGCTTAGAGCCAGCTTCACGTTGCTTAGCAGGCAGTCCAACATCTGCAAAATGGACCCTGTTAGTGTGTTAAGACACTAAGCTGGAAGCCTAGACAACATACAGAGTGGGGAATGGCATTCATGAGGAACAAGCTAAAAACCCCTATGGAGTGGGAAGTTACCTAGAGGCAGCCAATAGGAAATACTTTTTTTTTTTTTTTTAAGGAAAGCACTAAGAGCCACTGTCTCTGGGGTTTAAACACACTAAATACTTACAATGGATCAAGATGAAGATCTTAAAAGGCAAATAAGCCTATCTGAAACAAGGCATAGGTGCTGAGATAAACATTCATCATCATAGTCAACTGCCTACGGTCTTGTAGCTTTGAAAGTTACACAGGTTTTATAACCTCTATTCTTACCTAACTTCTATCTAGATTGCACAGGAAGTGTCAGTGGGGTATTTTGGATCTTGCCCTTAATACAAATATGTCTTGAGAAGAGAATCAGTTAGCTAAATAGAAAGAATCTGATGAAAACTAAGTAGATGAAAGCAAGTTCATTGTACATCTTACTATGGGAATATATGAAACTTACAGAGTTTGAGGTTTTGTGAACCTAAGGGATTTTTAAACACTCTAAGGGCTTGCAAAATGAATTTTGTCTCTTTTTACTCTGTCATTTAAACTCATAGTTTGTTTTATTTCATATAAGGATAATTCAATTTTTTTAAAACCACAAAAAATGTTTTTCTAGCTACAGACAATCATGTGCAATGTATTAAGGGCAGAACAGTCTCCAGGCCCAAGGTTTGGCACAGTCTCAGTCCTAAAGAGACATACTTACAAAAATTGGGATTTTTTTTCTTTCCCTTTTCTCTACTGCTTTCCCAGGGTGTCTCTTTCTTTTTCTCACAGTCAAGTCTCTGCTTCTTTTCTCACTGTTTTTCACCAAATATTCTTCTGTCTTATCCCTTTTTCATAGTCACCCTTAAAGAGGTAAGTAAGACGTGCTCTCAGTAATGCTGGAGTCGATGTCAAAATTTTTACTGAATATTTCAGTAGGTTTGAAATCTGTCAGAATGTTTTACCCATGTCTAATGAGAATAGGATGTCCATGGATTATTTCCAACACTCTCTCTTGTGAGTTTATCGCTTCTGATTCAGAAGCACGGCATTTTGACTAGCACCAGGCCAAACCTTCAAAAAGTATTCACTCAAATTAAAATTTGAATTTGTTTGGCTGTTTTCATGCTCCCTTTTGCATTCACTCATCATGAATGTGCCAATACATGAAATGATGACAGAACTGATCAGAGTTAAGAAGTTATTTTTAACTAACTACATAAAAAATTCAACAGTTGGGAAGGACCCAGAATTCAGATTTTTTTTTAACAAATTTGAGATAGCTGTAAACAGTTAATGGGGATTTCTTTAAGAAAAAAAATCTAAAAAATTTACACAGATATGTACCATTCAAATACTCATCACAAATATTAAGCATTCTCTTTATCAAAGACAGGGTTGAATTAATCGTTCATTCAGCTATTCCAAAGCAACAGCCTAACCTCCAGGGCCCCCAACCACCAGCACAAGGAGGAAATTTAAAACTAAACCCAGCTTCTATTATTGTGGCACATCACGATGCACATCATCAGTTGTGGCATACACCTCAAATCTTACCTGTCCTCCTGCAAAAGCATCTTAAAGTATAGGACGTTTACTTGATATTATTCATAGCATCATAATATTTGTGTGAAGGATGGAGCAAGAGCCCCTGGTTTCTAACTGGCTTCCTTCCTCAGAGACAGGCAATTCAAAGTGCAGCAGCATCTTCCAAGCTGAAGAAAGAAAACTTGAACATTTATAAAGCAAGGTAACTTCCAAAGAATAGTAAATAATGTGCTATCAGAGGCATAAGCTTCACAAACCACATTTTTTATGCAAAGAGTAAACAGAAGGTGCATTCTCATACCAGAAAATGCTGTTGTTCCTGAGCCTGGTTTGCACAGAAGATATAGTTTACTGGTTCTTTCTTGTGTCTCAAAATGTAGAGTAGTTCGCAGGCTACAGTGATTCAAATTTCCATACTGTGAAAGACTGCAATTACTTCTCCATACTGTAAAATACAATCCTTTTCTCGTGTCTGAGTGCAGAACCCCATGCCTACCTGACCAGCAGAATGTGAGAAAGGTTGCAGTTCTGGCTGCTCTGCACGGGCTTAAATATCCAGGTAAAACAAAGAAAGAAAGAAAGAAACAAACAAACAAAAAAATAGGTGTGCATTGATTTTGTGCATACTTTATTTCATGCATGTATACATTTAGAAACATTTATTGCATCAGAGCTACTGCCAGAAACGAAGTAGGTAAATTTTGGATCTGAATTTATCTTTTTGTTGCATTTTTAAGGAAAGTCCAACAACAGAGGTCAATCTATTCTTAGCTTACAGTCTTTTAAAGTACAGTGCTAAACTTCCTATTACTGATGTCAGCATTAGCATTATCATTTGCCTGTTACTCTGTTGCCTGGAAGTCCTTGGCAGAAATCAGGATTCTGCCTTTCTAGATGCTGCAAATGGGACTTCATGAAGAAGGTCAGTATTAACTGTGATTATTAGAGTTAGCTGTAACCAGAACCACTGCTCAGAGGAAAACTTTGGGAAATCTTGGACCCACATTTAAACTAGCTGCTCTGGCCACTTCTGTGGTAATTGCTTAGCCTGCATTCTTGAAACCCTTGGTTGCTAACTCAGGCTAGCTTTAAACTGGAGCCTCTTTTCCTGTCAAAATCCCAAGACACAGAATCAACAGAAACAGTGAAGGAGAAGAGGATGTTATTCTACTTTACAAAGTATTAACTGAACACAGAATAAGGATAGAGGCAGCACCAAAATGTAACGAAACTGCAGTTTTATATATTGCAGACAGTAAACTGCCTAAAACTGAAAGGTTCTTTCTTTTTCTCTAGAAGTAAAGAGGAGGATGCAAGCACAAACAAATGGTAAAACTAATATGAACAAAACAGGAAGAACTTAAAAAAAAAAAAAAAGACAACATGGAGTAGTTAGATTCTGACTCTTAAATAGTTAATGACCATCTTGCATTGGTGCACTTGCATAATCTCAAAACACTTTATTATTGAGAAATGAACACAGATTATTTTCTTTACAAATATGACAGCCAGAGTATTTCTGTATTACTTCATATGAGGTTCCTTTCCTTTACAAAATGCCACGACTCCAGTCAGCAAACAATACAGTTTTGTTAACTAGTTACCCAATCTCATATGAAAAGTAATAAACCTTGTGATACGTTGCTCCTGCTCATAAACTCTCCCACAAATAAATGCCTTTTGACGATAAAGAAGCAATATCTCCCATCCCCCTTGAGTGAATATGTATCAGTTCTACAGCATTTCTGTGCTACAATGAATCTACAGAAAAAACTTGAGATGATGGCACAGATTTCACAAAATATATTACAAAATGCTTACGTTGTAAATTCCTCTGTTAAAAGGGATGTGTAGCAGCTTGCTGTTTTGGTGTAGGAGAACCTGTAACACATATGCAAAATAATGAAAGAAAACAAACATTTTTAAGGACCTGATCTTGCAAGTTGTTGAGTCACCACCAATGTTTTCCATGGGAATGTTTGTGCTTAAAGTTAAGAACATGCTTAAGAGCTTTGCTGAGCCAAAGCCAGAGAACTCAACTTCTTGCAGCATTTATATTTCTCCTCATCTGAAAATACAAAGATGATCATGGCACTTTCCTCAGCTGTTTTAAGTAGCTGATGTATTCTAGATCTAAGCAAGTTAGAACAACATGCTCTCCTTTTCACTTAAAACAATGCATTTTTCCTGTATGCCTAAATACTTTAAGAAAATTCCTCCTCTGCCTAACCTGAAAATAATTCATTGACACATTATTATATTTCATAACTAATTAGAGTACTTTGAGTATGTGATTTACCATGTGCTTTATCTGATCCTATTTGATCTGCCTGACCTTTTAATCAAATGGGGAAATAGATTTATCTGTGGTGAAGACATGACACGATTATCAATTCTGCCTTACTTTCTAGAATCTGTAAGTACTTTTTATACCTAGGTTTTACAACTATATTGTGAGTCATCTTCCTAGCACAGAGATGTCATCATGTTTATGACACTAAGTTTTCTTTTTCTTGCCCTAATTTCCGTTCTGGCTTTAAATGAACAATTTAACCTTAGACTTTCACCATTGCTTCCTGTGTTAAACCCGTGCTGCTGAGAACTCTTTGCTGATCTCTTACCCTCTTGCAATCATGTTTACTATGTATTGCATAGTCACTATTAAAATCAGTAACATTTTCTTGGAAACATTTTTAAGGTCGTTGAAGTATTTTGGACTGTTGCCCGTTAGTAATCTGCCTACAAAGAATACTGTAAATCAGTGCTTGGCCAGTTGAACTATGATTGTTGCTCACGTTACTGGTGTACTAAAATGTTCTCACTCTCAAATGCCTAGGATTCTGTCGCAACAGGAGCTTCACAAATACAGGAAGAAAGAAGACAAAAGAACTCACTGCTGACCAGATGATACAGTTTTAAAACTCTTTAACTGAAATGGCACATGACTTTCACCAATGAACAATGTTGTAATGGTTCTCACACTCCTGCCCAGGGTCAAACCAGCTGTTTTTTAAGAGTAACTTTTTTTACAGAAGCTAAAATGTTAAGTCCATGCTTTAGTTCTTATGCTTCTAAGTAGAAAATTTCAAATGCAAGTGGCTACAATGATTAGATTTAATGTATCTTACTGCAATGTACTCTGGATCTTAAAGCCAAAGACAAAATTTGGATGCTCTTGTCTTGTCATGGTGAAAAGCATAATAAATGTGCATATTTTCAGACTATTTGTCCTAAAAAAGTTGAACAAAATGTCCTACCTGTGCTGAGTCATCTGCACAGTCTTCCAAATAATTTACAGAACATTTTAATATATTTATCCTAGAATAATTTGAGAAATTATTGTCCCAATGGTTGCTTCACTTCTCACTGGCTTCAGTGGCAAAACCAGTTTAAGAAGCCTGGGCTTCTCTTCTTTTACCATACCAGTTTGCTGCCTCCCCAGCAACACTCACAGAGCTGTTGGTGGGGCTCTGTGAGAAGGTGGATTGCTGAAAAGATCTAGGTTATGAGTAACCCTGCAGAGGCTGATACACTGGCATAGGAATGAGATATGAGCAGAAGAGGCACATGGAAGGAGGCAGGACTCCTTGGACTGACATTAACTGCGTAACACAGACTGACATCCTGAGAAATATCCTCCGGTGACTGGCGAGCAGCTATGGGGAGGTGTGAAGAACTCTGCCGAAAGTTCCTAACGCCTTCAGTGAAGGGGAGAAGGTACCAAGTCCTTAGCAGCAGTTGTGACTTCCAAAGGCAAGTTAATCATCACAGGCATTAAAGAGGTTATAAACTCATCCCCCCACACCCCAAAGTCTACAAACTACAGCTAAAAAGTTCTTCCCTTTCTTAGGATTTCTTGTTCCTTCAGATGTTGTGACGTTGTTATTTCACTGATGCTGCTATCACCTTACACATTTTTCTTAACTGAAAAATGCACTGAAGGTGAGGCTAGAATTAAAGAAAGCCCAGTCAGACAAACTCCTCTGGTTGTGGCAGATCCAGTGGCAGTGGTTACCCAAGCAGACTTCCCCAAGCTGCTTACTCAGGCCTCACCACACATCCCAAGCGAGATGGCTGCACCCTCCCATCTGCTGGCATCACTGCGTGCACGGTCTCCTCTAACCCAGTTCTGTCAAAATTGATCCAGGTTTGTTTTATTTTTTTTTTTTTAAATCCCTCATTATGAAGTATTTAAACTCACTCAAATCACAAAAACTGACAGAATAATGTTAATGAGTAACCAGACATTCAGTTCTGCTGGAGGCTGGGGGTAGGAAGAGGGACAAAAATTTCCAGTTGGAAGAAAGTGGCAGGCAGGTGACAACAGCCTGGGTAAGTCAGTCCCTTCACCCCGTTGACAGCCACCATATGTAGGCTAGTCTCATATTGGATAACAAAGCTGGACCTAACCCTTCAGTTACTCCTGAGTGATGCTTTTCAGTCAGTCAACAGCATCTGTTACTCAAGAACAAGTGGACAAGATAACTCCAGAGTGCCCTAGTCCAAATAGTATCTGGATTTTGGGGTAAAAGATTTTAAAAAAATATTAACAACAACAAATAAAAAAGTTTGAGCTTTTGTTTATACATTGTAAAGTGTAAAAAAAATAAAATATCCATTTCAGTTTCAACTTTTCATTTCAGGTAACAATACTCTTTGAAATGCAAAATAACAGCTTTGAATGAGAGTTGCAAAATTATGGGCCAAGTTAGTCTCTTAGGATGTACATATCCAAACTTTAATAAACCACTGAGACACCACTGCCTTATCTTATTGTCTTGGATTGCTCAAGTTCCTTTTTCCATCAAATATGTTTCAGTTGTAGTCATATGTCATTGATTTGATAACTACATTTGCCCTCTTTCAGACTAGTCTTTCATCGAGCAAACCTTGAGACAAATCTAGGCCAGTTCATTCAAAATTTGGCTGTGCTAGAACTGGACTTTTTCAATGGCAAAAATCACTCATTAAATATTTTAATGTTTGAGATACTGTGGATGTGATTCTGTTTTTATTATCCTGATACAATGTAGTGTTACTCAGTCAAGTGTAATATAAAGCAATACAAAGCAAAACATTGCTTTATATCAGGCTGTATTGTTGTTCACCGAGTAACACAGCAGCAAGAATCAGCCTCTCTGAATCATTTATGTCTTAAGGGAAAATTACTTGGCTGACACATCATTCTTTAACGTAATTTTTCCATGTCTTACTCCTTTCAAAGGAAATGCAGGGCTATACTTTAGAAACCATGTAATACTTAGCAGGTGTGGTATTTGGTAACTTGCATTAAACAACCAAGTACTCCTAAAGAGCCCTTACAAAAATGTAAGTTTGGTCTCAGGAATCCTGCCTTACCATAACTAAAACAAAGGAGTTATGTATAAGTGTGCATTATTTTTGCACCTAATTTCAAGGTTGATGAGCAGGCAAAATATTTTAAAATGTTTGCTTGTGGATCTCTATTTTTTCATATGCTGAGCTAACTGTTAGAAAGTATAAGTGCCAGTGCAGCTCAAACTATTTATTTTCTTGTAACTGGCCTTGGAAAAGAGTGCAATCATTGTTAGCAAGAACAGCAAATTCATCTTCATCACTTGTTGAGATAAGGAAAGATTTTACAGGAAGTTGTAAGAAAGAAAAGCACTTTCCACAGCAAAATATATTGTCAAAAGACCATTCTTGTAAAGCATCTGTGTATTGGGAATTATTGAAAAAAAAAAAGTAACTGTAATAGAAATGCTAGTTTAAAACACATGAAATTTTGAAAAACTTGTGTGAAACCCAGATATATTTGGGGGCTCATCTTCATAGGGAAGCATTGATGAAAAAAAAAAAAAAATCCTTGTCAGCGTTTTTTTTTAGAAAAGTACAATTTCCTAATAAAACATACCATTTATAGCACTTCAGTCAGGGAAAAAAACCGCATACTTTCAAAAGTGAAAATTAACAAGTTTTTCCATGAATAGGAAAACATATATACGATGGTTTACTCAGAGCACTACAACAGCTCTAGTTCCTGAATGTTTGTTCCCTTCCAACAATACTTCTATTTCCTCATCATATTCCTAACTCTTTCTTTTTCCCCCTATTTAAGCATACCTTTTTTTAAAAAAAGAAACTAGGCCAAACTCAATTTAATTTCTCACAGAGGTTTACATTATGAAAATATTAAAACAAAGTTCTAGTACAATCATGTAGGTCTGATTTCTACAAACACAAAGAGGGAGGGATCATAGCAAATTTAACTCCCCTGGTTGTGTGGAGGAGGTGCTGATGCTTCAGGCTGTTGTCTTTTCAGCTTTGGACCTCACGAGGGACCCTCATCAGCACTGTTGCTCAGCACTCCCCAGGCCCGGACGGTTTGACACAACTTTGCTTCAGCTCTCTCCAGTCATGGCATATGGGTAGAAT
Organism: Tyto alba; assembly: GCF_018691265.1. Classification (NCBI taxonomy): domain Eukaryota; kingdom Metazoa; phylum Chordata; class Aves; order Strigiformes; family Tytonidae; genus Tyto; species Tyto alba. Next base: position 56,345,968 of record NW_024881282.1, read on the forward strand.
AATTCTCTGTTCACATCGTGCCTGCCCTGTGAGCTTCAGTAATGAGTCACTGACAAGGACATTCCATACCCATCACATTATACAATACTTATCCCAGATCTAGCATTTTTCAGTATTTTCGTTAATGATTTGTACAATGGAAACAACAGCACCCATATCAGCTTTGCAAAGGATGCAATGCTTGGAAAAGCTGTAAGCCCTACGCAGATGGCAGGATTTGAATTCAGAAGGATGAACTGAAGAAATAGGATGCATTACTGAAATAAGATGCATGTGGTCATTAAACAAATGGAACGCATTTTACTAAGGACCAATCCAAAGCACAGCACTTGTGAATAATCGACTGAACAAACAGAAGATGGGATGACCAGGCAGCAGTTCCACAAGCGGGATCAGAGGTCACAGTGGGTCACAGACTGAACGTGCGTCAGCAATGCCACAAGGTTGCAAGAAAAGCAAATATCATCCTGCAAAAGTGTCAATAGGAAGGCTTTGTTCAGATGGAGTACTATCTTCTGTCTGAAGCATCATTTCCAGAAATGCCAGGAATCAAATGGAGAGATTACAGAGGAAAGCAGGTAGAGATCTCTGAGCCTGGAAAACATTTAAAGGACCAGACTCTTTATCATCTAGAAATGAGAAGACTGCGGGTAGACATGATAATGGTCTTCAGATGTGTAAAAGGCTACTGCAGAGAGAACAGACTGCAGGGGACTTAAGTTGCAAAACGGGAGAATTGGACAAATCTCTGCCAAGAATGATTTAGGCATACTTAGACATGCCTTGAGAACTGAGGATGGACTAGCTGACTTTCAAGGGCTACTTTGTCTGTTTTCTATGACTTCTTTAATGCAACATTCAATAAATACTTTGAATTGTTCCAGAAGTAAAATACAAACATGTCAGCAGTTTTGTAGACCTATTTTTCAGTGTATGTGTAAGTTAATCTAGTGGTCCCCAACTAAAAATTGCTACCTCTAAATTTAAGAAAAAGTCAAAGACTGACATCTCTACACCAAATGTGATAAAACTTATAAAGTAGAAAAATGGCTTTTTGGGAATTAATTCTTCCAAAAAAGAAAAAAAACACGGTAAAAAGATGATTGCTCAATCGCGACTGTGTTAATGCCTGACAACTGCATATGAATGCTGAGGACTTTTGTAAGAGCTTGCTTCATGACAAAATGAATCAAGAAGTGTTAGAAAAATAACTATTCCTTGTGTAGGCACAACATTTTAGAATAAAGAATTCACCTTGTTCTTCAAAGTAATTTTTTTCTTGGAATGGTTTTTGCCACAGAAGAATTTTAGCTACAGAGTTAGAACAGACTAATTATTGTAACTATTTTATCACCACCCACAAAAGGAAAGAGACTTGCTCCTTAGACTTCTAATTAACCAGAACCTGCTCTTTGGACTCCAGGGTGGGCTCAGTGTACCCTTTTTATTTTTTTTTTTTTTTTTTTAATCTAGGCAAATTCTAACTGAGGTTTTCATTGAATTATCCCTTTGCTTGGGAACATATTTCCTGGTATTGTCTAAGTTGGCAGGAGAAAAGAAGGCAATGCTTTGTGTTAATTGCTTCTCCTGTATAGAAATGAGAATGTCTGTGTCATAGATTTCATTCACAAGTGCATTTGCACAGAAATGCATAATCTGGCTTTTTAAAATTTAAATTTGCACAGGGATTGCACAGATAGTCTCGAATAAATTTTCTGATCGGCTACAGTCAATAATATTATATTGGCAGAAAAGCTGCCTCGATATGGACTCTGCCTTGCACTGCTCATATGGTAGTATTTGATGTTAGTCAACACCTGCACCTCATTTATACAATTGCTATCTTACACCTACAAGAGTACAATAACATCAGAGTAATTTCATGCTTTACAACTGTGAGAAGATAAATTTTACACTATCATTTTGCTAAACATTCAAGTGTAGATATCTTTTTGCCAAAGCTGAGAATTTAAACAGAAGTCTGTGAGATATACAACGAAAAATATTACATTTGAGAGACAGGGAGAAGGGAGGAGGGCAGAAAGGGAAAGAGAGAAAGAAGAAAGGCAGGCAGGCAAGCAAGAGGAAAAGAAAGAGGGAAAGGGAGGGAGGGAGGGAGGCAGGAAGGGAGGAAGGAAGGAAGGAAGGAAGGAAGGAAGGAAGGAAGGAAGGAAGGAAGGAAGGAAGGAAGGAAGGAAGGAAGGAAGGAAGGAAGGAAGGAAGGAAGGAAGGAAGGAAGGAAGGAAGGAAGGAAGGAAGGAAGGAAGGAAGGAAGGAAGGAAGGAAGGAAGGAAGGAAGGAAGGAAGGAAGGAAGGAAGGAAGGAAGGCAGGAAGGCAGGAAGGCAGGAAGGCAGGAAGGCAGGAAGGCAGGAAGGAAGGAAGGAAGGAAGGAAGGAAGGAAGGAAGGAAGGAAGGAAGGAAGGAAGGAAGGAAGGAAGGAAGGAAGGAAGGAAGGAAGGAAGGAAGGAGCCATACAACTAACTGGCTGAACAAGCCTCTGTGCAAATGTAAGCAAGAAATCTAAATTTCACAGTAACTATTTCTTCCATCCAAAATACGGAACACCCTCCTCAATGATATACTATCATAAAGATCAGAGGCAGCACAGGAAGACCAAAATTTGGTTATTTTGTGTTTCATTTCCATTGGAAATGGGATATTTATAAAAATAGAAGGAAAGAATATCATTTATTATTCACATAATTTTTTATTTATAGACCTGGAGAATGGTGAAAAATTATACTTAAGAATGCATGTGTCATTACAAAACTCTGTCAGCTCATCACAGGAAATTTTGAGACTATTTTGCCTGTATATTTAGGCGTGGTACTAAAGATATCTCATTGTAGAAATGAATGAAAATGAGAAGCAGAAGCAAACATTTTTAAGTTTGATAGCTCTTTTCCTATATCTCTTTAATTTCTGGCATAAGCAGTACTTGTTCAAAGACCAGAATCACAGAACCATAGAATGGGTTGGGTTGGAAGGGATCTTAAAGATCATCTAGTTCCAACCCCCTGCCCTGAGCAGGGACCCCTTCCACCAGACCAGGTTGCTCAAAGCCCCGTCCAACCTGGCCTTGAACACTTCCAGGGAGGGGCCAGCCACAGCTTCTCTGAGCAACCTGTGCCAGTATCTCACCACTCTCACAGTAAAAAATGTCTTATATCTAATCTAAATCTAAATCTAAATCTACACTCTTTCAGTTTAAAACTGTTACCCCTCACCCTATCACTACAGTCCCTGATAAAGAGTCCCTCTCCATCTTCCCTGGAGGCCCCCTGCAACTACTGTAAGGCCACTGCAAGGTCTCCCCTGAGCCTTCTCTTCTCCAGGCTGAACAACCCCAACTTTCTCAGCCTGTCCTCATGAGGGAGGTGCTCCAGCCCCCTGAGCATCTTTGTGGCCTCCTCTGGCCCTTCTCAAGCAGGTCCATGTCCTTCTTATGTTGGGGCCGCAGAGCTGTACACAGCACTGCAGGTGGGTTCTCATGAGAGTAGAGGGGGACAATGCCCTCCCTGGACCTGCTGGCCACACTTCTCTTGTTGCAGCCCAGGACACAGTTGGCTTTCTGGGCTGTGAGCACACATTGCTGGCTCATAGTCAGTTTTCCATCCACTAATACCCCCAGATCTTTCTCTGCAGGGCTGCTCTCAATGCACTCATTGCCCAGACTGTATTTGTACTTGGGATTGACTCAACCACGTGCAGGTACTTGCACTTGGCCTTGCTGAACTTCAGGAGGCTTGCACAAGCCCACCTCTCAAGCCTGTCAATGTCCCCCTGGATGGCATCCCTTCCCTCCAGCGTGTCAACCACACCACACCTCTTGGTGTAATCGGCAAACTTGAGAGTGCACTCGATCCCACTGTTCATGTCACTGACAAAAATGTTAAACAGCACTGGTCCCAACATCGACCCCTAAGGAACGCCACTCATCACTGCTTTCCACTTGGGCATTTTGTTGTTGACCTCAACTCTCTGAGTGCAACCATCCAGCCAATTCCTTATCCACTGACTGGTCCATCCATCAAATCCATGTCTCTCCAATTTAGAGACAAGGATGTCGTGTGGGACAGTGTCAAATGCTTTGCAGAAGTCCAGGTAGATGATGACAGTTGTTCTTCCCTTGTCTACCAATGCTGTAACCCTGTTGTAGCAGGCCACCAAATTCATCAGGCACAATTTGTCCTTAGTGAAGCCATGCTGGCTGTCACCAATCACCTACTTATTTTCCATGTGCTCTCGCATAGTTTCCAGAAAGATCCTCTCCATGATCTTGCAAGGCACAGAGGTGAGACTGACTGGCCTGTAGTTGGCCAGGTCTTCCTTTCTTCCCTTTTTAAAAATGGGGATTATATTTCCCCTTTTCCAAACAGCAGGAACTTCACCGGGCTGCCACAACTTCTCAAATACAATGGGTAATGGTTTAGCCACTTCATCTGCCAGTTCCCTCAGGACCCACAGGTGCATCTCATCAGGTCCCATGGACTTGTGCACTTTCAGGTTCCTTAGACAGTCTTGAATCTGGTTTTCTCCTACAGCGGGCAGTTCTTCATTCTCCCAGTCCCTCTGCCTTCGCCTTCTGTGTCTTGGGCTGTGTGGCTGGAGCACTTCCCTGAAGAACGAGGCAAAGAAGTTGTTGAGTACCTCAGCCTTCTCCATATCCCAGGTAACCAGGTCTCCCATTTCCTTCCAGACAGGGCCTACATTTTTCCTAGTCTTCCTTTTATCACCAACATACCTATAGAAGCTTTTCTTGTTGCCCTTGACATCCTTGTCCAGATTTAACTCTATCAGGGCTTTGGCCTTCCTAACCTGATCCCTGGCTGCTTGGACAGTTTCTCTGTATTCCTCCCAGGCTACCTGTCCTTGCTTCCACCCTCCATAGACTTCCTTTTCATGTTTGAAAGTATCCAGGAGCTCCTTGTTCATCCATGCAGGCCTCCTGGTGTTCTTACCTGACTTCCTCTTTGTTGGGATGCATCATTCCTGGGCTTGGAGAAGGTGATTCTTGAATATTAACCAGCTTTCTTGTTCCCCTCTTCCCTCCAGGGCTTTATCCGATGGTAGTCTACGAAGCAGATCCTTGGAGAGACCAAAATCTGCTCTTCTGAAGTCCAGGGTAGCGAGCTTGCTGTGCACCCTACTCACTGCCCTAAGGATCTTGAAATCCACCATTTCATGGTCACTGCAGCCAAGGCTGCTCTTGAGCTTCACACTCCCCACCAGCCCCTCCTTGCTGGTGAGAACTAGGTTCAGCATAGCACCTTCTCTTTGTTGGCTCCTCTAGCACTTGGAGAATGAAATTATCATCAATGTATTTCAGGAACCTTCTGTATTGCTTATGCCCTGTCTTAGAAGAAAACTAAGAGTTTTATTAGCCTTCACTCTCTTGCAGTTTCACTACTTTAAATAAAATAATATTTGTATTTAAATATTTAAACAGAGAAAAAGAGTTTTATATATTCTACCCAGCACTGGGCATGAGAGACTACAAACCTGGGTCCTGTTCCTAATGTCTGAATGGCTGTGAAGCACCTGCTGACTCCACAGATCTCCAGGACACACACGCCCTGCTGAATGAAGTTAAACCATTAACAGAAGTAGACCAGATGACACCATCCTATGATTCTTCTCTTCCCTTCATTTGCACCCCAAAACACACCGTGTATCTCTACTCAGCACAGATGCAAGCACAGTTACCAGTCACCAGATGTTTGTGATCACAAATTTAGTGAAAGATACTATGTCCAGAGCTGAGCTGATGAAACACGTGACCTTTCTCTATGCATTTCATGCAAAATAGCTTCAGCTGATTAAAATTATCCTGGAAAGCTATTGACTTTGCACTGAAACAAATGAGGAAACTTCACAGCCAGTTTGTCTGTGGGAGCAGTGACACCCCAATGCAGCACAACCTTTCTGCAGCAAGTTTCTTATCATGGCATTACTGTGTGTTTGGAACCTGAGACTATGCTTGGCTCAGAAAGATTACAGCTTCAAAGACAGCAGCTAGGAAGAACTGACTGAAGAAAATCCAACTGCCTACCCACTCAGATTTACACTACCAATTATATTATCTGTTCGGCATTCCTTTGTCCCTAGCTTCTACATGATTATCCACCAATAGATAAAAGGCTGATTTAGTCATACAAGTTCTGATACTGTTTACAAGAATCACAGATTGGTTACTGCAGCTGCATACATTTTACAGGCACATAATAATAGGAATATTTGTAACTTCTACTGATGGATTATTTTTTAAAATAAGTATGTGGTCTTATACAGCAATTATCATCTACGTATGGTGGTGTGTATGCATGTGTTTGTGTGTACACAAGCATGAAACCTGGTAAGACGATATTGTAAAGTTCTACAATCTTATGTGCTTTAAAAATACAACTGTTTGCGTAGTCCTGTTAATTTATAGAAGCAGAATTCTCCTTCTTTAATTCATTCAATAATAAGGAATATAAAACCTTGAGAGAAGATGTTACAATAAATGTACTGGCATGTTTTGCACTCTGTAAACTAATGTAACTATTCTTCACTACTTTCAGCTTGTGCATTTATACTTGTTAGGAAAGAACAGCTACATTTTAAAATGCAAAGGCTGTTCCCTATACACTGGGTTTAGATGCTTACATAGAAACCCATTAACTAAGGTATGCATTCAAAAACAGATCATCATAATCTAACACACTCTTCATCGTGATTCATAAGCAGCTGGAGCTTCAGATTTGAACTAAAGTTTTTTTAAAAGGTGTAGCACTCAGTAAGAAAGTATTTTGTTTACCCACAAAAGCTTGTAGTGATTCTACACAGAGAGACTCCTACACCTTCCTTTTAATAACTTTAAGAGTTGGGGCCAAATCCCTACTGAAGGACTTCTACTACAACATAATATTGTGTAAATACAAAATCCCTATGGTAGTAAAAGTGTCTTGAAGTGCTGTAACATTTTGGAAAAACATTTTTCTGCCGCATGTACTGGAAGTCATCAAGAAAGATAAAGTTAGGTAGCACAAAGCTGTAGTGTCTTTCCAGGAGCATGAAGGTTAGTAGACTATGAAGGCGTATATAGAAGCTGGATCCATCTGAGGGTGTGCTCTTACCAAGCTGTTCGGTGAAGTTAGGCAGGATCAAGAAAAGAGGCAGATACATTTTGCAGCAAGGGAGGATGAGCTATGAACCTATGGGAAGCCCAGGGCAGGCAGGCAGAGACCACCAGCACCCCCCCACAATAGCACCATCCCGCACCCAGGTAGAGTCAGGGTGGTGGTAGAGTCACAGTCCACCAACAGTCCCAGACACGGGTATCGAACGAGGTGCATGGTCCATCCAGGTGGTGCAGCCAGGTGTTCCTGCAGGAGAGCACCGAGGACAAGGCTGCCTATCGTGGGAGTCCAAGGTCCAGCCAGGAAACAGGACTGAGGACAAGGCTGCCTGTACTGCAGGTCCAAGGTCCAGCCAGGACGCAGCTACACCTACAACACCGCGCAAGCAAGAAGGGCATGTCCAGACCTGAGCTTAAATGGGCAGGGTGATGGTGGGGGTCCCAGAGGAGGCTGGTCAGGGCAGCTACAGCCTGTACAAAACAACACAGGTTTCAGTGTCCATTAAACTGCAAAGGGAGGTTTCTTACAGGACCCAGTTCTCAAGTGAAGGGCTAACATCCTGACCGGCACTAGCTCGTAGCTGGTTAGTACCCAGGTCCTACTCTGTGCTTCCTCCCATTGCTCGGGGTGATTTTGTTACAACAGCAAAGGATTGCCAGCACAAGAGGGTATGCAGAGGCACAGCTCATTCTGGGTTGCCACAGACCTTTAGAGACATCAGGAATACATGAAAAATGAGCTGCCAAAGAGGCTTTGTGCTTGTCACAGATAGCCTTACACTCAATGGTCCTTCAGTTTGGGGGAAGATGGTGTATGACCACTCTACATCAGTGACAGGCAACAGAATTATACACCTGCAGGTGAGAACTCAGCCTGAGGAGTACTGCAGTAAGGTGTCCCTGACAAGATCTCAATGGAAATTTAGTGAACAAAGTGATGATCTGGTCTCTTGATTACTTTCTTAACCCTCTGTGACTCCTAATTAGCCTTCCTCTGCCTCTAGCCTCATTTTTCTCTTATAAAGCCTTACTATAGGTCCATTTCAAAACTTTGCATAAAATCAAAAACTGCAGGGCAGTTTTTCTGTGTCATTAAGGTTTTACAAGGTGCCAATCTGATCTGAGGAGTAAGGGTCCTGAAGTAGACAAAGAACAACGGAACAAAAGATGTCTTGACTGCACATAAGGGAAACCAGAAGGGTAAGTGTGAAAAAGCAATTTTGTTTAATTTTCTACATTTGTATGATTTTGTCTAGGTCAGCTATTCCCCCTACTGTGATACTGTCCCATATATCTTCTGTAAGAGGAAAAAAAAACCTTCTAAATTTATATGTTTTCTAAGACCATTTTGGCAACAGTTAAAGTCTCTGAGCTTCTATCTGACAAAAAATGGTATTTGTTACATACAGTCCCAACAATATTAAAATAAAGAATATTTGTAAAGTTTGGGGAAAAAAAAATAACTGATGGGCATGTCTAGTACACTTATATAATAATTAACCCACATTCCCTTCACCCTGTAGCAAAACTTTAATTTATATTATTATCTCAACAATTTTATTTCTCTGTGAAACTTTTTCATTTCAGACTGTTTACTAGAAAATTATGTAAAATTAGATCAAGACCTTGAGGAGTTCTGTAAACTAACATGATGTTAAAAATAACTTAGCAATCAGAACAGAAAGGAACAAATTGTGTTTAATAATAGCATTCACTAGCCATGATTAACTCTAAAGTCCCATTAAAACCATGTTTCTCTTTTTAAACGTATTAGTTACTTTGACATTAATTAGTGAATCTACTTAACAATATCTCACAAGATTGTATTTTAAGTTATGTTAAATATCTGGTGAAGAGATTCCATTCCCTCTTGTAGCCTCCTTGATCATTAACAACAGCCAAGATCACCTGTTCATAAGTTTGTCTGCATGGGCTTACCTGTGCACGTGAGTGTACTGTACGTGGAATAAAAAGGAGTGATCTAGATTTTCTGCGTTTCTTGATTTGAGGTGGTTGTGAGTTATATGGATTGTTCCACACGTGTGCTAATCAAGAGTTAAACTACAAAACATCATTATGCATTCTATACATGTTAGTTAGTTATAGAACTGCCTGCTATTTTAAAATTCTTCAGATAATATGAATCTATGTCATATATGGTCTTCTTCAGACCATATGACTCTATTCAGAGGAGTAACTTTACCACACAGCAAAATCTCAGTATTATGGCAACTGAGGTACTCATGGGCTATAAGAAAATCCAAATGACCTGAAGTTCATATCATAATCTTTTTTCAATCCAAAGAAGGCCACCAGAAGCATGGTGTAATAAGCATTTCCACATTAACAACAACCAAATAAATGCACTCACTCCTTCCCTGACAAATGCACTGACAAACCTTTTTATGGAATACCATGGAAGTACAATAAGTCTCAAAAAAGTTGTGTGTTTACATGACAAATGACAGTAAATCTTTAATGGTCAAAGGTAAATTTCTGTCTCTGCTAAAAGATTATACCTATACATTTAACAAAAAAAAGCAATGGCTAAACAAACTGTGAAGTACCATACTGTTTATGGAACAATTATGCTTCTAGCAACAACATAAACTAGCTACTTAAAAGATTTTAAAGTAAGTAATAGCTGTAAATAGCTCTGTGAATGTAAACTGGATTCTGCCTGTCACAATCCAAACACATATTTACACATTCAAGGAAAAGAAAATGTAAAACATCATATAGGAAGGGGAAATAAATGTATTGGACATATTTACAGTTCCATAATAAAACCTTCTTACATTTATGAAGAGAAAGGCAATCTTTACAGTTTCTCGTAATTTATTCTAGCCTCAGAAACTATTCAATATAAGTTATATATTGGTATCATAAAGTGTAGATTATCTAGGTTTAGACTTAACCACTCTAGTTATGTATATATTTTTCTTTGCTAAGGAAACATTGCCAACAGAGAGCACCATGTCTCTCTCAGATCTATTACTGCTCATATATTCAGGCAAAATTCCCTCTGAATAACTGCACTGCAAAACTGCTAGTTCAGCACATTGAAATGAACACTACTATATTATTTTCTTTAACAACAAATCACTTCTGCCAGTAAATAATTTAATGTGGATAGATTTTTTTTTTTTTTGCTTTACATGGCTGCCTAAACACATTTCCATTCTCCTGCTTATAGCATTTTCAATTAAGTCAGTCAGCTATAACGCTGTGTCATGCTTTCATTTCCTAAGTAAGGGGTGTAACACTGCTCTCCTGATACACAGGAGAGAAAGTCTACCAATTCCTAGTAGAAGCAGGGGCTGTCAGTCATGCAGTGAAAGCGTGACTCAGCAGCTGCTTATTCTGTAAAAGTACTCTGCACATAGGAGATAAAACAGAAGGGGCGATGTCTTTACAAGCAAAGAAATTCTCTGGTATGTATATAAACAAAAATGTCCTCCCTACCATACTGAATTTATGTAATAATTTTTTCACTAATTAATTGCAAATCTCCTCATTGCATATAAGGGAGACTGTATAAACAGCTCTATTTAACCATTCCTAAATTTTTCCAGGAATTGATCCGTGCAGATTTCTCTGACTAAATTAATGACGTCCATTTTGCTCACTGAAAAACCCTACACTCAGGTGGAAGAGTGATTTTCCTTCCCACCAGTAAAAACTTTACAAATGTTGCTCATAATTGTTTAAAACTAAAACCCGTCTTTCCAAAATAAAAAATAAATGGATATAAGTTTCCTACACGTGCACACTAGCCAACTTAGAATACGCAGACCTACAGCACTCAATCGAAAAAGCCAGGGGAAAACCTCCTTCCTCAGCACATGCAGATACACATACATCAGCCTGAACACAGAACGACGACAAACAATGTAAAGGTAAAATGTGCTTACTGCCACTTCATAGGAGGCTCCAGCTCTAAATTTTATTCTGTAATAAATGAGAGGACTCCTATAACATCTTGAACAGTCTTCATTTTCTCTACCACAGGAATCCAGGGGAACTGAAGATATGGAAGAGTTTCTATCTATCAGATTGACTAGGACTCCTTGGCCATGCAAAGTGTAATAAAGGTACATAAAACCCATTTCTTACTGTGCAAAATGCAGGGATCTCAAATGAACTCATCGGGAATAAGTCTGGGGAAAAAAAATAACAAATGGAAGAAGTTTTTGTAAATGCCTAGAGTAAGCTTTGCCACTGCTTATGATAAACATCAAATTAAACATGGGTTCAAAAGAGATTTAACAATTTCATGCAGATGAGTACCAGAAACTATTAAATACAGGCATGTGGATACAACCTTTGGCTCAGTAAAGCCTAAACATCAGACTGCTAGAACAAACAACAACATGGTCCCATGCTCTTTCCTACCCTGTGCCACAGAAGAATCCTCTACCGGTCACTGTCAGAGAAAAGATACCAGATTTTAGGGACCTTTTGTGATACTGCAAACAGCCATTCTTGTGCTTTATGTACTGGAGATGAAAAGCAGAATTCAAAGTTCAGTAGATAATGGTTGTCTTTCACAAAGCAGGATCCAGTCCTCAAGTCATCCAGTCCTCAAAATATTTAAGAATATATGCAATTTTACCAAAAAAAAAGGATGACACATACGAATTTACACACACACATTTACAGAATGGAGATCCAAATATAATATATTTTTATTGTTATCTGATTTCACTGTATTTTTTGGCATGAAATACTAAGTGAGGAGCTGACCTTGCTGGTTCACCAAGGCTTTGTTTTCCATCAAAGTACAGTGCCCTAGTTTGCCCCTTTTTTGCCCCATCAGTGCATTCATACTTATTCTAACTGGTAAAGCTTGGGGGTTTACCCAGGGGTAAGGGCTTGGTAACTACACGGTTATTCCAGTTTTGTTCCCATCTGAATACGGCTCTTGCATAGTGACTTGCCTATAAAACCGTGTAATTTCTTAAACTTACAGTATTTTTAAGAGAGCCACAAAAATGCAGGTGACTTCAGCAAGATGTGAAGCGTTATTTAGTTAACAATCAGTATCCTCAAAGATCTGCTGATACAGACTGCTGTGATTATGGCAATAACATCTCTGGGAATCCGAATGTGTATCTTAAATTTTACTCTCTGACATCAGCAAATGGTAAAAGAACAAAAATAGTAGCTCTTATTCCCGTAAGGATCTAAACAAAAATATGTGGGATGGCTTATGGAAAATGAGAGAGTTCCAGTTAATTAACAAATGCCATTCCCAAAGCTTTTCTAGATTTGTACTATACCCCACCCCCCCAACCCCCCCCCCCCCAAAAAAAAAAAAAGAGATTAAAAAACTTATGTTAATTTCACACAGGAAAAAAAAAAAAAAAATCAGTGTTTGTTAAGTGGAAAAGATGAATCAAGATTAATGGAGAAACGCTATTTTTAAAACCTCTAAAATGTTACAGAGTTAAAAATATAAAGTAAAAATTATTTTTATAGCAGCTGGCAATGTCCATTTAAGGCTGACAATTTCTTGTGGATGACTAGTACTACATAGCTCATGCGGCACCCACTGTTTTGAGTTTACTGCAGTATAACAGCATGATCAGATGGCTTTAAAACTTAGATTCAGAATCTCTATTTTTGGCTTAAATCCAAGTTATAATTATAGTAAATGTACTATTTCTTAAAAGAATGCTGCTGCTTATGTTCTTAACATAGTGATTTTGTTGTTTTCATATTGCAAAACTGAAACTAGACTAGGATAAACACAGAGGGAAAAAATTAAGGCTTAAACCGAGTTTAATATGCAACTCCAACTCACCATCATAAAGCCCAAGAGGCAGGATATGCAATCCTGCATTCCTTACGCACTCGTAATACCTCTTGGCTTCAGTGGAAGTTTTGTTTGAGAAAGCATACAATCAGAACCTATAATTTCATTAATTGCATGCCACAGGCAGCCCATGTGAGGTAAGAATAATGAGCCAAACTGGTGAGGACGGTGGAACCCTCAGCCCCGCCTGCATCTTTGTGGACCACTGAATCCACGCAGCAACATCATGAATCCTCTTTTTGCCCACTCACCCACACTTCCAGCTCCTCCTCGTGACAGACCGCGTCTGTCATGTAGAGAACACCGCGCAGATGCCTCACTGGGGGCACAACACAGCTCCCAGGTGTCTCTGGCGCTACCCTGCTCCACCATCCTCCCCCCGTCTCTTGGCAGTACCGAGGATTCCACCCAATGCAGATCCTTACTCTGCTGGGATTTTTTTATTATTCATACTAGGCACAGGCAAAATGAATGTTATGTAGCTATTAGTACAGATTGCTTTGACATAACATACTACATATTTCATTAGATATCCTTTGGGCAATTTAGGAAGTATCATCTTAAAACCATGTGGATGGACTTGACTTTTACAGTATTACTGTACACATAACTTTTCGATGCATACCATAAACATAAATGACTCTTCTGGGCATGTGCTACAGATAGTTTTTACAGTATTTCACAAGGTTTGTTTATATATGTAGAAAGAAATAGCATGAAACGAGAACCTCCCATATTATACAGGCCTTTTATTTGCTAAAACATGAGCCAAGAAAAAACATAGGCACTTGCCAGCTACTTCTTCTTTTTCCAAACATAAAAGCAACTAAACCAATTTTAAAAGAAACCGTTTGCAGGCTGAGAACTGGCAGTCCACGTTACAGCGAGGGGTGAATCTACAGCATAGTCTCAACTGCAAACTGAGACTTAGAAGTACACAGCAGATAGTTCTTTAGCTGCAAAAACCCCGTTACCTTCCTGTACGATAAATTGAAAACACTAGTTCATTTCTACCTGCATAACTGAAGACAACTCAATTTTTAGAACACCTAACTAATGACTAACTTATAGTTTCTTTTACAACACCTTACAATAGCATATTTTGTTTATCTAGTTTTGTTTTGTTTTGAAAGTGTAAAGCATCACGCCCTAAGTGATCACGAGGTCTTCCAGCAAGGCAAACCTGACTAAGAACAAGACCATCACCCACAGCTCAATATTAAAGAAAATACAGAAACCTGGGTTTTAGTATTTTTAAAAAAATCTTTAGTAGTCTTTAGTGTCCAGACTTGTGCTGGATTATTTTATGAATACATAAAGTAGAAACAGAATCTCCAGATTTAAAAAAAAAAAAAAAAATAAAATAGTTCTCAACTACCCTAAAGACTCAAACTTTGTAAGGAAGCTTGCAATGAATAGCTGCACACAAAAGAACAAAATACAAGGCAAACAAATGGAAGGTATAAAGATGAGGATGACTGAGAGCTAAGGAAGATGAAGAGAAAGGGAAAGAAAAAAGAACATAAGAGCACTAAAAAAAAGAGAAAGAAAAGCAAGACAATGAAAACAAATGGATTGTTGAAACTATGGTGGGAGGAACTGATGAATATTAACTTTTATTATTCTGATTGCAAAATACATTTCAAAATTGGACGAAACACATTGTATGCATGTTTTGCCAAGGACATTCTTGGCAATTACAAATTCAGGAAAATTATAATTCAATCATTGAAGCATTACTTAAAACCACTTGAAAAAGCAGATCATGTGAACCATCAAACAGGCTGCATGGGTAAAGATTTTAAAGACTCAATATTCTGGAGTGGTGCAGATTGCACTCGCATGTTGCACAGTGAACCTTCCAATAATGGGTCCATTAGATAAATAGCAGGGTATTTTCCTGAGTGTATTTTACCAATTTTTCTTCTCATAAGCAACAATGTTTCATCATCTTTTTCCGTATAAAAGAACAGTTCTAGTGAAAAAATTTCAAGCACTTGTCCAATAAAACTTTTGCTATGAAATCTGGTTTTAACTGTTTTAAAAACTGTGCTGTTCATGGCAACGAGATCACATCTATGAAGATGGCTTCTGTCTTTCCCAGACGCACACTGGGCACTATACCACGCACAAAACCAGTGTGCCTGCCTTGGAAAAGGATGCTACGGCCCTGAAAACGTTAGGGCTACGCCATTACATTTGTCGGTATCCTAGCAAAACCCACAACGAACAGATCACCTTGACCTCTCTGATGTAAACCGGAATTCCACAGAACTGCTAACGATTTAGGCATGGGATTGACTGAAAAAAAACGCGCAAAGGCATTCACCGTTCCCATTCAGAAATGATCTCAACTCCCCTTCATGTTTATTCTCCTATCACTCTGACGGCACTTTTCAGCGAGGCTGTGCAGTCCTTTGGCTTAAGGCTGCTGCAACCTTTGCAAACCGCCTCTTACAGGGTCGGGTTTTCAGGAGGACCGAAAAAAAGGCTACAAGGCGCTCCAGGCGCAACTCTAAACCCCCCCAGGGCCGCAGGCACCCGCGGTTGCGCCTCGTCGTGCCCGCAGGCGGGAGCAGCCCGGCCCCCGGAGGCCCCGAACCGGCCGGTGGTTCGGCCGGGAGCGAGCTCAGTCCCAAAACGCCCCGAGCAGAGCTCCGCGGTGACTTCAAACCCCGCTACGGCTCGCCCGGAGCGCAGCCACCCCCCGTCCCCACCACCACCACCACCTCGAGGAGAACAGCGCCGGGGGGCTCCACACTGGCGGCGCCCGCCCGGCCCCTCACGGCGGCATCACCGGCCTGACCCGGCGCCGCTTCGGGGCCGCCCCGGGCGGTACCGGCCGCCGCTCCGCACCCGGGGCTGCGCGGGAAGGGGCCGCAGCGCAGCGCTCCGCGCCCCGCCCCGCCCCGCCCCACGGTGGATGGGGGGGAAAAGGGGTGGGTCCTGACGTCACGTGCCGGATGGGGGCGGAGGGGGGGGGGGGGGGGGGGAGAGAACTGCAGTGATGGAAAATTTTCGGGTTCCGCATCTCCTGCGCGTGCCCTCGCCGGGCCCCGCCTCTCCCCCATTTCCTCCCCCCCCCCCCCGCCTTCCCTTTCCCCATCCCCATCCCACCCCACTGGCGGCGGGGGCGCTCCAGAACGTTCGGCGGCGGTAACGGCCGGGCTGCCGCCGCTTCGCACCCACCGGCGGGTTCCCGCCCGCCCCCGGCCCCGTACCCGGGGGTCCTCAGAGGGGCAGCGGAGGGGAGGGGAGGGGGCAGAGGCGCGGGTGGCGGGTGCGCCGCCCCTCGAAGGTGCGAGGCGCTCCCGTGTCCCGCCCCGGCCCCGGGACAGGCAGGCGGGCAGCGCTGCCAGCCGCCCCCTCGCCCCCTCCGCCCGTCCTCGCTGCTGCGGAGGGTGGGAGGGAGAGCAGAGGCAGAGGGGCCAGGCGACTCGGTGGCCGGGAGTCCTCCTTACTCGAGGCTGGCAGCACCAGACTCGCGTGGGAGCGTGCCGCTGCCGCGGGGGCAGCGCGACCGGGGGTTTGGGGGGGAGGGGGGTGGGCTGCTGCTTCAGAAACACCCCGCCTCAAGACACTGACCAAATGGCCCCTCGCCGAACCTCCTCCGGCGCTGTAACACACCGCTGCGGGTCTCTGAGGGTGCTGGGGTGAACAGTGAAGCCCCGCCGCCCCCCTTCCACGGGGGATCGAGCAGCAAAGCCCTCAAAAGTTTCTGGAGTGATTACCCGAGGAAACGGAAGCAGGATGTTATTTTGTTCTTTGCCCCCCCTCCCCGCCTCTCCCCTAAAAGTGGGGTTTATCCTGCGTCGCATCGCTTGGGGGAAGCCGTCACTCCGGACCGCTTCCCGCAGGAAACGCGGGGGGAGGTTTTTTCGGCTGCCCCCGGGATCCGGGCTCGCACGTGCAACCGCCGCTTGCTCGTCTATTAAAAATAGCCAGTGACTGCAGCGAGCAGCAATGGGGCCGTGGCACCTCAACCCTCCCCCCCCGGCGTCATGCACCAAGCCTGGGGTCCGGAGGCGGGCACGGGGGGCAAGCGGAGCGAAGCCTCTTCACACCCCCCCCCCCCCCCGGTGATCCCGTCCGTCCCCGGCGCTGCGGTCCCGCGGCAGGTGCGGCGGCGCCGGGCAGGTGGAAGCACCTTTTCAGACGGGGCGTTCTTGACGAGCACCGCATTGTAACGAGTCTCGCCGCCCCCCCCCCCCCCCCCAACATCAATACAGGAGGGCTGCTCGGCGCAACGACCGCTGTCATGTGCCGGCGCCCCCCGCTCCCGAAACACACCCACCCCCCCCTACACACACACACCCGCCGCTGACCGGCTCCCCCCCACCTCCGCCGGTGTGTCCCCCCCCCCGCTCCCGCTCCCGCAGCGCGGCCCGGGCGGGCGGGGGGCGGGCGGGCGGCGGGCGGGCGCCGCGCCCCTTCGCGATGACGCGCCCGCATTCCTGCCTGAAGAGCGGCGGCGCCCCGAGGGGGCCGTCAGACGGGGAGCGACGCCGCCGCTCCCCGGACGCCAGATCTTCCTTCTCCTTGATACCGCTGGCTTTTTGTTTTGTTTTGTTTTTTTTCAGTGATTCTTCTTTTTTTTTTTCGTCTACCTTTATTTATTTAGGGTTCTGTTTTCACTGACGTTTTACAGCTAAGGGTTTATTTTTATTTTTATTTTTTTTTTTCCCTCGGAAGAAGCAGAAGCGGAGAGAGAGGAGCACCTCCTTACCCCGCGGCTTCGGGAGGACACCTCGCTTCCACGCCCCTGCGGAGAAGGTACGGCGCGGGGAACAACAGGGCGAGTTTTCGGACGCAGCGCGGCCGGTCCTTCGCGCCTTTGTCTGGCGGCAGCCCCCCCCCCCCCATCCCGCCCCCCCGCCCCGGTTCGCTGGGTGCTGCCCGGCCGCGCGTAGGGACGCGCATCCCCAAAAGGTGGGAAAACCACGCAAAGCGACTCTGCGGCGCGCGCTGCCGTGACATTTTGCCATTGAAAACGCCGGTGTCGCCGGCAGGAAAGTGGGGGGGGGGGGGAGGGGGGAAGGTAAACACGGAGGCGGCGGCGGGACCGGCAGCCAATGTGACAACCGCCCATCGGTGTTGCATCAGTCTCCGTTATGGGGGGGGGGGGGGGGAGTGCGGCGTGGCGGTGCCGCTACCTCGGGCCGGTCGCTGCTGGCGCCGCTGCAGGTACCGGTCACCCCCTCATCGCCCAACACACACGCACACGCTCACCCCCCCCCCCCCCCCCCCCCCCAAATCCGCGAGGTTCACCTTTGTTTGCCCCCCCCCCCCCCCCTCCCCGGCCCCGCGCGCCTGGTACTTTTCCACTCGGCGGCGGGCGGGGGCCGCCGCGCTGCCCACGTGACCGGGCCGCGGCGCCCGCTGCGGCACTGACGTCGCCTCCCCCCCCCCCCCCCCGCAGGCGCGGCGAGCGGCCCCGCCGCCAAGGACAAAAGAGCGGCTCGTCGAGACCCCCCCCCCCCCCCATCCCCGGCCCCGACACACCACCGGCTCCCTCCGGGCACCGCCGCCATGAGCAGCGCCGAGATGGGCAAGTTCAACATCTCCCCCGACGAGGACAGCAGCAGCTACAGCTCCAACAGCAACGACTTCAGCTACCCCTACCCCACCAAGCCGGCTGCCATGAAGAGGTGAGGGGGCCTCTCCTCCCCCAGCTTCAGCCCGCGCTTCAAACGCCGCCTCGGGGTCTGGGGAGGCGGGTGGGGGGTGGGGGGGGTGGGGTGCCGCATGTTGACACGCGTTACAAAAACACGGAAGTGGCCGCGGATATAAACACGCGGTGCTTTGTGTGCTGGGCAGGATGGGGGGGGGGGGGATCTTCTCTAGGGGTCGTTCAGGTAGTTTTAATGTTTCTCTTGGAAGTGGATTGGGAATGCTGAACGGGAAGCGAATACGTAGGTCGCCCGCGGTGGTCACTTAATGATGCAATGGTTTTTACAGCCACTATGCGGATATTGATCCAGAAAACCAAAATTTCTTGCTCGACTCCAATCTTGGAAAGAAGAAGTATGAAACTCAGTATGTAAGTACATAGCAGTGACGTTTTGAACAACTAAAATTCTTCCTTGCCAAATTCATGTTTGGTTTAATTCTGAAATTAGTAATAGCTTTCTGTTAATCATTGCTTATCTCTCTTTTCTCAGCATCCGGGTACCACTTCCTTTGGAATGTCGGTATTTAATCTGAGCAATGCTATTGTGGGTAGTGGCATCCTCGGTCTTTCTTATGCCATGGCTAACACTGGAATTGCTCTTTTTGTGTAAGTATCTTTCAGTTCATTAAAAAAAAAAATCTTTCTGCTGTGTAATTAATTATGGAAAAATACTTGATGTAAGAATATGACCTTTACAAAGTACCCAGTGATTGCCATAGGTGCAGGATTGCATTTTAGGATTTATGGCTTGTTTTAAATTCAGAGATTGTGATACATTCAGAAGAACTTGCAAAAATTAAACCAATTCATTGTAAGCTCTGCAACCCACAGAACATTTTACAGTGAATTTTTCTTTACCTAGCTGTAGCTTCGCCATGAATAAATGATAGATTTCCTGTGAAAATTCCATTATCCAAGTGGAAAAGAGAGCTGCTACTTAATAGACTGAAGTCTGTATTATTAACTTGTTCCGTCAAAGTTCCTGGATTGAAATTAATGACAACAGAAACTTCGCAATTAGTGGAAGTCACAACTGCACAAAAAGTAGAGGATCGGGCTGTAGGGAATTAGAAGGAACATGTAGGCATAAGAGGAGTATTTTATTTCTCTCTTGCAAGTCTGGTTGCATCTACTCTTAAAAATTTCTGTGGCCTAATCTTACCAATCAGGGACGCGGTCTCCTTTTCCTCAACTGACATAGCTGTGCCAGTAGAGGTATGATGTACTTACACTGATAAAGAAATCCTTTTTATTGCTGTGCTATTACTCAATTCAGGGAACTGGTTTCAGCTGTATCTATAAAAATGTATGTTTCCCTGCAAGGGAGGAGTGTGGAATAGACAGCTTATCTTTATTGGTATGTCTATATTGGCAAAAGCTTTCAGCTATGAGACCAGACTGTAGTAACGTAATTGGAAATGGCATGAGGAAACAATTATGTACAGTGCTTCTAAATGCATTGGGAAAGTACATTTTTCATGTGTTGGAGGCAGTTCAACTCACACAACATGTAGTATCAGTGACTTGAGCTTACATGGGAATCTGTGGATATGCTTAAAGGACCTTTGTGGTCTTCCTCTGGAAATAGATAAATGTACTGAATGTTCAAGAACAAGTGAAGAGTAACGTTTAGTTTAAAATTTGCCTTACTCTATTGCCAGATTTTCGGAAAGTTGTAGGTCAGATTTGCTTCCAGATACTTCATAGTGTATCAGGGTGGCATTTGAGTTTCTTGAGGAAACTCCCAACGTGTAAAGTTTGATCTAAAGGCTTTTGTTTTAAATACGCGGTGATTCGTTGATTATTTTTTTTTTTTGCTAAGACTTCCACTTGCTTAGATGATGCTAAACTGAATGAACAACTTGGCAGCATGTATTCGGAAGAGATAGATACTTCATCTCTCTGCAACTCAGTTTCATGCTCCAAAGATGTTCTGCAGCACATGTAAGAAAATCAGCATAATTCACATTAGAATATCTCAGAGGAGAGGGAAAAAAATAATTTAAGATTAGATATTTGAATATTTGCATATAATGGGCATCCTTTTTTCTGAAGAAAAAAATGTACAAAACTGTCAATTTAATAATTGGGTGCTGAAGTCATTTAGTTACCTTTCATTTCCCAATACTGCATTCAGATCTGTTTGCATTAGTACCAATTCAAAGATAAACTAGCTTGTTGCCTTTCAAAACTCAGTGTAGTTTGTATCATTCCAAGGCAGGATCGTTGATGGTACGGAGGATTTACGATGGCACAGAGGAGGGCATTACAGGCATCCTTTAATAACTAGGTCACAGATTCAGATCCAGATGCAGTTGATTAAGGCAGTAAATTGTTCGAAGACTGTGTGGAGTCACTTGTGTCTGTGCTGTGACTTCTCACTTGTGTCAGCACTCAATAAATGAGTGATACGGTCTGGAAGCCAGAAACTGAGTTGAGCTTTGAGATGCTGACTGATCTTGTCAACGCTGTAGGCAGCCGTTCGAGGTTAGGACTGAGGGGTCCAGAATCTGTGCTGTTTTAATGAAATGTAACCCTTGCACATCTTGATCTGCTGTTTCTAGTTGATGGTTGAATTAAAACCTGGTTAATCTCTACCTGTCAGAAATATTTGTGTGCATGTGTTGGTCTTGAGTTGTCACAGTGGCACAAGTTCCCTGGATTCCTTGTACAGATCTGTGAAGCTTTATTCAGATGTTCATGTTTCCAGTTCTTTGTGCTGTGTTTACTAATTTTGCCAACATGAAAAGTGACACAAAGGGAAATGTAAAGAATACTCTGGGAACTCTAAATGGAGGTTGCCGTTTTTGAGCAGACAAGCTGATTCTTAAGTTTCCTATAAAGCAGAATGCTGGTATTGGTATAAGAAGGGCCAGGATTTTTTTGAATGTATTGTAATTTTCCACTGTGTTCTTCAGCAGTTGAGAAGTCCCCCCTAGTGTGCCACTCCAGGAAGTGCATTTGTTGTGGGAGAGATTTGTGGTTGAGAGATCCGAATTTTAGATGTTGCAAATGTGCTTCTGGAAATAATACATATTGCATGTAAAAGCTGCGGGGAGGATAAACAAGCCACTAGCGATTCCCATGTAAGCACACGTGAAGAGTAACTTTTGAGACAAGAAAGTTTTTTTTGTGTGGGTTTGGTTTTTTTTTATGACAATAAATACGTACTTCCATTTGAAGACAGAGCTCTCAAGACATCTGAATTTTCAGTCAATTCTTTAAGGCTTTTGCAATTCCATCTTTACATAAAAAAAAGACATAACACAGGTTTAAGCTGAAAAGCTGATTTGTTTAAGACCAAGAGATAATCTTCACTTTAGCTACGGTTAGTCACAACTGGATGTTCAATAGATGCATGACACACTGTTGACCAAGGACAGGAAGACAGGAGAAATACAGTTTCTCACAATGATACAAAACCATTCCCACTGATACTTTGTTGTTTATATCAAATGTGTCCAGTTAGAATGGCCTGACACATGTCAGTGCTTACACCACTTTACACTGAATGTAAGCGTTGTTTAAGCCTACACTAGATTGTACGCCTCTGAAGTGTATTTTGGTATAAAATCCTTTCTAAACTAGGCATTAATTGGGTTTTCAGAAAACTTTTATCTGTCCTTAGAATCTAAAAGTTTTTCTAAGATGCTATTTTTAAATGATTAATTTTTATGTTTGATCTACCTTTATTTAATAAGGTTACAGAAGTCATTTATGGCTATTAAAAATTTGCATGTTTTCCCCCCCCAGGATACTCCTGCTGTTTGTCTCAATATTTTCTTTGTATTCAGTGCATCTCCTTTTGAAGACTGCCAATGAAGGAGGTAGGGCAAATTACTAATTCACAAACAAATGGTATTTGCTTCATATGGTATCTTTGTGAAGCGCACCACTCCAATGCATTATTTTGTTTTCTTTTAGGATCTTTATTGTATGAACAGTTGGGAATGAAGGCATTTGGTATGGCTGGAAAACTTGCTGCTTCTGGATCAATTACAATGCAGAACATTGGAGGTGAGGACAAGATCTTAAAATGTCTCTACTGTCAATAGTAATTGTTCCCTACTTATTCTTGGAGACTTTTTTTTCACACAACATGTATTCATTAACTGCTTGTGTTCAAGTGAAGTTATGAAACATGTTATGTGATTCTTGCATCTTGTGGCATATTCTATATTTGTAATGATCTATGATGTTATTCACCTACAGCTATGTCAAGCTACCTCTTCATAGTGAAATATGAGTTACCATTGGTCATCAAGACATTTATGAACATCGAAGAGACCACAGGGTAGGTGTTAGAACTCCTCATCAGAGAAACTATTAGGAGAAACAAATACGGAGACTGTATATATTTTTATACGAAGACCACGTTCGGTACACCATAGGGTAGCTCCTTACTCAGACAGAGATACAGTAAGTTTGCCCTTCCCCTGAGTGCTCCACTTCACTTAGATCCAGCCTGTCCTGGGAAAAGGGTAGAAAAATACAGGTATCACATCATATTACAGAAATCTGTTCTCTAAAGAACATCAGGTAAGTGTTAATGTATGTACCAGTCAGTACATACTCCCAGTAAGGAGAGGTAAATGTGGTTATGATTGGTTTGGTTTTGTTTTTTTCTTACTGCACTCCAACTGGTTTGGTCTGATTATTTTGATTTTCTAGTGTTAATATTGTGGGAAGTGATTAAATGTAAGATTTAAGGTGCAGTTATGTTATTAATGTCTTAAGGAACAGTTCTCAAAAAGGCATGGGGACTAAACATTGAACTAAAACAGAGTTTATATGCCCAAGGCTAAAATGATGGACACATTGCCATTTAGCCCTGGAGACACCTTGACTCCATAGTGGCTTTGAAAGTGGGTGCCTTGGGTAGGGTTCATTTCACCTAACCATGCCATCTGAAAGCTAGATTTTGAGCTCATCGTTACTGTGGAATTTGTGTAATCAGTGGAGAATGGTGATCCTCTGTAGCAATCAGTTCAGTGCACCTGGCTTAGACACCTGTTTTGGGCATCTCCAAAGAACAATTTATCGTATCACTCTATATTGAGAGGGTGTGTGAAAACAGCTATCTAAAACAAGATGCCTGACTTCAGATGGATAGAGTTAAGTGCTATAAATCTCACTCTTCAGAGTTGTACTTCTGTGCCTTGTCCTGAAGTGTCCCAGTCTTGAGAGGGCTGAGCAGCTCAAGACTCCAACTTACACCTAAGCCTGAGTTCAGAAGGTAGGCGTTTTTCTGCCTGTGTTCCCCAAGGGGTTCAAGCCATTTGGTGGTGTTCATACAGCTTGCTGATAGATATTGTCATGACAACAGTGCTAGCCATCTTTTTTTTTCTTTTTTTTTTTTTTTCCTTTTTTTTTTTCTTTTTTTAATGTACTCGAAGAATGTACCCACCCCATTTACTTAGTAGTGTAATGTTTACAGTTTCTTTGCTGCAAAGGTTGTTTTCCCCTCCTTCGGCTGAATTCAAGTCCTTACTTTACACTTCTTAAGGAAGTCCCTGGAGCAGCCAGTACTTATGAGGGGGCTTGGAGGCAAGTATTTTTAAGTGTCCCATCTTTGGAGAAGAATTATTCAAAATCGGTTGCAGTTCAAGAGGGAAAGTTAAAGGCTGAGTCTCACTAAATACAGCTGCTGCTCTGCAAACCTGGCAGACAAAATTAAGAAATTGAGATTTGTATCTGAAGTATTTTCTTGTTGGCTGGTACTAGGTACACTGATTGAAAGTAAATCTTTTTTCGGTGCTCTGGCAATTGTGGACCCCATTTAACTGACTCTCTCCATGCATTGCTTAGGGGAGTCTGGGTGGCTACCACTGGCATGGACTCCACTCTGGCAGCCTGGTGCCTAAAATGTAAGCACTCACCTGTTTAAATGTCCCAAACTAATGCTTACTGTAGAAAATATTCTGGAATTCTGAGACAATATTGCAAATGCTAGCTCCGTTATTAAAATTCATGTAGCAGTTTTTAAAATACTCAGCTGGTATTTTAAAGCTGTGCAATTCCATCCTTCAGCACAGAAAAACTTCTAAGGCCTTGGTCTGAAAGTCCTGATGGCCTCCATGTGGGGCATGCACAATAACAGTGCAAGTTCTTACGACTGTATCAAATGTAAGGAATATCTGTGCTGTGATGTCTTTTAAATTTACCACAAGATTACGACGTTAAAAAAAAAAAAAGAAAGGTACATGACGTTAATGTCTTATGCATCTGACCTTCATGAAATAATTTTTTTACATTTAGTTTTCCCAGATAAAACTCGGGAAAAAGATGACCAAAGTTCTTTTGCATTTACTCCATAAATCCAGAGCAAGTCTGTTACGGTTAGTCCATATTTTAATTACCATATATAGGCTTATAATTCAGCAGTTGAATTTGAATGCACAAATTTCCAATTAGGTCATTAATTTTTCTTTCTTTACCTAAACAATATACAGTCCATTTTAAAATAAGTACTGTTAGGTGAAACTGTAGCCGGATATAAAACATTAGTATGTGGGAGTAAATGCTCAGAGTTACTTTAATTGCTTAAAGCATATAGGATGATCCTGTAGGAAAGATGGAGAGCAGTTTCCCTGCCACAATTCAATGAAATTACATTATATTTAAATAGATCTAACTTTGATTTTCTTTGTTTCAAATGAATTTGTTAATCTTCTAACACTCCAAAATGTTTTGTCAAAAATAGCTGCTGCTTCTTATGGAATAAATGACAAAAATGATCTGAAGGGAAAAACTTCTGAGGTTCTTGTCATAGTTTCCCTACTGAAAGGGACTAAACGTGCCTCCAAGAGACTCCCAGTGCTTGTTGGAGTTTTCTCAGCCAGTGGGCTTGAGCTACTGCCTTAACTCCAGCCCTCACCTGTTTTTCTTTAACTCCCTCAGGGCACCCAACAGAATTTTATTTCCATTAAAAGTGGATCACCACCCTGCTGGGGCCCTGCAATATTATAACACATCTGGAGAGTTGGGAACCAACATTTAAGCAAATTATTATTTTTTCCATTGTTTATCGCAGTTTATTTTTTTTTTTTCTGACCAGTTGTTTACTTTCCTGTCTTCTGACTTCCAGATGCATATTAATTTTAGAAAAGGACACTAAAGGAAAGGCACAATGCAGGTTTGGGGTGAGATAAGAAAGTATTGTAGGGTTTTAGGTCCATATAGTAAATTGAACACTAATCTTTTGTGACATCAGGTACTGCATTTTTTTTTTTTAAGAAGCCATATATTGTAGGAGAATATAAGTGAAGAATAAACTTCAAATGTAGTAATTTTAAAATACTTTGATTACTTACAAATACTACGTTTTTTCTACAGAGAATGGTATCTTAATGGCGACTACTTAGTACTGCTGGTGTCTGTCATCCTCATTCTTCCACTGTCCTTACTGAAAAATTTAGGTAAGCAGTAGGATATGATGAAAATAAAAATACATTGAAAATACTGTGAGAAAATGGGTTGATACAGTGTTTGAGTCTAGAAGTACTATGTGAATTAACAGCTGTCTCCAAATTCGTCTCTTGGGACTAATCAGTGTTTAGGTAATTTCTGTCAGTCTACTTAAAAAAAAAATAAATAAAAAACGTCAAGACAGGCATCTTAAGTTACAGATGTGTTTATGGAAAATGAAAGGGCAATAGGTAGGGTAGCTTTAGAAGAAGGCTCAACAGTAACTTTGTGTTCTTATCACAAAGTTTGACCTATTTTGGTCAGTAGTGAAACAGTATAATGTTATTAGCTATCCTATAACAGTCTCTGAAGAATAGGAATGCTAGCCCTGGGCAGTTAAACTGTTTTTACAGTGTAAACAGAAGTCACCTTTTTAATTTTAAATCTTGAGCAGTAGCAGAATATTTATACCAGATGAGTTACCTGAAATGGCTGTAGTTCAGTGATACTTGTGAATAATTCAGATAAAATACTATTTGTTCAGAGAATTCTGTAGTGGAACCTTACTAACTGAGAGTCTCAATGTGAATTTGCTTTCATAAGTTACTACTTTCTTTTTTTATTGATTCACTTAATTTGTAAAAAAAAAGGCTAAATTATCTTGTAGTGCGTTCTATTAGAATTAATCCTGCAATCATTCTTAGTATATAACACATTCATGTAGTTGTTGGTGTGGGAGTTTTGATGTGGGTTTTTTTTGTTTTGTTTTTTTTTTTTGGTTGGTTGGTTGGTTTGTTTTTTTTTCTGTAAGTTATAAAGTTTAATATTACAGGCTCACTATATGTACAGACCCCAATATGTCTTTGAGAACTTTCAGATCTGGGTTGAGATTAGCAGAAAGTCAATGAATAATTAACTTGTTCTATGTGACACTAGGAAAATGGCAATCTAAAAATACCTCTGACAGAATGTTTTGTCATAATGTTATGACTTGAATGGTGTTTCTGTTTATTGTACCTTACATTTTTTTATCTTTCTTGAACACAGGATATTTGGGCTATACCAGTGGCTTTTCCTTACTTTGCATGGTCTTCTTTCTAATTGTTGTAAGTATAATCTTGCAGACTTCCAGTGCTTGTAAAACTGTATTTCAAAGTGAAATTAAACACAGTTTCTGAAAAATTTCACATACTGCATTAATCAAAGTAACAATAAATACATGGGTTTATTTGTAGGTAATATGGAAGATGTTTCAGATTCCTTGTCCTGTGGACAGTGACATCATGAACATGACGTTAATAAATGTGACACTTGCACCTTTGGTAGATGAAAACATAACAAGTGATGATATGTGCAGGCCAAAATATTTCATCTTCAATTCACAGGTAATTGACTAAAAATCAGACTCTCTGTTGAAAATGAGTAAGAGAAACTAAATACGTGGCAGATACTTCTGGTCATTTTTCCTTCAAGTAACTGCCCAGTTGTAAAATTGGGATGTGCTAACACTTTCTGTTCGGTAGATTTAGACAGTGTTTACTTCTGTAGACTGGGTGTTTCCACCCTCCAAATACACAGAAATTAGAGGAGCTTGTTGTGCCTGCCTGAGCTGAGTGGCAATAAACACATCTCTCATTCTTCAGCACAGCATTTCTCAAGCAAGTTAGTAAAGAAGTATGTGTAATAGTCAATACCAAGATCAGGCTATAATGGCTTAAGCCTTTGAGATGCAGAACACAATTCTGAATGCAAATATATCTAGCTCAGCATGGACTTCAGTGAGATTTGAGAGTATTTGGTACCTCAGGGTCTGGGTTTAAGAAAATATGAACTTGGTTTGATTTTGCCAGTAAAGAATAATCATTGTCAAAAACTAAACCAATGCCTAAAAGTCAAACTGAAAAATGTACTGTTTTTTAAAACTAAATTTCTAATGTCTGTTGAGATACTTAAGAAAGATACTTTTGTTTTTCAGACTGTCTATGCTGTCCCAATCCTAACATTTTCTTTTGTCTGTCATCCTGCAATTCTTCCTATCTATGAAGAACTGAAGAGGTAAATGTTAGATATGTAATTTCACTAAACAAACAAAAGTAGTATAAAACACTTGCGTTCTCATTGCTAACAGTGTTTCTTTTTCTCCTTCTTATAGCCGAAGCCGTAAAAGAATGATGAATGTGTCCTATGTATCTTTTTTTGCCATGTTCCTCATGTATTTATTGGCTGCTCTCTTTGGATACCTGACATTTTATGGTGAATATAGCCTTCTCTGCTTTTTTCAAATGAATTATGTTCTGCAAAGCTACAGTGTTCTTTTTAAGTTGGAACAAGCAAGCATTGACTATGGGTTATAAATATACACTGTTTGTTGGGGTTTTTTTTAATATTTTTGTAAGTGTACACCTAAAAAGCGACCAGTAGTAGAATTGGGCCCAAGGCACAGGATTAAAATTGGATTAGAACAGATTCAGTGCCTCCACGTTATCCCTGTGTAAAATGGAGATGTGCTTACAGGAGCTATTGAGGCTTTCAATTCATATTGCCTGTAACTGTAAAATTTGCTTAAGTTTTGGAGCAGAAGCAGTTGTTTGAGATTTATGTCGACTGTATTGTAATTAAAGTACTGTTTTCATTATAGGAAGAGTTGAACCAGAACTACTTCATACCTACTCTGCTTATCTGGGTGCTGATGTTCTTCTTCTCATTGTGCGTCTAGCTGTACTTATGGCTGTAACCCTTACTGTACCTGTAGTTATTTTCCCAGTAAGTAATTCAATTTTTAAATTTTACTACCATTTTTTATTTTTATCATTTGTCCTGCTGCAGTCATTTACTGATTTGGCAACTCCCATTTATTAATTTATGGAATTTTTCTCTCAACTGAAAAAGGAAACTTATTCCAATAAGCTTGATGAAATACCTCTATACTGTTCATTCAAATAAAACAAATAACTAGGCAGCGTTTCCAAAGCAGTAGGTGCAATTACGTTCAGTTATATTGTTTTCCTGGTATGGTTTAATTGCAGAGGTGAACAGATTGCTCCTTCATAAAAGTACTTGCACTATTGCATTACCAGCTTACAAAAGTCAGTCTATTTTTGTGAGTACATTGTGAATGTGAATTCTGGCCATTTAGGTGTGTATTGTTGAGCAGCGTCCTGAGATGTTACAAAAATCCTTGGGATTTGTTTTTGTTCGAGACAGATGTTTTTCCTTCTTTTTTCTCCATTACTGGCTGTGCTTTGAAAATCTAAATCACTGAAAAGAGAAGCAGACCAGAAACACAGCTGTCTCTTAAGTGCATGAAATAAAATAAAAAAAATAATTTACTATCTTTCAACTTTTATTAAAATCTGAAGTGTTTGGGAAAATTATGTTAAAACAGTTCCAGAAGGAAGGTCTGATTCAGGTGCCAGTCACTGACTTCCACAATGAAGAGTAAACTTTTTTTTTTCTCCCCTCCTCTCTTCAAAAGATCCGCAGTTCCATTACCCAGCTGTTGTGGGCAGGGAAGGAGTTTAGATGGTGGCGCCACTGTTCCATTACAGTTTCTCTTCTGGTGTTTACCAATGTGCTTGTTATCTTTGTCCCTACTATTCGAGACATCTTTGGATTCATTGGTAAGCATTTTCACATCAGTTCACATAGTCTTTCAAGTCTCAGAAAATGTGGTTCTGATCTAATTAAATTATATTTGCCTGTTTATGAATACTTATTTCTATGCTTTCTCAATACAGGTGCCTCTGCGGCTGCCATGCTGATCTTTATACTTCCTTCTGCCTTCTATATCAAATTGGTGAAGAAAGAACCAATGAAGTCAGTGCAAAAGATTGGGGTATGTATAGATAAATACATAGTAGTTACACTTACTTAATAATTCAGAGCAAGAACTTTAGTTTCCATCTTCACAATCTAAGAATTTTGAAGTCCTGGTGAAGGTAGTCAATGAATTGACATTTAATGTTATCTTAAAAAGATATGGGAGTTGCACAGGTACTCAAAACCAAGGAGAATAGCCATTACAAGGCTCGTTTTACTTCAGTGACTTCTCTCACCTCCAGCCCCCGTTCTCAACACAAGTTGGGTCATTCTGTTGCTCATAAGAACCAGATTTCAACCAATTACCCTTAAGAGCTATACTAAAAAAGTCTTGTCGTTCTCCTTTAAATATTCTTTCAAGATTTATTTGTATAATTTACCACATAAAAGCTGACCAAAAAAATGATTGTTTGGGTCATCTTGATTGATCTCTGTGCTCTTACTGATCTTAGACATGCTATCTCAGAATCAAATCTTAGACATTCTGAGTCAGAATCAAGTCAGTGCAGTGGCACAGCCTGACTGGTCTCAGCAGCTCTATTAACTTCCCTCAGTGAGTGGCGACATCTGCTATACTGAAAATAAATGTAATTTTATTTGAAAAAGGCCCCCAAGTATGAGAGAATAGTTCACTATGATCTCTTGTCTCTTCTACTTTGTCCTCCATGAGCAATGGCATTTGTGCCATAAAAGGACATGACTTTATAGGTGTAGTAGCAGAATCTGAAATACTTCTTTTATGTTTTCTTTTTTCAGGCTGCATTCTTCTTTCTAAGTGGTATACTTGTGATGACTGGATGTATGACACTGATTATTCTAGACTGGACCCAGAATGTTGCATCTGATGGCCATTAACTGGTTTAATCTCTAATACTCCACTTCAAATGCCAGTGTTCACTCAGATACCTACTGAAAACGAAAATGAGCTATACAGCTTCCTTTAAAAACGCAGATTCTTTGTTGATGGTTCTTCTGATTGTAGAGTACCCGAACTCTGTCTTTAAGAAACTGTTCTGCTTGATGGAAGTGGATATTATTAACATCAAACCACATGAGTGTCTGGCTGAAGGAAGTGACAACTTTATTCCATTCCAGAGAATGGACAGAACTCTCTGTAGACATTTATCAAGCCATGTTTGGCTTTCGTCATTGTTACTTGGGTATTTTGTTATTTTACTTGAATGTGCCTAATGGAACCATTTGATGTGAGAAATAACTCTTTAATTTACAGCAAAGTGTTTGAATAACCAATGAGAGAGAGAGAGAGAGAGAGAGAGAGAGAAACACTATTATTTTTTGTACCAAAAATTATTATGGACCTCAAAAGCACTATTTTGACTTTAAGAAACATTTTTCTAAAAAGAATGAAAGAATAACAGAAGTGCTCATAAAAATATTTAATCAGTGGCCTAAATTAAATCTAGTTTGCCTTTCTGTAGAGGAATCATTAAAAGAAATCTTACTTTAAAAAAAATAACCTCCTAATGACTAAACTAGAAAATTACCCAATTCAGGTCAAAATTCTCTGATTATAAATGCTTCCCATTAAATTCACTTAGTTCAAAGTAGTGTGAAAAAAATCCTGAAAATCATTTGTCAGCTTACTTAAGTAACTACAGTTACCTTAGTTCCCAAAAATGGTGTGAAAAAACAAATTTTCAAGCTTTAAAAAAACCTGCCCTTTAGAACGGGTACGTTTGAGAAAAACGTAGTTAATCTAGAAATTATAAAGATGGCATTGACATTTCCCTTCTTGAGGTACTCAATAGTGCAATTGAGTAAAACAGGGTTTGGGGGTTTTTGTTTTTATGTTTTTTTCTGTTGTAGATATAAACCAAATGGCACTGGAGCATATGATGCCATTAATACAAAACTCCCTTCTGGAGTTCTCTTTATTAATAAGGTCCATTGTCAGTTGTAGCAATGTTCGTTGGGTTTTTTTTCTGTCCAATCTATCTTGAAACACTCTGTAGGAAAACAAAAAGGTTCTAAGGTAGTTTACTAGTTGTATAATAGTCAAAAACTGTACAGTATTTCTCAAATTACTCATCCATTATTGGATTTTGAATTACTTGACTATTCCGTTTCTGAGTCAAATCTACAAAATAACTGCACCAGTATTTCATGCTTGGTACAAACTCTCTTCGCATACGCAACTGGGATTCCTCTTCCAATTTATAGTGTATAGTAGTATTAAAGATAACCTCATAGGCTGGATAGTCATCTCATACTTGTTTGCTTCAGAAATAGGTAAGTTTCTTATGAGCCCTAGCTAGCTAATTGATGAAACAGGTGCTGTATGGTTGTAATTAGCTGTTTTGTTTCTAGTGCATGTTTACTCTTTCATTCTTATCCCAGGTTGAAGAGAAATGACACTTGTAGAACAGCATACTTGGCTTATAAGAGGTTCTCAAACACAACAATATTGGGTACAGAAGCCTAGATAGAGATTATTAATGAAATAATCATGGCAGTGTGGTCAACTGTCTTCATCTGACATAATGCTTTAAAAATCTGATGTACAAAGTTCCACTCAGTCGTGGTGTCAGAGGGAACAAGTAAGGGCATGTAATCCAATGATTAAACAGTGCCTGAGACTTTTTTGCTCTTGTAGAACTAATCAGGAACAAATCTAAATGATAGTCACTGTTTGGCAGATAATGTCAATCTCTGCCCAGCCATATAAATTCTATGAAAAAACCTGCAGGTATTTTATACTGATACTTCTGCATGACTGTAAGTACTGGTCACTTAAGTCTGTAGTGTAAAACTGTAATGAGAAGTTAGATTCCTCTTGTGTTTGTATTATTAGTTCGGTGGTACTCAACTGGCAATTAACGATCCTGGAGTCAGCACTGATGAATGCTCCTTAGGTACTTCTCTGCCTCAGGTCCTGTACATCCGTGGCTAACTATTCCATGTTACCTGATCTCCACAGAAGTGCTGAGCATGTGTCTCCTCGGTACTTTGGCAGCTTTTCTTCTTCCTCTCCGCAAACGTAGAAGGGTGGAAGAGGATTAAAATGTTGTCTACCTTTGAGCAATTTGTAGCACATAAGGGATGAAGCGCTTCCCTTGCCAGCATTTAGAAAGAAAGTGAGATGTAGACACCCTTCTCTCAGTAACCATAGAGGAGGAAGGCGGCGTGAGAAGTTACTACACAGTCTTTCTCAGCAGCCAGAGAGGAGGAAGATTTTTGTGATGACACCTCATAATGTATCGTACATGTCACTTAATTCTCTGAATGTAGCAATTTCTAGATTTTATATTATCTGTTATATTATTTGATGACTGGCTCTCCACCTGTGACAGTTGAGTTCCACTTGGCTGGGTTGATTTCCAACATTAGATTCATTTTTTTTTTCAAACCTGTCTACTTAAAGTTACCTACTTTACAAACCACCTAAAAGAGCAGCTTCAGTATTAAACCACTGTTTTGTCACCTCAGTTAGACATTACTGTCTTCCATGATATTTCAGTCATAAATGTAACATGTTATTTATAAAACATTAATCCATTAAAATTAAACCTATTTTTCAATATTTATGATAGTCTATGTACATAAATTGTATGTCTGTATATACTGTAAGTATGATGTATATAATGTAGGTTTGGAATCTGGGATTTATGTATATATTCCTCTCTCATTGTTACATCATTTCAAGGAGTTGTTCATGTTGTACATCTGTGTAACAGCTGTCAAAGGAAAGATTCTTTTACAACAAAGTGTAATGCTTACAAAAATGAAAGAAATGTGTTATGCTTAAGGTGTGTAAGAAAACACTCAGATTGTATTTATTACAAATGTATATGTTGCAATAAACACGAGTCACTTGGGTCCATAAGCATTGTTCAGGTTCACATATACTTTTTCTCTAAAATTTACCATGGATGTTATAATTTCCTGAATGCAGCAACTTAACAACTTTTATGATCTAATGTATTTGTTAGGCCACCAAATTCAGGCATCCTACGGTACCTCTGTGTACATATGTAAATACCTGCTGTATTGTTAGAGGCCAACAATCTAGCTACAGTTGTTGGCAGGGAGTGCAACACAGTTTCAATGAAACATTGTATGTTTGTTTTAACTGAAATAAATAAATAGGTAATCCTATGCACTGATGTGGTGTTTTTTTTGGAGGGGGAGGCATCTGAAGGATTTTCTCTAAAGATGTATCGTTAAAAGTGTATCTAATTTCATGCATGTTTAACTTGGTTATGAGCACTTTGCGGGGGGGCCCAGGGGCGGGAAAAAAGGCATACAACAAAGTCCACAATTTATGCCACTACAGGAGTAAACAGAAGAAGTCTGGACATTAAAGAAAATGAGAGATTAAATTCTGCAATGAGCCTGTATTATGTCATTTTTTGCAGTACAAGCATACCTGGAGACAAGACTCAATGTGTTATGTCTTGTTTAAGGATAATAAACGAGTGAGTCTTGCCAAAAACCCTGTGCCGTTTTCCTTCAACTGAATCTCCAGGAGAAGAAAATCTGTTGTAAAAATTTTCAAAACTGGTGTGTCTCTTCCGCTTGTATTTTAGCAATTGGATACAAACCAAGTGCAGCATATCAGTTCTTTGTTCTCCAGAAATCTGTATCAATTCATAGGAATCTTTGTCTTTCCCAAATAAGACTTGGGTGTGACAGATGGGAGGTGTAACTTGGTGTGTTATGTATACAACAAAATGCTATATGAAAGGAACATTAAAGAGTCACAGTTAAGTACCCTGAAATTAGGAAATGCCTCAATTAAGATTGCTTTAATTACATGATTGCACAGTATTTTTTGCTGGAACCCCCAAGGAATTATTTTATTTTTTTACCACATTTTCCATGTGTTCGCAGTGTTTGTGTATTTGCTCAAACTCCAAAGCCCATCCTGATGAGGGATGAATGTCCTCATTTCTCTCTACTTCTCATTTTAATGTCATCTTTGTGAAACGCAAATTATTACTCATTTTCACAATGCTGCAAGGCCTGTAAGAAGGTGTTAATCAGTTTGCACCTCTGGGGACCTGAAGTATGGAGAGGCAGCACTGTGAAGCAGGCCTGCATTTGAGTCCACAATTCAATGTCCTGCACTTGCTTATTTTGTATTTCAGCATTTGCTTACATGCCTCTGAATCATAACTGCAAACAGGTTTTGATTGATCATATTTCTTGTAACAAGAGCCCTAAGCATCAAGTTAGCCACTTGGAAGGGGCAGTCATGCCTGGAAATGATCATTCTCATACCTCGCCTGCCATCACAGGAATTTCATAGCAGTAGAGAAGCCCTTTCCCTAGGATGCCCCTTGACTAGTTGGAACAATTAAGCCTACCTCTCCACCAACAGGCATTTCCATAAATTTAAATAATATGTGAACTAGTCTTTTCTACACACTTCCGATTCCTCCCAAGTGCTGGCTCACCCTGAGCTGGTGCAATGATGAAAAGAAGACACAAACAGAAACTGCACTGCGTGACAGTGTCTAAAATCCTGTGCTCTTCACCTGCTGCAAGGCCTTTGCTTCAGAAGAGGGATAAGCTGTCACTTAGGGTTTATTCACAGTGCTGGGATTTGGGAATCTCTTGAGTCCTCTGCAGATGAGAGATGGCATCTTTACCTTCTTCTGGTTCCCCTGAGGTTTACCTCTTTCTTCCCTGCTGGCCTTGCCAAGTCTGTTCTGCCCCACGGTCACACCTAGGCACGTCACGCCCAGGTGTTAGTGCAGCGACTGGATCGCATCAGGTCATGCCCCAAGCTCCCCCCTGGCTTAGCGCCTGTACCTATTTGTAGGGCAGCACCACTCCCTGGCAGCCTGCATGCCCCAGTTTCACTTCTGGAGAAACAGATCAGAGGGTGGCTGGTGTAAGCCCAAGTTTCAGCACCAGAAGGACCTGAGATGCCACGAGGGAGCCTCCAGTCCTGCCCTTCTAGGAACATGGATATGCCATCCCATCTCCAGTGCAGATATGCCCAGCGCCTGCTTCCTCGGCCTTTCTGGTTTCAGTCTCTTGAGCATGACAGTCTAAACCCCACCTGTTTTCACATGCATTTCCTGCCTTTCGGCTGTCATGACCGCTTGTCGGCTCTGTCACTCTTGCTCTGACCCCAGTCCGTTTGCCAGCTCTCCAGCATCATCTCTCCCAGCTCCTCTTAAGAGCCACCTTCTCCCCTCATCTCCTGCCTTTGCAAACACATGCCTGCCCAAATCCAGCTTCCACCCTTCTACATTCACTTTACCCAGGCACGGCTAGAAACATCTTCCTTTGATTTTCCTAGTCTCTGCCCAGCCTGTCTCCTTATGGCCTCCATTCTAACAACAGACATTATTTTCTTGTTCTCTGGCCATCCCTCCAGCCCTGGCTCTCCAGCAGTCCCGCATGGACTCCTTTGGTGGCCTGGAGGAGCCCACTGCCACACTCAGTTCAGGCACTTCTTGCCCCTCCAGCCTTTGGCTGAGTGAGGAGCCCTTGCTGCAGAGGATGGGAGGGGCAACTTTTCCCAGGAAAATTTATTCATTATTTTACTATGGGAAAACATCCTCTTTTCCCCGCTTTTATTCTCAAATGGGAAAAATCATTTAGACCGATTGTTTTTCCACACAAATGCACAAAAGCACCACCCTGCTGCAGTTACTCCTAATGGAAAATGTCAGGAGAAACACTGAAGCTAGGTAACATTTAAAAGAACAGAAATGTATTCCAGTAAGAGAACAGTCAGGTAATCCCAGTAACAGGTAGCCCCATCAACCATGTTTGAAAATGTTATTTAAATTAGAAATAAGTGCTATTTTTTATTTTCATTATTATTTACATATAATAAAGAGGGGGAAAAAGGTTTTCCAATTGCAGTACATAAATTGATAGGTAATATATGTTGGATAGGTACTAACAATAACATACAAAATCAGTATGGATGTTGGAAAGCAAGTGTAGCTTATATAACTAGTTTTTTGGTGACCTCTAAAAATCTTCTTCACATCATCTCCAAACAGCTCAGATTGAAGCAAAATTAAATGGAGCCAAGTGAGGTGTTGTGGGTATTCCCAAATGCTCATGAGTTATTGGGCCACAGCTAACATGATCAACCACATGCCTACTTTTTGTTAAAATAAATACCAATTCATGAACAGCCAATACCGCTCCTGCCTGCCCACTTCAGTAAAATAATTTAATGCACTGGTAGGGTGTCACAGGTCTGGAGCCCAGGTCACTACACAGAACAGACAGACAGACAGACAGGTCTCATGAGAGGTGGAATGAGCTGGGAGCTGCCCCCCTAGCGCCTCACCCTGACTGCAGCGGTGTCACCTGGAAGCCCTGCTCGAACCTCCACTGAGGACTTGGGCGATGAATAAAACTGGTGATAGGCAGATGCTTCCACCATGGGCAGGACACAGGGAGTATGTCCCAGTAATGTGGCTGAGGAAAACACTGAGAAAAACAAGATAGCGGCCAAAAAAGACACAGCAGATCCGCAGCTTCACTCCGTGCCCATCAGCAAACAGAAGCAACTAGAAGAGAGACCTTCAGAAGACAGGTGTGAAAATAGCTGCTGCTTGAAATATTTACATTGCTCTTTTAACACAGTTGGGGAGTCATCAGCTGTGAAACTATTGCTCTGCAAGATTTACTAGACTCAAAATGAAAACGGCATATAAGGAATGTGTTTTTCTGGGGAACAAGTGAGGAAGTTCCTAAGAACACCAGCCTCAGGAAATCAAGCTTCCACAAGGAGCTGTCGAAGAGTTACTAGAGGCCGGCACTGGGTGCAGGTATTTCCTGCTGAGGAACAGCGCCAGGAGCACCCACAGAGATCAAGCCAAAATGTCTTGACTGCAGGAAATGATTAAATCAGCATTAACACTGGCCAACCACCCATGGGGACCATCTGTAGCCTCCTGCCATCCAGCACAGAGGGGCTGCAGGCTTCCCACTTGTGCGGGATTTTGGCACTTGTTCTCTTCCCAAAGATTGGACAGGTGTCTCACCTTACTGCAGAGATGATGTTTCTGAGCACAAATAAGACTTAACTTCTTCTGATCAGATTATTAAAACCATTGTTGTCCCAGGAAACATTTTGAAATAAATGAATCATGCTTGATGTAACGATTGTGGTTTGGGATGACTCTTCGTGTGTGTGTGCGTGTGTGTGCATGGTGGGAATAGAGGGTACAAGGGCTCTTCCAATCTACTTGGATTTACCTGGAAAGACAATAAGAAGTCAAATAGGGAAGTGAAGCTCACAAGTCCCTCTTCCAGTAAACCAGACAAGAGTCAGTATTGATTCTCACACCTCCATTATTTTTCTTGGTCCCAGAAAGGTCCAGAATTCTCCAAATTCCTCCTGCACACTGTACTTTTGAAACCTGTAGTTATTCTGGTAACTGCAGCAAGCTGGCCTTTAATCTCCATTTCTTTTGCAAAAGCATTCATTTCAGGTATGCCATATTTCACATACCTGGCTCCTTCAGATTTTAAACAGTCAGCTTCAACCCCAAATTGTTTATAAGGCACAAATGCAGCAGCCTTTCCTTTCCCAGGACTCAGCTCCAAGCTCTACAGTGAGCTCCTCTAAACTATCAAAGAAAATACAGGCCATGTCACCAGACAGGTCACACTATCATACAAGCTGTGTTTCAAAACTGAGTCAGTAGTTTAACATAAAACAAATGGTTTCATTTTTTTGCTGCCACAGATTTCCAGCCATCGTGGTAGATCAAAGGCAACATTTCACTACTCCTGGACTTAACAGAACCAGTTTCCATCTTGTGGTTAAATTTCTCAACCCATTTAAACAATCCATATCTTGGATCAACACACTGCTTATCTCCAAGTCCCAGTGGAGAAGTCCTATGACAGTTATTATGTCTGAGCATGGCTAACTGCTAAAATATCCGTCTGTCCTCCTCTGCAAATTTTAGTTTGGCAGGGAACACCGGTTCTCTTCTGCATTTTCTAGCAGCAACTTGACCAAAACTAAACCTCTGTAATATTTCCTTTCTTTTCAGCATATGGATAAGTGTGGGAAAGAATCAGATCCTATCTTTGTCATCCAGAAACTTTGAAAAACTATGCAATCCTTCTGAAAAAGGCATCAGCAACTACTTGGAGTAACTACTTTGATTGCCTTCTTATTTTTATAAATAACAAGAAAATTTAAACACATGGAACTTAAAGTATTTTTACAGATCATTTTGTTTCTGTCAGTTCTGCTGTTATCTGAGTCAACTTGCTTGTGTGATTCAGACTTTTCCCTTGCTGAAGTGACTAGACATGGTGCTTTCCCTGTCTGTGCACAGTGAATTATTATACATAGTTAAATAACATAGAGATAAAACTACAGAAGTTCCTCTGCAAGATCTTTCCTGCTTTCATTTTTTTCGCTCTTCTTCAGACTAATGCATTGTAGTCTTCCCTTCTCCCCTCCACCACAGACACCCAAAACAACTAATTCTTCAAACTCTTGCAAGGTTTTGCAAACTTCTTTGGACTTCCTTTTTTTTTTTTTTTTCCACAAAGAAATGTCTTTACTTTTCATTTGGTTTGTAGAGTTTCCCACACGATCTGCTCAGAGACTGTAAAGATGAACTGATTGCAAAGAGGAAGTACATAGGTACTTTTCACCTAGTCTAGTAAATAGTCTACCATATAGTTTTAGAGTGGGATTTTTTAAAAGTTTAAAAGAGATTAAATTTTTGAAAGACTCAGTGATAAAGAAGCAGCAAGAAATATTGTAATATTATGGCAGTGAATATGACAGCCAACTGATGCTTTAATGTTATTAAACTATGGTTCATCTTCGACACTGGAGAGGGTAACTGAAAATGTAACCACACAAAGTTTTCTCTACATCCTACCTCTGCAGCTCAGCTGTGCTTATCTGATACCCTGCACACTGATCTGTGTGCAAAACTTCAGGGTTTGTGCTTTTTTCTTTTAGCTGGTATTATGTCCATGAGCCACTTCACCCTGCAGCCTTCCAGGCAGCTGGTGGATGCAGAAAGATGCCACAGGGGCAAAGAGGTGGGCAGGGTGCTGAACTGGCTGCAAAGACCAAAAGAGAAGGGTGTCCAAGACAAAAACTTGAGGGTGTACTAATGAAAGGGATGCTTGATGAAAGGTCCCTGCCTCGTGGTGCCTAAAGAGTGGGAGCCAGAGCTAGTCAGCAGCCAGTTATCCTGTACAGGGAAAGGAGCTGCCACTGTTGGCAAAGTGCTCATCACAGTGGGGGCTGCCAGCCCCTCAGGTCTTCTTCTCACCCTCCCCAGCATGCTCACAAGCAGGTTGGTGTCACCCAGGGTTCCCACAAGCATGAGTGAAGACATAGGGAAAGATTGCCTTTTTTTAGAATTGGCAGTGGGTCTCACAGAAGCCACAAGCTATGGGGGAGGAAAACAAGTCAGAATAAACACAGGCAGAAAAAGAGACCTGGAGAGGAACAGAAGAAGAGAATAATTTCATGACTGTGAAGAAGAGAAAAAGTAGACCCACTGATAAACCAGAAGAGAGATGAGAAGAACGTCTGTGCAAAACATCAGAAATCCCAAAGAGATTTTGTGGTTGGTTGTTTGCCTCCTTGCTTTCCCTGAACAGGAAAGGAGGAAGGACTTTGTGGAAATAATCCTGGACAAGGCACATATAATAGAATGAGTCAAGAACTGAACATCAGACAGCCCATAAACCAGCTCAATTAATATTCATAATAATTCAAAATTATTTTGAAATCATGTGAAAAAAGGTTGGAGAAAACCATATGTGTTGACAGTCTCCAAAAGAAACCTGAGTCATTACTTAACTCTTGTTACTTAGTGCCCACAAGGTGATCTTCTAACCCACTGGCACATTAACATAAGTAATAAAATAAATCACTATAAGCTAGAACCCTTTCCTGCTGACT
Organism: Tyto alba; assembly: GCF_018691265.1. NCBI lineage: Eukaryota > Metazoa > Chordata > Aves > Strigiformes > Tytonidae > Tyto > Tyto alba. The sequence goes on from NW_024881282.1 coordinate 56,386,695, forward strand.
GTGAGCAATTACTAGCGTTAAATGCTTAGTAAAATGAAGGAGGTAGCCCATCTGAGTGGCATGGAGGCCCAGATCACCATCTGAACATGGATTTTTAGAGTGCATAACCATTGGAAACAAGCCAAAAAGGAATGAGTAAGTTTTTTCAGACTTCACTTCTTTCTGACTCTTAGTCAGAAATATCTTAACCTTTCCCTGTCCTGGTTTTCAAGCTGACTATGAGCAAACATCCTGGAAAACAGAGTGCTGGCTCCCAGCATGGCAAAGCATCTCAGGGCAGCCAAGAAGTGGTGGGCAACAATGGCTGGTGTATCAGCCATGGCCCTTGCAATGGTCATGCAGCAGGCATGACCCATGCGACAGCCACTGCAGCCCCGGAGCAGCCCTCACAAGCAAACTGCAGGCAGATCATTCTTCCTTCTTCTAAATAGCCACAGCTCAAATACACAGGCATGGCTGTGCCCCTCTCCAGAAAAACGTTCTCTCTTGTATGAAAAGTTTTTGCAGTGATGAGTTTTGGTGCTACAAATACAAGATGTAAAACTTACTCATTGCCTAGGGAAATGGTCAGCCTGGTCCATAGCTTTGAGGGACCCTGAGATTGTCTTTCTATACCAAAACATATTAGCGATACTGCACATTTTTCTAGTAGCTGCCAATTAAAATATTCTGAAACACAAGGATCATGTAAAAATTGCGAAGTCACAAAAAAGGTTCTGGCCTTGAATTAGTAAATTCACTTCCTGAAAATAAAATAACAGAAAACAGTAGGCTTGATGTAATTTTCCAGGAACCAGATAGGAAGGAAAAGAGGGTAAGTATTTCCTTCTGGCCAAGAGATTGATGGAGATACTCACATTTGAAGGGAGGAATTTGCCTTGACTCATAGGAAATATCTTTGTTCTTGGGGATTTAAAAACAGCCTTTGTGGAACAAAACAGATGACCTGAACTATGCCTGTGTTTCGAGGAAGGATAACTTTGTCTATTGAAAAGAATAACAAGGTGAAGAAGTATTTTAATGGAATGTGAGGGCGATTCATTTTTCTTTATATCTAGCTGCACCAGAGGTAGCTGACAGTGGTGAATTATTTTAAAGACCGTAACAACACAGAAACCTAAAATGTTTAGATTTTTAATAATTAATTTGAGTTATGTTGCTCTTGTCAAGCTGTTCACTTATCAAGAAGACACAAAAATGGATAAATTATTTGCTCTGAAGAGATTTCAGTCTTAACAGTGGTGATCTCATGTGTTGTTGGTACTAGATGTCACATATTTACCCCAGCTCATTTTTTTTAAACCTACCACAAAATTTTCAAGGATTAATTGAGGCAATGACAGAAACAGAGCTGCAAATCCCCTCTAAAACCCAGTGGAGGTGCTCACTCATCTTCTAATCAACTTTTCTATGCAGAAGAGTGGCAGGGGCTTGTTAAAACCGTCTTCAAACCTGACAGCATCATTATTACAGTCCCAGGATTGGGGTTTTTTTGCTGGAACATAAGCATTTCTACTTCAAGCACAATGATGGTACTAGAGGAGACCAGCAACCTTACCTGAACTTAAAGGCAAAGTTTGCATTCAGTGCACTGCTCTTGGGGCCCTCAGGGGATCCAAATTAAGTATATGCTTTAAGCAGCTTGAATGGTCCCACTAACTTTAAGGCTTATTTTAAAGTAGTTTTGGACTTAAGCCTAAAATAAGTTATTTTTGTACTCAAGTCCTCCTATACAGAATTAATTTGGAAACATGAAAAAAGAAAATGCAGCTCAAACTTTGCACTGAAACAAGCAAGTAACTTGGTCACGTGTTAAGAAAGGCACCGGGGAAAAGCCCTATGGCATGAGAAGAGTTACCCCAGCTCCTGGACCCGCTGCTGATATCTAATCCTATTACAAATAGTGCCTGGATCATTACCAAAACTGTTCTTGTGATATTTTCCATTTCAAGGCTGAAATGCCTGTGTGTGTTCCACAGCATCAGGCATGGCAGCCGAAAGCAAGGGCACGGCATCGGCGTGGCCAGGCAGACCAACAGCGGTAAAATAAGCTGAGCTTCTGGGACACCTTTACCAGGTATTTGGTCTTTTTAGTTTTATGTGCTCTTAGAAATATTCCCACACATTGCTCCAGCTGTACCAATTAAGAAATTTCTCACAGATGCCCTTTCACGGTAAATGTTTCGAGGAACGCTCAGATAACGGACCTGAAGGTATTTCAGGGAAGACGTGGCCACTTTTGGAAGGAGAGTTCTTAGCAGGGGAATTGGGAAGACGAAGGGAACCGCCCCAACGCATTTGCTGTGTGAATATCTTTTTTCAACACCGGTGTCACCCTGCAGCCACCGCCATGCCGTGCAGGCGCCCTCACACAAAATGGCCACCAAGCGGGAGGGCAGCGGCCATGCTGAGCCCCTCGCGCCAGCTGGCAGAGCCACCATTACCCGCTGGGCGAGGTCATGCGGCAGCACACAGAACAGTATTGCTGTGGTTCCTTCCCACCGACTAATTAGTGGCCAATCTGATACCTCAGAGAAAATTAGGACAATTCCTGCCTGACGCTGGTAAGTAGTCGAGTTATGAGAAAGCAACCATTCCTTTAAATACACTTTTCGTTCTCTTCTTGTTACAGACATTTTTTCATTCTGCTGTGATACAAGACCTTTTAACATTACTTTCTGTCTGCTAAGTTTCCTGTGTAAGAGGTACCATCCTAATATACTGTATTAATCCTTAAAGAGCATCAAACAAAGAAAGATAAAAATATTCAAATTTTGGATCTATTAGAATCCTCTTAAGAATTATTTTCTTGTTTTCCATTTCCTGTCAGAATTTGATTTTGCAGATGAAGCTGACATATGCAAACCCTGATCACATCTTGCTATTAGTTTTATATTTAGATTTATGAGTGTGATTTAGGTTTGGTTTGGGATTATCAGAACTTCAGCTGCTCATTTCTTTAACTCTGGGCTCTGAAAGGGAAGTGTATCTGAGGATAACACCACAATAGATCAATAAGAGCATTATATGTCATAACACATTTCTATTAAAGATAAAGCGCTTCCCATTTCTTCTGAAAAGTGGGCACCTATCTCCCAGAACAGTAAAAAGGAAAAGAAACAAAACTGTATATCCTAAACAAAATGCATACCAAAACTGACATGGAAAACAGAATTACACTAAAGATTTTTCAATTTGGATATCAAAGAACTAACACTGAAATCTTTCTATATGTCTTAAACAGGACTGCAGAAAAACTGCAGTGTAGCAGAAGAACACATTTTCTCAGAAAAGTCCATTATAAAACTTGGGAGTGTCCCATAAGAATCATGATTTATTTTGGTAATTCCCTCTGTGAACTTTGTCACAAGAACATATTATATCCATCCTTCACTTGCTGTAAAATGAAAAACGAGAATATGCTATCATATATATCGAAGTTATATTCAATGAATATTTGTATCAAAAAGCATTATTGTAGCCAAAAATGCATAAGAACATACCCAAGACAAGTTTTGCACATAGAGATTATATATTTTATTAGATGAACCTGTCTAATTTAAAAAGAAAAACAAAACAGACAAAGAAAAAAAGCCTGCAGGAGCACAAGCTCTTGTTCTGGACTGAAACAGAAGCAGCAAACATAAGTTTCCCATGAAACTAAGTTTCATTGCACTTCACAGTCTTCTCTCTTCCCACCCTCATGTCAAGCAGGTGATGCATTACCCCTCCCCATACTTGAGGGGATAAATTTATCAAATCTCTCCATTTTGCTGCTCAAGTACCAGCTACCTTTTCTGTCAGGTGGCCTACTTTACATACACCTAATTTGGCTTAAAGCAGCTTCCCTCCACTTCCACCAAGCTTTTAAGTTTGCTTCTACATCTTACCCAAAGAAGGCCACGTGTGCTCAGAATTTTGCTTTATTCAGCGTGCAGACCTCAGCTTGCCAGCATCTGTTAGTACACTCCATCTGCAGGAACTGTGTCCCGGGTCACTGCCATCCTGCTTGATGTGATAACACAGAATAATCCAAATGACTAAGAACCAGAGGGGAAGTTTTATTGCAGCAGCACAACAATGATAGGAACTGTTCAAGCATTAGTGTAATGATGCTAATAGCCTTGTGTCACTGGCACAGGAGAAAATAAACACTTTCACAGTAAGAAATAATTTCTTAAGGGAAAATGGTAAGCCTGCAAACAAAATATGAGTGAATTCTGTATGACACAGTATTTTTAGACTGGATAAATTCAGGGCGGGGGGGACGGTCATTTTTGTTAGTAGCCAAATATTTTCCAAGAGCGGTTCAACACTAGACTGGAAAGTTATTTTTAAAAGTTTTATTTCACTCTCCAAATAAGCAGTGTGGACTCCAGAACTCTGAGAGAGCATGCAAATAAACAGCCATACTCAAACATCCCCGAATGGACCACCTAGGTTTTGAGCAACATCACCAAGATGAGGAAGGGCACAACATGTGCTTGCTGTTCCTGTGTCCCATCGGGCATACAGGGACGAGGTCTGGATCAGCCCTGTGGACCCAGGGCACTGGGCAAGGTAGGTGAGCTGGCAGTAGGGTATTTTAATTAACAAAGTGTTACACCCTGAAGCTAGTGGAAAGAGAAAGTTTTGTCTGTCTTTAACTAATGACATTGCCGCTCCACCCTTTCCATGATGTAACATGATATAATGTTATCTATGATATAACCCAGACTTAATAAAGAGAAAAAAGGTAAGGAAAAAGGCAGGGTGAAAAAACGTTAATTTTAATCTGGAAATTTTCCAAACATGAGATTAAAAAGATGAAGAAAAATCCCTCCATTTTTAGAAGTCACAATGCAGCACTGCTGCATGAAAAAGGCCTGAAGAAAGTGGCCTTCATTTGTGTTACTGTCCTCTTCACATTACACAGCTCATCAACTCTGTTGTCACAGCATTTTCAGGCAATTGATTACCTGGTTAGGAAACACAACTTAATGAGTCATGAGCAGCAGTGTTTGTTGTGAGTCGCACATGTTTGTTTAATCCAAATATCCACATGAGAAATTAAATGAAAAGCATCAGTAGCCATTTCAAACTAGCCGAACGTCAGAGAAAAGTAAATAGCTTTATATATGTAACACTACACACTGGCACCAAACCCTCCTCCTGTGTGAAAACCAAAAGGCAAACAAGGAGCAAGTGAATGCTTGTGCCCATAAAGGCTGCGTACATCATCAGCAACAGCTAGCCGTGAAATTGAAAGCAAATATTTGCTCTGCTTAAAAAATGCTCAGATTGTAATAATTGCATAATGCTGTAAGCTTCGAGAGCTTCTTGATCGTTTATGGATGCTGCTTTTCTGCTTGCTGAATATTTACTGTGAGTGGGGTGAGGTTCCCAGCAATTTGCTATCAGCCACTTCCCTGGTTAAGCCCATAATATTTTCAAACAGAATTACGCAAGTGAAACAAGTTCTGATATACCATACTTCTGATTTCCTACTTCCCTGTAGCACAGGCTGCTGGTTTTGTGTTTTTCTCACAGGAGGCAGTGGGCATGACCCAAAGTCTGATTGCCCTTTCATTTAAGATCCTGACTTGGGTTTCTTAAAACCACAATCAAAATCTCGACAATTCCTATGCCAACCATGCTCCCAGCATCAGGTGGTGTCATGGTTTGAGCCCAGCAGGCAACTGAGCACCATGCAGCCACTCACTCACCCCTTCCCCCTCAGGAATGTGAAGAAGAAAATAAATCAAAAGGCTCAGGAATCAAGGTAAGGACAGGGAAGGATGACTGACCCATTACAGTCATGGGCAAAAGCAGACTCATTATGGGAAGAAAAAAGAACATAAATTTAATTCAGACACTAACAACAAAAACTAACAGGCAGAGTCAGACAGTGAGAAGAAATACCACATCTTAAAAACACCTTCCCCCCACCCCTCCCTTCTTCCCGGGCTCAGCTTTGCTCCTGATGTCTCTACCTCCTTCCTCCCAGCAGCACAGGGGGGCAACGAATGCGCAGTGCAGTCAGACCCAACGCTTCTTCCTCCTTGGAGGGGGAGGAATTCCTTGCATTATTGCCCTGCTCCAGCATGGTTCCCCTCTCAGAGAAGACAGTGCTCCACAAACTTTCTCTGACATAAGTCCCTCCCATGGGCTGCAGTCGTTCCTGTGCTGCTCCGAGGTGGGACACCCCCACGTGTTGCAGTCCTCGCAGTGCCAAACTACAACAGTGGGAGCTTCTACTTCCCACAGAGTCTTGGCCTTCCTCGAGCACAATCACCTACTCTGATGTGGGCTCCTCCACAAGCTGCAGCTGGGTCTCTGCTCCACCATGGACCTCCATGGATGACAGGGGTATGGCCCTGCCCTCTCATCACAGGCTGCAGGTGTGATCCAGCAGCACCACCCCCCACCTCCCTTCCTCCTTTCTTCCACTAACCCCCGTGTTTGCATAGATCTCCTCACAATTCCTCCTCACAACTCCAACTCCTCCTCCCAGGTCCCCCCTTAAATACGTTATCACAGAGGTGCAGCCACCATCACTAATTGGCTCAGCCTTGGCCAGAAGTGGGTCCAACTTGGAGCCGGGGGAGCTTCGAGAAGCTTCTCACGGGGGCCACCTCTGTAGCTCCCTCCCCCGCTACCAAAAACCCCGCTGCTCACACAAAGCCAGCAGAGGTAGTCTGGGGGGTGTTGTGTGCCTGGGTTTGTCCTGTCTCAGCCAAGTGGAGAGGACAGGAGTCTGTGCCTGAGCTCAGTTACTTTCTGGCTGTCGATGCCAGTGGATCTGTCACCCAATGACCAGGTTTTTCACACCTCTCATATTTGCACTAAACCACAAATTTTAGTGCAAAAAACAAAAAGCACAAAACCCAAGAGAAATTGCAGAACTGTTTCATTTGCCTGGGACATGGGCATAAATGTGGTTTTATAATCCAGAGAGCCACGTAGCTCTTGTAAGGCTGTGCTTCCCGGCACAGGGCACAGGGCAAGCTCCAGTGTCCCTCCAGGCTGTCATATAAAGTGTCCTTTCTCAGTCTTACCGGAGGTTTGCATCACCTGATCCTTCCCCTGTATTTTCAGGCAGCCCTCACTGAGCCTGGCAGCACTGTGACCCTGCTCTGGTCTCCATCCCCCTGATCCTGCCCCTGCCACCTCCAGCACTGGTGTGCCCCCACTGAGGCTGCCTGGGTCCCAGAGAGGGATGTGTTTTGCTGACGGGAAACAGCAGCACGGTGGGAACTCTTGATCAACCAGCCTGAGGAGGAGACAAGAAGAAGGAAGAAAAAGTCCCTTGTCCAGCAGTGGGAAGTCGGGTCCCAGACAAGTTCTTGTAGACAACTCATGTGGGTTAAAAATGCTAGTGCAGACTTCGGGGCAGCAAAGCAGCCTGTGCACCACCTGCCTGTTTCTGCCTCTCCACTGGCCCTTCTGGGAACTGATCCGAGCTCAAGGCTTGGGAGGGTGTTGTTCTTAACCAGATCACGTGCCCCAGCCTGGCTCAAAACAAAAGAGACATCTGTGCAACCACAACCTGTGATGGAGGCGTGGTCCTCCCAGGCTGCTCCTTTCCCCTGGACCCTTGTAACTTATAAGCAATTATTTGCATCATTACATCCCAGAGTCCCCATTAGGGACCAAATTTGGGGAAGTATTTCAGCCCAGGCTATATTTTATGTACCTGTCTGTCTTCATTGACATCAACAAGTTTCCAGTCATCCCTAACAGTGCCTGAAATTGCCAGACATGACTTCCCGCAGCCCCCGCACAAAAGGAGTGAATCAGGATGAAACAAGGAGCAAAACCGGGACCACAAGTCTTTCTGAAAACAGCATTTCTGGATGACAGTCTTTTAGAAAGCATCCACAACCCGAACCAGGTAGAATTTATGATCAGCATGAATATTTAAGTTACAAAATGCACTTACTCCTTTCTTTTACAACTACATTAGGCCATGATGGTAATAGTAAAAAAATACTGGTTCAGGCAGCTTCATGTATGCTGTGCCATAACATTTCCAATGAAACTTCAGTACTTGAGTGCACAAAATTTGCAGGACCAGGCTATGATGTGCTGCCAAGGAAAGGCTTTAGGAAGACAGCATTTTCTAATGGCTATTTTGGACTAAAAATACTCTAACAAACTACAGTCAAGTTCATGCATCAAATACAAGTTCTAAACCCATTTGCAGGGTTTTTTAAAATTTATTTATTATAAGAGCTACAGTAGACATCTGCTAACATATAATACACACTATATATGTCTGTAAATTTTAGCTATAAAATAGTAATATATATGAATTTATATATACTACATGCTGTAATATATCTTCTGCCTTCTGGTTACCCAGAGCTTTATATACCAAATCTACTGGTAAAGTATGTAATGCACTATGATCTTCTAAGAATATTTTCTACTATCCTTTACCTCAGGATACTTTCTTTTAAACTAACTTTTAGACTTTTACATGGATCTTAGAAGTTTTATTGTACTTCCTCTGACACAGCTTTGTTAAAATGTTACCCGTTTTCTTCATCTTCTGACTAAGCAATGTGAAACAGATAGAAAAACAGGAGGGGCTTGTGGATGAGGTAAAGCAGTGGGAATCAAAACTACGGAATCCCTTTTCCAGTGTGACGATCCTCTATCAATGTTTGACTTGTGTATGTTCCACTGATAATCATTATCTAGTCTGCTGTAAGAATGTACACAATTAGTTGTATGCATTTCTAAGTGAACAGCATCTTCTGCTAACCCCTGTTTACCAGAAGAGGCTGTAGGTCGAATGCAGGTGGTGTTCACTCGGATGTTCAATGTCTGGTCACACTAAGCATCGCAGATAGGATGCTATAGGGATGTAAACCCACAATTCTGCAACACATTTTACGTGGGCAGATATACAGCTGGTGGAAGTCAATAAAAGAGATGCTGGTGGAGAGCAGGTTCATCTTTCCATCTCCAAAGATGTCTGGCATGAAGGTAGACCCACCCCTGTAAAGGCATATACTGATAATTAAGGCAGACACATAAAGTCTGTTAAGATGTCTTTTATCTTGTAATACTGTGCTCCTATCATTAATATGACCACACAGAACTTTCTGGTTATTGTACAAAGACAGGGGAGCTGCTCTGGGAAGGAAAACTTTCAGGTTCTGTATCCAACTGGAGGCTATGAGCAGTCTCATTTTGTACCCAAAATCTATAGCACCAGGACCTGCATGGAAGACTCTTCCATCCTAAAGAAATGCAAAGAAAGGTCTTTTGCTTGTAGAGGCCCCTCAAGGATATTAAAGGAAAGAGCAGCTAGTCTTGAACTAGCTAGTCTTGCTCTACAATTTGATGGGAATCCTAAATAAAAACACATATTCCCTCATTTTTCCTCCAAGTTTTCAATCAGCAGTGGGACTAATAATATTTGCCCCTTGCAGCAAAATACTAGGAGATTCTGAGATGAAAAAAAACTATGTAAGTTCAAAGTGCTTATCATAATCAATACTTCTACAATATGATAGACTCCTCACTTCAAGTGCACTTAAAAAATATATATATATATATACTCCAAAGATAATTTCCCAGAGACTATCCTTAAAATCAGAGGATTCAGATATAGAGTACTTAACTAGATTGCAGGAATGCGTGCCATTTCTAGTCCTGTAATTAGGCAATAGAGCAGATCTAATCATTTCATTACTGTAATGACAGCTGCTATATGAAGCCCCAAACCAGAGAAAGAAATCGGTTACCGTACAGGTACCTCGGAATGTTTTTAAGCACAACTGCTAGTAGAGCTGTATACTTCGATATTTTTGTCTGCCATTTGCCTTTTTTTTCCTTATTTGCAGCTTGAGCTCATTAGCAGGTCAAGGAGGTGCAACTGGCGTTGACCAGCTCCGTGCTGCAAGGGGGGCCCGGGGGAAGCAGCCACACCAGTAGTGCTGGAGACTTCCCTGTCTCAAGCAGATCAGGAAGTTTTGCTGTATTTATAACATGAAGTTTCAGTTAGCTTAATTTTATCGGTTTAATGTTTTTTCTACAGAACTTGACTCCACCATAAACACATTATTAAATGCATGCACATTTAATAACCACTGAACAAGCACACACAGAGCATTGCTTTGGCCTACAGCACTGCCACAGTCTCTGGGGAAGGACTTTCACAGAATACACGATACCCGAAGCCTTGTAAATTATGGATTAAATTTTTCTTTCACTGATTTCATTTAGGTTTAATGAAAACAGGATTTGTTTGCAATTTAAAGAATTGCAAAAGCTAATGTAAATACCAGAGGAACAATGGGATGGGTACTGGGCACCACATGAGGCACTTGCCTGGTCTTATAGATGTGTTAACAGCCTCAGCTTTTAAATAAGCTTACTATTTCTGCTGTATTTCAGCCATATTTCCTGACATGCCCTTGGGCACGTCACTAACTTTGTTTTGGTTTGTTCTTTTCAAAAATATTAACTATAAAAATGTTTTCAAATTACTTAATTTTAACCTAGTCCTCTACTCTTTACGATGAGTTTCTTGAGTGTAAAGCTAATTTGTATTGGTTGGTTGTTTCCTGTGGTAATTTAAAGAGTTCGTCATTTTACTACTATCTTGAAAAGCTTATGTCATCTTATTTGATAGGAATTGTCAAAAATAATAATTTGCCCTTTTTTTTCTCAACTTCACTCATTTTATGATGTTTCCTGGTCTCACAACTTTCTCTGAGACATGTTATTGTTGGATTACAATAAGGTCAATGTGCAACAGGGATACTTACAGGCTAGCATCTAATTTCATATATAGTCAGATAAATGAGCACTCTGATTTCTAGAGACAGTGAGTTCCCTCAATTCCCATAGATTTAAGCAAGAGCAAGAGATGTTCAGCAACTTCAGAAGCTTCTAATTAGTGATATGGATTTAGATATATAATATTTGGCATCCAAATTCTGAATTAAACTTTCAAATTCTTTTATTTTCTTTTATATATGTATCTTTTAATCTCTCCTTTTTTAACAAAGGAGAATTCAATTACTGGGCTATGCACTATCAGGCCAGTCCTGGATTAAAGAAATTATCTTTAGTATGATTTAATTCACAATAGTTATCAATTATTTAATGTTTCTGGATGCATTACATCTTCCATAGCCATGCCTTATTCTGGCACTAGGAGTTACAAGTTGACAGGACCATTACTGGCAACCTGACATAAGAGGTATTATCGCTCAATACACTGAGCAAGCCTTTAAAGTTATTCTATACAAATGGAATGGCAAAAAAATATCCTTTTCTGGGGGGGAGAGAGGATCTCCTCTTTGTGCTGTGAACTGACAAAGTCTGAATCTACTCATTTCAGAAAGATCAAAGTTTTATGGTCTACTCAGACCATGTAAATTTGTCTATAACACTATAAATTGACAGTAAAAAGCAACACCCTAAAAGTGATTAAACAAAAGAACATTTTGTTACACATACTTTTAAAGTATCATACCTGCAAATCCCTTTGTTTTAGTCACTAATATTTCCTTAGCCTCGTGCAAGAAGTTTGAAACCTTTCAGAGCAGGTGATCAAAAGGTAAGGAGAAAAAGCACAACTGCCTGGTTCATTGCATTAAATCCTGAATCTAAAGAGGAAGAGCAGAGGAGAACTCCTTCTATAAAACCAGGATTAGTCATTGTAGCTGCATACCACACTTTGGCCAGGAAACTAACAAACGATAACATCTCATGATCACAGAGTCGCAGACATGCATGCAAGACTTTGCAGCCCTCGAAAACTGATTGTCTCAACATGCAGAGTTGGAGGCGGCTGAACACATGTTTAAACACAGTTGATGCTATCAGTGTTCACAAAATGTGTGACAAGTGTGGGCAGTTCTTTTCAGAGTATCGTGCAAGACCAGTCATGTACAGACCGTGCATTATGCATCGTAGTCAATGATGTTTTTCCTTGCTCAGCTGCTAGGCTTTCCTTCTCAGCTAATGTCACAGAATCAACGTCAGGACCCTGCTAGCAACAGGGTAGTAGAAACTACCTGTTTACCTGCAGTAAGATGGCAGTAGATTTCCAAGAAACCTTTATTTTTGTCTGATAGCAAATCCTGGCATCGCAGACTAGAGAAACCATACATATTTGTTGATAATTTTAATTTATTTCTAAGAAGAAATTTGCACCAGGCAGCTTAAGAGCTTGCTGTACCACCATGGAAGAGTTCATCCACCTCAGTGGGTCCCATGTGGACTTGAAAGACCCACAGCCCGAGTAGGTAACAGGACTTTATTCCTCCTTGCAGCACATCTGTAACACTTTCTGAGCCCACAGTCTCTGTGAAGCCTTGGTGGGAAGAGGATCTCACTGTCTAACTACTTCTTAAAAGAGGACCAGTACTGCCCCCTCCTGTGAGCAGTCCTGTAGCTTAAATGCTGCCTTATCAAACCTGTACTTGTGGGCTCTCTGCAGCAAATGGACCCAGTCTTCTTTCCAAAAAACAAAATCAAACAAAAAAAGTTCCAAAAGTCTGTGTGCATTTTAGTTCAACTAGAACAAGATTTAGGTGTAGTACTGAGGTGCAAAAATAGCCACTGCCTACACTCTGTGCTTCCTCATCACTCTTGGCCATTCCTGAAGGCCAGTCAGAGACTTCGAGGATGTTCAAGGTCACTTTCTGGCAGCAAGCAGCTTCTCTGCAAAACAGAGGATTTTTTCTTCTTCAGCTGCCTTTCCACTTCTGATCTGTTCTCTTTTATTTGCCTCTCTTTCGCACAAGCACTAACACGTAAGTTCAAACATGCCAGTGACGGATGTACTAAAATAGAGGTGAAGAGAACTCTGTAAGCACCTCCAGCTCCTCCTGCCAGGCTTGTCACGTCAGCCATGAATCCCCTCGCCCCGAGCACAGCTACCTCCAACACCAGCATCTGCATTCCCCTGGGCTGTAGCCATATATTTGCCCAAGGGTAAAATATTTGAACGGGTAATCATCCAAATTTAATGACCCTCTGTCATCAGCTTTGTGCCAAGTGCAAGAATTGTGCTTGGAATCTCTTGTAGGCTTCACTGCAATTTGGAAGCAAAAGACAACAAAGAAGCCAACCAAGCCCCACCTTCAATAAAAAGCACCCCAAATCAAACAACATTTAAAAACTGTGCATGGAGGAGCTTGCCAAATTGTCACACATGTGATAATTTAGTCAACTGAATAAGTATTTGGTGTCTTTTGATTTAAGCTCACTTTTATTATGTAGGAATATTATTTGTTGCATACCTGCAGTTCCCATTAGACAGTTTAAGTTAGTCAATAAGCATAAATTTTTGAAGGACAGTTCAGAAGGGAATTTTCCAGACTCTGGAAGCACATTGCACTTCAGAGTGTAGTTCTGAAAATGAACGTGGCTGCTGGTGCATTTTAGGGAGCTGAAATATAATCAAAAGAACATTTGGAAGTTGCAGGTCTGAACAAAAGAAGGATGGGAATGGTGTTATCACAGACAGAAAAATGTTCAGGGCTATTTAAGAGGAAAGAGAACAGGATCCATTCTGACTAGATAAAAGTGCATTGAAAAGCATCCAAGATGAGAACTGCCAGTTCTAGATGGACAAGAGAAAGAAAAATGATGGGCCTGAAATATAAAAGCAAATTCCTGTATCTTTGGATTCCAATATCTGAAACCAGGTAGAGGAATGAAATTATAAGTGAAAAGCATAAATAGAAAGGTCCAGGAGGAGTGAATGAGGTCAATAAGCAGTGAATGTCATGAAAACCTATTGAAAAAAAAACTTACAAGAAATCATAAAAGCTAGAATTAGAAGATGCTGGTCACAAGCATCAAGGTTTCACAGCATATCAAGGTAAACAGAACCAACAGTGCCAAAAATCAGAAAGATATTGAGAGGGAGAGTAGTGAAATTTGAAATATTAAAAGTGCAAAGTAAAATATTTTTCATTTCTGAGAAGTACTATTAGTTTTGTGGAGCTGTTAAGATACGATAAAAAGATTTTTTTTTCCCAAATTCTGTGAAAAATAATTACCTTGGTTCTAAGAATATTCATGACAAGGTGAGAATCAAACTATCTCTCAGGTTAGGAAACACCCGTCTTTACAGGTATAAAATGAATGGTGATAACAGAAAGCATCATATCAACGACTGTTCGCCTGATACTCAGCCTGATACACATTTAGTTTTAAAGAAACAAAGTAGAGTTTCTTCTTATTCCCTCCAACAGTATCATCTGACCACAGTCTTTGCATAATACACATTTTCATTTAGTAAGTTAGAGGGGAGGTTGATTGTCAGTTTAGGAGAAATAAGTCTAATTGAGCAAGAGTGAATTGCAAATACTTTCTTCTCAGCTTTTGGGCACAGTGCTTTGCCCATAGGCCTGGATGGGGAGTCAAGCCCCTGACTTGGAATCCAACCCCACATCCTTTGACAACCTGAAATTTTTGTAGGGCTACACAGGGTGCTGCTGTGAACGTCAGAGAGGTTTATTCACATGAGGAAGTGTTGAAAGAGCCCTTGTTTTAACGACCTTGGGCAGCTAGTTCTTCCTCTGCCTTCACCCTCACTACTGGGATGATACGGCTCTCGTCATAGTGGGGTGCGATGGGTGCTCATTAAGTTACTGTTTGCACAGTGCTTCACATTCAAAGAACTACCCTAGTGAAAAAAAAAAAAAAAAAAAAAGCAATACAAGCACCAAAATGGGAATCCAACTTGTACATGCAAAGATAGTAATTTGAAAACCACAGTTCTTCGTGTGTGTCATCTGTCTTTTCGGCCTGACATTTGGGAGACACGGTAAGGGAACTTCCAGAGCAAACACCTCAAGAAGCTGCTGGCAGAGTTACCGTGAGAGCTTCCCAGACCCCCCTCCGCAGACGGCCAGGCAAGCTGCCCCCCAAAGCCCCACGCTCCAGTGTCCCTTCCCTCTTTGCCTCGTGGCATCCCATGCAAGTCATACACTGCATGGGGTGAAACCAAAGATTGTGGCCTCAAATCCACAGCTGCAATATCATCTTCCTTCAGGTCTGTTCCTAAAAAGTTTTTTTTCCAAGCCAAAAAGCTCCATACAATGCTTTCTAGAGATTAGTATGGAAGTAACAAGCTACAGCAAATCATCTGTGCATTAAATTCCCCTTTATCTGTGAAAAGCGTGTCTTGCCCCAGTTGGAAACGCTCTGACCTCTCGCACAAATGGCAGCATTTTCAGCATATACATTTTGCATGATGAAACAGGAAATTGGGTAACATGATGATGCCAGATCTTCTGTGGCCATTTCAGGGAAAACGCCACAAAAATCCAGCCTGCCTGCCAGGAGGGCTTCTCCTGTGGGCCGGCAGTAGCGCAAAAAGAGAGAGGGAAAAAAAAATATATATATATTTGTTGTTGTAAAAAGAGTTAAAAAATTTAAAAAAAAAGAAAAAAAAAAAAAAGAACAAAAAAAAAAAAAGTGCTGAACGTACGCGCGGCCGGGGAGCGGGGGGGTGCCGGGGAGCCCCGCGGGTGCCCTGCCCGGGGCCACGTGTGACCGGGCGGCCCCGGGGGGGGCGGTGGGGGGCGGGGGGCGGCTCCGCGGGGGCTCCGCGCCCCGCAGCACCTGGTGGTGCGGCCCCGGCCCGGCGCGGGGGCGCGCCCGGCGCGCTCCCGCCCGCCCGCCCGCCCACCTCCACACGCACACACCCGCGGCGGGAGGAGGAGCGGCATCTTCCTCGCTGTCTTCGTTTCGCCAATTTAATTTCCCCCCCCGTCCTCGCCCCTTTTTCTTAATTTTTTTTTTTTGTTTAATTTTATTTTATTCTTAATACTGTAATTATCTGTCGGGGTGCTCCGGCCGGCTCCCACCGGAGGGGGTGGATTATTCCTCGGGGGATCCCCGCGGCTCCTCGGGAAGGTAGGCAGCAGCTGATGCAATCCGAAGTGTGTGTGTGTGGGGGGGGGGGTGTGGACAGGGGGACGCGGCTCCCCGCGCAGCCTTTGTCTCCGCGCCGCGGCCGCGCAGCCTGGGCCGGAGCCCGCCGCCTGCCGCGCTTTGTCTCCGCTCTGTGCGCAGCCGGCGGCCCCCCCCCCCCCCCCCAACTTCTTCCTTCCCCTCCCCCCCCCCCCCCTCGCCCCCGGGCGCTGCCGATTTCAAACCCTAAAAAATGCGCGCAGCGAGTCGGGGAGGGGAGAGGGGAGCGCAGCGGCATCGCTGCGGCGGGGTCGCGGGGCTGGAGGGGACGGGGGACGCACACGCACCCCCCCACACCCACGGAGCCGGCCATGCGGCATCTCCCGGCGGCTGCGGGGGGGCTGCTGTAGCGAGCCGCTGCGGCGTGCCTTTAAAAAAAATATATATATATATATATATTTTTTTTTTAAAGAATCACAAAAAGAAAAGCAGAAAAACAGCAGTACGCAGCTTTCGCTGGGAGCGCCAAAACCAATAATAATAATAATAATAATAAAAATAATAAAATTAGTTTCGGCATGGCCGGGCCGCGTGTGCCGCAGACCCGCAAGATGCGCGGCCGTGGGTTGAGCCCTGCCGTGCGGGGGAGCGCGGTTGCCTTTCTCTTCCACCCAGCGCTGCCACTGGGTCAGTGGAAGTTCTACGGCATTCCTAAAATGCGGGCTGGGCCCACGGCGCGCACGCGTGTGTGTGTGTGCGTGTGCGTGTGCGTGTGTGTGTGTGTGTGTGCGCGCCCGTAAATACATAGTAACAGCTAGGCTGCTGGCTTGTAATCAGCCAAGGAGAGAACAAAAAGGGGCAGGTTTGAACGCCTGGCTGTGCATTTGCTCACGTGTGTGTCCGTCCAGCTTGCTCTCACGGTTTGTTCTCTTGTTTTGCAGTTTGTAATGCAACCTGTAGCTAGGATGTGTCTCCCTGTGAGAGAGGAGACCTGTAAACCCATGCTTTGTTTAGGGGATGTTAGAAGGACTGAAATAAACCCCATGTTTGGCAGCTGGTTTTATGGAAAGCGAAGCTATAGTCTGCTTGTGCCACCAGCTGAACCCACCACATATCCTGTGGTTATTCAGTGTCCCACGGACTGCTGTGGGGCATTTCTACTAACCCCATAGTCCAGATGTGCTTTGTGGTGCTTCATTCACCTTTAGGTTTGATTGGGTTTTACACGTGCTCGAAAAGGCAAAATAACATGGACCAGCCATTATTCTAAAAGTAAAACATTAGAGAAAGATCCTTGTTAACTGATAAAATACATTCTGGAACTAAAAAAAAATAACCCGCATTCTGAGTCCAGCAGTCTTAGATCAGAAGTAAAAAGAGCTACAGGGTGAGAAATAAAGAGCATCCTTCCATCTAACTTTTACTTTATTTGCCACCAAAATACCAACTTTGTTTAAAAATCCTCTAAAAGGTAATTCCCTCTGTTGCTGTATCAGTAACTGCCCTTTTCAGGCTGGGAGCCCATGACGAAATTGCACTGAAATCAACCGGCAAAACCTGTCTGAAATCTAGGAATTGCCATATTGCTGGTGAGCAGAGGCCTTCTGCTGTGGCTTGGTGGAAATTCACTGACTAAAATGGGATCTGCTTCACTGTCGTACTGAATGACTCCTATTTGACTTTGCCTTTTCAGAAGTTGGTTATTTGGCAGTTTTGTTTTGGTTTTGGTTTTTTTTTTTTTTTTCTTTTTAAGAGGCACCGTAGAGAGAGCACTTCACTGAAGCACACTGCAGCATCCTCTGGCTTGTCACTTGAGACTATTTATGCTTTAGTTGGACCAACTGTGCTCTCCAGCCCCAGTGAGGACAGGAGACGTGTTGGCAGCGAGCACCATGTTCCACATACCCCTGTGCAGAGGATTATCCTCCGAGTTGTTCGAGGCTTTCTGCAGACTGCCACAGAACATGGAGGATCAATTGTCCTTCGTGTCCAAATCCTGCTTTTTACAAGGGTTTTAAAGGCTGAAGGGGGTGGCAGGCCTTTCTCAGCCTGTCTGCTTGCGGGCTGCTAATCCTGGGTCTCTGTCCTACACTTCCTCATGATTTTTCTGGTTTTGGGGTTTGTTTTTTACCAGGGGAAGAGTAATAGAGTAATAACTGAGCAGAAACGGGACTCTTCTTCCCATGCTCTCCCCTGTCTTTTTCACAGCTCACTCATTTCTGTAGAATCACGCTTGGCACATAGTGTGACAATAACCACTGCTTTAAAAATTTGTATTGTGAAGGCAGATGAGATGTTGTGGGAATATTTAAATGTTCTAAGCCCGAATTCAGTTTCCTTTCTGATAGCTATTTATTGCTTTGACCTTAATCCAACCCAAGAAGTTTGAGTGGCCACTCTTGGGAAAAATGGCAGCTTTTTTCATGTTGAAGTGTTTCTTGGCCCTTTTGCAGTTAACTCACTTAATATCTGTGTAAGCTTATCAGGTAAATAACACTCTGAGCCTCTTACAGTCATGAAAACTGAAACAAAGAAATTACTTGTAAATTGGGGCAGAAAGAAAAGAGAGTTACATATGAACTTATGCAAAGGGTTCTTCTCTAGTACAAAAATTACTTTAAATAAGAATTTCAGAGCTGCTTTAGCCCTTACAAATACATCTGGATAGGCTATTTTGTTGCTGTAACCCATAAAGCCCGCCTCGAACAGCGCTTCCACTTTCTGTGGAAGACAAGAGTTCGTTTATTTGTGGTCGTGCGTTCTGGGATCTCTTCAGCAAAACCAGGACTGTTGAGGGGATTTCACAGAGAAATATAATTAGGAAAAAATGTGACTATATTCCTCTGCCAAATGCCTTCCCTAAATTGGCTGGGAAGGGCTCAAAACAAAAATGTACTTAAAACCATTTTCCTTTATGGCTCATCTTTAAGTGTTTTGCCTAAAGTAATGAATCACTGGGTGAATCAGACTGGGATTTTATGATTTCTTATTTGCCTGCCTTTGATCAGCTGAGTAGCCTGTCGAGACTTAATCTGGGACTGTCTTCCCTTTCCTTATGGCAGCATGGAAGGGCAGAGTGGAGAGCGATGGGGCAGAGCAGGACCGTTTTCCTGTTGAAGCACAAGGTCACGCAGTACCGAGAGAGAGGTTGAGAATCCACATTTGTGCTCATTGCTTCTCTTTTACAGCATCCTTCTCAGAGCTTCCTTCTCAAGTCTTCTGCCACTTGTTTGTTTCCCCCCGGCCTTATATTTTAACTGTTTCCATCCCTCGCACCATGGGGGCTGTGTGAGAGAGAAGGAGCCTGGAAATTAAAGGTGATGGCTTGCAGCCGCCAAGCAAACAGCTGCAGCAGCTGGAAGGCCTTCTGGCTGCCACACTGCCCTCGGCCTGGCAGCGTTGTCGGTGGGCAGGACGGGTGTGTGCTGGCACCTTGGTGGTTTTCTGTGGCACCCTCGAGCCCACTGGTGGGGCCAGGGTGAACCCCCTTCCTTCCGCTGCTCCCCCGGCTGCAGCCTGCTGCAGAGGGGCAGTACCGAGGAGCTGGAGGCAATGACATTTCAGGCACTGCAGATGTTTGCTCTGTGGATGTGAGTCAGTCTTTAATTTCCAAGCTCTTTGTTATCTTGGTGGCTTTTCTCTAATCTCTCCATTTTGTCCTTCCTGTAGACGAGGAGTACATCAAGAGCTTTGTGTTCCACATGTCAGGTGTCACTAATGCTGAACAAAAAGGAGATAGTTGCTTCCCCGCCTCCCAACGTGATACTGTTACGTATAAAGCCTATTATAGCTTTTTGTCATTTAAGTGAATAGTCCGTACACAGAGTTGCAGGCTCAGTGTTTCATTATTTATATCCATGGTGTCTTACTGGTCATATTGCTCTTCTTTGAAAGAACTTTGAAAAGTATGAGCAAAGAAAGACGTATCACCTCTCAGGCTTCACAGGAATAAAAACAGCTTGTGTGAAACTCAAGCACTGGATTCTGATGACTTGTAATGGACCAAGAGGAGTTCTTGGCAAAACTCCCTTTGAGAAGAAAGTTGAGTCATATTTCAGCTTTTAAGCAAATTATCTTGAATTCCATAGTTAAAATTGCTTATCGTGTCTTGGATATTTGCCATCCCTGAGACGTTTTGACTGCGGGAAGTGTGCAGTGAATGAAGTGTCTGGTGAGTGTGCAAGGGCACGTGACAAAAACCATACCCAGAGGCAGGCGAGATGGTGTCCAGCCTGACCATGTACCCAAATTCCTCTCATGTACTGGGTCAGCTTTTGGGCAGCCGTGTGTCTTTAAGATGGCACTTTTTGAATGATGTCATTTACAGGATATGAAAAAAAAAAAGGCCTGTGAATTAAGCCATCACCATTACCACCAGGAGCGGTGATATTACTGTTATAAACTCAACTTCTAGTGAAGTGTTTTCTCAGATTACACCTCTTCCAGGTACTACCCAGAAATTAGGTTGTCTGTATTGCCATATTTTTTTTTTCAAATACAAACTTTTTGAGCCCATTACTGCTGGTGTGGAATTTCAACAGTTCAGAATACTGGAGTTGTAGGGATTTTTTGTTTTGTTTTGTTTTGTTTTGTTTTGTTTTTGAAGGCAATGGAGAAAATTACCCCAGTTCTTGGAATGTGTTTTAATGGCTTATGAAGGTCTCAGTGTCCTTGAGAAAAATAAACTAATTTTATCTTTTTGTGTCATCTCACAGTCCTCCTTCTGAAGTCTGTGACCAGTGGTAATCTTTCCCATACTCTGCAAGGAGCACACGATGAATAAATTATCCATAATGGGTTTTACAAGTCATGTCATGGGATATTTAAAGGGAAAGCCAAGCTCCTAGGCCAGAGCAGTGCTTTTTCTACTAAATGGAGGGGCTGGATCAGCTACCAAACACAGAACTTTGAGGTTCCTTTGAAAGAAGGGTCATTAGCCCTTTCCTGGTTTTCTCTCGGGGTGACTTCTGCTTCAAGAAGGAGTGTTTGCCTATCTGAGTAGAAAAGTTTGAAGTAAGAGCAAAATTCTTATTTCTTATTGTTGATTTATTATATGTGTGTCTGGAGAGAGAGGTTTGATGGCAAGTCTCTGGAAGTTTTCTTTTTGGGAGGTTTAAGGCTGGGCAGAGCAGTAGGCACAGTGAGTGGAAGTGATTGGGATTGTTACAATCACTCTTCAGATTATTATTTACAGCCTTTCAATGTGAGTTAGGAGTAAAGCTCAGTCTAGGAACTTTTGCCAACATGTCGTTTTTATTTGCATTTATTTCATTACATTTCTTGAATGAAAAGGCCTTTAAAGTACAAATATTACCATGCTGCTTCCAATATAGGTCAGCATCAACATATGGTGAATTTTATTAGTTGAAGCAATTTTTTTTCCTTCCCACAGCATTACTGGCACCTATACCTGAGGTAGTGACTTGCTTAGCTCAGATGTCCCAGTGTCAAAGCTCCCTTTGGGAGCACAGCTATTGCATTTGCAGGGAGTGGCTCAGCGTGGCTGCAAACCCCTCCCGTGGGCCAGGACGAATTGTCCTCTGGCAGCGCCAGGCTCCTCTGTGGTGGCCAGGTGACAAGCTTGGAGCAGGCACCCAACTTGTAGGAAATAAAGCTGGTTGACGTGAGCCCTACCCTTTGGGATTATAGATTTTATTTAGATTCCATGATTTGTTGCATCCATGAACCTGAAATTTAAAATAGATGATTTGGGGGTGAAATACGTGTGGCCACCACTGACTGTGGAGGGTGCCTAGAATGATTGGCAATGACAAAGGGTTTGCTTGGTATGTATCTAAGGTAAAGTTATCTTTGAAAAAAAATTGCAGTTTGCATAGTGTTTTTTTCCAGGTATCACACTTCTGTCACCCTTTCCTTCTGAATCTGCAAGCGCTTCACAAAGTGAGTGTTACTGTCGCTATTATCATCTTAATTTTACAGATGGAGGTGCTAAGGATGAGGTGGTTATCCTTTGCCAAAGATTTGCAATGAGTTCATGCTGTGACAGTGAAAGTTTTGGTCCCCAGCCCTACCACTCTCCCTTCACCCTCCTTATGTTTTGGCACTGAGATCAGGTTTTCTTATACTTCGAAGTGTAACGCATTATTTCACACAACAGTTTTTTTGTTTCAGGGCTTTGTTTGGTGGGTTTTGGGTTTTTTTAGTAAATCACTTAGCCTAGCAAGTACCTGAGGCATATTCAAAGATGTGCCTGGTGTCGTGCTGCTTCAGGAGCAACTCGTCTGCTTGAAACCTGGGATCTGCAGAAACGATTGCTGGTGCTTCAGCTGGCACCGCTTGCACTAAGGTTTTGGTGTGTCTTCATCCAATCAGTTTTCCATAGAATCAGAGTTTTGGTTAAAACAAAAAAGGGCTGTCACTTTTGCCCTGCAAAGATTCCTTCCAAATAAACCAGGGAGCCATTTTCCTGCCAGTCCGGCCTTGCAGCATTTCAGCTACAGAGGGGCAGAACGGTGAAGCAGGAGCTGCACGTCAGTGAGCTGTGAAGTCGGCTCTCCAGCACCCAGTTTACCTCACAGGAGTGCTAATTTCAGCACCTGCTTTTGAAACACTTAATGGGGAATTTATTAAGCACAGGTAAAGTCAAGGCAGTTCTGAAAATCCTCCTGGGGGACCATGATGCAAACGGTGCCCAAAGGGAAAGCTTCTCTGCTTGAATCTTAGACGAACATTTACACAGGTTTTATATGCCAGGGGATACAGATCTCGGTACAGAGGTTGGCAGGTCTATTAAGGAATTGTTTATTTGAGGAACTCCTGGTCACAAGAAGCCTCAGGATTCAGCGGGCTTGGTCCTTGCCACCTCAGCAGTCGCTGGCTCCTGTGGCTTTATCCTTTTATAAAGAGATCGTGCCTCTCTTTCAAAATAGGTAGACTATTTTATCCCTGCAGCCTCCGGGAAGACAGTTCCAGAATGTCACTGCTAAAAACCACCCTCTGCTTGCCAGTCTGCATTTATTTATCAGCAGGCTTAAACTTTTTTTTTTTTTTTTTTTTTAATTGTGCCAACATTTTAATACCTAACCAGTTGCTCCCCTGCTTTCTGTTGTAGAAATCTCTTCTGTAGAGGAAGAGTTGAAGAGGTTCCAGCTCACATCCCCCCAACACCATCTCACACCAGGTTGTACCAGGCCCTGTCTGCCACCATAGCCACATGCCTACTGGCTCCTTCACTAGAAAATAAAAGATCCTGTCCTACTGTAAGCCTTGAGGCTTGCCTTTAAACTCTGCACCCAAAATTTGGATAGTTTGGGCTCCTGAGGAAATGTTAAGAGCACATCTAAACTTTAAAACTGCGTTTCTGAGAAAGTATGTACAGGGAAAAAACCAACCCATTTGCAAATCCCTCCCCTCCCCCATGGTGGGGATCCTTTTTCAGTGTGGTAAAAACCAGAAGTATTAGGTCCTGTAAACTTAATTTGAAACAGGCAGATGTCATAACTGAACAATTGAACTCTGTCCTCCTGCCTTGACATGGTGTCCTGCAAGATTCAGGGATGTTCCTGCTTCTTCGGTTGCATGCGAGCAGTTTGATGGGTTTGTGGTAGCCCTGAGAATTTGAAAATATCCCTAAATTAATCTGGCATCTGAGCATTCACCACGTACCCCAGGGTGAATAGTTGTTTGGCAGTACTACCGGAACTTCATTCACAAAATGGGAATTGAGAATTGTGATGCGGGAGCTTGTTTTGTGAATAACATCCTGTTGCCTCAGCACTACGCTGGAGTTGTAGTTCTGCTGAGAGTGGTTGGACTCTGGAAAATATTGGTCTTTCAGTTGATTTGCATTGCTGATGAGGAAATAAGTCACTTTAGCAGACTTCTCTGATCTGTCTTTGATGTTATTCTTGGTGCTTTTATGCAACACATCTATCAGAGGAGAGATCACCTGATCTCTAGATAATAAATGCTTGACACAAGATATACATTACTCTTTCTTCCTATGATAAGTAAGCTTAGGGATTTGGTTTTGTCTGTTTCTGCCCCTGTTCAGAGTAAGTTTAGCCATACACAAAGCATCATCTGTACATCCTCTTTACCAAAAAAAAACATAATATGTTCAAATACCTGGAATACAGATATTAGTAGAACAGAGTACTGAGATAACTCTATCCCCCCTGTTCCATTCACTTAGCAACAGCATGGACATAATATATTTTATATTTTTAGGTAAGAATGGAGAATATACAGTAGATGGGCACCAAATACCAAAATGGGTCTGACTTAGACAAGCAAATAATTTTTATTCCTTAATTTATAGGTAGTTAATATTTTTTCTTGAAATGAATAGGATTGGTTTGCTCACTAGTTTATAAATACAAATACTGTTTTCAGCAGTTGGTTGCGGGACTGGGTAAATTTATAAGGTTAGTGAAGTTGATCTCATTAAGGCTTATAAGGTTACTACTGTTCTGCAATGCATTTAGGTTATAACCTGAGGTCCCTCTGACAATACAAAATTGGTTGGTAAGGACAGTCCTCCTTGTCCAGGTTTCACAGGTTTCTTCTGGTGATATTGCCTGCTGTCAGTGACATACGTCTTGGGGTTTTTTCTTGTGTTTTATTTAGGTTGCTGACACTGTGGCTGCAGTTTACTCACAAGATACCAACCAAACACTAATATTTGGAGAAACACTTGGATAGGTAAAGTTCCTCACCCAGGATGCCTTTCAAAGCTGGATTAGAACTGACTGAATTGCAGAATATGACTGTCCCTGAAGATGATAACATTAGCAATGATTCAAATGATTTCACAGAGGTGGAAAATGGCCAGATAAATAGGTGAGTACTTTTCCACTGACACTGCCTGTGGTAAGAAACACACTGTTTAAAAACAGCATTCTAATTTTCAGTATATATCTTGAATTATTCATTACCAAGTCATGCTCCATTTGAAGATGTAATTTGAATTTCATATGTGACATCTGTTGGGCATAGGCTGCAACAGCAGATAAAGCAAACAGAGTGGCAATTTATTCATCATTTTGAATTTTTCAAATTAGTCTAATAAAATGCACAAACATATAATGTAGCAAAAAGCCAACAGTTCGAAATGTCTGCTTGCACATGACAAAGAAGTAATAATAATTAATATAATTAGACCAACGGCATGATTTGGGGCAAATTTCTTTGTTGACCTTTTGATCTTTGATACGACAATTTTAACCTGCCTGGCCACCTCAGTGCATACAAGTTCTAAGGGATTTGTAGTCGGTGTGGTTAGCAGCAAATGTAGTCCCAGTCCACGTTCACAATTTAGCGAGATAATCCGAGCAGCGGCTGCTGCTCCCTGCTTCAGGGATGGCAAGAAGCTGGTAAAACAGAGACTTATACCTAACTCATGTCAAGTTTAAAAAAATGCACCTGTTTATCCATAATGGTGAAGATTAATGATCTTTTCCTATAAGCTGTATAGTCATTTCCGAAGAGTGGCCTGTTCCACTGGAGGGCAGTCCTTCAGGCCTTCCTACCAGCCTCCAGCAGGTGCTGAGCTGTCATGTTTACAGCAAAGACCTGCTGATGGGCCCCGTTTGGGTTTTGTGAGCTGTAACACAAGAAGCTGTTTTTCAAACAAACTCCACGTTCAAAGCCAAGTTGGAGCACGCCAGCCAGCCGGTGCCTGCATGGGGATCCAGCCCTGCCCAGCACTGGTGCTGCTGGGAAGCACATCACCCTGCTCCTTTACTGCTGGGTTGCCACCACCTGTGTTCATGGTCTTCGAAAACCTCTTCTCTTGCCCTTTCATCCTTTTGGCAGCAGCTTCTCTGCCTACCCAGAGAAACTCATTTTTTGTGTAAAAACAAAATTAAGAGCTGATTTTCTCCCAGGTGAGGGTAGAGTTGTGCGGCTCCCGGGGGCGTACAGGTGGACAGGGACCTTGGCGGTGGGCGCAGGAATAAGCACTCAGTGTTGGCCATCCCATGCCCGTAGCAAAACCAGCCAGCCGTACCCTGGGACGGAGCAGGGGGCCCCGGCTGGCAGCGTGGGCGAGCCCCCCCCCAGCAGAAGGGTGTCAGCCTGCCCCCCCGCAGCCTGCCCCGGGGGAAGTCCTGGGGCGGTCACCAGCTGTGCCGTGTAGCGGCGCGACCGCAGCACAGCTGCACTGATGAAGATTAGAGCCGGTCAGGAATTTTCTGATGCAACTGCTTTGATGGAAAGTGCCAAAACAAAATGCAAACCACTTCTGTTGAGAAAAAAAAAAAAAAAAAAAAAGAAAAAAAAAAAAAGAGGAAAAAAGGCAAGAGCAATGAAAAAAAAAAAACCCTCCAACTTAGCCAAAACAAAACAGTTCTAGTATGAACCTGCTTGCTTTCCTGCTGGCTTGCTCACTTCGTAAAGCGAAGAGCTCAGGGGCTGACAGTGGCAAATTTGCTCCCTGGAGCCTGCCGAGGATTTATAGCCTTGAGAGAAGGAGTGGCTGCACCGGGCTGGCTGCACCTCCCCAGTGCTTTGGCTGGTGCCACCAGTAACTGTTATGGGAAAAAACCCTGTTAGGGATTCATCTTTCAGTGAATGTTTATGGAGGGTGGGGAAGGAGCGTGCCATATGTGCCTGATCCTCTGCAGTCACAATGTG
This sequence comes from Tyto alba, assembly GCF_018691265.1. Classification (NCBI taxonomy): domain Eukaryota; kingdom Metazoa; phylum Chordata; class Aves; order Strigiformes; family Tytonidae; genus Tyto; species Tyto alba. The sequence goes on from NW_024881282.1 coordinate 56,413,167, forward strand.
CTTTGTGGAGTTAGGGCGTAGTAAGCGTGGCAAGGTCTGGGTTGGATCCAGGCTGCCTGCAAAGGGAAGAAGAAAAGAACGTCAGAAACCGGGAGGCAGAATTTCTGATTACTGTTCTGGCTCTTGGTGCAGATAAACATATTCCACAATTTCCCATTCCTTTCTGGATAATATTTTTCCTCTACAGAGCATCATTTGGTTGCAGGATGTAGATCATTATGGTTGTCTATTATCTCTCTGCTGGGGCGCTCACAAGACAACTACGTACTCGTGCATCCCGTGCACGAGTGTTTTGCACTATGTATCCCGGTATGTTCATGCTCCCCTCCACGTCTAAAACCAGAGTGTCAAGGCAGCTCGCGCTGACCACAGCTTCCAGCGCAGCAGCACGTTGGCACCGGCGCAGCCCCGTCGGCATCCCCTGGGGCCGAGGCTGGGGCTGAGCCCCCCGTGGCTGCTGCCCTGTGCAAGCACCTCCATGCTGGAGCCGGCGGGCGGACCCTCCTCTGGACCCAGTGCCAAACACATCCTGAAAGGATGTGATTATTTCCTTTCTATAACTATTTTGGCAAACGCCCTGTCTCCATGGAATAAGAGGTTAACGGGCGTACGGAAGAACAGATTTTGTGCTGCCTGGCACATGGTGCAAGGCCTTGTGGAACTCCAAAGTCCATCAAATTCAGTGGGACTTTTTCTGTTAATTTCACTTGAGCTTTAGATTAGATCTGTAATTTTCAACTAACTTTTTTTTTGTTATTTCAACATGTTTGATTTTGTACTCTCTGTTTAATTTTAAATATTTTTTTTCGTTCAGTGCATAATTTTTCAAACTCAATGTAAAGAAAAGTTTTTAAGGGTCTTTTGGAGAAGGTACACCAGTGAGAAGCTGATTCCAGTCCTGGTTGTAAACTCCAAATATTTATTGATCTTGGAAAATACTTATCTAGTTTTCTCTGGATTTCCAGCCTTTTCTGGGCCTGAATACGCATTTATATATGCAGTTGTATGTTAGGGAGGGGATGTTGTTTGGAAGGGACTGTATTGGCAGAGGTTTTTTTCTTTGTATGCAGATGTTGAATTTCTTCTGGGAATGTCAATAAAGAGACTCACATCAAATCGAGACATGGATTTAGTGACGTTAACCATGTATCCTGGCTATAAAACTTTGTCATCTCTGCACGTAACTGTAAACCATTGTTTAGATGATTTACTCCTTATCTGTAACTATGACAATGCTCTCAGGAAGCTGATGGCTGCATATCTGTCTTGGTTTGCAGCTGCTAGTAAGTTATCAGCACCCCTTGTTCTGTTAACAAGGTTGTTAGTATGTATACACAGATCTGGTCCAAGTTTCATAGTGTAAGTCAGACCAAGGTTTCTTCTGCATTTCTTGTTCCTGCTTGCCCTGGAAATCTTTGCCATTGCTCAAGTAAGCTCTCAGTTTAAGAAGCTGCCTAAGGATAAAGTTCTGTCATCTTGGCAAAACTAGCTTTCCCTAACAAATGTTTAAGGCATTGTCAAATATCACTTTAATTTAATTATGTTTAAACGTATCTGAGATGGCTAAATGGTTTTTGGCTAACTCTGCTTAGCCAAAATGGTTAGCTTGGGGATATTACCTTAATCAAACATTTCTCATTTAAGTCCTTTAATAAATTAAAATTTGGAAGCCGTAGTTAAACATGGTCCTTTTAGAGCCACTTTATCAATAGACGAAGTTTCTAGTTTGTGCTAGATCAAACCAGGAAAAGAATTAGATGAAGAAATTATTTCCAAGCCAACTGTGAGGCTTCACGCATTGCAAGGATGAACTGATTACTTTTTGTCCAGGAAATTTTACTAATGTATCTGAAAAGTTTTGTATAATCTGTTCATACTCAGCTGTGATGTAGCAAACGCAACAGGAAAGCAGAAACCTCTAAGAACAGGTTATGTCTTTTAATGATGAGTAAAGCATCTGAAATGAAGACAACAAACAGCACAAGTGGATTTCATGCTTGTCAGGGAGTCACAAAGCTTTGATGGCACAGACGGTCCTACTGCTCATTTCCACAGCACCTGTCACAGTGGCCTCTGGTCCTTGGGAGGGCTGGGAGGGGCTGGAGTAAACAGTCGTTTCACTTCATTCGTGTCATATTTATAAAGGTCAAATATACAACATTCTGTGACAATGAATAGCTCGTTTTCTAAGCACATCTATTAAGCAGAGCAGATGCATGTCACGGTTTAACTAGAAATTCCAGTATTCCAACATATGTTCCCTTTCATATGCTATAGGGGAAAAAAAACACCCTGAAATGAAAAAAGTGTTTATAGAAAGAAAAATCTTGGGAACATTTGTTTCTGTTGAATCCACTGGTTTACTCTCCCCCTACTTTTTTTTTTTTTTTTGTATTTACGTTCAGTAATACATTCCATTTATGGAAAACTTGGGCAGTCATACGGTGTGCCTGTGCCACCTACCGAGCGTGGTCCCGAGGCAACCTTCTCGTCTGTACTTGCAGGTTTAGGTTGCCTGCAATGGCAAATGCAGCACAGCCTCCAGATCAGGCAGACCCCACATCCCCTGCCACCGCATCGCTGCTGAGCTTTCTGGCAAGCCATCCTGAGGCTCAGAGGCAGGTGCTGGGAAGCACCGTCTAAAAAAGCTGGGCGCAATGCTAGGTACCTTGTGATTTGGGAGCCCAGTAGCCACATTTCTGTGTTTGACTTTGGACTCCCATACACATCACACGGCGTAAATGGAGAAAAATGTGCAGTGTGACCTGGTGAATTTGGGGTGATGAGAATCCTGGCTTGTAATAGGAGATGAGAGGCTGGACAACAAGCCTGGACCGTTTTAATGTAGGCCTAACTCAAAAGAAAGTACCTTAGATCAATTCATCAAATCAGACTAGTTTTCTTAAAGTACCATCCAGGAGGAAGTCATGCGTTTGTTGGCCACAGAAGATGCCAGTTCTGCAGAAGCTGTTTACTCTGTCAAAAGAATGCTAATGGAAAGTCTCCGTCCCTTTCTATGCAAGCAATATTACTCAAGTGTTGTCTTTATCATGTTTTGGTCCTTTAACAACAATTTTCATCCAACTTTAATACCAGGTGGCAATAATAATAGTATCTACAAATTTGTTATTTTTGTAATTATTAAGAGAGGACTGGCTGCAGAGCGATGAGGAGAAGTGGGGGGAGCAGACTAGTTACTTCTATCATAGCTCTGACAAAATCTAAACTGACACATGATCTCCATAAATGACAGAAGAAGGCAAATTCCACAGATGTTCCCAGCAGCACTTACAAATCCAAAAGAGACGAAACTCTTCTCTGTGCTGCTGCCTGTACAAATTGCCTGCGGGGTGTTTCAAGAGAGAGCTGGAATGCCTTTTTCAAACCATTCACACTCTGCTGCCTGCGTTCAAGAGATGAGCTTTAAACAGACATGAAAAAAAAGAAGCACATACTCTGAATCAGGTTGAGATTTTATTCCATGAGGATGAAATACCTACACGGTGAGGTTTGGAAAGTTAATTTTGGATCAGTCTATCTTAGAAGTGGTTGCTTTCCACTTCTTAAAACAGTGGGGGAGGTTCAGCCATCTATTCCTACTGTGTTAGGGCTGGTAAACCTGGCACAGTGTCTATATTTTACAGCAAATTAGTTGCTGAAGTTAGTTTAAAAAATATAGGAGAAGCCTATGGTCGGCTTTAATTGATATCAAGGAATTCAAAACAGTCCAGTGGGTAGGAGTCAAAGTTGCAACAAAACCAGTAAAAAATACTACATATATTTTGCCAGCTATGCCTGGATTTAAGGGATAAACTCAAAATGTGTATGTAGTACACAGAATGTTAAAGACACAGGGCCCAGTGCGTCAGCTGTGACAGCCAAATCAGCAGCATTACAACTGCATAATTTTGGCATACACTTAGAAGCTGTGCTAGCATGTATCGCTAGTAATAAGGCCACAACTGGTGTAGCAAGGGAAGTTTGATAGAGGTCTGTCTTTATGAGTTCATAGTTCTATTACCAACCTGAATACCACTGGATGTACTCAAATGATGCACAGTCTTGAGTCACAGTTTGAACTACATGTTCCCATCTGCGGGAAAGGACCAGCGGTGCTGCTCTTTGTGTTCAGCACATTGTTTGTTTTAATTTAAGAAGAGCCACCTTAATTTACCTCCAGCAATAAGGATCTCTGACACTTGTTGACAGCACCTGGTTAGGTATGTAACATGTACGATGGCTGATGCATTAGCCAGTGCAGCATAAGAACCATCCGTGGATTAACAAAGATGCCAGGGACTTAATTGTGCATAAACCTTCAAAAGATAAAATGCTGAAAGAATGCATTATACAAACTAAAATGTTTGCTGAAGAGAGGATCTGAGAGAAAATAACAGCTCATCCAGAGCAGAAGTGTTGTAAATCCAAAGGGTACCGACACAGCCGTAGGAGGCAGATCTTGTTCTGGTGACGTTAAGTTCCTGAATGTGGATACATCAAGGACACAGAACAAGGGGAGGGTGCAGAGAAAGAAAAGTTGTTTATTCCATGTTTCCCTGCACAGAAGTGCTTAATCTTGCTGTATGGTGAATTCAGTATTGAGTTTCGAAAGACACTTAAATGAAAATCCGGCAGCCCAGAATGGGACACCAACAGAGCACGTTGCCTGGCTTAGGATGGCTCGGGCAGTGCTGGCTGTGTGCAGCTCCTCTTCCTCCTCTTAACTCCAGCCATATCGACCCTATTGTGGCAATTTAGGGTTTCTTAGGGTGCTCCGCTATCACCCAACACTGAGGGGGAAAACAGGGTCTTTTAGGGCTCCTTGGCAGAATGTTGATGGCACTAAATCATAGTTACAATTAAAGCTTTATTTTCTTACCAGGATATTGTGATTAGCGTAACAGAGAGTTTGTGATCAGAATGGCACAGAATTTCTACAAGCAGAATCAAACTAGTACAACCTATAAGTAGCATAACTCAGAATTTATATTACAACTTAACTTATGATTTCTAATCACCGGGACCCTCTGCAAATTGGGTCAAATTTTAATACATGGTTTGCTGTATCAGTACAACAATTATAATCTAGCCTTGCAAATCGTATAAAAGAACACGAGTCACTCCCTCAATCCTCGGAGGAAGCTGAGGGTGGTGGGGGTGTCCCTGGCCACTCAGGGGTCCCAGGTCTCACTGTCCAGCATCATCTCTGGTCCAGGTTCCCCACTCAGGACTGGTAATTGCTTGCTTTTACAGCCAGTGCTCTGGGTGCTGTTATGCTTCTGTTTTCTGTGAGGGGGTTGTCACCCCAAGCTGGTGGGCAGGGTGCCTGGGACCTTCAAGGCTGGCAAGGAAGGGAGTAATCGAGCTGGTGCCCAGAAGTCTTGTGGCTGATGGGGAGGGGAAGAAGAAATCTCTTTGGTTTGTCTGCTTGGTTCACAGGACCTTCAGGGCCTGATAAGGAGGGAAAGGGAACGAATACATGATCCGCTCAATCGCAGAACAACTGCTTCCCTTATGAAATGGCGTTAGTTACGCTAACCGCACGAGCAGGGGTCGGGAGCAGGGAGTACCAGTCACACACACCTCTACAGGACACCTGCAGAAGTATCTCCTCTTAGTGTATGTGCAGACAAAATACTTTCCCGTCCACAAAATCAGTGCTGCTCCTTTACTAAACCTCCTAAAAGACGATTCTGTATAGATATATTTATTTTGTGTTAGCTTTATTGATGGCCAGTGTACGCTGGTATCAGTGAAGCATAATCTGTCTCATTAAATAGTTAGGAGCTTGACATCTTTCTGCATACAGTTTTTATACATTGCGTATTTTGTAATCACGTGCTGCTCATGGATTTAATGTGTTCACATTTTCTAAACACTTGCTGGAAATAAATCCTCTGACTTCTTTCAGCAAGTTTATTTCGGACCGAGAAAGCAGAAGAAGTCTCACAAACAGCCACCTGGAGAAGAAGAAATGTGATGAATACGTAAGTCTCTCTTGCTGTTCTTTTCCCTGTCAAAATGAACTATATGTTGTGCATATGAAGGGCCTTTAGACACATAGACACAGTCTTCAAAAATGCTGGGCACACACAATTATAAATGAAATTCAGGTTCCATTAGGAACTACCTGTGCTTAGCACTTAAAAAAAAAAAAACAAAAAAACAAGCATTTTGTTCAAGTTGAGGCAAGGGAATCCCTCTGGCCTGTGTTAAGGCAGGAAGTCCTGGTGGTTCCTTATGGCCTTACAATATATAAATCATAAACTTGATATATATCTTAATATATAAACTTGAAAGTGTAGGAGGAGTTGTGTATTGCTGATACCATTCATGTCAGTTTACAAAATCTGCAGGACAGTGATCAGAGCGTAGCTGTGACAGGGTTCAGCAATGATTTTTCTTCTTTCAAAATAATTTTTATTAAGTCCTTTCCATAGCCGTAGTTACCTTATATCTGATATATCACAAAATGTGACACTTGAAGCATAAATGCATTTCCCTGCTCCATTCCAAGCTGTTGGTGACATATGTATCTTTATTTCTCCAGATCCCAGGAACTACTTCACTGGGGATGTCAGTCTTCAATCTCAGCAATGCGATCATGGGCAGTGGGATTCTGGGTCTCGCTTTTGCCTTGGCCAACACAGGAATTCTCCTTTTTCTGTAAGTATTCATGTGGTGAGGAGCTGATCTCCGGGCAGTTTCACTGTGCTTAATGAACGTGTGCACTGCCAGCAAGCGGAGGGATTTATAGTCCATCTGTAATCAAGTACAGCATTCAAGCCTGGAAGTGTTAGCTACAAGTTTCAGAATTTTTTTTCCATCAAATTTTTTTGGGGGAAAAGCTACTGCTTGTAATGCAAGACCAAATTAAGTCCATGTTATTTACTACAGACCCGAGCCTAGCCAGGGATTTTTCCTGTGGCCCACAGGCTACACATACATTGGAAATACTCAGTAGTAATAATTGCAGTAGGATAGTACCTAGTTCTTACTTGTGTCACAGGATCTCCAGAGCTTTCATCAAAGCATGGTGCAATAGCTACTTTTTTTTTTTAACCAAGAAGAATATTTATATTCCTTTATATGTTACATATAATATTTTCATCTCACTCCCACAGTTTCTTCAGTTTCTTATGTGAGAGTCCTTGAGAGCCAACATAAATATAGCCAAGATTTTAGTATAAAAAAAGAGTTGAGGTAGAGTACTTAACTCTAGCAAAAAAGAGGCATTTTGTAAAGGAGAATTTTATAGTGTAAAAATAAAATTATGCCAGTGAATGAGTAAGACACGCTGTTATTCTGGATCGCAGTATGAAACATTTCATTGTGAAAAGTGATTGTTAAGAAATCAGTTGGGAATTGTGTGCAGATTTCAGTGATAAATGTTCTTTGAGAGAAGAAATACAATAATTTACAATCTTTGAGAACTGTTCAACACTGTTATTGAGTTTACAGATTATTCTAAAGAGATGTAATTTCTTGAATGCCAAATCTAAAAGTCTAGAACTTTTGTTATTTCTTAGGTTTTTGGAAAATATATAATATGAGCCCCCTGTATAGCAGAGTGGATGGCCAAAGTGGTATATATAGCCATCTGCTCTGGGGTTTTGTGCCAGGATAGCTACATCCATGCTGCTATCTTACAATTTGCTGTGGTTGGGTAAAATCTAGGAATAGTCCAAGGAGTTAATCCATTTACATTAAGTATGTACAAAGTCTCATAATTGTGTTGTCACTAAGCTAGGCTATAAAGTAGCCGGGCTCTAATTTAGATCTTTCTTATGCAGAGCGACAGAGCTTATTTTATTTTTGCTGCTTTTTTTACCCAGTACTCTAACCTGTATGTGATACTCCACCCATGCTCTGACAAGCGCATCTCTGAGGGCACAGACTGGTGGTTGCAAAAACTGCTTTAACCAGGAAAAAAAAAAAGTTACCTCTCTTCAGCCTTGTTACCTCTTCTGTGATAATAGTGTCTCAGCCAAGGAGCACCCTCAATTTCTCCTTTTACTGCTTTAGTTTTCTATAATCTCATCCTCTTCTTATTCTTCCAGCAGTTTTTCATGAGAGTTATGTGAAATGTATTTGTTGTCAAGGATGTAAAAGGTGGTTTCTTTTAAGTGAAGTAGATCAGACCAGTGATGTGAACACCAGAGAAACTTCTAACAGCTTGTGATGGTGACTGGGCTCATCTTGTCCTGAGTAGTGAGTGTGTAGATCTGTACTACCACATTGTACAAAAAACTGCCAAACCTGAATGTAGAGATTTTATACAGTAAATAACAGAATTATTCTCTACAGAATTAACTGTGTATATTTAAAAATGAATAATTTTTTTTGTTAGCTTTATAATGCCTTTAGATCTGTTGGCCTGGAGATAGACCAGCCCGCTGAGATCAAAGGTAAGGAAGGTATCAGGACCTAACTGACCAGGCTAGCAGAGCTTTCCCCTTTGAAGCCTGGAGATACAGGATCCTAGTGTGATGTCTGTAGTTATGCCTGAAAGTTGAACTGCTTTAAATATTGTTTTATCATGCAATAATCTCAGAGTTAAACCCAGTCCATTAGTGTTAGATTTTTTTCTCACACTCTCATTCAGTGCATTTTTCCCATAAATGTATAGTTCCGTTGTCGCTACCACAGGTAGATCTTAGAATTATTTCTGCTTTATAAGTGATTAAAGATAGACTCCTAGCAATATTTTCATTGCTTTTTGCACATGAGAAAGCACTTAAATTCATTGCTCTTGAATAGCACTGTTCTGGAAAGTTTCCAAGTTGCTTCATCCAGTATTGGCATGCTCCATCCCTGAAAAGTAGAAAGCAGGGGCAAAAAAATTAAAGGAGCATTTTCAGCACTAACAAAGCAGACCCAGCCTGACCTCCACTCTCACAACTTCCAGGCTTCTGCAGTGTGAAAGTGTGCACTGCTGTGCACACCTGGATCAGTTCAGATCCTGTATTGGCATAAGACATGCAAAATAAACATGGCAATGTGTGTATCCTCTCACATCCTATTTGCGTAACTTACTGCCGTAGCAAAGCGTCATGCTTTCTAGGCAAAACACCTGAGGTAGGAACTCACAGGAACCTAATCCCAGTACTGTTGATAACCACAGCCTAGACCAAAGAAGAACATCCTTTCCTGTATGCAGAAGGGGAGAAAACCTTGCTGCAGAAAGATGGCACAAAAGGCTTGGGAAGTTAGAGACGGACCAGGCCACCTAGGGATGGCAGGAGCGCTCCTCACTGCCCATGGTTTCACCCTGGAGAGCCAGGACCAGAACGACGGATCGTGTTAGAGACATACGGGTTGGCGAAGCGCAAGGTGCCTTCAGCCTGTGCTTAGCCTGGCATTGCACATGATCTGAAAAACCCAGCTGGGGTTTGCTAGATAAGGTAGGGTTTGAGACTACAGCTGAAATTTCACACTTCCTTCTGCAGCTGCTTCTGCTAGGGCTGGCTGGAAGCAGTCACGAAGCCACAGCCCAACTCCTCCAGAGGTTTAGGGCAGGCTGTCAGACCAGCCCTCGGTGGCAAACCCCATGCTCTGCTGTGCTCTTCTGCACCCAGCACCTTGTGAGCGTTCAGAGCTGTTCTGTGCAACAAGGCAGGTGACTGCACGAGCCTCACAGGTCTTCTGGCCCCAGAGTCTGGAACTCCACAGAGGGCCAGGGACAGCACATGTTTCAGCTGGCCTGGTAATGTGGCAGCTGGGAGCAAACAGCAGTGGCACTGCAGGAACAATTTGTTCTTCCCAGCACTGTATCAGTCCCCTGCTCTAAATTGTTTATTCTGGATTTGTTGGAGGGAGGTGACTTTTGCATGTGCCGGTTGCTTGCATAGCTGCCAGCACTTCTTTAAAAGCAGGCAAAATAGAATTAGGGGAGTGCTTTTGGGACTGCAGTGCAGGCTCCCCTGCTTCTGTTTTGAATTTGTGCAGACCGAGTGGCATGGACATTTTCATTCCTTTCCAAGGGGTGGTTCTGGCGTGAATATCCCCATCCATACCACAGTCCTAACACAAACAAGTTTTTCATACAGCGCTAATGAAAATGCCAAGTGTCTCTGTAAAAACCCTATGGGGAGCTAAGGACAACAGATCAGATAAATACCTGGCTGCTTGGGAGTGTTATTTTTACCGCTGCAAAGGCTCCATGAGCTCAGTGCCTGAAAAACGGGAGCTTTTAATATTAAAATAGACTCGATGCTGGCATGCAGAGCCAGAGCCATTTGGGGCTGGGAGTGAGTCAGCCCAGCAGCCGAGCACCGAGGGCTGCAGCACCGTGCCTGCAGGCAGACAGGCGTAACAGCCCTTCAGGGAGCACGGGCAGGAACAGGGCTTAGCAAATCTGTAAAAAATGGAGCAGAGTGACCTCAGCCAGCACAATCTCCCTTCCCTTCTCCACCTTCTCCAGGAGAAACACCCTCTGAGCTGTGAAAAGAGTTTGTTGTTATTGTCAACCATCAATCTTTGTTGGCAAAAGAACAGTTCCTCCCATCACCTCTTTATGTTTCTCCCTGCTCCGCTGGCCCCAAGAAACTTGTAAGTTATTATTTAGCGCTAAAGTATTTCTAGTCTAAAATAATAAAAAAGTGGGGGGAGGAAGCTTCTCATCCTGTTCTTTTTATGTATTCCTATGAAAAAGATGTGTTGCTGCCTATCTATGGCAGCAGCTTGTTTTCTGTTAAATTTTAGGCTTGTTTTTCTCGGTGTCCTGAGGGTAGTTGTCATAATAAAGAGAGGAATTGCCAACAGATTGTCTGAATGCTCTTCACACACATCATGAAAACATCATCAGGTCTTTGTGTGTCAGAGTGTTGGACGGGAAGGCACACATGGTGCTTGGCTTAAAAACATAGAGCAATGAGCAAATGTGGTTTTATGCACATAGCCCCCGGCACTGATTAATTATCGTTTGTGCCAGCAAGTTCCCTACACAAACAGTTTGGTCATTACTTCCTGCAGTTCTTCTACATGAAGTCAAATTATGGATCACGGCAGATCAGGAGTGACATTAGTGAGGGAACAACAGTGTCCCCACCTAGACAGAGTGTAAGCCTTTGGTTTCTGCCTTTATTCCCAAGGGAAGCCAGTCAAGCCTTAAATTCCCTCCTCTTCCCCCTCCTTATGCACTGGGAGGCACATAAAAAGATGTTTGTGCTCCCTTTTGGTAACATATGAAATATGTCCTTGGAAAAGATGCTTTCATTTGGTATGGAAGTCCTTATATGGAGGACTTCCCTTTCAAATTTTTACTCTGCTTCCAGGGAAAAAAGCTTTAGAGTGGGTGTGAGGGATATACCTGGCTCATCCCTTCTGTGATTAAATCTTAATTCCTATCTGAGAAGACATCTTCATTCTTGTTTCTTTCAATATGGGGAAATGTAACTCCCTGACAAGCTGTGCTCTGCAGCTCTGCTAAGTTTTACTTGGTTGAATCCCTCTGCATGCAGGGGTTTCTGCCTCCACGGTAGTATGGTGGAACTACAAACAGCATGTAAATCACATGTATTTTTAGGGCTTTTTGCATTGTTAGAAGAGTATAAAAATTATCTTGGAATCAACAGGAATATGACCTGACATGAAATACTGCAATGTTAGAGCTCAGCTGTTACAGTAAGCTTTCTTTTTGATTCTTTTGTAGGCTGCTTTTGGTTTCAGTGACGCTGCTGTCTATTTATTCAATATATCTCCTGTTGGTGTGTTCAAAGGAAACAGGTAATTTAAGATGTTATTATACCATTTCAGTAGAATTGTAAAGAACAAGAGCTGAAAAGTGCTCAAATAAGTCCAGGTGCGTTGTGTAAGATAGGAGTTTCTATTACTTAGCTGACACAGTAGAAAGGCCTAACACATTTTGAGTCAAAAGGCCAGAATTAACAAGAATTTACGACACGGCAGTGGAGAACAGCATCAGAACATCACTATATAGAGAAAAAATTTGGACGAAGTGTGAGTTTGCTACTGTGAACTGTAGTCTTCGGTGAGGTAGAAGGAACAGCTCATATAGTTTCTCTGTATTACAAAACCAATTGCAAATGAAATATAATGAATCTTTGTCTATGGTGAAGCTTACCTGGAAATACAGTTTGTCCTTAAAAGCTACTGTGAAATTCCTGATAGCCTTTTTGGTGAAGTACAAGGTATCCTAGAAGAAAATAAAAGGAAACAGCTCCCCCACAGAGAGAAGTATCTGTAAGCAAAATATATTCTAAATACAGAAATTAGAATTTACCTACAGTGTTAATAGTCACTGTGCTCTGAAGAGTCAAAGAATCTCTTTCTTTGGGTAACAATCTCTGAAGCCAGATTTTTAAAATTATCTGTGCACAAGAACACGGTAATATTTTAATATGTAATTTGGACACATGAGTTACTGTTATAGCATGTATAACGGCAGCAACTGCCTATAAAATTAGGTACATATGCCTAATTGTGGACACATTTGTGCCCTGTTAGTTTCCCAAATCTAAGCCCTGGTTTCTATGCTGCTGGTACATTTAAGCTCAAACTTATTGTTTATATAAACTTCAAAGCAGAAATGTCAGCTATAAGGAAATATAGAGAAAACCAAACAATGGGATGCATTTTTAAAATCATCTGTGCGGTATAATGTCTGTAATATTTCTCTTTCTGTTCTCATGTATCTCACCATCTTCACAATAACCAGTCTTTTTCTCAGCCTAAATCACAGCCAAGAAAAAAAACATTTAACAGAAACATGAACCAATTAATATAGGAGTTCTTCAAGCTTGACAGATATTTAAAAAGAAGTTTTAGTTATAATTTACACCTTTCCCTGCTTTTACTAAAAACATACCACACTGAGACTTCACAGATTACAGCTTCGTCATTAGAAACTGTAAATCATCCTGTAAACCTCATTTGGATCATTTGGATCATTTAGTCAAAGCAAGCAAAATTGCAGAATTGCAGAACTGTGTGTGCTGGCCAGACTGCCAGTGGTGACCTGTGGGTCCTGCTGTAGCGAGTTTTGTCTGGAGAGGAGGCTTTCTACGTCACTCTCATTGCGGGTTCAACCTTAATTTGCCAGGATGGGTATACCAGAACTTAACATGTCACTAGGGGTATAGACAGACTCATTAAAGGGAATTAGTAGCCTCATTAAGAGCTTCAATTTCAAAAGTGACTGGTAGCCAATGATAACATTTATAGACGTCAAGAAAACATTCCTACATAAGCTTTAGCTCTAGTAATTACAAGAGAGCTCTATTTACTTGCAGAGGGCAGATATGGCTGGTTAGCTGAAAAGGAATCATAACTGTTTCAACTCAACAGCTTTTGCTGGTGTATTTGTTACCTTTCTCCTCGTTTCTTTTCATTCAGGCTGCATGGTGTATGAAAAGCTGGGTGAGCAGGTCTTTGGTACCCCAGGGAAAATGATTGTCTTTGGATCTACATCTCTCCAGAACGTTGGAGGTAAAGGAGATGAGGGGTATTGAAAAACAAAACCCAGGAACATCTTAGTAATGTTACAGCTACCAACCAGTCACATTCCTCCTCTCAGTGACATTTTAGGATCTTCATGCTCCTCGGTATAGCTGTGGTTAACACTTTGCATGCAGCTCTTTAAAAATGCTGTGTTACTGAATGATCAGTAGTTTACAGTCAATTATAGTTCAGGGTCTTCTACCATCAGATGCTGATGTGGAAAAAGGTTCAGGATGCTTCTCTGTATTTGTTCTGCAAAATACCTTACCTGTTTTTTAAACTGACTTTCTTCTTCCTCCAGCAATGTTGAGCTATCTCTTCATAGTTAAAAATGAGCTGCCTTCTGCCATAAAGTTTCTAATGGGAAAAGAAGAATCTTTTTCGTAAGTTGAATTAATTTTGGTGATTAGATTATAGAGTTTAATGTTTTGTAGATAAGTTTAAGCATATGCTTAAAAAAGCTCTTACGTGTTAGATACTCTTTAAGTTTGTCAAAGTAGATTTTCACAAGGGGTTAATAAAAACCAAGACAACTTTGGGAAGGAAAAGAAGATGGATAGGAAATTAAAATTTAAGTCATCACTGGTTATTCTCTTCACACACCAGGTTTTCATGAAGAACTGTGATTTATACAAACGTCTTACCATAGGATCCAATCTTTTACAGTGTTAGACAACACTTGAAGATATTTGGAACAATGGACGTTTATTATGTATTTCCCTGTGTTCTTAGCATCTTACAAGATTTTGCCCTGAAACACTGTCCATGCTATGAAATCCTTCAACACTGGCATATGAAAACAGCAGAATATTATACTTAGGTTTCTGCCACTTATTGCTCCTTGACATTTGCCAGCTTCTTTAATAGAGGGGTGGTATTTCTTTATAGTGGTAAATATCCTTTGCACTGGGTTATATGGTATGCTGGAGTGCACGAGAAGAAGATAGAGATCCCATTCCTCGGGCTTTCATTCTGAATTGCACTGCACATTGGAAATAGGTCATACAGAATGTCACTAGCGCTCTCCCTTCTCCCCTGTCTTGCTTTCCAGCAGGATTCAAACCGCTTTGCTAGAAGGAGAGGCAGCCTTGGCCTGGCTAGCGCTTGCCAGCTGGCAGGAGCCCAGTTTGCCACTCCAGGCACATGCCCGAGTGGTTTAGCAAACGAATTGTGGTGGCCCCCCCGGCCCCACTGTGCTGTATGTGTGGCCCTTTGCATCATCTTTCCTCGTCCTGGCAGGGTGGCCTATATCAGGTTACGGAGGGTGTTGTTCTGCCTCTCAGTCCCACTCACTGACCTCAGCAGGAGAGTGATGTTTTGTCTAATGACTATGAAAATCTGCTGCATCTGGGTCAGCAGTGCCATGTTTTAAGGGTTTGATACTTAACAAGTCTAGAAAGTTTAGATGTGGACCCCATCTCCTTTTGTAAGAGCTTGTAGGGTAGGGAGACCAACAATAGCTCTATAACTGCAGCAAAGAGGATGACTGACTGTGAGGAAAACCGGAGAAGGTTTAAGGTGCACTCATAGTGGCTTTTTTTTAATATTTTATGCAGGGCATGGTACGTGGATGGACGGATTCTTGTTGTCACAGTGACGTTTGGTATAATCCTCCCTTTATGTCTCCTTAAGAACTTAGGTAAGATGCAAATGCCATTGTGGGAATAAAATAAAGGAGCCCAGACATCATGCCACTGACAGCCACACTGGCACCTCAACTATAACAAAAAAAAAAAAAAAAATGTGCTCTCACTGTAACCTAAGCAGCCTCCCTGGTCCAGGAGCTATGTTTCATGCATCTTGGATCAAGTAGGCCTAAATTATCACGGTGGTTGAACTCAGTATAAACCAGCGTCATCCATACAACTGTGGAAATTGATTTTTAAAATTATAGTTAAGATGGTCTTCATTTCATAAGGCAATTCTATTTTATGTGTAAAAATAAGTTCACAAATTGTGAGATTACAAAAAATAATCTCTTTACCTATTAGCATCAAAATTTTTAGCGGTAAAGTTAATTCGAGGTATTGTACTTTGAAGTAAAATGTGTACACAGGATTGCATTTTCAAATGTGCTTGAATCCACAAAGATGCCAGTAAGTACTCAATGTATTTTTTAAAACCACGTAATGAGTTTTGGCACTGAAGTCCTGTTGACATCTTCCTTTTGAGGAAATAACCCATACTCAGCTGACACGGCTCATATCGGGGAATCTGGGTCATGTTCTGATTGCAATTGCACATTTTCAGGTTTGTTTCAGTTATCACAGCCCCTTTCAAAAGTAAAAGTAGTTTAACTGCTGTAAGTGTAACCTTCAGGAAGTCAAACACGTCAGAGCAAAGCTCAGGTCTGTCTGAAAGCCCAGAGGCTTGCGAAATGGGAGACTCCCACACCCGCAGGACGTGCTTTTGTCCTGCCCAGAAGCTCATGATACATATTAAATACATTTAAACTTTTCATGAAGCAGCAAAAAGACGTAAAAATCAAGATATGGCTAATAAAATAATTTTGTGTGAGATTTCCTTTTAATTTCTTTTAGGGTATCTTGGCTATACCAGTGGATTTTCATTAAGCTGCATGGTATTTTTCCTGGTAGTGGTAAGTTCAGCTTGCTTTCTTTGTTGGATGAGAGTTATTTGATAGGATATTCACAATTTCTCTGATGTTTTAACTTGCCTTTTATGATTATTTTTAGCCATTAGCTGTCTTCTGCTTTTATTCCAGGTTATTTACAAGAAGTTTCAAATTCCCTGTGGCGGATCGGAGCTAAATGCAACATCATCTATCCTATCAAATAGCTCAGCACATGAACATATGTGTAAGCCAAAGTATGTTATCTTTAATTCCAAGGTATGTTTCTTTTTATAATACTTATTTTTAATTTCCATAATATATGCACCTACACCCCGTGTTCTTAATCTGATCAGCACCACATAGGCCCTGATTCTCCATGCTTCCACTCGTGCTCCAGTGGTGAATGCCCAGTGGGTCTCGCCTAGTCTTACGGAGATGCTGTGTTGAATGTAGCTCCTTGTAGTCTTGCTCTGCCCTGGTAGTAGATGTGCTAAGGCTGTGAGCCCGAGCTACCACCAGACAACTAATGCTTTCTTTGGGAGAGTTTTCCTTTCCACTGCTTCTTACTATCCATGCTGCAACTGTGCTTTCAGGCTGTAGTTCAGCAGAGGCTGAGTAAGCCATTCCTCCATCCAAAGCCCAGAAGTAATCCCTCTCTCCTTCTCCACACAAACCACTTCTTTGTGACAGGGTACAGGTTTCCACAGCCATATGGTGAACTGGATTGCAAAAAGGATACAGCTGAAAGCTAATCCAGCAAAAATTTGATTGCCTTTCAGCTGGATGCTTTCCTCCATCGCCACACAGCTGCAGGAAACGTTATGCCAAGAGGATGCAAAAGAGCAACTGGCTGTAGCTATGGGAGAAGGAGGATTGCTCCTGTCAGCTGTGCTGGGGCGCAGTGCGTGTTAAACAGCGCCTTGTCCAGCAGGGCAGGGTCCTCAGAGTGTCACAGTTGCATTTGTGGGTAATGGGCATGTGTAGCATATGTGTGCAAAAATCAAATTTTTTAAAATTCATCCTACCAGCTTCAGTTGAGGAAGCCAATCTGAGCACTTTTCTATAGTTGGGGGCAGCCTTCAGCCCAGATCCAGTGTGACAGACTGAGAATTAGTTAACTTGGTGTGCAATAGCAGCTTAAGTGCAGGTATATTTCAGATGGCGTTGAAGGGCAGTTTTCTTCTCCTACAGTAAGTGTCAGCATTTGCCTCAGAGTCAGTGGAGACACATCGGAAGGATTGGTCTGTCAGAGGATGGCTGAGGTTGGCAGGGACTTCTGGAGGTCATCTGGTCCAACCCCCCTGCTCAAGCAGGGCCACCTAGAGCCACTTGCCCATCACCATGTCTGGGCAACTTCTGAATACCTCCATGGGTGGACACTCCACAATGGCAGCGTGCTGTGAGTGAGGGAGGGGAGGCAGCACAGGCCCGGGTGAGGAAGGACCACTGGAGGGCAGTCAGTGTATTTACTGACTCTGTCAGGCCTGGGGCGTGCCCCCAGGATGGCTTCTGTGGGAAGGGGATGCCTGTGGCCAGTGCGAGCATATTTCAGAGGGCTGGGGAGAGCTGCCTGTAGGGATGGACTCATTTTGTCCTCGCAGGAGGACCTGTTTTTCATGTGATCTCTGCTCATACCCATTCCCTGGGGAGAATGGAAGTTCTTCGGTGCTGAGATCATTTGTGAAGTTTGGCTGTACACTGAAGACTGAAACCCATTCAGGTTTTTGGTGGAGAAGGGGGTGAGATCCCCCTTCGGAGGCCTCCTACACTTCCTGGTGACGTAACGGTCTCTCTCTTTCCCCAAGGAAAAGCATGCTCCCTCCACAGCCCTCCTAGCCCTTTTGTTGGCCTGGGAAATGAAGGGACTCAGTCTGGTACCTTGAAATATCCATTTATTTGTAAGTTCTGCATTCCTCTTCTCTTTTCTTACAGTCTGGAAATGGGCTTCCTCTTCAGGACTTCAGCCTTAGCACCATGGGTGCGCACCCCTCTCCATGCCAAGGCAGGGTAGCGTAGCGGTGACCCACCATATGTCCCTTTTATGCGTGATGGTGTGCTAGTACCGGTGGCAGTAGCTGGGCAGGGAAACCCATCCCAGGGAGCAAAACCAGCAGCCACATGGCATCCAGCGCTGTGCTCGGTGAGCAGAGTCAGGACTGTGCTCACGCGACCAACGCAAAGACTTCGTCCTCCCATTGAAAGAGCACTGCTCTCCATATTTCATTAAATACGTGCTAATTGACAGGTCTTCTGCCTTCTCTGAAGGCTCTCAATGTTCAGTTGCAGAGTCCAAAGAGTTGGGAGCTGAGGTAGTTGAACATGGATCATTTCTTCACGCCTCTGGGGCAATTACTTCTTCTTAACTTCTTTTCTGAAATTCTCTCTGAACAGACCGTGTACGCTTTGCCCACCATTGCTTTTGCGTTTGTGTGCCACCCGTCAGTACTCCCGATTTACAGCGAACTTAAAGAGTAAGCAGCCTTTCTCTCTTTTTTTTTTTTTTTTTTTTCCCCATTTAATTGTTTTCAATTGCTTTAGATGGAAAATATTAGAGCAGAGGTGCTCTGAGTCATTTGTGCCATTCGGAGGAGATGTGCTTTAATAACACCCAACAAGCCAACGAGCGTGGCTGTCAGCTAGAAAAATCTGGCCTCCCAGGAGAGCCGCTGGGGCGGGGGTGAAGGAGGTTGAGGATAATGCAATACTTTGGGATTTTTCTCTGAAAGTACACGGCAGCCTGGGGAGAGCCAAGTTGTGCTGGTCGTTATTTGGCATAGGGTAGAGGCGTTTGTTCAGCTAACGGTGTTTGTCCCAGTGCAACTAAAAATCTGTTGCATTACCAGGAAAAGAAAAAAAAAAAAAAAGAAAAAGAAGGACTTTCAGCCTCGCCTGTACTAAAAGACCTTTGTCGGTACGGCTTTTCTCACTGACACCTCTGGCTGGGCAGGGTTGTGTGGAGCTGGAGACTAGCCCTGCTGCGACATCGCTGGCAGCCCTGGGGGGCTGCAGTGGGGTCCTGGGCCATGGGGGCAGCCCCACGGGAGAGGACAGGCTCAGTCAGACCATTGGGTGCCCTCAGGTCCCACCTACTCAGTTGGGTGCCTTTGAGTTTCAAGTGACTTCAGCAGGTTCCCAGGTGCTTATTTCAGGCATCCCTCTGTGGATTTAAAAGTCTAAGTTTAGGTACTGGAATGTGAATATTTCAGAACAAATATCTAAAAATGAAATGTTTACACTTAACCTATTTTACAGGTCTACAGTGGTCTACATACATTATTTTCTACCTATGAGGACACAAATATTTCTTTGCAAACATTCAGAATGTTTTTTTTTTCCTTCTGTACAATTTTACTCTTCCTTTATTTTGACCTTTTAATTTAATTACTGAAGTGTTCAAGGGCTTTCCCTCTCCACTCGGCTTCACCCTTCACTCTGTTTCAGAGGGTACAGCCAGTGATCAGAGCCACAGGGCGGACCCACCATTTCTTGACTTAAGCCCCAAGTAAGGTCCATTTTCCCTAGTCCTTTCCTTCCTTGTGCAGCTGTCAATGAATTCCTGTTTTGAAAGAAAATGCATTCATGAGTCTCCCCAGAATTACTATATTTATGCAAAGACTTAATACATTTTTTAACAGCTATTGAAAAATCCAGCCCAACCATTTTTATGTTTTTTTTTTCTTCTTTCTCCAGCCGTTCACAGAAAAAAATGCAGTTGGTTTCAAATATCTCATTTTTTGCCATGTTTGTGATGTACTTTATGACTGCCATATTTGGCTATTTGACTTTCTATGGTAAGTATGCAGTTCTTTACTGATCAAAGTATAAAGGGAATACATATGAAATCAATAGTGTATCCCAGCTGGAACAGAAAGTCGCATCCACTTATATTAAAATACTTTTTCAAATCATTTTCCTTAAAGTTTTTATATTGAAGGGACAAATCCTTTCCTCCTTTCCCCCAGTGGATGAAACGCACAAGTGAAAGTATTATTTGCAAAAGGCATATTCAAAAGATGAGGGAGAGATTTGTTTAACAGAATTGGGGATTAGCTGGGTCCCACTAAAGATTTTAGTTCCAATGTCCTCACCTGAATGTTGTACATTGGTAATGACTGAAGTGTTCATATCTGCATAAAATGAGACAGATTTGAGAGCAGGTCCTAGGAAATGAGTATCAAATCAGCCATCACAGCTTTTTCATTTTCTTATTGATGCTTTCATCGTATAGGCAAAGGACCAAATATTTTCCCTGTGTCCCTTCAGCTGACCCCTTCAGGTCTTGGTTAAATAAACTGGCAGTGGGGAAGCTTCGAGTGTTGTCCCAGCTCAGCCACCAAAGGATGGTTATTTCAGTGTTGGAGACATGCACCCTGTCTCTTTTCATACCTATCAATTCACTTAAAGAAACAAACAAATGATGTTGTATTGCTAAATGATACAACATGTATGCCCTAAAGGCACAATTATTAAATAAAGTACGATGAAATATGAATGTTGCCCAGGAAGGTACTCCCTTGTTCCAGTATAATGGGAATGTTGAAAAGTAGTGTCTTTTTCCATGGACCATTAAGAGGTTACAAGACACGTGACAAAACTGCTGTTTGCCTTTTACCTCAGAGTCACCAAAAGGTCATCAGTCTTTTCCACCCTATTCCAAGTGACCTTTTTGTTACAATCTCCTCATTCATGATACCGTTCCTTGTGAGCCATGTATTGCAAGAGAAAGAAAATAAGTAAATATGAAATGTGGCATTTTTCTTCAAAGGTGTACCTATCTCATATTTGTTTTCTCAGGCTCTCATTCTGATTATGAGGCCTTGAGTCTGCATGCGTTGAAGTAACTTGAGGTCATCTCTTCTAATTTTCCCAATAAAACCGCAAATACGCTGCAAGTGACAACAGCAACAGCCATTCTCATCCAGCTGCTCCTGTTTAACACATTTGCATAGAAATGCATCAAATTAGCAGCCCCAGGGAGCAAGTGGGTGTAAATCAGCACGGACCCCTTCGCTTTGGCAGGGAGGAGATTCTGATGTGATTGCCCCAGGGATCTGAGGAGGCAGATCCGTGGCGCTCCCCTCTGGGAATCTCCCACACCCCTCAAGGACGAGGGTCTGGAGTCCATGGAGGAGGTAGGGGCTGCGTCCTTCTGGCCCTCCCGAGGGGGAATGGCGGAGGAATCCCTGGGGTGTCTGGTGTGCCTCTCCCCACGTCAGGCGTCCCTGCTCCCCAGCACCGAGAGCCCGCGGGTGGAAGCTGTGCGGCTCTGCTGGGGCTTCTGCAAGGGTCAGTGCCATGACAGGCAGCAACAGACACACGGGCGGAGTATAAAACTCCTCCACTTTGATCCTTCTTCCCCTTGAGACTGACAAGACCTTACCTTTCATACGTTTGCTTAGTTTTCTAACCCTCTTCTCTACCCTTACCTGGGTAAGAACAGCATTTTTATTGTGGCCATTTCTTCTTTACACCAATAGTACTTGTCTGTTTGCTGTGTTCTCAAAAGTGTTGCAGTGATGACTATATTTACATTGCAGAATTACAGAAAAGAGGTGTTTTTCTTCCCCTAAAAGGTCACACTGTGGTTGGGCTCTGTGGTGTATCTAGCTGAAAGGAAAACAGACCTTCAACTGTAAGCCTTGCCCTTCACTTCCTACCTGGCTGCAGTCCGTGAGCGGTACAGAAGTTGCAGTCTGTGCTTGCAGGAGCAGAGTAAGCTCTGTGTTGCAGAAGCTGTGCATGTGCCCGGCTTGAAAACCCCACTCCTAATCTGCAGGGAGGTGGGAGAGCGTTTTCTTTCTCCTGGTGGGGATTCAAGCACTGCATAGGTGGTGTTCACCCGTGGTCTCCCTCAGAAAGGGGTCCTGGGGGGAGCGTAGAGATTTCGCCGCAGGACAGATCCCTCTGCCTCCAGGAATACGTGAGGTTTTACCGAGTGCCAAAGGTTTTAAATTAGACGTGGCCACCAAGTTCCCTTTAAGGATTTTGGTTTATGAGCTGTTACGTTTTACTGCCAGCTTTCTAAGATTAGCAGGTAGAAACAAAACATGAGCCTAAAAAGGGGCAGAGAGTATGTTTTGTGGCGTGCTTAACAGCCACCCCCTGAGGTTATTGCTCCTAGATACCTAAAAGTTAAAAAGCAAACACATAGGTCCCTCAGCAACTTGATTTTCCTGTTGGTTAGCACACACAGACCCCCTCTACACTATTTATCACAGCTTCAAAGAAACATTTTTGCAGGTGGTCATATTAAAATATTGCCAGCACCACCCCCCCTTAGGCACCACCCCCCCATGATTTGTCTTGGCTGCTGGGGCTGCCGGCCCCTGTGGGGCTGAGCTGCAGGCGCTACCGGGGCGGGGGGGGTGGTAGGTTCAAGAGAAAAAGCCACCAGGGCAGCCCTCGGAGGAGCTGCCGAGGGACTTGAGTGCAAATGTCAGAGCGTCCCACTGAGAGCTGACCCGAGACAGGCTTTGTTCTTGGTTGAGAACAGGGGCACTGCTTTTTGCTGGAAGTTTATTTGCTGTTTAGACTAATATAGCTCAAAACCTTGTAGTTTATATTAAGTTCAGCCGTTGCAGTGCATGTGGTTATTTTTATATCATTTGAAACTTTTTTTAAAAAGAAAAGCCCACGAAACCAATTAGAAATAGCTTATTTCACTTTACTTATTTTTTTATATATGTAAGCAAGCTTTTGTGTATGTCTCACTGTTGTCTTTCCTACAGTGAAAATTACCTTAGTCTTAGGCATGTGCTGTCTTGAATTAGGATGCATTCCTAAATTCAGGCCTCCAAAGGATTAATCTTGAATAATGGGATCATTAGGATTTGTTTCAAAGCGCTGTTTTAACTCAAGAATGTTTCATTCCATACTCTTTCGTTTGCAGATAAATCACTTGTTGTTCAAGAAGGCTGTTGTTAAGCCATGATTTTTGTGAACCAATTGCCTGTTCGCCAGAACATTTATCTTACTGTCTTTTCCATAGACAATGTGCAGTCAGATCTGCTTCACAAGTATCAGAGCAAAGATGACATCCTCATCCTGACGGTGCGTTTGGCTGTGATCGTTGCGGTGATACTCACGGTGCCGGTGCTGTTTTTCACTGTAAGTAAAAAAGCTCCGTGCGATTTGGAAGTCGGTAACGGATCCACACGGCATTTCCAGCAGTTGCCGAGGCAGTGATGTTGCAGCTACAAAAAGAGCTTGAGTTTGGGTCAGTCTTTTCCCACACCAGACTCCCACTAACTTCTGGAGAAGTTCTCCCTGCAGGAAATAAATTAGTCACTTTTGGTCTTAAATCTGTTTTAAATTGAATCCACAAGAGCCCCCTCTTACTTCACATTACTTCTCTGGAGCAGGCTCAGAGGTGAAGTTGACCTTTAAGTGCAGAAGGATGCCAACAGACATGTTGGAAAGAGAGCGGTATCCTACTTCAGATGCATTTATACCTACAGTTTTGAAATATCATATTAATTTTAAGGATTATTTCAAAGGACATTGCATCAGAGACCCCGAAATTTCTGACAAATCTATGCAGAGCTTGTCACATGAAGAACTGGTTAAAACAAACATGGGAAGCTTTGAATTGGCTTACAGGCTATTCCTGACAGAGACCTCTCTCTCTCTTCCTACAGGTGCGTTCATCATTATTTGAGCTGGCTAGAAAAACAAAATTTGACTTATGCCGTCATGTTTTGGTTACTTTTGTTCTTTTGGTTATCATCAACCTGTTAGTCATTTTTATCCCAACCATGAAAGATATTTTCGGAGTTGTAGGTACAGTATCCTGGTTTTGTACTACTAATAAAAGACAGTTGCTAATCAGCAACACAAAAATTAGCTGTTGCTGACAGCTAACAAAACTAATTTATTGGAATTTTACAGGGGTCACTTCTGCCAATATGCTGATTTTCATTCTTCCTTCATCGTTGTATTTAAAAATTACACAGCAGGATGGATCCAAGTTGACTCAGAGGATTTGGGTATGCATTCCTTTCCCATGCAATGCTTTTGTCGTGTCATTCCTTATAGTGTGCTAGATGCAAAGTGTACCTAACCTGAACGTATGTGTGAGCTTCTTTGCATTACTTTCTCCCCTTGCTTAAGCCAGGTGGCAGCCATGCTTGCCCTTCTCCTTCGCTTACCCTGGGGCTCTCCCAGTGGAGGGGCCGTACTGGGCAGGGCACCTCGTGTTCTGGGGGGGCCCTTCTCTGCAGGGCAAGGGGCTCTTCTCCCGGCTGGCAAGCCATAGCTGCCAGCAGGGTGCAGGTTCCCCTCCAGCCCGCTTCAGCCAACATTTCAGCCCAGCAAAAACTTTCTCTGTTTCTGTGTGTTGATCCAGAAAGTGTGCAAAGCGCTCCGTTTGTGGTACTCCTCATGGTTTTAATGGACCTGAGCCAGACTTAGGGTGCTTCCACCAGAAGCAGCCGGCTGAAATGTTAACCCTTAGGCATGTATAAGCAGATGGGAGTGGGCCATGGAAAGATTTCCTGTGAGCCCCAGAAATTGCTGCAGCTGAAAACACACAACACTCTTGTGTATTCCCAGTCTAATGGGGTGCACACTGGAAACATCGTAAGGTCAGACCTTCCTGCTCTGAGCAGACAGGCAGGAGACCCGTGTTTCGCTTGTGGTTCCATGAACAGACCCCAGGGTGAAAGGGCTGAACTTTAATGGAGACATATCCAATGGGAAGAGTATACTTATTTCCGTGAGGCTTTGAAAAGAGCAGAGCCAACTGGTCCTAAAACCAGACTCGCTTAATCATCTTTAGGGATGATCAGAGTTTAAGAAGTGAATTGAAAGGAGAAAAAAATTGGTTTTGGTGTTCAGCGAGTAATTATTAATGATGGTAATCTGTTTAATTATCTGTAGGTCTTGTCTTTACCAGAAGTGCTATCCCATTTTAGTTGATAATTTTGATACATCACCTTGTAAATCTCCTTAAGAGGAGAATTTAACACACTTGAATTAATTGTCTTTTTATTCATTTATTTTCTCTCTTTTTTGTTCCAGGCTTCTCTTTTCTTGGCACTGGGGATAATGTTTTCCCTAGTGAGCATTCCCTTGGTCATCTACGACTGGGTACAGTCAGGAGGTAGTGGGGAAGGCCACTAAAGTTCACCCCCTTCTGAGAAGACACCCCTGTTTGCTACACACCAAAATCACAACCATCCGTTCTGTTATCTATTCCATCTTTTGTGAGTTTACTCAAATCAAATCCAAATAATGATTATCCAGTACTGAAAATACTGTTATGGGTGTATTTTCTTGCAGAAAACAGACCCATTTTTCCAACAGGAGTATCACTCTCTTCCCCGATACCGAGTTAGCAGATCAGCGCTAAGTCTGTGTTAATTGTCTGTGAGACTATCTAAAGCGTTGCTCATAGGAATTCATCACAATTAATTTGTTTCCCCTCTTCCACCCATGAATTGCATTGTTCCATTATTATCCTTACCCCTTCAACCCTAAGCTCTGCTCCTTTAGGGCAGCAGCGCCTGTTGTTACCAATACCAACTGCAGTGATGTCAGTTCACACCCTTTCCTTGCCGCCCCCCCCCCCCCCCCCCCCCGTCTATTTAGCCAAAACTCTGCTCTCCAATTGTACGTATCAGGTTTGTTGTTTGTTTGTTCTGTTGCTGTTTCGTGCTACATTTGCCTCACTGGGTTAAGTGTACCTGCCATTCTGGATACGGGCACGAAAAGCACCATGAGAGTGTAAATGAGCGTTGGATAAGCGTAGGTCCTAAATCTGGTGCTTCTCTCTGATGTTCTGGTGAGGGAGTTAGTTTTAGGGCTTGGCCCTTTCGTGGCTTTGGGTGCAGACCTCTATGTGTGTGTGTGTGTCTTTGTGATGGGGTGCAGAGAGCAGGACAGCCATCACCACCAGCCACTGTTCCCCTGGAACACTTCAGTTGGAGCCTGACCAGAACTAGGCTTGACCCCAGACCATGAGTGCTTGAGCCTGAAAAGCAGCAGACACTTGGAGATTTCCACTGGAAGTCTGCATTTTCTTCAGCATTAAACCATTTACTCATGCCCCACTTCTCTCAGAGAAAAAAAAAAAAAAAAAAAAAAAAAAAAAGGGAAAAAACCCACAAAACCCAACCAAAACTCCAGTTTGATCAAATCCTGCACATTTAATCATATCTCATGCTTTTTCCGTTCTGGGATTCATTTGTGCATACCTTGTAGAGACTGGCTCCTCTCTTGTGTCTTGCCCTCCTCCCACTGAAATCAGCAGGGTTTCTGGCAGCAGTGGGAGCAGGATTTGACTCACCCTGCCAAACTACTGGATTTCTAATGGAAATTGAAATCTAACATTTCTTTAAACAAACAGAAACACTTTATATCTAAAATGTTTCATGTACATTTCTCATCGATTCTCCATAATAATTAAAGACATTTGATTACTACTAGCAGAAACACTGTAACTTGCATCTGTTGTCCACAAAATAAGCATCTGCCTAATGCCTTATAGCTGGTGTAGGGAACTACTTGTAGAGACTCAAATGCTAAGCAGGTGATTGTTAACCATCCTAAGCAGGCATCTTCTATTAGTGCACTGCCAGCGTAAACGTATTCACTTTGTGTCATTCACCGTGTGAGCTCAAAAGCGTCTCAAAACATGATCCTGGCTCCCACTGAAAGAACCGATGGCTGAAGGGAGCCCCACTTCGCACCCCAGGGCTGAGTGATGCCCGCGGTATGCTCCAGCCATACCTGTCAGTATGCAGTGACCCTCTTGCTCCCAGTAGCTGGTTCATTGCCGACTCCCATTGTAACTGTGGAAGGAGACTGTCTTCAGCTGTGGGGAAGCTGTCATTGCAGCTTGCTTTTTCTAAGGTTAGGGACGGAGAATTTGGGATCTTGAGATTTCTGTGTGAGCTACTGAATTGCCTCAGTTGCCATTGTCGTGTCCTACATGGCTTGAAGTCACAGAGTTGAGACCACAGAGCACTTCTCAGGATGTTGACAGTTGGTTTCTAAGGATAACATCCAGAGAGGTTAATTTGGGGCCTTCCTTGGAATTTGGGCATTGAGATGCAGAGCGTTCATGCTGCAGAAACTAAGCCTACTAAACCTGGACTTCTAGATCTGTACCTCGGCCTAGGCAGTGAGGTACCCTGCTCTGTTGATACTCCACTGTGATCCAGAAATAAGGCAGAGTAGACTCTGCAGGCTGCCCAAGTCCTTGGAGTAGCCCAGCAGCAAGAACAAAACTGGAAGCCTCCTCTCTCTGGGCAGAGTGACCTGCTAGATTGCAGAGCAGGGTTCCCTTACTCGATCTTCCTCATGGCCCCTCAGACCTTCAGTCACAGGCTCCCAGCAAGGTCTCTGGTGCAGCATCCTTCCTCCCAAACACCCTCCAGCCCAGCACTGAACACACAAACTGCTGAGCTACCTGCAACCCCCAGGCTAAGGTCACTCGTGCTTTCCTTTGGCTGGTCTCAAACCCTTGCCTGCGGTGGTGCAGGTCTCCAGTTCTCTGCACTGTCTCTTTACAAGACTGATCCCTGCCCTTACTCACAGAGGAGTCCATACCCGAGCCTATGAGCCCAGGGGTTAGACAAGCTCTGCAGAGAAAAACCTATGCTTGGTTCCTATCTCCTCGCTGCTTGTTGCAGGCATCTTCCCAGCTCGGGGTGTAAGTTTGTGGCTCCCCTTTTGCAGGCACCCAACCCTCCCTGGTCACTGCAGCAGGAGCCCAGCATCTCACTCCATTCTCTGACTCAGCTTGCTGGGGTCACGTTTTCAGGTGCCTTATAATCTCTCTGGATCTTATCCTAAAAAACCTAACTCAGACCTGAGAATGCTGTACTGTGTTATCTTCAAGATGCTCCGGGGCTCTCCTGCTTTCTTCCCCCCCCTTTACCTTTCTACTACTGATTTATGAGCAGTGCAGCTCTGTGCATCGGGGGGTTGTGAGAGAGGAGATCCTGTGACCAACTTTCAAGTATCCAGGTATGAGCTAGAGGTCTGATCTGCTGCACAGGGTCCCAGCAAGGTCACAACTGCAACATCTCCCACTCCCCGCCATAGTCTGTAGTCTTGTGTTTAAAATACCAACCATTGAGTTTTGGCACCCAGCTTCTTCAACTTGAAGGGTTGTTGGGTGACTGATTGCTCCTTGCATCTTCCCAAATCTCCTCCATCGCTATCCCTCTCTCTCTCCTCTTTGCTATTCTGCCTTCTTTTTCCTGGTTTATTTGTATACTGGAGTTTTACTGGATAAATAGGGAGAAGAATGATCTGGGTGTGTGCATAGAATGAAATTACCCCAGGTACTGGACTATCAAAGCATATCTTAGATACTAAAAAATAGATACCCAAAATTCTGAGTCTTTAAACAGACTTTGTTTCTGGGTTTCTGAAAAAAAAAAAAAAAAAAAGAGGGAATTTTGCTTAGACTGATTTACTGGCATCATATTTATAGGTATTTATGGAAAGGAATCATGTGTTTATTGATGTCTGTGGTAATGAACGTGAAATAACGTGCTTTTTGTTTTCTCATCAGGTTTATACATTCTTAACAGAATGCAATAGACCCTGCTGTAACTGTCAACATCAGTGATGGATGACAATATTTGTATGAGGTTATCTGTAAAATGTACTGCTGTTATTCAGTTCATTTGGACTAGTGAACTTGTAGCCAACAATGTACGAGTCCCACATTTTAGCTAGGATTTTAAGAGCACAGTGAAATGCTGTAGGAGTTTCTCTGTTGTTAAAATAATAGAATCCAGAGTACCGTATCTACTTAGTAGGTGGTAGCATGCTTTCTTTTCATAGAGAGTTTATCACTATTGTGAGCACTGCAAATGTCAGACTGGATGCAAAATTGCTCCTAATAACTACAACAAAAGACTTTGAAATTCTTGTTTGCATACAGCAACAATTGATTGGTGAGGGACAAGGAAGGACTAATTAGAAGCAGGGGCTCCTAATAAGATCGTAGGAGTTAATCCTACAGTTAAAAGACAGCCTTCCTGCCTCTCCTAGTCCACAGCACATTGCAAAGAAAATAGTCATGAGCTTAAAGCACCCTTATGGTTGCAGAATACAGCTGCCCTTCTCTGTCCGATGGCAAACACACCTAGTAAGTGAAACGCACTAAATTGTTATTTGGGAACGGTATCTCAGGAGCAGTGACCTCTCAGGGTGATGCTTGCTCTTGGTCAGAGGGCCAATGCCAAATCCGTGGCCGGCACAGACCCTCTGTTGTTCTGACACGGACTGCGTGGTGCCCGGCCCGTGCCCAGGCCCAGGACAGGATGGTGGGTCTCATCCTGCGAGGTCAGGGATGGGGATGCCCGTCCGCTCCTGAGGGCTGCAGCCCTGAGCCACACACCAGCCCATAGCTTGTGCTCCACTTGCAATAGGTCACACATGCAAACACAGGTTTGGTGATACAGGGGCTATGTCTGTACATCTGCCTTACAATGCATAAGCACCACAGCTCTCTGATATTATTAAAAGTAACAATGAATGGTATGTCTAGCTTATCTTTAAACAAGTAAGTTTCTTTGCTTGAACCTTACATTAAGGCTAAAGAGCATCTGGGTCAGAACAAAACTCTTTCCATATGGTGGTGTCCCACCTCCAGTCCTACTGTCCCCCGTTCCGTGCCTGTAGGAGAAAGGCACAGCAGAATGTACTCGGCTCCATCAGCAGCTCCACGAGATGGCTTTATCGCCTGGCGCCAGGGTGCTTTCTTAAACAATTCCCCAGAGCCCTTGGAGTCAGGAAGATCCTTAGTTCCTGTAACTTACACAAAGAATGTTTTATTTGTATCTAATGTAAGGATTTCTGTAACAAACTGTGAAAAAAGAAAAAAAAAAAAAAAGAACTAATTAATAAAAATTATAGGGCTGGAAAGGTCTAGAATTCACAAATTGTACACATGCCTATGTTTCTGAAGACCAATCTATGCAGTTGTGTTGTATTGTAGGAAATTTCATTTTTATGTACATATATATATTGTAAATAAATAGGATGCTGTATATTTTTGCAGTTGTTTATCCCCTAAGATATAGAAGTGTTGAGATAGGCTCTGAATATTAAGAATAATTTTAATAGAAATACAAATACTTTAGCTTCTGACTTAGCAAAATGTATATCCTTTCCTTTCTCTCAAAAGTTCACAAGTTAAATCCTAAACTTGAAATTATAATTACATTGCTAATGTAACAAGAAAAAGCGAAATAAAAGGTCCAATGAAATTGCTAGGATTAATTCCAGTGCATGACTCCCTGTTTTCTCATCAGCAAGTTAGCCAGTCTTTCTGCTGGGTAAAATATCTCCCTTGTAAAAGGCCCCTTTGGTACGCAGGTACCTCTCACCTCCTCAGCTGAGATCAGGTGGTAGTAAAGTACTGGAAAGGCTTTATGCCGAACCAGAGCAAACTGCAGCCAGCAGTTTGACCCAGCGTTATGCCATGTTGTATCCATGCGTGTATTTACCCAACTAGTACAAACAGAAGTCAGGGCAGGACTTTTGCATTCCCATTTTCAGCCACCAGAAATGCCTGCAGTTCAGAAAAAAAGCACTACAAGCCAGGGGTGGGCAGCTACCAGAGCAATTTGTGCCATTTCTAGCCTGTTCCCTTCCTGCAGTCCTGCGGCTGCTCCTCCGCCGCAGACCCAGGCACGTTGCTATCATACGACCAAAACACCAGCACCTGAGGCTGACGAGAGCATCCCCAGCCAGGGATGGCTTGCACATCCCACCCTGCCAACGGGCAGAGGCCAGTAGTTTGGTCGTGGGATGGCTGCGTGTCCAGGGCTGCGGATGATGGGAGGGGAGGGCTGTGTACGTCCTGAGAGTGCCTCCGTCAAGGGCCTTGCGTAGACTTTCTCACTGGTAAAGCACGGGAAAAAAGTTTTTTCAGGACTGCTGAAAAACTGAGGTTGAGAAATGCATCTTAAAATAATTGGGGTTTTTTTCCCATGTTTACTTTATGGTCTTGGATGAAAATGAAACTTGAAATTATGTTTGCTTTCACCGTGAGCACAAATTTGAGGAAAAAAACTATATGCAGTTACTTCTACAGAGCTTTTCAAATTAATACAAGTGTACGTTTTGTTTTCAGTGTTATAGCCAACAAAATATAAACTGTAAAGGTATTTTTCCACAAGACTTGAACTTTAACTTGTTTATAGAAACCTGTTTTTAGTGTCCTAGGGTATGTTAAGGCTCACCCAGATCCAGTATAAACAATACTGTTTGAATGATGTATGCTTGATATGAGCTCGTCTCTAATAGGTTGTTGAAGTGAGTCATCGGTAATATTTTGCTCCTGCTAACATCACCATACTTTGTGCTGCTCATATCCAAATAAACGATGCAGATTTTCAGTTTCTGTGTGTAAATAAATGAAAAAAAAAATTGTATTAAGTTCTATAATCTCTCTGTTACCTCTATAGTTTTTAAACATTAAAATTGTGATCTAAACTAATGTTGGGGCCATACTCATTCTTTCAAAGGGGTGACTATATATCATTATAATGCCTTAAATAGCATGTGCTCCCTGCTCTTATACAAGTATTTTCACTGAACTCAGGGCATCCAGCTCTTGCAAAGCTAACTCTACTAGACTTGGTGCAGTATATAGAGCAAAACATCAATAGATGGCTATGTAGCATTAACATAAAGTTTCCGATAAAGTTTAAGAGGGACCTGAAGCTAGGACATATGTTCACCACAGACTGGGGTTGCTGAAGATGGCAGCATTTCTCATGCCTCTGGCTTGACGTGGTCTTCTTGTATCCCCAATGTCAGCCAGATCTCTGAGTTCATCTGACCAGTCCCTACTTGGGGTTGACAAAGGAAAAGAAAATTACTGTTTCCTAGGTCAAGGGATGCAGCTCTGAAGGAAGAGATTCCCCAATATGGTTCAAGCAGGGTCTTAGTTTGACTTAAGTTCATGTGAAATTGCAGTTAGTCTTCAAGCTGAAGCTCAAATTCAGGCCACTGTTAAAGCATCTCATTTCCCACTACACCAAGAGGTAAGCACTCAAGCCAACTTTAAGTGAAGCATGGAGAAAGTGGAGATGATAAGTGAGGGACAAGTGCTAAGTCCATTTCCAAGCGTTTCTAATCACAAACCCATGATAAACTGAACATGGGCTTTGCTTCTTACACCCTGTTCTCAGACCCATGCAGGACAGCAGAACCATTTGCTTTACAGTCAGTTGTGCTAGCAATCTCTGGCTGAAATACTGACTTCTCAACACAGATTCCAGTGCAGTTAGACATAAGCTTTCAGGCAGCCTGACATATGTGTTCTGTAAACATCAAGTGCCATTCATTTCTCTTTCAACTTACAGAAAATGGAGACTCAAAGCTGTTGGTGTTACACTGCTAAATGCCACGGTGCTGGCAAAGGACAGCGCTGCTGGCTTAGTGTGCCTCAGCCTTGCCATGGCTCACTGCTTGAAAAACATGAGGTTATTGGGATTCTTGGAAAAAGGTGTAGTTCGGCCAAGGCTTAGACAATAGGGCTAGGGAAGTAAACTGTGACGGGCTGAAGTGGCACGAGCCAGCCCTGTCTGGGAGCCAATCTGCAGAGCAAAGCCACCTTGTGAGGCTGATGGTGGTGCCTGGCTGACAGCCACCCTCTTTTGAGATCCCTGTGCTATGGGCCCACGGAGGCTGCTGCCCTGGAAAAAATGGAGGGAAGCATATCATCACAGGAGTCAGAACATACCACAGGAACAAGAACCACAATCCCTCCTTGGAAAATGCCACCTGGCTTAGTCTCAGGTCCTTTTCCTGGAGGTAACCAGATCCTCCTCCCCCTGCCTGCTATGTCACCTTGGGAAAGTGTTTGCCCAGTGGTCAGCAAAACTTAAGCACTGTCCTCTTGCCAGTTATGAAAAGGTGGTGAAGATAATGAAAAATTCACCTGGTTTTTGGTGGCAATTATTACTTCAGACTACACCCTTTGAATTTACCAGGCACTAACCATGCCCATGACATGGTCCCATGAGCTCTTCCTTCCTGAATACCTTTTGAGATCTGTGGTCAGGTAAATTCCCCAAAATTATTCTTTCCAAACCCCATTGTTTTCCCAACAGTGCTCACTTCCCATAAGCTTACCAACAGCTAGATGACCCCCACTGCTGCCTGCTACAGACCTGCCCCGCAGCCCAGGCAAAGCTGCCGGCTCCCCTCAGCTTGCTTAGGAGGGGTTCGCTCAACCATTCCCCTTGCACAGCACTGGATGGCAACAACACTTGCGCGGAGGTGTTCGGCAGTGATGAGCAAGGTTCAAACCAAGTATCAGAGGCAGGAGCATCGGCGGGTGCCCTTTCCCCTCTCCAGGCTCGTGCCATGAGCTCGTGCTGGCGAGCAGCCGAGGAGGATAAGAGGAGAGGGCCTGTTGGCCAGATGCCTCTCCAGCCACTGGGACCAGCCCACCGGAGCTCCTGGATGTGCAGTCTGCTGCAGAGATGCGGCGAGCGCGGGGCTGGGCAGCACCACCACAGGGAGCCAAGAGCGACGAGGATAAAAGAGCAGTTGTTCTACCCCTGGTAATTATAAGGCAGCGTAGCAGAGTTAGGCGCCAAGGTATTGGAAAGTGTTATGATAACAAAGAAACTCGTGAAGAGGGTGGAGAAATTTTTATGACGTGAGATCAGATTAATGACCTGTACAACGGCTGCAGTAAAAACAGCAGCATACAGATGCTACAACATTTGTAGAACACATTTATTCAAATCATAACCAAAGCCTGTAATTTACTAGGATGTTAGGAAAAAAAAAAAAAGAAAAAAAAGGAAAATTATATGTTCACTGACAAAGACAGTTCTTGCAAACTGTGATGTCTCCTCGGGCTTCGTGCAGGCAACACTTCCCACTAGTATTGCTTCCATGAAAGCTGGATCTCCTATTAATTTTCAGATACCATTTGTAGATAATCAGAGAAGTACCAGATGCTGGAGAAACAACTTCCTTGACATAACAAGGAATTATATATCTCTTTCAATTAGATTATCATAAAATGAAAGGAAAACAGGCATCAGTCTGCCATTCTCACATCCAGTGGCATTTAAACAATGAGCGCAGTCTCTGTTACTACTTCTGGCAGGCCTCCAGCAGCACTTTGAAAAGGCACCATGGCCTCCCTGTAAATTGATAAACAATCTTGTTGAGCAACAGGCACAGGAACATTCAAGCCTTTGTTAAATTTTGACTCAAGTAGAGCACTAACTGGCATCTTTCCAGGCAGAACAAACAGGGTCAACTTCTCTGCTTTACAGAGGCAGATTATTTTAACCAGAATCCCGTCCCCACAGTTAATGGAATAAACCCCAGGAATGCAGAAATTGTTTGTTTTCTTAAAGAGTTCTGGTAGTGAAGCGGTCAAACTCGGTTGATGAAAAAGCCTGAATAACTGAGTCCTACGTGTGCTCATGGCTTCAACACGCATTCAGTATCACTACAAAAGCAGACGTGTCATCTTCACCTGCAATGCTGATTTCCTAGAGTAAGATGTGATAACTGGCTGTACCATTCAAGACCAACCTAATCCAGGGAAAGGATGATATTCTCACCTCTGGTCTGTGCCGAGGAATAAAGAATGGCCTGAAATCTTTTGTACAGGGCTGCCAGTGCCCACCAAGATGCAGAGTACTCTCTAGGGAGTGTGCTCAGACATGTGCGTGCCACCTAACTATCTTCCTTTGCCCAGTGCTCCAGCATGTCCTCACCTGCTCCAGATTACACCAAGGCAAGCTCAGCTCTTGGTGGGACTCCTGCTCTGGTCAGCTGCAAGGAGGAACTTGCCCAGAGCATGAGCCCACCAAACAGAAGATGCAGCCCATGCAGTCTGCAAACACCATGCAGCCAGCTAAAGCACTGAGCAAGTGGGGTGGCACTACAACACTCCAGGCAAACACATCACCCACACCTTGACTTCTCTG
This sequence comes from Tyto alba, assembly GCF_018691265.1. Classification (NCBI taxonomy): domain Eukaryota; kingdom Metazoa; phylum Chordata; class Aves; order Strigiformes; family Tytonidae; genus Tyto; species Tyto alba. Next base: position 56,448,135 of record NW_024881282.1, read on the forward strand.
GGGACAATCTCACTATCCTAAAAGAGCGGATGATTAGAGATCAGTTAATTCAAGTAAGAACATGTCTATATTTACATTACAAACCTCTATCAAGCACAAGAGAAAACTAGTCCTGTTTACTGCAGCAATAATCCATACTTCCTCTGAGGATATCCAAAAACCACTCCGAGGGCTCAACACAGTTGTCTAAAATTGGAAACCTTTTTTTTATTTTGGTATTTACAAACAGTCCAGATGCCAGTAAACAAAATAGGCCAAAACTAATAGCTAGAAAACACTTCTTGCAACATGCTCTTTACCTACCCACCTACCTCTGAGGAAACACCGTGGTTAGCACAGTTGAGCAATGAACACAACACCCACAAAGAGCAGGATTCATGGAAGCCAGCCCTGAGAGGTGTACTTTTCACAAGGGGACAGGCTGGACGAGGGCATTTACCCACAGGAAGACCATGCAGTGTTTCCAACTCTACTACTTTATAGATGCTGTCTCAGTGGACCTCCATAAGTGCTCCACCAAAGGCAGTATTGTCCCAGTACACAGCTGCTAACACCTCTGCTACCTTGCTGGGTAAGTACTAACTCTGGGATGTCCTATGGTTCAAAGGTGCAAAAGAGATTTCATATGTCCTTGTCATGGATCTCCCCAGCAAAATGTAAATCCAAGGGACCTTTGAGGAAGATCTGGATGAGCCAAAGGCAGAAAACCCACAGTCTAGTTACAATAGACCAGATTAGCTATATAGCACTCATATACAAATGCTGTACATTTTCAAATAAATAAAAGATAATCAATGTATCACAAAGATGCCATTTAGAGTGCCAAGTTTTATGAGCAAAGAAATTTATCCACAAAGATCTTTGGTTGGTACAGATCTTATTTCACAAAGGTCACTAGCAGCCGCCACTAAGTGGTAGGAACACTGCTGAAAGGGAGCAGACTAATTTACTAATTAGATACGCAGAGCTATTCCCAGGAAATACTTCCACAGACTTTCTAAGGTTCACAGCCTTCTGTGAAATGGTTGAGGCCCACTATGGTCAATGGAATTAGCCTTAGATTTATATAATCTGATAAAATGTCATAGATGTTCACAATCTGAAGAACTGCCCTAATGGGTCTTTACTAAGATATTAAGTTATACATTAATTGCTTTGGGGGGATGGAGGGGGCAAGGGAAATGCTAGGCATGCTTCAAGCCTTTATATCTTTTATTGCTGATACAGAATTTATATTTTATTGGTTCCCAACCTTGGTAAGAAATGAACGATTATTTAAACTAACTCTGTAAAAGATGTGGAGAAACAACAAAAACCGAGGAAAATAAACAGCAAAGGATACCAGTGTTGCACTGCCAAGGAAAACATTTTAAGGAATGAAAACTACCACAATGGAGCTGTAGGAGCTTCAGGTCTTTTACAGCAACATTATTGCAAATCTCAACTGAGAATAAAAAAAATTAAAGCCAAGTGCAAATGCAGGTGTAAAGCTCAGTGAAACCCCAACTAATGCATGAGGCCCAAGATGTGAGGAGGTCAACATGGCTAGTGATGGCTATTGAGAATTTCCCAGCTGGGTGCCAGCGTCCTTTCTGTTCTTGTGACAACATTACTTTGCATATGCACTCATAGTTCGAAGTGTGTCTTTAGCTATTGCTGCTCTTTTTCCTCATCTCCACAGTCAGTTGAGCAAAAATATCATTAGCTCTATGATTTCTCCTTGTGGACTACACATGCAGGCTAATTCCCGACACAAATTTATCATTCTTATCCAAGTCAAGAGGTAAATCAGAACAGAGACGAGCAGTTTAGCACTAAACCAATAGGCTTTGCAGCAGTACTGCATGCTACAGAAAATATATCTGCTCTCAACTCTGGTGAAACTGAGTCACAAAAAGTATTTCCTCCTGCACTGTTGTTTTATATCTGAACATACAGAAGCTGAAATGTTACTCCAGCACACAAGCTTCTGATGACCTGTGGGACAAATCCATCTCACCCAGCAAGGAAACGAAGGGCAACCACAAACCTCACTGGGACTCACAGCATTTTTCACAGGGTTAGGTCTGAAGTAAGACGGATACCTCGTGTTTTGCTTCAACATCTGAAAAAAATAGTCATACCACAATGCTAATATGTGCGTGTCATTTAGCAGCCCAGCTCACATTGCTTGTCATGGCCTTAACCTATCCGCAAGACACTGGGTGCCTGCTGCTTCTTCTGTTTCAAGTCAGCAGATCGTGCTTTTAGAAGGACTGTCTTCCATCTTGCATGCTTTACAGCCAAAGGAGTTTGGTAGACCCCATAAAGAGCTGCTCCAGCAAGATGCATGTCACCCAGGATGCCTAGAAGGGGAGTAATAGGAAAAGGTTGCACATACAACCTTAACACGGATTGAGGTAAGGTAAGACTGACAGAGGGTCAGAAAGCTTTGTGTGAAAATATAGGTTCCTTGATGAGCCATGCTTTCATTTTTAGTAATGTGCTACTCTCTCATCTCAGCATTTTATACTGCTGCTCCTCAGGAGAGAGTCTCAAACTGCCCCCAGTGCACAGCCAGTCAAGATGGTGAAGTCTCTGGTCAACGTATTCTGCAGAGAAGCACAAAACAAGCTGCAAAGGAAGAAAGTGCCCACAAGAGACCCAACAGAGCTGGCCAGGCAAGGAGATGCTGGCCAGATGACCTGTTTCCCTGCCGTTCTGCAGCTGAGGGCCTTGAGGAGGACAGGGGAGGAGAATAAGGCAGCTTGGTTTATTTATAAATCCCTTTTTAACACTTCTGTCCTTTTCTGTCTGATTCAGCCTCTGCCCTCTGGTTGAAATTTCAGTGTCAAAACATAAGCAATTTGAATACATTTTAATAATATTATTAATAATACCATTCATTATATTGTTACGTTATTAGAATAATTATAATAATTCAGGAAATGTGCTTTGTTTTTATCCTTAAAATATGCATTCCCTCTGCCTTTTTATTGAAAACTATCTTTTTCTTTTTATAAAGATCCTAAGAATTTTCAGGTGCCTCCCCTCTCCCCCTTGCCCAGGCAGTGTAGCAATGGATGGATTTTTGCAGGGGCAGATCAGACCTGAGGCTCCGGGGCTGCCCAGGGACCCTCACTCTCTGCCTGCCTGCTCTTTGGGGCCGGGCATGAAGGACAGAGCCGGCTTCGTGGCCTCAAGTCAAGTTCCCAAACCATGTGAGAGCAAAAGTAACTCACCGCATGTACCAGACAGGCTCGCTGAACCATTCCCAAACTCACGGGGTTGGTGCTAGGACTGGATGTCCTGCCTGTCATCCACCCCATTCTTTTCTTGTCATAATAAACCCACAATTTTTCAGTCATTGCCTTTGTGCTTTCGAGGGACCGCCAGCAGTCTGCCTGCTGTAGAGCTGAACAGAGCAAAGCACAGGGACAATGTGCTCACACCCATCACCACCCACACTGCCTTTTTGCTGGTACCGAGCTACCTTCTCCCTGTGGAGCCAGCGACCCATTTAAGGGGTTGTGCTGCTGCGCTGTAACCCAAGTGGCATCAATGGTGATTCCATTTGGCACCTATACTTATGGCATCCTGATATTACAATGACAATAATAAAAAACGTATCTCTGCAGCTTTCACAGCTCCTTTGTAATAACTAACACGAACATTATTCTAACATCATCGAAGCAAAGCTGTAATAAGTTTTGGTCCTGTATGGAAAATCTTTGAATAAATGAGAAGTTCTACAACAGTTTTCTTGCTGTTTTACAGAATAAACCTTGTCGGAAGCATTTTCACTTTAACCCAGTTGATGGGTGATACTCAGTGTGTTTCATAAACCCAACAAAACTCAAAGCAATTGAAAACAAATTAAGGGGTGTTGACTGGGTAGTCATATGTAAGAGAAGCCACAGAGGGTTATTAGTCCCAAGCATGTAGAAGTTAGCCAATATAGCTTTCCTGGTATATTGCTGCAGCAAATGACAACACAAAATTGATACTAGGCAGAAGAAGACCAGCAGAAGATCTGCACACACCATGAAGGAGTTGGCTCTCTACAGTGGTCTTAGCTGTGCCTCCTGCAGTTTCTTATAACATCACTCGCACATGGAAGCAGATGGTACGCTACGTATCAATTTACTATGCCTCTCTTTCACAGATTTTTTTTCAGCTCTGTCTGTGCATTTTTAATCAAAAGAGGACCATATGGTCCCTGTGAGGTAGTTTATAAATAATTGTGTATTTACAGTAGCAATCGAAACAGAGTCACATGCTTACCTTCAGGAAGGCAGCTGAAAGTTGTTGGGTACTATAGGGTTTGGAATGATTTCCTCAGTACAGCATAGAGATATGCAATGAATAATTAAACAGAAATTGATTTCACATGGCCTTCCCAATTGCATTTGTTCTGCTACTGCTGCAAAACACAAGATTTCTAATCAGAGCTGGTCAAAGAGAAACGAGACCACTCGTGCTCCAACGGCATCACCTCCATCCATCATTTCCAGGCTGGAGCAATGCTCCTGTGTCGCCGCTCTGCCAGGGGCTGGATTAAGCTCTCGGTGAAGGATGGCCTAGGAAAGATGGTGCTGTCTCACTAGGAGACCCTCCTTTACTTCATCCTTGAAGTCTGGAGGGGCTGGTTGGAACACGGAGCTCAGCCCTTCCCCCAGGAGAGCAGTTTTCCAGGTGCAGATTGCTGGAGGACATCAGATACCTAGCTAGCACCACTTCCCCAAACACTCTGAGGAATAAAGGCTCCTGCAAGTGACTGATGCGCTACTGCCTCCTTCTGCCTGCTCTTCCCATTCCTCCCCGTGTGCCTGTTGACCATACCTTATTTCAGTATCAGCAAAGAGCAAATATATCTTAAGAAAAAAACAACTGCCTGAAGAAACAAGACCAAACTTACTCATGTAAAACCCCAACCTTTTTCAAGGTGGCTGGAACTGAATTAGAAGCCACCCCTGCGCCTCCCTGAATATTTTCAGCACTGCCCTTGTTTTGCCACATGAAGAATGAAAGACAAGACTGCACCTCCCTGGTACCAAGGGAGAGTGTGCAAGGTCAGATGTCCCAGATGCTCGGTCTCCCCACAGAGGATAAATTGCCAGAAGAGTTCAGCTCCTTCTTAGGTCAATAAATAAGAGCATATTTTTAAGAAGTGCCTCACATTGCTATTACTGGCCAGGATATGTCAGTGAGAGCGCTCTTCCAGAGAGTTCAATACCTCTTTGTAAACCATTACTACTCATTTGAGGGCTTAACTGGGGACACTGGAATAAAAACAGCCCCTGACTCCCTAATCCCACACCTTCAGCATGAGAGCCTGGCTCCTCTGGTCACAGACAACCCTGTAGTCCCAATTCCTACCTCATTCCCTACCCCTCTGGCACAACAGGTTTTGCAAGTCTAAATTAACACTCGATAAAAATTAATATAAAACTGATTCAATCGAGGCAGCAATGTTGTAATTCTCTTTACTTTCCATTCTCCATCGCTTGCACTGCTGATGGGTAATGAGATTTGCTTTTCATGATCCTCCAGGTTGATGACCAAGAAGAACACTGTAGGCTGCGATTTACCAAACTGGGAGGCAGGATTAGGTTGTTATGTAAGCAAGACAGCAAAATCAATCATGAATGAAATTTAGACTCATTCCGTTGTTGTGTCGAATCCTGCCCTCTCCCCTGCAGCTTGAGGAGAAAAATTGCAGAGCTCTGTACAAGGATTTGAGAGGTACTGTCCCTCCCACCTCTTTCCAGCTTGGCTGTTCACACTGCCAGATGCTGTCAGCATCTTTTGTTTCAGTTATCCAGCACGTTCAACAATGCTACATGCAGCAATGTGTGCCCATGTATTTCTCTCATGCAAGTAAGAAAGAGAAGTAGCATAACAAAGACCTGCAGCCCCAGCCGATTAAGTCTGCTTCGGGTTCAGTGATCCATAAATCTGGACTTGGGCAAGGTGATGGTTTACCCACCAAGCACATGGTGACCACAGGGACAAGCGCAGCCAGCCCTAAGCTCTCCAGGGGTGACCACGGGGGTGGCACGTGGTGGGAAATAGTAGTGGGGTTTGCAGCTTTGCAGAGACACCTTCTTCAGAGATGTTGGGTCTCTGTGGTGCTCCCGTTGTTTGCCTTAAGAAAGCTAGGAAAGGTATTGCCTGGATTTGCCGCCACTTCGTGAGGGGTTACAGCGCGGTCCTCTCGCTGAGAGGACGAGGAGGGCTGCCTGCCTGCATCCCCACCACAGCTGCTGGCCATCCCGCCCTTCCCCGAGCCTCGTGTAGGTCAAAAGCATCTGTGGCGGTGAAAGCCACCCACCAGGGACCCAGCTGGTATCATCCCCACTGCTGCATGTAAGCTTTCTGCCTGCTTTCCTTATTTAAAGAGTGAGAAACAAGTTTTGTTTTTCATTGTTTTTCTTTCCAAGCTTGACAACCAGACTGTTCACAGTAACAGATTTAGGTACAGATTACTGTGTTTCCATTATCAGGACTAATGTCTGACTCCACAAAGTTATTTAGGTTCCTAATAATAAACACAAGCACCACGCTTGCCCTAGGTTTCCAAACTGAAATGTTTTGGAAGATCTGAGTCCTAAGTGGCCATATCAGTAAAACCATGAAACTAATTATACACGGAGGGCTATCAAATTCATAGGCTGATCAGTTAAAACATAGAGATTGCTTTTTGTTAATTGCTTTCATTAATAATTGTTTTGCTGCTATTGATGATAATAGTTCAAACTCTTTTTCTCCTGATGGGATCCCCTTAAATGTTCCAATGCAATGCTTGATACAAATATAGTGCACCAGTTCTGCGCTTCTGCAAAAGTTCCAGACAGTAGAACTGACATAAACTAGTTTACTGTGATAAAATGAGCAAGCAGAATAGCTAAAAATACTGGATTTTTTAAAGTGTTATTCCTTCATACAGTCTACAATATTTTTGGTTTAGCAATCCTACCTTTAAAGGTATAGACCCATTTTTAAATATACAGGACCAGATAGTACACTAATGCAAATAGTAATTTCACTGATTTCATCAAAGCAGCTTTAATTTTTGTTAAGTGATAAACAGATCCAATAGTATCTGTCCTCTATTTTTAACTTCACTCCAGAACTCCACATTGTCCCTGTTATAGTAAAATGACACCTTCCACAAAAACAAGAAATTCATTGACTTCATATTCTAAACAAGCCATTGTTAAAAGAAATGGAAGTCTCTTAACTCTTAACAATAGTGAGTCAGATGGATCTGACCTCTGTGGGTGGGACTTTAATTACACCCGCTATGTTTAAGAAAGTACAGTATTGTAATAATATTATTCATTGCATACCAAGAGTTCCATCAAAGGCTTGACAATCCCAGGAAACGATGCACATCCTCACTTACAGTACTGCTCAAATGTTACATATGTCCGGTCATATAAAGCCTGATCCTGTGAAGTTTTGACATCGCCGCTTAATAGGAACTAGCAACATCTCCGGCCATCCCTTTCCCTAAGGGACAGACATTGTGCTCAATCACAGCTTGCCATCTTTAGCCCGCTCCAAAAAAGGATAACTGGGATAAAACTACAGCAAAAACAAGTGGCATTGCTGCTGAACAATGAAGTGTTTGTCAGGGGTGGGGAGGAAGGGGGAATAAGTGGATATCTGGTGGGGAAAGCCATGGACAGGTAATTTATAGCCTGCAGAGGACAGAAGGACTGCTGGAGGGAGGGAGATCGCAATATGACATAAGAGTGGTATCTCTGCAGAGCCTGCGGTCTCTCCTGAGCAGCTCAGTTATGAGTTCTCAAACACCAAACCGTCCTCTCAAAGGGTGACATGCTTCCATCTACCACTTTGGGGTCCAGCACAGAGTGAGGGGTGGCTTGCCAGGCTCTCCTGCCTGGCTGGTGGAAAGACCCATCAGGAGTGATAAATCCCAGCATCTACTTCAAGTGATGTGGCTAATCGATACTTGCTTGGTAATTAATTTTTAACTGATTTCATCACAGTGAATAGAAAAGTTGTCTGAAAGGAGTTACTGCAGCAATCCTAATCCTTTTTTTTTTTTTTTTTCTGGAAATACAGGATGCTGCCACTCAGTTATACTTCATTCACAGCTAAAAGTGCTGACAGAAATAATCACAGCCTTATTCTGGGTCACAAGATGTGTTTTAGATCCTGATGAAATACCTTTTTTCAGGTGATAACTAGCCACTATGTTCAAGCATCTAGAAAATAAAACTTTTCCCCTAATCTGATGTTTTCATTGCAGCAGTTGCATCTACAGCTGGGGTCCTGTGCCTACTGGCATTCAATCCTGCTATTTAGCTTTGCTGAACAGCTTGCTAAATCTTTTTCCTGTTGAGAACTGTTTTTTGTGTGTGTTTGCTCTTTATTCGAAGGCCTACTGATCACTCATGTCTGGAAGATACCAAGCAGGAAGCCTGCCAGCAGTTTGTGAGGCAGCATCTCTTCTCCCAAAGCCAGGAGGAGCATCTCTCAGGAGGTTTTGACCTTCCTCCTCTCAAACCTAGCTCCACCATGTGGCTAGCTGAGCTACTGTGCATATTCTGCAACTCCAGTCATATATAATAGCTGCTTGGTGGCTGCTTTGCAGGAGCTGCGCCAGGAAGGTTGTCTGAAGGGGCTTTCCAACTGCTCATCCTGATTCTCATTTGGAGAAGAGGCCCTATCCAAAGAGGATTTTGCATCATTTCCCACAATTATCTAAGTAATTAAAGCTCAAGAAAATATGGGCACTTGTAGCTAGCATGTACTGGTTTTGTTTCCATTTAAAATTTTAATGAATTATCAGCCAGTCCAGAGTCAACTGAAAATCCACGTTTTCCCTCTAAAGATTAGAAATCTGCTTTACTAAAACTAGTGTAGAAATCCCCACAAACTATTGCCCCAGGGAGTGTCCCCAGGAGCTGTGGGGGGCCCATGTACAAGCTGGCTGCCAGGAGTTGTCCCCCTGCCACAGGCCAGCCCTAGGGCCCAGCTCGCTCCCGGGCCACCGCAGGGACAGCCTCTCCAGGGAGCAAGCTGCACGGCTTCGAGAAGCAGCATGGGAGGGCTGTCCGCCTCTCCCACCACGAAAAAGGGAGCATCAAGACGCCAGCAACTGCCATCTGATAAATTCATCTCACCCTTCAAATGGTTCCCTACCCATTCCTGAAGTCCTCTTGGAAAGGTGGTTGGCAAGCTGGGGGAGAAGAATAGTTGCTCTCATGGGCAGCAGTGCTCTCCAGGACACCACACCACCAGGCTCCCACGTAAGCTGGTACGTCGATGCTGTGATAGGGAGAATGGCATCACGGAAACGCTGCTTTTTCAAGGCTAGAAAATGTTCAACCTATCCAATTTACTGTGGAGGAGTCGGCTGAACACAGAGCATCCACCACATCTCTGCTGGAAAGGTGCAGTCTCAGTGCTGGATCTCATTTTTGTTAAAAAGGTACAAAATTTTTTTTGGAGTCTCTTTAGCACTTCTATTATAGACTTTAAAGCAGTTGGAAGAGATTGGTAGGCAAAAATAAACACCCTTCTACTATGTGCTTAAAATGTTCCTTTTGAACAGTGTACCCCAATACTTGAAACGTAAGGTTTGTCTCACATTAGGTATGAACTCAGCCACACTTTTAATGTTGAATTGAGTAGGTCACTACTGACTCCCTGTAATAGCTTAGTGCTATTAATAGCTACAAAATATATAATGTGCTCCCTCAGCAGAAACGTGGCTTTCTGTTTTATTAAAACTTTATAATATTTCCTTCTCACTAACCTGGGAAGTTGGCATTTATATGATATACATAGCTCTCTAGCCTACCAATTCAGAAATTTATAAAGCAGCTCATCTAATTTGATCATCTTTTCTTTTTTCCCATACTTGCTCAAAAGCAGCTTGGCAGAAAAGGCCCTGGAGGACCTGGTGGACACTCAGTTGAACATGAGCCAGCAAAGTGCCCTTGCCACAAAGAAGGCAAATGGTATCCTGGACTGCATTAGGCAAAGTATTGCCAGCAGGTTGAGGGAGGTGATCCTTCACCTCTCCTCAGCACTGGGGAGGCCACACATGGAGTGATGGGTCCAGTTCTGGGCTCCTCAGTATGAGAGAGATATAGAGCTACTGGAAAGAGTCCAGCAAAGAGCCACATGGATGATGAAGGGACTGGAGCACCTGACATTTGAGGAAAGGCTAAGAGAGCTGGGACTGTTCATCCTGGAGAAGAGTAGGCTCAGGAAGATCTCATCAGCATGTACGAATATTTGAAGGCAGGGTGCAAATGGGACACAGCCAGGCTCTTTTCAGTGGTGCCCAGAGACAGGACAAGAAGCAATGGGCACCAACTGAAACGTAGGAGGTTCCCTCTGAGTATCAGGAAGCACTTCTTCACTGTGACAGGAGACCAAGAACTGGCACAGGTTGCCCAGGGAGACTGTGGACTCCATCCCTGGAAATATTCACAAGCCATCTAGACATGGTCTTGGGCAACCGGCTCTAAGTGGCCCTGCCAAAGTTTAATGATCCCTTGTGTTGGTTGCATGGGTCTTCTTCAGAGAAGGCAAAAACCAGAAATGTAGTTCAGTGTCACACAAGTGGAAAGAGGAGTTGCTCTGAGGTAGCGGCTCTCAGGAGCCAAGGTGGAGTTGGACCAGATGACCTTCAGAGGTCACTCCCAACCTCAACCATTCTGTGATTCTCTGAATTGTCTGATAAACAAATGGATACACAACCATCCTGTACGGGTCACAAGGATATACCCTGTGTGAAAAGCACACACAGACCTGTGAAGGGCAATGGCTCACTAAGGAGCTGCTATAGGCAACAAGGGCACTTACCTGCAGTTACTCCAACCTGAACAGGTCTGCAGTAACAGCAAAGCATCGGGGGAAGAAGGTACTACGTAAGACAGTGTTGGTTCCTTTGACAGCTAGCTAATTGGGCTTGATAGCTCAGATCCTTTCTGATTTCTGACATTACATGATAGTTGCAACCCACTCACTCTTCTTATCTCCTGGCTCCATTGAAATGATGATGGCTTTTCCTTTCAGACACCGCTTCAAAATTCGTCTTTCACCTCTGTGTCCCAGGAGCCTTGCTTGGGTGACAGGTTCCTATGGTGGCAGTCCTGCTGTTCCCCCACAGAGAGCTGAGAGCAGCAGAAATAAAGACCCCACAGCACGCCGGGTGCCCCATGGCTCAGGGGCCCCAAGACTGCAGCAGAGGGAGCATCAGAAGGTACTCAGCTCACCGAATTCCTATTGGGAAGATTACTTCACTATTTTTAGTTATTATTTACAGGTGTGAAGGTGCTTATAGCTTTGGTTAGATTTTCTTTTAGCATTTTTAATTCAGAGGACTAAGAAACTTCAGGTAGAAAAAGCCTCACTGGAAAAAATCCTAGTTTAACTTCTGGAAATCATTTTTGAATGTAACCAGAGGAGAACAAAATAAACCAAAACAGCCTAGACAAACCCTGAGGCATGTGATGATGGACCTAGAAAATAATTACATTTGTGCTTAATTTTATATCCCATGAGTAATCTCAGCGATTCAACAAAACTCTTCCCAGTGCATAAAGCTAAGCACCTCCTCCAGTCCAGCCTGGACAGTGGCTGCAATAGCTTGAACACCGTAACATTAACAACTCCTCCACCTAGCTGCCTTTTTCCATAATGTCAACCCAAGCAGCTGCCAACAAGCAGAGGCTCGTTGAAGTGTTATTTTGGGGGAAGTGCCAGAAATTATTTATTTCAACAGACTTTTGAACATACTGTACTATTATTCTTAGAGTGTATTAAGTGGGGTGTACTTTCAGTAGAGTGGATGCTTAATTCTTGTTTTGGGTAAAAAGGTTGTTTATTATGCACTAAAAATATACCAGTGGTATTATATATGATTAAGGGACATTCTTTTTAGTGGTGCCCTTATTAGCGAGTCTGCTATAAAAAATGTGTTTATTAGATAGCTAACAGCACTTCAGTTTGTATTGGACCATTAGCCAGCAACCTCATGGGCAACTCGCCTGCTGTTTCTGGGTGATCAGCTGGGGATTACTGCCTAGGGACTATAATAACATAGCCCAGTTTGGGTGCAGTAGATCACTAATATCCAAATAATGTTATCAACATAAAGTATTTGATAATAATACAGAGCTAAATGACTGTTGGGAAAAGCTGATGATGGTGGTATTGGCATTGATGTAATTCATGTGAGCTATACAGCAAATAATCTGAAGCCTGAAATGATTTTTTAAAAAGTTATGGCCAAGTTTTGTTCTTATTTAAGTCACTTGGAATACTGCCTGTTGTGCTTAGGACTTGACATGTTCTGAATGCATTTAAAGAATGCATTTAGAGAAACATGCACAACTCTAAAACTAGTCAATAGAATTTAATAGAAGAAATAGTCTGAAAGTCCCCTGAGAAGGTGCCCAGCCCCTGAGACCTGCTGCCTCAGAGCAACTCGTCTTTCCACTTGTATGACACTGAACTACATTTCTATTTTTTGCCTTCTCTGAAGAAGACCCATGCAACCAACACAGGGGATCAATAAACTGACTTGGTAGACTCAGACTTATCAAAAAGATGAAATGAGCTATCTTAAAACAGAGACAATAGAGTAAAATCATCTTCCCTTCTCACCGCCTCACCAACTCTACCAGCATGACTATGGATCGTCCCCTGACCTCTTTGGGTGAATGTGGATCATCTCCTGCTCTCTCTGGGTGAAGATGGATCATCTCCTGCCCTCTGGGTATTTCTAGACAAGCTTGGCTTATGGGGAGCAATCAAAGATGGTACTGCTATCTCTAGTTATCTGCTTTTGCTGATGGTTATCTCATAACAGGCAGCAGAATCAATGTTTTAAACTGCATAGCATAGTAATGTAAAGAACCATCAGTTTGGGATTTATGTGTTGATTTATTGTGTTTTGTTTTTTCCCGAAATGGAAACCTTCAGGAGAGGGACAGCTTAGACAGGATGGGTAGGTAATGTGTCTTGGTGTGAACAGACAGACCACTCTTTTGCATCATGTTCTCTAATTTCTCTTGGATCACGACTAGAAGGAATGGTAGGGTGGATTTCAGAGATTCTGGTTCATCCTCCAGGTACTGCCATTGCTAAATTACAGAGTTACGGATACAGAATTCCTCAACAGGGGGAACTGCAACTGCAGGAAATGTTGAGAAGTCTGGTGTATTCAAAACCTCAAGGAAGGGCAAATGACAGTGCAAGACTCAAAATGTGGGACAATTGAGCAAGAAAAAAGATTTCGAGCCAGGGTTTGTTTTTTTTTTTTTTTTGTTTGTTTGTTTGGTTGGTTTTTTGTTTTTTGTTTTTTGTTTTTTTTTTTTTTCCTGAGCATATTTGAACTGTATTGGTTAATCAACACTTTGGAAAAAGTAACCCTGTGCTAAAAATTCAGTGTTTTAAATTAAATATATGGGGCTCTTCTACAGTAGAATCAGCAAAGGCCAACGAGTATTCCTAATCTTTCAAGGTTAAATAAGGAAGATCAGACAAATCGATCTGCCCTTATTTGTCATGTAAAAAATCAACTAATGGACCTTTTGCATCTGTTTAAAAAACAAAATCTCTTAGATATTCATGTAAGTACAAAATTATTGATTCAGGTGAAGCAAAGCTATTCAAATGCAGTGTTATAGTATTCCCCAGTATGGTTCAGACTGCATAAGCTCCTGATAGAGATGTTTTCACCTCTTAGGGTAAACAAAAAGAAGTAAAAAAGATAGGGAAAGAACACTGTTTTATAAGTTTATTGAAGTAAGAGAGTGCTGATATGCAATAGAAGAAGCATTTCCATCTGTGGAGTCCAGCTGTATGGTACAAATTAGTCAACATGCAAATAACAAAATACCAATCAATGGTCCTATGTGACAGGCCTCAGGAAGGTTTCATTTTGCAGGGTTCCTTCAGTTCCTCAGTAACACCTATGTATGCCTAATCTATTATCTGTTTGTAATAAAGACATGAGAGAAAAAAGGCAAATTTATGAATCTGTAGTTAACAGTTGCTTTAGCTGAAATATTGTAAAATAACCATACAGGTGCAGTTTACCCATCCCCTCATTAATCAAGAACATTAATGGGTTTATTCCTATGTCAAAAGGAAAGAGAAGATGAGACCTTACACGAAGTATATTAAAAATCAGTCATTTAAAAATTCAGCATGTAATTTTAAATGTTCTTCTTCCTACTGCCACATGGGAAAAGTATACTTTACTTTGTATGCTTTCTATAGCAAGAGGACTACAGTAAAGTTTCCCAAATAGACAGCTGAATCTATAGAAGACACAGGCCTTTCAGGGTTGGCTGAGAAGGAGGCAGCAAAACCTGAGTTTTGCCAAGCTGCCCATTTAGGTAACGTTAAATGATAAAGATAAGGGCACTGATCTATCTTAAAAACACTGATCAGCCATTATTTAAGTAAATAATATTCAGATTAATGCAAAAAATCAAGAAATGAGAAACACAAAACATAAATTAGTACTTTTACAGAGTATGAAAAAGCAGAAATTGAAAATGCATTTTTTGCCATTCCTCAGTCTTTTGAGACTGCAAGGTTTTTGAAGGAGTGACCTATGCAGCTGCAATCATGTTGCACATCCTTGGGCAACACCTGAAAGTAATCACAACCACAGTTACAGCCTGAAACATGCAATCCCCCGCTGTAGCTCATAGGGCCACCAGCTCCTAGTACACAGCCTCCCTCCACAACGTACAGCTCGCATGTGTGTTGCATGCCAGGTTTGTCCCAGGCATTCATGAAGCTCATGTGTGTGGTTGATTTGAGCTTAACTTGGCTTTTACCTAGCTGTTTCCCATAGTTCTTCTAAGATGAAGGGTGGTAGTTACACCCAACACTTTCAGTACTATTTATCACAACCTGTTACAGCAAGTTTGAGTGACACCAGCAAGCCTGCTCAGGGTGGTGAAGAGGACCGTTGCATAATGTGGTTCAGCTTAAGCCCACTGTGATAAACTGGTCAGACAGGTCACCATCCCACAAATTGGAATGCACAATTTGGAACAAGAAAAGAATGGGGGCTATTTTTGCTGAGGTGTGCACCGTTGGGTTTTTGACAGAAATTGCAAGGTGTGCATGTATGATAGGCTGGTGTTAAAAGCTCCAAGCATTTTTCATCTCAGACTGTGAATAAATGTGGTTGGCCACAGCTCACTACTAGAATATTTTCAAGATGCTCATGGGAACTCTTGGAATAATTAAAGAATGGTGTCTCCATGACAGGGTAACACCCACCACGTTTCTTGCTGAGGAAACAATATGGTTATATATTATGAATTATGGCTAATTCTCTCACATCCTGTTTCCTCATCGACCTAAACACAGGAAGCCTTTTCTTCTCCATGATATTCAATCTTGCTGTTAATAACATCTTTCATTTCTACAGTGGGACATATTCCAGTGGATTCCTGTCTATCTCCACAAAGCACAGTCAAAGTGTGACCACAACATAGCATGGCAAGAAGAAAATTCCAGTCAAGACCACTACAGAATTCCTATAAAAGAATTAACATAAAAGGGTTGCTGCTATCCACAAAGAACTAAGCAAGTCCGATTTCCTAGGGTTTTGTAAAAGATCTTCAGCTTCAGAGCTGAAATATACTTTAATTGAACAGGAAACTCTCAGGAACTGACGCATGGTTCTTGGATATGGAAATGCTGTGAAACTGAAATGTGTGCTGCCAAATTTTATCTAGTCTGATCCCACTCGTTGGATTCTTTTGAAGCTCAGTTTTGCCAGAGATTAAGCCAACAAGGTTTTCTGTATTTAGTTTACTAAATGGTAAACATGGCTGGTTCAAACACAAGTAGTAGAACCAATAGCTGATTCATCTCTTCTAATGAGTTAGACGACCAAAGAAAACCAACCAACCAACCAAAAATCCAAAGCAGAGGTTTGATAACTTCATTTCCAACATAGCCCCTAGCATTTATTAAAACAAACACAAGGAAAAAAAAAAAAAAAAGAAGAAAAAGCAAACAGAACAGTTGTCTACACTCTGACTATACTCTCAAAAAAGTTTTTTAGGTGTTAGACCAACGTTTTGCATTCCCTTTGGCTACAAAGCAGAAGTCGTGAATTCCTCATTAGTGTGAGTTAACTCACCCCACTTACTTCTACTTGTAGAATATCATGCTATATTTCCAAACAATTAAGCTTGCATGCAAAGACATACTGCATGTAAATAAAAATGTAGTATCTCAATCAAACTGTTTTTTTAAACAAGGAAAGAATGAAAAGCCCTAGCAATGAAATAATGTTCTCAGTGCAGCCAAGCATCTGAGGCATCTTGACATACAAAAAACATAACCTGCTTACTTGGATAGATATACATATGGCAGAACTTCAAAATTAAAAATTCCCTAAAAAGCAGTAAGAATGTAAGTACCAAAGACAGAGACTTCAGACCACTACATTATTAGAACAACGAGCTAATCCACCTAGTTTATTTACATATAATGTATTTTTTGGTGTAATTTATAAACACAAGGCAAAGTTGAAATTGAAATTAAAGCAATAATCAAAATTCGTTGCTGAAAAGAGGGAGAGAGAGATCCCCAGAAAATATCTGGAAAAAATAATCAGGCAACTGATTTGTACATACTTCAAAGATAAGAAAAAGGTAAGGACCAACAGTAAATTTCCAAGAAAAACTGAGGCCAAACCAATCACATTTCCTTTTATAGCAGAGTAACGGGCCCCTTGGAAAGGACAGACAGAGCGCTTATCATATATTTGATTTTAGTAGGCCTTTCAATGCTGTTTAACCTAAGAAGGAGATTGAGAAGGAGTTTAAAAAGTTAAAAGCAGATAAAAATCTGTTGCAAAGAGAAGGGAAAATCTGATCCCAGTGCTCATGGTGGACAGGATCAAACGCACGGGCTTCTGATGCAGCAGGAAGGATCATGGTTATGGATCAGAACAGCTTTTCAAAAGTGTAAGTTTTAAACCAGAGAAATAGCCTGCTTGAAGAGGCTTTGGAAGACAGAGTCCACCACCAGACATCTTGAAGAACAGACTGAATGAAGGAGCAACATATGCATGACTGACCCTGCACGGGGGCAGAGAGAGTGAGTGAACTCTGAATAAAGTCTGGGAGAGCAGTTCAGGGTTTTAAATGCTATTTGAATATATCTGCATTCTTCAAAAGCTCAGAATCCAAGAGCCAAACAGATGAATCCTTCATTGCTCAAATAAGCATCTGAAGCCAAACAGCAAAAATACTATATTATCAATAATTCTTTTGTTCACTGGACATAGGATATTTTGGTGGTTTTAATCAATCACTCTCAGCACTGTCAGAACAGAAAGAACAAACCCCTATGCTAAATTTTTTTCACCTTATCTCTTCCAGATACAGCAAGTAGTACTGGCAGCTTCAAGACTCCAGAAATACCACTTTAGGTTCATTCAGGCTTATTACATTGAGAAAGTAATAATGATAAAGTCACTTACCTGTGCCTTTGTTGCAATGTTGTGTAGATGGTAAATGGCGTAGGATGACGCAGGATACTTTCAAGTTAAGTATTCAAATTCACAACACAAATACACAACTATCTCCAACACCCCCCTCTGTGCTCTATGCCAATCCTGATTTCTGCAGTCATGGATAATTACCATTTTCTCCTTCAGGAGTCCCACTCTTTACCGTGTCCTGACTCATCCCTGCTTTCTTCACCCACCACCTCCCCTCCTATGCTCTACCATATTATGATCAAAACCTCTGAGTCTGTTCTGACATGATGTCCCTCTCTCCCTCCCCCTAATATCACTCTTATTTATAGTATCACACTCCCCATTGCTTCCCTCTCCAAATGACCAAGCCCTCCTTCACACCATTCTTCCTGCGTGTCGTCTTCCTCTGGCACATCTGGCTCCTGCCTGTCCTCACAGTTGTGCCAGGAATACGGCTCTGCTTCTGCTTTCACACAACACTGCCCTGCCAAGGAGCACACCAAGTCAGCAAAGGCTCAGCTCCAGGGAAGTTTCCAGTTCAGAAGGGAAAACTCTGAAAACGTGGGCAGAGTACATCCCCAAAACAAAACACAGGGCACACACAAAGGGCCTCCAAAGTACTGCTAAAAATCATGTGCCTCCTACAGCTTGAGGTTTACTCATGATCTTTGGGTAGAAAATTCTGGAGCTAGGTGGAAGATGAAGAAACAGTTCTCCTTACACCTAGCTACAAAAGACAGCAGGCAATAGCAACTGTCTTCACTAGTTTTATCCTTCACCTACAAAGGATTTATGGGTTGTGGTGTCTACCTTGACTAAGGACAACCTCTGCCATCAGTCACTAGAAGAACACTTGAAGCTAAAGACTTTAGAAAACATAAAAACAGACTAAAGAAATTATATTTTTACAATCCTAAAGCATGGGGAAAAAAAAAAAAAAAGAAGTCAAAAATCACAAGCTTGGCTCCCAAATCATAAGATTTTGAAACTAAGGTTCTCCTTTCAGTGAAGCTGGCTGATGCTCCCAACTCATCCATCAATCCAGAAATTGTAAGAAATTATTTCTGTAACCATTAATACCAGTTTTGTCCCAATGATATTTCATCTATCCCTTCAGGTTCATTTCTGAGAAAAACACTAATGGGTATGTGAATGAGTGGAGCCCAGTAAATTTATATCACAGGGTTTGCAGAGGTTAGTAGAAAACTGGAGTTCATGACTGCTTACTTCTATATCACTGTACAAAAACTGAACTCCTCACTCCTCCTTTCACCCAGGCACAGAGCAGACAGAAGGAGCTACATCTCATGCTGTTCTCCTCCTTTGATAGAACTGACTGACCATTCATCCTTGACAGGCTGATTCTGGGAGCAGACATCCAACTGGGCAGCACTGTCCTTCAGCCCCGGTCAGACTGGAAACCTCCGTGGGCTGGAACTTCATGTACACATAGGGAAAACTCAAGACACATTTGCCAGAGCTCACAGGAGTGAAGTCCCAGATTTTTCTCTCCATGGTAAACAGTGTACAGTACATGCTCATCTCAAAATGTAGAAGAGAAAAGGCCAAAGCTGTTTTTCTCTTCCTACATATCTTGAAGTTGTGTGAGTAGCTATAAAGGCCTGTTTTGGAATGGATGCAAGATACACAATCAGAGGATCAAATGGAAGTACAGGCAGCACCTCAGCAGTGATGAGTCTTTGCATTCCTCTCTCACAAACACCTCTCTCCAGCTTGCCTGTCTCTTCTGCACAATATGATCTGTGCAGCATGAGTAAATGACAGCAAAGTCTTCATGACTTGTGACAGCAACAGTTCATACGAGGCTTTCTCTGCGAGTCCCAAGTGACTTAGCAGTCATTTTAATGAAAAGACTCAACACTAACAAATAATAACATACAGCATTCTGTATAGCGTGCTCTCCTTGCGACAAAGCCATACCTCTGTGGTCTGACCGTCAACCACACAGCTGCTTTTCTGCTATTGTTTTCCCTTCTCAGTTGCTTCAGTGTCTTATTCTAGGGTCATTCACCATCCTGGTCTGTTCAAAATACAGCACTGAAAGTCATCTTTCTTACTTAATAACATGGCTTTCTTTAATCCCAACCTTCAAAACCATTTACTCCTTTCTTTAGATAATCCCACTGAAGATCTGGGGAGTTCATTAACCTTAGTAACTTTAAAGTCAGTCTTACCTTAAACATTTCACCTCCATTCGTAAGTCTGTGCTTTCCAACCTATGGCTATAGTCTTTGCTTCTTACCACATTTTCCTGCAGCCTGCTAATGCATCCAGTCTTTTCCTTCCTTCCTGTGACTCTTCTCACATGCTGTCCCCCCCCCCCGAGCTCCTCTTATTTCATTCAAGTTCTTCTGAAGTTAATCCTAAATTAATAGTAATCATGGCAACTAATAAGGTATAATCATTCTTGACAGTCTAACACTAACACGTATTTTACTCTGCTCAAACTGCAACAACTTCATTCTGGATGTGAGGAGACACTCAATCAAGCCTGTGTATTTGGGGTAGCTGGTTCCCCTTCCCTGTTGTTTGTTGCTACGGCGCTGCCCTGGGGGGTTCAGCTGAGGATTTGGTGCTCCGCGGCTTCACCCCAGCTCCCCCCCCCCCCCCCCCCCCCCCCGCCCCCCGCCTCTGAGCCTGTGTGGAGGAGCTACTGCAGGCTGACAGTCCGGCAGTGCCTTGATAGAGACGTAGAAACAGGACAGAAGCTGCTGCACTGAACAGCTTTTCTGTTGGCTGTAACCAGGATGTATGACGATACAGCAAGCTGCTTCGAAAAAGCTGGTTAGACAAATATGTAAGGATTAAACCTCGCTACTTCCGCGAGGCCCACGAGCACTGTGAGGCCCGGGCACCGCCGGCGTCCGGAGCCGCGGGGCGGGACCTGCGCCCCGCACAACGCCGTGGCCGTGCCGGTGCCTCACAGCAAACGCCGGGGGACGGTGCCGGGCGCCCCGTGGGGGGGCACACGGCTGAGGGCCCCGCACCTCTCTGCGAGCGCTCGGGGGGCGGCAGAGGCGGCTCCCGGGGCCCCGGCGCTGCCGCCATTGCCCCAGGCGCAGGGCAGCGGGCCCAGGCCGGTTCACCAGCCCCCATCGCCTTATCAAGCGGGTCGCGTTCCTCTGGCCACAGGTTTCCGCTCAAAGCTCCTTTAGGCTAATTTTATTAAAATAATAACTTTAAAAATTTGCATTAAGGAGTGACCCGCGTCGCGGCGAGATGACGCCACCGCCCGCGCGCCGCGCCCTGCCGCCGCGCCGCCACCAGGGGGCGCCCCGGCTCCGCGTGCCCGCCGCACCCCCCCATCCCATTGGCTCCCCGCCGGCCGGCGGCGGCGGCAGCGGCGTGTCGCGTGTCACGTGTCACGTGCCCCGTGCCCCGTGCCCCCCGCCTCGCCTTCCCCCGCCC
The DNA here is from genome assembly GCF_018691265.1 of Tyto alba. NCBI lineage: Eukaryota > Metazoa > Chordata > Aves > Strigiformes > Tytonidae > Tyto > Tyto alba. The sequence goes on from NW_024881282.1 coordinate 56,469,061, forward strand.
CGCCCCGCCCCTCCCCCCGCTTCCAGGCGGTGCGGGAGGACCGATCCCACAATGCTCTCGCCGGCGGCGCGGGACGGTTTGGCGGCGTCTCGCTGGCGGCCCGCGCCGCCCGCCCGCCCGCCCGCCGCCACGCCACAGCCCCCGCCCCGCCCCGCCCCGCCCCGCCCCGCGGCGGAAGGCGGCAGAACAGCGCCCCCTAGCGGCCCCCGCCGGCACGGCGCACTCCCGGCCGCGCGCGCGGACATGTGGCCCGGCGGCCGCTGAGCGGGGCCCCGCCGACACCGGCCCTGCCCCGCCGCTCCCGGAAGCCCCGAGGCGGCGGCGGCGGCGGCGGCGTCGCGGGGAACCGGAGCCTCCGCTTCATGCGGGAGCAGTGACCGCGCGAGGGGACGCCGCGGCGCCAGGTGAGCGGCGGTGTTGGGGGCGGGGGGTGGGCGCCTCCCTCGGGAGTTTTCGCGCGGGGGGGGGGAAGCGCCCGCGGCCGTTCCCCGGCGTGGGCCCAGGCGGGGCGGACGGTGCTGCCGTCCCGCTCTGGCCGGGGCCTTCGCCTCCGCTCGGAGCCCGCCGGGCTCGGGTGCTTCTCCCTCCCTCCGCTCCGCCGGGCCGAGGGCGGGGTTTGCCGCCGGCTCCGGCCTCGGGTTTTCCCCCGCTCCCCTCCCGGTCGTGGCGCCTGCCCGGCCCGGTGCTGGCGCTCGGCCGCCGTGACAGGCCGCTGCGGGACGCGGGGGGGGGGGGGGGGGGGCGGCTGCCGCCTCGTCTCCCGCGGCGAGAGGGGAAACAAAGGGGGGGCGACCCGCCGGCCCCCTCCGCGCCGAAAGCTTTTGTGAAGGCACAACGGGAGGAGCAGCAGCCCCCGGCCGGCCATCCGGGAGCGCGGCTGGCGCGGGGAGCTCCCCCAGAACAAAGCTCCCGGCCCGGGGAGGCACCGCCGTCCCTCCCCTTCGGTGAGACCCGGCCGCCCGGAGCTGGGAGCACCGGCAGCGTTTGCTGGAAGAGCGTCTTGGAGAAGACTTCCTCGTTGTGGGCAAGTTGCACGGGGGAGGCTCAACTTCAAGCCCAGCTCTGCGTTTGTGCTGTGGTGGAATCGCGACAGACGTAAACCTCGGTAAAGTTGCACGGAGTAGCGCCGGAGCCTGGAAGCGATACAGTTACCAAGCCAGTGAGACGCACTCTCCGATTCTTCTTGTGTTTTACAGTACATGGTGTCCTATTTTTTTTTTTTTTTTTACTCTTTGGTAAGTATTAAAGAATATTATTAGCCTGAGCCCCAAATGTAACTCATCTTTGACAACCTGTCTCCACGTTTATAATTCCAAAACAATTTTGGTAGGATTAAAATCGGTCCTCTTCCTGTCACAGTGTTTTTATTTTACACTACTAATTAATTTAAATTTTTTAGGAAGAATAAGAGAGAAAGGCCAGGTAGTTACTGTTTGTTTAGTATCAGTAACTAGGTACTCTCGGCAAAGAAAGATTTATTAAAAAAATCCAGAGTATAATGGTTTGGAATGCCCCTGATTATTGAGCAGCTATTTTAAGATTGTAATTTTATAGCTTTTTAAGGCTTCGGTAACGTTAAAGGGAGAGAGAGCTAACTTAGTGTCTGGTGGTATGTTGATGTTATATCACAATATCACTAATGTATTGGGAGCTCATAATTTTAAATGAAGTTTACTCTAACTTAGAGTTTTACTGTGTTGGTATTCAGACTCTCTTACACATGAGAGAATAATAATGGGGGAAGTCTTTAGTCATTTTGTTGTGGTTTCTTTCAATTTTAGAAGAAATAAATAGTAGGCTTCTTAAATGAAATGACAGGGTGACAAAAACTTGCTATTGTGTGGTTGATTATACACGGTAATCCATGTCTCTTCTTCTTTTTTACCTGGAAAGCTGTGTTTAGAGATTCACAATATTAAAAGAAATGGATGGCATTCTCTTCAGTAGATGCAAAAGACTTGGGAATTATCCCAAGTACTTTTTCAGATGTTTCCCTTAGAATTTCTAGGAATATATTGTCTGTTGTTCTGCTGTCTTTAGATAAGATGAGAGCTAGTTGGGGGGTGAGGAGGCTATTTAGACTCTTAGTCACAATGTTAAATCTTTTGCATCTTTCCTTTCAGTAGTTTATGTTTGCTGCTGTGTCAATTTCCACAGTGATAAATGGTCCTAATAAGATATACATCAGTTTTCTTTCATGTTCCACTTGCCTTAAAGTCTGCTTATGAATAAGAAAAACAGCTTTGTGGCCTTGAGGGAGGGGGAAATCTCTCCCAAATGGTTTTGAAAGAGAATGTTTTTCAAGGCTTTCTTTAATAGCAGTAAACTTGGGCTCACTGGGTTCACAGTTAGTATTCAAGATTACCCTTAAGATTGGGAACACTCCTCCAGGAATTTGGTGAGTTTTTTGGAGCATGAATTTATAGTGCTCAAACACAGTATGTAAAGGTTGATGAGTTCAACTCAACGAGGAGTTGTAAGTTTATCTTATTCTCCACTTATTCAGCTATTGCTTTTGAAACATCCAGATGATAAAGCATTTCTTTGTGTTCTTGACTGACTGTAGTTTGATGTGACTTTGCGTGACTTCTAGCCTCTGTTTTTTTTTAAAACTTGTAGATGGTTCTGCTCATGATATGTGATGATTCAGCTCTGGTTGCAAACACCTGTTGTTTGTGGACTTTTTTCCCCGTTACAGGGATTCTGTGCAGAATCTTCTCAGTTTTCTGTCCCGAGTACTAAAAAACCTGTGCAAAAACTTATTTAAAGTTGGCTTTATTTAGTAATTAAAGAGTGATTTGATTTCAATTAATGTTGTATTTAAACATACATGGTATTAATGGGGGGAAAGAAACACTGCTGGAGAAAGTTTTATGGACTGACTTGCCATGCTTATATCAAAAGTCTTGGAGCCTGGCCTTCTCTCAGTCTGCTGTTCAGTGCTGTGTTCTTTGCCAGCAGTCTAAGGTGAGGGAGGAAAAATGTCCTTCCAGTTAATAGTACTTAAAACACACAGTCCAGTGGTTATTCAGTGCTGTCAACCACGGTTATAAATTTGTCTGAATGAATTCTGAAATGGTTACAGTTAATCTGTTAAACCATTTAGGATTAAAGTAGACTTTATGTCTCAACATTCCCTTTTTTTTTTTTTTTTTGCAAGTTGAAGGTACAGTGTTAAACACTTAAGAAGGGGTTACCTTAGCCCCTCTTCTGTAATCATAAATACCAGAGGTTTGTAATGTTCATGTTCTTCAGAGCAGTTCTAAGCATGGGCTAGTTCGTGGCTTTTCAGCAGTGTAGGCACATTTTGTTTCATCTGTATGTATTAGTCCACCTAACCCTGAAGGTCAGTGACCTTGATCTGAGAGGAAATGAGTGCAATGACATTGTATCTTCTCTACTTGTTTCATCTCATTTTACCCAACATTTGAGGATATGGACTACAGTTTAACATCAGGAAGCCGTGAACATCTCTGTTTTGGGTTTGAAAATTGCTTAGTTTTGGTACCCTGAACCGCTTCAGTAGGATGATTCTCTTGTGTAGTCGTGAAATAACACAAGGACGACTGTACCTGCTGGATGAATGAAGGTGAATGTGTGTCTGCCTTTCTGTTCCCTAAAGCTGCAGCTCCACTGTCCTGAACAGTTGTCCATCACCTCTGCATCTGGGTCTAGTGGAGCACCAAAGACTGCACTGGGCTTTCAGAGGTTGAATGTGCATAGTCTGTACTTCAGTGGCCCATACCACATTCAACAAGTAGTTTTATTCTGTGAGGAGTTAAAAAAAAAAAAAAAAAGTGCTCAGGAAGTTAACTTACTTACTTTTAGAAACATTCAGCTTTCCTACATCTTATTTTTATGGCACATCAGATAATTTCCCTTAAGACTTTTAACTGGAGAAACAAATGAAATTTAACCAAATGTTAAATTTCAGAGGTTGTCACTTCTAGGCTGGGGAAACTGTTGACCACAGATGATCAAAATACTGTATTTATGTATAAATCGACAAGATTAAAATAAACTTTGTATAAAATGCATTTATTCAGGTAATAAATGTGTACACACACATATGCACTGTAGGCATACATGCATCTATGCTTTACAGTTGTGTATGTTGTGCTAAAATTTTTTCACCCATTCATTTTTATTGTCAAGTAATGCTGTCTCACAAACTATCTTGATGAAACAGTAGTACTACTGTTTATTTTTTTCTCCATGAGAACATAAATTCTAATTTTAACTCAAAACTATTCCATCACAGCAAACATGAAAAAGCAACATTTTAATTTTATGGTTCTGTGGCCAGTGGTATTTCTTCTTAACTTTCTGAGATTATTTCAGATTATTTCATGTGTGTGTATATAAATATTAAAAAAAAAGTCTATATAGAGAGAATTGGGAAATAAAAATATGTCTACTACCTGGCTTTTGTTATACTGCCAGCAGTAATAAGGAATGTGAAATTCCATGTGATCAGTGTCTGGTAGAAGTCTTCATGTATGTCCATACTTTTAGATAGCAACACAGGCCAAAACTGCAGCAGTAAAGACTTCTACCTTTCTTGGTGTGCCACAGGAGAGATGGAGACCCTTACATGAAACAGATGTACTGATATTCAAAACTTGAGTTTTTAAGTAGAATCTGAAGGTAGATGAGCGATCTTAATTGGACTGCTCACTATCCAGAGCAAATGACTTCAGCAATTCTGGACATTGGGACAATTAAATTCTTTGCTTTCTATACAGCCACTGAGTAAGCACTTGTTGCAGTTTTGCTATTTTTAAACATTTTTAGTTTACTTGTGACATAAAAGTTAGTGAACCCTGTGGATAGGTAGGTGTGATGAAAAGTAATTGTAAGTCCTGTGAAACAGTTGGAGAAAAACAGTCTGTTAGTACTACCTTGAGCTCATTGGAGTTTTGTTTTAGAGACGTTACCAAATGAAGATACCTACAGCAATGGAGGTACATTCTTCTCTCTAAACCTATGCAATTGTGATTTTTAAGATACAGATTCATCAGCCCGAGCAAGAAAAGCACCTTATACAACTCTTGGATAAGTCAGTTGGTACCAGCAGTTATTTTGTGGTTGTTATTCTGGCAAGAAGTTTTGAATGAGAATGGCGTTCATCACTGTAAGGGGCTTCTAGTATTGTTGATGTGGGAAGCTTAAGTTTTTTTTGAAGCGTTGTAATGAGAGAGAGTAATTAATTGTAACAAAAATTAGGTTGGGTACTTAAGAATTCATGGTAAGGTACTGTTTTGTTATAGGTGATTTCTTTATGCCATCTATATGGTGACAGTAGCTCAAAATGGTGATTAGCTTGGTTTTATATTAGTAGACTCTCTTCACAAATCAAAAGGAAAGGTGATGGAGTTCAGGTTGTATTTTCAAGCACAGATCTGTATTTTCTGTCTTTCATGGTTAATAGCTTTTGTTACCTTTTGTGTGTTACTACTGGTGTTAAGGAAGCCTTCTGTTATGTACCTGTCTTCCATTCCTTCTCATGTTTTTCTAGCTTTGTTTTAGCTATCTTGAAAGTTACCACTGAATAAGGGCTGTAAAAGCAAGATCAACAGTAATTAAAAGTGCTTACTCCCCATTTATCTGCTATTGCTGAAATTATGTCTTAATCCATTGTTATTCTACAAATATTGTATAAGATTTTGTGCAAAATACAATTACTCTTAAAATGATTTCAGTTGTCATAAATCCTTTGCAAGCTCTTTATTTTTCCACCATTTTCCAAAAATACAGTATTTCTTTTTGTCAGAGATTTGTAAGAGGTTAGTGTAGGTCTTTGACTTGAGCTTATAAAATACTGTTACTCAAAGTCAAAAGGAGCTTGAGGACCATGGTTTTGACACCAGAGCTTTCATCTAGTGCTCTTTTCAAAAGTGTGCCTCAGAGAAGCAAAATGTACTTTTAAATGGCTATGTTATTTTCTTTCTTTTGTTTGTTTTTGAATCAATGTCTGTGTGTTTTACATGTAAGCTGAAATTACTTTTTATGGAAACACATTTTTTTTAATAACAAAAGAACATGCCATATCACTAAACTCATGATGCTTAAAATGAAAGAACATGCTTTTAATAGAGGACTCAAATACACTGAGTTTTTATCAAGCTTGTGTATGTGGTTCTATGCAATCTTCTGTAGTGCTTTTTTTTTCCCATTTAAGTAAATCCACAAAATTATAGGGGAGCCTATACATTACATAAATTTTCTTAGAGTGATGCCCTTCAATTTGCAGTGGTTCAACATTCAGAAGCTGAGAAATAAGACTACTGTGGTATATGTGAAAGAAACAGCAATTGTAGTCTGTAACTGGACTTTCTTCCTTTGTCATATTAAGCCCTTTCCTCTCTGGCTCAATATACTTCTCTGCTCACCTACCACTCTGGTTTTGTTGCTGCATTAATTTTTTGCTGCTTAAATGCGCTTCTTGCCACTGCTGCTGCCCCAGAGCTTTTAATTTGAGCTCAGTCTTACTCCATCAGTTGTATCCATCATTTTTCCTTCCACTGTTAAAAAGTCTTAGCTTTTCCACTTCTGTCTTCATGAGGTCTTTTGGTTCAGCTCCTGCATCTGTGGTGTTTATGTCCAGCTATTTGGGCACGTTTAGGATGGTATTAAGAGAAATAAAGATGGTCTTCCTAGTTTCTTTAGCATCAGAGAAACGATTGCAACAAGTCCTGCTGTGTTGCCATAGCACTGGCTGAACTATGCTCATTCATCTTGTGGGAATGTTGCATGTGCAGTGTAGCAATGGGATAGAAACTTCAAATTATTACTGTATGCTAAGCACAGATCCATCTTATGGGGGGGGGGGGGAAATAAATGCAGTGACTATCAAAGATTTCTTGAGTAAATGCAACCTTTTTTTTTTTTTTTTCCCAAATCTATAACGTGGCTAGATTTGAAAGGGTTACTTGTGTGGAAGGCATGTTCTTGATCTTCATGACCTACTGCCAAGTATCTGCTCTTTGGTGGAAAGCATGAAAATACTAGTGCTTCCAAGTGGCTAGAAAAAAGCACTTTTTTTTTTTTTTTTAAACTGTTCTTGGAAATGGCTGAGCCATTTTTGCTGACTTTGGTATGTAATGCTATCCCTTCCAGCTGCAAAAGTATGCATGTGACAAAGGACCCTCAGCAGCCGAAGGCAAGGTCATGAGTATATGCTGATTTGATTTAGTTGCTTGAACCATGTGCACTATGACAATAGTCCCTAATGCCTAATTAGTTCCTGTTGTTTGTAAATCTCAATTTCACTCAGTTTAATCACAGACTACTCAGAAGAAACACCTAAGGGCTGAATTGTACATTTTATGAGAGAATATGTACACTGTTTTCTCTTTCATAATTCTTTGTATTATGTTAATCACTATGGTATTTCAGTGTTTTATCAGCAGTATATGAAACAACATGACTTAGCCCCTGGCATACATGCATGTTCTCCTGCAGGGGTGGTTGTGGTATAGTGCTGCTTCTGTTGGGAGTCTTATCATATACATGCACATGTGAAAGAGCAGCACAGTGCATATTGCCCTCTATTGAAAATACTGTTTTGTAAAGCAAAATATGGTGATTTTTTAATTTCTGTGAATATACATTTCATCATCTTGTATCAGTCTTTAGAAGGTTCTGTTCATCCTGTCTTCTGTATAAATTAAGCTGTTTTTTCCTGGGGGACTTAACCATGGCTCCAGCGAGTGTTCCTTCTTATGGCTGTGATGGACCCAGCTGTGTAATTCTGTAAAGATTAGGTCTGGGATTGTCTTGTACGATTTTGAATATCTTTGGAAAACAGTGTTATGAGTGGCAGCCTTACTGAGGAGCTACCCTGCAAAACTGCCTCAGTTCAGTGTGTAGGGAAACTATGTGACTTTGTCCTCTGTGCTTCTGCATTATTAAGAGCTGACAGAGGCTTGAGTAGCCTAGTTTGTTCTCTGGCAGAGCAGTAAAGGGTTTTCTCAAAAACTTGAGAAATGTCACTAAAGAAGAGCCAGTAGGGACACAAGATTAGCTTTAAGTTACAGGTTAGCTTGATCAGCTGTGAATATATACTTTGAATCAAGTGAGACTGCACTGTGACAACTAACTCCCCAAAGCACAGGGTTTGGGGGTTTTTTTGCTTCCTTGCTGACTAGCAAGTTTGGCTTCATCTAGTTCTCAGTCTGCAAACTAAATTTGCCTAAGCACTGGGCCATCTTGATTGTCAGTGGCTACCAGTAATGTACTGAGAGTATAGAGCTGTCATTTTGCTATACTTTGGCATGTAATGTCATGTGGTCTGATGAGTTAACCTCACAGATACTGAAAATGCTGGAGGGATAATGGATTTAGATTAACTTGTGGAGAAATCTGCTGAAGAACAGTTTCTTGTTGGTGCTTACTGGGTGTGAGCCCTTAAAATGAGTTCAGGAGACATCCTAAATGTCTGCCACATATCCTAGTGGAACAAAGTGTTTTATGGTTCACAGTGCAGAAAGATGAGAAATTAAATTTGCTGTATGTAGATAATTACCCATCAGTGCCAGTAAGGTAGCTGTAGTTCAGTACCAAACTCAGATTTGTCACGTCTAAAAGCTGCTAACTGCTGTGCAAGCTTGTAATCAGCTTTCATTCACCTCTTCGTGAGCTTCCTCAGAAAATGGGGCTCAGCCTTGTGCGATAGCGTGATGAGAATTGCTGTATACAGGACAACTTTCTTTGCAGGAAAACTTTCTTTGGTGTGTATTTGACAGAGAGAATATCCTTTTGATGCTTTAACTATTGTGGTCAAACATCATATCTTTTCTGGCTTGTGAAAGTATCAGTAGTTATGTGGATTGTCCCAGTAGTTATGAGGATGCTTCTGATGAGCAAAGCAGCCCTTGCATGTGTGTCACCTTTGTGGGGAGAAGGGGTGATATAACAGTGTTCCACAAACCTTGGTGCCTTATGTTATCTTAAATATCTACTACTAAAGACTGATAAAATGGCTTAGTCTTTTGGATGGTTTCTTGGGATGGCATTTGGAATTTTGCTGAAGATTGGTAGCTTTATTATCAGTTGAATTTTAGCACAAGAGTTTTGAGTTTGTTGTTTTGTTGCTGCTTGTTTGCCTGTACTAAGGGTCTTCTGTAACCTGCATCCTTATTTTTCGTTATTACTAGGAAAAAAGCAACGAGAACTGGTTACTTTGGGAAGGAAAGGAATATGATGAAGGCTGGTAGATCATGGGGCCAGCTGCATGACTGGGATTTATAGCTGTAGGGATGCTTATCCCATGTGTGAGTTTCCCAGGTCAGAGAGAGGTGGAAAGTTGCTTAATAGATACCTGTTGGTGATACTTTGTTACTATCTATAGCCTCGGATATTCATGTATCTGTTTGGTTCTGGGTTTCTTTTTGGCTTTGGTAATAACTCTTAAGAGCATTAAATTGTTACCATGCTGTTAGAGGTATCAAAAGAAAAGTAAAAGTTTTGTGATGTAAGTATGTTGCACTTTTTTTTTCACGCTGGTAGTCTGATTTAGTTCTGTGTTGTACTGAAGCTTTTTGGATAGTGACTTCTCTATTTAGAGCTAAAACCCAGCTATTCACTCTTACACATCTGAATAATCTATGATGACTAACGTGTTTTTCAGTTACTGTTAGTATTCTACAAATACTAAAGAAACTTATGGATCAGCATGACTTTGACAAGGTATGGCTATGTATCCATATCCTGAGATGGTACTGCTGACCTTGTTTGGCTACTTTCTTATACTGTCTGGTAAATGGAAGTGTTTTAAATGCCAGACACTAGCGTTTAATCTGATTTGTAGCAGCACTTCAACACGTAACATTCTGTAAAAGACATGGCATGTCCCCCATAGTTTATAGAATATTCTCAAATATGTGAGGTCTTATAGAACGACGTCTTTCTTACTGCTCTGATGTTCTGACTATGTATTACAGGAGGTCTTCTGTGGTCTTTTCAGTGAGAAACACTGCCTACTCCTTTGACTTAATGTGAAAAGGTCTATATGGCAGGTTTTGAGCCAGTTTATGATTATAAGCTTTATATAGGAGGGAAATTGCCTTGTGTTTGTGTCCACTGTAAGGTTCTAAATCTTCCATGAAACTCTTGGCTCTTCAGATGATCAGACAGGTTACTAGATGATAATCGCTGCATCTGGGCCACTGCAGCAGTTCCGCAAGCTGTATTTGCACATTTCCATTGAGTTGTGTGTGCCTTCCTTGCTTAGGAGGCAGTTATGATGTTCTTTATACTTCTGTGAGTGTTGAGTGTCCACAGCTGCTATTCAGTTTGTTACTTTTGAGGTGGCCACAAAAATGAAGGCGTTGAATCTAGCAGGGACATAGGTGTAGCCACAGCATCTGCAATGTAAGTGTGCTTGTCAATGTCTTGCTGCTAGATTGTGGGAAAATAAATCCTGGGGAGGGTATTCACTGCGTTGTTTTGGGTTGCTGGGTTTTTTTCTTCTTCTTTTGTGTAGGGAAGGGAAAGGTTGGCAGAAGGCAGTGTGCTGTTTAGGATGGCATAATTCTAGCTATTTGGCTTTGACAGTTTTCTCCTGTGACTTTACCTTGCGTTTTCACGGATTTGGCAGGGAATCTAGTTTATGCTGTAGGGAAAGAATGTTTTCGCCTGACAAGCCTGATAAGAATAACGAGTGCGATTCACAACCACTTAAGTCCCAAGCCTACGGCTAGAAGATAAGTGGGCTTTTTGTCACCTGTGATGACCCAGTAGTTGGAACTAGTTTTAGGTAGATGGAGGTGCAGAAAAGCTTGGGGAACCTGAACTTTTGAACTTTTCATCTTAGTGCTTGCGTGTTGAGCTCATGCATATTAACTTCTCTGCTCTGGAGAGAGCCAAGATCCATTTCCATGGACATGCACGTATGAACACATACATGAAGGAGCGTGTTGGTAGGTGGTTCAGGAAGTCTGTACACCCTGTAGTACTCAATCAAGGCGAGAACTTGCAGTCGGGAGAAAGGGATATAAACCATTGCGTGATGGCTGTTAGGTGTGTCCACTTGGTGAGGCACCTGGTCTTGCAAGAACGTAATAACAAGTGCTTCCTAATGAATCCTGTCTGAGCCATTGATCATTGGCAATTGAGCATTTCTCACACTGCTATGCCCTTGAAGAGGGGCAGTTTGACAACAGTCTAAGCTATTCTAGCACCTTCCCACTGCCAAAAGGGGCAATCCCATTTTATGTCTTCCCTCCCCCATTCTAACACTTGCAGTTTCTTTGGCACACGTGGGGCTCTTAGCTGAGTCTGCTCACCATCACTAGTGGTGAGAAACAGAGATGCTTTTGGTGGCAGCAAGCTGTTAAGTTAGATTAGCTCTCTTGGGTAATTGCATCCTTAGAGGGTCTGGAAAGAGTCTTTAAATCAACGGTGTCTCCTTGCCTGAATAGCACTTATTCTTTCCAAGACACTGGATCTGCATGAATAGGCTTAAACCACCTATAGAAAAAAGTTTCTGTTCCCCAAAGCATAGCACTGGTCTCTTTCTTTTTCTTCATCTTTGTTGGTTCTATGGCATTCCATTTGGGAATGCAGACAAGGTGCAATTTGAGCATACAAAGAGTAAATATCCTCTTTAAAAGCCCTCTTTTGAATGTGCCCGTTGGTTCTTTTCTCACTAATGTTCTGGGCCATGAGATTTTGCTACACAAAGGAGCAAATCCAGGATAAGTGCTTCCAGATTCTCAGTTTAGCCCTCATTTATTGGAGGGCAAACATCACTGAATTGTCACTTGAAACAAGTCTACTGACCAGGCTTTTCAGACAAATTAAGAGTCTGTCCAAATAAAAAGAACTGTGACGGTTCTTGATGTACTTTTGCAACTACCCAATAGTGTCTTTTTTTTTTTTTTTTTTCCCCCCCTTTTTCTTGGAGTATGTGTTGCTTTAGATTTAGAGATACAAGTAGGCAGAAAGCTTTTCAAATGTTCAGCAGCCATTGGAAATACTAAGTGTTTCTTCAGCCCATCTCCAAGATGGTGCAAGTTTTCAAAATTTTCATCAGCAGTATTTGCCCCATAATGTTCTAAACGTTATGGTGAGCCCATATGAGAGGACACTCTGTGTACTTCCATTAATTACTTTAAAACCCCTCTGTTTTTGTAAGTGTGGCTAATTATCAAGATCTGTTTTCATTAAAAACATGCTTGCTGAGAGAGTCTTAAACCTCTTTCTGAGGTTTCTTAAAGACCATGAAAATGCATAGGGCAGAATAGTCCTACTTACTGCTGCCCAAAAATTTGATGGGAGTGAAAGTTGTTACTATAGTTTCACTAAGTAAATGATTTCTGCAAACTGAATGTATGGCTGACTGTTGTTTCAGTTTTGAAACTGCTTGTTTATTGAGTTAGTAAGGAAATCAAAACACAACTACTAGCCTGCCACAAATCCTTTTTAAAAGAACAAATATTTTTAATAGAAACACAACAGTCAAAATAAGGCATTCCTGGAAGTATTGATGCAACATGTATCTATGAAGTTGAAAGGTTAGTTACAAATGTTTCCTAAGTCTTTTAAGGGAACAAAAATAGACCAGTCTTGGACTTCATTTTGCACTTGCTTACTGGAGATCTTGTTGCATGTGTTCCTGATTTCCATCCCCTTTCCAGTTAACAAGTGTAATTCCATGTAGATAGGTCCCTAGACTGTTAACTGCATTGGAGGAACAGTGTATTTAGCTGTCGCATTTTATTTACATGACATGAAGAATGCTTGTAAAGACTTTGTCTTGTAGTTAGTCAAAAAGGATATGTACTAACTTCATGTGTCACTTATAGACTACTACAGATTTTCATCAGATGATTTTTCTGTGTCAATTTAATTTTCAGATGTTAATGTAATAGATTTTAGTTGAATAGGAAATTCAGTTACATGATTTTGAGCAGGCTAAGTTTTTTCTTTCTGCATGCACAGTGAATTAGTGTTGAAGTACATCTGTATTTTTACGTTATGAACTGTATGAAGTAGTTTGTGATAATAGAAAAGGTAAATGGCACCTTTTTGTGATACAGAAGGTTGTTTAGTGTGTAAATGGCACTTCCATTGGTCTGCTTTGTGGAGTTAAGTACATCATGAAGCTACGTTCCTCAGATGGACAGTGATGAATATATTCCCGGGTTCTACAGTTAGCTCTGTTTAAGCATTTTTGTTGGCAAATGCCTTTGGCTTCTGCCTTCCATGAAGATGAGAACAGGAATTTCCTTTGAACTATAACCTTGAAGCTTAAATATTTAACTCTCTTAAATATAATAGAGGGTGTACTTGTAGTGTCCTTGTTCACTCTTTTCACTTTAATATACCAGAGTATTCTTGCCTTTATCTCAAATCTGAAATTAAATAAGTTATTTCTCTTACAAAGTAATTCCATTGAAAAGTTACAAGCACCAGAAAATTATCTTGACTGAAATGCTTTGCTGTCTTTAGGCATTATTAGAAAGTATTTTATCTGGAGAGTTGTGGGAGAGCTGGCTTTCTTTTTGTCAGCACTAGCACTAGCATGGCATAGTGCTTGTTGCTGTCTTGTTAAATGCCTTGCATGTGTGGGCCTTGAGGTATTTCTCACATTTCACATCAACAGCTCAGGGTGTGTTGGTCATGAGCAACTGGAATTTGGTAGAAGTACTTCAGATTTTAGCGTTCTTCAACTACATATTAGTCTGATTGTACATGATTAGACATGGATACAGACATAATATGATCTCATGTGAGCTCATACAACTTGGTAACTGGGAGAATGATGAAAAAATTGGTCTTGCTTCTTTCATCCGTAGCTGAGACTACGGATTTCTCACATGGCATGCCGCTGGAATGAAAAAGTCTGGGAAATGCTTCCAAATGTTCTCAAAGTTTAAAAGAATCTGAAGGACTATGTCACATTTCAGAGCAAATAAGAGTTCTGTTTCCTGTGCTGACTACTCCTTATAAATGACTGTTCTCTTTCCCTATTTTAATTTAATAAATCTAATGTCAATCTTTAACTCTTCTGCTATTCCAATGCCTGTGATGCCCCTTTTAAAATAGTGGAGAAAATAGTCTTTCCAAAGTTAATTTGTTAAATAATACTTAAAATTTGATGATGTCTTTTGTTTATAAATATTTCTATTGCAGTAGTATTAAATTTCTCTGCTGTATTGAGAAATGCACAGTGTCAGACTGGCAAAAAGGTGTGCTGTGCAAAATAATCTGTGAAATGCTTTAGTGGCACTCAGTATCTGTTTAAATAATAGACTTGTGAGAAGAACAATATAACACTGCATAAATGTTTTCAATTGCTGCATGTCTTGTATTTACTGATGTTTGGTCAAAATTTTAGGGTCTCATTTTCAGATTATTGTAACTGCAAAAATCTGTGGGATGTTTTTTTATCTAGAAAGAGTACAATGGAGAAAAGGTTACTTTTTTGGGAAGGGGCAAATAAAGAGCTTCTATGGGTTCTGTTTGTGCAGTCTGCCTTAGTGAACTCAAGACCTCTGTTATAATAAACATGAACTCTACAGCTACTGCTTAAGTTACAGTTTGGTATCTAGATTGTGTCTATTTAAAACCTTTTCTGTGGAGGGATGCAGAGTGCAGAATTCTTGATCTTGTCTTTAAACGGTCTCAGCTGTGATGCGTCCTGGGACTTGTAGGGTTGAAAGAGGTTTGAGCAGAGCTTGTGGATTTTTCTGCTTCTGTGAAGCATTGCTGAGGTTTTGTTAAGATGTAGAGCAGAAGGACTGTTCTTATGTTTTATATATAAATACATGTATACAACACACCAGTACATGATTTAAAGTGTTTGGGACCAAAGCCACTTAAGTCCTCTTGCAAATCAGAGTGAAAACAAGAGACCTCGATCTCATGTTTTAAATTCAGATGTGGTTTTGGTGATCTTACCTGTCCTCATTTGATGCAGATTTTGCTTTATTTAAGGCATTAAATTTTAAAGTAGCAGTCTGGCTCTTGTTGGGTTTCATCTTGCTTAGCCTGCAAAGGATAATAGGCGGTGGTCCGGTCAGTGGTTGTTCTACTAACAGGACTTGTGTACAATTTATGGCATTCGCTGCAACACAGTCTGTATTAGTAACCGCTCTACAGTTGATGACGTTTATCCTAGTGATATTTTTTGAAATATTTTTTTTATCAAAGTAGCATAGCAGTGTAGAGGGAAAATTCCCTCATAGCTAGGTTTTTGTTTCTTTCTCCCTTCTCTCTCCTCCCACCCTCAGTTGACTTGATTCACATGTTCCTTTTGGGGGATTAAAAAGTAGTTTCTAATGGGAACATTGAATCCATTTAGAATTCTAATTACAGATTTCTAATTAGCCTCACAGTTTTGACCATTTATTTAATGAACTGTCTGTGTTCGAGACACGGGTCAGAGTCCTGCTTTCTTGGATTGCCTAAGAAATTGAGAAGTGTGTTATGTGATGGGTATCTGTGGGAGCATTTATTTTCTCAGTAAAAGGAAATGATCATTAAAACACTTCCTGCTGCCAAGATCAAGCAATAAAGTCTTGATTAGATGAAAAGTTTTGGGAGGCAAATTCTGTCTCTCCCCCTCTTGGATATCCAGGTGGTAAAGGGAGACCAGTGTAGTTTGTAAGTGAAGTAGGAGAAAGTTTAGTTGAGGAGTGTAATTGTGGTGTTCTCAGCTCTGTCCTGCTGCTTTTTCTAGCAAAGGCATTAAAGAGTAAGAGGGTTGAAACCTCAGTCGTTTTGCTTCAGGTTTGAATGCTTAAGTAGCAGAACTTGATAATTTCTGATTTCTTCAATCTCTTATGAAGTTTTAATTTGTCCTTTTAAATAATAATATTTTTTAAAGCTTTATATCGTTCTGAAAAAAAACTGCTGGTCCCTCTAGGGCTGTTGGGCTGGAGCTTTAGGTCCTTACACCATCTCTGCTGTGACTACAGGAGTTTGAAATGCAGGAAATTCAGTCCTTGGTGTAGATACTTCTTCCCCCCCATCCCCCCAAAGTATGTTTCATTCTACACATAGTAGATAAGCCTCCAAAGAACATACACTTTCCATTTCTTATGCAAGATCAAATTCTTTCAACCTGTATGATATGGATCACAAGGATATTCTCTATCCATGTTATTCTTATTTCATACTGCTCCTTTGCAGAACAGTTGAAAGTTGCATCCTCCCCATTCATGATATTCCACTGCACCTCTGCTTGTGGCCTGTCCCTTCTTTGATGATATAACTTTACCTGAATTTTTTTCTGACTGCCATTAGTTCTATTTGCATGACAAATGCAGGAGGCAAGCAAGTGTAAGCTGCTTTCATTTTTCTCACTTGCCAGTACTATGGTGATGTTAGGTGTGGAAAGTAGCTAACTGGTCTGGTGCTTGTGTGTTAATTTTTTTGCTTGGACCATTTGTGAAGAGCAATTTGCAGATGTTAGTTACTGCAGTGTTATGTGGGGTGGTTTGCATAGAAACTTAACAATTAATTTAACTTTTAAGAATGAAAGCACCATTGGTGGTCTTAAAACACTGCAAAAACTTTTGTACTTGTTGAACAAAAAGAATTTTCAAGTTGGAAATATCCGTTGCTAGACTGCATTAATGATGCTCATAAATTGCAGCGTGTAAATGATCTATCTATAACTCCTAATGTCACGTGTTTCTACTCTACAAAGGTATAATGAAATAGAGAGCACTGGAGAGCACTCATTAAATCCATAGTGGTGATTTTTATTTTCAAGTTGTAATCTAAATTAACTGTGTAATTTGTTTCTATGTTTTCCAGACTATATTTTGTAAGAAGATGAAGAACAGAAAGCAATGTATTCAAGATACTGAGGGTCAGAAGCATGAAGGCATGGAAGGTAAAGTCTGTGTGTATGAACATATTCAAGTATATTATTCAGGTTCAAGCTGTGAGGGTCAGATTTTACATTTGCTCTCTCAATTAGTGTCCTGCTTGTTTTGAAAGAAGTCGTGTAAACATGAGCACTATCTCAGCACAGTATTTTTCTTTGGTCTGTGGGTCCCCAAATCCTTTCCTGTCTCTTCTGTTTTTCACTTGTTGACTTCTAGAAACAGAACAAAAATAGAGATAGCTGTTGTTATGTGGAAAAAATAATTAATATAGAGTAAAATTCCTTGAAGGAAAGTTCTTGGTCTTTTATATTCTGAAAACAATTCCTAAATTTAACAACATTGGGAGCATTTTTTAATAAATGTACATGATGAGGATGTTCAGATTAAAATAGTTCTAAGACTAGAAAACTAAAATAAAGGTAGTCCATGTGTATATAAGATAATGAATATAGAATATGCTGGTCTAATTTGTTTCATGGAGAGAGTGCAAACATTCGAGGAGAAAGGACTCGGGAGAACAATGTCTAAATGACTACATGGCCAATAGGAAATGCTGTGTTATGCTTGCTTTATTTATATAGCACTAGAGCTAACTTTCTTTTGTTTTAATGGCAAATATTGGTACAGTACTCTATGAAATGTGTTGCATAGTGTTTTTCAGTTGAAATACATTCTTTTAATTTCTCTTCTGGCCAGTGTCTTGACTGCATTAGACCTGAAAATTTGCTTAATTTGCTTTTAACTACAGAAAATTGTATCTTATTGCCTTATTAATAAAATGTAAAAGGACTTTGTTTCAAAAACTGTCAAAAATTCTAAGTCTCAATGTTAATAACAGCAGGTGAAGAAAATGAAGAAAACTGTTCCTGTTTTACTTTATTATACAACGGTGACACATGCCCCATCTGTCTGAACTGCCTTCTAGAACAAGAGATTGGTTTTCCTGAGAACTGCAGTCATACCTTCTGCATGACTTGTATTCTTAAATGGGCTGAGGTAAGACTGAGAACTAAGGTGTGTTTTTTATTTTTCAGTGACAACTGTTGCATCTAACCAGATTATTTTTTTTTTTTGTAAGAAAATAAGTTATTCATTCTGATTTTGCACAGAAGTGTTTCAATGATCAGTTTATAAATAGATCATATGAAACTTTCTCCTTAGTGCAGTGAAGTACTTTGTATTTTCTTTCACTAGACATCTTGACTTACTAATGGCTACTGGAGATTAGGGATCAGTAAAAAAATGGTGTTGGCTGTTTGGAAGATCAGACGGTATTATGTACGTGTCTTAATATTGCAGTGTCATTAGCTTAATCTTATTTTGTTATCCCTTATGGTGTTTGTCATACTGTCAACTTTTAGGGCTGGGACCAATATGTTTTCATGTTGATCTACAAAATGAGTCTGGTAAAACCTTTATTTTCAAACTCTAAAGAGGATTCAGCTAAAAGGCTTAGTGCTATTCTGAATAAAATATTTTCATTTTGATTATGGCTGTTATTTGATCTATGTTAATACCTTTGTAGATAGTTCTGGAACCTTAAAGAAAAATGACTTACTGAACAAATTCTTGATGATCTTCTTCTATTTAGTCCCTTTTTCCTCACATATGTCCTGTAATCTTTGCATTAAGTCTTGGGTATCTCTACCTTTCCTGTAACTTTTTCAGTTGTCAATATAAACCACCAAACTAGAGTTGCTTTTTACTGTATTAGGGGAGTGCTCAAATGAGATGCTGCTTAATATACTTATTTACGTATTTTTTTAAAACGTATATTTTTACCATTAATTTTTGTGTTATTTATTACTGAAGGCAGACAGTAACATAAATCCCTTTCCTGAAGAGTTTGTATAAACTTCAGAGTTTTGAAAAAAGGCTATCAGGTGAAACTTGCTTTAGATTCACAAACCAGATAATAAATTGAGTCTCCTGTTGTCAGATTTTCTGTCATGCAAATGATTAATTGCATTGCTTTTATTTATAAGGGAACAGGAAATTCTCATCCACAATTTTATCCTGACTTTCTTAGCCGTTTGTTGCAACGGCAGCTGGAAGGCAATAAATAGTGACACGCACAGGGAAGCAGTATGGTAGATGGAGGACTTGCTGCTGGATTTGAGTTTGTTTGTGTTGTCTAACAGATGCTTTTAAGCTCAATACGGAAGGGAAATTTTCTTGGTTTAAAGAGGTAATTGAATGATACTACATTTTTCTTGTCATCTCATGGGGTTTTTTGGCACAAAGTACTATCCAAATAGATTAAAAGCAACTTCTGCTCTTAAGAGTTTACAGGTGAAGTAGACGTGATGCCATAGAAATGGTGGGGGGGGTTGTTTTTGAAGCTACCTAAGTCTTCTGCTGCTTCTTTCCATTAGTGATATCTGATGGGTAAAACCAGTCAGCCTTCCTTTTCTGGGGATACTTGACAGTTGGACCTGTTGAGTTCATGAAACTCCATTGCCTAATCTAGTAGTTTTAATTAAAAGTGAGGAAAAAAAAGTGTTGAAAACTAGTTGACATTTTCAGAGGCTTCAGCTGTGAGAAGCAAATGATGTTTTATCGCTTGGAATGATAGAAACATAGTATAAGTACAGGACCATTTCAAACATGCTGGTGACATGTGGGGTTTGTGTCCACTATTAATATTTAGTAAATAAACGTTTTTACTCTTTTTTGAGAAGTGTTGCATGAGGTTTATCTTTCTCTGCTAGTTCTTGGTTGATCATGACTAATAAAAACTAAATAATTGAGATGTAGTCAAACTTAAGTCATTCTGAATAATGATGATATAAAAATTATCTACTCTTTAAAGAAAATATGCTACCAGATTCTGTTTAAAGATTAAGTATTTTTATTTGGTATAAATTGTTTTTAAAACTGCTGGTTTCCTGTTTAAAGGCTGGAGAATAAGAAAATTGAGAATAAGATCATTGAGCAAAATCTTTTTTTAAAAAAGAAGGAAAACCAAAAAGCCTGATGTTCATATTACTTGAAGTGGTCTTTGGTGTATCTACAGTTATACTCCATACAGTTAAAGGCTTTGACAGCAGTCTGTGTTCAAGTTGGATATTTCCTCTATCTTTGTATTGCATCTGGACTTCAAGTGTAACAGGAGCAACTACTTCTTTAAACTGTTGTTTTCAAATTGTACATAATGATTATTCTTCTGAGAGTTTATGGCTTTGGCATATAACTGTGGGAATTGTTATAACCAGGATGGGCAGTTCAGGGAGACGGTAAGAGTTTGTTCACCCTTCTGCTCACTCTTCTACCTGTGGGAGACTTTCAACGTGGTGACTGCACTTACATGTCTGTACCAGCAGTTTTTCTGTGTGCAAGCAGCAGCCATAACACTTCGAAGATACTTCTTTTTAAGAAGAGAGAGAGAGTGCAGTAATATAGATAGATATATGTGTACTTAAAAACAGTACATAAAAGTTGCTTTTGAGTTACTATCTTCTGGTTCATTCTATGAAGGGCTAAAAAGGGAATAGGAAACTTGCCACAGAACATCTGATATATTAGATCCTGATGCCTACATATGAGTATTTAGTTTCAGAATTAAGTAGCTTTACAGTTCAGTTGGTGCTATATTTTCTTTACCTTTGAGGAAGGGTGTACAACTCTTAAAAGAAAAATGAGAGACCAGAATTAAAAGAAAAATGAGAGACCAGAATTCCCACTAAGAAACTAGTCTTTGGATTAACTTTTTTAAAAATGTCCCTTAAATTGTTGTACTCTTTGGCTATGTTTACTGTAGTTAATTGCGGCATCTGAAAGCATTGCTGTGTAATAAATTCAGACTATTAGACATCTTGTGTGCCTTTGGCCACGCTAACCAGCGCTCTCCCAGGAGTTGCTGGGCAGCACTGGACAGGCAGACTGTTGGGGACTGTTTTCAGTAGGCACACGAAGATTAACATAAATGTTACTCATCCTGTGCTAAGCTGTCAACCACTTCTGTGAACAGACATTGTGCCATTTACCAATGGAGACTTTGTATTTCAGTGTGGCTATGCTGGAAGATCATAAAAAGTATAAGGCACTAAATCTGGAGCTGAGGTTATTGGACACACCCTTCTGTGGGAGTGCTGAAAGACAGTGTAAGTGAAGGGTTGCTTTCAGTATAAAGAACATGTATGTGATAACATTATTCTACCCATATAACAAAGATGAGCTTTGGCTATTGCTCTATGTGTAGAAAAAAGCACGTGGGAGGATACAACAACAAAAAAACAGAAAAAGCCCTGTCTAGAGTCTTCAAACACCATCAGTACTGTTGTATTATACCAAGGGAAGTGATTATGCGTTTCTCTTGTCTGTAATACCACTAGTAGATTAAAACTAGTTGGGTCAAAGCTATAAATTTTTTAATGGTTTCTGGTGTGCTTGTATTTTGTATTTCCGTTGGTGAGCACATGTGTTCTAGTTTGTAATGATCGGTTCTGAAAGGATTTAAGTATAGCTAACATGAAGGGAGGTTAATTAGGTAACTGTGGAAAGCAGGTATGCAAAGTAGCCAAAACCACCTCAGCTAAGTCAACTGCTTTAACAGCAGTAGTATCTTGCCTGCATGCATTAGAGGAAATCTCTCTATTTTTCTTTGAAGATTGTTTTCTTTAAATGGAATACAATTAGAGGAGGATAAATATTTACTCTGCTTTACTGTAGGCTTTTTAACTTCCCTTCTGTTCTTCAGAGTGCTAATAAATATACTCGACATTTCTGTACTTGCTATTCTATTAATTCCTCTTATCCTGAGAGAAGAGTGCTAAAGAAAAGACTCAATGTGGTGTCTGCATTTTCACAATGATTGTGTAAGACACAATGATTTCAGTGACCCTCCCTTACTAAGCCTGTATCTCTCAGCCTCTGCACCTGGTTTCCCATATTCATTTTTCCTCATCTGGAAGATTTGAAAGTGGAGTAAGTTCAGCTGTAAATTCTCCAAAGCTTTGGGGCATATTCAGGTAGGCCCTGTGCAGTATCAGTGGTTGACTTAACGCTAAGCAGCTGGCACAAAGAGCTGTCTTGCGTTATGTTTCTAGCAGATGTTCTGTTTTTAGAATAATCTTTTCCTTTGTGCTGGTGTAGGGTTTGGATCATTGATTATGTAGAGTATACTGCACACATATATTCTTCTGAGTGTAGAGTTACTTGTATGGTAACTGGAATTCTTAATGTCTGCTCTTTCTGATCTGGATTTCTTTTGTCCTAAAGGATATAGGAAGGAGTCAGTTTATGTAGCAACAAGCTCCACAGTGATCTGCAGTACAGAACACTGTGGGCAGGATTAAGATTACATTCATGAACCAAACATGCAGTGTGTTCAAAGAAACACTAAACCTAAAAACCAAAACAACAGTAAAAAGATCTTGTATTGTTCAAGTGTGTCCAAGGTAATGCATATGTATACAATGCATCTGAGAACTGCTGCACAGAAAAAATTATATTAATCAAAGTCTTTCAGAAAATCTAGACTTTAGGTACCTTTTTTCAAATTGTATGTTTGTCTTCGTGGTATGCGGCTGTCCTTGGCATATTTCCCTGCTTAGGCAGGGTGGACAAGATGATCTCCAGAGGTCCCTTTCAACCATAACCATCTTGTGATTCTGTGATTTATCAAGTACATTCACGCAGCAGCTTATGAAAGTTAAAGTACAGTGCAAAACTCTTTATGAGTGTTTTTGAGTTTGACTTCAATTCTTCCAATAATATAGTGTCAAAGGAAGTACAGTGCCACATGCAGTATCTTTCTTATCATAGAATTCACGGGTCCTTACAAATAATGCATCATTTAATACTTTCCTAAAGACAGCCACCAACAGAACTTGTCAACACTTTATGGCAGTTTTAGATTGGAAGCTAAGGACTGTGTGATGTAGGTAGAGAGAAGACAGCTGTTTAGAATTGTAACTAGATAGTCTGTTGATCAGCTGTTGAGACTAGGATCTCTGTTCTTATGCACTCTGTATCTTTACTATCTGTGAATGTGATTTAAAAAAAAAAAAAAAAAAAATCAAACCCGGAAATCTAACATCTCTTGTCAGAAGTAATGCTTTCCTAAAGCATAACTACAAAAACTTGAAATGTGCTTGCTTTTTTTAAGTAGACTGAAAAAAAGTCATCCCGAATCTTTACATGCTTCTAGAAAATAGTGCATTTCCTGATGTTTTCCTCCTTATCTTTCATCAAAATGTGGAAAGATGTTTCTCATTATGTGTGTTTGTTAGTCTCTCTTTTCACTGAAGTTGGAGGCGGAATTGTTCCATGCTTTTTTAGTGTATTATTGCTATTAGATGGAGTAAAATATACAGACATTACTCTTGCAATCTAAACCTCACCTTTAAGCCTGAATTTAGTTATAAGAATCTGGTATTACGTGTGTAGCTTAACAGGTTCTCTAATAATGAAGCAGTAAAGAGTGCAGGATCATGTTTCTTTTTGGATCTGCTTTTCAATACAGTAGTTGAAGAACAGACTTTATTATGGGCCACTTGAAGAGAAAAAAAAATATATAGGGGAAGAGATTTACTTCAGCAACTTTAATTCCATACTTGCATCTTATTACTACTTGCTATGAAACCTCATAACATAGAGAACTTGATGAGGTTGGGATATCTGCTAAAGTTATTTTATCAGCCAAATATGTTTTGGGGTTAGTTTGTACCCATTTGTGTAGCTTCCTGAAAATTCCCAGCTGGAATATAGTAACCGATTCAGCCTTTTGTCTACTTCACTTTGTTCAAATGCTTTTTGAAGTGATGAATTTAAAATAAGGGACACTCACTCCTTGAGTTTAGAGATGACAGTTTTGTGGTGCTGTAGCAGTTATTGTTATGCCTGTGGAGCTAAAGCAACATTTTTCTAGAGGGTTATCAAAACCAAATAACATGAACATATGAAATGCATTTTTGGAAAACTTAAGAACAAACACACACGTGCTCATCGATAAGTTTTCAGAGGTTGCAGACTCCATGAATGCTCACATGTTTTATGAATTCTCCGGATATCACAGGATAGGTGAAATAATGAATCACTGCAGAGTTACCAGTTTTAACATGAAAACTGGGTAGTTTTGTGCGGAGAGTAAAGCAACTGAAGACATTTTGAGGTGTGCTGAGCTACTATT
The DNA here is from genome assembly GCF_018691265.1 of Tyto alba. Lineage (NCBI taxonomy): Eukaryota > Metazoa > Chordata > Aves > Strigiformes > Tytonidae > Tyto > Tyto alba. The sequence continues at coordinate 56,493,037 of NW_024881282.1, forward strand.
CTGTATTTTTCTGAGAAAAACAGTGTTAAGAAGAAAAGCAAAGCAACTCACAAATGCCAGCTGCAAAGTTCTAATGATTTGGATGATTACATTAAATACTACATGTTCTGATTTTTTAAACAGGTATGTTAAGGAAGAGCTGTGGTTCTTCTAAGATTGTGACGCATCCCACCCCCCCCTCCTTCCTTGTGCACAATAAAAGTGATAGCTGCTGCTTGGACTCATTCCAACTCAATAGCTTTTTTCCTGTTTTACATATTTTTCCTCCAAATGTACAGCGTACATTCACTATTACTTACTTATGATGCTACCTGAACAGATGTCTCAGAAAAGAAGAATTGCTGACTAGCTTTGAATGAAGGACTCAACACCCCCTTTGGTTACTGAACCATATCCTCAAAAAAGATGGAAGAGAAGAGTAAGAGGCCACCGCTCTTCATGACTGCTTCTTGTAAAAATGTAGTCAACTTTTTTTACCCTCACTCCTTTGTGCAGCAGCACAAACTCAGTCTTGCTGTTGGGAAAAGGGACAGGGGAAATTTTTTTTTCTTCCATTTCCACTTAAAAGGTTTGTTCTTATATGTTAGCAGACAGATGAGAGCTGATCCATGTTTAGACAAAAGTGTTACATAGATAAAGTAAGCTCTAGCTCCAGGGCTACCCAACAGTTGCACTGCACTGGCAGGTAAGGGGATGCACATGGGGCTGTCCTGTCTTTACAAGAATTTCTCTTGAGATTTGTTGCAAACTATCAGATAATGCCAGGGCTATGAAAGGCAACAGAGTAGGAACTGAAAGAGCATCTGCTGTTTCTGAACAAACCTGAACCTAATGGTAGCTTTTGCTTCTTCCATAATGTTTTCCTCTTTATCTACTACTGTGTATAACTATATGTAATTGTTAAACATTCTTCCAGAAGAACTGAACATATCATTTTTCTAGTGCAGCAAGAATGCTTGTCATTTGGATTGCTACCAGTAACACTTAGTATTCTGTGATACTTCATTGCAATGAATAAATATAATGTACTATGACTTAAACTTAGGAAGATAACTTAATATTCATGTGTAAATTTAATGTAGAAACAGATTATATTCTTGGAAAAACTTACTTTTCAGCTAAGGTGAATCCTGAAATGAGACTGAAAATTTCTAAGAAAATTAACTTCTTCCTACCTATCTTTGGTAGTCTGGTATATCTAAGAATCAAAGTATTTACCTTGGAGTCTGCAGCTGATTCAACAGTTACAGTGCATTGCATACTATCAAATATCTCAATTTAACAATACCCTGCTATGTTACTGTGGGTTAGCTTTATGTTGACTACAGGACAAAAACTGTCTTCATGCTCTGAGTCCTTAGGGAACTGGCTTAATTACCCAATGAGCTTTTCTTAACCAGGGCCATGACACTGCAGGGAACAATGGTATCCCCCAACAGGGAGAAGATTTTGGTTAGGATAAAGTAGCAGAGCATCAAAAGGAAAGGTAATGGCTTTAACTTACATTCTTGTTGAACAACTTGTTCATGAAACTACCCCTGGGGTTTTTTGGTTTTGTTTGGTGTTTTTTTTAATCAGTCTAACTTTGTTCTGTCTACTTCAGTTGAAATCAGAAGCTGCCTGAGTGCTCACAGTTTGGAGGCTGTGTAGGTGAAAAAGCAGTTGAGCACTCTTTGAAACTGAAAAAAAAAAGAACAGAATTAACTGGAAAATGAAAAGCCCCACTGAAAAGACAAGAATTAAGTTTACTGCGTTTCAGGGCAGAGTTCATATGCAAGTTTCTCATAGCTGCTTATGCAATTCTAATACTGCATCTTGCCTGCATAAATAAAAAGTGTAGTACCCTAGTAGTTCTCTTAAGGGCAGAAATTGCATGCCTCTTAAGGGCATACTATTCATATACTGGTTCTTAATTCAGTGGATGAGCTAGGACTGGAGGCTGGGTGTGGGTTATTTGATTTATTTTTTTTTTTTTTTTAATTTTATTTTAGAAGAGTTCTAAACTGAGGATGTGAAGGCCAATGGAATGCAGGGAGGGAGGACAAAAAAAAAAACAAACAAAAAAAACACACAAAAAAAAATCCAAAAAAAAACCACACCACCCCCCCCCCCCAAAAGACAAAAAAACAAAACAACAAAAAAAAAAAAAAAAAAAAACCAAAAACAAAACAAACAAAGCAAACTCACCAAACCCCCTAGAAACATATATATGGGATTAAAATTAATAATCAGTTCTTTAGCAGCAAAAACTAATATCTTATATGGATTTCTCTGAAAGTTGATTCACTACATGATCCAGTTGGGTGGAGCTTCAGTTGAAGCTTCCATATTTCATGGTTAATAACGTTTTATTGTTCTGTGTGTGTGCATGTGTACATCTGATGTAGTGCAGCCTCAGTAAGAGGGCATTTAGGTGACTGTGGAAAACCTCATAAATCTGTATTTCCATCAAACTATAGGGTAAAGTAGCCATCAGTTCCATTCTCTTGCAGAGTGATTTATAAAACTTAGTTGTCTTAAACATGGGAATCTTCTCTCTGCTGACTGGAAAGAAAAAATGAAGTCTGTAGTATAATCAAATAGATATGTAAGATGAGGGAAGGTGTTACCCTGTTTGCTGTTGGTCTTCCCATTTTTATGTTTTAAGCAGGACACAACCTGATATTTTGAAAAGAACACTAAGAAATAAAGCATTAGAACAAGAAGAAATAAAAAAGACATTTGCGTGTTGTTACAAAATCAGAGATACCTAACAGGGCTTAAAAAACTTAAAAATTTAGTTAATGATGTAAAATGCTTTTATTTTTTTGAACATAACTTCTGAGTTACATTCTTGTTTCCTTTGGATTTTCTCCTAAGGATAAATCTACTTATATGAAACAAAATACTGAGTGTGTGTATAATGTGTGCAAATACATTGTTAATGCAAACAAGTTGTAATTTTGTGTATTTCTGTAAGCTACTATAATAGCAAATAGAAGTACAGAAAACAGACTTCTAACTTAGTACAAATTTTGTAATAAGAAAAATCATTTTTCAGACACAGGCTTCATGTCCTATTGATCGCAGACCATTCCAAGCAGTATGCAGGCTTGATGCATTAGAAAAGCAGATAAAGGTAAGGTCCAGACGTTTTTTCTTAACTGCAGTTGTAGCTAAACCCAAGTTATGCTGCAGCCTTTTATTCACACATTTGTGTTAAATAAGCTTTCCTAACAAAATAATTGGTGTTTTAATGTCTCTATTACATATTTGAAGCTAGGAATTATTCTTAATTATTTTTTCAAAGCAAGTGTTTACAGTAATAATAATTACAAAGCTGCTATTGCTACTTTGCAGTATCTATGAGTATTCCTGACATATCCAAGAATAGAAGTATAGTAATTGGTCTCAAAGTGTTTTTTAACCAGGTTTTGTAAACAAGCGCTGTATGAATTAGCATGCAATCTTGCCTTTTTTTTTTTTTTTTTTTTTTTTTTTTTGCTGAGGTGAATCTTGTATGGTCACAGCCTCCACTTCATAGACAAAACCACATGAAGGCAAGAGGAATCAATTAGTGCTAAGCCTTACTCAACCTAGATGTATCAGTTTTTTCATCTTTCAATCAACTCTTCTGAATAATACTGCTGTGGAGAGTAGTTTCTCAAATAGGAAAATAAAACGTGATTCTGCTAGATGATCTTGAAAATCTATACAGAGACATGCTGATAATTCTGAGTACAGTTTTGAAATTATGTGATGAAGTTCTGACTATAAGTAATTACTAAGTTCTTGAGTTTGCATTTTGCTATGTTTAGAAAACAGGCTCCCACTACCCATTTCTTGTGCTTCTAGAGTCCCAGGTAGTCAACTGCAAAGGAACCAGACTGACAGCTGCAGATACTTCCTTCTCATAAGAAACCATGCTAGCCTATTTTACCATCTTTATTTCTAAAAATCAAGGAAGCAGCTGAAACAAGATAAACTGAAGTTTTTATTTGGAAGAGTGTATTGGCTGTGTCAAAATACAGTTTTAAAGGTTCTTTGTTCGTAGAACTGCAGTGTAAGCAGGTGGGCAGAGAACAAGGGTCCTGCTCTGAAAAAGAGCCACTGGAGCAGTAGGGATAGATGGGATGTGTGCTGAGCAATGCTGACAGGGGGGTCAGTATTAGCAGGGGCACTGTCAGGGTATTGGCAGCTTTCCCTTTGTGATATTCATAATTAGAATGCTAATAGGGTAGGGAGTTGCATATAAAGCCAGGGTTCTAGAAAGAAGAAATACAAAGTATCTAATGCAAACAGTTGCAATGTAGCCATTGAAGTAACTTCACAGTATGTACTAAAAATTACATACTAACAAAAAAACAAGGTTATATGAGTTCAGTAAGTTATTTTACTCCAGAGGAAAATGGGGTGGCTTTTAACTATGAGGAAGCATTTGAAACTGAGTGGTAGTTCAGCATTTTCCCAAGCTGAACCTTTGTGTACTTAGATCAACCGACTTAGTTTAAAAAATTTACCTTCCACTGAGAATTTGGAAGCTAGTGCATGGCTTTGAGATACTTGCCATGGCAGTCTGAATGGTCAGGGATTTTTGCTCTTGTGGAATTAGTATGCATTTCTGACATACCCAATATACATATCAAGGTGGGGTTTTTTCCATTCCATGAAAAACAAATGAAAAAAATTTCAAATCTGTGGACTGTGAGATTAAAGAAGTAATGATTTGAAATGGTTTCAAGTCCTGTTGTTTGAGCTTATTTTCTCTGTTGACCTTAAGAGTCTTTGAATGTATTTAAAGCCCATATGTATTGAGATTCTAGATTGGATTGACTTTATTTTTCAATACAGGTTCAAGTTAAAAAGCAACTAAGGAGGAAGGAAGAGGAGAAAAACTGTGCCTGCAATAAGGGAAAATACAGCCATGTGAAGATGAGAAGTTTTGTGAGGTTGGTCATCCACTTAATTTCAAGCATTCTATTTGCAATATTCAAAATATAAATTCAACTGTTTTAAAATGTACACCCTAGATTTTTTAAAAATTCTGTTTATTTTAAAATAAACTGTGTTCCATCGGTGGTAGTTTATCTTTACTTATCACTGATGTAATTCCCACTTGAATACTTACAGTAGCAAGCAAGAAGTAAGGAGCAAGGTATTTCTTGCATTGAGCTCTGTGAAAGCTGCACTTTTCAAGCAATTCTGACATTTATTAATTTGAATTAAGACTTTATTGTTAACAGATGATCTAGCCATATCAGTCTTTTTGTTTGGTTATCCGAACAGGCATCCTTTTTCTTGCATGTTACCAAAACCATTGGTGGTGTTCCTCTTTTACTAAAAGATATAGTTGTAGTCAAGAACTGATTTTATTCTAGTGAGCTTGAGAGGGAACAGTGGAAATACCATTCCTGTTTTGAGAAGCTTTAACTTGTCATATTTGCTGAATTGTATAAGGGTTTACACAGACAAATTTCACTAAATAGTGATAATCTTAAGTCAGTGTTTAATGGAATATATGATATATACAGAGTTCTTGAGATTGAATTTGAAGCAAGCTTTACTATACAAAAGATAACTGGAAGTAATTTACCATTTTTGGTTCCTGTTAGAAAATAAGATTGATCTTTGCACCTCACCATTCTGAACCACCATTGACTTTGATATTCTTCAAAGTCTTTATGCAAGCAGGTTATAACATCTTTCACATGTTGCCATGAAATCAAGCAAAATTAAGCACTCAGATTTAATATGGGATATTAACTTGTTGTGTAAGTAGCTTTTCTTTTTTTCCATCTGTAAGCTTTCTGAACCATTGTGACTTTTAAAATATGGAAGATGATGTACATATTGCAAGTTCAGGTTTTAATAGCAGTCAGAACTAGCTTTATGTGCATGAAATAAAAATTCCTGATATTCTTTGTGTATATACACTGTTAGCTTAAATATGCCCAGAAATAACTTTTGTAATATCTTTTGTTAATCTTGCAGAAGAGCTGTATGTCCAGACAGAGGGCCATTAACAGCAAAATTAAGCAAAGTTGTAAAGAAAAAATACAGTAAGTTGGTATTTGTCCTCCATTTGCTAAAATTGCTGTTTTTTATTATGGAACTCTAGAACTTCTTTTCTTGAAGAGCCAATTGAGTTTTATTTTTTTTTAATTGCTTGCTTTTCCATATGACAACCAACTGCCAAGGAATAGAAGTGTGGAACTTAGGAGAACAAAATTGTAATATGTGAAACTACTGTTCTTATTTTACTGGAAAGACTGCCTCTTCAATTTCAGTCACAAGTGAAATAGATTTGGTTTCAGCCTGAAGTAATTTTCTGCATCAGACGGTGCACAGCTAATGAGTATCTTCTATTCACATTAAATTTTTTGATGAGAGTTCAGACACAAGAAGAACTTAGCTGTATTTTGCTTTTGCAATTTTGAGAGGCTTGTTTAATAGATATTGTTCAGTAAGAGTGTTCATAACTTACGAAACTAAACATATCTGGAGAGGTGAAAACTTCTTGATATATATAAAAGGCTAATGTGAAGATGCATGCATTTTAATTTTACTCGGTTTGTATGTAAACACATTGTAAATACAGTTGAGATACATTTTCATTAACCTCTCATTGCATTACTGATTTTGACAATTAAAATCTAGTATGCTAAAGTTAAGATCAGAGTTTTCTTTCTTATTCCACACAGGTAATATTTTGTATGACAAACAAAACAAGAAGACTTTGTCTGTGAAGATAAACAAGGTTGGTTCTGATAATGAAACATTTGTGAACATTTTATTCATGAAGGCATTTTTAAAACTACCTTTCTGCTTATTTTTAAGGTTAATTTCTTCCATTTTCTAATTCTAGTATGATCAAAACTTTGTTATTTTTTCTTGTTTTGTTTTGAAGGAAGTAATGAGAATACAGTGCTACATCATATGAACTTCTCTCAGATTAAATTTAGTTCTCTGGTGATACATATTTTCATTTAGATTAGTTTGTTACATTACAAGATGCTGTAACTACCTTGTTTTCATCTTTCTTCACCAAAAGATGATGGTATAAGCAACAGTCTGTTAGCCAAGTATCATTTTAATGAAAGATACGAAGGTTTTCATTATTTTCATGAAAATACGTAATCAACCAATGGATTTGTTATATGAATAAGCCATGGACATTATAGTTTCCATCAAGTTGGGTTTTTTTTAATGGGAGATTACTCCCAAGAATGTTTGTGTTTCCAGGTGGTTTCTTTAATTCATACGTTTTAGTCTGTAACACAGGCTTATAATGTGTAGAATTTATAAGGAGCTATAAAAGCTCTGTTGTTTGATTTCTGCCTTCCCGCTTTTCAAAAACACTTTGTGTCTCTGGGGCACAAGTTTGTGATCAGTGCTTTGTTACTCATAGTTATATCTGTAAATGTATTTGCATGAAATAGCTTTAGGCCATAAATTTCATTTTGAAGTGTAAGTGTCATCATTCTCCATCATTCTGTTTTACCTGAATTTTAATAATTTGGAGGAAAGACTGTCTTCAGGTCTCTGTCTGACCTGCTGCCTGGCTTTGTGTAATATATGGGCACAAACTATATCATGTGCCTTTTCACTAGCTGGTGGCTCGAGTCATCACTTTTATTTGGTGCTTATAGTACTATAGTTCTCAGGGATATCTTTAGCTCCAGCCTTTCCTGTCTATGGAAGGTATTTAGAACTTTTGGTTCTGTTATCAGGTAAAGTTAAAGGTACCTTTCATTGGATTGAAGAGGTTTTGAGCTGAAAAGATTTGGCTTAGTGGTAGATCAATCTCTGATTTTCCTTCAAGGTTGGTGAATGCTTTCATATCTAGTTTCACTGATCTATTGTGCACTATTTGACAGCATTAATGTCTCAAATGGTACTTGTTGCAAAAAAAGGTGCATAAACAAAAGTAGAGCCATTAAAAACCTTCAGGAGGAGGTACAGGGCTCCGTTATAAATGTTCAAAATCTAAAAGAATATAAAAGAAAGCACTGATTTTCTAGCAACCACTTCATAAGGATTTTTGTGGAACATCTGGACAGCTTTTTTAGATGGAGGGAGAAATGTTAATGTTGGAAATTACAGTATTTTTAAAATAAAATTTAAAACCAACAGCTTTTTGGGAGAAACCTACAATTTTACACGATGATGAACTAGGGTATGTTCCCATCAAAACCAGCTCTCTGTGCCAAAGTTTGATGGAGCACGTGGATACTGACTGCCTGCTTGAGACATGTATTTATATACATCCTGTTATGAAGTTTGTTTTTCATCAGAGTAAATGTATTCTGAAAGAATAATGGGAAGGCTCTGTAAGTTCCCATTTTAAAATACCAGTCATGGGGAATGAACAGAAATGCTTTAGTCAGATTTGAGGTGGCATTAACCCTTGCGGTGAGAGGATATAAATGGCAAAAATGTCTCAGTGTAGGTAGGTGTGTCAGTCTGGGAGGAGTGTTTGGAGGATTTTTGCTAGCCTTTTTCCCCCTGCAGCCAGCCCAGGCAGCGTGGGGCTGTTTCCTTCACACAACATGAAAGGCAATACGCTAGCATACAGTGGGTGGCTAGGTGTTGTTAACAATTGAAATAAAAGGTGGTATTTGTTGAAATATGAAGTGGCTTTGTGAGTGTTGTGCCTTTCTGTGAGGGCCCAGTGAACGGACGCATCAGTCAATCTTCAATTTTGTAGCCCTACCTGAAGGCAAAGGAGAATCCCAGCTACATACATCAGGTTTTCTTGTTCCTTTGAAACCAAACATTCAGTGAACTGCTGTGAAGGGGTCTGTACTTACTGTCATTCATTGGGTAGCAGAAATGGAAACTGAAATAGTAAAGATCAGGCTCATTTATTCATAATTTCTATATGGAGCATTAAAGATTTTGCTGTGTGTGGAAAGCCTATATGAAATATGAAGCTTATCTGCAGAGAGCAGGTGTTTTCTCTGTTCAGTTTCTAAATTTTTGTTTGCTCTAACATCAAATCACAGCATATAACTATGGAGCTACTACGGTGCCTGCTTTTTGTGAGCTTAAGTCTTGCTGACATGATTTAATCTCAGTGCATTTTCATGTATTAAATGTTAATTATTTTGTTTTGGATGTCTTTAATTCATAATTATTTTTTTTGTAGCCCAGAAGACAGACCTGCTGGAATGGGTGCTTCAGAACTAATTTCTTCAGCACGCTTCCGGCCAGTGGTAGCAATGAAGAATCCTTTTTTAGCTGTAGAAATGACCGGTTAGTATATACTAGCACTTAACATAAGCCGATAGGTTGCTGTATTGTAGATGCTATAGTTCCTTTTGCTTCTTTCTGGATATACTGCCTTGAAATATTTTGAAGATTGGCTGACTTTATATTCACAAATGAAGAGCAGTTGAAGGATAAACACAAACATTTTTAAATTAATATTCTTAAGGACATACTGCAATTTGTAACATGCTTAGCATTAAAATACTGTGTGCTTTTAATCTCATTGATTTAATAGGAGTTAATAAGATTTATTTTTAGCTTGTAATTAAACACCTTGCTGAATCAAAACCTTGGATAGGAAAGGTTTAGTCCTGTTATTACAACAGCAGTTAGCAAAACATTTAACAGTAATTAATATCATAATGGTAATAGGAGTAATAACAGTAAAATTAGAAATAATATAAAACATTATTTGGATAATATGGCCTTTTCAAAAATTACTGTGTCTCTGTTTTCAGCAGTCTGCAAAATAAGAAAACTTTTTGCCATGTATGCAGCAGCATTAATTTGTCAAGGATACAAAGTTTTCCATCTTTCAGCTCCCCAGGAGACACATCTCATCTCCTTTTTTCCATTCTGCCTGCCTCATTTATTTAGGACTTCTGTCATGTTTACTGTGATTGCTTTTTCCTTTTAAACAGTAACCATGCATAATTTCATCATGACTGTTGGAAGTTCTGATACAGTTCAATTAAAAAAAAGTCATGCATATATGCAATTATTGGAATACTAAATTGTCATAGTACAGCGTTACTTTTTGTGACCTTTTTTGTATGAAATTTGTATTTCAGTACAGAATTCACAGATGTCAGCGCAGTGATCAGACAGAAGAGACAAGAACTGGAATTGTCCTGTTCATCTGTGATTGCTAGGGTTGAAAGGTATGTGTTTCAGATTCATAGTGGAAAAGACACTAATATAATACTTCAAGTTTGGCGTTTGATTAATTCAAATTGCTTTTTAGGTAGAATATTGTTTGATCATAAAACTAAATAGTGTTTGCATGTAACCTGTTAAACTTTTCTGTATTTGCTGCATGCTAATTTTATGTCAATAGATTCTTTTCTATATATCTTAATGCTTTTTTGGTACTTGTGACAAGCATAGCAGATGCACTGTCTTGTGCGTCTTAATATCTTCACAGAAATGTGAGTTTAGGTGTATTTGCTATTTGGAAGTTAGTGTGCAAGGTGCTTTTTAAATTATTTCTATCACTAGGAATCGGACTACATTTGCTTTAACATCAATCCGATTCTGTTTTCCCACACGCCCTGTACACCTTTTTATGGGTTGATTCTAACACTTCTTTCTGTAACTGCCTGTAAACAAAAGCATCTAGAAAGAGTTAAGAGGGGTTTTATCAAATGAAACAGAATATAAAATAATATTTTTTTTGTTGGAGAGCAGATGCATGTTAAAACATACCGTAAGGATGTTTTCATTAATATAAAGCAGAAGCATAAAAATAACTGATTTTAAAGTAACACAGTAAGAAATTGGTTCTGTGTCTGATCTTAATTTCACTACAGATAGCTTTACTCTCTATGGCATAAAACAAATGCTAAAGATAAAAGAGCAAATAAAGATATTTTTAATTATTATTAAAGCTGTATCTAGGATTTATATTTAATTTTTTTTTACGTCTACTTTTTCATATGGAAAATTTCATTCCAACTCAGTGATAACTTAAAAATTATAGATCTATAACTAAACTCTGTTTTCGCCCAAGGTTTGCTGAGGGAGTCTGAATAAGTATATATTTATTTTGTTTGTTTTTGTTTTTTTAAAAAAAGGCATTTACTAAACTGTCATATAGACTGTTTCTCATTTTTCTGCAGAAAAAGCTGTTCTGGTGAAGTACTAGATCAGTATTCAGAATTTATTTCCAGTAGTATAGCCTTCTAATTTGGAGTAGACTGTTACAGGTCTGTGTTTTGCTTTGAGGAAAGCCAAATATATATTGTTTTAACATAACATACTGTGTTCAAACTGCTCTACTAGATTAGGCAGTAATCTAAGCCTGATATTAAATCTGAGAAGGAAAGTTTTGTTCGCAGTCAGCTTTGTCTTTCTCTCCCAAATGTGATGTGGTCGGAAGGGTCATGGTTGCCTAATGTTTTGGGTTTGTGTATTGTTTTCAAAACTTGCTACAAAGAGCAAAAACAACTAATATTAATGCTTTTACTTTTCCAGAATTCCTTTAATGTCTTACGGAGCTGAAGCTGAGACTTTTCTTCTCACTTCTACAGTGGCAGGGAGAATTCTTCCAACAAATATCAGGCCTTTGGAAAACTTTGGTAAACTTTTTTTTTGTAAGTTTTATTTATAGCTCATGTGGAGTATTGTTAAAATATTATTATCGGAAATCGAAGTGGAGTATCTAGTTACAGTTAACAGAAATAAATCTGTTTTGATGCAGTTTGGTACTATTTCAAACCAGCTGATTTATTTCTGAAATTAGAATATAGAAGATGAACCAGCCACCCCAAAATTAGTATAACTGCTCTTCATTTGAAGATTAAAATAATAACTTGATTCCGTTTCTGAATTCAACACTTTCCTTCATGTTAAAACTTCTTCTGTTGTTCAAGGATAAATCTCGTTTTGATAAATTATGAATGGCTTGACGAATTTCAGTGGTATATTGTGCAGTGTGAGAAACAAACTGTTTCATGACAGGCAGGAGTAGTCAGGAAACAGTGCAGTTTAGTCTCTTTCAGGACGCCTACAAGCTCTACAGGGCAAAAGCCTGCAAAAGTGTTTGAGCTCCAGGATCTGGCAGGATTTAGCAGAAGGCAAGACAGGGAAGGAATTATCTTCCTCCAGTTACTTTAACAGCTTCTCCCTCCATACTCAGCAAGAAGGTAGTTTCTTCCAACAGGCTGCACAAGTTCAAAGAAGTGAAAACAAAGGAGTGCTCTTTTTTAAGGCTAGAGTTAATACCTTCTTTGAATTGAGTATTATACTGCTTTCACTTGAGTAGTAGGCAAAGAGATAGGAGAGATCTGGGTCTCTTGGCTTACAAAAATTGTGAGGAAGTAAATTGCTGGAAATAGTTAACTACTTATGTAGAGGGATCATGAAGAAGATGCTTTATGGATTCATATTTTTCATTCTTGGTAAAGGTGCTTATCTCACCTCTGCATTTTCCAATGAAAAATGGATAGGTTCCTTCCTCAGGCCTCTGATCTTTGGCAGTGCAATTTAACTGATCCTTAACCATTTCTGCTTCTAATAGTGATGAGTGTACATGCTAGCTCATACCTCATGACTTCACCTTTCTACTTACACAGTCAGGCTTCTTTGTTAGTATGCACCACAAGCACTAAAAATAAAAAATAAATAAGCAACAACAAAAAACTCCCAAACCAACATTTTTTTCTCTCTTCAGAAAGATGAAAATTTAAATAAGATCCAGATTATTTTTCAACATTAGACTATTTAGACATGTGAGTAATTGCTGTTGATATCATTGACAGCTGATCTACAAATACTGATAACATTGTCGACTCCTAAGGCAGAACATGGAACTAAATCCTTTATGCTATTTTTGGGGAGAAGCAGATTTTGAGTTGGAGTCTTGATAGAGAAAGAAAAGGAAATTCTTTTTTTCAGGTACTTTTGTTTTAAAGTTTATGTTTAGGACAGAATTTTCTCAGTTGATTAGAACTGATACTTTTTATATTTATATAAGCATTCGACTTCCTGTCTTAACTTCACATTTCAAAATCACACATTTATCAAGCTAGCAAGACATAGCAAATAAATTCTTAGGTTATTTTTGTATGTTTCCATATGTTCTTGCTATACCTGGACTGAAGTTCAGATGTTAAATGTAATACATTCCTTATACTGTGGACGAGGTGGTGAAGAGAGTCATCAAGATTGAATCTTAAAATTTTGTAGTATGTTGATGCTAAAGCTTTAAGTCATCTTCAAGTTTGACTTAAAGACTTCCTACCAATAAGGAGTATGCAGGAAGTAAAACACAGGGTTTTCAGATTTCCTACTGAAACTAGGGGATGTTGCATATGAATGAGAATTTTGGTCCCATTCTGTTGAGTGAGTGTTCCTTCCCCATTCAGTTCTTACATAGCAACTGAGGAAAAGACAGGCATACACAAGAAAAGATAAAGACAAAAGCAAGGAGAAACCTAACCTGAATACTGTTAGAGATGCTTGGCAAACGTATATAAAGGAAAAAGGCCTTCTCTTACTAGAAGTATGAGAGATGGAAAAGGCAGAAGATGGAGGAAACAGGGGACACTGGGACTTTCTGCAAAGGTGGAGAACAGGAGAAGAATTAAGAAAATACTGAAAATGGGTGTCTACCAAAAAAAAAAAGCATCAAACTGGATCTTGTGATTCTTACTAAAATATGCTTGAAAGATGGTAGCATAGGCATTTTTTTTTTACACTCCCCTTATCTCTTGGTCACACCTAAAGTATACAGTTTTGCCTCAGGGTGTAGTAGTTGACAGCTGCTTCCAGAGTCGTGCAAGGAGGCATACAGATATCAATGATGGTCATATAAGTGTGTTTCCTGACTCTTCCCTGTAATTGGTGCAGTGTTTTTTAAATTCTTTTGACATTAAGTAGTCTTTTCACTAATTTAACCTGAAAATTCATTAGTGAATCTAAAAATAACATTATGATGTAGGCTGGTATTATGCAGTTCTTTTGCGTGATTAAAATATTTTAAAATATTCAGTGAGCTGAAATGCCCTGTATTTGGTCCAAGTCCAAAGCTTGTGAAGCTTGTCTGTTAAAATTTTACAAGTAGTAAGGAATTCTAAAAAGGGGTTTGTGTTTCACAAGTAGACTTTGAAAGTGCTATAAAAATAACTTGCCTTTTAATTCTGTCAGGATTCCCGCATTCCACTTGTATTCGGATTTTTTTTATTATTGCAGGGTGATTTCTTCCCCCTTGAGGAAAAGCATCAGAGATATTAAAAATTTGTAATGACATGTAACATATGACTTGTTTTCCTGGCTGTTGTCATAGGTTTGAAGACCTAGTTAGTTAGTGAGAGACAGCCACATGTGGCTGAGAAACTGCTGGTTAACCACTGTGAAGTCATTTTCTAACAAAATTATTGGGGAGACACTTACAGTAGATACCTCAAATAGTGCCAGTCACCTGGAACTCCTTTGGAAGTTCATTACCATGCATGTTGTTCTCTTTTAAATATATAGTACCTTCTGTACAATTGGAACTGGTGGTTTTCATTATCTGAAGTGGTAATTTGATCAGTGGACATCCGAAAACAAAAACTACATTTTCTTCATGTTCAAGCAAATTACTGTGTGTTTACACGGGAGGTCAGAGGAGGTGACTGTAGCCCTGTGCTCTGTTCTAGCCTTTTAAAGGCTAGTGGGGTGCTTGCGGAGTTGCTTCTCTCAGGCTATTGGGTTATATGTTTACACTTAATACAGTGGCACATTTTTCATTCTGCTAACAAACTAGTAAGTGTTAGAAAAAGACTTCTGTGCTGTTACTTGTCTTATCCCTATCTTATTATTATATATTCTCTTTAAGAATACATTAAACAAATAGTGCAGTAAAAGCATGGGAAATAATAACTTTATACAGAGTTAGAATGAAGTGTTTAAGTGTGATATGATAAATTCATTGCAAAATCCATAGCAAATAATCTTTCTTAGCAAATTTTCACTATTTTTGTATTAAATCGAAGCTGTAAAAAGAATTCATTTAAACACCAAATTATTGATGCTTTCTGAAATCTACACAAAGTATGAAACAAATTAATGGACATCTCAAGAAATTAATTTAGCTCCGAAGGGAGTATTGCATTCAAGTATATTTACTTAATTATCATTAATCTTTAATTCCTGAGCTGTCCCTCATAAGCTTTCATAAGCATCAAGAGTACAGTCTGTTCCCTGTGCAGTGACTATAACCCTTGGTTTCCCTACAAAGACTTTTGTCAAATTGTGGGTAGTGTGAAATAATTTACTGCAGTGTGAACACAAGAACTTCTGTGCTGCTATGTGCTACTTACGGTCACTCTTCTTATAGCTTTAGCTTTTAGATGTGCCCCAGGCTGCCCCAAAACTTGCATTCCTTATTCAGTTCGTTAGGTGCTGCAGGCACCTTGGGTGCCTTGTGGCAGAGTTTAAGTCCAGCTTGCCACGGAGCACGCAGGGTCTGTCTCATACCTGGTGAATGAGTTTGCACTGTCTGAAATCGGATTTTGTAGAGAGGTATGCTGTCACTGCTGCTTCTGATCAACTGCTTCCCGTGTGATCATCCACTGATGGCCATTTAAACATGTCACTCTCTGTAGTACTGAGCTTCACTTCTGTAGTGAGGCTTCACTGCCAACAGGCCTGCGTTATAGAATGACAGGAACTGCTATATGCTAAGTGTTGTGTGGGTTAATTTACTTTGCTAACAGCTTACATGCTGACTATCTTTGAACAGCAGTATCAGTAGCAGTTTCATTGTGAATGCCATTATTGTTCATGTAGCCATACCAGCACTGCTTCTAAAACATGTGTTTAGATGTTCAACATGTCACTGTATTAGCTCATTTCTGCTCTTTAAAAAAAGTCTGCACTGAAAAAAAAAATTGCTGTGGCATCATTTCATACTAAATCTGAAACTGAAGTACTTGAGCATATCTTTTAAACCAGAGAAGGTCATTTTATGTTCTTAACTGTGTTTGGATAAATGGTTATTATCAAACTTTAATGTATTCTGCTTTTATTAGAGTCTTTAGGCAAAGGATATGCTGTTGCGTGTACCCAAGAAGGAGAAGAGAAGAAACAAGCTTCTGGTTCATCTGGTGCTAGAGGAACTAGAAGGAAATTGGTTAATACTACTCCTAGAAGAAGATCTGCACGAAACAGCAAAAATGAGACCCTGGGTCAATCTCGGAGCTCACCTCGGTCAAGCAGTTCTGCATGCGGTGCCCCTGATGGCAATAACCCATCTCTGAATAAATCTCCTCCAGAATCAGAGAAGTCTCCTCCAAAAAGAAAGTCTAAAAGAATAGTTAAACAACAAACACCTGTGGTTAAAAAGAAACTGAGAAGTTCTGCACGTTCTGAAAAATCATCCAGTGATTCAGTAGAAGATGATGACATTGCTGAGTCTGAAGAAGTTCTAACATTAGATAAAGACCAGCAGTCAGATAATGAAAGCAATAATACAAGTCTTCCACAGAAAAATAATGTGGAAACAGAATCTGCTAATGGATTGGAAAGCTGTAGTGAACATATTGAAGCTGAGGAAACTACAGGGGAATGTGACAAAGGTGAAGATACTTCAGGCAACACGGATGTGAGCTTTTCTGTCCAAGAACCTCCAGTACTAACCTCAGGGGGTAAAAGTCAGGAATTTGAAGTAAAAGGAGTTAGTGAAAAAAATTTAGATCTTAAGAATCAGAACATCTGTGAAAATACTCTTGAACAAACAGAAGGAGAAGCTAGTCCCAGAGATGAAGTGTGCGACCATACAACTTTTGAAAAGGTAGATCAGACATTGCCTAGTCCTCAGAATGAATTGATGGAGACCATAGAAACTTTGACAAAAACAGATCAACCTGTAGCTAGTCCAGAAAATGAATTGTTGGAGTATCCAGAACCTTCGGGAAAGGATCAAACATTAGAAAGCCCCAGAAGTGAATTGCCTGAGCATCCAGAAGCCACAGAAATAGATGATTCTGAGGCTGACGAAAAAACAATAGTAGGCTGTGCAAGTACAAATATTCAAAACTTAAAAACTGTTCAAGACGAAGAACCAGATACATTAATACACAGTATTTCTATGGATAGTACATCAGAACAGTCCTTAAAAGAAAATGCCATGCTAGCAAGTGAAGTGGGTAGAACTTCAGAGTCACCCCAGATAAATGTCGAACATAAAAATTTTGGTGAGGATAACAATGAAATGATACCGATGGATTGTGACTCATTTTGCAGTGACCATAATGAACCTCAGATTGAGCAGTTGCCACCAGCTGAAAGCACAGAGCAAGGAGAAGTGAATTCCTTGCAGTGTGGTGTGGGAAACTGTACATCAGTTTCAGGACTTTCTGATGAAAAAAATGAAACTATTCCTCAAGAAAGAGAGTGCCAGTCAGAACTCAAAAAAGATAAAAAGACTCGAACTAGGAGGTCTAGATTTCACTCTCCATCAACAACTTGGTCTCCTTCTAGGAGAGAGGGCAGGAAATCTCAGTCACCGTCCCCTAAAAGGGAGATGACCAGAGACAGGAGCTCACGATCACCCAAGAAGGAAACTGTCAGGGAGGGACGGAGATCCTTATCCCGGTCTCCAAAGAGAGACACACTGAAAGATGAGAAAAAACCACCATCTCGATCTCCCAAAAGGGAAACTGTCAGGGAAAGCAGGAGATCATCCTCTCGGTCAAGAACTAAGGATTCATCTCCGAGGCAAAAATCTAGATCTCGGAGCAGTGATAGGGATAGTCAAAGAAGAGATCGTGACAGAGAAAGAAGAAATAGGAGGTGGTCTAGGTCACGGTCACGATCCAGGTCAAGATCAAGATCTAGGACAAGAAATAAATGTTCTTCATTCTCTAGAAATGAGAGGGGCAGTCACTCACCTCGATGGAAAGAGAGATGGACAAATGACAGCTGGAGGAGTCCCAGAGGAAATGATCGATACAGAAGAAGTGATCAAGAAAAACAGAATGAAAGTCTTAAGAAAGAGAAAGACAATGCAGAAAAAAACAGCGATGATCAATGTTCTTCAGACAAGCGGAGGAATGATTGTCCAGACTGGGTAATGGAAAGGATAAACTCCATTCCAGAAGTCAGGAACAGGGAGAGAGAGAAACCTCATTGGGAAGATGGCAGGCATGATAATTCAGGACAGTCTTGGAATAAAAACTTTGGTTCAGGTTGGTTTCCAAATCGAGGGAGAGGTCAGCGTGGCCGAGGGGGGCGTGGAAGAGGCGGTTTCATGTATGGAGACCAGAGTGAAAATCACTGGCAGAATAGAAAACCTCACTCAGGGAACTCAAATGGTTCTGGGAATGAAACTTCAAGGTTCCCAGAACACCAGCCATACAAGCGCAAGAATGAACAAGATTATTCTTTCGATACACCTGCTGACAGATCTGGGTGGACATCTGCATCCAGCTGGGCTGTAAGAAAGACTTTACCTGCTGATGTGCAGAATTATTATTCAAGAAGAGGACGCAGTTCATCAAGCCCCCAGTCTGGATGGGGAATGAGACAAGAAGAGGAGACACCTGAACAAGGTATTCATAGTTTTGAAACATAAAAGCTTAATCACAGCTGCAGCAGCAGAGTAAAATCCTAGTCACGTTGACCTATCTCAAATTACTTAGTTGTTCAAAATAATTCAGGGTGACTCTATAGTAGTTTTTGCAATGTGTAGGTGTGGAATTTGGAGATTTCTTGTGTTTTAATGGCATTTTGATGGCTTTTTGGTTTTGCTCAAAGTTAAAGTTAGATGTAATTTAAGGACTGTGCGTCTGAAGAGTGCTACTTGAGTAGATCAATTTGGTTGAGGAGAAAGCATACCGCCTTTGTGGTTACTTTTCTCATCTGTGCCCCTTTTAAAAAGGGTAGTTTGTTTCAAGTAGATTTGCATTTGCCTGTGCAGACCCACACAGTAGATTCTAGAGATGACAAATTATTGATGTTTGTCTTGATTCTAAATAAGCACTTTCCTCTTTATGTGCTTAAAAAATCTAGGGAGATTTATAAATGCAAAAATGGTACTTTTACTGTATTTCAGCATTAAAATTCCTCTAAAGTCTCAATAGAAATCTTGTATATTTGGGTATGTTATATCTAAAAGGTAACTGCCCTAAGGGAAATAAACTTTTTGGTAGAAAGTGAGCTAACTGTGGATAAGATTGATTCTGAATAGCTAAGAAGTCATCTGCAGATTATCTTACTAAATAAGAAGTTACCCACAGATAATGGTCTGAAGTAAAAGATGTATTATATTTAAAACCCATAAAATCCAGTTCTGAAGGCAACCACATATGCCCTTTCCTATTGAATCCTTGTTTTGTCTTTCATTTTTAACTGTTTTCATCCTATACGCCATCAGTTTTCTGCCTCTTCTCAGACACAACTGTGTCAGTGGCTTCTTAGTTTTGAGGCAACTTTGTCAACCTTCAGTCTGCTGCAGCCACAATTTTTCAACCCTTTAATTGAGAGTATTGTGTGATTTATAGATTTTTTTTTTTTTTTTTTTATATGTATTTCCCAAAGTTCAGCAACAGTCACACTGTTATATTTGCTTTTGGAACATGAATTCAGCTGAGAATAGTACAGTGATCTCTCAAAACTGGATAAAACAGGCTAGGTTGGCATCTTGACATGGTCCTGGGCAGCCTGCTTTTGCTGACCCTGCTCGAGCAGGGGGGGGGTTGGACTAGATGGTCTTGATAGGTCCCTTCCAACCTCAGTGATTTTATTATCCTGTGATCTTTAAAAATGTGATTTGGGGTGAAGCAGAAGGGTTTAAGTCCTAATTCCTGTGAATTGACAGGGTTCCTCAAGGAAGGGATTCTAAGGGAAGGACGTCTGAATTGTAACCCATCAACCATTTCCCAGAGCTAGTTCCTTGACTTTTGGAAGGTTTGATGCTTGTGTCTAGACTTTAATTTAACAGGTTTTTTACAGTGCCATCCCAAGAGGTTATTTTCACTTCTAGGCATTACTTGTTGTATCATTACAGGGTTTTTGAACCACTTTTTCTAAATATGAACGTATTTGAAATTGGTTGAGGATGATTTATTATTCAGTGAAAAAAATCCCAGCACAGTATTTCTGTAGTTACCAGAAATGGCTGCGGTGAGTGTGTGGGAATCGGGCAAAGGGGAGCAGAGCATTGTATATCTGGTAAGGGATGACTAGCTTTCTGCAATTGCAGAAGCTGGATAAGTTATGTTGTCTTTCTGCTCTTTGGGGGAGAATTACTGTTTCATAGTGATGAAATAAATTATTAGCTGTGCTGTGGGAACAAGTAGAGAAAATACAAATTCAGAACGTAGGCTTCCATAGTAATCTGAATTTTTTAAACTCAGAAATTAGCATTTGACTCCATGACATGTCTGGGGATGAATGTAATAATATAATGCAATATCTTTAAAATATTCAGATGATAGAAAGCTTTTTGATACTCCATACTTCTTTATGAAGGATTTAGACACCTGACTCCACTTTTGCTTTATAAAGTATGGATTTTCTACTCCATATCCTGTTCTGTTTTTTCTTTTGATAGATCCAAACCTCAAAGACCAAGGCACCCAGCAAAGCGATGGCTCTCAGTTACCAGTAAATATGATGCAACCACAAATGAATGTAATGCCACAAGTGAATGCCCAGCACCAACCTATGAATATCTTTCCGTATCCAGTGGGTGTCCATCCTCCCATAATGAATATGCAACGAAATCCTTTCAGCATCCCCCCACCAATGCCCATGCATCTCCCTGCCGGAGTGCCTCTCATACAGGTAGCTGCTCCCACAAATTTGTCTCAGGGATTGCCTCCGCCTCCACCTCCACCCCCACCATCTCAACAAGTCAACTACATTGCTTCACAGCAAGATGGAAAACAATTGCAGGTATGCTTTGTCAGAAGCCGTGGCAAGAGCAGTGTTGAAGTAATGTCAGTTAAGGGCTGCTTCTGTTGAATACCAGAGTCTTGATACAATTTATACTTGCAGTTTCTTTCTCTCTTGCCTGTCTTCTTCCACCCCACACCAAATTTAAAGTGGAAGCATCCATGAGGACGTGGGTTGTTTTGGGGCTATAGATAATACACGACATATAGTAGTATTATAGATAATTATTATTATTACTATAGATAATACACAACTCCATAACTGGGGGTTTGTGATAATGAGGTGCTCCAGCTGGTAATGGGACACTGAAAGATTTCATCAGTGTTGTCCATTACCTTTTTCCTCTAAGTGCCTTGTTTCCAAAACTAAGTTTTCCCTTTCAAAACCTGATTTGTAAGCTTTAGGGAATTCTCGAGTTCCCTTTCAGCAGTTGGTAGGAAGTGACCGAAACCTCTTTGTTGCAGTTCTGATCCCCCGGGGTATGTCAGCAGAGGAAAATTATCAAGTATTGCATGGCACACATTTGTTCCACACTTCCATTCTCCAGCTGTCACTATCTCAACAACCACCCCCACACACACACATTTTCTATTCTGTTTACTCTTTTGAGCCTTTTTGTTAATAATTTCCCAGTTTTTTGGTATGTTTTACTTCCCCCTTCTTGCCCGATTGTCCTGGTTTTGCATGCCTTGTTTGAGACCTAACTCCCACCTTGTTTCTCCAGTTTCAAAAAGAGACTGCTGTGCTTGGGGCAGGTCAGACCATCTTCTTGTGCCTTTCAAGATATCTTAAAACAACCTTTGTGTATGTGAGCTCCTCCTCTAGCCAGCTGTTTACATTAAGAGCTTTTATATCAGGGAAAGGAATAGGAACAACTTCCAGGAGAATGCATGGCCCTGCAGGGAGATGTGAGGCTGCATCTGTGATGTGTAAAGGGCTCGTCAGGGGTTGACTGAGGTTTGTGCTTTTCTTCTGTTGCAGGCTGCCTGATCTAACCTAAAATGCTTTCCCCTGCATTCCAGGTTGAAAAAATTATGTCCTAGAACAATGATTTCTAACCCTCTGTTTTCATGAGTCATCTCTGAAGATGTGAAGCAAACTGATAAATGGCCTCCATAGTTCTCACTTCCAACTGCCGTTAGCCATTCGTGTTCATTAACTTAGAGCAAAAGGAGTTAAGTACTGTGGGAAATACTGAGCGGGGTTACAGGCCATGTGAAATACTTTTTAATACTCCGCAAGATAAAGCAGTAAGGTACTTTTGGAGCTAAAATGCTGGTAGACTTCTGTCTCTAATTAAAA
This sequence comes from Tyto alba, assembly GCF_018691265.1. Lineage (NCBI taxonomy): Eukaryota > Metazoa > Chordata > Aves > Strigiformes > Tytonidae > Tyto > Tyto alba. Next base: position 56,515,189 of record NW_024881282.1, read on the forward strand.
TATTTTCACAATTGGAAATTCAGTAGGCTTAACCTCTAAAATGTAAGAAGCCAGAACGTAGACTACAAACCCCTGCAAAATACAGTATCTAGTGCAGCAATAAATACATTTCTATGGAGGTTGTGTGTTGCTCCAAAATACAGTTATTTGATAGTGAAGCCCCTGTTGGTGTTTGTACTCTTACCTGCTTTTGTGGAATGGTGTCCATGGACCTGAATGCTCTAGGGAGCTGCTGCTGCTTTTTCTTTGAGCTTTCATTGAACAAGTCCTTGGTGGTAGCACAGTAGAAATTACTGAACACTGCAGGACTCCACCTGTCCTTCCTGCTGAAAGGAAAATGAAGAGAGTGCACTGGCAAGCGTTGGCATGCTGATTGTAACAGCTCAGTATCTGTACCCTTTCCGAGGAGCTCAGATTCCCATTTGATTATTTTCCATCTGGATAAATGCAGATGTGAAAAAAAACGTAATGGTGATTACCTGCAAAAAAGTAGCATTTAGGGGTAGCCTGCAAGAGACACGGTGGGAGGATGCGTTCTCAGCTTTTGTTAAAAATGACCTCTGTCTGAGAACTACTGAAATTCTCAGTTCCAAAATATTGACAGTGCCTGCGGTCTTTTGACGATGTTTGGGAATGTACAGAAAATAGATTTTCCCGAAGAACAGATCCTGGTGCTTCAACCGGCATCTCAGCTCTAGCCTCGAGTAGACTTGTAGGTGTGTTTACATTTGAAATTCATTCAGCAAGTTCAAGCTGATAAGAAACTTGAAAATAAATGTTTTCAAAGCAGCATCATTACGATGCAGGAATGCAAGTGTGGTTTAAAGTTATTTTTTATACGTATGTTTAGGTGCTGATTTTTTTTTTTTTTTAATGTTGGTCTGATTTACGATACAGAGGTTCCTATATGCTCCTGTGACAAGTAGAGAGGTTCTGCAGCCATAAACTTCCTTCCCCTCGTGCTAACGCTCTCCATGCCTGTTTGCAGGGTGCTTTGTTCACTTTATCGCTGGGATCAGAGCCAGAATCTTGCAACCACAGTGGTGACATGGAGGATGCTTTACTTCTCAAGCTTTATGGGTTTTTTTCCTTTGAGTAGATCTGATACAGTGCGTGTACCTCCTGTAATAATGGACAGTGTGGAAATCAGCTAATGAACCAAAGCACGTAGTATTGATGCTCTTTCTGTAGCTGCTGAGACTTCTAGAAAGCCGTGTTGTCCTACTGAAGGATAATGTATTAACTACCGATAACTTTTTAAAACAGGGTATTCCAAACGCTGCTCATGTAAGTAATAACATGAGCACTCCAGCCTTGCCAGCTCCAACAGCAGTCCTGGGAAACGTGGGAACAGTTCAGGGACCAAGTTTGGGTAATGCAATGTCATCAAGTCACATCAAAAGCTCTAATGCAGCTGTAAAAATGGGAGAAAACAAAGCAAGTGTAACAGTGGAAGCCAGCGCAGATAGCTCGAAGAAGGACCAGGCAAGTTCAAAGTTCAGAGTGTATGTGTGTGTGCGTGTGTGTGTGTGTATATATATATGTATATACATGTTTGTTTTTATATATATATATATATATATATATATATTAAAAAAAAAAATCTGAGATACTAAAAAATAGCAAACTATGACAATGCTCCCCCTGTGTAATATACTTCATACCATCACGTGCATGATACTTTCGTGATGGCTGTAGGACATAAACTAACAAGTTGACTCTCTTTAATGAAGTTGTCTTTAAAGCAGTACTATAATGAATATTAAATTGCAGTGGGACGACCTTCTGTCCTTAGTAAAGCACAGGCAGCTCACGTGAGGGCGGAAATGTGAGGGGAGTGTGGTTTTCTAGTCTTCTGTAGTAACTTTGTGAAGCTTGAATTTGTGATTGATGAAAAGATGCATATGCAGGCACCAAAAAATAATACTCAAGTTTGTTTTTTCATTAGAAATTGTTAATTCAAGAAAAAGCAGCACAAGAGGTCAAACTAGCTATTAAACCTTTCTACCAAAATAAAGACATCACTAAGGAAGAATATAAAGAAATCGTGCGGAAAGCTGTAGATAAAGTAAGTTGATTTATTTATCTGAAATGAATACATTTCAATTGAGACAGGATTTGGGGTGGATTTCTTAATCTTGTGGGAACAACCAGTAGTTGCTGGGAGGGGTAACAGGAAAAAGCAAAAATACCTCGGTCTTGCTCCTTGAGAGCTTTTTCAGTTCCTCAGAACATAACTCATTTTTTGGGTGAAGGAGTTGAATTGGGAATTCAGGAGCATTTGGGAAGCAATTGTGAAGTAATAGGAGTTTCCAAAGTTGCTCTGCCTGAGATGGAGAAGAAGCCTGGGGTGTTGGGAAGATAAACAATGTGAAATGGCAGCAAATCAACAGAAATGTTTCAAGCGTTTTTTTCTTTAAAACTGTTGTAGGTTTGTCATAGCAAGAGCGGAGAAGTTAATTCTGCAAAAGTGGCAAATCTAGTGAAGGCATATGTAGACAAGTATAAACATTCACGGAAGAAAAATCCTGAAGAGGCAGTCTCCTGTGAAAAGAAATAGAACATGTTTTCAGTTTTTAATTTTATTCTCTCTGCAAAGTGCAATTTCAACACAAACCGTTAACTGAAAATTGTACATGACAGTGATTTGAATCTGGTTTTGATAAAATTATTTTTCAATGTAGTATATAATGTTTTGTTCTAAAGAAATATAGACCTACAGGGCAACTTCTTTATTCCTTTTTAAAAACAGATGTCTAAAAAAAGATAAAGGTGTAAAGAAGAATCATTAGGAATGTACGATTGTGTGGATACTTAGTTGTACAGCATTTTGACTTGAATAACGGAGTGCATTAAATTAGAAACTTCTGAGTACATTGATTTTTTTTTTTTTTTTTTTTTTTGGAACAGGTATGTACAGTACATGTAATCTGTCAGATTAAAGTGAACTTTTTCTTTTGATTTCTCCCTAATTATAGCAAAAATAAAATAATGTATTGCCTTGACAAATATTTCTAGTGTTAACTGGACAGGCTCAATGCAGGGGTCACAAGATGTATATAAAAAAAAAAAAAAGCACCTGGTAGAGTTGTCTGAACAGAAGAACTGTTTAGATTTTAAAAAGAAGAATCATAAACAGTAAAAGGCAGTGTCCAAAACCACGGGCCCTGCACCTCTGTTGTAACACCAAATAAAAATTATGCTGCTTGGTTTTGTTTGTGATGTTTTTCAATTTGTTTCAAGATAGTGGGATGAACTTGAATAACTTTTATGTGCTGAAAGCCCCCAGTCACTACCCCCTGACACCCTCACTCACGTCTAACCCTGCCCTTAGCTAGGAGAGAACTAGGATGAATGTTCAGAAACACGAAGAAACCAGTTGGAGTTTTAACGATCAGGAAAGCTGGAATTTGTTACCCCCACCAGTTGTGCCAACCTGAGCCGCCTCACGCTTTCCTGGGTGAGCTGGGGCCTGCAGCCGGGAGCGCCAGACCGGCGCCACCGCGGGCGCGCGATCCGAAGTCAACGTCCTACAGCTTTTCTACTCCCCCGAGCCCTGTTACGTAGAGAGGTTAGCAGAGTTACCAGGAGCATTTTAAAAGCAGGCGCGGGCTGGTTGAATGTGCCAGGGGAATGCACGCCTGACGTAAACCCAGCTTTAGTGGGGTAGCAGCAGGGAGAGCGGCTGAAACACTACCTACCCTCGCTCTGCGCCCCTGATGGAAAGATCAGCTTGGGCTTCTCCTGCACCTGAGTGGAGGAAAGAGGGTTACTCAGAGAGAGAAATATTTCTTCCCTTACTCTCCGGCAGTGCTATTGCAATTTCTGCACTTGCCTTCCAGTCCTGCCCTGTGGCAACAACTTTTGGTCTTGGCTCCCCCTGGCTTCTGCTCCAGCCCGAGGTCTCCTGGCCCAAAAGCATGAATCTCAGCTCTTCTGACAAATTATCAGTTGAGTTTTCTAAGAAATTATCTCGTAGTAGGCAGTAGTTCCCAAATTAGCTGTTCCTGGCAGAAAACAGTCCTTTACCTTGTAACTTTTGCAGAAGCCCGAGGATGAAATAAGGGTTATGCACCCCTGTACACACGTGATTATATAGAGAGATATATATGTGTAAAAAATGTGATGTTGCTCACACCAGTTGCTCACTTGGTTTTAACTATGTAACTTTTTGCAGAATTAATGAAGCATTTGACTGTCTATATTTATTTTTGTGTGCCTAAATAAAAATACTATGTAAATTAGAAACAGATATAATACATTTTCTACAGTCAAGACAGGTTTTAGATTTTCCAAAATACTCAGTTTTACACTGTGGTAGCAATTTGTATGATCTCTTGAACTATTTTAAGCTAAAATTGGTTAGCACTTTTTGAAAAATATTGTAGCAAATTGCTATGTCTATCCTGGTTTATCACGCCATGCGTACTTATTTTTTTATTACATTTTCCTTTTCTGAACTTCTGGATTTTAATGACTTTTTATATCTTTTTTACTCTATACAGTTGAGCCTTGCTATAAAGCTCCTTTCAGGAGCCAGGTAAATGTTTTGTGGGGGTTTTTTTCTCCCTTTTAGAGGAAAGGTTGGAAATTGGGTGGGAAGGAACAATGAAGGATTTAAACTGGAAGAGGGGTCATTAATTTCTTGCTTTGCAGCTCCTGGCTGGAAGATAAGCTGTCACTTGTTTTGGGCAGTGACTATAGCGATGCTCCACTGTATTTCAAAATGTAATGAAGAATATCAGATAGAGTAGGATCTGACCAGTAACTTTATTTTTTACGATTAAATAGTTCAGAACTTATCAGAAAATATGCAGTTCTTTACAATTTCTATGTTGAGTTTTAAAAAAAAAAAATAATGCATTGCCTTAATACATAGACTCTCCTATTTTTCCTGAAAAGCAGTAGGGTCTCTGCTGGTGCGACGGCTGCAGAGGGCGTGTACTTTAACCTTGTAGTCATGTTTTTGTTAAAATAGTATGAAAGCTGTATTTCTATTTATTGAAGCTCCTTGTACTGAAAGTCCCAACATGCACTAGCACTGAAGGTGAAGTGATGGGGACGCTGAGCCCCCTCACTGCCTCTAGGGTATCAGTGATTCATTCAATCCAAATTGCCTTGAGGAACGCAATTCCGAAACTGTGTACCTTCTGTGAACTTATGCAAATCTAAAGGGTTTTCCTTGCATTCCTTCCACTGTCTCACTGTGCATGCTGCTTGAATGTCTCATCCCGAAGATGTACCTTACAAGCACAGTGGCTGTCCAAAGTCCACAACGCGATGTTTGTAGCATAAGGCTGGAGTGCTGTCTACTGAAAAAATACTCTCAAAACTAGTTTTGTGTAGTGCTTAACAGTTTCTAATAAATTCTTTTCACTAAGCTGGCGGTAGTCTGTGTTTGGTCTTAAATGATTCTGGCTCAAGTGGTTTAATTCAGAAAGCAGCCTAGTTATTATTACTTCTGTAGATATGCATATTTACTCCTGTTCTGTGTTGTCTGGGCTCCCTCTCCTTCACCTCGTGTTTGTTCTCAGTCCATCCTCACCCTGCCTCACCTGTCTGCAAATGCTCCAAGCTCAAGAAAAAACACAGGCGCCCGTGGCAGAATGTCCGTTCACTGCGAGTGCTGCAGGGGGGACGCTGGGTCCCGGGTCTGGCAAAGCCGTGGGGGGGGGTGCTGTGCTCCGCTGCGGGGCCCAAAAGAGGGCAGGACTCCAACCCCTCGGGCCGCGTCCTCCCACACACTAGAAGATCAACACAGTAGGCTTCCCTGAAATAGCCCATTGGGAATTTAGCCCGTGATGGCTCCCTACCTTCCTTGGGAGCTACGCTCCAGGCATCGCTTTTTACTTACTGGGATTAACTAACGCCACTGTATTTTCTTGAGGTACCTCCCTGGGTCGCGCAGACAGAAGCTGTGCGAGAACCTGCAGTCCTGCGAGGTGGCTGGCTGCCTGCTCTGTGCATTTCTAAGAAGCTTTGTTAGATTTGGCTTGGTTGGGCTGGGGGGTAACATCCAGGGTGGGAAAGGATAGTCTTAATCTCGATACTACTCATGCGGTGCCGCGGTTCTGTGTTTACTAAATTTACTAACAGGTCTTAGGAAAGAGCAACCACTGTGAGGAGCAGGGGTAGAAATTAAGGTCAAGACTCGAGGGGGTTGGTGAGGATGTTTTCTGGGGAGAGGGAGGCTCAGAGGTACCATGTCCTGGAGGCCAAAGCTTCGGAAGGAAGACGAACACTCAAGACGCGTGTCCTGCAGCTCCAATCACCTGGTGAAGCTGGGCTAGCGCGACTAAGCCAGGAGGGGCTTTGTCAGTCGTGACGAGTATGACGTTACCTCAAGAAAATGGAGGGAGAGACAGTTAAGATCACTGCAGAGGAGGCTGAGGGAAGACATGCTGGAAGATATTTTTTCCAAGAAAAGATAGTCTTGAAGAAGAAAGTGATTTAAACCAACTGACTGCAGTTAATTAAAAATTTATTGCCTAAGCTGTAAGCCAGTCTTACTTCCACGTGCCTGCTTGGGAGCATGGACTTTTTCAAGCACCCTAAGTGCAAAAAATCACCACTTCATCTACAGTTGCAAAGAGCTTTTCAATACAGATGGTTGACTACGTCTGCCACTCCTGCCCGAGGCTTCACCTGCGGTTTGCTGCATGCTGTGCACGGGCATCACAGAAGTCGGGTTTTGTGCACTCAGAGATCTTGATCTGGGTCCTGCAACTACACGCAGTCCGGCTTAAGCAGGTGAGGAGTTGCACGCTTTTAAAATCAAGTGACTTGCGTGTCAGGAGAACCAGCTGGTCTCCTCAGCTGCATCAAGCAAACTGCGGGGAATAAGGATCTCTCATTTTGGAGGTGAGCGGTGTCAGCACTACCAGGGCAGGAAACATTTCTGAGTGTGAGCAGGCCCGGAACACGCAAAGAGGAGAGACGTGTGGGGACAGACGGCAGGGGCAGAACTAGCTCATTAGTCAGGACTTGCAAGTTCTGCTGAGCGACTGCTGTTGCACTCTGATTTATGCAGCTAAAGGCTTTCTGGATTCCGCCTCTGCAGGTAGCACCTCAAAATCTTTACTTAGTTTTGCTATAGAGATCACTGTGCTGGAGTCTACTGGCCAACAAAAGGTTGATTCCTAAGGTGGACTTACACCTTTTAAATTACAGTTATGAAACTATGCTGGCAACATTTTTCATTATTATGTAGTACTATGTAGTATTCACATTAATCAATACTTCATAAAAAAATGTAGAGACATGAATAAGGACAATAAAGTAGATAAATTACAGTAATTAAAGAGTACTTATTAGCTGCAGCAGCTTTCAAAATAATGGAGCATCTGTGAAGGTTAAAAAAAAATAATAAAAGCACAAGTAACTACTTGGAAAAAAGGAGATGAAGCTGTGAGAAGGCACAGGCTGGGCTGTCGAGCTTGACTTAAACTTGACTCTGACTTTTGCAATATTACTCAGTCACAGCTCCCAGACTCACACATCAACAGCAAGCTTTCAACCTGCTTTTCGTTTTCATAGACTGGACAAGAAATACAGGGGATTAAAGCAGTGCAGTAGATGCTCATTATCCACAGTAAACAATCAAACCCAGAGTGGAATCCAACACAGAGAAAAATTACTGCAGGAGCCAAACCCGAGGAATTTTGGCAGCAGGCTGTCATATAATTAGTCCTAAAGTGTTGCAGAAATTAAACCTACAACCACTGAATCTTTTTATGAGCAGCATCAATCAAAAATAGCCAGGGATTCCTAGACGCTTCAGTGCAACAGCAGTTGGGATTAAAGAAAAGAACAACTCTTGGAAGTCAGAGTTTACCTGTAAATTCCAGAGTCTCTTACAGAAAATCAGGGCTCTCAGGGACCAGGAAGGTAGCTTACATGCGGTGTGTGGCCTCCTCTGACACGAGACAGAAACATCGCTGCCTTTTTTCCCCTCTAGGAGTTACAGAGGGACGCCTGATGTGCAGGTGTTTGCGGGGCAGATGGTTTTCAGGAGCACCCGCAGCCACTGGCTCGCTCTGCCCAAAGCCAAGAGGAGAGCAGAGCTTCTCCTCCCGTGGCAGCAGCAGGACCAGGGGCGCCGGCACTGCCTCTGGGTGTGAAGCCCCAGGGCACACACGCACCCAGATGGAAACCCGTCACTGGAGAGCATCCAGGAGGATGTCACGCACACAACTTGCTCAGTCCTCATTATTTACCACCGCCTGGTACTGGGTAGTTAAATGACCGTGTCAGACTGATCAGCTCCGAGACGTTCCCCCTGAAAATAATGATGACCTATCTTGGAGACACGAGATCTGCCTCTGCTTTGCCTTTGACTAATGCCAATGCAGGATGGAGCTGCTGCTCCTTCTTCAAAGCACGTGGCGCTGCCATGTAACCTCAATATCCCTGAAACACAAGCAATTAAATAACCAACTCAGGGTGTGGGAGACCCTCCCCACCTGGGGATTCAACCCCCAACTCCGCATTGCTGACACAGAGCAGCTCTGTAGCCACATCATCCAGTCAAAAAGGGCACAAGGAAATGGACTTCCACAGTCTTGTGCCAAGCCCTGAGCTCCAGCCTGGTGTCCCAGGGCAGTTCCTAGAGGGGAACCAAAGGCTGTTTAAATTTAAAGAGTTCTAATAAACATACAGCAGCACTGGGTATTGGGGGAAATACAAACCACACACACAACCGTACAGCATCGGCATCTCGTGTTACGTGGGTTGTGGCAAGCAGATTACACTTTTAAGGCACTGTGGCTTTCACTGCCGAGTTAGCCGTCCGTCAGCTGGCCAAGACTTTGTGACAGAACCAAGATTTGAAGTTGCAATCCTCCTAAGGTGCCGTGGGCAGGACGGCGCCGCCGGCACACTGCGGTGCCCGGAGCAGGGATGGAGCTCGCGGGGGGTGAAGGTTCCGTCCCGCCTGAGCAGCACAGGGAGCCACACCCGGAACGGCACCCACCCCGTGTCTCCATTGCCCCGACATACTCAACTTCTGCAATGGTGCGGGCTCCTTCTTTCTAGTATCTTATTCCAAAGGGAAGAGCAAGAAGGACCAGCCCTTCCTCCTCCCCTACTGCTCCCTTCACCAGCGACTGGCGAGGCGACTGAGCCCCAGCTCCCCCTCCCAGGGCCCTGGGCCAGCGAGGGGCCCACCGGGGCCAGCAGCAGAACCGGGGTGAGGGTACAAACGCCTACCCTAGAAGACATGTTTCATACTTTATGATTCGCTGCCTAACTCCATCCTAAACAAGATAAACACAGAGACTCCTCCCCAAAGAGCAGGAACAAGCAGACATTCGGGCAAAAGAAAAATTTACTCTTAGACAGGACAGCAAGTTACCCGTGGGCATGCGGATTTAAAACCCCCAAACAACAAAATCAGCAAATCCTCTCAGAACGCAGTTTGCAGCAAATCCACCTATGAGGTATTTGAAGGCTACCTGAAAACTGGTGTCCAAAAGCCACCCAACATAACAGCAGAAGATAGACCTTACCAAGATTCATCTGTATGAGATTTTTGTTACCTCCAATTCTTTTTTTTTTTTTTTTCACTCCATTTTGTTACTTCATTTCCTTTCACCTAAGGTAAAAAGCAATCGGCTTCTTTAAAGGTTTTGGCCCAGATCACTCTGTGGTTACCCTCTCGCACAGGGGGAGAAGCCAAGACACAAACGGCCGCGATGCCGTGAGACCCCGCGAGTTGTGATACAGCCGTGTGGAAACCAGCAGGCCATTAAAACCACCGAAGACAAGCTGCTGTAACTTAAGAGCATCTCGCCATCTCGCCGCAAACGAACGGGTGACAGCTTTTCCCAAAGCCTCCACCACTTGAAAACGATTCACGGACTCAAACCACTCCATGTGCGACACGCCCCCCACCGACCCCACCTCCCCAAAACGGACCGGGCTGGGCTGGGCTCGCCCTCCCCCTGCAGAGCCGCGGCCCCAGGCCGGAGGGCAGGGAGCGACTTTTCGGCCCCGCCGTGTCCCGCCAGCCACCACCTGCCAGGCAAGGCAGGGGAGGGAGAAGGAGCGCGGCCGGGTGATTAGGGGCAACCTTTGCTGCTGTGCGGCGTGATGAAGCGCTCGATTTCTCTTCGCAGGAGGCAGGGCGGTGCTGTGACCCCGGCCCCCCCGCAGGTGAGCCAGGCCCCGCTGCGACCCACGGAGGAGATCTTTGGCGGCGACGTGAACTGAACTCAAACCTCGCTACGTGCTCCAGTGCTTCTCCCTCTGGGCTACCCCTCCTCTTTGAAGCTGGAGAGCGAAGCTAAGAAGAAAAATCTGAAAATATTTTTAGTATAGTAGTATTAAAATTAGTTGAAGCTAGGCTGGGCCTGGCCCCAGACTGTAGGTGGGCAGGCAGTGATTAGCACTGACCGCAGAAGTAACACCACGAACTGCATCACCCGGCAAAGCCTAGCATAAATTAATGGGGGAGAAGACCCGATTGAAAGGTGGAACAACTGTAATGCTGCTTCTCCTTCCAGGCAAGGCTGTCGCAGTAGTTTTCAGTGGAGGTCAGACCATAACGCCAACAAAGTGCTCTGCTACTGTGCTGATAACGACCTCTAGAATACCCAAGACTGACGATTGAGGAATAACACATACTTCGGCAGGACGTGCTTTTAGCATCCTTACTATACTGAGAAACACTTCAAAAGAAAAACTGTAGCTAAATGAGATTTCCTCATTTTAAAAATACACCTAACCTGGAAGGAATTAATATAATAGTTTTGTTATTTTTTTCCCCTGAGGAGTTTATACTCTTCTTCAAGAAGATGCTGTGGAGCCAAGCCAAAAGAGATTCTTTACAACTGCGCCTCTGAGACAACACTCACTGGAGACCCCAGGACAATTCCCATCGGTTGTGAGGAGCAGTGGCATCACCGAAGTAACTTACAATGAAGAAAATACGTGTAATAGAAATGATGCATTTACCTGCTCCAAACCCACCTGTGACAGCAGTACGATGTGTAGCGTGTGTCATGAGAAACACACATTGCCAGTTGCTCTCCCCCTCAGTGAACTTTCAGAAACTGGATTTGTCACAAACAACTTGGAGCTGCGGGGCGTTGAGTGACAGCAAGTCTGCATCAAACCCCCCACGTGCAACTATCACACTAACGAGCACCAAAATACAGCTGAGACAGAGCTGGCAAGCGCACCGCGGTGCGGACGCTTACGCTGCCAAGGTGCCGGTGTGCTGAATCCTGCACCTTTTTGCTTTTTTGGCAACCATATCCCGAAACGGGACGTTCTCCTGGAGCAGCCGGCCGGTAAGTACGTGGCAGCGAAACGAGGAGCAGGCACCCAGGTCAGTAACACACGTCACGGGCGGTAACTAGGCCGTGGATACTCTGCCCTTCAGTGGTTACTCCGCACCGGCGCGGCGGGAGGTTCCCTCGGGGCCGCCTGGGAGGCGGCGGCGGTTGCAGCAGCCGGTTGCAGCCCAGGCTGCTCTGAACATCGCGACAGCCCCGTAACAGGAACGGCGGGAGCGGGACAGGTCCACCTACCGCCCCGCACCTGAAATCCTCGCAACGTCCGACTGCTCGCACGGGTAACTTTGCTTCTAAGAGGGCAATCCCAAGCCATGGATTTCCACAGCTTCCTTCCAAAGAATACCCTGTACCCCACTTCTCCCTTTCTTATTTTAATTCCGTTATTCCACGCTGTATTTCCTAGAGCTGTTAGTACCAATTCCTTCCTGTACGCGTAGGTTCACGTTTTGCAATCTAGTAAATATTTCTTCCTCTCCTCGTGTAAAATTAGTACTCGGTCCCCGAATCCACTGGACAATGGGAAATGCAACAGAGCTCTAAATGACCGTGTGCTTTCCAGAGAAACATTCGTTAGTTCCAGATTTAGTGCAGACTCATTAAGGCCAGGTTTGGTTCTCACATGGGTTGTCAGTCAGGTCGCAACTTTACAGAAGCATTAAAGCGGTTGTTTATCTGGAGGGGGCGTGGAGAGGCATCTCTACTGGAGACAGCAGCACCAAAGGCCGTGGTACAAACACGACA